>NC_137596.1:1200000-2400000 GCF_963210335.1 Falco punctatus | reverse complement strand
CTTTATGCCGGGAAGCGGGTTTGAAAAAATGTGAGTTTTATCCGTGCCGTTACGAAATGTCGGAGCAGATGGTGCAGCGAGATGAATGGCAGCCGTTAGCAGGCTGTCTGAAGTGTTGATGCTGGCTGAGCGCAGTGCGAAAATGGAAAGGGCTCCGTGACGGCTCCGCACGGATAGCAAAAGGCTAGCCGGGAACGTGCTGCCACTGCGCCTGGGCTGACAGAGCAGATCCGATCGTGCGGCAGCGGCTGGGGGAAAGAGGAGTGATTAAAAAATGAAAAAAAAAAAAATAAAAAAAACCCCAGTTGAGTAAGATAAAGCTGTCCAGATGAAGCCCCCTTGGCCCTTCCCATGCTCTGCTAGGAACACAGAGGGGTTACAAAAATGAAGAATTATTCTGTGGGTGAAATTTTACAGAGGAAGCATATAGATGTAATAAAAGCCACATAAAGCAAAAAAATATTTTCTACTTTCTCTACAGATGCCAAGGAGCTACCAGCAACTAATTAAGGCTTCAAGAAAGTGGCTATGGCCGAGGGGACCGTGGTTACTGATCAAGAGCAACTCCTGAGGAGGGTGCAGGAGCTGGAAGAGGAGGTGAAGCGGCTGCAGGAGAAGCTCCAAGAGGACAAGGAAGGCGCTGGGAGAAGAGAGGCTCCGTCGGCCCCCGGGAAAGCCAAGAAACGCCAACAACGTCCGTTTGATTTTGACGCTTACGGCCGCAGACACGTGGCGCTGAAGATCGCCTACCTGGGCTGGGGCTACCAGGGTTTTGCCAGCCAGGAGAACACCAGCAACACCATCGAAGAGAAACTGTTTGAAGCCTTGAAGAAGACACGGCTGGTAGACGACAGACAGACCTCGAACTACCACCGCTGCGGGCGGACAGACAAAGGAGTCAGTGCCTTTGGACAGGTCAGGTTCTGCCCCCAGGCTTTGCCGGATTTGTGGGCTCCTGCATGGGATGGAGATCCGGTGGGATTACTGTCCCACAATGACAAGCCAAGACAGTAGTACAGGTTGGATTTGTTTTTTAAAACCTGTCAGCTTTTAAATCTGGAAGTGAGCCTGGCGATGGCTTCCTGCATGCGGAATGATGATTTTTAGGTGGTCCAAGTGTTGATTAATGCTAGGGGTTTTTTTCCATATTAGTGCTAACTTTTTCTCAGGGGCCTGTTTTGAGAGGATAAAATGCCTTTTAGGCTGCAGCTTCCCCAGTAGCTCAGCGCTGCTAAAAAAGGGGAGATGCCCTTTCCTTAGCAGAGCCCTCAGCTGAATAAACTTGCCAACACCCCACAAAATTTTTTTTCAAAATCCAAGAATTGGATAGCTTCCTGCGAAGTCAGGCAGCTGAATTCCTGCGCAGAAGGGTCTGAGGGGAGCCGCAGCTAGCGGAAGGGAGCGTGGGAGTGGGAGCTGGAGGGAGGGGAGCGAGCCGGCCCGCTTGGTGGGCACGGAGCCATCAGGCTGGCTGAGCCGTGGGGAAAGCACAGCCTTTCCGGCGCCACGATGGTTTCACTGTCGGGCCGGTCTCTCCTTCTCTCCTGGCTCAGGAAGCAGAGCTGGCTTAGTTTTTGCTTTGCCAGGGCGGTTTTGGCTCGGATGGGCAGTCTGCTCTCCTTCACAAGATGAGCCGCATGAAATAAGGGCACAGGTCGCCTTTTCTTGCGCCACTTAAAAGTGCACAGGCACCTGTGGTGTTAATTAACATGTTCCCACACCAGGTTTCCCAGACAGCCAGGCTGTTACTGTGCTGAAGTCATCACCTCCAGCAAAAAAAATATAAAAAAGTGGCACATTATATCCTAAAAACTGGGACTAAAGTTGAAGCCATTTCGAGACCGTGCAACGTAGGCAGTCTGCAACTTTCTGTTTTATTAAAGGAATCGTAGCATCTGCTAGGAACCTTAGTAGAGGCACTTGCAGCTTTACCCGCAGGAAGGAGTGGTAAGATCGCCTGTTTTAAGACACCTTCATCTGTAGGAGATCCTGAATTTATTTCACAGCGGTGTAGGAAGACTTGGCTTGGCACACTGAATACGCCCATCTGCGATCTAATCCTGGCTTCCCTCATTTTGCAGGTGATTTCCCTAGATCTCCGCTCAAACCTGTCAGAGGGGAAGAAGCTAAATGGCCACGAGGGTCAATCAGAAGGCAAAAGCGAGGGGGAAGAGGAGCTCCGCTACACCCATATTCTGAACAGGGTGCTCCCGCCTGACATCAGGGTGCTGGCCTGGGCCCCTGTGGAGCCGGATTTCAGCGCCCGGTTCAGCTGCCTCAAGAGGACGTACCGCTACTTCTTCCCCTGCGCCGACCTAGATGTAGCCCTCATGCACACCGCAGCCCAGAGGTACGTGGGGACCCACGATTTCCGTAATCTATGTAAAATGGACGTTGCCAACGGAGTGGTCAACTTCCAGAGAACAATCCTCAGTGCTGGAGTAACGTGGGTGGACAGAGGAGAACCTGGGCTGCAGGATCCCTTCCGCCTGTGCCAGTTTGAAGTGACTGGACAGGCGTTCCTGTATCACCAAGTCCGCTGCATGATGGCGATCCTCTTCCTCATCGGCCAGAGGATGGAGAGCCCAGAGATCATCGACGAGCTGCTGGATGTGGAGAAGAACCCCCGAAAACCGCAGTACAGGTACGGAGAGCTTGGGAAAACCTGCCGGGCTGCTTCTCAAGGCGACGGCTGCGTGTGAAGTGCTGCTGGCAAGCCACTTCTCTGCCAGCCTGCGAAGCAGTCTCTCACAATATGGAAGCGAGCTGCCAGCGGCCTCTCCGGGAGGTATCTGTAAGGATCTAATTTTTCTTGCTTTTGGGCAAACTTTTGGTGGCTTTAGTCCTTGGTATTTGGTTAAAACTAATTCAGTTTTTACCAGAAAAAAAACAGAGTTCTGTAAAAGACAGGGCTGGCTTTGGCAGAAAGGCCAGGCTGGCACGCTGTTGCGCAATCTTTTTTTTTTTTTTTTTGTCACAGCATCCCTCCAGACAGCGACAGGTAACACCTCCTCTCCTTTTCCCTAGCATGGCAGTCGAGTTTCCCCTCGTCCTATATGACTGCGAGTTTGAAAACCTTCAGTGGCTCTACGACCGCGAAGTGCAGGAGTTCAACGTTACACACCTACAGCAGCTCTGGGCCAACCACGCAGTCAAAACACAAGTGCTACACAACATGTTACATGGGTTAGATGCTGCTCCCGTGGCTACTGGAAAAAGTAAGGGATTGTTTTGTGGCAGTACCTGGGAATTATGGAGGGATGGGGATAACTGGTTTGGGGGGGGGGGGGGTGGGGGGGTGGGAAAGGGAGGGCAATTAAATAGATCATTCAAACCATGGTATTTTTTCAATTATATCACAGGCCCAGGGAACAACACAACTGTCCTGTGGGGAGATATGAAGCCCGAGCTCTGCAATCAGGTCAGCGGCTTCGTGGAAGGCGTCAAGGCCCGCACCTACAAGCCTTTACTGGCCCGCCCCAAGTGCCAGGGGCTGGAGGCCCGCATCCGCCACTTCGTGCGCAGGGGTCGCATCGAAACCCCCCAGGGCCTGCAGGTGGGGGGGGACGGGGACGAGCAGCCCCCCGAGACCAAGAGGTGCCACCACGGTGGTGCCACCGAGCAGCCCCCCAAGCGGGCCTGCATAGGCACCGAGTGATGGTGGCGGGTCACCTCAGCAGACAGGCAGTTGGCTGCTTTGCGGTTTTTTTTATCGGGAAAAAAAAATAAAAATAATTTTTTTCCAGTGTTATTTTTACAAATTTTAAGAAATGTGGTGTTGTGCTGTGCCTTGGCCTGGGAGGGGGTGGGGGTGCCGCAGCCCCTCAGAGCCGTTCTCCTCACGGCGGGGCGGCCCTGTGGGGTGCTGGGGCCACACCGGGCCGTGGCAGCCAGGGCCCACCCGCCTGCAGCGCCTCCCCACGCCCCCCGGTACCTGCAGGGCCCGGCCGCTCCCGTCCGCCCGCCGCGACCGTTACCGGCCACCAACCGTCGCCGGGGTTTAAACAGCCGGGTGGGGGCGGGGCCGTCCCCTGAGGCCCGCCCTTGGGGGCGGCAACATTGGGCAGCGCTGGTGTCACTCGGCTGGCTTTTCCCTTCTGATTGGAGGAGGGGGTTGAAGCGCCGCCTCCGCGCTGCTGCTATTGGCTAGAAGGGGGAAGGGAAAGGAGAAGGGAAGATGGCGGCGGCGAGCGGCGGCGGGTTGCGGCCGTGGTGGCGGCCGGCCGCGGGCCTGGCCCGGGCGGTACGCACCGTCTGTGGCAGCGGGCGGACGGCGGCGGCGGGGACGGTGCAGGCCAAGCAGCTGGCGGAGCGGCTGCGGGAGAGCAAGCGGGAGAAGCGGGAGGTGAGCGGTGAGCAGTGCCGCGGCCCGGGCGGGCCCTGAGGGGAGAGGGACTGCAGTTCCCGGCATGCACCGCGCCGCTGCCCGGCGGGCGGGGCGGGGCGGGGCGGGGGGAGGGTCCGTGGGCGGGGGATCCCCGTGGCCAGGCGGTGGGGGGGTCTCCGGGGGTGGGGGTGGGCAGCCGGTGGGGGGGCGGGTGTCTCCCTGCCTTCCCGCCCGGGCGGCGGGGGAGATCAGGGTGGGGTTTGTGCGTGGCCACCCGCACGCGTGGCCAAGCGGGATCCCACCGGGCCGGGTGATGGGGGTACATTTCTTTTACTTTATTATTTACTTTTAAAATAAATATATAAATATCTATAATGAACAACAAGACAGAAATTGAAAAGCAGAACGTGTTACTTCACCCTTGCGATGCCGAGCACAGCCTTGGGAGAAGGAATACACCCCATAATATGTCCAGCTAAGAAATAACAAGATAAGCTCAAGGAGAACCTAATGATTCAAAAGAGCAAACAGAAAACTACTCCAGCAGTGTGTGAACTCTCCTAATGAGCACACTAAAAGGGGGTCTCGTCAAGAGGAGAGCCCCCCCTACTGACAAAGCCCCCTCCCCACAGAACAGGGGGATGCTGTACCTTGAAATGGAGATGTAAGGACCGATGAGAATTAAGTGTCGCTAAATGTAATTGTAAACAATTGTTCAAAGCGCATACAGTGTTTTAGCGTGCGTTAGGAGGCGTGCTGGCGGTGTGGATTCGCCGACTCTGCACAGCCGCGCAATAAACAAAGATCTTGGCATGCTGTGTGTGCATCAGCTCTTGCACACCGGGTGGAGAGCCCAGATTTGGGGTGACAGTGGGGTGGGATGGTGGGGACAGCGTCCAGCCTTCATCTCCATAGTGACTGCGCACATGACAGTCCTCTTCAGGAACACCGCTGTGAAGCAAGGAGCGGGAGCAGATGGAAGGCGAGTGAGCTGCTGAAGGTCACGCAGGAGCTTGGCACGAAAACCAGGAGCCATTTATCCTCCACTGACGGCGTTTTGTTCTCTCCCCAGATCCCCAAAGACCCAGTGCAGAGGCGGGTCCAGGAACTCACCAGACTGAGCAAGCAGCTGCAGCGGGTTCACCCCAATGTCCTGGCCAAAGTGCTCAAGCAGGAAGCTGTGTACCAAAACGAGGAGATCGTGGTGATCAACAAACCCTACGGCGTTCCCGTGCACGGTGAGGAAAAGCCAGCTATGCCATATTCACACTAATGCCATAGAGTGGGAAATGGAAATGGCTCCGTGGTGATCCTCTGTCTCCATCCTCCCTGCGCTGAGGTTTTCCTTCCCAGGGAGGGAAGCGGGGAGTTTGGCACCTCTAGATCATAGTCTTCATCTTGTATTTTGGGGGTAATTTAAGGTACGTGGGGAGGTGAACGTATCCCCTCATTGCCTTCCCTGTGTGTTATGCAGGCGGCCCTGGGATCAAGAATTGTATCACTGACGTGCTGCCGATCTTGGCCAAGATGTTGGGGAACATGAAATCTGAATCCCTCCACCTCTGCCACCGGCTGGACAAAGAAACCACGGGTGTGATGGTGCTGGCGCGGAGCAAGGAGGCAGCAGAGAAGATCCGGCTTCTCTTCAAAACTCGTCAGGTGGAGAAGATCTACTGGTAGGAAAGGTTCTCGTGGAGAAGCAGCTTTGAAGGGCCCGTAGGATTTGAGGGGGGGGTGAAGGGAGAGTCACCAGGGTGTGGGGACGTGGGGCTTTGTGGAAGCAGTGGGTGTTTGCTGAATCTTTCCCTCAAGCATCTTTTTATGGGGCTGGGTTGTGGGGAGTGGGGATGCAGGGAGGATTCTCTTCCTGCTGGAGCAACGCCCCACAGACTTCTGGTTTCCCTCTCCAGGGCAATTAGCCTGGGGGACCCAGACCCCACCGAGGGCATCGTGGACATCCCCATCGTGGAGAAGGAGGTGCAGAGCCACCAGTCACACTACAAGGTGAGCCGCATGTCCTCTTGGCTGCCGTTCTGGCCTCGCGCTCCCCTTCCCTGGCAAACCCCTCCTGCCTTCCTGCGGCTCACCCTCTTGCTGCCATTCAGATGACACTGGCCCCCAACTATCGCCTGTCTCCGGAGGATGGGAAGGTGGTGAAAATCCGCAAGAACCGCGATGCCGAAAGCGCTGTGACGCGGTACCGCCTTCTGGCTAGCTCTTCTGCCTGCTCTCTGCTGGAGCTCCAGCCCATCACGGGTGAGGCCTGGCTGGGTGTCCCCTGGGTTGTGCTGGCTGCTGGTTCTGCTTTCTGTGTGGCTCAG
The DNA here is from genome assembly GCF_963210335.1 of Falco punctatus. Lineage (NCBI taxonomy): Eukaryota > Metazoa > Chordata > Aves > Falconiformes > Falconidae > Falco > Falco punctatus. Next base: position 2,393,352 of record NC_137596.1, on the reverse strand, counting down.
CAGCTGAGAGCAGTGCTGGAAGTGGGAACTCGCCGTTAGATACAACTGAAATCCTTTTTGGGCCAAGGCTGTGGCAATAAGCCACCCCAGGGTGACGGTTTGCTGCCGGGCTGCTCTCCGGCTGCCAGCAATTTTGGCACGGCATTATCCAGTGCTGAGGGTGGCGGGTGGGAGCTGAGGCCTGGCACAGCTGATTGTCACGTTTTTCTTCTTTGCTTTCCCTCCTCAGGGGTGAAGCACCAGATCCGGGTTCACCTGGCCTATGGCTTGGGGTGCCCCATCCTGGGGGATCACAAATATTCGCACTGGAGCAAGTTGGCACCCCAGGTAAGGCAGTCCTGCGTCGGGTGAGCAGCCAGAGCTGGATCCGGGGCTGGGTGGCCCCTTTGTGTCCCCAGCTCCCCACGGGCCAGGGTTTTCAAGTCCCAGCTGAAGGGATGGGGTTGTGGAAGGGACATTTTCTGTCCTCACTGCAGAAGCTTCCTGAAATCACATTGAAGAGGCTGAAGCTGAGGCAGAGCAAGGCTCGCCACCTCCCTCTCCACCTGCACGCCTACCGGCTCTCCCTGCCACTGGGCAAGCAGATAGACCTCGTCTGCAAGCCGCCCCTCTTCTTCCGAAAGACTTTGAAGAAACTGGAGCTGGACATCGCTGAAGACTAATGAGAGTGGTACCATGTATCTCCGCATTTCCAGCACGTGGTAGCACTGGGGCCGGCCACTCTGCAGCACTGTCCACCTTGGAGCCAGCAGTGTGAAGTTCGCAGTCTCTGCTGCTTGCCAGAGACCTCCTGTGTTGGTACTGACGTTTCTGGCTTCAAACCAGGTACCTGCGTATGCTTTTTGCCCTGATTTGGTGCAGAAAAGTGGCTGGGCACGCTGAAGAGCTTCTTGTTGGGACGGATGAGGCTGGGCAGAAACTGGGCTTTGCCCAATCCATGTTTTGAACTTGTCTCTGAGCAATAAAAGATCCAGTTCCTGCTGAGGTAATGGGTTGCGTGTCTCTCTGTGCTCAGGCCAGGTGGATCTTGATCCCTGGGCAGGTCGAGCGAGTGTGGGTGCAGTCCCTCCCGGTCTGAGGGCCATCGCTCGTCCCTCCGGAGCTGTTTAGCAGTCTCTCCCTCCTATCCTGGCTCTCTGCGCTCTGATTTGGAGACTCCCTTCATTTGAAAATCCATTGAAAGTGCAATTTGGCAGCGGCTGTGGGGTTTTCTTGCTGTGCCGAGAGACTGCGCCGGGAGTTCCACTTGGCTTGGCCGAGCAGTGCCGGGGACTCCCTCTGCTCCGTGCTGCCAGCAGTGCCGGTGCGGGTTTCTGGGCACTGACTATGCTGCCGGGAGAAACTTTTCTATCCCATCGCCCTTTCCAATTTCCCCGTCACTTATTTCGAGATCCCATTGTTGGGACGGGATCCCTCTCCCTTAGGAGCTTGCCTTGGAGCCAGATTCCTTCCCCCATTCCCTGAGAGTGGAGAGGCTGAAAAGCTGGGGAACTGCAGCTGATGGCGCGGCTCAGAATCGCAGCCCCCAGTGTTTGGTGTCTCTTGGCCTGTCCCCACCAGCTCGGGGCTGGGCAGCAGGACCTTCTCCAGCCCCTCTGGCTGGTTTGGGTGCTGGAAAGGGCTCTTTGTACCCCACAGGGCTGCTGTGTACCTGGCTGGGGCTTCTTGCCCCTGCCTCCCTGCTCCTCACACAGGGTGAAAATAGCTGGGGACCCCCACACCCCTCGAATGCGCCTCCAGAAATACATCTGCTGATGAGAGAGGGGCGTAAAACCACCAGGAGCCGGGGAGCGGCTGTGGCTGGGGAGGAATGCTGCCTTCCCAGCCTGGTGCCGCAGCTGCTATTTTTTTTTTATATTTTTTTTTTCTATTTCAGGGCATGCTATTTGCGAAAAGGCTTCCCCTTGTAATTACGAGTCAATTTAATGTGCCATCTAAGCTGTCATTTACAGCTGCCTGGTACGGAGTGCTTGGCAAGCAATGCCTTCAGCCCTACAAAGCCTCTCCTCAAGCCAGTCACGCCTCAGAGGACACCAAAGCCCCCAGGCAGCAGCAGCAGCAGCAGCAGCAGTAGCAGCAGTTGCCATCATCTCCTCTTCCTCGACAGAAAAATGTCCCTCTCACACACAGCCGCCGAGTACATGCTCTCCGATGCTCTCCTCCCAGATCCTGGCAGTTCCCGAGCCAAGGGCTTGCGGCTGGAGCTGCCGAGCGATCGCCTGCTGAAGTTTGTCACCGTGGGGCTGCCCCTCTTCCTCGTCTCGCTGGCTTTCGCCCGGGAATTCTCTGCCGGTGAGTTGCCCCTTTCTCAACAGGGATCTCCAGGTCGTGGGCAATTGCCGGTGGCGGTTTGGTTGTCACCACAAAACCCTCGTGTTTGCATTGGTGTGGTCATGGTCTGAGGCGGGGCAGCCTGGAACTCCTGTTTTAGGAGCCGTTCTGTCCTGGGGGTAGTTATTGATCGTTTTTAATGGATTATTGGTCACTGGGAAAGCCCGGGAACAGCCGTGCTAAACCCCAGGACCGGCGGTGAATCAATGCCCCACTTCAGCTGCTGCCCCCAGCACCTTTGGGTGCCGCAGGATTGTTCCTGAGGAGGAGGGTGCTGGCAGGGCGGCTCGGCGGGTACGTCCCGCTGGGGTTTACGAGGGCAGCGCAGAGGGGGTTGCATTGATGGTGTGTCCCAACCTCAGGCTAAATCTGGCCTCGGCCAACGTCCCGCTGCTGCCCTCGGGGGTTTGGTTTGAAACTGGTTTCTGGCCGGTCTCCAGTTCTCCCCACCGTGTAACCACAGCCGTGCTCAAAGCGTTTGTGTTCGGGAGGTGATGGAAAAGCCCTTGCTGGAAGATGCAGCGGTGGAGAAGGGCAGCTACAAAATGACTGCGAAAAAGGCTTTTTAATTCAAAGCGATGCTTTAGGTGTAATCGCTCTCCTGTAAGGCATTGTGCACCCATGCTCACACGACCTCGGTGGCCGAGGTTCACCCTTCTCCTCACCCCAGGCTCGCAGATCAGCTGCTTCTCTCCCACCAACTTCACGGGGAAGCAGTCTGCCTATGTCGACACGGCTTGCTGGGACTCCCTTATCCACCACGGCTTTGATGACGAGGGACACACTGTCACCAAGTCCCTCTGGGCTCTCAAGGTATGGCTCAGGCTCACGTCTGGGTGCCCACAGGTCCCACCTGGGTGCCCAGCAGAGGTGAAGCGGTTCCGCACCACTCAACACCCGCTTGTCTCCTTTGCCCAGGTCTTCCCCTACTCGCTGCTGGTGGTGGCAGTGCTCATGTACATGCCTTACCTGCTGTGGCGTTATGCGGCCGCCCCTGCCCTCCACTCCGACCTCCTCTTCATCATCGACGAGCTGGACAAATCCTACAACCGCTCCGTGCGCCTGGTGCAGCACATGAGGAAGGTCCAGCAGGCCAGCGCTGAGCCCGAGCGGTTCTGGGAGGAGTATGAGAGGTGAGACCGCTGGGCAGCCTTGGCTGGTCCCCGCGTCCCTCTGAAGGTCCCTCCACGTGGTGGTGTGGCTGTGGCCACACTCAGGATGGATTTTGGTGAAGTGACTCGGTTTGGGGGGTGGCTCTAATTCCCCGCTGCATCCCCTCTGTCCCCAGGGCCCGTCGGGAGAGGTATTTTGAGTTCCCACTGCTGGAGCGCTACCTTACCTGCAAGCAGCACACCCACTCCCTGGTGTTCATCTACATCCTGAGGAACCTGCTTCTGCTCTTGTTCTTGGCTGCCACCTGCCTCTACCTGGTCTTCCTCCACCTCAACATCTTCTTCCAGGACGAGTTCAGCTGCTCCATCAAAATGGGGCTGCTCCAGGCGGAGCCCCACATCCCCCCGCTCATCCCCTGCAAGCTGGTCTTCTTCTCCGTCTTCCAGCTCATCAGCCTCTCGATTGGCGGCGTCTACGTCCTCCTCATACCCGTCGTCATCTACAACGCCCTGCAGCTCTGCCAGTGGGACAAGGGGCTGCTCTCCGTCTACGAGATGCTGCCGGCTTTTGACCTCCTCAGCCGCAAGATGCTCACCTGCCCCATCAACGACCTCAACATCATCCTCCTCTTCCTCCGGGCCAACATCTCCGAGCTGACCTCCTTCAGCCGCCTCAACGCTGTGAGCGCCTTGAGGGAAGCCACCGCCAACAAGGAGGACATCGACACTGTCATCGACTTCATGACGCTGCTGGCTGGGCTGGAGACCACCAAGCCCAAACACCAAGCTTGTGCCCCCGAGCCCGACGGCAGCATGCCCCTCTCCAACGGCGGGGCCCTAGGTAGGCTTTTTCAGTAGAGGACACTTCTTTGCTCTCCTCTTGGCTCCTGCGCTGCCAGATCCCACCCCAGGGATCAGGCTGGATCCATCCACTGTGGCCCTAACCCCTTTGCCAAGACCTTAAGGGTTTGGGGGAGAGCTGGGGGGCTGCTGGGGGTCACTGGGAGGGCCAGCGGCTCTGTTTGCAGCTGGGGATGGGTTCTGGCAGCCGGGATGCGATGCTGATGCTACTGCGAGTCCATGTGTGGGCAGGAGTTGCTATAGGAACAGAAAGCGGAGAGCTTGCCGCTTAAATCCAAGCTCTGGGCAAACTGGGGGGCCGGGGGGGTTTGGCAGAGGGAGCAGGCCAGCTTGCTGGGAGTGGGGTTGGGAGCTTGAAACCCTGGAGGGCTGATGCCAAGGATGCTGTGCCTGCCCCCTGCTCCTGTTAGCACAGCACCAGTGGGCACAGTGGTGCTGCGTGGGGAGATGGAGACAGGGCTCTGGGGTGGAACTGCATCCCCTGGGGCCTGCATGCAGCCTCCCTGGGCACCGCTGCTCCTCTCCCACATGCTTTGGGGTTTTGGGGAGCAGGGGGTGCCTCCTTTGTACTCTCACAGGGATCCCCGACCCCCCCCAGCAGCGGTTTCTAGGCTCCGTGAGACAGCTCATCCCTGGCAGGATGAGCCAGGAGGCCTGGGCTCCTTTCCTGGCTGTGAATACACCGGCTGAGGGCTGCGGTTTAAAAAACAAAACAACCCAGATGGAGCTGTATTTAGCATCCTTGTTGGCATGGCAACCACGGGGCTAGCACAACTGGCGCTCGGGCTGGTCACACGTTGGTGGAGAAAGCCCAAGATCCCAGTTTGCGATCACCCAGTTAATTAACTTCCTTCTCTTTCCCCCTGGCCTAGAAATGAAGCCTGGAGTGGAAGCGATGGGAAAAGCCTCCCGGGACTCGCTTGGCTCTGCCTGACCCCAAGAGCAGGCAGCCGGCAGGGTGGCTGGGATCCTGGGATCCACTTTGATCCGCTTCCTTGTTGCTGGCATTGCTGGAGCACAATAAACTGGTTTTGATACGAGGCTGGTGGGGGTGACATCTGTAACGTGGCAGCGGTGGCTGGGCTGGGCTCACCTGCTCTCTTCCCGCATTTGGGATTCCCCTTCTCACGTACGTTTTTCCAGCAAAAATAGGTCAAACAATCCAGTTTTGGGGCAGAGACTCTCTTGGATGCCTTATTCCAAGCGCTGGGTGCCACATTGTGCCTCTTCCGCACAAATTTCCCTGTTGTTATGGCAGGAGGGGGGGAATGAAGGACTATGGGATGCTCCTCGATAGGAAAAAAAAAGAATCCAAGAATAAATTGAGGTGGTTTATTAACTATTTATTAACGCAGGGAAGTGGAAGGCACTCGCTACTGCTACAAAGCAACACACCCCCTGCAGCTCCCTGTCCCAGTCCCACCGTTAGCATTGGGTTATGGTTTTTTTTTTTTGGCTGAGCTCCTCTCTCCCCCTCTCCACCCTGCAGAGCACGTCTGGTCCCCGGGTCCTGTGAGCAGAGGTGGGGTGTCCCGGGGGGGACCAGGGCCAGCTCCGAGAGCAAGGGGGAGCAGCAGTGAGGGCTTCAACTCCCATCAGCGTGTCCTGCTGCTTGTCTTAACGTAATTTTTGAAAATAATTAAATTTATTTCGTTGCTGCCCCCCCCACACCCTGCAGCCTTATCTTCAGGCCAAAGAGGAGCTGGAAAGTTGTTTAATTAGTAAGACAGTCATCAAGCCAGCTGCCTCCTCGAATTGGAAAGGCCCAGTGCCAGCAGCCCTGAGCCGTTCTGAGCTCCCTCCGCTGTCCCCTCACCTAAATCCCCTGGGACAACCGGGAGCTGGGGAGGAGCAGCAGCTCGGTCCCTCCGGCTGTCTCCCCTGCGGGCAGGGCGGCCAGGAGGAAGGGGGGTGCGGGCAGACCCCGGGTGTTGTAGAGGGCGCAGGACTCGTACTCGCAGGGCCACTCGGCCCAGGCGTAGCGCAAGGCCAGCACCAGCGTCCTGCAGCCGCCCAGGGCCAGCGTCACCGTGCGGGACCCCACGGCCACCATGGGTGCCGGCAGCCACCCGCACGGGGCCAGCTTGTTGGAGCAGCAGACCTAAGTATGGGAGAAACCTCCATCAGTGGGGGCTTCCCTCTTCCAGCCCTGGGGAGCTTTTCCCCTTCCTCACCTCGAACGCCCGCGTGTCCCTCTGACGGCAGGTGAGCTCCTGGCTGTAGGTGATGTTCAGCAGCCCCCTGGTCACCTCCAGGACGGCCCGGGTAGGGTACGGCCCCTGGAAAACCACGTCTTTCTCCCCATATGCCACCGCTCTGGCGCCCAGCTGCAGCCGGTGGGCCACATTCTGCTTGTCCCGGGGGTGGATGCTGCCGAGGAAGAGGAGGGAGGTGGGGTTAGTATCCCAGAGCTTCGTCTCTACACCCTCGCCCCCGCCGCCTGGGACTCACCTGCCGTAGGGGGAGTGCTCATCGCACAGATCCATGGCCACGGCCATGAAGGTGCCTGGCATCCTGGCGTTGGGGACAACCCCCAGATCGGCGGTTTGGTGCCAGCGGAGCCGGGCGAAGCTGTCATCTGGGCTCTGCCGGCGGTAGGTGGACAACTGCAAGGCAGAGCGGGGCGGGAAGCGGCTCAGCTATTGCTCCCCGAACCGGCAGGATGTGTCCCCACGTTGGTGTCCTCTCCCTCCCGCCAGCCTCCAGGGTGCGAAGGGATGGGTGAACCCCCCGAGCATTGTGCCGCTGTCCCCGCGGGAGGCTGGGGGTCCTGCCTCTCGCCCCACCCTCACCTGTACGAAGCCAAATGGCAGCAGTGGCTCCGTCTGCCCGGCCGAGCCGGCGTGGAAAGCCCGGCGCCAGTCGGCGATGAGCGCGGGGAAGGTGCAGTTGTACCAGTCCGTGTGCAGGAAGGCGTTGGCCTCGCCTGTCCCCGAACGAGAGGGGCCGGTGACAGCCCAGTGGGACAGTCTGGGGCTGCTGTACCCCAGGGAGGAAAATCGGGGCGGGGGGGGGGGAGCTCACCCTGGTACCAAGCGACACCCCGCAGCGTCATGTTGAGCAGCGGGTGGATCATGGCATTCCAGAGCACGGAGGGCGTTTGCGGGCCAGACAGATGCTGGTGTGGGGAGAGACTGGAAGACAAAACTGGGCTTAAGGGGGTGCAAAACAAAAGGCCAGTCCTGAAGCCCCAGCTTCAGCAGCCAGCCTGGCACGATTAAAGCAAGCACTGTGCAAAAGGGGAGCCCTGGGGTCCCCCCTCTTCCCCACATTGACCCCTTTACCAACCGAGATGTGCCCTACGCTCTTGGCACGGGAGGGGATTTTATCCAGAGGGGGCAAAAAGATGCATAGAGGGGACAGAAGGCACGCTCCGGGAGAGAAGGTGGGATGGGAAGGGATGGAGGATGCCCCCTGAGAGCGGCAGGGATGAGGATAACCCCCAAAGGCAGCATGGCACAGGGCAGGAGGTGTCTCCACTGTGTCTTCTCTCACCTCCCCGTGTCCTCCAGGAGCCCACAAGCCTGCAGAGCCCTTTGGGAGGACCAGGCCTCGATGGGGGTGCCCCCCCAGGCTGCCTCCACCAGCCCGATGGGGTACTGCAGAGCCTCGTAGAGGTAGCGCCCCAACAGCCAGCAGACGGCCGAGAAGTAGGTGAAATTCCCATGGCCCAGGTTTTCTGTTCAAGAAACAGCGGGCTGCCAAGGGGAAAAGGAAGGGGAAAAAAGCCATTTCCAGGCCCTCTTTTGGAGGCACGTTGCACTCACCGGCCGTTGGGATGGACCACGGCAAGTCAATTCGCTCCAGGTCCTCCAGCTCCACATCGGAGCGGGCGGGCGCTGCGGCGAAGACGCGGACGTAGGGGTAGCGAGCGGTGGCGGCGAGCTCGGAGCTGGCGTTGGCAACCTAGGGAAGGGTCGGGAGCGCACCAGGCGCTTCCCTGCCTGATCCCTGGTGAGCTGGCAGGATCGGGCCATGCCGCGGGGGCTTACCTGCAGGACTGTCATTGCCATGTTGCTCTGCCCGCTGCAAAGCCACACGTCCCCAAAGTAGACGTCCTGCAGCGTCACGTTCTCCAAGCCCTGCCCAGCCATCAGCACGTAGGGACCGCCCCGATCCATAGGGTCCAGGACAATTGTCCACGTCCCAGAAGGTTCTGGAAGAAGAGGATGGGGCTTCTCTTTCACTACCGCTGCAAAGACCTCAAGACTTTCACAATGAGATTGGATGAGTGGCCAACAACTGGCAGGAACGGGAAGGCCCCACCATGGATCCAGGCTGGGAAAATGGATTTTAGAAGCTCTCCACCATCAGAGGGTCTTTCCTCCTGCAGGAACTTAGCGGTTAAAAAGAAAATCTCAAAGACAAATGTGTGTCAGAGCAGAAGCTGCTGGGAGGAACGGGATTACAGGAGCAGCTTGGTGTGTGTGACACCGAGATGTCTCCAGCTAATTTTAGAGGCGCTGAATTGAGGCGCAAAGATATTCTGCTGGAGCTTAGAGTGGATTTTCTGGCCTGGCTGGGCCCAGATCCTGCAGATCTCCTGGTAGCGGCGGATCGCTGCTCTCTCACAAGATGCCTCCAGGCTCTCCAGCTTGCGGAGGAGCCCTTTATGCAGCAGTTTCACCCCCGCAAAAGCGAGGAGCAGCCCCCCCCAACCCACTAGGCAGGGAATGAGGCCACCAGCTCAGATCTGAGATGCCTCTGAGCCCTCCTGGCCTTGAGGAAAAGGCTCTGCCGGCAGAGGCAACATCCCTCAGGGCTTAGACATCCCTAGCAGGATCCTCCGAGGGGGAAGCATTAAAAAAAAAGAAACCAGGAGTGCTCTGGAGACTTCCCCGGAGATGGATTTGACAGGGAGAGGAGCTAAATCCCCCCCCTCCTCCCCTCCGCAGCCTCATCGTTCGGCTCAAGCCTATGCGGTGCCACCCACTGCAGCGGCAGCTCGGCTCCCGCTCGGTGCCTACGGGATCCTGCTGTTGGGGAACTGAAGTGAGCAAAGGCTGGCGTTGGTGGGAAGGGGGACGGCTGAAATCCCCCCCAGATCTCCTGGAGAAGGGGAGAGCATGGCGCCAGGGGTGCATGAGCTAGAGACATCGCTGTCACCTCTGCAACCTGAGGGCAGCGGTGTGACAAACCCAGGGGTGACAGGGCTGCGGACCCCACCCCACCAGCAGGTCCCATTTGGGCTCAGATGTCCTCCTTGGCCACCAAAACCACCAGCCCCAGTTGCCCAGTGAGGGTCCAGGACTGACCTTTCACTTGTGCTGTCTTCTTCATGACAATGAGGCCACCGGCCCCAGAGAGCACCACGGTCACCATGGCCCCCAGCTCCCCGTAGCCCCACACCACGGCTCCCGCCGGCTCCTTCTGCAACACCATGTGGTCACCATAGTAGGACGCGAAGCCAAACGTCGCCCCTGGAACCAACAGACAGGGCAAACATCATCTCCAAGAGGCAAAAAGCAATGAGAAGTCGTCCCCTGCATGGCCTCCAACTCCCTCTTAAATACAAATTATTTGAGGTCACGTTTAATTTACAGCTTCCATCAGTCCTGGTCAACCTTAAGGTGGTTAAAATCACCCAGGAGCTGAGGAAGCAGCAGGATTTGAAGTTCCCAGGAGGGTCCAGCCCTAGGAGGGAAGTCACCTCCTGAAGGACAGGAGCTTGTTACAGAGAGTTTGGATACAGATATTGGCAAAAAATCCTCTAGTAACAACAGTATGGGAGCATCTTTGCCAGCCCAGCTTTGCTAATAAATATGTTCTGACATATTTTTCCCTTGCAAAAGAAGTTTGGCAAGTGATGGGATGGGAAACACCGGGCGTGTGGCAGTGGCAAAGGTGTCTTCAGCAGGGAGGGAAACAGAGGTCTCAGCCCTGGCACCCCCAGAAGCCCCATTTTTTGGGGTGTGAAAATAAAACCGTGCTTGAAAGGGGGTTGGGACAGTGTTTGCAGGGCGTGGAGAAGAGATCTGGGCAGCGATGCCCATTGTAGCAATGAAAATGGGGCCCTGGGACCCCCGTCTCCTCTGCCGCTCATCCCCAGCTGGGTTTAATAAAGGAAAGAAACTGTCCTCAGCCTCTCTGAAATCAGCCGCATCACCAGGCCTACCGTCTCATGCGACGAGGCTCCAGGAAGGACACGTTACATAAAAAAACAAGCCGGAGGAGAAAAAAAAATATAGCCTGAGACGCTGGGGAAGAGACTGGAGGCTATAAAAAGTACCTGGGAGGAGGGAAGGCGGAGAGCCCACGAGACGCCGCCGAGGAGCAGCAGCATGCGACTCCCGCCTTATGTAAAGCATCATCCCACAGCAGCAGCGACGTGCCAAGGGCACCCAAAAGGGGCTTGGGGGCGGCAAAGGGTGTTTAAGCAGGGCTGAGGGGGGTGCAAAGGGCATTGAAGTGGGGCTTGGGGTGATGCCAAGGGTTTCAAAGTGGGACTCGGGGGCGTGAAGGGCCCCAAAGTGGAGCTGGGGGGGTGCCAAGGACCACAAAGCTGGGCTAAGGGAGATGCTGGAGGCATCAAAGTGGGGCTGGGAGGGCACCAAGGGCCCCGAAGTGGGGCTCTAGGGGTGCAAAGCGCATTGAAGCGGGGCTCTGGGGGGTGCAAAGAGCATCAAAGTAGGGCTCTGGGGGGGGTGCAAAGAGCATCGAAGCGGGGCGCAAGGAGCATCGAAGCAGGGATCTCGGGGGGTGCAAAGAGCATCAAAGCGGGGCTCTGAGTGTACCAAGGGCCCCATGTGGGGCTCTGGGGGTGCTAAAGGCCCTGAAACAGGCCTCTGGGGGTGCAAAGGGCCCTAAGTGGGGCTGGGGAGTTGCCAAGGCCCCGAAGTGGGGCTCTGGGGATGCAAAAAGCATCGAAGCCAGCTTGGGAGGGGGGGCAAGGGTCCCAGGCGGGGCCCTGGCGGTGCGAAGGGCCCTGAAGCGGGGCTGGGGGATGCCAAGGCCCCGAAGCGGGGCTCTGGGGGTTGCCCCCCCGAGCCGGGGGTGCGCAGCCGCCCCCCCCCAGCCCTTTACCTGCCGCCACCGGAGCCAGCGCCAGCAGCACCCACGCCGCCATCGCGGGGGCGTAAGGGCGCCGGCACCCACCGCCCCAGGCCCAGGCCCAGGCCCCGCCTCCCGGGGGCGTGGCCAAACACGGGGGCGTGGTCTGAGCACGCGCCGCTGAGGGGGGGGGCGGTTGCTAAGCGACCGCGTCCTCAGCACGGCCTGAGGCACCGGCGCGGCCTGCGCGGGGCCGAGGGGCCAGGCGGGGCCGGGGGTACGGGCCGGGGTACAGTGCGCCGGGGGGAGCGGGGGGTACCGGGGGAAACCGAGGGGGGGGGAGCCGGACCGGGAGTAGGGCAGCGGGGGGCAGCGGGGGCACCGCACCGCTCACAGCGCCCGGCCCGGGCACCGCCGCGCACGCGCGGCTGGAGGCGGCAGTGCGCAGGTGCGGCGGGCGGGCGGGGCGGCGCCCCCTAGCGGCGGCACGGCCCCCCCTCACGCCACACACCCCCCACCCCCATCCCGGGAGCCCGGGTTCGAGTCCCGGCCTCCCCGGTTGGGAGGGCGGGGGTGCGGGGTGTAATTAACCCCGACCGTACCGCTGCAGGGGGCCGGGGCAAAGAGGCGGCCATGTCCATCCCCACCTCCAGCAGCACCCTGCGGCTGCCTGCCGGCTTCCAAAACCTGCTGGAGGAGCTGGCACTGGAGGTGCTGCGGGTGCAGCCCACCGACGTGGTGGCCTTCGCCGCTCAGCACTTCCAAAGGCTGCTGGAGCAGAGAGAGGGTGAGTGGCACAGCACAGCAGCACCCATCCCCACACCTCCATCCCCTGCCCCACACTACATGGCCTGCCCATCCTGTGTGGCATCATACCTGCCCCATGTGCCCATCGCCCACAGTGTCGTGTCTGCCCCTTGTGCCCATCGCCCATGCCATCATACCTGCCCCTCATGCCCATCACCCATGGCATCATACCTGCCCCTTGTGCCCATCGCCCATGGCATCATACCTGCCCCTCGTGCCCATCACCCATGGCACCATACCTGCCCCTTGTGCCCATTGCCCATGGCATTGTGCCTGCCCCATGTGCCCATCGCCCATGGCATCATACCTGCCCCTTGTGCCCATCGCCCATGGCATCATACCTGCCCCTCGTGCCCATCACCCATGGCATCATACCTGCCCCTTGTGCCCATTGCCCATGGCATTGTGCCTGCCCCATGTGCCCATCGCCCATGGCATCATACCTGCCCCTTGTGCCCATCACCCATGGCATTGTGCCTGCCCCTTGTGCCCATCACCCATGGCATCATACCTGCCCCTTGTGCCCATCACCCACGGCGTCGTGCCTGCTGCATGTCCCCATCCCAAGGGACTCTGCACCTTGCTCATCCCTTGTGCCACCAGCCCTGCCCCACGTGCCCACCCCCGGGTGTCAGCCCTGCCCCACGGGCCCATCCCAGGTGACATCAAGCCTCTCCCTTCCCCCAGAGAGCTCAGCTGACCTGGCGGTGTGGGGAGCCCAGCTGGAGGACAAGCTTCTCTCCCAGCCCCCTTTCCAGGTGGGCTGCCCTCCCTGCCCTCCCCTCGAGAGAATTCGGGGTGCCTGGGGCAAAGGGCTGGGTCCCTGCCCCCCCCCCCCCCGCCCCCCCTGCCCTTGTCCCGCACCACCTAACTTGTAGGTTTTCCTGCTTTTCCTCCAGGAACCGGAGGAGGACGAGGAGAAGGAGGACAAGGACAAGGAGGAGGAGAAGGCAGGGGAGCAGGCAGGCGGCGGTGCATCCACGGCCACGGTAAGGGAGGCAGCACCGAAACAGGGCGATCTGAGCCCAAACCAGCATCAGGGGTAGCTGACAGCACCCACCAGCCCCGACACACCGTGATTCCTCCCCAAAAATCCTCACTGTGATGCAGCAGAGAGGAACAACCCCCCGCCAAAGGGGAGCACGCCCCCCTCACCCCCTTTAAAAGGGACACCTCCCTGGGGACCTGACCCAAGCGCTCGCCCCAAATTTGGGCAACATCCCAACCCAAAACAAAGTGCCATGACTCAAAAAAAAGCCAACACCTTAATTTCCCCACCAGGCTCCTGCCCTTCTCTCGGGGGTGGGTGATGATCTCCCGTCCCACCCCCGCGGTGCTTTTTTAATGAGAATTTTTATTAATGAGGTCCCCGCTGTTATTAGCGACTCTCACCTGAGATTTCTCCCCTAAAAAAAAACCGGGTTTGGGAGCTGGGCTGAGCTCAAGATGATATTTTAAGGCTCTATATTTAGGCCCCTGCATCCCTGGAGGTTGTCAAAAATTTAATAGCGTCCCCACGTGAAGAAGGGATGTGACATTGCTCCTCTTCTCCCCCCCCTCCAAGAGATGAGATGCCTCCATGGCATTTTGTGGAGCGCAGAGGGGGGGTCCCCTCATTCCATTCCAACCTGTGAAATTCATGTTTTCCCATCCGGAGTGGTTTAAAACTCCCAGCTGGCACTGAAAAAACACGGTGACGGGGTTTGCGTCGAAGCTGGCTGCTCTTTTTTGGGGGGGATTGAACCCCCCCACCCATGCCTACCCCAGTTTTGCCCCCCCCCCCTTTCCTGTTTTCTCTGGCAGGAGCCAGCCATATGCAGCGTGCGGCGCTCGCCCACTGCACAGGGCACGGCAGCGGCTCCCCTGGGAAAAACAGGAAGGAGGGATGGGGAAAAAAAGCTGGCGGGGACCCTGTGCCAGGGCTGGTGCCAAGCGGCTACGCCTTGACCCCCCTTCCCCGGCACAGCCTCGCTGGCTGCCGGCTCCCTGTTTCGGCAGCCAGCATCGCTGCCTGCCCAGGGCACCTTTCCAGCATCAAATTCCCCCCTTTTTGTTTGTTTGTTTGGTTGGTTTTGGGTTTTGTTTTTTTTTTCTTTTTTTTTTAAGGATTTTTTTAACACCTCAGTGCCACCATCTCAAACCACGATGGCGAGATGTTTCCAGCGGGTCTTGCCAGCCGTGGTGCCTATCCCCTTCTTCCAAAATTTGAGTTATTTTATCAGGAATCAGAATTTGGAGATGCTGGAGCACCTGGGAAAGCATCCCCCCAATATTCCTTCCCCCCTGCCGTGTTGCACCCTGAGGTGGGTTGTTTTCTTGGATGAAGGGGCCCGGGAAGGAGAAATGCAGAGCCTGGAACGGGCTCAAAACCTGCCGTTAATGATTAGAAATGTTCTGGCATTTCGTGTCCCTCCTCCGCAGCCGCAGCCTGCGGGAGACGCCGGCGCTTGGCGGCTCTGCCAGGACCGGGGGGCCACGGCCAGGATGGATTTTGGGGACAGGGGAGCTGTGTGCCACTGGAAAAAATGGGGTGCCATCCACTCTTGCATTCAAAATGCTCCAGAACCCACTGGTTTTGTGCATTTTGGGGGGGTTACTGGTACCGGGATGATCCCCCCCTGGCATTTTGCGTCCTAATTTTGGGGCTAATTTTCTCAAATCCTTGATGCAGGAGTCACCCCAAAAACCCTTTCCACTCGACTCCCCCCAAAACACCCTGTCTTCCTTTGCCAGAGCAGGCAGCAATGGATCTGGAGGACGTAAGAAGGAAAAGGGAAAGGGATCATTTTCCCATCTAAAAATCCCAGCGGAGCTGCCAAAGCTTCGCCTGGAAGCTGGAATGGGGTTTTCTGGAGCAGAGCTATTCCCCCACCCCACCCCGCTGTGCTGGTGAGAGGAGGTGGCCGTGGAAAAGCAGCTCTGGCAGGGAGAGCCGGGTGCGGATGGCTGGCGGGGGAATGGAGGGATGCTCCGGGAGCACCCATCTCCCGGGGTGCGGGCTGGGGTGCCTGGGTGCTGCTGGGGGGGGTGGCTGACCCCCAAGAGCCGGTGTGGGCTGCACCCTCCTTTTGCCTGGGGTGGGGTGTGGGACAGGGAGCAGGGTGGGCTGGGTGCCATGAGGGTGGGGGGGGGCAGGGAGTGCCACCACCTGCACCCTGGCTGGAGTGACCTTGGGGACAGAGATGGAAATGGGGATGGGAATGGGGATGGTGAAGGGATGGGGACAGGGACAAGGGTGATGATAGGGATGGGGACAGGATGGGGATGGAGACAGGGATGAGGTAGTGATGGGGACGGTGACAGGACAGGGATGGGGACAAGGACGAGGGTGATGATGGGGATGGGGACAGGGATGGGGACAAGGATGAGGGTGATGACGGGGATGGGGATGGGGACATGGGCAAAAATGGGGTTGAAGTTGGGGGTGGCATGGGGACAGGATGAGGACAGGGATGATGGGGTTGAAGTTGGGGATGGGGACAGGAATGGGGCTGGGGACTGCGTCAGGGATGATGATGAGGATGGGGACAGGAACAGTGGTGGGGATGGGGATGGTGGCAGAGGGTATGGGGACAAGGATGGGGACAAGGCTGGTGGTGGCAGCAGGGACAGTGACAGTGCCGGGGATGGTGATAGCAATGGGACAGGGATGCTAACGGTGACAGTGAGTGATGACGATGATGCTGGTGATGGCAAAGAGGAAGGTTGGTGCCCCCAGGCCCCCAGGCAGGGCACATCCCTGTGAGCAAGCCCAGCTGGGGAGAGCTGGGGAGGCCCGAATGCGCTGGCGGACCGGGGGGTGCCGCTGCCCGGCTTGGGGGGCCGCGCCGTGTTTTGGGGGCCAGCCGGAGCCAGCATCAGCGCACGGAGCCCACGGGCGACTTATGCAGTTGCTTAGCAACTCCCAAACCCGGATTAGAGGCGAGTGAGGCAGGCGATGGGGGGGCTGCGAGCTGCAGCCCCCCACATTGCCCTGGGCATCTCTCCTCTTTCCTGGGGTCCCCCCATCTCACCCCATCAGCCCTGGCACCTTGGCGTGGTCTGAAGGCAAAAGCAGGGTCCGCAGATAGCACTGAGGGCTGGAAAAATGGCTGGGTCTGCAGGTCTGACTGGAAACCCCCCCACATTTGGGGGGTGGGATGCTCCTGTGAGCAGGGGAGGGATCCCCAAACCTCAAAAATGGAGCCCCCTCCTCTGCGTAGAGTCCACGTCTGGGCACATCACCCCGGGCCTTCAGCAGATGCTCGGTGGGATGTAGTGTCCCGCCATGCCCACCCTTCCTTGTCATCCTCACCCTTGCCATCCTCGTCCTTACCATCCTCATCCTCACACTCCTCAGGACCAAGACCGAAGTAGGTCGTGAAGGTTTTACCCCCGTGTCCCGTGCAAACAAACCCAGGGGGCAAAACCCTCCTCCAGCATCACTGCGGGCCAAGCAACCCCCCCCTCCCCAGACAAATAACCCATCACCCCCCTTTTGTCGCAGCTTCACCCCTCTCCGTCCCCCCAAAAAGTCGCTGCAAATTTCAGCACGGCCCTATTAAACCCGCCACACCGAGGGCGAAACCCGAAAGCGCCGTTAAATATTTGATCGCATCCTCTGCATGTAATTTTATATTACACAAAACTCTGACGCGAGCTGCCGGCTCCTTTAAGCGTTAGGAGGGAGTTGGAGGCTGCGAAATAAAATTGGAGGAGGTTAAAAAAAAAAAAAAAAAAAAAAAAGAGAGAGGAGAAAGGGAAAAAAAAAAAAAAGAAAAAAAGAAACACCCCCCCCACTAAAAGCCTGGCAGGGGTGTAGGGCTGATAGGCTCGCCCGGAGGAAAGCACATTACGTAGGCAAGCGGCTCCGCTCAACTTGCCACCTGCGCCGGGAGAGCTGCCGGGGAAGCGAGACCCTGCCGGAGCCCCTCGCCCATCACTGGCCGCCCACCCGTCCTCCGCCATGGACTGCTGCAACGTAGGTTCCCCCCTTTCCCCCCAGCATCTCACCTTTCTGCATTTAATTGATTAATATCGTTATTGCCCCCCCCCCCCCCCAACCTCCTCCTGGAGCGGGGTACGGGGGCGGTGGAGGGGATTTGGGGTGGTGATGTAGGTGGGGGGGTATTTGCAGGGGGGTGATGCTGCGGATGGGTGCTGCACCCAACAGCTCAACCAACTCTGCGTCCATCCCCCCCTCACCCGGTGCTGCTGCAGCCCCCCAGGCCCATACCCCCACCCCAGAGCCCCCCCCCTCCCATTTCACACCAGTTCAGGATCCATCCCGCTGGGGCCAGCAGCCAGCCTGCACCATGGGCAGCATCCCATATCCCGGTCAGGAAAGTCCCCCCATCCCCAAATCCAGCTGCCAGGATGAGGGGTTCTGCTTTTATTCAGCTTTTTCTCACTTCACCCCCTGCTCCCCGCGCCCCCCCCCCCCCCCCCCCCCCAATTCCAATTACTCTCCAGGCGGGATCAGGGGTGGCTTGATGAATAAAGGGATAAACTGGGGCGAGCAAGGGGGCTGTACCCCTCCGTCCCCACCTGAGGGTGAGCACCCCCTGCCACCCAACCACCAGTCGGCTCAGGGAGCTGATCCAGCGGGAAAGCACAACGTTTTTCCTCCCTTTCTCCCTCCCCTCCCTCTTTTTTTCCCCCTTTTACCCCTTTTTTCCCCTTTTTCCCCCTCCTGCTTAGCCGCCAGCAGACAGTAGCTCCCATCTCCCCTCCTGGGCACCTCCAGAGAGGCAAAGCCCACCCTGGATATAGGATTTATCCCCCCTGGATATAGGATATTCCCCGCCATATATAGGATTTCTCCCTCTAAATTTAGGATTTTTCCCTGGATACAGGTTTTTACCCTCTGCATGTAGGATTTCTCCCCCTGGATATAGGATTTCTCCTCTGGATATAGGTGTCTGTCATCGTCCCCCCATATAGGATTTCTCCCCTGCATATAGGATTTCTTTCCTGGATATAGGCTTTCTCCCCCTGGGTATAGGTTTTCTCTCCTGAATATAGGATTTCTTTCCTGGATATAGTATTTCTCCCCCTGGATATAGGATTTCTCTCCTGGATATAGGTCCCTGCTCCCCCATATAGGATTTCTCCCCTGAATATAGGATTTCTTCCCCCTGGATATAGGATTTCTTCCCCCTGGATATAGGATTTCTCCCATGGATATAGGATTTCCAGCCCTGGCTATAACATTTCCACCCTGGACATATCATTTCCCCCTCGGACCCGTCACTTAAGCCGCCGCCGCTCTTTTGCTCCCCTCACCTTTCACGACAGTAAAACAACCCGAGCAACTTTACGGAGCCGCGGCAAGCTCCGAGGGGAAGAGCATCCTCCTCAAATCTGCAGCTTCCAAAAAAACCCAAAACTCTTTTTAAGTCCTTTAAAGCCCTCCTGGGGCGATGAGAAGGATGCACCCCCGCCGCTGCTGGCACCAGATTGTCCAGCACCAGCTTGCTCCTGTCTCATTTATTTTTCCCTTGGGATTTTTCCCTCCTTGACCTCGGCGCTGGGTCCAACCGCTCCGGTGGGATGTGGCAGCAGGGGAGTGGGCTGTGGTGATTTATCCCTGGGGAGGCTTTTCCTCCCCTCCGGCATCACTCCCTTCCCTAATTTCCTGGTGTTTTCAGCCAAAGCCCTGAGGAGGTATGCGGGAAGATGCAACAGGCTGTGAGGGAAGGGGAAACTGAGGCAGAGCCAGCTTGGCTTGTGCAGTGTGACCCCCCCTGTGCCAAAAATCCCCTCCCTCAAACCCACCCTCTGCTCCCATGGATGTTCCTCTCCCTGTATCACACCCCTCGAGGAAGCAGGATCCAGCCCCAGCGGGGCTGGTGGGGTCCGGCTTCCTGCAGCCAGGTGGTCCAGGGGACAGATTTAGGGATGAGCAGGGGGCGAAGCATCTCCCCCTGCCGCACCTTCGGTTGCCCATCCCCTGAGACACCCGCGAGGCACCCTGATTTTTAGCAAAGGACCCTGATTTTTAACAAAGGACCCTGATTTTTAGCAAAGAAACCTAATTTTTAGCACAGGGGCTAATTTAGGACCTTATTTAATGGATTTAATTGGGGAGGGATGCCCTTTCTGGCGTGCCACCGGCCGTAACCCTCCTGTTGGCGCCAGCAGGAGGGAGCCTGCACAAAGCTGGACGAGGACATCCTGGACATCCCTTTGGATGATCCTGACGCCAACGCGGCGGCCGCCAAGATCCAGGCTAGTTTCCGCGGCCATATGACCCGCAAGAAGATCAAAGGGGGTGAGATCGATCGGAAAACCAAGGACGCCGAGTGCGCCAACAGCACCCGCGGCGGCGACCTCCGCAACGGCGACTAGGTACGCCCCGAATCTCCCTTTTTCCCTCCAAAATCAGGTCATTTTTACAAGGATGCTGCTCCAAGCATCCTTCCCCATGCCGATTCGGGACGGAGAAGGGATTTTTCTTCCCAGGAGGTGAAAGCACGCAGGCAGGCAGCCCCTGCCTGCCCTAATTTTGGGAGCGCGCCGTAGTAGTTAGCATGGGAAGGCGAAGCCCTAGATTTGAATTGAATTTCTCCCTTAGCAACACCACCCCAAACGCCTCGCCTCAGCACATGCTATTTTTAAAAGCCTATGTCACAGTCTCCTGGCAGGAAAAGGTAAATTTAAAAAGCGCCCACGATGCCGAGGCCGCGTGGCATTGGGGCCTGGGGGGTGGTTGTGCCGTGCCCTGTGCCGTGCCGGCGTGGTGAGCAGAGAACGGCCCCGGCTGCGCCGAAGGCTGGTTTGGGATTAGTGGTGGGGAGGTCTTGCTGCCGGCTTGGCCACGTGTGTGTGTGTCGGGGCTGGTGGGGATGCAGATGGGATGGAACTGGGATGCAGTGGGGATTCAACGGGGATGAAGCAGGGATGCGGTAAGGATGCAATGGGGGTACAGTGAGAGTTCAGTGGGGATGCACGAAAGGATGCAGTGGGAATGCAGTAGGAAAGAACTGGGGATGCAGTGGGGACCAAACTAAAGATGCAGTGGGGATGCAGTGGGGATGCAAGCGGGATGAACTGGGTATGCAGTGAGGATGCAGTGAGAATGCAGTGGGAATGAGCTGAGGATGCAACAGGGATTCAGTGAGGATGCGATGAGCACGAACTGAGTATGCAGTGGGGATGCAATCGGGATGCAGTGGGGATTCAGCAAGGGTGCTGTGGGGCTGCACTGGAAAGGCAATGGGAAAGCAACGGGCAGTCAGTGGGGCTGCAGTGGGGATTCAGCGAGGATGCAGTCGGGAGTCAGTGGGACTGCAGGGAGGATGCCATGGGGATGCAACAGGGAAGCAACTGCCAAGTGCAGGGTCTGTGAAGCTTATTAGGGCCATGGGGTTTGTTAGGGCTGCCTCGTTAGGTGGGCTGGGCAGGCTTGCACCGGGTGAGCTGGGTTCGCCCCCTCCCACCGGGGTCCTCTGGCCTGGGGGGCCCAGGCTGGGTGTCCCCCCACCCCCAGCTGCTGGGATGGGGCTGGGCGAGGGCAGGTTGCAGGCAGCAGGACACGGGTGCAGGAGCAGGGCGCAGGCAGGGTGTGGGCGGGCTGCAAGTAGGGCATGGGCAGGGTGCAGGCAGGGTGTGGGCAGGGCATGGAGAGGATGAGAGCTGCAGGAGCAGGGCGTGGGCAGGGTGCAGGCAGGGGTGCTGGCAGGGAGGGGATGGGGCACGGAGAGGGTGCAGGATGCAGCAGCAAGGTGCAAGAACAGGGCACGGGCAGGGTGCGGGCAGGCTGCAGGGGCAGGGTGGAGGGGCAGGGTGCAGGCAGGACACAGGGTGCAGGAGCAGGGTGCAGGCAGGGCGCAGGGTGCAGCAGCAGGGTGTGGGCAGGGTGCAGGAGCAGGGTGCAGGGTGCAGGAGCAGGGTGCAGGCAGGGCACAGGGTGCAGCAGCAGGGTACAGGCAGGGCGCAGGAGCAGGGTGCAGGAGCAGGGCGCAGGGTGCAGGAGCAGGGTGCAAGCAGGGCACAGGGTGCAGCAGCAGGGTGTGGGCAGGGTGCAGGAGCAGGGTGCAGGCAGGGTGCAGGGTGCAGGATCAGGGTGCAGGATCAGGGTGCAGGATCAGGGTGCAGACAGGGCGCAGGGTGCAGGAGCAGGGTGCAGCAGCAGGGTGCAGGAGCAGGGTGCAGGAGCAGGGTGCAGACAGGGTGCAGGGTGCAGGAGCAGGGTGCAAGCAGGGCGCAGGGTGCAGGAGCAGGGTGCAGGCAGGGCGCAGGGTGCAGGAGCAGGGCGCAGGAGCAGGGTGCAGGAGCAGGGTGCAGGGTGCAGGGAGCAGGGTGCAGGAGCAGGGTGCAGGGTGCAGGAGCAGGGTGCAGGAGCAGGGTGCAAGCAGGGCGCAGGGTGCAGGCAGGGCGCAGGGTGCAGCAGCAGGGTGCAGGAGCAGGGTGCAGGAGCAGGGTGCAGGGTGCAGGAGCAGGGTGCAGCAGCAGGGTGCAGGAGCAGGGTGCAGGAGCAGGGTGCAGGAGCAGGGTGCAGGGTGCAGGAGCAGGGTGCAGGAGCAGGGTGCAGGGTGCAGGAGCAGGGTGCAGGAGCAGGGTGCAGGCAGGGCGCAGGGTGCAGGAGCAGGGCGCAGGAGCAGGGTGCAGGAGCAGGGTGCAGGCAGGGCGCAGGGTGCAGGAGCAGGGTGCAGGAGCAGGGTGCAGGAGCAGGGTGCAGGCAGGGCGCAGGGCGCAGGGTGCAGGAGCAGGGCGCAGGAGCAGGGTGCAGGAGCAGGGTGCAGGCAGGGCGCAGGGTGCAGGAGCAGGGTGCAGGAGCAGGGCGCAGGAGCAGGGTGCAGGCAGGGCTGACTGCTCTCTCCTTGCTTGCAGGGGCCACCAGGCGCTCCCCGGACCCCCTCACCGCCGAGCCCCCGCTGACCACAGAGGCCCAGGAGCCCCCGCTTCGCCCCGCCACCCCCCCGCATGCACCCCCCGGGGTCCCCCCACAGCCAGGCTCTGCCCCTGCCCCCGGCCGCCGCCCCCTGCCCCAGCCCCCCCACACCCCAATAAACATCCCTGCCAGAGGCCCTGCCTGTCCTTGGTGCCCTTCGATGTCACCCGGCAGAGTGGTGAGGTCACAGCGGCGCGAAGGTGGGGTGGTCACGGGGCGGGTGATGCCATACATGCATGTGTGACGTCACTGGCAGGCGTGTGGTGGCTGGTGTGACACCATCCAGGCACGTGTGATATCACTGCAGGGTGTGCGATGGCTGGCGTGACATCACGCAAGCGTGCGTGGTACGGCATGATGCCGCTCCTGGGTGGGAGACAGCTCATGTCACGCTTTGCAGCCATGAGCTGGGTGGTGTGACGTCACTGCTGGACGTGTGACAGCTGGTGTGACATCACATAGGCATGTGTCATGTCACCCCTGGCTGTGTGATGGCGGGTGTGACATCACACAGGCGCACACGACATCGCCGATGGATGCGGCAGCCAGCGGGGGGGTCACACCGGCATGAGCTGGGTGCTGTGATGTCACACACTCGTTGTGACATCATCCTGCCTGACACAGGGTGTGACATCACGGTGACGGACCAGCGATGGGCCTTGGGGTGTGACAACGCACACATGCCACAGAGGCTACCCTGAGGACCCCGGCCGGTGCGCTGTGACATCACACAGCCGCTATGACATCACCCGGAGGGACATGGGGCCCCCAACTCCCTGAATCCCCACAAACTCACCCAAAACGAAGGCGCCGAACAGCGCGGCCACTTTTAATCAGAAAACCCCTAAAAAAAGTGCGTGCCCCACCCCCACCCCCGACCCCTCGTTTGCCCCCCCTGCTTCTAATGCTCTTTTATGAAAAAATCCCCCATTTCAACTGATATATATATATATATATATATATATATATATATAAAAAAAAAAAGAGGATCCCCCCCTCCAGGCGGGGCCAGGGCTATTTTGGGGTGTTATATTTACGGGGAGACTCGGCCCCCCCAAACCCGAGGAGCCTCCCGCATCCATTAAACAACCCCACGACGAGTCCAGCTGCTTGAGGCGTCTTTTAAAAAGGAAAAAACCAACCCAAAAAGGGGAAAAAAAACACCCCAGAAAATGGGGGGGTGTCTGCGTTCTGCATACGAGCACCCCTTTCTTTTGAGGGTGGGGGGGCTCACACCAAGGAGCCGGCTCGGCTCTGTGCCGGCACCATGACGGGGATGGCGCCTGCCCGTGCCAAGCTGGAGGGGGGCAACGACCCCGGGGGGGCGGCCGGATCCTGGCGGCGCTGGGGGACCCCGTTAATGGTGGGGGGGGAGAGGCTGGGGACGCGTCCCCCTCCCCGGGGTGGGGGTCCCCGGTAGCTGCCGGTGGTGGTGAGGATGGAGGCGGTGTCGGAGGGGGGTTTGGCACCGTAGGGTCTCTCCCGGGTGCCGGCGATGGAGGACAAGGTGCTGGTTTTGGAGATGGTGTCCGAAGCCGGGCTCCTCGCCCACGTGGGGGTTTTGGGGGCCACGGCGTCTTCCCTGCCGAGAGGGGACAACGTCGGAGAGATCAGCACTGAGCAAGCCCAATATCCCCCTCCCCAGCAGCCCCCCACCAAAGCAATGGGGCCCCCAAGGTTGTGCCACAGCTCCTGGACCCCAAAAGAGGGGAGCAAGAGGGAAAGGGGGGGAAAACAGAAGTGGAAAATGCCCTTGTTAATTCTGAAACCTAATGACGGCTGGCTGGAGATGGAAACCTCCTCCCCCATTAGCTCTGAAAACCAGCAATGACTGGCCAGAAATGGAAACCTCCTCCCCACTCCCGTTAACTCTGAAACCTAATGATGACTGGCCAGAGATGGAAACCTTCCTCCCCACCCCTCATTAACTCTGAAACCTAATGATGACTGGCCAGAGATGGAAACCTCCTCCTCCCTCATTAACCCTGAAAGCTAGCGATGACAACTTGAACTGCCTCCGCAGGACGGGCGCCTCACTTGATCTCGTTGGCTGCCTCCTCCTGGCAGTCACGTTTCTTCCTCCGGTAGCCAACGACTCGCTGGGCGAAGAAGATGACAGTGGCAAGGGCACCCAGGGAGCCCAGCACGGCGCCGGCGATGACTGCTTTGGTGCTAGCTGCCGGAGAGAGGCAGGGAGGTGGCGGGGACGGGGGGAGGTCGCCTCCCCCCTTATTTCCACGTGGACCCCACAGGGACCTCGTGGGGACCGTGCTCCCACCCTCCCCAGCCCTGTGGACACGTACTCAGTACTCACTTGAGTGCACCTCCAGGAGGATGCTGCACTCGGCTGAACCCGCTTGGTTCTCAGCCACGCAGACGTAGAGACCCGACATGTCCAGGGAGAGGTTGGTCAGCTTGAGGGTGCCCCTGGCCCGGTCTGCGGGCGAGAAATTCAGGTGCTGCCCTGGGACCACCGGCCTGTGCCCCCCAAACCTCCTTGGGCAGGGAGCGGGCAGGGTTGGGGGGACACTCCCCTGGGGCAGGGTTGGGGGGACATTGCCCTGGGGCAGGGTTAGGGGGACAGTGCCCTGGGGCAGGGTTAGGGGGACACTCCCCTGGGGCAGGGTTAGGGGGGACAGTGCCCTGGGGCAGGGTTAGGGGGACAGTGCCCTGGGGCAGGGTTAGGGGGGACATTGCCCTGGGGCAGGGTTAGGGGGGACAGTGCCCTGGGGCAGGGTTAGGGGGGACACTCCCCTGGGGCAGGGTTAGGGGGACATTGCCCTGGGGCAGGGTTAAGGGGACACTCCCCTGGGGCAGGGTTAGGGGGGACATTCCCCTGGGGCAGGGTTAAGGGGACACTCCCCTGGGGCAGGGTTAGGGGGACAAAGCTGAAAGCATCCCCCAGCTGAAGCTTCCCAGGATTTTCCACCCCCCCGGCCCCGCCAGCCCCCCGCTGTGCCACCTTACCCTGGGCGGGGGGGAAGAAGACCTGCAGGGTGGGGGCCGTGCGCTGCCACTGGTACCCGGGCGAGGGCTTCCCCTTCTCGGAGGCGCAGCTCAGCGTCACGTTGGCTCCCACGGTGGGGCTGCCGTGCAGCTGGCAGGTGGGGGTGGCTGGTGGCACTGCAGGCACCCACATTAATCCCCAAGGACACCGGGGTGGGGGTGGGGGAGGGGGATTGTCCAAAGGAGCCGGGGTGACCAGCGGAGCCTTACCCAGGACGGTGAGGTTGATGACACCGATGTTCTTGCCTGTGCTGGTGTCGTCATCCACCACGTTGACGGTGCACATGTACTGGCCCGAGTCACGCTCCCGGGTGGCGTTGATGAACACCGAGATGTTGTGGGTGAGGATGGGGTACAGGAACCCCACGCGGGGCTTCAGCTCTGTCTCCTCCACCTTTGCCACCCCGTCCAGGTAGGTCAGGATCTGCATGGGGGAAAACACCTGCTTGGTCACCTCTGGATGGTGTTGCAGGAGAGGAACCCCTCTGACAAATCCTAAATTTTGTGGAGTAGCTGTTGCTGCAGGAGCTCCCCGCATCCTCAGGTGTCCTGAGCACCCACGGCACGGGAACCGTGGGCATCTCCCCACCGTGGGCAGCACAAGTGCCCCCCTGCCATGGGCACCATGAGCAGCTGCCCTGTCATGAGCATCTCCCCATCATGGGCACCACGCGCATCCTCCCATCACGGGCACCACACGCATCCTCCCATCACGGGCATCTCCCTATCACAGGTACCATGAGCACCTCCCCACCACAGGCACTATGATCATGCCCCCACTGTGGGCATCTCTGCATCACGGGCACCATGAGCATCCCCCAGTCCTGGGCGTCTTCCCTTCATGGGTATCTCCCTGTTGCAAGCGCCACGGACATGCTCCCATCGTGGGCACCGACCCATCATCACGAGCTTCCCCCCATTGCAGGCACCTCTGCATCATGGGCACCACAATCATCCCCCCACTGTGGGCACCTCCCCAGTGTGGGCACCATGAGCATCTTCCTACCAAGGGCATCTCCCCATCTTGGCTACCTCCCCACTGTGGGCACCACAAGCATCCCCCCATTGCAGGCACCACAGACATGACCTCATCGTGGGCATCTACACATCACCATCACCATGAGCATCTCCCCATCAAGGGCACCTCTCCATTGCAGGCACCATGAGCTTGCCTGTCATGGGCACCGTGGGCACCTCCATGTAGTGGGCACCTCTGCATGGTGGGCACCATGAGCAGCTCTCCATCATGGGCACCACTCCATGGTGGGCACCACGAGCATCTCCCCATCATGGGCACCATGGGCACCACTCCATCATGGGTACCATGAGCATCTCGCCATCATGGGCACCAGTCCATCACAGGCACCATGAGCTTTCCCCCACCACAGGCACCACAGGCACCTCCCCATTGCAGGCGCTACTGGCATGGCCCCATCATAGCCATCTCCCCATCACAAGTACCATGGGCACCTTCCCATGGTGGACCTCTCCTCATCATAGGCACCACAAGCATCTCCCCATCGCGGGCACCTCCCCATCATGGGCACTGCCTGGCTTGTCCCTTCCCTCTCCCCCCCCCGTCCCCTCCCCACTTCTTACCTGGAAGGGGCCAGCATCTTCCTTGTTCAGCAGCCAGGTGATGTAGGGCTTCTTCTGGGAGTGGCTGGTGTACCAGGCGGGCAGCACCGCTTGCTGCCCCTCCACCGAGAAGACCAAGCTTGTCCCCACGTGCACCTCCAGCACAGCCGAGGAGACACCTGCCCACAGCCGGAGAGAGAAGAAAAGGGGACGTGACTCAACTCCATGCTGTTTTCCCACAAAACCCCACCAATTGTTGCAAATCCTCCCCATTCCCAAGGGAAACCCCAACAATCCCAAGTTATTGCCGGGAGCTGGGCCAGCAGAACGTTCTTCCTCCTTCCCTGCCATGGGAAGGGCTTTCCGGCCGCTCTGGAGGATGCAGGACAATGCCGCTCCCTCCCATCCCCCTTTCCCCCCTGCCTGGGGTGGGGAAACCCCCCCAACTCCTGGGGGACCGCTGCCTCTCCCCAGGGGGCTCCCGCAGCCAGACACCCCCCTTTAGCACAGCACTGGGGTACCCCCGACCACCCCGATGCTGCACCAGATCCTCCATCCCATGGGATTTATTTTGAGGGGAGGCGCCCACATGCACCCCACAAGGCCTTCCTGTCATCCCAGCACCCCCCCTTTCTGTTGCTGGTGCTAAACTGGGATTATTCACGGGTGGCCTCCCCTGAACCCCCATCTCACCCCATCCCAACTCCCATCCCATCCCAAATACCCCATCCTTACACTCCCTGTGTCCCAGCATCCCCCCCAAACCCCACTGGGAGGAGGCAATGGGATACCGGTGGGTACCACAGACCGGAGAAGGATGCTCCGGCTCCCAGGGCAAGATTACTCCCCGGCTTTGCCTGTAAGGCTCAGCCGGAAAATTAATCGGCTCAGGCGAGGTCGGGTTTGCGCTGGGGTTTGTTTTTTTTTTTTTTCCCGGGGGAATGCCACCGAGGACCTGCATCCCGGCAGCTCCATCCCTGCATCCCGCCCATCGATCCATGTCCCCAGCTGGCCCCAGTCCTGCCAGCGCCCCAGGGATGCTCTGGTTTGGGATGCAGGGCGGGAAGGATGATGCTACCCCATCATCCCAAAACTTTGCTGCCACCTGGAATTTGGGGAAAAAAAACCCTGGTTTTGAAGGATTTAGGGAGGCTCCAACAGCCTCACCTTCTTTCTCTACAGACTCAAGGGTTTTAATTTGATATTTCCAGGGTGGGAAGAGGAAAACAAGGCCCCAGGGGGTATTTTTAGCCTCCTCCCTGCATCCGTTCATCCCCCTCCCGACAAGGCATCGGCACAGTTTCCGGACGGAGCCTTCCAGCTCCAGGCAGGAAACTCTGCTTCGGCCGATAAGTCTTCCCAGGAATTAAAAAAAAAAAAAAAAAATAAAATCAAATTTCCCTTCTCTGGTGAAAAACCGGGAGAAATCAGCCCCAGTCTGGTGAGGATGCTTAAAAATAGCTCACCCAGGCTAAGAACATAAACCCTTAAGTCCTGGCGAGGGGGAAGAAAAACGGCTGCCGGGCGAGGGAGGTGGCAGGGGGGAGCCTGCGTGCCACCCTAGCGTGGGCAAAATAATTGCTGCTATTATTAATTATAGACAGCTATGGTATGGAATAAAATCAACAGTATGGAAAAAGAACATTAATTGTCTTGGAAATCTATGTCACGATCAAGATAGTTGTATTAAATTTAGTATAGAAGAAAATATATGATATCTAATAATTCTGTTGTAATTTATATAGTAAAATAGATAAGAGATAATATGCATCCTATAATCATAAATATACATATACAGTATAATAATCACAAATAAGCATATGTTTTTATAAGAACAGTGATAATAGTGGGGATGTGATAGTGCTATTAGTTACCATAACACTCATAGTAATGGTAGTAGTGATAAAAACGATGTTAATTCTAATAATAATGATGTTAATGTTAATGCTAATAATAATAATAATATAGTTCATTAATGATGCAGATGGCATCATTAAATGACACCAGAGCTCCTAAACTTCTGTGCATCCCCAACAGCTGGGAAAATCCAGGTTTTTTCAGCCCAGCTTCTCCATCACTGTACATATAATTGTATTAAATTTAGATAATCTAGAAGAAAAGATGATATATATAATAATTATATTGTATTTTCTATAATAAAAGAGATAATGTCATGTACATTATATAATAATTATGAATATAATTGTATTTTATAACAATGAAAATGATAGTTATATTAATTATATTATTGTTATTATTATTATGGCTCATTAATGATGCAAATGGCATCATTAAATGACACCACAACTCCTAAACCTCTCTGCCTCCCCAACAGTTGGGAAAATCCCGGTTTTCCAGCCCCGCTCCTCCATCAGCAACATTTTTTGGGCACAAAAAAGGTGATGGGCCAACAGGCGCTGCAGGTCCCTGGGGAAATCCAGGCTCTGGAAGATGAAAAGATGCTCCGGCACTGCCTGTCGTACCCCAAGGCATCCAAACAGCCCCATGTACTGCAACTGCAGCAAACCTGCCGGTGCCTGCTGCGGGCCAGGCCCCCCGCGCCCTCACCAGGGTGTGTTAACTCTGAAACCTAATGATGACGATGTTAATAGCACTCTGTGGCTGCAGCTTTGCTCTGTCATCCTGAAACCGTGGTGGCAGGAGATTGCAGCTCCATCATCCCCCCCTCCAGCACAACAGGGAGAGGTGGATGGATCCAAATCTGGAGGCTGCTCGGTCCCCCAAATCCCCTTTTTCTTGCAGAATTCACCCCAAATTTCTCATCTGGGACAAATCTGACCCTAAAAAAGGGTTGGGAGAGCTGGTGCTCGAGCTGCGGGCAGGGGACCGAACCCTTTGGCATCAGCTCCAGCTTTAGCCACCTCGCCGCTTCAAATCCTCTAATGCTTTAACCAGATCGAAAAAATTAAGCTGCTCCCAGTGCTCATAGGCATATCAGCGGGGGTGGGGGGGAACCCTGGGACCGCCCGGCTGCTCTTTGGGCTGAAAAATCTGGATTTTTATCCAGCTGCCCTGAGCTAAGCACCTGCCCAGGAGTTTTCCCTCTGCTCCAGGCCATCTGCTTGGATTTTTTTCCATATGGAAAAAAAAACCCTTTAAATTTACCTTTCGAAATACTTTTACATTCCCCCCCCACCCTGCGGAAAAAAAAAAAAAAATCTTTAAATGTACCTTTGAATTTTTTCCCTAGGAAAAAAATACCTTTAAATCCTTGTGCACCTGCAGCAACCTCGGGATTCATCCCCACACCTATATTAAACACCCCATCCTCATCCAAAATCGCATCGTTTCACCCCAAAAAAGCTGCTTCCCAGCTCAAGGTGCAGCCTGAACCTCCCCCCAAATTATCCCCCCCTCCCCAAATCAGCATTCCCCCCCCCCCAAACCCCACCCGACCCTATAAGCTATTAACCGTATGGGGAATTAATGCCTGGAGGCGGTTGGGGTTTGATGACCCCATTCGATAGGATTAAGGCGCCGGAGTCATGTGAAACCCAGACCCAAATTAAATCCTGAGAGACCAAGTTTGGGATTTAAAACACACAGCGGGAATCTGGCCGGAAAAACGAGCCCTTAAAAAAAAAAAACAAACCTTGGAAAAAGGTCAAGGAGCATCTCAGCGATGCGACGCAGCCACCCAGCTTTTTTTTTATTATTATTTTTGGGGGATTTTTTTTTTGTTTCTCCCCTTAACTCCAACTATTTATAAACGGGCAGATAGGAGATGCCGGGCTGCGGAGCAGCGTCCGTTGGGAAAATCCACGGTGGCTTTTCTCATGACCCTGGGCGGGGGTGAGGGGCAGAAAGCGCCGTATCCTCCAGAGAGACCAAATTTGGGGAAAAAGAATTAAATAAA
Source organism: Falco punctatus (assembly GCF_963210335.1). Lineage (NCBI taxonomy): Eukaryota > Metazoa > Chordata > Aves > Falconiformes > Falconidae > Falco > Falco punctatus. The sequence goes on along the minus strand of NC_137596.1, from coordinate 2,362,916 downwards.
ATAATAATAATAACACTACGTGACTTTGCTACAGATGGAAACGCGCTTTAATTCCTGATGCGGGAGAAGGAGGCGGCGATGGGATGGGAATGGGGATGGGATGGGGACAGGGATGCTGAGCATCACCCCTCATTCCGCTTATCCCCATCACGATCCCGTACGGAGCCTGCAGGGTGGGGATGGGCTGTTTGAAAGCGAATTTCCAAGGAATAACACCCGTTTGGGGCTTCAAAGCATCTTTTTGCTGCGGTTTTGTGCTCCTGGGCTCTACAGCATCACCCCCCAGGGCTCGGCATGACTTTTCTGGGGGGATCCATGAGGACCCCATGCAAATTAACGCTGTCGGGCTGCAGCAAAGGAGCATCCCGGTGGGATTTAAGGATGAAGTGACCACCACGCCTCAGCTCAACGCCCTTCAATTAACTTTTATCAAGGAAAAAAAACCTTCCAGGAGGGAAAATCAGTGGCTCCGGGTGCAGGGACCCCCACCCAGCATCCCGCCAGGGAGGAAACGCCACTGCCATTGTTTTTGGGGCCATTTCCTTTCCCCAAAGGCCTCTCCTCCGCTGGGAACGCCAAGGGATGTTTGCCTTTGGAGCAACCATGGCGTTTCCAAAAAAACTCAAATAGGGCCAGAAATTAGGGGGGGAAGGAGGGGAAAATGCCAGAGACAGAGGGAGGTTGAGACCCGTCACCCCAAAACCCACTGGGGTGGCTGTAAAGCACCAGTCAACAAGGGAAGGGGCAGGTTTTTATGGGAAAGAGGAAAAAAATTTGATTTTTTCCTGCCCGACGCCATGCAGGGAGGTGAATTACTGGCTCTGGCACATCGGGGTCCCCCCACCATGGGGTGGCTTTTGGTTTGGGGGTGCTGGAAGGTGCCATTCAGCAGCTCCAAGGAACAAAGTGGCTTTTCCCGGGGGACCCTGATTTCTTCCTCTGGGGGCACCCCAAAGAGGGGATGGGGGTGGATTGCCACCCCACCCACCCCCCCAGCACCCACTTTCCTGTTGGGGTGGGGGGATCGAGAGCATGGAGAGGGGCTGGGGAGTGCCACGAGTCCCCCGGTACCCCTGTGTCCCACCCGGTGCCCCATGAAAGCTCCCCAGGGGGGGTCCCTGGGCTCCCATGCATCTGGCTGGATGCCCCCCCACTGCTCCGCACCCTTCTCAGTGAGCCCCCAGTACCCCCGCGTCCTGCCCGGTGCCCCCCAGCTCCTCCACGCCCTGCCCGGTGCATCCCGGTACCCCCATGTCCTGCCCGGTGCCCCCCCAGAACCTATGGGTCCTGTCCGGTGCTCTCCCAGTACCCCTGGGTCCTGCCTGGTGCGCGCCCCAGTATCCCGGGTCCTACCTGGTGCCCCACCAGTACCACCCCAGTACCCCATGTCCTGCCCGGTGCCCCCCCCCCCCCCCCAGTATTCCGGGTCCTCCCCGGTGGCCCCCCCCGCCCGGTACCCCGGGTCCACCCCGGTACCCCCCCGGTACCCCTGGGTCCTGCGCGGTACCCACCCGGTATCCCGGGTCCTCCTCGGTGCCCCCCCGCTACCTTGGGTCCTGCCCGGTGCCCTCCTCGGTACCCCCCGGTACCCTGGGTCCTGCCCGGTGCCCTCCCCCGGTACCACCCCGTACCCCGGGTCCTGCCCGGTGCCCTCCTCGGTACCCCCCGGCACCCCCCGGGTACCGCAGGTCCTGCACGGTGCCCGCCCCCGGTACCCCCCGGCACCCCATGTCCTGCTCGGTGCCATCCCCGGTACCGCGGGTCCTGCCCGGTGCCCTCCCCCGGTACCCCCCGGTACCCCGGGTCCTGCCCGGTGCCATCCCCAGTACCCCGGGTCCTGCCCGCTGCTTCTCTGGCTCCGGCACATCCTGCCCGGTCCCCCCCAGCTCCCCCCCCCCCCGCACCCCCCCCGGTCCCCCCGGTCCCCCCGGTGCGGCGGGGCTCACCCAGCAGCGCAGCCAGCGCCAGCGCAGCCCGCGGCAGCGCGCCCATGGCCGGACCCGCAGGTGCCAGAGGGGGGGGGCCGGGACCCGGGGGGGGGGGGGGGGAGCCGCCCGCAGGTGGGGGCGGAGCCTCCGAGGGGGAGGGGCATGGGGAAGGGGCGGGGCCTCTTCCCACCCCAGGGGGGGTATCCCAGCCCCAGGCACTGCCCTCCCCCCCACACACCGGGGTCCAAAGCAGCCCCCAGCCCCAGGCATGAAAACCAGCCCTGCACCGACAAATTGGTGGTAATCATTAATTATTTGGGTTATTATTAATTATGATATTAAGGGCACAATGTGGCACCTCAATGTCACCCACTGGGGGGGGCACAGGGACCCCTAAACCCTCCCCGGCTCCATCCTTCGCCCTCCTCCTGCCAACACCCCCAGGGACCTTCAGATAAACACATTCATCCTTAAAAGCAAATCAAAAAATACCCCAAAAAAGGAGATTTGGGATTCTCCGGCTCCAGCTCCCTGGTTTCACGGAGCCTCGGGACCAATCCTGCCCGGCTCGGCCAAGGTTATCCCGGTCCTCGATCCAACCGGGGTCAGACCTCAAAGCAGGAGAGATTAGACGGTGGTGGAGGAGGAGGAGGAGGAGGAGGAGGGGCGGGGGTGTGTGTGGAATTAATCCTTTCTCGCCCTCGTCTCCCCCTGTAAATCCAGCCCGGCCGCCGGGATTGCAGGATCCCGCCTCGGGGAGCGAGGAAGCTTTGGGGGGATCAACCTGGCCAGATCCCACCGGGATCCCACCTTCCCCCTGCCAGCACCTCCTGCCTACCACCTCACCTCCTGGTCCACCTGACGCTGCTTCGCTCTCGGTCCTGGCAGAGGCTCCTGGGGGCAACTCGCCCTCTTTTGGGGACATTCACCCTATTTCGGGCACCAGGAGTGAGGGATCGACCCCATCCTCCTCCTCCTCCTCCTCCTCTTCCTTCTCCTCTTCCTCTCTCCGCCATCTCAGGGCTCAACTGCATCCGAAGATGACGCCAAACGCCAGCCAGGCAGCGGTCCTCGCGTTTTCAAACATTTTAGGCATCTCCACGGGGAAGGAAACCAGCTCCAGCGGCACTCCCCCCACCCAAAGAAAAATAAAAATTAAACATCTCACACAATAACGACCCCTGGAACAAAGCCCTGGTGGAAATAACCCAGGAGAAGACCTCCGCATCCCGCCAGAATTCCCCCCTCGAGGAGGAGAAAGACATTTGCCGACGCCCGTACGTGTTTGTTTGATTTTATTAGGACCGACACATTCATCGTATGTCACAACTTCACCGATCGATGAGCTTTAGAAAATAAAAAACAACCGAAACCGCCAGCGCCAGCCAGCAAGATAATGGGGCTTATATAGTAACACGTCTGAAAAAGGCATTAAATGCGTCCTCCCCGTCCCCGTGTCCCCCCCCCATCCCCATGTCCCTCCCCATCCCCAAATCCCACTTCCCCATTCTCACAGCTTTGATTGTATCCATAAGCATGGTTTGACAGGAAAAAAAAAAATAAAATGTTTCCCAGCTGCCAGGTTATTCTCACAAAGAGGCTAACTAGAATTTAAAAAAAAAAACAAAAAAAAACCCCAACCAAAAAACCCCCAAACCCACCCCCCACCCCCCCCCAAAAAAAACCCGCAACAAACAAACAAAAAAAAAAAAAAAAAAGAAAAATAAAAAGGCCAGGAATTATTTTAATGTTAAAAAATAAAATAAAATAAAAGCAGATATGGCAACACTACTAGTAAAGTGGAATACATCACAGAAACCAAAGTCTTTTTGCAGGCAACACTGTTTGGAGAGAGGAGAACACTTGATGGGTGAAAAAAGTGAAGTTCTAAATTATATACAATAGTATCTAAGGGTGGCTTTGAAAAACAGTCTCCTTTAACGTGATTCAAGGTTTAACTTGCCGTTATCTATTGCTTATTTATTCAGATCCATAATAACACTTAGAGAGACGGATGCGTAAAAATGAGACACCGTGGAATAAAGAAAAACCAAAAAAAACAGCTTTTCGTATGAAAACGCCACGTGTACGCGCTTGTCCAATGTGGAATGTACCTACAGTCATTTCATGGGCCGGGGGCTTCTCCTCGCTGCGCCGCTCCGGTAGGAAAACCGGCCGGTCCGGCTGGCAGGAGAGCCAGGACGCGCTCGCCTGCTGGCGATGAGCTCGTGGGAAGCGCCCACAAGCCTCTTATCACCCCAAAACTCGTTTCCAGGCGGAAAAGTCTGACTTGCCCGGCTGTGAACGGACAGGATCCGAAAGCGTCTGGTAGCGAGATGGAAAAAAGGGGCAGAAAGCCCTAATCCTTATGAAGGACGAGACTCAGTTGTTAAATTTTAAGGGGTATCCGATGGCTTTTTCCAGGCACTCTACCAAAGAGCCGGCGGAAAGAAAATCCCTCTCCACTTCCACAAATTTGATGTAGATGGATTTGGGCGACACGCCGGGCTCAACGATGCAGTTCTGAGATAAAAAGGCGTTGATCCCGACCCAATCTTTGCTGAAGGTTTTGGTGTTTGCCTGAAAGTGTAAAAACAGGCACTGCTGGAGAGTCCGGACCTCGGCGATGCCGAGGTAACAGTAGATAATCCGGGCGGATTCCATATCCACCCGGAGGGAGGCTTGCGGCGAAGGGACCTCCAGCTCCCCTTGAGTCTCATTGCCAGGATCGGTCCCCCTGTGCTCGGCTAGCGGGGAGAGGGGCTTCTCGTGGCACTCTTCATAACCGATGGCGTACAAGCCGGGGCTTTTGGGGATCCCTCCCGGCAACAAATACTGGACGACGTTTCCTCCGGTGGGTTTGGAGTGAGCAATAGGTATCCAGTCGATCTCCATGTGCAGCTCCAGGCATCGGGCTTCGCTGATGGTGATCTCCAGGAATTTGTAATAAACGTTTTTCCAGTTCATTTTCTGCACTCTGGTCATGATAACCCGACCCTCCGGTTTTTCCGAGTTGAAATATTCCCGGAGCCGCTTGCCGAGGGGTACCTGCGAGCTGATCTCCGCGTAGTGGTAACGAATATCCTCCTTCCAGCGGGTGTTGTAACCGATGCCGAAAATGGCCAGTTTGTTAGAAAGATGTAGCCGGGAGAAGTCCGTCCAGCTCTGAAACAGCTCCCACTTCAACTGGACCGACTCCAAGATTTGCATAATATTCTGCATGACGTCACGCTTCCTGGAAATTAGAAAACACAGACAGAAGCATAAAGGCATCAGTAAACTGGCGCTGCGAAACCATCCTGGCAACCTGCAGAAAATATTAATCCCTTTCAGCTTCCTCAGCCGCTTTTTAAGCCATAGGTATTTTATTACTATATACCTCCTATATTGCTACGTGACTTTCTGGTTTATAACCCCGCCCCGATGGTTGCTTTTTAATTAATCTCAGCAAAATCACAGAAAAACCCAACCCAACCCCCTTCCAGTATCGGAAGCAAACGCCGATCTCTGCTGGAAATGGAACTGCATGCCAAAAGTTCTGCGGGAGAGAACCCGGGAAAGCAAACGATCGCCGATAAACCCCCAAGTCCAGCTTCCAAGAACGATTTCTGCTCTTCCCAACCCCCAAAAAAGACACAGCGTGGAAACGTCCTTCTCCCACCTGCGTTGGTCCGAAGCAACCGCAAGCGAACACGCGCCCGGCACCACTGAACAAACTCAGTTTCTGGGAGAATAACTGTAAAAAATAATGACAGCCCGCAGTCCGTCACAGACCACCGGAGCTGCAGCCCTAATTTGCAGCTGCCACTCAAAAAGCTTCCATTTCAAATTTACCCCCAAATTAAGTCCAGTGAAAGAGGCTGGAATTGTAAAAACCATAAAACGGTGCGCCAAGCCCCTCCGAAAGGCTCGGTCCCTGAGCTGCATCCCAAACACGGCTCAAGGGACCGACCCCGCAGGGCAGAAGATGCCGGTGAAGGTGACACAACCGATGCGGCCACCCGCTGCGGGACGGACGGCAGAAATCCCTCTGGAGAGCCAATAAAGAAATCCCCGCGTTTCCAAAAGTTTCTTTTCGCTTCCAGTAACGACGCCGGCATCCAAGCAAGTTTCCACGGATGGATTTACGCTTTGCTAAGCCATCGGGAGAGCGCGTTCGCGTGCGCCTGAAGCAAGCTGGAACAGCTTCCTCTAGGATGAATGAGGCAGTTAGGGCGTAATTAGCTAGTAAGGAGAACTACTAATTTTAGGAGTTATTGTCCTATAATCAAAGCTGTAGGAAGATAATGCGACTCGCTTGGTAATAGAGAAATCTCTCTCGGTCCAACAAACGGGATTTAAGTTTGCTCCGTGCAAGCCCTCGCCTGTAGCTGCTGTGCCGCACCTGTAAAGCCGAACTGCAATCACACGGGGGTCCCCACGTGCCCACAAGGACCTTTCCTCCCCCCACGAGGACCCTTTCTCCCCCCACGAAGACCCTTTCTCCCCCCACATCCCACCAGGAGAACATCTTCATCAGTTCCACGTGACACCAGTTTTCTTCTTTTCAAACCTCCCTCCTCTCGCCAGTTCCTTTGCCGCAGTCGCTGACGGGCCGGAGATCAGCCTTTCCCAGCAGCTTCCCAGTGGAGTCCAGCACGAGACTGGTGAGGGACACGGAAGGCTTTAAGCAAGAGCAGATATGACCTCCCTCAAACCGCACACGGAAACCCCTGGGACTGACACTCTGGCAGCTGCATTTCTGCCCAATAAATCTCTACTTGGAGATTCTTCCATCAAATCAACGTAGAGTTTCAAAAAATAGAACAAGGGTTGGGAGCTGCAGACCCCGGCTGTGGTGCTGGAGAGGTCCAACCTCGCAGCACCCGCTCTTACAGGTGTGAACACAACGCAGGTGATTTTGGGAAGGTTCTCCAAGCGCTGGTTGTCCTTTAGGTGATCCGGTACCCACGGGGCAGAGCGCAGGCACCAGGCTCAGCACTGCGGAGCTTCGTGTCGAGCAGTTCCGTGCACGACGGCCGGAGCACACCAGCGCTGCCAACCTCCAAGCTCCCCGGAGTGGGTCCGAGCAGTCCAGGCTGGGACTGGAGCGACAGGAGGGACCACATCCATCCACATGCCGTCTATCCTAACTATTTAGCAGCAGTATCCATGCCAGAAGATTCCCGGACAGACCTTCAGAGGCGTTTTGGCAAGCACACCTCCGCCACCATCGCAGATCGGAGCCTAAACGAGTTTCCAGAGCACCAAGGAGGGGACCTGCCTGGCAAGCGGAGCTGAGTTTGAACCAGGGGGGTTTAAAAACGCCTGTTGCACTGTCAACAAACTCCTGTTCCTTATTTTAAGATACTTCTGAGGAGTCATTTCCACTTCCCCCCGTCTAGCAGCAAGGAGAGGAACACCATACAAGAGAAACCCAAATTCACCCCAAATCCATTTCTGTTTGCATACAAGCACCGCGGCACTCCCGAACCGTTTCAAAGCTTCTCTACAGCTTCTTCAGATGCCGAGCAGCACAGCACGGCTACGTTTGGAAAATGTCTTTTTTTTTTTTTTAGGCTTTTGGATGTTGTGGATTTATTAGTAAAATTAAGGTTTGCATCTGAAACCAAAGGTTTATATGAAAAACGTAGCATTGTTCACCCATTAAGGAAAAGTATAAAATCGAAGAGCTCCCAGGATGGGACACGGCTGTAGCCAACTACGAGGAATCCACTGGGATGGCAACTCCCTGCAACACCCCACAGAGGGTGGAGCGGAGCGGAGCCTCCGTGGTGATAAATGGGAAAAAATGGTCCTCTAGCACTGATAACCAGCCCATCTGGTCCCCTGAGCCAACGGTTTCTTGAGACCTTGCCAAAGTGCTATCCTCTTGTGAACTTTGCCCATTTTAGTATCATTTTAATACCAAAACGCACCTCCACCCCGAAGGCTACCCGCCTCCAAGAAGCGACCGCTCCTCTCCGAGTCTGCGCCTTCCATTTCTTGTCAACTATACCTTTACGTGAAGTGAGAGAAACGTACACCGATCGTGGTAAAAGGTACGTAGGACTACAGTCGCTCAAACTCCACCTTGAAGGTAGAAAGGATGTAAAATAGCCAGGGAAATGGGGAATTTTTGGAGGAGAAGATATCACCGCGAGCAAGTCAAGGGAAACTCCATCTCAGCCTACTGGGATCGGCCGATGGGCTGAGCCTTGCTTCTTCCCCCCTTGGGTGAGATTGACACTGAACACTTTTCTCAGGAATCTTAAAAAAAAAAATCTCTCTAGAGAGTACTCCCCAACATTTATAGCCAGGCTGTGTTATTTATAACCTTTTCATACATTTTATACTTAATAACATCATACTTGCACGTGCTTTCTTGCAGGCAGAAATCACCGGCAATCCAAAAAACCCCATTATATCTGTTGCACAAATAAAACCGCACCGTTTAAGTAGCCAGTTGTCACAGTTTCTCACTGAACACGACCAAACCCTGGAGTATGACAGGACCGAAGGTGAAGACCGCTCTTAGTGCATCCAGAACAGTGATGGTTTAATTTACACATTAAACATGACAGGACTAGTAGTGGCAAATTGGATATCACTCAGAATTTAAACCTTGCTGCACCCAACCTCCCGTTCCGGTGAGGAGAGCTAGAAAGCAAGGGGGTTTACTTTCTGCCAAATTTCTCCATCTCTTGGAGCGTAACAGATGTGCAAGGCCACCTTTGGGGGGGGGACACGGCCAGCGCTGGCGGAGCATCGGGCTGTTTGGTGGCACGCAGCCGCATTCCCCTGCTGTTACACACTCAGCCGACTCGAGACAGACAGCTGAAGTCAATTTAAAGAAATCAGCCCCATCCAAACCCAGAGACAGGAGAAAGCAGCGTGGGTAGATTTTCATTCAACAGAGCTAAGAACCGAGAGAGAGAGAGAAAAAAAAAAAAAAAAAAAAAAAGGGAAGAAAAAAGCCCCCACCTTTATTAATTACACTATAAATACTGTCGCTAAGTTTAGTGCGGCACAAAATAGAGCTGAAGCTCTGGTGAAAAAAATTAGTCACTCAAACTGCTCCTGCTGGGAAGAGGAATAATTTTGCTAGAGATGATCTCCGGCAGCACCTCACGTATGGGAGAGAAGGGCTTTCCACAGGGGGAATCCATCACTTCGAGCCCAGAGTAAGCAATAGGAAAAACAGAATTTTAAAAAGCTCTGCTTTTTGGTTTTAGCATCTCCTCTTCCTGCTTCCACCAGGACTTGATGGCTCGGGGCATCCCGCTGAGCTTTGCTTTCCCAGGCTTTATCCAGCATCTCCACGACTCAGCTGAGCAGAGGTATTACAAGCAGCAAAGAGTCAAACTGTTACCATTATTTATTTTTCAACAGAAAAAAAAAAATCTCAGCTAGCAGAGGGTTTTTACCCTGTGTCACAGGACAATCTCATTGTTCATCTGCAGAAGGTGCCCTAGAGCTGGATTTCACCCTATCGTCACACCACTACCTCCCTGCTGGAGACTGGCCATCTGCATTTCTTTCTCCTCGGAAGCTTTTGCAATTCAAATGAGGAAACACGCGAGACAAGACGTGGTGCAAATTTGTTCTAAGGCTGTTTCCAAACAAAAGCAGACTTCAAAGAGGCTGAAACAGCTGGTTTCAGTGAAGGACCCAGCTCCCCGAGCTTTTTCTAGTTCATCTTCACAAAGCCCGCAAGTGAATCAAACCACTCCTCAAATAAATTGAAAATAGCAGAACAGAGTCTTAAGTAGCGTTTCACTTTTTCAAAACAGTTTATTTGGAGGCAGCAGCGTGCCAAGGGGATGCAACAGCTGAGCCGACGTGGGGAAGGAGCATCCAGCTGACGGACCACAGGACCTGGACGCAGCTTACCTATTGCTCTTCGCTTCTTACACCGCTGACAATTAGGCAGCCCAGGAAATTCTTACACACCTTGGAGGCCAGTTATTTACTACCTGAAGCTAAGGGAGGCAGCGCTGCCCGTGCTAACGTGCCGTGCAGCTTGCTTGGAGACGCAACGCGTTAGGTTTGCTGGTGCGTGATCAGGTCCCGGCACCGGCAAGAACAGCCGAACCCTCGCAGGCAGCAGCAGCAAAGCGAGTTCCCTCCGTCTCTGCAGGTCTGTGGCCAGTTGACAGCGACAGAAGCCTCACACGTGTGTGCTTTATTGGGAAAAGAAGGGCCAGAACAAATTCCAGCACCCAAAGAGCTCAGGGATAAGTTTCCCATAGCGAGCATCTCGGTGGCACTCTCCCACCCTCTCTGCTAGAAAAATAATGTCATGGTGCACATCTGCTCCCGTGGTTTTCTGCAAGCTGCTTAGCTCCAAAAAAGCCCTTCGAGAAAACCCAGGGGAGGGACAGAAGGAAGCAAAAGCAAGATTTTAGCAATACATGTGCTTATAGTCCAGCATTGTCACTTTGCAATTTCTCTGTGTCAATAATCACATCACAAGGTTCAGCAAAGAATGTGAAAGCGCTGCCGCTCCCCCCAATTTTATTGAGATTATTTCTCCCGAGAATCTGCACTTGACCAAGAATGCAGATGAACCGAAGCCCCCCCACCTTCTTTGAAATAAGTTATATGTATTTCAGAACGCTGGCCAAAGAGGTGAAAAAGTTTGGCATCTATCGTCTGTGGCTTTTAAGAATGGGCGCAATTTTACTTTTTGAAGATAATAAATAAATACTCAGCTTATCTTCACATCAGCCATGCTTCCCCTGACTGCTTTTAATCTACTAAGTCAGAGTTTAAAAGTTCCTTGCTCTCATAAAGGAGGGGGGAAAAGCAGTTTTCTGCAAAACTCTGTGTTGGAAGATGCTTTGTGCTTAGACTGAGCACGTAAGATGTGCTTATCACCCGCACGCTTCACAAAATATCCGACAGTTCAGAGACTTCTGTGCACTTTACAGGGAGCTTGGGGAGGGCAGGGGGGAAGACCAGAAAACTCTGGAAGGTCTAATCTACCAAATCTAATCCAGCCGTCCATCTGCACATCAAAACCTGAAGAGAAGATTCAGGCAGTTCAAGCCTCCACCCCAGAAAATTCAGGACTATTTTCTATGCAGCTCCCTAAAGCACACCTTGAAAGGTAGAATTATCCCAGAACAGTCCCAAGAAACTGTTCAAAGAGGTAATAGTAACATTTATCGTGAAAAAAATTATTTTTCTCCATGTCATCCCTGACTTGCTAAACCGAATTTGCTCCGCATTAGCAAAAGAGTCACCTTCAGGTACTGTGAAAATCCATCTGAAGCAAGGAGTTTGATGCAGTGAGGCCATTACAATGAAAACCGCTGCTGCTTTTTTTTTTGTTTGTTTGTTTTGGAGGATATTTTTTTTCATTTAGTTACAGTAAAAAGCCTCTGTTGCATTACTAACCAGGGACACTACGTTAATGTATACCACGCTGATGGCTTCCTACCCTGCAGGAGCTCCTCTTCCAGCGAAGGAAACACCAGATTGATTTTGGATGACTCTACAAATGCCTGTCGGGGATCTCACGTGTGGAACCCACCCAGAGGGGTCTGCGAGCCAATTTGTGACGGGTCACTCCCTCTGCAGAGAGATCTGCAACCACCCTGCACGTTTTAAACCCCCCTAAAGGTCAGAAGCAAGCAGACCCTGGTCCGAGTAAACACGGCACAATTCCTTTCATTTTTTGCAATGCTCTGTGTTATTGTTGGCGAGGCAAGGGACGTTCGCATGCTCAAAGCATTTGAAATGCTCCAGTATATGTCTGATTAAACTGATCCAAAAGGTTACAAGTCAGCTCTGGAAAGTTATAAAAATAATAATAATAAAAAATAACAAGCTTTGGCATGCCTTCCCACCAAGGGGGAGAGATGCATGAACTTTTCCTGCAAGCATTACTCACACCAAGCCAACAGTACACACCACTACTGGGTTGACGCGTCCCTCTTCTCGCTCTTTCTTTCCTCCTGTATTCTCTTTTTTCCTTACATCCAAAGGAGCAAACTTCAGGCAAATGGGACAAAAACCCACCAAAACCCAATCAAAACCAGGATTACAAATAAATCCAAGAGTTTGGCCTCGTGTCATGATACCCACAGCCTGCTCAAACACAGCCCTGATGAATCTGATACGTATTTTATCCACATTTTAAGTCCTTGCATTCATGTAGTAAAGTTCTTGTTTCGTTTGCTGAATGACGAAGCCAAGAAGAAACAGAGTTGTGAAGCTTTTCAGATGTTCTGAGGTAACTGGAATAATGCATAAAGCAGATTCAACTGTATGAATAGTCTTGCACAATGTATTTATAATTATAATCAGAAGTCTCAAATATCCTCCCCTCCTGCACAGCATCCCCAGGGAAATACTTTTCAGGGTAAAACATTCATAAATTACTTACTGTGCATCTTCTGAAGATTCCTGTTTTATCTTTAAAGTTCTTTTTGTGGTAGGCATTTCATCTGAAAGGTAAAATTCCAACACATTATTATATTTTAAATAATGTTCCCGGGCCATTTTTTTTTTTAAAGGCCAAAATTAAACAAAAAAAAAATAAATCAGTTACTTCCTAAGCTAGGCTAGAGTTCTGCACGAGACAGCCCCAGTTCCTAAATCCTGCATAACTGAACAGTGTTGGGGCGTTGGTTTTTTCTCTCCTTGGAAGTGACATGGTCAGTTAAGATCTGCATCTATCTCTGCAAGTGCAAAACCTTCAGACTACAATTCCTGCTATTAAATCACAAATCAATTTAATTGCAAACTACGTTGTTTAAAAAAAAAAAAAAAAAAAAGGGAAAAAGAAAGAAAAAAGGCTGGTCTGCTTTCAATGGTGCGTTTGAAGAGCAAGGACCCGAACAAATGCATCTGTATTCCATTTAGATGCTGTGTGCTAAGTGCTTTTCTCATAACTTCTCTGAACATTACGAATATTGTCAGCCCAAGTGCACGCAAATGCCTCCGATTTGACTGAAGGGAAATGGTGACAAACCGGGAAACCACAGTTTGACTCACTAGAATGAGTCGAACTAGATTGAATTACCCATCGTTTACATACATTTTGTAACACACTCTTCTCCCCACTGTTTCTCTCCCATATATTTCTGACTTCTAAATCCCCTGGGGAAGGAGTCGGAGGGAACTGGAATGCAGTTAACAACCAACTCACATATTTTAACGTTAAACTGTGATTTAAGCCTCTTTCAAAGCATCCCAATTCACCGGTCCCCCGAACACAGGTGAGTACAGATACATGACTGCATCTCCTCTCCCTGTTTCATCCTACAAACCACAACGGAAAAAAACCATCATCGTACCATGAGCCTTTTTATCCAATTCACCTCCTAACTACTGCTTCGCTTGGGTGCCCGTTGAATTTGATAGACTTAAAATTTGATGCTGTGAAAACAACCCCCTTGCTCAGACGATGGAGGAACATGCACCCTTAGGATCAGTGGCTCAAGAGAGATAAATATGCTTAAAGAAACCCACTTCTCCACAGAACTGCTCAGATCAGTGTGCGTTTTCAAGCAAAATGTGGTACCTTGCTCCATGTAACACAGTTCAGTAAGCCACAAGCAACAACCAAGTCTCCAAATTAATTAATATATTGATCTTTCTGCAGAGACACCAGTAATTCAGGCAAGAAAAGCATGCGGAAGAGTTCAGTTTAGGTTTCAATTCTGGAGCTTGAGCTTGCCTTTTTTTTTTTTTATTTAAAAAGGCCACACATCTGGATATAAGCATATTTACATGTGGAAAACATGTATACAGAGTATAAGTGAAGAAGGAGTAACATTCTTTTTTTATAGTCATTGGTATTAATAGCAGCAGTTTGAAGTTCTGTTCATAATTAAAGCCAATGGGGTTTGAACAGTAACGTCCAGGTTCAACTGGCACCCAAGGACCTCCAAAGCATGGCAGCACTGAAAGGGAAAGTGTCTCCCTAATCCTGTGAGGGGAAGTAAAACTGAGGGGAAGGAGAGACAGGGAATGCATCACCTCCTCCCTCCACCGTTTCTGGCCACACAGCCCTTATTTCCTCCTGTTAGGCTCCTTAAACTCAAGTCCTGATGATAAAATACTTCAGGAACCACGGTTTGCTTTTGATGACGATCTGGGGAATTTCCTTCCCTTTTCTCCCCAAGGACATCCCAGCATCTCGAGCACATCATGTCCAAAATGTGGAAGCTGGTACTGAGATATGCACACACCAGATAGGTATGAGCACAGGGCACAGGTAAAATCAGAGGATGAAGATCCTCCAAGGTGGGATTTCTTACCCAATTCCTGTTCACCGGTCTGGTAGCAATGAAGATCCTGACTGTGGTTTCCCCAGTCCTCCTGGGAATACTCCTCCATCGTGCTGCCGTCCGACTCCAGCTCCTGGTACAAGCCGCTGCTGTTGATGAGGACAGGCTGGCAGGGCTGGGAGTCCCATCCTCCCTGCCCAAACACCTGCTCCAGCTGTTCAAACGTGTAGCTGCTTTTCCTCTTCCCAACACCATGCTCCTTCACGCGGCTGTAGCACCTGCGAAGGGTCTAAGACAGAAAAAAAGCACGTTAATCAGGGGGCAACTGGTTGGAAGGACATACATTCACTTGCAGACAGTTACACAGCTGCTAGGCAGAGTTTAGGGTTTGGGTTTTTTACTTGTGCTGATGAGTATTTGTCTCAGGCTCACGAGCTAAATGCAATGCTCCCAAATTAATCTACACCCACCAGGAAGCATTGTACGTATCTGACATTGCCACTGCAGCAATTTAGTGTTAACATCTACGACACAGGACAAAGTTGTGTAGCAGCTACAGGTTCGTCAGATTTAACTTGGGCGATTTATTCTCTTCCCCACGTCAAAAAAATCCCCAGATCTGCTATGTAACGAAGGGGAAAAAAAAAAAAAAAATTTATATAACAAAAATACCAAGAAACCCCCAGTCAGAGATACCAACCAGCCAAGAAAATGCACACCTACTACGAGGAGGAGAAAAGCAGAGCTGGTGTTGTGCCCACAGCTTGGAGAAGGTGAAGCAGGGAGGGGAGAGAAAAGAAAAGAGAAAGAAGAGTCCCCCAAAGCAAAGACGGTCCAACCTTCCTCACTCTGGTAAGAAGACACAAAGGTGCAAAATGTATATGCCTAAACTATTTAGCTAGGAAAATATATATTACTTACATATTTTGCATTCCTTACTAACTCACTCTGCCTCTTGTGAAGCTGCTGAAATTTAAAAGAGGTCAAATCAATAATGCTCCAAATTCCCAGACTTCGATATCAAGCATTAAGAAACAATGCTAAGACGGCTCTGTCTAATAAACCTTTAAAAACAGCGCTGAGGCCGAAACCTCCCACACAGACAAGATGCAAAAGCCTCATCTACTTTTGGGGATCCCTTTAACACCCCGCACCGATGGCTGACGCTGCACAATCGCAAGGCAAAGCCATAGAAGCCTACAATCTCCATCCGTTTTCCCCTGAATCCGGAGGAACACACAACTATTTGGGGGTAAAAAAATAAAAATACATCTTTATGCGCATCCCTCAACGTGGTTTTCATTTTAGCGCCGCTCTACTTTTGAAAAATAACGATGCGCCCCAGGTTTGATGGACTTTGATGGTTTTCAGATTGGTAGAGCGCTAGAAAATATTTTTTTTCATATTAAATCTATTAGATTGTTCAGGTTCTAGCTTGAATGACAAAGCCGCCTCTGTACTTCAAGAGAGGCATTAATCCGGGAAGAGCTAGTCCTGTCACCTTGCTTTCTGGAGAAGGACTGTAACGGACTTTCAAACACATACAATTGCAAAAACCGCTTGTTTTTTCCCCCCAAAAAGCAACTTTTACATCTCCAGCAAGCTCAAACCTACCTAATGCTCCTCATATACTGGTTTAACAGCATCAGCGGGAAAGGAATACATTTCTAACCAGTTTCCTCGTCATATTCAGAGCCCTGGGGGCAGAAGCAAAACTGCTAAGCAGCAAGTCAGTTTTACCCTGCTGTTTCAAAAACAAACACACACACACACACAAAAAGACACACACAGAAAGAACACAAAATAAAAAAAACCCATATAAATACACAGGGAGCAATAAGCAGAGTTATTCAGTGGTTTAAGGTGGAACCTTTCCCAGTTCTGCCTTCACTACCTCTCGGGATAAACAGGCAGATCCTCTTTGGATGGGCACCAGCACATTTTCAGTTTCTGTCTGCAAGCAGGGTAGAAAACAACCGCCTATGTCAACCTGAAACCAAAGACCTGGCCAAGAAACCTGTCAATATTCACCGGATGCAAACCAGGTGTCCTAGCACTTGGGGTACAGATCAATTTGGTTGTTAAAAATTGTTTTTTTTCACTCCCATTTCTCTCCTTTCAGCTCAAATCTCACTGAGCGATACAGGCGAGCTCTTGTTTCGCTCCCAAACTCTTTCTCTAATCCACCCAGGTCAGATTTTCTTGAAATATATTTCCCAAACCCCAGTTCTTACATCTGCCTCAGCTTACCCGTCAGAGTTAACCGCAGATTTAGAGCCTCTAGCTGAATTATTATTAACAGCCTTTAAGCTAAGCAAACCGTCTCCAGTGCAGTTAACCAAAAACCATCAAAACTCTTGCCCAGGCCCTCTCGGGAACCCTCAACATCCACAGTCACTTGCTCCGTTTTAAGCGTGTGCTTCAAACATCTCTCTCTACCGATGGAGCTAGAGTATCTCACGCCAGGTTGCAGTCTAGTAGCAATTAATTATTTCATTCAGGCTGCAAACTGGCTTATTTTACCATGAAAATAACTTGGCATCAAGTCGATGGAGACTAGGACAAGAATTAAAGGGAGCAATGCAGAAAGGGGGCAAAAATAAATGAACAATACTCTCACTGCTCATTAGTCTTGCAAATCAAGAGTACTTTTGAGGTTCCTGCCTAGATGCTTCTGGACCTGGCTGCGTGAGCTATCTTTTACCTCCACTTCTGGCGGCAGATAACCTAAGGCTTGAGTGAGGTAATCTCACATTTGGTGCTTTCAAAAGCACCACAAGGCCTGTGGCCAAGCAGCTGGTGGCTCCTTGGTCTTGCTTTCTGGAGAACAGAGATTCCCCACTAGCTCTTTCTTCTTGGAGGCACTCTCCAGTTTCTCCAACAGGCAGCCCCCAACGCTTCTCTAAGTGATGTTCACCTCTGCATAACACGGGTCAGCTCCATTTCATGGATGCCCACACACTTCTACGTGGCAGGGGGTGAGATGGACCAGATCGATGGTTCTTCTTCTGCGGTCGTTTGCACCTCCCATGATGGTTTTCTTCAGAGACCTTGGTAAGACCTAAATAATTGCTCTGACTTCGGCAAACCTCCCCTGGACATTTTATAGCACTCAATGGTTCAGACACCTTTCTCCCAGCAGGTTATTCTGACTGCCAAGATTTAAGATTTAGGTTTTTCTTACGCACCTCCTCTATTCCTCCTGGTGTCCAGCTCAACTCCTGCTCCGTGGTTCCTAAAGTGCACATACATATATTGATACATACAGACAAGAAACCAGTAAATTTAGGACAAGTAACTGAAAACAGACCTGATAACTGCCCAGTGACTGCACAGACTGGAAGAGACCGAGGCTTTTGCTTATTGTTCTGCAGCACTGCCTGCAATACGAAGACAGATTATCCCGCTTAATTTGGAATTATGAAATCCGAAGGAGGAGACAGTCAAAAGCTCAACGTGGTTTTTCCTCACCATTTCTAACTTACGAGCCCTCATCTTCTCTACAAGTGAAGCCACAGGAGAACTGATCACTCTGCAGGAACTACAGCACGACAATCAGAAACACTGGTCAGAAAAGCCTTAGGAAACGACTTCGAGGAAGCCTGCAGACAAAGTTCTCCTCCCAGCAAAAAATAAGATGAGGGAGAACCACACCACAGCAAGCTTTTTCTATATAACCCCAGAGATGGTCCAACACAAGAAACTCCAGATCCCTGATCCGAGATGTGCTCTTACTCGGGGAGATGCTACAAGCTCTGCAGAGCAGCTGGGTGGCCTACAGGTGTGTCCACTTTAATCTATTTAAGTCAATTAAATGCCCTAGAAGGGGTCCCAATGGCACAGAGCACCACTTAGCACAACATTCAGCTCTGAAGATGCTCTTTTACTTAATGGGAGAGAGAAGTTCTTGGCTTCCCGTCCCCAAATGAAGAACAGCAGTATCAAATAGCTTCCTCCCTCATCGTGCCAGGATACTCACAAGCAACACGAGATGAAACTATAGCAGGGCAAAAGAAACGGCTTCTGAAACCTGGAGTGGCTGTAGGGCATGGAGGGACAACCGGCACAGCGGAAGGTCTTGCCATCTTCATTCCCAGGTTAGATGATGGGAGTACAAGAGAACAGGGCTACAGCAGCTGGACAGCTCTGCTCAATCCGCTAGCTCACGAACTTTCAGGTTAAAAGGCGTGTGCAAGGAGAACATGAGACCTACACAGGGTATTTCTGTGGTCTGTTCAGAATAAAAGAAGAAAGAGAACCTTAAACTCTCAAGAGAGCCATATATCACTGCGGAAAGGTAGCTGAGGATTTCAATGTGTCTCCAACACAAGACACCAAGTTGTAATACTCCTCTGCAAAATACAAGCAGCCCTGTACAAACCCACCCCACCCCCCTCAGACTTTGCAGGTGTGCACTGCAGGAGCTGCTGGACCTTTCTGCAAAGGCTCCAGCCCCACAGGTGGCTGCACATCTGCTAGATCACAGCACTCAGGGACACACCAGCAGTCAAAATAAATCACGCCTTGCACCGAAGAGCAAAGCCTCAATTGTATCCTGATGTGCCCCAAACCCACAGGACTTCCTGCAGGATTTGGCTCTGGCCCAGAGGTCTCTGGTATGGAACAAGGAAAGCGATGAGAATGTCCCGAGAGGAGAAAGGCGGTGAGGGGGAACACAGACAAGTTGATCATCTGATTGAGATAGGAATCAGAGATCTCTCTGGACAATGACACGAAGCAGCAAAGTCACCGCAGAAGACACAGATAAGGGATGTCAGTCAAGGCAGGTAAGCCGTCTGTTTTCAAGTTAGGTTAGTTAGCGAGAGCTAGAACCCAACAAAACACACGCAGCAGATTTTCTACCACTGCCGATTTCTAAATCACAATTAAACGTATTAAAAAAATAAGCTCTTGCCCGGACAGGAATGATTTACAGAAACACTACAGCCAATTGCAGAGGTAAACATAGATGAGGCAGGACTTTGCCAGTGACCAAGAGAGAACGAAGCCAGGGTACAACGAGCTGTGGGCCAGCCAGGTGAGGAAGTCACACAGCGATACGTGGTGCTGAGAGACAATGAACTTCCCCACAGCAGTGGCGGACTGCACCTCACATCTCAAAATAGTCGCCTGCAAAGATGCCCTGTGAGTTGCTGCTATTAGAGAGCTGAGAATAAAATTATTCATACCCTTCTCAGGGATTTGATGTTAATCAGGCTAGACAGAGAGAAGAAACTCTCCAGTATTGCCTGTGGAAAGGTACTTCCACACCTGGGCACCTCCATCTGTCGACGTACTAAGCTCCTGGTTTAAGACAGCACTGGAGGAAAAGAAGAGTAACTAGTTAGAGCTTGAGAAGGCAGGCCAGGAAAACCTTCTGCCATGCCCACACCCACCACAGCCAACAACTTTTGGCTCTGTGAAGAGTTTCCATGGGATGGATGCATCCCACAGCCGGAGCCTGGCTTCCAGAGATGCATGAGTAAGGTTCAGCCTACTCCTGGCATGACCTGCTCTAACCCGTTGCTACTTACTTTAGAGCAATGAAAGCCACACTTCAGTAGATTGTCTTGCTTTCAGAAACACCCAATTCCTAAAATCAAACTTGAAGTTTCACACCTCCACTGCGATCAGGACAGACATCTTTATGCCACCCACAAAACCTTCCTTTCAAGGAAAACACGAACTGCAGCCGTGTAGACCAAAGAGGTCCGAGATGTCCTCAAGAGGTCACATCTCTGCTATCAGCAAGCCACAAGAGACCACACAGACTCAAATTCCTGCTGGTTCTCACTCTCACATGAACAAGCGGAGCAAGGCCAGAAGCCCCTCCAGAAGATGAAAAGCAGCACAAACCTTCCCACAAGTGGGAGGGAAAACGCTCCTCTCCAGAACAAGCTTCAGCCGAGTGGCATGAAGCATCAGTGTGGGTGGCACCACGGGGCAAGCTTCTCATGCAGTTCAGAAAGCTAAAAACTTTACAGACAACAGCATCCTAGTAGCGTGTCGCTGCCAGTCCTGGGGCTGAGGGTCTCTAGAGGAAGGTCCATGCCACTTGCCTTCAGCAGTGCTGAGAAAATGTCACCAGTGGAAAGCAATACCTAAATCCACAGGAAAAGCTGGAAGTGAAATACCAAAGGTAGCTTTAGCTCCAATTTTCACCAGGACCAGTGGTTGAGGGTTGGTGACTAATGAGACCACAACAGTTCGGAGAGCATCACCTACTCGGCCCCCAAATTTATACACCTAACAGCACGGACCATAACCAGGGAGAGTCATAAAAGTGAACCTGCCTCTGCACTGGTGCTCAAAGCTGTGTGCTTTCACACCAGCTTCATTCCGGTGAGCATTTCAGGTGCATCCAGTCACTTCTGAAATAATTAAAGTCCATGATCAACCATCCAACACCTCCTGCACTGTTGCTGTTGGCACTCTTCCCTGATGTCAAAACAGCCTCTGCAATAACTGATGCTGATGGGATGTCCAAAATTTCTGCCCTGCCTGCATGTGCTGGGCTAAGGGCAAGTGATAAAAATCGGGAGGAGGATTTTTAACACCTTCCCAAGTCAAAGAGCATGACAGGGAAAAATTGTGTGCTCCCACACAAAGATTTAATGTTCATAAATCTCCCAAACTGAGATTTAATGTTCAAGTTTAACAAGTTTGTCCTTCTGCAATGAGATCCTGGCCATCAATCCTTTCTGCCTCAATGACATATCCTGCCAGCTCGCTCCCAACTCCCTCTGGGAATCATTTTGCACCCATGCAATGAGCGCTGGCCGACCCAGGTACACCAGAATGACCAGACGAGAACATCAGAGACGCACAGCGTGGCTGGAGAAGCTGCTGGACAGTGAAGACACTAATCCTGCATGTGCAACGTGAGCCAGGTTCCTACCAGCACAACACTGCTCCACAAATACCCCGGCTGAAGAGAGTGGATACAGCTGCTCTGCAAGAGGGTTTGCTCCACATGATGCTCATCTCCCAGAGATGCTCCTCTGCTGCAGCCCCACAGTACGTCCAAGAAGGAGTAAAACAAATAAATCTGTTCTTTGTTACTGAAAAGTTTAGTTTTTTCCAGCTTATACATGTCAACGGAAAGTTGCTCCAAACTACCGGGGCCCGTGATACCCTCCTGTGAGAAGCTGGGCTGCTGGAGAGGATTCAAGAAATGACAAGAAACACCCAGCCTGGAAAAACCAGCACATCTTAATCTATTTAAGCCAAAGAAAGATCTGGAGGTAACCTGAACGCTGCCTGCACACACTGCAGCCGGTGGAGCTACCGGGACAAGGACCTGTGCCTGAGATAACAAACACAAGACAAAGACAAAAGGCATTAAAAATAAATAGGAAGCAAAGCTGTTTTGAAGGTGGGCAGTTGGCTACGAAACATACTGATGCTCCATCATTTGAGGTCTTCCAATTAAAAGAGAGCCACTCTGCTCAACACCATTGGACCCAATGATGAAATTCTGGGTGAAATCCCATCTCCCATATCACACAGGAGGTCAAACTAGATTACAGCAAGCATCACTTCTGACACAGTCTAGTTAGCGCAGCTTTTCCTTCCTTAAATCTTGAGTGAAGTTGTTTTTAAAATTAGATTGTTTACATTGTAAAGCAGCTGAAACCACAGCCCCTGTTGTCATTGCTTTACATATGGCTTAAAGCAAGAAAACACCAAGAGCTGATACTCAGGTGTAACTTTTCACTCCTTCCCATTTCATGTGGGTTCGTGGCACTCCCTTCTCCCCTTTGTGCCCGCATTGTCTATGAGCGCTTAAGCAGTGTCTTCAAGGTATTTATTTTTCCTTTGAAAAATGAATGACATGCTTAGCGGACAACCACAACCCCGCAGAATCCTCCAGTCACTCATCCAGGGCGAGGAGGAGGTCACTACATACAGAAAATCCAACACCAGGGGAGGGGGTTTGAGATCAGCAGTGAGACTCACGAATTCCTGCAGCCAGGAGTTAGATGTTGAAGCTGCTTCTCTTTGAATCAATGCCTTGGCATCAACTCCGGGGAGAAGCAAACAAATTTCAGTGACGCTCTCACCAAATAAAAGCAGAAGCTGCATTTCCGCAGTAGCTGAAGAACTGACATGTTAAAAATGCCCCTGAATTAATTTTTACAGTCTTCTGCCGCTGAATGGCAACTTTTAAGGAGGAGGGATTTATCTCTGCTTGAGAAAGGCTCGCTAGCCCCAACCGCAGCCAGGGAATCTCTAGCACTGAAACACTCTCGCAGCTCAGCTAAGCAAAGCGCTGTCAGGAGAGCGGGTCTTTGATTTCTTTCTTCCAGGAAGAAAGATGCATACAACAGAAGTAGAAATTCTTCCACGGATTTAAAAAAATGCCTAAGATCCGGTATTGAAAAAAAAAAAAAAAAAACAACCCACAACTGGAGCACATAAATTCAAGAACACTCCTTTAAAATAAAGCAAGACTTTGTTGCCTGAAAATTCCCCTTGACTCGCACAGCTCTGCACTCTCAGCAGCAACTGTAAAACCTGAGCTCACCTGCACTTTCCCAGAGTATCCCCCTGCCACTGCAGCCACGTGTGAAGGCTGGAAGAGGATGAAACGATGATGTCCCGGCGTATTACCCGATGGAAAGCGATCTCAAAGAACACATACTGCATATGTCGACTTTTGGCCTTCATACGGCAACTTCACAGCATGAGGCGACGGCTCATTTTTCTGTGGTTAAAAGCAGCTCGAGTTAACAGCTAACCTCCCGCTCCCTGGCTGATCCACCACCACCAGGCGAAGGGCACAAAAATCAGCGCACAAGTCTGGGAAGGGTTTTGCCAAATATTCCGTTGCCTGCCTCAAAACACCAGCGCTAAGGTCAAACCTTAAAACTTAAAAGGCTCTCCACGCACTGCTGCAGAGAGGCGACGAGTTTCAGGATACACAAACCAGGCTAAATCCTTCACCGGGAACATACTGAGGAAACAGGAGGAGGGCTGGATGAAAAGCACGTGCGCTTTTGTAAATTACTCTAACGAGAGCTCTGCATCAAAGGGACAGTCAGAATACATTGCTAAACAAGCAAGGATTAAGGATACAACTTGACATGCCAGGATGAGGAAAACTACAGAGCACAAGACAGCTTTTCCAGGAACCTAACAGGCAGAAATCGAGACGTTTCAATCCTCCTGCAGCTCCCAGTCACTGAGCTCACCAATCCACTGACCTCAGAGCCAAGTCAGAGTCATGGTCTCTTTCCAAAGGAAGAAACCAGCAAAAGCTGCTGGAACTGTTACATGTGAATCCCTAAATTTGAAACAGACACTTCCAGAGCGGCTCAAACCCAACAGCAGTCTCATTCCCAGCTTGCAGGCCAGCACTGCTTATGTGCAGAAAAGCACATGCAGATGTTAAAGAGACAGACGAAAATCTGAACCGGGACCTTACTTTGCATCCTGTTTGAATTAGGAGAGAATGCATCTATGCGATACAACTGGAAAACTTTCTTCTTCGGAGTTGACTTTTTCCTTTCCAGCTCATTTCTAACTCGCTCTTCAAGATCTGGCAGAGTCCAGGGAAGGCAGGTGTCCCGAAGAAAGCCAGTATCGAGTTCTTATCTAAAACGCATTTATAAAAGAAGTTGAATCCAATACGGTTTAAGCACGATTTACATTTATAATACATCAGCAAAACCTTCACACTACTGTCCCTTGGTGGGCATTAAGTATCCTACAAAATCATGGAAATATGGAACATTACGGGTAATAAATGGGATGATGCAGCTATATGCTCCTTCATCACCATCTCCCCGGTTCTATTTTCAGCTCAGACAGCTGACAGTGGAGGACCACGGAGTACCTGTGACCTCCTTGTTCCAACAGTGTGTTCAAGTCGTCCTACTCTGTCTTAGAGATGACTTCAGGCATTGACCCTCCACACCCAGAAGCGATTTTCACTCTTGGCCAAGCTTGAGAGCCAAGCAGCCGATTCCACCTGGAATCCGACAAAAATTGGAATCTTAGGGTTGGGAGAAGCTACCGCCACTATCGTGACAATCCCCGTACGAAGGTCAACTCTTGGCTCTCACAAGAAACCCCAGCTTTCAATGAGCATTCATTTCACAGCGATTCCAGTCAAAAAACCTACGGGGAGCCCAAAGGCTTTGAAAATGACAAACATTTTTGCTCCTCCAGATGAAGACCCCCATGGAGGGAAATCCAGGATATGCAAAAGCTCAGGTAGGTGTAGGGCACCGGACACAACTGATGTCAAACTGTTCTTCACCCGGCAGATGGCCCGAGGACAGGCCAACCTGTGAGTGACCACAGGCACAAGACAGCACACAGATGGAAAGCGGACAACTCCCTTCCAGCCAGACCTTTCAAGTGGACGTTACAGTACTGAAGAAAAATCCGCCCTGATGTACTGTGTGTTGATCTAGAAACACCCAACAGGTCTGCTCTCAGAGCTGTTGCAAGGTGACAAATACAAGCCTTGAGGTCTTTTATTCCCTCTGTGCTGTTTGACAGGTGCGTGATGTGTGGTTCTTTCAAGCTTGAACATTTCACGGGCAAAACGTGTTCAAGCATCACTTCTTAAGGGAAAGGGGGGAATTGTCCTCTCCAACAAGCTCACAAACCGCTGGGAGGACGGGATCTTCCAGCAGTCACCACAACGCTTGCTCTGGCCCCAAAGCAGTCACAACCTGCAACCAGCTCCATCCAAAAGCATCATCTGAACTGGAAAAGCTAGCTCTGGGCTGCTTGAGTAGCGAGACCTCTCCTCACAACCTGCTCAGCATCCCCCAAAGCATTGACGGTTGCAGAGTCTGCAGCCAGAATTGGGGTAGTGATCCTCTGCATTTGCTGCCCAGACTCCCACCACAACCCGAAACCATCAGAGTCTTGCGGACAAAGACAAACCGCCTCAAGCAACTTTTCCACCGTGCATCAGCCTCTGGCAAAGCCCAAAGTTTTACAGAACCAATTTAAGCAACAAGCACCTTGAAAGCCTCTGAGAAAACAAGGGGCTCAAAGAGGTTTCACGGTGCAACAACATTCCTCTCAAAAATATTTGGATGCATTCAGGAGAAATAAATCCCTGAGCAGCAAATACGTGGAGTCAATGAGATGACACAAGGGAAAATACACTGAGAAACTAAAATTTCCATAGGAAGGGCATTTGTTTTGACCAACTACTTGAAGAGATGAAGGCTGTTCTAATGAACAGGGACTAGAGGGCGAGTCTCTCACTTATTCCTGGGCATCCTCGATACTGCAGAATACCTTAATTCATGTATTTTGCAAATCAAAACCAGCCTGGGCATATACACCTGCAGAATCCCAGCCTAGTTGGGCTGGCTCAGCTGTATCTAATGGATGAGAAGAGGAACAGAGAAACAAACAGCCTCACTGACCCCTAGCAATAACAAGATACTACTTTTTTCACTGATCGGTATTTTAAGCAGCTGCATGGGCAGGGAAAAGGGGAAAATAAAAGCCGGAGGAAGCTTGGAACATTTAACTTGCCCTTCCAACCTTCATTCACATTTAGAAACTGAAACCCCACAGAAATTCCCACCCCATTCCATGCCCCTTCCAAATATCTCCTCTTCAGAAAAGCAGGATGCGTGGAGCGGCTGCTCCCAAGATGGACACCAAACCCAGCCTTTCCCTTTTCCCCAGGGAACGATGCAACTGGAAAGATCCCTCTTTAAAACCTGCCGCCAAAGGAAACGCAGCCCATCAGGCTGTTTAATGCAGCTCAATTATTAAAGGGGTTTCTGAGACTGCAGCACGCTCTGGTGCAAGCCAGGGGAAGACGTACCCTGTTAAGCAACTCCAAAGCAATGGAGGGAGCCACAAGTGTAAGAGGGCAACCAGAGGCCAAGCCACCCATCATCACTGGATTAACTGGGAGCCCCCTTTTGCAGCGGGGGTTCAGGGAGCAGCAAGTGCCACCCTCTCACACGCAGAAGATGCTGGAGGACGTGTAAGGGGGGTGAGTCAACCCATCCAAGGCCACAGTGCCCACCACACTCGGGGCTGAAGGAGGCAACCCAGGGGATGCAGCGCCCAAAAACCCAGGGGAAATGATGCTGCTGGGGGCTGTCCACACAAGCTGTCCACAGACGGCTGGGACGCTGTGTCCCTCCCCCCTCAGGACCAAAGGATGCTGCCTCAGCCCATCCACGGAGGAGCAACTAAGTGGCTGAACCCAAAGGATGCAGCACTTGGGTCTGAAAGATGCTGCTGGAGGCTGCAGGTGTTAGGGGTTAACCCACAGGATGCAGCCCCCAGCCCACTCCTGGCCAGGAGATACCAACTGGGTGTTGTAGGGAGCCAGTGCACTGAGCCCAGAAGTAGGGTGCCCTGCACCCAGGGACACAAAGGCTGGGCTGAGCCCAGGGGACATCCGCAGCCAAGGCAAAGATGCTCCAGAAAACTGCCTGTGTGGGGAAACCCTGACCGGGTGCGCCCAGGAGATGGGCTGCCCCACACCCAAGGCCAAAGGATGCTGGGGAAAACTGCTACTGTGGAGAGACCCTGAAAGGCTGCGCCCTAGGGACACGGTGCCCCCAAACCCAGGGCCAGAGGAAGGGCTGAGCTCAGGGGACGCCCACAGCCACGGCCAAAGGAGGCTTCAGGGAAGATCCTGAAAGGATGGAGCTCAGGGGACGCGGTACCCCCGCACCTCGCGCCAAAACCCGGGCTGAGCCCTGGGGACACAGCGGCTCTGTGACACAGGATGCTCTGGAAGACGGCTGGCGTGGGGACACCCCGCGGGGTGATCGCACGGATGGGCCGCGCCCCCCCCCACCCCAGGGCCATAGGACGCCCCGGGAGATGGCCACCCGGGCCAGCCCCGCCCCGCGCCCCGGGGACGAGCCGCCCGCCCCCCGCCGGGGTACCTTGATGCGCTCCCGGCACTGGGAGGGGGTGCGCTCGTAGCCCAGCTCGGCCAGGGCGCGGGAGACGCGCTCGTACATGGCGGGCCCGGGGGCCTTGCTGCCGAAGACGGTGCCGGCGCCCTCCAGCTGCTGGTACCGCGCCTCCACCAGCCGCTCGTTGCCCCAGACGGCGATCAGCGCGTTGGTCTCCGCCGGCGTCCAGGACATCCCGCGGCAAGCGGCGGCAGCGGCGGCGGCGGCGGCGCCGCCCGGCGAGAAGGAGACGGAGGGCGAGGCCCCGCCGCGGCCCCCCGCCCCGCCGCCGCCGCCCCCCAGCCCGGCCCCGCCGGCCGCTGGCCCCGGCCCCGGGCCGAGAGGGGAGGCGCCGCTGGGGGTGGAGGGGTCGGAGAGGCTGGGGTTGCCGTCGCTCAGCGCTCCCGGCGAGCCCGGCGACAGCACCTCCATCTTGGGGATCTTCAGCGGCGGCTCGGCGGCCGGGAGCTGCGAGGAGCCGCAGGACGCCGCCATATTGGAGATGCCGGACCGAGCGGGCGGAAGTGACGCGGGGCTCCCCCGGCGGGCGGGACTTCCGGCACGGCCGCCGCGGCGGGCGGGGCGGGGCCAACGGGGGCGGGGCCCGGGGCGGGGAGGGAGGCAAGGGGCGTGGCTTGGGGCCAGGGGGCGTGTCCCGCGGGGCCAGGGGGCGGGGCGTGCTGCCGGGGGTGTGGTCGTGAGGGAAGAGGCGTGGCCAACGGGGAGGGGCGTGGTTTGGATGGAGGGGGCGTGGCCAGAGCGGGGCGGGGCTCATAGGGTGAGGCCAAGGGGGAGTGGGCGTGGTTCTGGGAGTGGGCGTGGGCCCGGGGCTCCGTCCCGCGGAGTCCCCATAGGCCCTGCGCGCTTAGAGCCCACGGACCCCGTAGGGGCTGGGAACCCCACCAGGGACGGCGGCGCCCCAAACCCCTCATAACCCTCCGGGCCGCATGCGCCTGGGGGCTGAGCACCCCCCGAATGTGGGGCTGAGCATCCTCTAGCCCTGGGCCTGAGCACCCCCCGAATGTGGGGCTGAGCATCCCCCAGCCCTGGCGCTGAGCACCCCCGGATGCGGGGCTGCGCACCCCTCACGTATAGGGCTGCCCCTCCCCAGGCACTGAGCCCCCCAAACAGCAGGGCTCCCCTCGCCCTCGGGGCCCGGGGGGGGCCACGCCCGCAGCTGCCCCCCAGCCCCGGTGCCGGCCCGGAGGGAGCCCCCCCGCCCGCCGAGCTCCCCGTTACCGGGGCTGCGGGGCGAGGTGGGGCAGCTCGGCGGGGGGTCCCGGCCCCCAGCTGCGCCCCCAGCTCTGCTTTAAGCCGACACTGACAAGCGCCGATGAGATCTGATCCCCCCAAGCTCCCCCCCGCCCCCCCCCCCCAAGCAGCGGGGATGGGTTTGGGGGTCCTATGGGCCCCCCCCCCCCGGCTTGGCATCGCGGTCCGGGCTCCTTAATTAAACGCTTTAATTAGGGCCATGTTGGTTAAACAAAATGGGGGGGGGGTGCGGAGAAAGGGCAGGATTAGGGGGGGCTGCCCGCTCCTGCCTGCTGCAGCACATCTGGCAGGAGAGCGGCCGGGAGCAATCAGGGGCCGTAATTATCCCCTTCTAATTACGGGGATTAGGGGCTGGCGGAGGTGCGGGGCTGCGGCGGGGAGGGGGGGGGGCGGACGACATTAACCCCCGCCTTACCGGGCAGGGGCCGGCAGGCTCTTTGTCGCCGGCTGCCTATCCCCAGGGGGATGTCCCCAGTGCCAGCCCTGGGACCCTCCCCAAAGGGGTGGCCAGCCCTGTGTCCCCAAAGGGATGTCCCCACTGCCACCCCTGTGTCATGTCCCCAAAGGGACGTAGCCACTGCCACCCTTGTGGAGTGTCCCCAAAGGGTTGTACTCACTGCCACCCCTGTGGAGTGTCCCCAAAGGGATGTCCCCAGTGCCACCCCTGTGTCCCCAAAGGGATGTACCCGCCGCCACCATTGCCACCATGTCCCCAAAGGGATGTCCCCAGTGCCACCCCTGTGTCCCCAAAGGGATGTACCCGCCGCCACCATTGCCACCATGTCCCTAAAAGGATATCCCCACTGCCAGCCCTGTGTCATGTCCCCAAAGGGATGTCCCCAGTGCCACCCCTGTGTCCCCAAAGGGATGTACCCGCCGCCACCCTTGTGGAGTGTCCCCAAAGGGTTGTACTCACTGCCACCCCTGTGGCGTGTCCCCAAAGGGATGTCCCCAGTGCCACCCCTGTGTCCCCAAAGGGATGTACCTGCTGCCACCCTTGTGGAGTGTCCCCAAAGGGATGTCCCCAGTGCCACCCCTGTGTCCCCAAAGGGATGTACCTGCTGCCACCCTTGTGGAATGTCCCCAAAGGGTTGTACCCACTGCCAGCCCTGTGTAATGTCCCCAAAGGGATGTATCCACTGCCACCCCGTGTCCCCAAAGGGAGGTATCCACTGCCAGCCCTGTGTCATGTCCCCAAAGGGATGTCCCTACTGCCACCCCTGTGTCCCCAAAGGGATGTCCCTGCCACCACCATAAACCCAAAGAGATGTGCCCATTGCCACCATGTCCCCAAAGGGATATCCCCACTGCCACCCCTGTGTCATGTCCCCAAAGGGATGTACCCACTGCCACCCCTGTGGAGTGTCCCCAAAAAGATGTGCCCACTGCAACTGTGTTCCCAAAGGGCTGCACCCGCTGCCACCCCTGTGTCCCCAAAGGGATGTCCCCACTGCCAGCCCCACATCGTGTCTCCAGAGCGCTGTACCCACCATCAGCCTTGCCATGTGTCCACAAAGCAGGGTCCCCAAAAGGATGTCCCCACTGCTGCCGGTGTCCCCAGAGCCAGCTGTCCATGGGGACACACCCACTGCCAGTGTGTCCCCGAGCCTAGGGGGCCACCAGCCCCTTCCCCCCATCCCTGAGCCCACCAGCGCTGAGCCGTATGGAAACACCCCTGCTCAGGAGCTAATCAGGCCCCAATTAGAGGGGCTCGCTGTAAGCTGGGGGAGGAATGCAAATGAGGTTAACGGTTAATTAGGGATTGAAAAATTCATTATTCCTCTAGAGCAGCTGATTGCGATGCAGCCCCGCGTCCCCATTAGGGCCATTTGACCGCTTGCTAATGACACAGCAGCAGGGGGCTCGTGGGTGTCCCCCAACCCACTAAATGCCTCAGAGACTCATTCCTGTAGCGAGTTGTGCCTGTTCTCAGCCTCCCTGCAGTGGGGCACCGTGAGCAACGAGCTGTGGCTGTTCTCAGTGGGGCTCACCCGTGCACCGAGTTGTAGCTGTTCTCAGTGGGGCTCACCCGTGCAATGAGTTGTGGTTGTTCTCAGTGGGAATCACCTGTGCAATGAGTTGTGGCCATCCTCAGCTCCCCAGGAACAGGGGAATGGCAGGACAAGCAGCTTGGGGCAGCGGTGGGGAAGCAACCCCTGCTCCCCAACGCTCCCCTGCTGCCTCGTTCAAGCCAACCTTCCAATTCAGTAAGGATAATTAACAATTAGCCAAAAAGCCAAGCGGACAAGTCATTAGACACAGCTTAGTGTTTACTGCAATTTTCTGACCAGTTCATAATTAACCTCCCGTCTCCCAAATACGCTGCCAAAAAGAAGTATAAACTTATTAATGGCGATGGTGGCTAATTAAAGCCAAAGCTCTAATTATCCTGAGACATGGCCGCAGGCAGGAAACCGTGGTGACCGATGAAAGGCGAGCAACGATGCTGGATGCAATATTTAGGATGATGCGGGGATGCTGAGCGAGGCAGCGCCCTGCTGCCATGTGCTGGTACCCATCAGCATCCTCAGGGGCTGCATCCTACATCCAGCTGCCCTGCCCGCTGCACAAAGGGGACCCAGGCGGGCTAATTCGGCGTGGGGGCCAGCGCCACGCCTCCGCCTTTGTCCGCCTTTCAAAGCCAATATCCCGGCCCCAGATGGGTTAATACATAATGCAGACAAGCAAGTAATTGCTTGCCTTTGTAGGGCCGTCAGCGCTGGGTCCCCGGCCCTCTGATCCCCCATTAGCGGCCATGCAAACAAGCCTTCCACCCAATTAAGCCCAGCTTTGATAGAGCCTTTCCCAATGATGTGCCGGTCCCAAACTAGCGATTCGCACATGAGCCACTACCTGTTAAACCCGGAGTCGGCTTCCTTCGGGGATGAGCATCCCTCGCCTCTCACCGTGACCCAGCTGCCGAGCTCTGCCTGGCTTCCCCTGGCCCTGAAGGGAGCCTTGGCTGATAAATGATCTCGACAAACTCTATATTAAAGAGGTGGAAATGGGATGTTAATATACCCCGAGTCGCTTGTCTTGAGAACACATGGGCTCCAGCTTCCCGAAGACGGCAGTAATGAGGCAGGCTGGGATGCCCCACAAGGAGACCTCAACCCACCGGCCTCCTGCGTCTGCCAGGTGTGGAGGAAAGACAGCCTGACACCCGTCCTCCAAGGCATCCCACACCATCCCACGGAGCATCCCCAGGTCATCGCCTAAAGCATCTCAATCTGCTCACCTAAAGCATCCCAGCATCATCCCCTAAAGCATGTCAATGTGCTCCCCTAAACCATCTCAGTGTTATCCATCCCTTAGCGCATGCTGGCACCATCCCCTAATGCATCCCAGCACCATTCCCTAAAGCATCCCAGCATCATCCCCTAAAGCATCCCAGTGCACTCCCCTAAAGCATCCCAGCGTGCTCCCCTAAAGCTTCCCAGTGTCATCCCCTCAAGCACCCCAACAGGCTCCCCTAAAGCATCCCTGCACCATCCCCTAAAAGATCCTGGCATCAACTTCTACAGCAACCCTAAAGGATCCTACTATCATCCCCTAAAGCTTCCCAGGATCATTCTCTAACACATCCAGACATCAGCCTCTAAAACATCCCACCATCATCTGAAGTATCCCAATACGCTCACCTAAAACATCCCAGTGTATCTCACTGTCACCCCCCAATACCTCCCAGCATCCCTCCATGCATGCCAGCATCACCCCCTAAGGCATTTCAGTGACATCCCCTACAGCATCCCAGCATTATCCTCCAAATCATTCCCATATGCTCCCCTAAAACATGCCAGCTTCCTTCCTTAAAGCATCCCACCATCATCTCCTAAAGCACCCCAGTAAGCTCCCTGAAAACATCCCAGCATCATTCCTTAGGGCATGGCAGCAGCACCCCCTAAAGCATCCCACCATCATCCCCTAAAGCATCCCAGTGTCGTTCTGTAAAGCATCCCAGTACGCTCACCAAAAACATCCCACCATCATCCCCTAAAGCATTCCACCATCATCCCCTAAAGTATCCCAGTGTCATCCCCCACAGCATCCCAGTATCATTCCTGTATGCTCCCCTAAAACACCCAGCATCATTCCTTAGCGTTTCCCACCGTTATCCCCTAATTCATCCCAGTATGTTCCCCCCAAACATCCCACCATCATCCCTTAGTGCGTCCTGGCATCACCCCCTAAAGCATCTCAGTAGAATCCCCTACAGCATCCCAGTGTCACCCCCTACAGCATCCCAGTAGGCTCCCCAAAACCCTCGCAACATCACCCCCAGTTGCCTCAGTGTCACCCCCCAACCCACTCAAGCACCCTCCCCCAGCACCCCAGCACTGCTCCTCTCCAGACTGGCCCCCCCACAGCCCCTCTCTGTGTATGTGTGTCCCCCCCCCCAGCCCATGTGCCGTGCCACAACCTCTATAAATATTCAAAAAGCCGCATTTTCTGGCAAACTGCCCAGCTCGGGGTGGGGGGCTCTCAGGGGGGATGGTAATAACGGAGCTGTGAGGGATTTACACACACACCCCCATCGGCACAGCGGGGTCCCAGCCGTTCATTTGCCCATACAAATATCTTGTCGCTCGTCATTGCTGCCAGCTCCTTTGTGCCTCAGTTTCCCCACCCTGATGCTGCCCGGCGATGCTGGGGAGGGTTGGGAAAGATAAGGATAAATAACGATGGAGCAAAAATAAGGAGGAATAACGAGGATATTGAAGTCCAGGGGAAGCTTCCCCCCCCCCAAAAAAAAAATATTTGGGAGGTGATTTTGGGCTGTGGCAGCGAGAGGTTTGGGCAAAGCCTGCGCAAACAGCTGCTAATCGCCGAATAAAAGGGCAATTAAACGCCTTGGTAGCGGTAATAAATCTGCTAACAAGGAGGCAATGCCCCCCGCGCTCGCTGTTTGCCCAGCTGATTAACGGGGATGAATGGGGGGGGGAGGATTATCCATCGGGATGAGGCTGCTCCTTTGTCTCCGTTCCCCATCCCAAGCCGTTCTGGAGGAGGTATCAGCGATGTGCCACCCCCGGGAGACCCTCACCGCAGCCTCGGGCCTTGGAGTGGGATTAACACAGAGGTGCTTCCATTCCTGGGGTTCCCCAAAAGCTCCGGGATTCCCATTACAAACTCTCCTCTCTTGAAAACACTCCATGAAATGAGGCCCAAAAGCTCTCCGGGGATTAACATCCCTTTCCATCCCCGATTCCCGGGTCGGAGATGTCCCATCCCCATGGCTCAGCTTTTCAGGGACACCCAAAAGGAGACGTGGAGGGACAAAATGCCACCACATTTAATATTCCAGCATCACCTGAAATTCCCATCCCAGAGAATTATTTGGATAATAGTTGGACAAACCTGCTCTTCTATGGCTAATTTATTTTTCCTTCTTCTTTTTTTTGGGGTTTTTTTTTTTTTTTGTTTTAATCCTATCGGGAAATCCTCGGGCTGCCGCATCCCCAGCAGGAGAAACGGAAAAGCTTTGTGGTCCTATTAAATTAATATTTATTTACTTTCTCCAGGCCTGGCTATGAGAGGGAGGGATGAATAATGCATCGCCCCCAAGACGCCCAGGTCGGAGCTTTGCTGCCGCTGGCACTGCCGGGACCAGGCAGATTTGGTGGGATACAGAGAGCCTGGAGACTGCCGGGGAGGCTGAGCAGTCCCAGATGTGTGCAGAGGTCCAGATGTGCACCTGTCTGCAGCCCCAGCACAGCTCTGAGTGGAGGTGACCGTGCTTATGTGAGCTCTCCAGATGTGTGCCCAGATGTGTGCTTGCCCATCTCCTACCTGCGCCTCCAGATGTGCATGAATGCAAAGCACCCGGCTCGCCAGATGTGCTTGGGCACTCCTGTGCCTTCAGATGTGTGCACAGTTGTGACCCAGGGACCCCTCCAGCTGTGGCCTGAGCCCTCCAGCTGTTTGCCTGAATGCGCACGCATCCCCCAGACCACCCAACCCTCCCAGATGTGAACATCACGGAGGCCCTCAGTGCCCCAGATGTGCATGGAAAAGCCCCCCCCCTCCCCCAGCTGTACCCCAAGAGCCCTCCAGATGTGAACCCCCTTTGGGTCACGTCCGTACCCCCTCCAGATGAGCAAAAGCGCACGGGCCCACTTCACCTACTGCTGCACATCCAGATGTGAGACCCCTTCTCCTGCTCACCCTGCCCATCGTGCCCCAGATGTGTATGTCCCTCCCGGTCCCCCCCCATCGCCCCTTCCCCTCCCCAACCCACCTCCTCTCTCCGCCCCAGGCTGCCCAATCCAGTGCCCCCCCCCCCCCCCCCCCCCGGGGTCTCCCTGCTTCTGACACCCCCTTTCCCCCTGCCATCCCCCCTCATCACACCCACCTTTGCCCTACGCCAAGGTGATCGTTAGTGCCACCGTAACAAAGCCCCCCCATAACAAGCCCCCCAATAACAAGCTGGGGGTCTTACTGGAAGAGGCGCATTGCTTCACACCTCAGCCCCAGCACATTAATTAAGTAGCTAATTGCTAATTATGAATTCAGCAGCATCATTCACTGCTGCTTGTCGTCATGTCCCCCCGCCCCCCCAAGTTCAAGGCCACGGGTGGTCCCAGCACCCCCAGAAGTGGCACCTGCCTCTGCCAGGCCCCCCCGGTGCCGGGGTGGAGATGCACAGCCACATTCCCCGGGGGGGGTGAACTGCCTTTTGGGGTTCACTGCGGGGGGGGGACGGGGACTGCGGCTGGGGTGGGGGCAGCCCCGGGAGGAGCCGTGTTGTTGGGGTGAGGCTGGGCAGCTGCTGCCTCTCTGCCCCTCTTCCTCCTCCTCCCTCCTCCAACCCGACCCCCCCACCCCATTTTCCTCTGCCCCCCGCAAAGGTCACCCCAACCCCCTCCGCTCCCTACCACGGCGCCCCCATCACATATCCCCCCCTTCACCCCCATCCCCCTTCTCAAAAGGGGGGGGCAGGGACCCCCCCCACCCCCTCTCACGGCGCTGACCGCGCCCCCGCTCCCCGCCGGACCCGGGGGGCGGCGCCGCGGGCTGAGCCGAGCCGAGCTGAGCCGTGCGGGGCTGAGCCGGGCTCAGCCGAGCTCAGCCGCGCTGGGTCGGGTCGTGCAGAGCCCAACCAAACCGAGCCGAACTGAGCCGTGCGGGGCCGGACCGAGCTGAGACGAGCTGAGCCGCGCTGGGTCGGACCGCGCTGAGCCGGACCGAACCGAGCCGCGCTGGGTCGGACCAAGCTGAGCCGAGCCGAGCTGAGCCGTGCTGGGTCAGACTGACCTGAGCCGAGCCGAGCTGAGCCGTGCTGGGTCGGACCGTGCTGAGCCGAGCCGAGCTGAGCCGTGTTGGGTCGGACCGTGCTGAGCCGAGCTGAGTCGTGTTGGGTCGGACCGTGCTGGGTCGAACCGTGCTGAGCCGTGCTGGGTCGGACCGTGCTGGGTCGGACCGCGCTGGGTCGGACCGCGCTGAGCCGAGCTGAGCTGTGCTGGGTCGGACCGCGCTGAGCCGAGCCAAGTTGTGCAGAGCCGAGCTCAGCCGAGCCGAGCCGAGCCGAGCCGAGCCAGGATGCTGCGGTACCTGCTGAAGACGCTGCTGCAGATGAACCTGTTCGCCGACTCGCTGGGGGCCGAGGGCTCCAACTCCTCCCAGCTGCTGCTGGGCATCAACCGCAGCATCGCTGCGCTGCACCACCCCGGCCTCGGCCCCGGCAACGGTACGTGCCCACGGGTCCCGCTGTCCCCGTGTCCCGCTGTCCTGGGGTCCTGGAATCCCGCTGTCCCCGTGGTCCCGCTATCCCCGTGTCCCTGTGTCCCCGCTGTCCCGGGATCCCTCTGTCCCGTCCCCGGGTCCACTGTCCCCGTGTCCCGCTATCCCGTGGTCTCGGGCTGCTGTTGTCTGGGTGTCCCACCATCCCGGTGTCCCACTGTTCTGGTGCCCCTGGTCCCGGTGTACTGGTGATGCTGGCAATAGCCGCAGTCCCTCAGCCCCAGCCGAGACCCCACCGGGACCAGCGCCGGGTTCCCAGACTGCAAACCGGGAGTGATTCCGTGTCCCCAGATAGTCTCCACAACCCCAAACCGGGACCGTCCCCAAACTGGGAACAACCCCGTGTCTCCAAACCGGCCCCTAGACCCCAAGACACCATCCCGGTGTCCCCAAGCCAGCTCTGTGTCCCCAGATCCTGAACCAGGAGCTAACCCCTGTTCCCAAACTGGCCCGTGTCCCTACACTGGCCCCCAGACCATGAACCAGGACTGACCCTGTGTCCCCAGATTGTCCCCTTGTTCCCACACCAATTCCCAGACTCGGAACCAGGACTACCCCCAAACTCCCTGTGTCTCCAAACCAACCCCCAGACCCTGAGCTGGGAGGACCCCAGTGTCCCTAAACCAGCCTGGTGTCCCCAAACCATCCCCATATCCCCGAGCTGGGATGGAGTGGGAGGGCAGAGGGGGACAGCCCGGGCCAGCTATGGGTACTCTGGGTGAGGGAGGGGGTGTCTGCCTGAATTTTAAGGCTTTTTGAGCTTTTCCTCTCTTTTTAGTCTGAACTTCCCTCTCCAGCTGTCTCAGGGTGTCCGATGAGAGGGGGGGTGCCCCCAAACCCCCCCTGGGACCCCCTGCCCCAGCACAACCACCCAGGCACAGGAGGGGGCCTGGTCTGACCCCCTGGTCATCCCAATTAGCCACTGGGCCCAGCTGCGGCCCCTTTGCCCCCCGCTGTGCCCACCCCATCCCGCTGCTGCCCCACGGGGTACCCAGTACCCCGCAGCATCCCTCCTCGTCCCCATGGCAGCTGCATCCCATCCCCATGGCAACCCATCCCGCCTGCCCAGGGTGCCCCAAGTCGCAGCCATCCCCCTGCCACCCTGTGATGCTCAGGAGCTGGGCCAGGAGCAGGCAAAGGGCGTGTGTGCATGCGTGTGTGCGTGTGCAAATGGGGGGACACGTGTGTGCAGTGGGCATGCATGTGCATGCGTGTGCATGTGTGGATATGCAGGGATGTGGGTGAGCACAGGCTTGTGCAACCCACATGAATGCGTGTGTGGATGTTCATGGATGTGCACACCCGTGTGCATGTGCAAATGCGTGTGCAAGTGCATGTCTGTGTGGGCATGCGTGCCCCTGTGGGAATACACGTGTGTGTGCACCTCTGTGTGTGCATAGGTGTGTGCATGCACACCCCTGTGTGAATGCACACGTGTGCATGCATCTGCATGTCCATGTGCATGCAGGCATGCCCCTGCACAAATGCATGCATACACATGTGCACCTGCATGTGCACGTGTGTAAGTGCATGCACATGTGCAAATGCGTGCTGGTGCATACACACCTGCCTCTGCCTGGCAGCATGCTGGTTCATGCATGTGGGTGCATGTGCATGCACACACGTGTGGGTGCAAGCTGCACGCGTGTGAATGCACATGCACGCCTGGGTGTGCGTTTACATGTGCGTGTGCATGCAGCTGGTGTCTGGGACAGCAGTGACACTCAGTGACCACAGCCTGAACTGCAGTGCCAGCCGTGGGTGGCACTGGGGACACGGGTGGGCCATGCCATCCGGACCCAGCCAGTTAGACCCCAGCATTAATGAGTATTAATTATCCCAGCATTAATGAGCATTCATTAATTCCTGTGCCTTAACGGTGGGGATTTTCCTGAAACAACCCCACAGACTCAACATATTTTTTTAAACTTAAAATTAAGTGTTTTCTGGAACACGGAGTCACCAGCTCCGCTACAGAAAATCGTCACTTGCAGCTGATGGAAAAATCCCCTTTTTGGGTGAATTTAGCGCCAGTCCCATTTCCCCAGGAATGCCCAGTTGGAAAATGGGTAGAAAAGCGGCGCTACTGGGAGCAGAGCTGCTTTGGCCCCC
This sequence comes from Falco punctatus, assembly GCF_963210335.1. NCBI lineage: Eukaryota > Metazoa > Chordata > Aves > Falconiformes > Falconidae > Falco > Falco punctatus. The sequence goes on along the minus strand of NC_137596.1, from coordinate 2,324,741 downwards.
TGTCCCCATCCCCTGGTGTGTCTGAGGCCTGACGCCCACCAGTCCCGCTCCCACCCTGCACTGGGGGGGTGCACACAGCTGAGACCTGGCCACACTTCATCTCCCCTCCTGCCCACCAAGCAAAGCAGGGGATGGTGCCCCAAAAACCCCAGCTGATGGAGGATGCTCACCCCCCACAAGGCCCCCCTCCCCACCTCCCTGGGAGCAAGGGGCGGCTAGTGGGGACACCCCCCCCCCCCCCTTACTTTTCCTGCAGGGTCCCACCCTCAGCTGGGGGACACAGCACCCCGTATTGTGGAGCATCCCACGGATCTCCTGGTCTCCAAGGGGGAACCGGCCACCTTGAGCTGCAAAGCTGAGGGGCGCCCATCCCCGGCAGTGGAGTGGTACAAAGATGGGGAGCGGGTGGAGACGGACCGGGAGGACCCCCGCTCTCACCGCACCCTCCTGCCGGGGGGGTCCCTCTTCTTCCTCCGCATCCTCCACGGCCGCCGGGGGAAGCCTGACGAGGGGGTCTATGTCTGCGTGGCCAGGAATTACCTGGGGGAGGCCACCAGCAGGAATGCCTCCCTGGAGGTGGCCGGTGAGTCCCTGGAGGGGGGACAATGGGGAGGTGCTGGGGCTGGGGGGGCGTTTTGGGTTGGGGGGGGGGATCTGGGGGGGCTGGGGGAGTCTGGTGTCACCGCTGAGCCTACCACGTAGGCAGCTGTGGGGGTGAGGGGCTGCAAACCCCCCTGGCTGCTGGGTGAAAAGAGGTGAAAGGAAGTGAAAACAGAAGAAAAGGAGTGAAAAGAAATGAAAATAAGTGAAAATAAGTGAAAAGAAATGAAAAGTAGTGAAAATCAGTATAAATGTGTGTGAATGAAAGTGAAAAGGAAAGAAGCACAAAGAAGTGAAAATAATTGAAAATCAATGCAAAGAAATGAAAATAAGTGAAAACTAATGAAATTAATCAGAAATACTTGAAAATTAATCAAAACAAATGAAAATCAATGAAAACACTGTCCCTGGTGCTCCCCCCAGTCCCCCCCCCAGCTTTGGCTGCTGGATGGCTCCGGGTGTCCCGCTGAGCCGTGGCTCAGGGTCAGACCCAGGACCGGGATGATGCCGGGGTTAAATCCAGACCAGGCTTAGACCGGGATGAGCGCTCAGCTTGGTCACCAGGGGTTATTCGGGGGGGACGGGGTAGGTTTGGGGGGGGTCACACCCTGCTTTGGGGGTCAGACCCAGGTCCTGCATTGCTAAGCTTTATTATCTCCATGGGGGGAAAGGGGGGGATCCCCAGCACAAGGGGTGCAGGGGTGGGGAAACTGGGCAGAGCTGACATCATGCCCCCCCCCCCCCCCCCCCCCCGCAGTGCTGCGGGATGATTTTCGGCAGCCCCCTGGGGACGTGGTGGTGGCGGCAGGTGAACCAGCTGTCCTGGAGTGCATCCCCCCCCGCGGCCACCCTGAACCCAGTGTCTCCTGGAAGAAGAATGGTGCCCGGCTCAGCGACAAGGACGAGCGCCTGACGGTGAGGGATACATAGGGGGTGGTGGTCCCAAAATCTGGGTTGGGGGGTCTGAGCCCCCCACCCCGGTTGAGTGGGACTGCTCGGCAGATCCGCGGTGGGAAGCTGATGCTGGCCAGCACCCGCAAGAGCGACGCCGGCATCTACGTCTGCGTGGCCACCAACGTGGTGGGGGAGAGGGACAGCGAGCCGGCAGAGCTGGTGGTCTTCGGTGCGTGGGAACAGGGATGTCCTTTTTGGGGTGTTGTGGGTGGCTGCCATCCCGGCAGGACTGATGGCTGCTCCACAGAGCGCCCGGCGTTCGGCAAGAGGCCTCTCAACCAAGCGGTGCTGGTGGAGGGGACGGTGGAGTTTCCCTGCGAGGTGGTGGGGGACCCCCGGCCAGTGGCTCGCTGGCGCAAGGAGGAGGGCGAGATGCCACTGGGAAGGTAAGCGCTGGGTGAGGGGGGTGGCTGAGGGGCGGCTGGGTGGCGTCGCTGCCTGCTGGTCTGGTGTGCTTGTCGCATCCCGCATCCCCATGGCTGCAAGCATCCCCATCACATCCCATATCCCTGTTGCATCCTCCATCCCACATCCCCACTGCATCCCGCATCCTCGTTGCATCCTGCCTCCCCATTGCAGCCCCCATTTCCCTTGCATCCCAGACCCCCACTGTACCCACACCCCCATCGTACCCACACTCCCAATGCATCCCACATCCTCATCGCACCCCGCATCCTCGTTGCATCCCGCCTTCCCATTGCAGCCCCATTTCCCTTGCATCCACCACCCCCAACGCAGCCCACATCCCCACTGCATCCCACATCCTCGCTGCATCCTGCATCCCCATTGCAGCCCCCAATTCCCTTGCATCCCAGACCCCTGTCGTACCCCCACCCCCAACGTATCCCACATCCCCATCGCATCCCGCCTCCCTGCGGCACCCTGTGCTCTTGTGGTGCCCCGGCACCCTGCCGGCGCCGCGGCCTCGTGGGGTTCCCCCCCAGGTGGGAGGTGCTGCCCAACAACACCCTGCGGATCAGCCGGCTGCGGGCGGAGGACGAGGGCACCTACACCTGCGTGGCCGACAACAGCGTGGGCAGGTCGGAGGCGTCAGGCACCCTCACTGTGCACGGTAAGGGGCGTGGTCCCTGAGGGAGCACCCATGGGTGCTGGCAAAGCAGCCAGGCAAGCCCTTCTCTTTCCCTGCGGTGTGGCAGTGCCCCCCCAGCTCGTCACCGGGCCCCGTGACCAGAGTGTTGCCCCCGGCCAGAGTGTGACCTTCCAGTGCCAGAGCAAGGGCAACCCGCCGCCCGCCGTGTTTTGGCAGAAGGAGGGTAGCCAGGTCTGTCCCTGTCCTCATCCTTGACCCTGTCCCCATCCCCATTCCTTCCCCATCCTTATTCCCATCTCATCTCATCTCATCCCAGTTCCCATCCTTGTCCCCATTCCATCCCTGTCCCAACTGCCATCTCTGTCCCAATTCCCATCCTTGTCTTCAGTCCCCATCCTTGCCTGCATCCCATCCCAGTCTCAGTTCCCATCCCCGTTCCCATCCCATTCCTGTCCCTGTTTCCATCCCATTCCCATTCCTGTCCCAATTCCCATCCCTATCCCCATCCCATTCCCATTCCTGTCCCTGTTTCCATCCCACTCCCATTCCTGTACCAATTCCTATCCTTGTGTCCATTCCATCCCAGTCCCAGTTCCCATCCCTGTCCCCATCCCATCGCTGTCCTCATTCCAGTCTCATCCCTGTCCCAATTCCCATCCCTGTCCCCATCCCATCCTTGTGTCCATATTCCCATCCCCATCCCACCCCCGTCCCCATCCCCATCCCATCTCAATTCCCACCCCATCCCCTACCCTCCCCCCTACTCAGCAGCCCTCTCGCCCCTCCCTCCCCCGCAGACCCTGCTGTTCCCTGGCCAGCCCCCACACCCCGCTGGCCGTTTCTCGGTCAGCCCCGGCGGTGCCATGACCATCGCCGCCGTGCAGCCCGCCGATGCTGGCTACTACCTGTGCCAGGCCATCAGCGTGGCCGGCAGCGTGTTGGCCAAGGCGCGGCTGGACGTGGAAGAGGGTAAGTCCCATGCCGGCAGAGAACGGGCGCATTCAGTGCATGAGTGGCATCCATCCCATCGCTGAGGAATTCCTGGTTTTCCCCCCATTTGCGGTAGCTCTGGCTGAGCACCGGCCGCCGGTGATCCGCCGGGGTCCTGCTAACCAGACGGTGCTGCCGGTGGGGGCCACGGCGTGGCTTCCTTGCTGGGTGGGGGGCGGTGGCCCCCCGGTCAGCGTCGGGTGGCTGAAGGACGGGAGCACCCTGGTGGGTGCCCAGCCCCGCGCCAGCCTGCTGGAGAATGGCACCCTGCAAATCACCGGCCTCCGGGTGAGCCGGCCTGGAGCTGGGGCTCAGGGCACCCACCCTGGGACCACCCATGGCGGGGCACTGCAGGGGTGGGAGGGGCTCCTGGGGTGGGGAGGGGGGGTGTGGGTGCTCAGGGTGGTGGGTGCAAAGGGAGGTGGGTGCCCAGGGCAGATGGGTGCAAAGGAAATTGGGTGCTTGGGGTGGTGGGTGCTCGGGGTGGTGGGTGCTCAGGGTGGTGGGTGCCCAGGGCAGGTGGGTGCTCGGGATGGTGGGTGCTCAGGGTGGTAAGTACTGGGGGTAATGGGTGCAAAGGAGATGGGTGCTCAGGGTGGGGGGTCTTCAGGGTGGTGGGTGCATAGGGTGGCGGGTGCCAAGGTGACGGGTGCTCAGGGTGATGGGGCAGGAGCTCTTCCCCTCGCAGGTGACGGACTCTGGGCACTACGAGTGTGTGGCCACCAGCTCGGTGGGCGAGACACGCTGGGGCAGCTCCCTGGAGGTGCAAGGTGGGTCATGGGGACATCACTGTGCTGGAGATGACGTGGCATCGCGGACCACCCCACCCCAGATCTCCATGCACCTCCCTGCAGGCGATGGATCCAACCTCTCCCCACCTTCCCCCGAGCCCGGTGTTCTCCCTGGGCCACCCTCCACCCCTGTGGTCACCAACATCACCAAAAGCAGTGTCACCCTGAGCTGGAAAGGGAACAAGGACAGCAGTGCCACCGATGTCACCTCCTACATAGTGGAGGCTTTCAGGTATCACACCGGTGTCCTCTCTGGCTGCAGGGGTGACGTGGTGGCCTGGTGCCACCCCGCCACGGGTCACCCCTGTTCCCTGGCAGCCAGGCGGTGGGTGGCCCATGGCAGACAGTGGCAGCTGACGTGGAGGGTGAGACCCACACGGTGACCGGCCTCATCCCTGACACTGTCTACCTCTTCTTGGTGCGGGCAGTCAACTCCTACGGGCTCAGCGACCCCAGCGGCATCTCGGAGCCCGTGCGCACCCAAGGTGAGACCTGGCAGTGACACCAGTGGAGGTGTCCATGAACCCATCACCCTTGGGTGCAGCCCCTCTTGGTGATGTTGATGGGAGGTGCCCATGCACCCACCACCCTTGGGACCATCTCCACTTGGTGACACCAATGGAGGTGCCCATGCACCCACCACTCTTGGGTGCATCCCTGCTTGGTGATGCTGATGGAGGTGCCCACACACCCAGAACCTTCGGGTGTATCCCCGCCCAGTGATGCCAGTGGAGGTTCCCATGGACCCACCATGGGAATGTAGCACCACCATGGCATCCCCACTTGGTGACACCAGTGGGGGTGCCCATGGCCCTGCACTCTCTCATGTTTTTGTCAGACGCCAGCCCCATGCAGCCAGGGCTGGACCCCGAGCAGGTGCAGCGGGAGCTGGCACAAGTGGCCGTGCACCTCCAGGAACCTGTGGTGCTGCCACCGGGTGCCGTCCGCCTCTCCTGGACTGTGAGTGCTGTGCTGCGCTGCCGGTACAGGGCTCCCAGCGCCGAGCATCCCCCCCATCCCACCCTCCCCTTGGGTCCCCAGGTGGAGCGCCAAGCACCCTTCCTCCAGGGCTACCGGGTGCTGTACCGGCGGCGTGGCGGGCGCTGGGAGGAGGCGCGGGCAGTGTGGGCGCCAGGAGAGCGGGGGGCCCTGCTCACTGACCTGCGCCGGGGCCAGGACTACGAGGTCAAGGTCCGACCCTACTTCCATCACCTCCATGGTCCTGACAGTGCCGTGCGTGCCTTGCGCACCCCCGAGGCAGGTGAGTGTGGGGATGAAGGGGATGGCAGAGGTCCCTGGGGACACCCTGGAGGTGAAATCCCACCTGTCCCTCCCCACAGCCCCCAGCGCCCCGCCGCGAGCTGTCAGTGTGGTTGGTAATGGCACCAGTGTCCACATCTCGTGGCAGCCACCGCCACCAGCTGAGCAGAACGGCATCATCCGCGATTACTGGGTAATGGCAGGTGGTGGCGGGGACGTGGCGGGTCCCCTCTGTCCCCCCACGACACCATGTCATTGTGTTCCTATGGGTGTCCCACATTGTTTCCCACACTCTCCCCCCCCCCCCCCCCCCCCCCCCCCCCCCAGATTTGGTGCCTGGGCAACGAAAGCCGTTTCCACATCAACCAGAGTGTGGAGGGGACCGTGCTGGCGACGGTGCTGCAGGGACTGGTCCCCGGTGTCCCTTACCATGCCGAAGTCGCCGCTGCCACCGGTGCCGGTGTGGGTGCCCGCAGTGCCCCTGTCCCCATCCACATCGGTGAGTCCCTTGTCACCACTGCTGCACCCATGGGTGGGGGTGGCAGGGGTCACCTCAGTGCTGGGGACGATTCCTCGGCACCCCTGCCGGTGTGTCCCCCTTCCCCATGTTGCTTGCAGCCCCCCCGGCAGAGCAGGATGCGGGGCCGGCGGGCGGGAGCAGCGTGGCCGAGCGTTTGGCCGAGGTGGCCAGGCGGCCGGCCTTCATCGCCGGTGTTGGCGGTGCCTGCTGGGTCATCCTCGCTGCCGCCGCCGCTTGGCTCTACAGCCGCCGCCGCAGGAAGAAGGAGCTCAGCCACTTTGCCGGTATGGCGCGGGATGCTCTCCCTGGGACCCCCTCACCCTGGCACCCATTACCCACCAGCCACCCACCACCTCTCTCTTTCCAGCATCCTTTGCCTATACACCCACTGGTAAGCCTATAGGTGCTGCGGGGACCCGGCACGGCCCCTCGCCGCCCTCACCCCCACCTCTTTCTGCAGTCACCTTCCCAGCTCCAGTGCGCGGCAGCCCCAGGTAACCCCCCGGTATCCCCACCGCTCCCCGGGACCCCCAGCGCCAACCGGCAGCACCCCTCACCCTGTCTCCTTGCAGGGCAGCCGCTGCTGGGGGTTACCCATGGCTGGCAGACGCGTGGCGTGGTGGCGGGGCAGCCGGTGCCACCACTGGCTTGGGGAACACTGAGAGATACTACAATGGTGAGGGATCATCACGGGAATGGGTGGCTTGGACTGGGGGGGTCACGGTCAACCCTGATGGCGCTGGCACCCTCTGCAGATGCCGGCATCACCCGTTACATCGCCCAGACGGAGCAATTTGGGGCGGGGGCCAGCGAGGGTCCGGTTTACAGCACCATCGAGGCGGGCGGCGAGGAGCTCCGCACCTTCCCCCGTCCCTTCTCACAGCATGGGACCCCCTACCCTGGGGGGGGTCCCCAGCTGATGGATGCCCCAGCCCTTCAGGCACCCCGTGGCTGGGCCGAGCACGGTAGGGCGGTGGGATGGGTAGGGGACACACATGGGTGCCAGTGGTGCGGTCCCCTCCCCGCAGCCCCCCCCGCCCTCCAGCATCCTTCCTCACTGCAGGGGCCAAAGGGAAGAAGCTGGGGCAAGCGGTGAAACCGCCGGCTGTGAGCTGGACAGAGCTGCTGCCCCCGCCACCCTCAGCCAGCGAGCTCAGCCAGTGCGCCCAGGAGGATGAGGAGGAAGAGGAGGAGGAAGAGGAAGAGGCAGCCAGAGGGTGAGTGTGGGGGTGTGGGGGGGCTGGGGCATGCTGGCCCCCAGCACCCACCCTACGGCCCCCACCCTGCAGGCTGGGGACGGAGGAGTGGTACTTTGGTGAGGATGTCCCCTGTGTCACCGCTGCATCCTCGCCCACTGCCTCCTCTGGCTGCCGGTCCACCGCCACCCTGACACCATCACCCTGTGCCACCGAGGACATCCCCCGCCTCCGCAACTTTGATAGCCCCCGCCTGCCCCGGTAGGAGATGGGCCTTGCTGGGCCTGGCTGTGCCATCAGGGTCTGGCTGTGCCATCAGGGTCTGGCTGTGCCATCAGGGTCCGGATGTCCCATTGGGGTCTGGATGTCCCACCATGGTCTGGGGGTCCCCATTGTGATCCCACTGTGTTGTCACTATCCAGTCCGGCCGTGCCATCATGGTCTGACTGTGTCATTGGGGTCCAGATGTCTTATAGGGTTCCAGATGTCTCATTTGGGTCCAGATGTTCCATTGGGGTCTGGATGTCCCATCACAATCCAGCCATGCTGTCATGATCCAGCCCTACTCTGCTGTCAGGTCCAGCTGTGCCGTTGGGGTCTGGATGTTCCACTGGGGTCCGGATGTCCCACCATGCTCCAGATGTCCCTTCGTGGTCCATCCATGTTGTTACCATCCATCCCTGTTGTCCAGCTCTGCTCTGGCCATGCTGTCATGATCCACCTGTGACGCTGTGGGCTGGTCATGGCATAGCAATCCAGCTGTGCCGTTGTGATGCAGCTGTGCTGTCACCAGCTAACCGGGACATTGCCATCCAGCTGTTCTGTCACGGCTCAGCTCTGCCACCGTCCAGCAGTGCTATTGCAATCCAGCTATGCTGTTGCAATGCTGGCATGCCACTGCAATCCAGCTGTGGCATCAGGGGCCAGCTGTACCATTGCAATACAGCTGTGCAGTCACAGCCTAGCTGTGCTGTGATCCAGCTGTGCGGCTGTGATCGAGTTGAGCAGTCGTTATCCAGCTGTGTGCCAGCTGTGCCATTGTGAGCCAGCCGTGTCGTGGCCAACCCTGCCATGCAGCTGTGATCCAGCTGTGGCCCTACCATCCAGCTGTGGTACTCTCACCCAGCCATGCCACTGCACTCATCCAGCTGCCCTGTGCAAGTCCAGCTGTGCAGGTGCAACCCAGCTGTGCCAGCACCACATGGTTACCCCCCACTCCAGCACAGCACGGCACTGGGGGGGTTGTGCCGGCACTGTGGTGGCCACCAAGTCCCCCACCACACTGCCCCCAGCCTGGTTTCACCCTACACCCCCTCTTTGCCAGGAGACCCCCCCATGGTGCCGGCACCCCTCCGCGGGCACCCAGTCCCCCACTGAGTCCGGATGCTGGCGAGGGCCACCTGCCCCGAGCCCGCTGCCCCCCCAGCAGAGGTGAGCCCTGGGGGGCCATTTTGGGTAGGTGGGGGCTTCATCAGCTGGGGGGGTGCTGACACTGCCATCACCTCCAGGGAAAACCCGTGGGGAGACCCCAAAAAGTCACCCGAAGCCCAAATGCAGCCGCTACCGCCGCGAAAAGCAGCTGGGAGGTGAGTGTGGGGGGAAAATGTGGGGGTCCGGGGTGGGGTGTCCATGGTGGGCTTAGCCCTCTCCTTCCTCTCTGCCACAGACCTGCCGCCACCACCGCTGCCACCACCGGGTGAGACCCCCGGCCCCTCACCAGAGCGGGATCCAAGCGGGGCCGAGCGCAAGGTCACCCATCGCCCACCCCGCAGTGGTAAGCCAGAGCTGCTGACCCCGTGCCAGAGGGGTTGGGGGGGTGTCACTGCTGAACCCCAGCCTTGTCCCCTCCCTTGCAGACGAGGTTGTCCCCTATGGCAAACCCTCCTGCCTGCCCCGCGGGCAGGTGTCCGGCAGCTGCTCCACGACGGGCAGCGTCTCGTCCCGCGGCTCCACCAGCTCGCGCGGCCACGGCTCAGGGCGCAGCCGGACACCAGGGGACCGCGGTGAAGGGACCGGCCATCGCCGCCGCCCGGGTCCCCCATTTCCCTGCCCGTTGCAGGAGAAACGATAAAGCAGAGGACGAGCTGGTGGCAGGGTTGGGGACACGGGGATGGGGACATGGGGGGGATGGGAGGGATGCTTTTTAATTTCTGAGTGGCACCAAACAGGGTTGCACAGAGCCAGCAGCCCGTGGGCAGCAGCGTGAGGGGGGAACAAGGATGTTCGGGGTGGGACAAGGACCGTCACCTTGGGGGGGACAAAGATGCTCAGGAGGGGTGAGGAGCCTGGAGACAAGGACAATTGGGAGAGACGAGGATGCTTGAAGGAGGATGAGGATGCTTGCGGAGACCAGGGACAGTCGTGACGGATGAGGATGCTGGGGAGGGATGAGGAGGATGCTCAGGGAAGGACAAGGATCCTGGGGACAAGGACATTTGGGAGGGATGAGGACGCTGGGGAGGGACAAGGACAGTCACTGGGGAGGGGGAAGGATGCTGGGGAGGCATGAGGAGGGTGCTTAGGCAGGACAAGGACCCTGGGACAAGGACAATTGGGAGGGCCAAGGACACTGGGGAGGACCAAGGGTGGCCTGGAGGGATGAGGATGCTTGGAAGGGATGACATTTGTGGGGACAAGCATACATGGGAGGGACAAGGACACTGCAGAGGGATGAGGATGTGGGGGAGGGACAAGGAAGGTTGGGGGGGATGAGGACACTGCAGAAGGATGAGGATGCCCAGGGGCTGAGGATCACTGCAGGGAAGAGGACACTTGGGAAAGACAAGGTTACTTGGGAGGGACAAGGACAGTAGGGAGGGATGAGGAGGGTGGTCACAGGGGGATGAGGATGGTAGGGAGGGACGAGGAGACTGGGGGGGTGAGGACAGTTGAGGAAGGGTAAGGATACTCAGGAGGGATGAGAATGATTAGAAGGAATAAGGACACTCGGAAAGGGCACAAGGTTGTTCAGGAGGGACAAGGTGGCTTAGGAGGGATGAGGACAGCTGGGAGGGCCAGGGGTGGTTGAGGTGGGACAGGGATGCTGAGGAAGGATGAGGACAGTCAGGAGGAATGAGAACAGTCAGGGGGGATGAGGAGGGTCAAGGGGACAATGACCCTGGGGAAGGACAGGGACACTTGGAATGGACGACGGTGTTTGGGTTGGACAAGGATGGCTGGGGGGACGAGGATGCTGGGGAAGAAGGACGCTGGGAAGGGATGGGGAGACTTGGGGAGGACAAGGAAGCTGGAGAAGGAGGGACACCCGCCCATCTTGGTGCCACCTACCCTTTGTGGGTGGCTTTTGCTAGCAAAGAGCCCCTTTTTGGGGAACCGCTTAATAAAGCTGGATTTTAGCCGAGCCAAGGGGACTCTGGCTTTGCTGTGTCCTACACCCTGGGGACCGCCACGCTTCTGTCCCTCCTGTCCCTGGCTCGCCACTTGCCCTGGCCCAGGGGCTGCCACTCTCAGACCTGTGGCCACCTGGAAAGAAAAGCACATTTTTCAGCACCACACAACAGATGACACCCTGCACCGCCCCCGGTGCCCATCACCCCAGCGTCAGGGCACCTCTCACCATGCTGTGGGATGCCCATGGCCGCCTCTGTCCTCACTCTCCGTGGGACCCCTAGCACTGTCCCCCAGTCCCAGGGGGGGATGGGGACCCCAGGTGAGAAGACCCCCTCCAAGGGTGATGGTGGTGGTGAGGGACCTGCTGGGGAGAAGGCAGGAGGTGGTGGCATCACTGTGGTGTCATGATGGGGCCACCTTCCCCAAGGAGGTGATGATACTCAGGGTCAGAGGGAGGGTCTGGGGACCCTTCGCTCACCCCCGTAGGCTCCATCGGTGTCCTCGAGGCCAAAGCAGAGGCCATCAACGGCCACAGCCAGTGCCCGGGCGAAGCTGGCGTCCAAGAGGAAGGAGCCATCGCAGGAGCTCACCAAGCTGCAGCGGGCGCTGGCGAAGTTGTCCTCTGAGACAGACCCCCAGCCGTTCAGCAAGGACCCCTCTGGCGAGCCCCGCGTTGCTGGCTGCTCTTCCTCCTCCTCCTCCTCCTCCTCACCCAGCTCAGAGGCTGGTGGCCCATAGATATATCCATATGTGTGCAGTGGCGAGAAGGACCGTGATGTGGTTGGTGCTGGGGGGCTGTGGGGGACACGGCAAGGACACTGCTGGCACCGGGGGATGCTACCACCATGGAGGTGTCCCAGGGGAACAGGGCATACCTGGGGCAGGTGGTGTTCTGGTCCATCTCCAGATCCTCAGCCACCCGCTGCTGCGTGAGGAACCCATCACTGAATGCTGGCGAGAGGCGCCCGGGAACCGGGGATGTGTCCCTTGGGTGCTTGGTGGCTGGGGACATGTCCTTGAGGTACCTGGTGGCCAGAAACATGTTCCTTAGGTGCCTGGTCACCAGTGATGGGTCCCTGAGGTGCCTGGTGTCTAGGAACATGTCCTTCTGGGTGACCAGGGGCATGTCCTTGGGGTACCTGTTGCCCAAGAACATGTCCCTCTGGTGACCAGTGACTGGGGACATATCTTCAGGGTGCCTGGTGCCTGGAGATGTGTCCCTTGGGTGCCTGGTGGCTGGAGGTGAGTCCTTGGGATGCCTCATGTCCGGTGATGTGTCCTCAGGATACCTGGTGATAAGAAACATATCTCTTGGGTGCCTGGTCACCAGTGATTGGTCCCTGGGGCACCTGGTGGCCTGGGACACATCCTTGTGGTACCTGCTGACCAGGGACATGTCCCTGGGGTACCTGCTGCCCAAGAATGTGTCCTTGCGGTGACCAGGGATTGGAGACATCTCCTCAGGGTTTCTGGTGCCAGGAGATGTGTCCTTGGGATGCCTGGTGACTGGTGACATGTCCTTTGGGTGTCTGGTGGCCAGAAATGTGTCCCTTGGGTGCCTGGTCACTGGTGATGCGTCCCTGGAGTACCTGGTGGATGGGGACATGTCCTTGGGGTATCTGGTGCCCAAGAACTTGTTCCTGCAGTGCCCGGGGACTGGGGACATCTCCTCAGGGTGCCTGGTGCCTGGTGATGTGTCCCTGGGGGGGGCAGTGGCTGGAAATTTATCCATGGGATGCCTGGTGACTGGTGACATGTCTCCGGGGTACCTGCTGGACAGGAACACATCCCTTGGGTGCCTGGTCACCAGTGAGAGGTCCCTGGGGTGCCTGGTGGCCAGAGACACGTCCTTGCAGTACCTGGTGGCCAGGAACTTGTCCCTCTGGTGCCCAGTGGCTGGGGACTTCTCCCTGGGGAGCCTGGTGACTGGAGAGGTGTTCCCACTGGCTGGGGACGTGTCATCAGGGTGCCTGGTGGCTGGTGACATGTTCCTCTGGCACTTGGTCACTGGTGATGCATCCCTAGATTGCCTGGTGACCACAGACATGTCCCTGGGGCAGCTGGTGACCAGGGATGTGTCCTCAGGGTGCTTGGTGGCCAAGGCTGTGTCCCTTTGGTGCCTGGTGGCTGGTGATGGGTCCTTGGGGTGCCTGGCGGCCTGTGACATGTCCCTGGGATGCCTGGTGACTGGTGACGCATCCCTGGGGCTCTTAACGACCGGGGATGTGTCCCTGGGGTGCTGAGAGGCTGGAGACATGTCCCTGGGGATCCCAGTGACTGGGAACATGTCCTTGGGGCGCCTGGTGACCGGGGATATGTCCCTGGGGCACACAGTGGCCGGGGACCTGCAGGTGCAAGGGACACGGTGGCTTTTGCATCACAGGGTTGGGGTGCAGGGCACACATCCGTGTCCCCAGAGTGGGGACACCCAGACTCACCGGGTCACTGGTGGGTGCCAGGCATGGGGTGGTCTTGGGGGTGTCGCTGGTGACCTGGTGACACTGGAGGCCAGAGAGGCACTGCCCCGTCGCGGCTTTGGGGAGCTGAAGACTGGCAGCTGCTGCCGGTCCCCTCCAGCCACCATGACAGTGGCAGTGTCACCATCATGTCCCCTTTGCTGAGGCCACCCAGCTGCCAGCCCAAAATCCGTCCCCCACTCGCCTCCACTTCCAGTAACAGGGATGTGGCCAGGGCCACCCGTGAGCAGCGGGGTGCTGTGCACTTGATGCAGCTCTGCGCAGGGGAGGGTGGACACAGCACCATGAGCCACCTCCCTGGTGTCCCCTGTGTCCCCCCATGTCTCCCCCATACCCACCTCTCTTGCAGATGTGCTCCCAGGGTGCTGGGTTCGGGGTGCTGGGCGAGGTGCACACTCCGGGGTGCCCCCCACCACAGCATCCCGTGTCCCCAGGGGGCAGTGGGTGCCCCCCACGGAGGGTGCTGCGGGTGGGGGGCGTGGGGGGGCTGAGGCTTGGTGGCTCCAAGGACAGGGCTGGAAGGGTGAGAGAGGTCAAGGCACCCATGGGTGCTAAGCTGGGTGTCCCTTGTCCCCTCTATTCTTCTCTCGGTCCCCAGGTCCCTGCTACCTGCAAAGAGGCAATGGGGGGCACCCAGGGTGGGGGTCCCATGGCACCAGGGCATCCCAGGCATAGGGTGGGAGTATGGGGTACCTTTTGCTGATCCCACAGCACTCTGTGAGGGTCTTACGCACTGGATGGGGGTCCCATCGCATCATATGTGGGTCTCATTGGGATGGGTGGGGGTCCCATGGCACTGGGTAGGGTCCCATGGCATCATGTGAGAGTCTCATTGGGATGGGTAGGGGTCCCATGGCACCGGGTGGGGGTCCCAGCCCTGGGGCTCTCTGGAGGGATCAGCGGTCCCTTGGCACTGGGTGGGGGTCCCACAGCATCATGTGAGGGTCTCATTGACATGGGTGGGGGTTCCATGGCACCGGGTGGGGGTCCCAGCCCTGGGGCTCACTGGAGGGGTGGGGGTCCCTGCCATCGCTGCCCAGGAGCCGGCTGCTGAGGCTGCTGCTGCTGCTGAGGTTTTGGGGTGCACAGCCAGGTTTCCAGGGACCACTGAGCCACGGTGAGTCACCAGCCACCAGCCTGTGGGGTGAGGCATCCCGTCAGGGCATCCCGTCCCCACCATTCTGGGGACCCCCGGCCGTGTTCCCCACTCCACGGCCACTCACCTGCGGCGAGCCGCAGCGTCCTGCCTGGCACGGCGCTGGCAGAGGAGGAGGAGGAGGGCGAGCAAGGCCAACCAGAGCAATGAGCCGGCAGCTGCGATGACGACGGGCTGCCGCATCACCCGGGCCACCCTGGTGCTCCCCACTGTCAGCCCTGCAAGGGTCCCACCAGTGTCACCCCTGTGCCATCCCTCTGACCCCCACCTGCACCCCACCTCACGCCCCGTCCCCTACCCAGGATGCTGCAGGTGGCATTGCTGGGGACCCCCAGTCCCGCGCTGTTGAAAGCCGCCACCTGGACACAGAATTCGGCCCCAGGGCTTGGGAGGAGGGTTTCCAGGTAGTGGGTGCCTCCGTCCACTGTCCTGTTCATGGGGTGTTGCCAGCCCTCACCCATGGACCAGACCTGGCAGGCACCGAGAGGATGGGCTCCCTTAGATTAACCCCCTTGATGGGCCCCCATTGATGTGTCCCTCTTGGATGGACCCTCTTGGATGAATCCCCTTGATGGACCCCTTTGGGTGAGCTCCCTTGGATGAATGCTGCCAGAATGGATGCCCTGGGATCGACCTCCACCTTGGCTGGCCCCTTTGGATGAACCCCTGTTGAGATCCCCCCTTGGATTGACCCCTTGGATGGATCCCCCCTTGGATGGCCACCCTTGGATAGATCCCCACCTTTGACAGACTCTCTTCTTGGATGGATCCCCCTTAGACAGACCCCTGGGATGGGACCTCAGAGCCCCCCAGCCCCGCCCCATCACCCCAAACCTTGTAGCCCCGGATGATGCCATTGTGGGCCTCAGGAGGAGGTGGCTCCCAGCTCACAACCACGGTGCCGTTCCCCGTCTCAGCCTGGCCCAGGGTGACGTGCTGGGGTGCCGCGCTTGGCACTGCCAAAAACAGGGGTGCTGAGACACCTGGGACACCCAGCCAACCCCCCATCCTCCACCTGGACATCCCTGGAGACACCCAATGCCCAACGCACCTTCCTCGGGTATCCAGAGGTGCCTGCTGTTGCTGTCCAAGCCCTGGGTCCCTCCAATGTAGGGTCGGACCTTGAACTCATACTTGTAGCCCCTGCGGAGCGCAGGGATGATGGCGCTGAGCTCCCTGCCTGCGTCATGTTGGATCCAGGAGGAGCTGGCAGGGAGCAGGCAGCGGTACAGCACCATGTAGCCCACGGGCACCGGCGCTGGCACCAGCATCTGAAGAGGATGGGAAAGATTATGAGTCATGGTGGGACCTGGGGACGTGGCTCCAGCCTCACCGCTGTGTCCCATCCCACCCCTTCAGTGGGGCCATCCTGGCATCAGACCAACCCGCCAGCGGAGCCGGACAGCGGCGGTGAGCAGCGCGGTGCCATTGTCCAGGTGCAGCCGCACGGCCAGCAGGTCCCACGGTGCAGCCTCCCGCCGGCCCGTCGGCAGCCGGTCTGTGGGGCAGAGGGATGCTAACAGCAGTGCCGGGCAGGAGCGGGGTCCTCTGGTGCCTGCCCACGGGCTCACTTCAGACACCCATGCCTGGAGACCCTGATGTCTCCCTGGATGGACCCACTCAAATGGACTCCTTGGATGGACCCCTTATGGATGGAACCCCCTCGGACAGACACCTTTTGATGAGTCTGTCTTGGATGGACTCTCTTTGATGGACCCCGTGATAGACCCCTACTGATGCATCCCTCTTAGATTCACCTTTTTCATGGATACTTCTTCAATCCCCCTTTAATGGACCCCTCACCCTGGACAGACCCCCTTAAATGGATCCTGCTGGAGGAACCCGCTTGGGTGGATCCCCTTTAAATGGACTTTCTTAAATGGATCCTCTTGGCTGGACCCCAACTGGATGCATCCCTTTAGGTGGATCCCCTTACATGGACATGCTTGGATGGATGCTTTAAGATGGACCTCCTGAGATGGCCTCCCCTTCAGAAGTACTTTGATGGACCCTCCTTGAGTGGACCCCGTTAGATGACTCAGTTGGATGGACCCTTTTTTGGTGAACCCCCTTGAACAGACCTTCTCGATGCCCTTGGATGAACCCCCATGGATGGACTCCCCTTGGATGGACCCCTCTTGGACAGACTCCCCTTGGATGAACCCCATTAGATGGATGCCCTTGCATGGACCCCCAGATGGCCCTGGGTGCCCATGATGGTAGAGGTCACAGAGGTCCCACCACTGACCCTCCACGCGGAGGAGGGTGGTGGCGGCGGCAGTGCCCAGCTGGCTCTGTGCTGTACACACGTAGGTGCCGGCATCGGCGGGTGTCACGGCGTAGAGGCGCAAAGTGTGTTCCACATCCACCTCGTGCCTGTGGGTCACCAGCTCTCCATCAGCCCCATCCCCACCCTGGGGATGGGACACATCCACCCTGCCACCACCTACCTGCCCCAAGGCAGGTCCCCATGTTCCTTGTGCCACTGCACCCGCGGCACTGGGTCACCTTGGGCACTGCAGCACAGCTCCACGGTGCTGCCGGCCACCGCCATGGCATCGCTCGGGTGCCGCACGATGGTTGGCTTCTCTGCAGGGCGACATCAAGGATGTGGCACCAAGGTTGGCCATGACATGTCCACCACCCATGGGAGACCCTTGGCTTACCCAGGACGGAGACACGGGCACCCCGGCTCTCCCTCTTGCCCGCCGCGTTGGACGCCACACAGATGTAGACCCCGGAGTCACTCCGTCGCGCAGGTCCCACCCGCAGCTTCCCGTTGGTGACCACATACCTGTCACCCGCCAAGTCCAAGGTCACCCCATCCTTCTTCCAGGTGACGTGGGGTTCAGGGTGCCCCGATGGGGGGACACAATCCAGCTCCAATGATTGGCCCACTGTGGCCACCAAATCACCCGGCTGCAGGCGGAAATTGTCCCGCAGCGCTGTGGTGGGGAGGGGACACCATGGGTGGGGGGGACACACCATGGCAGGGGGGGGGAATACACAGGATTCTTTGGGGTCCCCCCACCCATATCATCCCCACAGGGTGTCCTTACCAGCTGTGGTTTGGGGTGCTGTGGCCACGCCGGGGGGGTGGCAGCCTGTGGGGTGACAAGGAGGCGGTGGGGGTGCCGGTGGGTGCACCGAGTGGGCACCGTCTCAGCCCCCACGGGTGAGGTCGGCAGAATTAAGGGTGTTGCCCCCCACCCACCCTGGGGGGCACACTCACCTCCCCGGCGCAGCGTGGCGAGGCAGAGCCCCAAGCCCAGCGCCAGTGTCCAGCTGCCCGCCATGCCGGCCCCAGCCAGCCTTCCCGCTTCCTCCAGAAATCCCAGTCCCTCCCCGCCAGCACAGGGGCCGGATCCAGCTCCGGATGGGGGGGACAATAGCCGGACGCGGGGGCTGGGAAGTGCCGGAGGGGGGGGAGTGGATGCAAAGAGCTCAGCCAAGCCATGGCGGAGGGAACGCCCAGGCGTGATGGCACTGGCAGCACCTGGAGGCAGTGGGGTTGGGGATGCCAGTGGTTAATGAGCTTAATTAGTCAGAAGAAATTCCTCCCCCCCACCCCCCACCCCCAGCATCTTCAATTCAAGATGAATTAAGAAGACACAAGCTCTCAGCTGGGAACACCGTCAGTAGGGACCAGAGTGAACGGCCCAGGGTCTCCCAGGCTCCGCGAGCTCAAATTTGAGTGCCAGCCAGGTGCGTTGAGCTCGTCCAGTCTCAGCTGTCACCCACCTCTCGTGTCGCCCTACCCCAGGAGGGGCCACCCTGTCCCACAAAGACACCCAAGGGTGCTGTCACCGGCCGGGTAGTACGTTTAGTTTATTGGTTAGTAGCGCACCCTGAGCACCCCGGGGTGCCCCAGCACCCACCCCGGGTGCCCCGGGGCCTGGCTCGTTTGGCCGGCCGCTCTCCGGTTTTCATCCTAAACCTATTTCCCGGGAAGGCCTGGGGGAGAGGCAATGGTGCGCGCCCCCAAAACGGGGGATTTTCACAGAAAATCCAGGCGCGGCGGAGGGGCAGCGCTCAGGCCAGGGGGTCGAGCCCACGTTGAGGGGATAGTGCAGCCGGGGGGAGGGGGCAGCTCCCCCATTGAGGCCACCGGCACGTGTGCGCGCTTGGGCGAGCTTGCGTGCTAGCATGCTCCCAGCTCTGTGCAGCGCCGGGGGCTGCGTGCCTGGGTCTGTGCGCCGCGGCGGGTGGGCACAGCGCTCGTGTGTGCTCGCCTGGCACGCTCGTGCACAACTGTAGCCGTACGCTTCACGCGTGCTCTTCTCACACGCTCAGTGCATATCCCTTCTGCGTGCTCCGTGCATGCTTTCTGCAAGCACCACCTATGCGCTCACTCGCAACACTCTTTGCATGCTCGCTGTGTGCTCCGTGCATGCCTTGTGCAAGTGCTGCGTGCAGGTGCTCTGTGCAGGCGCTGTGCATGCCCTCTTGCAAGCTTCACGTGTGCTCTTCTCTCACTTTCCCTGCGTGGCCTGTGCACGTTCTTTGCAAACAACGCATGCACAGTCTGCTCTCTCCACATACCCTGTGCACACTCTGCACAGATCCTCTGCATACTCCATGCATGCTCGGACGGCACTCCCGATGCTGGCACACGCACTTGCAAATGCCAGGCACAGCCCTGCACGTTCCATGCACGCTCTCTGCATGCATGCAGACTTACTCCACATCCTCCATGTGTATGCTTTCCACACAATCCATGCAGTGTTAGCTGCAAGCTCTGTGCATGCCCTGTTTGTGCACTGCAAGCATGGTCTCTCCGCACACCCTTGTGCATGCTCCCTTGCACTCTCTCTACATGTTCCAGACGTGCTCTGTCCCCATGCTCTGGGCAAGTCCTCTTGCACGCTCGATCTGTCTGAACACCCTGTGCATGCTCTCTCCGCATGCTTTGTGTATGACATCCCTGCCCGTGCTGCATACACTCTCTCTGCACATTGCACGCACGCCCTTTTGCATGCTCCGTGCACAGGCTCTCTGCACGCTCCCCGCATGCTAACCCTGCACCCTCTGTGCACACTCTCTCTGCATGTTCTGTACATGTCCTCTCATACACCATCTGCATGCTCGCTCTGTGCAGTGTGCATGCTTTCTCTGCACGCCCTGTACACGCCCTCTTGCACGCTCTTCTTATGCACTGCATGCACGCTCTCTCCTGCACGCTCCCAGCACGCCCGTGCGCTTTCTGCACGCTCGTCCCGGCGAGAAAGCCATTAAAGCGGCGCCCCAGGAAGATGGGGGGACGGAAGAGGGGAGCTCCGGGTGGGATCAATAGCAAATTAGTGACTTTACGTCGAGCTGAACGATGCCCAGTGGCGGGAGCGGGGCCGTGCTGGTGTCCCCACTTGCTCACCGCCACCGAAGCGCACATGTCCCCCCTGCTCAGGCGCTGATCTCCACGGCGTTGGCCTCCTCCTGCTCCCGGATGACGTGGACGCCGGCAGTCCGCAGCAGCCGTGGGGCGCCGCGGGAGCGTGCCGGTGAACCCGGCGGTGACCTGTGCGTCCGCGTCGAGGCGGGGGAGCGAGCTGGCGAGCGATGGTAACGACGAGTCGAGCGCCCCACGGGCCCCGGCGAGCGCCCCGCTGCTGGCACTGGTGAACTGGTGTAGCTCGGTTCAACCGTGCCGCGGGGTTCGGGCGGCGAATCCTCCTCCGCCTCCGGCGAGTCCTGCCAAAAGTCAAGGGTAGCCGAGCATGCGCAGCATGCTGCACAGAGCCAGCGTGCTACCAGCACGCTCCCGGCCACTCACCTTGTCCTTGAGGATGTACAAGGCCACCGGGTTTTTGCGCTCATGCTCACTGCTCCGCGTGATGCCCTCGGCTGCGTGGAGGCAAGGCATGGCTTACCACGCCGGCAGCGCTGGCATGCCCAACCTGCCACCGCCGCGCCAGGGCTGGCACTCACCCTCATGTTTCAGGCGCTCCTCATCCTGCTCTGCATATTCTGAGGCTGGTTGTGTCTCCGCTTGCCGCTTCTCCCTGGGGAAGGGACAGGGGATGGGGCAGCACCAGCACCGTGGTGGGGCAGCGGGGGGACTGCCTGCGGCTCGGCTGGGGAGGGGACCCAGTGTTGCCGTGAGGGAGAGATGTGATGCAGTGGGATGGGGTGAGATGGGATGGGATTGGACAGGAAGGATGGACTAAGGCAGGTTGGGATGAGATGGGATGGGATTGGACAGGAAGGATGGACTAAGGCAGGTTGGGATGGGATGGGATGGGATGGATGGGTCAAGACAGGGTGCAATGGGATGGGATGGGATGGGATGGGATGGTTTGGATCAAGACAGCGTGCAATGGGATGGGATGGGTCAATGTCCTGGTTTCAGATGGGTCAAGATGAGATGGGAGGGGAAAGATGGGTCAAGGCAGGATGGCATGGGATGAGACTAAACGAGATGAGGCAAGATGGGACAAGATAAGATGGGATGGGATAGATCAAGACAGGGACAGGATGTGATGGGGTGTGATGGGACACAATGAGGTACGATGGGAAGAGATGAGATGGGACGGGACAGGATGGGGCAAGACAGGACAGGATAAGACAAACCCCCTTTGGCTCCCGCGTTACCCCAGCCGTACTTCTTGGAGGGTTTCCAGCAGGCACAAACAGTCACCAGGGTGACGAGGAGGAAGATGCCGCCCGTGGAGAGGATGATGTAGAGGGAGCTCCGGCCTTGGGGAGAGGAATGAGGGGGGGCACAATCCCCCAGAATTTTAGCTAGGAGCATCTGCAAGGGCTGGCCAGCCCCTGGGGGTGTGGGAGTGGGAAACAGGTGGCTTACGGTAGACGGTGAGCTTCACGGGGACGCTGCGGCCATGGCTGATGGGGTTCTCCACTAGGCAGCTGTAGACATCGTCATCAGCCATGAGGACACGGGTGATGGTCAGGATCTTCTGGTCGGGGGAGAGGAGCAGGCGGGAGTCGTTGCTCAGCGGCCGCCCATCCTTCAGCCAGGTATAGGTAGGCTTGGTGCCGTTCTCGTGTGAGCAGTTGAGGGTGAAGAACTCACTGAGCTCCAGCACCGTGGAGGAGGCCACCAGCACTTGTGGCTTGGAGATGGGGACTGTGGGCAAGCAGGGGAACCACAGTGACACTGTGTCTTGGGGGACAGATGGGCTCAGGGGATGGGAAGGGGGACGTAGCTTGGCTGTATGAGGTGGCTGAACCCCTAGAACCACCTCCCAGTTGGAGAAAGGCCTCCCAAAAAGAGGTTGGGGAAGACAACCCATGGGGAACCCAGTCTCCACTGGGCGTCCTTCTTGTGCTTACTGTCCACAGTGAGGTTGATGGTCTTCTCGCCGGTGAAGGTGTCATCAGTGATGGACACCTCCACTTCGTAAGCGCCTTCATCAGCCAACTGCAAGGGACTGATGAGCAACGAGCCGTTCTCCAGCACCCGGATGCGGTCACGGTAATCGGGTCGTAGGTTGCCGATGATCTCGGTGCCGATGGACTGGACGACGGTGACAGGTTTGTCACGCTTCAGCTGCCACTTGACCACTGGCTTGTCAGCACTGGCACTGGCGTAGCGCACCGATAGCAGCGCTGCTTTGCCCGCCGTGCCGCGGACCAGCGGTGTGGGGCTGGTGATGTTCACCCCTGCAAGCAGACCTTGGGATGGGGAGAGAAAGTGGGGTGCCAAGTCCAAGCAGGCTTCCTGATCCTCTGAGCCTGGAGAAAAATGGGGAACCCCCTCCCGGAGCTGTGCTGAGCACCTTCAAAATGCATCACCAGTGCTGGGATGCCCAGCCATGGTGCAAGCGGGCTGTTTGCACAACTCTTTGCAAAGATGCACGTATGGCCCCGAAAAGTGCATGGGGGTGGGAGGCCTCCTGCCCCCAGGTCAATGCAACACTTTGCAAAAATGCAGGCACTGCCCCCAAAACTGCATAGGGGTGGGAGCGATTCTTTACCCAGGTTGATGCAATGCTTTGCAAAAATGAATGCATTTCTCCAAAAAATTGCATCAGGGGTGGGTGGGAGTGCTCCTGCATCCAGGTTGATGCAAACCTTTGGAAGATGCATGTATCACCCCAAAAAGTGCATTGTGCATAGGAGGTGGGTCGATGCAACCCTTTGCAAAGATGCATGCATCACCCCCAAAAAGTGCATGAAGGGTGGGAGCACTCCTGCATCCAGGTGGATGCAACCAACTCTCTGCAAAAATGCATCACTCTCCCAAAATGCCATCACTCCCAAAAATGCGTGGGGGGTGGGAGACCTCCTGTTGCTAGGCTGATGCAATGCTGTGCAAAAATGCACGCATCACCCCAAAAAAAACTAAATGGGAGGCGGGAGTGCTCCTGCAAGCCAGGCTGGTGTGACTCTGCAAAGATGCATGCATCACCCCCAAAAATTGCATGGGGGGGTGGGACGCCTTCTGTGCCTGGGTCATTGCAATGCTTTGCAAAGATGCATGCATTGCCCCCAAAATTGCAGAGGCAGGGGGAATTTTGCATCCCACCCCCAGCCCCCGTTTTAGTTAAAGCCCCCTCCTCTGCATCACGGGGGTCAGTGCACGTCCATTGCTCTTCATCACAGGTTTTCAGCCAAAAAAGGCAGTGAAAAAATGGAAAAAAAATTTTTTTTGGGGGGGAGGACTCCCCAAAACAGCCTCTGTCCCCCAAATATCGTAGCCTCTTCTCCCCATTTGTCAGCTTGGGGGTCCCATCCTCAGACTCGCATCCGGATGCCGTCATGCGACAGCGAACAAACCCCATATTGAAGCGGGGGGAGAGTGGGAAAACCAGCTGGGGAGGGCAAAGCGGGAGCAAGAAAGGCTTTAAACAAGCCCGAAAAGTCATGGGACCTATTGGTATGCAGCATCCGTCCGTCCGTCCTCCCTGGCAGCGCAGAGCTCAGCCCTGAAAACATGCCCCAGCCTGAAAAATTCAGGGAAGCCCCATAGGAAAAACCCCAGCATGGGATAGGGATGTGGCGTTTAATGCATCCTTGCAGCCCATGCACCCCCATATCGTTGTTTTTTAACCTTTTCTTGACTTTTTTAACCCAATGGCTCATTTTTGCTCCACTTCAGGTAATAAATTCAGGAGTTAATTAAGAAGTCAGAAAATATTCCCATTTCCTACAGCATTCCTGGTTTAGGGATGGAGACCTCCCAGCTTTTCTGGCTGTTTTTTTGCTACAAATAGAAAAAAAAATGCTCCAAAAATCCTCATTCCCTTCAGTATTTTGTGGAATAATTCCCTATTTCTTTGGAAAAAGCACAGCAGCACTTTTGGGGTGCTGTGGCTGCAGCTCTGGTGCTTTTTTAGGGTATAAATCAAAACCAGTGGCGTGCAAAACCAGCTGGCTTGGCTTTGCATCCTCGGCTCATCCCGGGGAAATGGGGCCTCCCTGGGGCTGGCTTCGGGGCCAAACTTTGGGAAAATGGTGCAAAAATATTGCAGAGGATTTTTTTTGCATTGGCCAATCCGTGATGGGGCAGTTTGGGGCTCACCGAGACCCAAAATGTGGGTAATTAGGGGATAAATGATGGAGGCGACCAGGGCTGAAGCAGAATGGGACGAAGAGGATCAAACCTAGAAATGGGGTGAAAAAATGGCCTTTTGGGGAAAGCTGAAGGATGGGTAAGAAAATAATTTTGGGGATGCTGGGAAAGGAGGAAAAGGGGTTTGGGGGGAAGATGAAAAGCTGGGGAGATGCTGGGGGGGGGGAGGCGGTGCCAGATCCACCCCCCAGCAGGACCTGCTTGGCTCCGGAAAAGTGTTTTCCCAGTTTTTATTCCCAATTTCCCCCCCTTTTTTCCCTCTCCCAAGTGGAGGGGATGCTCTGTGGCGCAGCAACCCCCACCAGCCCCCCCCTTCGTCGAGTACCACCACCCTCATCGCCCACCCACCCGCCATCCTCCATCTGGATAGATCGAAAAACCATGGAAAAATGGGAAAACCCATGGAAAAACGCGCAAAGGCCCTACCTGCGTGCAGCGCCAGGAGCCAGGTCACCGGCAGCAAGCAGGGGGGAGCGGGGGGACCCCGCGGGGCGGCCGGCGCTCCCCACATTTCGGGTAGGCTCGCCCCCCGAATCGCTCCGCTTCCCCACTCCGGGCACGTCCCTCGGAGCTCCCAGCTTGGCACCTCGCCCGGCTAATTTTTTTTTTTTTCCCCTTCTTTTTTTTTGTTCTTTCCTTTCTCAATAGAGCCCTGTGTCCTGGTAGCTTTCGCCTGCCCGGCGGCCTCAAACTGGCATTTATTTGGGGAAAAAACACTCAGATTTGCAATTTTCCTCCCGTTACACCCCCCCCCCTCCCACTATTTCTGGTCTTGGGGAGATGCTCGAGGTCGGGGCTGTCTCCCCATTGAGCCCAGCTAAAGTTTGCCATCCCCTCTGCGGGCAATCCCATGGGATTTAGGGCTCTAAGCATCCCCTTAAGTTGTTTTTTTCTTTTTTTTTTTTTTTTCTTTTTTTTGAGGGCGGGGGGATTTTTCAAAATTGGATACCCGCCCCAATATGTCCCCCCCTTTTTTTTTTCTCTTCCCAGGCTTTAAAATGAAGCTGCGGTCACAACCAGGCTCCGTTCCAGCTCGGGTGCCAATTAGCACCGGTTCCCTGGGCATCGCTGAATAGGGCAGCAGGGATGCAGGGCAGGATGCCCAGAGCCGCTTCCCCCCCCCCCCCCCCCCCCCCCCCCGAGACCTGCCAAGCTCATCACCCCAATGAGCCATCGCCCACCCCCCAGGGGGCTCCCCAGCCCTGGAAAGGGGCTGATCCGAGTATCCTGCCCCACCGGGATGGAGATGCTCTGGGGGAGGCTTGGGGGGGACACGGTATGGGGGGGGCGCGGTGGGGAGGTGTTTGGGAGGGCAGTGGGGGGATTGCTGTAAGGTTTGGGGGGGGGCTGTACGGAGGAGCTTTGAGGGACTGTTTGGGGGGCATTAAGGGGGTGCTACAGGGGGTGGGGGAGATGCTTTGGGGTGATGATATAGAGAGATGCTATGGGGGGGCTTTTGGGGGGGACGCTGTGGGCAGATGTTATGAGAAGGTATTTTAGGGGGTTCAGGGGTGCTGTGGTGGACGCTATAGGGATATTTTGGGGGGTTCAGGGGTGCTGTGGTGGATATTTTAGGGGGGTTTAGGGATGCTGTGGTGGACATATAGGGCTATTTTGGGGGGGTCAGAGACGCTGTGGTGGACTCTACAGGGCTGTTTTGGGGGGCTTCAGGGATGCTCTGGGGGTTGTTTCAGGGATACTCTGCAGGGGGACACAGGGCTGTCACTGTCCCCCCCTCCTTGACTCTCCGGCAGCGGGACGCGAACCCTGGTCTCTGGCACCCTGGCGGGCGGGGGACGGACGGGCGGCTGCGCGGGGGCGGGGCCAAGGCAAGAAGGCGGGGCTAAGACCGGGGCAAGCGCGGTGGGCGGGGCTAGGGCAGGAGGCGGGGGCACGGGGGGCGGGGCCAGGGAGGGGCCGGGCGGGCGGAAGTGGCGCGGGGATTCAAAGCGGCGGTTGAGGCGGAAGTGGCGGTTGGTGGGTGCCAGGCGGGGGAGGGATGGCGGGGCCTCAGGGTCTGGGGGTGCTCAGGGGGTGCTCTAGGATGCCCAAGGGGTAAGGGGGGGTCTGAGGGGTGAGTGGAGCCTCAGGGGAGGCCTGGGGGGTGAGGGAGGCCTCGGGGGGGCCTGAGGGTTGAGGGAGGCCTCGGGGGGGGCCTCAGGGGAGTGTAGGGGGGGCCTGGGGGGTGAGGGAGGCCTCGGGGGGGGCCTCAGGGGAGTGTAGGGGGGGCCTGGGGGGTGAGGGAGGCCTCGGGGGGAGCCTTAGGGGAGTGTAGGCGGGGGCTGGGGGGTGAGGGAGGCCTCGGGGGGGGCCTTAGAGGAGTGTAGGGGGGGGGCTGGGGGTGAGGGAGGCCTCGGGGAGGGCCTGGGGGATGAAGGAGGCCTCGAGGGGGCCTGGGGGGTGAGGGAGGCCTTGGGGGGGTCTTTGGGAGCGTAGGGGGGGGCCTGGGGAGTGAGGGGAGCCGAAGAGGAGGGTTACAGGGGGGATGAGGGGTTATGGTGCTGGTAGGGATGGGGAAATAAGGGTGCAGTGGGGTGGGGGATAGTGGGGGTACTTGTCCACGAAGGGTTGGGGGCCCCCAGTCGGGGGGGGGGGGGGCTGCAGAGTTACCGTGGGCTGCCCTGCGGTTGGGTAACCAGGGGGTGCAGTGGAGTGGGGGGGTGCCCTGTGGCTGAGGGGAGGTGGGCAGGGAGGGCAGGAAATGGGGCCTGGGGCAGGGTGGGGGGCTATGGGTGCAGGGCAGGGTGCCTGGGGGGACATGCTTACCTCCTCTGCCCCTTCCCCAGGACTGACCTCACCACGGTGCTGGGATGTTGCCACCCCCGAAGGATCGGCCCCGGGGGGCTGGGGAGCAGCTGGGGGGGCGTCGGGCGAGAGCCCCACGGCAGAGCTGGCAGGTGCTGGCGGAGAGGAACCAGTGTGTGGCCCCCGTGGGGATCTGGGTGGAGAGTGCCCCCCAGCCGGAGCAGAGCCTGGCCTTCGTGAGTGCTGCCGCAGGGGTCCTGGGCACCGTCCGGGCTCACGGGTGTCTCCAGCCCCCCCAGTTATGCCAGTAAACCCCATGGGGGCAATCTGAGCCAAAAATGAGCTTTCTCTCCCTTTGAGGGTGCTAGGAACACTGCTTCTGAAAGGAATTATTTTTAGTAGGGTCAGAAGTCCCCCTGATCCCCACATAGCCTGGTGTCCTAGTGACACAAGCCCACAGCACCTCTCCAAGTTGATTCCCCTCAGATAAACTGCATTTTTAGGGGGAGAAATGCATCGGTTGTAAACATCAGTTGAGTGGGAAATCCAGCCAGTGCTCTAATCAGCTGCTGTTTGTTGCTTAATTAGTTGTAATGTGTGCTCTGCGCTTGTTAATTTTAGCTGGACCTATAGATTTTCAACATGTCACTAGAAGCTGCCTTCTGGCGTAGGTAGCACAGCTGAAATTTAGCGGGTTTGTGCCCCGCTGCGTAAGTTTTTCTCACTGTTCCTGGCTGCTCCTTGGTTTCTCAGTGCCAGGTTTGGAGCTCCACACCGCAGCTTTGCATTTGAGGTGTCCGTGCCGTACCCAACCGACCCGTCCCCACTGTATCAATGCTGTTCTTTGCTTTCCTGTTCATCCGTAAAGGATGTCAGTCAACCAAGATTTTATTCCATGTTGCTGATTTAGGAGAAAAAAAAAAAAAAAAAAAGTTGAATGTTTCAGGGTCTGGAGCCAATCTCTGCTGTACCCCATTAGAAACACTTAAGAAAATCTTTATGGATGCTTATCTCGGGGATTTCTGCTTAGAGGGTTATTATAAGAGGACTAAAAGTGCATTAAATATAGGATGATGAGTTCAGTCCCCTGTAATTAATGTCTAAACGTTACAGAAGCTCCTGCCCTTCTGAGATGATTTATTTCTATATTGTAATTTAAATCCTGAAAGGTTGAGACAATATATGGAAATGAATGATTGCCATATTCCGCGTAACTTCCATCTCGGCACCGTGAAACTTCTAGGGGAGCTGAACTCTTGCTGACTGCTTTGGGGGCCTCCCCCAGTGGGGGGGCTTTCACGTGCCTTTGGGTGTGGGTGAAGGTGTGGAGGGTTATCGGAGTTTATTTGATATGCTTCTATATGCCAGCAGATCATACTAAGAAAATATATATATTAATGTCTCCTGTATCAGAATTACTAATGAGGTTGCCAGCAGGGAGTGGATGTCTGTCAAGGGTGCTGTTTGGTGTCGCTCTGGCTTGGTGTCACCGTTAACGGGGCAGATCTCTCCCCGTCTCCCTGCTTGCTTTGGCTGCGCTGACCTTGCTTTGCTGCTGGTAACATTCCTGGCAGTCAGCGGGATGTAGGGAGCATCCAACCTGGCATTTACCAAGTTGCTTTTCAGACTCGCCCTTTTCCTCCATCTCTTCAGACTCTGATTTTTCTTGCTTTAGGCTGTGCTGCAGTGACAGCCCTGAGAGCGATACCGGTTTTCTTTAAACTGTGGTAGTATCAGCAGAACAGCTCGGCATGGCTTTAAGTGGGAACCTTTTAAAAAAAAAAAAAAAGCACACCCCACACACCCCACAAAAAACCCAACCACCTGATTTTTTGCTTTTAATCTTTTACTTTAGATGGTAAAAATAATTTGGGAACGGTTAGCCCTTCCCATGCTGTGCTCTGTAAACAGCTTCTTTGACATTCCTCCAGCCTTGCAGACTGTTAGTGGGATCAGAGGCTGGTCTGTTCCTTTTGGATCCAGGCACTGAATATTTGAGCATCCTTTCACGGGTGCAGGAGCTGGGAGTTGCTGTATGAGGCTGCCTTCTTTTTTCTTTCTGCGTGCGTTGCAGAGGCTTAAAGGAAGAGGTGTGCACACTCCGTGTCTGGCTAGCGAGATTCCATCCGAGCTCGGAGTAATTCAGTAGACGTCGTCCAAATTCAATCCAAGCTTGTAGTAATTCAGTAGACATCGTCCAAGCTGTTGTTGCACAGATTTGGAAACAAAACATTGTTAGGTTTGCTCTGGGTGCTCTTTGCCTGGCTTGTAGACACAAGTGTGGGAAGGGAAGATGGAATACAAGCTGTTATAATGCTGCCATGTAGCAAAAATCATGGAAATCTGCTTTCACCTCTTGCAGGCTTCAGCATTTCAGGTAGAGGAGGAGCTGAAGGAGCAGCAACGGGAGAAGGCAGCCAGCCTGAGACGTTTCCAGGGGGAGGTGAAGCAGCGGGTGAACCAGCAGGTCAGGATGAGAAGAAAGCAGCAGCTGCAGAAGTCCTACGAAGCGGTGAGTAGATCTCTGTCCCTGCCTTGCCAGGAGACTTGGAGGAGAAACTCCTCTGAAACCAACATAAATTGGAAAATAAAAAAAATCACTAGACCTCAAGTCAAGGTGTTAATAAGAAAAAATGAGGAATCTCACGGTCACGGCAGACTCCATGGCCGCAAATGGTGTCCCCTCAGCCGAGGTCAGTGTGACACCTTGGCTCGCTCTGATGCTGAAGGTGCTTTAAGCCCTTTGCCTCCCTGCAGAAAGGTCGCTGGCTCTCTTGGGCAGCAGCAGAACAGAGTCCTGGTGCCCTGTGCTGAATTTGGAGTTAAAAAATAGCCAGGCCAGAGCTGTGAATGGTGTGGAAGTCTCCTGCTTCTGTTTGAAGCGAAGCAGCTTATTTCTCCTGTCGCTTTTCCAGGGCAGTCAGATAGTTCACAAGCAACACCTGCACGCTGCCTCCACGTTCCTGTTTCCCCCATGGGCTTGTTTTAGATTATCCTGTGAATATATTTAAACCTCTCTGCTTTTAAACAACTGCCAGGGAGACTCGCCAGAAGGTGACTGTGGAGCAAGAAGGGAATGCACTGAAATGTCAACTGTTCTGGCCACCCTTGGGGTGTTTGGGCTGTTTCCAGGGCTTGGGAGACATGAGTGGGGATGTCCTCCTGTAACTGCTAGCACTGCCCAAACTGAAAGCCTGTGGATGCCTTCGGCTCCTGAAAGCCTGATGGCTTTGTGCCCTTCTTGGCACAGAGAGCAAAAATGTTTGTCCCAAGAAATGCCACCAAACTGCACCGGCGACTCCTGTGTGGCACTGGTGGTGCTGTGCTAGATGATGGGTAGAGATTTGCACGTGGTTTTTAACTGTGAGGTGTGTGTCCCGGCAGGCGGAGAGGGAGAGATGTGTTGCCATGCAGTACTCCGACTCCGCGCTGCGCTCCATCCCCAGGAAGAACACGTGCCTGTTCCGGCGGCACCCCACGCCTGCCATCGGCGGTCCCGGTGCTCCCACCATGCCAACGCAGGGGCAAGGGGTGCAAAGCGAGCCCTTCCAGCAGCAAGCTGCCAAGGTGAGTGGGTCCCCTCGTGCATTTTTCATCCTTTGTCATTCTGGATGCTCGTGATTGGAAGTGGAGGACAAGCAATATTTTTTTCTTTGACAATGCATCCCTAAATATTTTTATTTTTTTTAATACTGAGTGAACATTGCTGACAATTTCACTCTGGTTTACTGAATATTGTTGTACTCCTCCATAGCACTCATCAGAGCATCAAAACGGGTAGTAGATGTTGTCTTGGGGGATGCTGCAGTTGAACTTGCCTCGCTGCCTGTAGGCAGAGCGAATTTTCCCTCCGTGTGCAGGGACTTGTTGCTGCGCAGGCACGTTGTGTCGAAGAGGTGGCGCTAGGTGGTGCCACCTCATTGCGGCTTGTCTCCTGCAGACCGGGAGTATGGCACTGCAAAATCTTGGAAAAACCTGCCTGTAAGGACTGTTTTAAGCTTTGCTTTTTTTTAATAGTGATGCTTATGCTGCGTTTGGCATTTTATAAAGCACGTGCAGCTGCCTAGGAGCTGGAGTTATTCCAGCTGAATTCCCTTGGGGTGGAGAATCACTTCTGGCTGGACACCAGGCAGGAGGATTGGAAATCTGGGACTTCTGGTATCTCAACAAAGTGTTGTGGGAACTGATGAGCTGTACCCAAGCCCTCTACCTCGACTGAATCAGGAATTCAGTGCGTTGGGGCAGCTTTGAAAGGCACTTGGGGTTGTAGGTTACCTTATACCTCTTTGTGAAGGTAATTGTGTGTTGAGTTGCGTTCGCTTGATAAAGCACCTTGGTTGAAGCAGGGTACATTAGGAGATCTCTTCTGTGCAGCTAAACTTCTTGGTGTTGCCCTCACGGAGAGCAGCTAGTGACTGCTGCTTTTGTTTTGTCTTTGCCGGCAGCTTAGCAAAACCGTGAAGCAAGTCCGACACAGGCTGGCATCCTGCAAAACCATGCCCCAAGGAGCGGGTCCTCCCGAACTCCCCGGTGGTGTCTGGAGGCGAGAGGTGAGTGGTGGGGTGTCTGGGGTAGGGTGAAAGGAATGATCTTGCAAACTGTTGAAGATCTGGTTCTAATCAGCAAATCCAAAGCATAGTTCTGTGAGTTTCTCCAGCAGGAGTGAAACAAACTGGGCTTTTGTGACCCACCTGATCACCCACAGATTTTGGTGGCCCAGGGGTTCTGCCCCTCTGTTCTTGCTGCCTTCTATGAAAGGCAGCAAGATAAAGTGGGTGAAAATGTCTCTGTTTGCAAAGACTAAGGAGAGAGAAACTAGGAAACAAGAATTCAAAAAAGATTTTTTTGAAGGCTGAGATTGTGATCTTGGTATCTAGGAGGAATGTGATGATCAGCCCTCCCCTTAGGTGCCTTTTTCTTCAACAAACCTCAACAACTCTTTCCCTTACATCAGTCCCTTGTTTTGTGTGGGTGGCAAAGATCTGGAGGGTTTTCCTCACCCAGGGCTGGCTTCTGGTAGAGAATTGTTGGCATGCATCTGCTTTCCTCGAAGCAGCGCATAGGAGCCATGTAAGGAGGTCAGGCCCAAGTGCCTCACCTTTTGTTCTGTTGAATTTCATCCTGCTTTTGTCACTCCAGTTCTCAAGAGCAGCTTTGTGTCGCAGCTATTGTCTTGGCGTAGAAAGCAAGATCTTTCTTAAACTGATGTACTTGTCCACCCTGGAGAACACCAGCAGCAACCCAGCCTGGTATTTTGTCTTATTGCCTCCTCCGGAGCCACTTTCCTGCCCGTCTTGCAATTCTTCATTCCCATCCCTTTCTCGGGTTCATCAAAGGTTGAAGTAGATCTTGGCTGGCTGTTATCTAGAAAATACTTTTATATAAGGGCTGGTCTGGCTCTTCCTCCTCTGCTTACTGTTGGATTTCTGTTCAAGGAAGTCAGCTTTGCGAACAAGAGTTGCAGAAACACTGTAATTATGGGCTCGAAAACCTCATTAACTATTTCCGACACCAAACGTAACCTTCTGTTTAAGTCCTCAATGCGTTCGGACTGCTCAGCAAGATGGAGTGAGTCATTACTTCACTATTAGCAGCACTAAAGCCTCACATGAATAATACAGCTGCTGCCCGTGCAAGCCAGAGGGTTACAGAAGACAGCAAGCCTGATGCGTGGGAGTCCCGTGGCGAGTCATCCACAGCAGCGAGGAAGAAGGCTGGGAGGGATCCGGGGCCACCCTCCCAGCTGAACCTTACTGCAGCTACAGTTCATCTACACTCTCTTCAAATCTCTGGCAAGGAGGATTTAACAGCTTCCCTTGGCAATTTATTCCGGGAGGAATATATTGATTTATTGCCTTAGTCTGTTTTATTACTCCAAGATAGTAGAAGGGGGGGGGGGGGGGAAAGCAGCTCTAATATTAATCAGAAATTTTCTCTCTGTACGAAGGTTTGCCACGTTCACGGCTAGGCAGGATGGCAACTTCTTCCCTTCTCTTCAGGTATAGAAGGATGCTGTGTACTTAACCGCCTGGCAGTTGCTGCCCTAGCGCCCTGCCCTGCCCTTTGCTTTCATCCTCCCTGAATTTCCTTGTGCTGCCTATTTCAGCTGATTCCTTTGGTTTGAACCCAAACTCAAGCACTTCTGCAACTTCAAATGGCTTGGTGGGGTGGCTAAATGTGATCAAGATGCTGCTTTCTTCCATTGTCCAGGCTGATAATGAAATTAGCGGAGTACTTCTTACTCTGGTTTTGTGCAATGAAGTCCTGAGACTGAATCTAGGTAATGTTTTTAATCAGTGTTGTACCTCCTGTATAGTAGTTTTATCTAACACGTATTTCTTTATACAAGTGTCGGATGAGGCCATGGCACAAGCTAAGCTAAAATCGAGATGTTGTCTGCTGCGCTTTGCCTGAGGCCTCTGTCTTCTATTGCAGGAGAAAATCAAACCAGCTAGCCAGGACTTGCACTTGACAAATTTATGCTGATTGCTGCTTATCTTGTTTTCTAGCTGCTTACAGGCAGTTTGCAAGGTGGTTTCCTCTTGTTTTTCCAGAAGTCAGGCAGTAAAACTCTGGAGGCTAAAATCTCTTTAGTATTTCCTTTTCCTGCCTGCTTAAAAACTTCAGCTGACTTTTTCTTCCCAGTAATAATCCAAGATTTTTCTTGCTGCTGTTACTAGCTCAGAGCAAGCCTTTGGCTGAACACCAATGCCCAGCAGCATAAAACGCTTGTTCTTGGTGTCCTCTGATAGCTGTCCTTCTTGAGTAGCAAGTCCTTTAGTCTCTCTTACTAAAGGCTGATTTGTTATCTTGATCTCTCTTGTTTTACTTAGAGCTTTGGCCTTTCTGGCATTTGTCTTGTTTTTTTGTCCCCCCGTGCTTGTGTTGTCTCTGTGATTCTTTCAGTCATCTGACCCATGCTCTGCTTCCTTCTGCTTGCATGGATCGCGGGTGCGAGAAGAGCTTGGGGCTTAGCCAGGGCTGTCTCATACTGTGCTGCTTGTCTTTCCACTCTAGCCAGGTAGTTTGCATTTGTTCTCTTTAAAGGAACTGTTGCTTCTCCTTCAGTCCTGTTTTGTGGTTTGTTTTTGTTTGGGTTTTTTTTTTCCCATCTTCTTCCCTCTAAAGAGTTGCATTCACTGCCATCAAAACAGTCCATGTTCCCAAAATTATTGCTCTTCCTCTCTCCTAGAGATTTTTTTTCAGGTCAAAAACATCCAAAGAGTCTCTTCCCTGCTTTCCTAAGGAGAGACCTAGATGGTAATCACGTGGAAATGATCTGTCCGGTGTTTCAGATAATCCTGTTCAAGTCTTCAGTTGCTTTGCCTTTAGGGTTTGGTAGACTGCTGCAGGTCCCCAGCATGACGGCACCCAAATTCTTTTCCCTAGCTGACATTCCCCAAAGGTGGTGGGTTTTTTCCACAGTTTCGCTTCCTTCTACCTTCAGGGCTTCAGAGCATCCTTACAAAGCAGTAATTGTTCCTCTCTATTCCCTTGTCCTCACCAAAGCAGCTTTTCTGCGTTGTGTTTGTCATAACAGGGTTGATAGAGTCATTCCTGTGCTTATCCGGTAACTTCATGTTCAGGCTGACTCTGGGCTATCCTCGATCCTTCCTGTATTGCAGCAGAGCCATCTCAAGGGATCCCTGGTGTGACCTGCTCTCCTGTTGATCCATCCTCTCCCTTTGTCAACAGTCCTGCTTTTCCTTTCCTAGCGTGCTGAAGGGACGGCAAGGCAGGAAAAAAAAAATAAAAAATTCCTGGCTCCAAGCTTGCTTCTGGCATTTTAATTTTTTAGTTTGTAGGAAACAATCTGCTGCCTCTCAAAATATTGTTAATTGCCACTGGGGAGCCTGCCCACTTACCATCTGAAGGAGTATGCTACGTACTCGAGTGTCACTCCAGAGATCCCACCATCCCCCAACGCCTTGCAGTTGCGAAACAGCGCCTGGAGAGGTCTTTTCCTTGTCTTCCCTCCACCCCACGCACGTCTGTCCCTCTGTTTCTGCAGTTGGTGAGAACGTAATCACGAGCTGCCCTGCTAAATGGAGATTTTCTGGCTCTCATGCCCTGTGGTGATGCTTGAACACATCGTGCTGCTGCTTGCCAGATCTCAACTCACTCTCCAGAACAAGGAACAAGCGCCCTCGGGTTAAAGCCGCTTCTTACCCGTGTGCAAGGGTGTTGAATTTGCCCTGGGCACCAAAGCAGCCCCATTTGAATTCCCTATTTACACCTTTTTTTTTTTCTTTTTTTTTTTTTTTTTAACACTATTTAAATCTCCTTCTTTCTCCTCCAGAAATCGGAGCCTTGCAAGACAGCCACGGTGCCCGCAGGAGATGAGAGTGAGGAACTGCTTCTGGCAGGACATCACGATCTTCCAGCTGAACTGCAAGACCAGGGGACAGCCCCCCACCAGGCTGAGCAAGACGATGACTTCTACATCAAAATCCAATTTGAAAATGTACGGCTCCAGCGGGGCTGGGCCAGTTGGTCTTAAGAGGTTTGAATCGTTGGGGTTTGTATTTATTTCAGCGGAGACAGTGAGGCTGCTGTTGTAGTAGAGCAGTTGCTCCCTCAGGCCTGGTTAACTCTTAAGCCTACTGCCGTCAAAACAGACTCGAGAGCAGCGGCAAAGCTAAGCGAGACTGGCAGCTTCTGTTTCACTGCTTTCATCTTACAGCTGTGGTTTCAAAAGGTTTTTTTTCTACTTGTGCCTGCCTCGTGATGCCAGTTGGCCAGGGCTCAGCAGAAATCTGAAACTGAGCGTGTGCAATCGCATCGTATGGTCAACTGAACTCCAGGCTGCGGCCAGCAGGACCTGCAGCTGCCTCTGGTCCAGCTGCCCTGCTTGGAGACAGCAGCAGGGTGGAAGAGCTGTGGATGGGGCATCATATCAGCTGGAAACCACTTACAAAAGAGCCAGGCGAGAGGTGGGGGGAAAGCTTTGCATCGGCGGAAGGAGCTGGCTGTGACAATTCCTGTGCCTCAGGCTGGTGAAACACTTCCCTGAGAGCCAGTGTGAATCCCTCTGCTTGCGCGGCCTGAGCTAATGTATTTATCAATTCCCCTTTTGTCTTCAGGCAGACTTTGGTTAATAGTCTGAGGTGTGGAAATGTTTCGCCCTGATTACCTGGAGTAGTTAGCAAATACTTGATGGCTATAGCAGCCTGTGCCCAGTCTCCACCGTGGAGCAGAAATACTGG
Source organism: Falco punctatus (assembly GCF_963210335.1). NCBI lineage: Eukaryota > Metazoa > Chordata > Aves > Falconiformes > Falconidae > Falco > Falco punctatus. Next base: position 2,288,912 of record NC_137596.1, on the reverse strand, counting down.
CTTGACAAATATTGAGTGGAGGGAAGAAGGCGGAGATTGATGCTGAGGTTGATGCTGAGGTTTTGGGAGATGGCTGTTGAATTCCCCAGCTGCTGTTGTTGTTTTTATTATTGTTGTTTTCCTGGCACTTCGTGGAGTTTGTAATGGAAGTCTGGGGAGGGCAGATGTGAATCGTGTTTAAACTAAACCAGAAGTCTCCTGTAAGGGCACCTTCTTAGAATTGTTTTGACAAAGCTTTGGTGCTCAGGCTCCTGCATGGAGATGTTGCATTGTGTCTCTCCTGTCTATAGCCACTCTACACCCTGAAAAAAGCGCAGCTCACAGGTGGATGTAGGGGTCATACATAGAGGACTCTCCTCCAGCGAGGAGTGTTTTGCTGAGGGAAGATGAAACACTTGACTGTGAAGATGCTGATGCTGCTCTCGTACATTATCTTCTAGTTCTGTGATGGATCGGTGAAGGACTCGAGCTCGCCTGAGCCTCCCCAGAGGCTGCACACCCAGTACCAAGCTCCCCTCGTGCTCTGGACTGGTGTAGACCAAGAGGAAACAAAGAAGCAGGTTTGTCCGCTGGGGCCAAGTCCTCTTTGTTTCATCTCTGTTTCAGGACTGAAGGGTATTGAGCTTGGGGGATGCTGCTAGCTCGGATAAGAAGCCTCGAGGGCAGCCTTGCTGTACGAAGCATCTGCTAGGTTTGCAAGTTCGTCAGCGGTGGTGGTGTGTCTCAGGTCGTGGGCAGACCTACTGGGTTCTTTTTTTAAGGTCCATTGTGACTGTAAGTGCAACTGTAACGCGCTCCTCCTGCAAAATGTGGGATCCAAATAACGCTGAAGGGTTGAGGGAGAAACAGGCTTCATTCATTCTGCCTGGCAAAACAAAGGTGTCGCTTTCTGTAGTTGCATGGGGAGCGAGAAGCTGCCAAAAATGCTTGGGGGAAAAAAATAAAAAGAACAAAACCCACTTTATCTGGTGTGGATATAAGACTGGGAATATAAAGATTTCTACCATATCAGCACCTACCAGGCATCAGGATGGCAGCATTCAAGCACAGACTGCAGGCCTGGTGCTGAGCATCTGATTTAACAGTGAGACCTTCCCAGCCTGCGTCCAGGAGAGTTTTCGTTCCTGCTAATCTAGGTGATGCAAAGGTGATGTTTGTCTTGGATGCCTAAAGGAAGTAATTTATTTTCCTGCTTTGTTCTGATATGAAGAGGAACGCTTCCCTCTTGTCACCTTTCTTGCAGCAAGCATAAAACTCAAAAAGACTTTGAACAAACTGCTTTTTTTTTTCTTGTTTTTTTTTTTTTTTTTTTTTTTTTGTTGTTCCTTACATGCATTTTCCAACAAGCTGATCCAAAATTTGTGGTTTCTAGATGGCATGACAGCAGCTGGGGCTCATCAGGCTGCTCCTTCCCCCAGTGGTTCCCTCTGCCCCTTTTTATCTCCTTGGCTCTGATCCACCCTGAGATAACTGGTTTTGCAGCTCTGTCTTCCACGTGGGTTTTTTTCCATCCAGCTTTCTCTACTTTCAGCCTGGCGGTCTCTTATGCTCCTTTATCTCCAGCTATGTGGGGATCTCACTGCTGGGTGAGCTGGACAAACTCAGCCCAAAACTCCTGATGTTGATGAGGAAAAAACCCCAAACCCCTCAGACTTTCTGGCATCGCGGAACTCAAGCTAGCTGTGTACCGACTGCAGGTGGGAGGACTTCTGGTGTGGGCTTTAGCCAGGAGGTTTCCCTCTCCTTGCTGCATCCATGGGGTTAAGCCAAAGCCCAGATATCAAACCTCTTCATGTGGTCAGTACCCTGCAGGAGTTGTTCCCTGCAGGGCTCTTGGGTTTGTCTCAGCAGTGAGTTTGCTGCCTCTGTGGTTGTCCTGCATGTCGTGGGTCCAGCTCGGTGCTGTACATTTACTTTTTTTGGAGATACAGGCTTCCAGTGAACTGCGGAGGGACCACCAGCCCCCAGGTGGATCAGAATTCTTGGACTGTAGCTTGTAGTGCTCTGAAGTGGGTTGAAGTGGGAACCAGCTCCTTTACCCCCAGGAAAGGGAGAGTTTAGGGATCTGTCGGGTGGCAGAGCTTCCATCCACAGGAAGGTTCAGTCAAGGGATGCCAGTACAACGCTTTTCGGTGCTCTTGGTCCTCCTCTCCTAGCTAACTGCTGTCTCTCCAGCTTCTCTGTTCAGTGGCCATGTGCACTAGGAGATGTTTGAGGATCAATTGGGGAAGAAGCAAGGTTTCTATTCTGACAGATGTGCGCTCCAGAAATCGAGCCGAGTGCTGATCCCACTCGATTGCTGATCCCAGACGACCTTCTCAAAGGTGCCTCTTCTTCCCTGCAGCGTCAGAACGAGTACCTGAGGTACAGGCGCCTCTTCATGAATATCGAGCGAGAGCAAGTGAAGGAACAGCAGAGGCAGAAAGAGAGGCAGAAGAGAATCGCCAGGTGAGTACATGCCAACCTTTTGGTATCACCTTCATCGCAGGCAGGACCCTTCTGAAGGCTGGAAAGGTCTGGTGTGAACCAGGCAACGGTATTTCGGAAAGCGCTTCTGCAGCCCAAATGCAGATGCTTTGAGAAGACTGTCCAGCTTGGTATGAAAAAAACCCCACCCCACCTCCATTTTAATGGGTTTAATGGATTAAAAAGGCCACCTGACAACTGTTTAAAAATCAGGGAGTGTGTTGAAATAAGCTCTGTGATATGAACGCCAGTTGTAAAGCCGGACTTACCTCCTGGTTTTATTTTTGTGCCCAATCTGTTGACCTTGGAGTGGGGTTCATTCAACCAGCCTCCTGATCAAGACCCTTGGGCTGTGTTGAGTCCTTCAGAGGTCCTTGGCCCTTCTCTGTCTGCTTTCTGAGGCCCCGTGCAGCTTGGATAGGAGTTGGGAGCCGAAACATCGGACTGGGAGAGTCACAGCTCGCAAACCGTGACTCCTGGGAGGCGATCCCCAGGCCCTGTGCTGCAGTCCCTGTATAGAAACCGCGGGATGAGGTCATGTCATTGTTGTTAAACAGACTTATCTCAGGGGGGTTTAATATCGGACCTTCACCCTCACAGCTATAAACATATAGTGTAATAAATAAGATTTCCAGGACTTGGTTTAGTGGTTTAGTCATCTTTTTCCTTGGAAGGGGTTTGTTAAGGAGGCGCTCTGCAGTTTCACACCCAAAGAGGAAAGATGCTCTAATTTTCTCTCTCTTTTTTTTTTTTTTTTTTCCTCCTCTGGCTGCTCTGAACTAAAATAATGTAGCCTTGACCATCTTGGTCTCTAATGCTGGCTCTGCAGCAGGCAGCCCTTGTTGGGAGCAGGACAGGCACGAGGGCAGGATTTTGACAATCGCTTTTCAGAGACAAATGACCAGTCTGAAGAAATGCTCCTCCAGCCGCATTCCTGGTGTTTAAATTGGCACTTGGGAGCTTCAGAGACCTGTTCTTGCCCTGCTAGAGCCGGTGAGACATCAGGGACTTCCTAGTTAGCATGATATCTTTTTATTTCCCCTCCCACCCACCCCCCCCAGTTGTAGAAGAGCTGCAAGCTGCTCGGAGTGTATGCAGAAAAGAGCTGGTTTTGTAATTACTTAGTGTAAAGCCTTAAGTTGGCCTTGGCCTTAGTTTCTATAGCAGAAGATTTATGGTGCTGTAGTTAAGGCTCTATTACCACTTCATTTAAAAAACATTTTGGAGTTTATAACTTGACTAGAGAAGCTTGGCTTCAGCACTTTCCTTCTGGATGTAAAGATTTGACCCCCCAAATGGAGTAACATCCAAAATGTCTCATTCGGTTATGCTTTCTTCCCCTGGCTTCTACCCAGCCTTGATTTATTTTATTTTTTTTTAAATGCCTTTTGGCAGTGATCAGCCTGTAACATGTTATTGCATTTGGTACTCATCAGAGGGAATAAAATGGCAGATGCTTCAGTTTAAAGTCTCCGTGCTTTGTAATTGCTGCTTGTCAAGGGAATGTGCTTTGCACTTGGTGCAACTTACACAACCCAGATTCCACTGAAAGGGCTGGAGTGCCGTGTAGGTGCAAGGGAGACTGAGGGAACAGAGGAAGATTTGGTTAAAAAATGCCTCTTAAAGCCTACTTTGGACTAGATGTGGGATCCCTGGAGCTTCTCTGCTGTACTCTACACTCTTCTACAGCCCTGGGCTTCTCCCTTATTCTGGAAGCTGCAAGAACAGCTTATGGTAGGATGCAAGCTGCCCCGTGATCAGAAGAAATCAGAAACGGCGAAGCTGAATTTCTGGTCCTTTCTGGTAGATATTAAAGAGCCCAGACGCAGCTCTTGGTTTTGGAAGGGCAGAAGAGCAGCTCTTTTGGGGAACTGCAGGTGGCACTTACCAGGAGCACGTGTGAATGTGCTGCGGGAAGGGAGCTGGAAGGAGAAGTCCATGGCGGTGAGAAAACATGCAGGCAGGAGGAGGTCAAGGGCAGGAGAGCATTCATAGGCTGGTATTTCCGTATGGGGGAAAGACAGGAGGCTCAGAAAGCACTTTTGACCATTTTATGTTTAAAGCTGTTCAAAAGCCAATGCTGTAATTAATGCAGAGTTACTTTTGCCTGCCGTGGGTAGTTTGGGCAAAAGCAGCAGCAGCGGCATAGAGATGCCCTTGCTCCAGTCCTACAGCCAGGGGCTGGAGGCTGGGATGGGGAAGCTCCTTCTCTAAGCGTCTGTGTGCCTACAGGATTAAGAGCAAGAAGGAGCGCCAGCGCCGGGTGGAAGAGCAGAGGATGCAGGAGATGGCTGAGCAGCTCGAACCCTCCCCCCGAGAGGGAGCCTGTGAGACCCTGTCCCAGCTTAAACTGGAGGAGAGGAGGCTGAAGAAGCTTAAGGAAAACCAGCAGCGGAAAAAAGAGTACATGAGGTATGGCCAGATCCCCGCGCAGAGCCGGGTGTTACTGGCAAAGGTGAATGTTTTATCCCTTGCAGGTACATCGAAGCTCTAAGAGCCCAGATGAGGGAGAAGATAAAACTATATAACATTGACTTGCCGCCGCTGTGCTCCTGCGGGTCTGATTTCTGGGACTCCCACCCGGATACCTGCGCCAACAACTGTGTCTTCTACAAAAACCACAAAGGTAGGAGCTCCTGCTTCGGGAGGGGGAGCGCCTAGACCTGGATCCCTGATTATACAGGGAGAAATCAAACCTGGCTAGATGTTTCCAAGGTCCTGGACCGCTGTGTAGAGATGCTCTTAGGAACGTACTCCGGAGAGGGCAAGTCAGGGGCTTTGCTGCTCATTTCGAAGCTGAACTGTTGCTCTCCCAATCAGTGGCATCCCCAGCAGAGTACCAGCCTCCAGAGTGCATTAAATAACGCTGCTGTAGTACGTGTGTGTGTTGGTAGGGGGGCACAGAAAACCTGATTGCCTTAAAACACCAAATCCTCTGCTGGGAGGATGCACGAAGGTGGAAATTGCCTTCGTGGGGTGACAGACTGCTGTGATCTTGAGGACAGCTTGGAAAAATGCCTGGCTGAGTAACCGGGAGTCATCTTCTATGGGAGAGGAAAAAAAAAAAAATCCTTGTCTTTCCTGCTTCGGCTTGCGTACTGCTTGTACTCGGGAGCACGCGAACAAGCATGCGGAAAACTAGAGCCATGTTGATTTATCTTAGAAACCAGTTCTTCTCTCTCTGCTTTACGGTGAGAGGCTGAAGCCAAGCCCTGTTCCAGGCTGTAAGCGAAACTCTCGTCTCCTAACGCTGCTCCTGTGTCCCGTCCCTCAGCCTACAGCCGTGCTCTGCAGTCCGTCATCGCCTCCTGCGACCCGGCGGCCGGCCGGCCCTCGGCCAGGCTGTCGCTCCGAGACTTGGCCACCCTCTACGCTCGCTCGGGGAAGCATCTGTGACGAGGGCAGCCGCGTGTGTCGTGTCCCCATCGTGTCCCCGCTCCCTGTGTTTCGAGTGACCATTGTAAGTGGAGAGCAGGGCTGTGCCCTGTGCCGCCTGCTCCTGCCTGTCCCTCTGCTCCGGCTGCACCTCTCCCGGCTGGTGCCGGAGCAGATTGCTGGTTTATAGGCAGGCACTTGGCATTTTGGCGTTCAGCTGCAGAATAAACTGTTTTCAAGGGTTGTTTGTCTCATTTGGAGTGTGAAATGATGAGAAACAAGGCGCCTGGGGTCAATATCTCTTATGGTTAGAAACACTCCTGCTTTTCCTTTTCCTTCCCACTCCTGCAGTTCCTGCCTCTTGGGTCGCGGTCCAGAGCCAGGTGTTTATTGCTCCTCTGCTTTTTTCCAGGTGAGGACCTCTGCTCCAGTACCATCCACCCATGCGCCCACGGCCTCAATTTTGTTCCAGAAAGGGCTTTTTCCAAGGGGACAAAAAAAAATAATCCCTATTTAATCTCCAGGAGAGCATTCCTCCTTGCTGTGCTGCTGCAGCCCCTCAGCAGGGCTTGCTGGAGCAGGATATTTTCTTCCAAAAATGATGGCGGTGGGGTAGTGCATTCCTGGACGGAGGTTGCACCATAACCTGTCATTAATATTTACTGCTTGCTGGCCCCTTTCCTGCTGCCTCTCCAATATTAACTGCGGCAGGAAGAATGGGTGGCCAAGCGTGCCGGGTGATTTCTTTTCCCTGTTACCATCCCGCTGGGTGCGAAGCAAACCCACGACCCCGGTCCAGAGGTAGCGGGGAGGTGCTGAGCCGGGGGATGCTCCTCTGTTCCCACTGGAGAATCATTCACCCACCTATCCGCGGCGGTTGGTGCTATTTATTAACTGCCGTTTGCGTCAGGGGAAGGTGCTGCGGACCTGATAAGGGGTGCTGAGTGCATTTGTGAAGGGCAGGATCTGGCCCCTGAGGTTTTTTCCACGTGGTGGAGCTGGGGAAGCAAAGGGCTCAAGCTGCAACTGCGGGTTGCGTTATATTTTTTTAAAAGCTGATTTCAGGGCAGGGATTTGTGCTGGGGTAGCTGAGGACAAGTGTTCCCTTGGCTGGTCCCCAAGCCCTTGCTCGCAGCGTGGGGACCCCTGTTCCCACCTCTCCGGAGGGGCTGGAGCACCCCCCGAAGGGCCGTGGGCTGGTTTGGGGCTCAGGTTGGAGCAGTGGTGGTTAAATAAAGCTACTGGTGCTCCCTGGCCTCACGGTCTGTCCCTTGCTCCGGGTGTAAATGGGATCCCTGGATGCTGGGGGGTTCTCCTGCTGCAAAACCCACGGGAGAGGAGCGCGTGGCTCCCCAAATCCCCACGAATAACCCCAAAAGCATGTCGGGGGGGGGGGGCTTAGCTGAAATCGGGGCACCACAGCCTTTTTGGGGGGTGATGGGGAAGTGAGTGGAAAAATGAATCCCAGCGTTTTCCGCTGGATAAGCAGCATCTGGGGAACATCCCAGAGCCCCGCGGCCCCTGTGTGTGTGTGTGTCCCAGGCTTCACGTTTCCCTCTTTCCAGGCGGATCGGGAGCCGCTCCCCTCGGTCAGGGGCTGGGGGCCGCCCCGGTGTCGCCCCCCGGGGCAGGGGGAGGCGGGCAGGGCCGGGCCGGGGCGGGACCGGGCCGGGGCGGGGAGCGGCGGCCCCGCGGGGCGGTGAAAAGGAGCCGCGGGGGCAGCGGCAGCTCCGCCGCCCGTCATGAGGGCAGCGCTCGCCCCCGGCGTCCGCCTGCTCCGCGCCCTCCCCCGGGACAGCCGGTGAGCGGGGGGGGGGCGGCGGAGCACCGGGATGGGGGCAGGCACTGGGATGGGGGTACCGGGGCACCGGGATGGGGGCAGGCACCGGACTTGGGGTACCGGGGCGCCGCGCCTGGGGACAGGCACCGGGCTGGGGGCACCGGGGCACCGGGCTGGGGGCACCGGGACACGGCGATGGGGGGCAGGCACCGGGGTGCGGGCAGCGGCACCGGGATGGGGACGGGCACCGGGATAGGAACTGGCTCTGGACCAGGGGACCGGCACAGGGATGGGGGCAAGCTCTGCCCCGGGGTCAGTCGCCCGGGAACCGGCACGGGGATGGGGACCGGCACGGGGATGGGGACCGGCTGTGCACCGGGTCACTCGCCTGGGGACCGGCACGGGGATGGGGACAAGCTCTGCCCCGGGGTCACTTGCCCGGGAACCAGCCCTGGACTAGACCAGCAGCGGGATGGGGACCAGCCCTGAGGTGGGGACCGGCTCTGCACTGGGGTCACTCACCCGGGGACCGGCACCAGGATGTGCCCTAGACCCAGGGACAGGCACCGGCTGAGGACTGGCTCAGCACTGGGGTCACTTGCCCCGGGACTGACACTGGGATGTGCCCCGGACCCGGGGACTGGCACTGGGGTGGGGACCAGCACTGGAGCAGGGTTCCCTTGCCCCAAGGAACCAACACTGGGCGGGGGGTCACTTGCCCAGGGACCAGCACCAGAATGGGGACTGGCCCTGGACCAGTGGCCACTCGCCCGGGGACAAGCATCGCCCCTTGGGCTCTGGGTCCTCCCTGAGATGGGACCCGGTGCAGCACGGGCAGCGATCCCGGGGGCTGGGCATGGCCCGGAGCTGGAGCCCCCCTCGCAGGGCCGGAGGGCACCGAGCCCCACGCAGCCGCTGCGGGGCTGGGCAGGGGGATGCGCGGGGACCCCGAGATGGGCAGCAGCAAGCGCTGAGCCTCAAGCTGTCCCTCCCGCACGTGACAGGCCCTTGCCTTCAAATTTCAGTGGGATGTGGCCAACACGGAGATAACGCTGGTTCCCCTCCTTTTCGGCGAGGTGACAAGCTCGCTGCTGGTTTGATTTTATTTAATGTATTTATTTTTTGAAAGCCTGTTGCCAAACAACCCCCGTGCTTTTCCATCAGCAGTAATTTTCCCTGCCAGAACACATGGGGTAAAAAAAAAAAAAAACAACCCCAAGCATCCGGCCCAGTCGGGTACCGCACATGGAGTTTCTCTTCCCCTTCCTCGCTGTGGCCTCTCTGCTCCCCTCGGGTCAGCCCTGCAGCCAGCAGCGGTGATTTTGGTGGGGTTTGTTTATTTTTTGGGAGTGGGAACCAGCAATTTTTCAGCTGCTGTGCAGTCTCGAAGCTGCCCTGGATTTGCAGGGTGCCTGTACTTGCTGCTGTTCAGTAAATCGAAACTGTGAAGAGGAGAAGAGGGGTAGGCTGGGTTAAAACTGAAAAAAAAAAACAAACAACCACAACTTTTTTTTTTCTTCTAAACTTCAGTAACCCGTGACACTTCTCGGTGCCGCAGCTGCCCCTGACCACTCAAATCCACTGCACTATCGTAAAACCCTCTGCAAAACCCTCCCTAAATGCAGGATGAGACCCCTTGGAGATGTTCATCCCGCTCTGGAGGACGCTGCATCTTATTTTGGATTCTCCAGGCTTTATCCATCAGCTTTCCTGGCAGCAGCATGCCCATCCCTGAGCCCAGACCCTTTTCCACCCCACCCACCCCCAGTTTTTTTTTTTTTCCCAGTTTGTCTTAATAATCAGCACTGGGAATGATGATGAATCGGCTGCGATCTGGTGCCCTGTTTCCACTGTGACGCCGGGAAGGCGCTTGCTCACCCCCCGGTTTGCTGGGACAGCTGCTTGGGGAAGGGGAAATGCTGATGAGCACTCTCCCCAAAGCTCAGCTGATCTTTTTAAGCCACATCCTTAGCAATTTTTGGCGAGAAATGTGTGTGGTTGCCTCCCTACAGGCTTGCCTGAGCCGGTTCAGCTCACCGGTCCGGCAGCAGAGTCCCCGTTTGGTGCTGAGGGAATATTTTGTTGGGGAAACAAACAGAAACGACCCCATTTTCCCCCTTTTCCCATGTGTTTCTCAGACCCCCACAGGTTAAATGGCACCGGAGCTGCATGTGTGCATCCTAAAGTCACATCTGCATCCGGAGTGGATTCAACTTGGCACGGCGGTGGCTCTCGCCGCGTTTACCTGATAGTTTTCTTCAAGAAGCATGAATTTTGGGGTTGGGGAAAGAAGAGCACGGCTATCGCTGAGGCTGGAGATAGCCAAGACATCCCTGCCAGGCTGGGCTTTGCTAGCTGGGATGGTGACAGGCCCCCCCACCCCGTCCCCACCCTTGCCCCCCTACCCCTGACCTCTCTACTGGCTTTATCCTGCAGCTATCGGGGACTGACGCTGGTGCTGACCTTCCTCTGCTACACCAGCTACCACCTCTCCCGAAAACCCATCAGCATCGTCAAGGTTAGCTCCAGCCTCGCACCCCCCACACCTGCGGGGAGAGAGGACACGGGGGGTCCTTGAGCATCCCGCTTTCACCCCTTCCCTCCCCCCGCAGAGCCAGCTGCACCCCAATTGCTCAGCCTTGGGTCCGAACCCCCGCAATGACTCCAACAGCACCACGTGGTGCAGCTGGGCACCCTTCGGTAAGGCTAAGCCCCCCCCCCATCACCCCAAAACCGACCCCCATGGCAGCAGAGATGGGCTCCCCCCCATGCCCTTAGCCAGCTCGTGGCCAGAGATTTTGGCAGGGGGCCGGCTGCTCGTTAGGCAGCCGGAGGTAATTAAGCGGCACGCCTCTGCCCGGTGCTCCCGGGCCGAAGGGCAGCAGCGGGTGGTGAAACGGGGGCCGGGATGGGAGCGGGTCCCAATGCCGACGGCACCCGGCCATGCTCCGAGAGCCGCCCCCCGGGAAGGAGGGTTTTGGGGACAGGGGACGAAGACGGGGTTCAGGCTGACGCGGCCCCCATATTTCTTTTCCAGATGGGGACAACTACAAGGAGCTTTTTGGGGCGCTGGATAATGCCTTCCTGGTGGCCTATGCCATCGGGATGTTTATCAGGTACCCAAGTCCTTTGCAACCCTTTCCCTCCACACACCAGTATGCACCAGTTTACCAGGAATGCTAATGGGAAAGGAGCTGGGCACTGGGATCCACTTGGGATTCAGGCACTAGCTCAGTGCGGTAACACACGTTGGTGGCATCACCTGTGACAGCTCCTGGCTGCGCTCTTCCCTCTCTCCCCAGTGGCATTTTCGGGGAGCGCCTCCCCCTGCGCTACTACCTGTCGGGGGGGATGGTGCTGAGTGGGCTCTTCACCGCACTCTTTGGTCTCGGCTACTTCTGGGACATCCACGTCCTCTGGTACTTCATCCTCGTGCAGGTGCGTCCGCGCTGGAGGATGCTCCGGCTCTGGATTTTACCACCGTGGCCTCATCCAGGGGTTTTTTTGGTGGCTTTTGGGGACAAGAGTGGCCCAGTTCCTGAGCAGGGGAATGCGAGGCATTTCCACTCCCTGCAAAACCTAGTTGCACGTGGCGTGGGTGCCGAAACCACCGGGTGTGCCTGTCCTGATAAGCAGGGCAGGCAGGCGGTTTGGCAACACCAGCCGCTCCCAATTTAGCCACGGGAAGGATCCGAATGGCTCCGGATTGCCCCAGCAAGAAAAAAAACCAACCCAAACTGGGTGTTTTCTTGACAGTTTTGGGATGGGGGTGGCTATTTTTGAGCCCAGAATGGCATGGGGGGCTGTGTGGATCGAGTCCATGCCGTGCCAGGTGCCCGACGGCACCGCGTGGTGCTGCCTGTCTCTTGCCAGGTCTGCAACGGGCTGGTGCAGACGACGGGCTGGCCCTCTGTCGTGGCATGCGTCGGAAACTGGTTTGGGAAAGGAAAGTGAGTGTTTCTCCGGCATGTCCCACCCTGGTCCTGGTCCCTGCCAGCCCCGGCAGCCGCCCTGGCGATACTGACCCTGGCTCTATCCCCTCCAGGAGAGGTTTGATCATGGGCATCTGGAACTCCCACACGTCCGTCGGCAACATCTTAGGGTCACTCATCGCTGGCGTTTGGGTTTCGTCTGCCTGGGGCCTGTCCTTCATCGTGCCCGGCATCATCATCGCCGCTGTGGGCATCGTCTGCTTCTTCTTCCTGGTGGAGTGTGAGTGGCATCATCTGGGGCACTGCAGGTGACTGGTGTCACACTGGTATCAGCAGGGCCACAATTTTTCACCTTACTCGTCTCCAAGTGTCTTTGGGAACCCTAAATACTTACTGCCAGCTTGTGGCAAGCAGGGATGTGGACCATGACCACCACGGGGATGCTCAGCATCCTTTGGGGTCATCCAGGCAGGCTCAGCCCCTGTGCTGGTTGCTCCTCTCAGCCTGTCTTTCTTAGAAACATTTGGGAAGCCCTTTGGGATTTTACCGGGGGTTTTCACTGCTGGGAAGCGAGTACCTGGAGATGCTGCCCAGCTCCGGGGGTTCCCAGCCCCACGTTTCTCCTCTGCAGTGTCAGATGCTGGAGGGAGAGCAGGTGGACCAGGGCTGGTCCAGGCTCTCACGGGATCTCCTTTCTCCCTGCAGATCCCGAGGACGTTGGCTGCAGTCCACCTCTGCATCATGTGAGTTGAATCGATTTCCAGTGGTCCAGTTGTCCTGGGTGGGGTGGTCGCTCTTTACAGTGAAGCAACCAGGGCATCAGGTCATAACATCAGAAATCAGAGCGATGTTCAGTTGTCACAGAGGATGCTCATTGCTATTCTGGTGTAAGCATCCTCCGGGTCACATTCTGGCAGCAAATTGGATGTTTCAGCTCCTTCCAGCAACGAGAGCCACGTCTCCTGCTCTTGGCTTGCTTTTAGATGGCCTCCAACGAGGAGGATGCTGGAGGAGTGACCACCAATGCGAAGGATCCCGAAGCGGTCATGTCCAATGAGGGGCCGCTGAGCATCTCCGGCCAGAGCACTGCGGAGTGCTCCGACAGCCCCAAGGAGCCAGCTGAGGAGCCTGAAGCCATCAGCTTCCTCGGGGCGCTCCGGATACCCGTGAGTTGCAGGATGCCTCTGGCATCGTGATGGGGATGGAGGAAAGAGCAAAACCAGGGCAGCTCACCCCATCAGTGGGGTGCCCACAGGGCAGAAAACTGGGGGGAAAACCCACCCTCTGGAGGAAGCTGGGAGGAGGAGGAGGCTCTGATGTCTTCTCCTTTCCTCCCAGGGTGTGGTGGAGTTCTCCCTTTGCCTGCTTTTTGCCAAGCTGGTGAGCTACACCTTCCTGTACTGGCTGCCCCTCTACATCGTGAACGTGGGTGAGTTTTTGGGGGTGGTGAGGCAGGAGCAAGCCTGCCCAGGGGAGCATCTCCTCACCCCTCTTCTCTCCCTCGCAGCTCATTTTGGTGCCAAGGAAGCTGGGGACCTGTCCACCCTCTTCGACGCTGGGGGCATTTTAGGTTTGTCACATGCCTGGGCAGAGGGGGTGGATCGGGATTGATTTGGGGACAATCCTGGCCTTGACTGAAAATCCCCTCCACAGGTAGGTAGCACAATCCTTTTCCCTGGAGCACCATGGTGGGGTTTACTTGGCATTCATAGCACTCAGTAGGCAGCAAAACCCCCTTGCTTTTATTTTGCCATCCACGTGACCGTCACAACACCTTTCCTTGGGTCTCGCTTGCTCAGGCTCTCCTTTTTCTTAGATTAATAATACATTTTACAAGTGTGGAGGAGAGCAGAGCTGCATGCAAGTGTAGGGAAACCATCTGCAGTGAGAAAGTGGTAGGGATAAATCAAAGCTCTTCACTCTGATATTATTATATTTAGCCTTGGGGGCATTTTGCTCAAAAGTTGGGGGATGAAAGAGCACCACGGTGCAGCTTCCCATTGGAATTTGGGCTCAGCTAGGGCAAAGCTTTGCTGCTGCGGGGTGGCGTGACTGACACCTGCGACTTCTTCTTGCAGGGGGGATCTTTGCTGGCCTCATCTCTGACTACACCGGCGGCAGAGCCACCACGTGCTGCGTGATGCTCATCATCGCTGCTCCCATGGTGCGTTGTCACATAGGGAAAAACCTCAGTCACGAGGGTTTCCTCTCCTCCAGCTCCTTTGAGTCACGGCTGCCTTCTTCTTCCCAAGCACCCGGGATAAGCTGGTCACGCGCTCGGCCGAGATGAGAGCTGGGGGATCGATCCACGTGCCCAGATGTTCCCAGGGTGGATGTGCAGATGGGGGGCTGGGAGGGGATTGTAGAGTCTTTGACAGCTAAAAAGAAACCCCATTATGGTTTTTTTCCCTCCATCCTGCCATAGCCCTGCTGTGTCTTAAAGCCTTGGGGGTTCCACTGAGCTGGTCCAGCTTGGTCCCTTTGCTTTGCATCCCAAAAGCCCCCGTGCCGATGGCCTCATGCTCCACCGGCGCTTGGCTGGGCCGTCCTTCCCGAGCACCTGCAAGGAGCTCGTTTGGCTTTGCCGCCACAAAAAGGCGGCTAATTAGCTGTAATCCAAGCCTGGCTGGCGCTGGCTTGTGAGCCTCTCCCCTCCAAAGAGGCTGGCGCATGCTGAAAAGCAGAGGGGCTGCGTCACCTCCCCGTCCCCCTGCAGTGCCGGCAGGCGAGTTCCCGTCTGCCTTCAGCCGGCGAGGAGGCGTGTGAGCCTCGCTGGGCCATAAATCGCGGCAGCACCTCTGTTCGCCGGCTGCCAGGTATTTCATCTGGCAGGCAGACGGCGGGACGCAGAGCCAAGGGCACGCTCAGCTCCCCATCCCGGCTGGGGCTCTCCTGTCCCGACGCTGCGTAGCGGCAGGAGCCTGCCAAGCTTGGCGCCCGTGATAATTCAAGTCCCCACCTTCTCCATCCTGTCCCCAGGGTGCTGCTGCAAGGAAAACGCTTGGGAAAACAGCTGGAATAACCATGACTGGTTAATCTCGTGTCTCTTTTCCAGCTGTTCCTGTATAACCACATCGGCCAGAACGGCATCGGCACGTCGATAGGTAAGGAGCTCCCCAGCGCCTGCCGCTGAAGGGGTGGTGGGACACGCTGCGGACTCACTCGCCTTTATTTCTCCTCTGGAGCTGAGCTCCCGGTCCAGGATCTGGGAGAGGGCGGCGCTGGATGAGTCTTTGCTGCCCGCGGGGTGGGATGTCTGGGGGAAAACAGAGATGGACGGGAGGTGGATGTGTGGAACAGCAATGGCCACACATGGGCCGGGGATGATGGCCCCAACGTCCTGCTGTTCCTTGCACTTAAAAGATCTAATCTCTTCCTGGGTATCTCGGTGGCTGGCGTGTTCCTCACAGCGATGCTGATAGTCTGCGGTGCCCTGGTGAACGGACCCTATGCTCTCATCACGACAGCAGTTTCGGCAGATTTGGTAAGAGGCACACCTCAGAGCCTGGCACGCCGCTCTTGCACACCCACAAGTGGCTCCCTTTCCTCCCAGAGGGATGTTTGCTTCCATTTCTGCATTTTAGCTGTTTCCCAATGCCTCTGGAGCCCAGCGGAGAAGGGCAGGGCTCTCACACCTTGTGCTGCGGTTCACACCCTCCTTTAAACACAGCCTTTTGTCCCATTACCTTGGCTGTGTGACTCTACTTCAGCCCTGCCGCACCTCCCTCGGAGCACAGGGTGGGAAAATTTGCTGGGAAACCTGGGACGGCTGCTCGCTGTTGGCGATCCAGGTTTTTCCGGGGTTTGGCTGCGGGCAGCGTCCGAGTTCGGATCTTTTTGCCCACAGCTGGGTCTGATACATGGGAATTGCCGCCCGGGGTGTGAACGGCCTCACACTAGGACTTGCCAGCTGTGGCCCCCGAGGTTGTTTTTCTTTTTGATATTTTACTCCTCCATCCCTGCAGGGAACCCACGAGTCTCTCAAAGGCAATGCCAAAGCCCTTTCCACTGTCACGGCCATCATTGATGGCACAGGATCCATAGGTATGTATGCCTGGGGGATGCAGAGCGCTGATTTCCCCCTGTGCTGGGGGGGGGGGTCCTGGTCCCCTCTCCCCCCCCCGCACAGGGCATCGCCTAATGTGGCTCATGTCCCCTCACAGGTGCTGCGCTGGGGCCGCTGCTCGCAGGGATCATCTCCCCCACGGGCTGGAATAACGTCTTCTACATGCTGATAGCAGCCGATGTCTTGGCTTGCCTGGTAGGTTGCTCCTCACTGGGACTCGTTTTGCTCCCCTGGATATTCAAGGGCTCCCTTTTAGCTGCCCGCTCGCCCGTGGAGGGCAGGGATGGTCCCTGGGAACAGCCAGGTACTGGGCATATTGCAAAGCCCCGTATGCTCTCCAGACCTTTGCCTCCATTCATTTGGCTTTTTCCAATGACCTCCTCTGTTCATGGCTGTAGCTCACGCGCTCTTCCCTTGCAAAAGCCTTAAAATTTCCCTCCTGGTGGTGGAAATGCTCACGCTGGGGCTGATGGCTTTGCAGTCTCCGGTGGCTGCAGACCCGTCAGCCCCACAAGGATACACCCCCCCCCCTCTTTCCCTCTGCAGCTCCTCACTCGTGTGGTGGTCAAAGAAGTCCGTGGGTGGTGTGGCTACATGGTGAGGAAGAGAGGGTACGTACGTACCACCCCAGGGTGGCCTCTGGTCCCACAGTGCCAAAACACGGCATCCATGCTGCTCTGGAAAGACGTGTGTTATCCCTTGCTGTCACTGCTGCATCACTGCGCGGGCATCACGTCAGGCGTCGCGAGGCCGGCTGCCTGACGTCTCACTCCTGTGGGCACAGAGAGACATTTCCACCTCGAGCCAGGGCAGCACCCGGGGGATTTTAGCCACCTGAGCCTCGAGAAACTCCCTTGGTGCTAAAGACGCCATCCTTGTATCTTTGTAGCTCTAGCGTGCAGCTCACAGAGTCAGTGCTGGATGGGAAGTAGCTCAGTGTGAGTATCTCCACTTGAGCCCCAAGGATTAAATGCAAATGCAAGCCTGATTCGCCCTGATTTCGAGTTTCGCTTGGCAGGCTCAGCCTAGACACAGCCTCTCCAGTGAAAATTTAAAGGCTGAGATCAAGCTTGGGAATCAAAGGATGAAATTGCAACGGCCGAGGAAGAGTGTGGACGGGTGGGTGGGCGGCGCATCCTTGCCTTCAGCTGACTCACGAGATGCTAGCCCAGATACCCAATCGATTGGCATTGATTAATGCACCTAAAATGGCCAAATTTATAGGCTGACTTGCCCACTGTGCTAATGAGCTTGATTAACACAGAGTCTGGGCTCACTAATCAAATCCACGGCCAAATCACTGCAGTGAGGGTATAAATAATCTCCAAATCAGCACTGGCCCGACTCCCATCGCACCGAAGTCCCCTCCCCTGCGAGCGCTGAGGGGTGAGGGGCCACAGGCAGTCCCGGTGGTGGGGGTGCCAGACCTCCCGCGAACGTTTGGTCCTTTATGTCTTGTGTTTGCAGGTGAAAGAACAATAGTCTGGGCCTTGCGCTGCGGTAAGTGCAGCCCAAACCTCCTTCCCCGGCCGCCCGCGGAGGGCTGTGGGGCTCCGCTCTCTTGTGCCGGGGCTGGTTGGGGCAAGGACTGTCCTGGCTGGGTTGGCACCATCCTGCCGCCGTATACACCAAAAATCTGGCTGTTTTGTGCTGGGGAAGCAGCTGGTTTGGGGAATGGAGCTTTGGGAACACGTTGTCTCCTCAGCAGCTTGCAAAGAGGAGGCGCAAAGGCTGGGGGTTTCTTGGGTGATATTTCAGCTTTGACCAGACCAAAACCGGCGGCCAGTTCTCCTCTTGGCGCCTGCTTCCCCTCTGGGCTTGTGGTGCAGATGGGGCTGAGCTTTTCCAGCAGAGACGCTTCCCTTTCCATCGCTCCGGCAGCGCTGCGGCACCATCACCCATCGCAGCACCATCACCCATCCCGACACCTCTGGCCGCCGCCTGCCGCGCTCAGCCCCTCGCTTCTCTCCTTTGCAGGTTTAAGGAGTTTTGAGGTGCCCCCCGCGAGCCGCCCCGAGCCGAGAGGCCCGGAGGGAGGAGAGGGGCCGGGGCACGCCGGGAATGGGTTTGCCTGGGCAGAGCCAAGGCACGGCTCAGGCTCGGCCCCGCGGGCTCGCACTGCCAGCGTGGGTTTGCTTCAGAGGGAGGCAGCGGCCAGGAGCAGTCCAAGGGCCCCCACTGACCGGTTTTCTGGGCTGATTCTTTGCCCTTGGCCATTTTATTAATAAAAACATGCAAAACCGGTGTTGCTACTCCATGCCACTTCCTGGTGGGGCTCGGCCAGGGGTGGTGATCGCACCCCTCTCCTTGCTTTTGTCCACGGGCAGCCTCTTGTTCCTGAGCCTGCCCCATCCTGGCACTTGGTATTTCACAATATTGGTCAGGAGGAGGGTGCCGAAGCACTTAAAGCACTGCCTCACCACCAAAGCACCAATTCTTTTAAGTAATGAGCATCCCCAGGCTTTCCACTGAGCCCAAATTAGGCTGGTTTTACTCCTCGTCTCATCCCGCTGCAAAAAACCAAACCCAAACAGCATTCTTCCCAATTATTATATTTCCTAATTCATACCATTTAGCTGCAAAAGGAGAACCCGCAGCCGTGTATCAGCCCCCACAGCAACCAGCTGCTCACACGCTGTGGCCGCTCCGGGTCCAGCTGATGGTCTTCGTTAGATGCCGCGTAATTAGGAGCCCCCAGGAGGTTCAACTGGCGCCGCTGGCCTGTCAGCCACGCAGGCTCCCCGGGGAAGAGTTGGGTCTCGGAGGCCCCGGCAGCATCACTTGATTAAGGCTGGGGCCAGCTGTGCAGCCAGCTGTGTGCTGACGGCAGGGCCCCCGACTTTGATGTGCGAGGAGCTGGGGCGCACGGGGCGTTGACGAGCTGCGGGGTGTGTTTCCCAGCCTGCTTGCCATCCAGGGATTGCACCCGGGCCGGCTCCGGCTCTCCGCCCCGGGGAGAGCAGTACCAGGGGCCAGGGGCTGTGTTTATGCCCAGTATAAATCTGAACTCTAATTGACTTCACCTCCTTGGATCTTAACCCGAGGAGAAAACATCTGGGCCTGATGTGGTTTTATTAAGTGCTGATTTCATCAGCAAAGAGGAAAAAAAGAAAAAAAGAAAAAAAAAAAAAAGAAAACTTGCTGGCCAGTTGGATCAGCTCCCTGGAAGGCGATGGAGTGGGACAAGGGGACAGGGAAGCTGGAGAGTGGCAGCTGCATGTTGGAGGTGGCTGGTGGCTGGATGATGACAGCCTTCGGTCCCCTCCACGCTGACAGGAGGGATGCTCGATGGGGCTTGGAAACTTGCCAGTTGCCTGCAGGTCCCTGGGGGAGAAAGCAGGAAAACGATGGGGCAGGCAGAGAAAAGCAAAATCCCCAGTCACCCTTTCTCCCAGGAAAATAACACCCTCCCTGGGGCAAACGGCGATGGAGCCGTAGGAAGAGGTGTCGGGACGGGGTCTGTGATGCTGCGTCCGCAGGCTGCGTGGCTCCTGGCACACGGGGCCTCTGACAGACAGCACAAGGCTCCACGATGCCAGCAGAACACATTTTCAAGCAAAAGATCCCACAAGCCCTGACACACACACAGGGGTGTTGCAAAAGCAAGTTGGTTGGGGGCTTTTTGGTGTTTTTTTTTCCCCCTTTTCTTCCTTGCACCCCCCACCACCTCCTGCTGAAGCTGCTCATAGTTTTTCCGGGACAAATTTAGGTCTGGGCTGTGTCCCACTCGTGTTTGGAAAGTCTGAGCAGCCTTGGCTGCACTGCTGGGAGCGAGGAGAAAGGGCAGACAGCCCGCAGCAGTTTTAAACTTTAAAAAAAAAAAAAAAAAAAAAAAAAAAGAGCCAAATGCCAAAGAAAACCCCAGATCTCCACGAGATTTTCGAGACTGAGGGGTGGGCGGGAAAGCGGGGGGGGGATCCCCTGGGTTTGCCCCAGCCAAAGGACTGTTTAAACTGAGCTGAGTTTTTTTGGTAGAAGTCTGTAAGACTCACCTCGTCTCGTTCCTCCTCTGCAGGAGCGGGGGCTGCTGCTTTTCCCCCCGCCACGAGCCCCCGCCCCACAGCATCACAGGAGAGCATGAACGCGTGGCCGCTGCTGTCCTACGGATGGGGAAAAAACCACGTTGTGGCTCATTAGGAGCCGTTTGGTGAACACAGATCTATAGGTGACACCACGGCCCCCACTGCAGCGATACCGTTTCAGCCCAGCTTTGCCAGGAGCTGGCCTGGGGAGGGGTCGCACGTCTTTTTGGAGGAATGCTATCGGTCCACCGGGCTGCTGGGAAGGTGAAGAGGTGGCTGGGTCACGGTCCGTAATTACCTATGCAAGGAGCAGCCGGCAAACGCTGAAGGGCTTTTTAATTAGCAGCCAAAGGCAAAGTGGGATTCAACAGCAGGGAAGCTGAAGTCAGCAAAGTCAAGGTGGAAATAAGAGGCCAGCTTTTACCAGTGAGGGTAATTAAGTGCCGGCAGAACGCAGCATGAGGCGTGAGGAATTGCAGTCATTGAAGGACCTTAAATCAAGGAGAGGAGTTTCTCCTGCAGACGCCTGCACTCCCTCCATCCCTGCTCCGGCACCGCTCGCCACCCGGCCTCGGGCAGGAGGGACCGCCTGACCTCAGGTCGCTCGAGCCTCTGTCGAGCTGGGTACCAGCATCCCAGTGCGGGAGCATCCCTGCACGTTTCTAACGAGCCAGGCAGGGAATTTAGCAGGGACAAGGGCTGTTCTCCCACCTGACCTGAAAGCAGCTTGGCCGCCCTCCTCCTGATGCAGGCAGAATCTTGTGTAAACATCCCTTCTGGCATGACAGGTTTGTCTCGCTGGGATTTAGCAGGATTTTTCGCCTGCATGGGGCTGGCACCTCAGGACACGGAGCACCAGGCGCTCCCACCCTGCAAGAGGAAATGGAGGATCATTTGCTCGCAGTTTTGGGAGAAAGCTAGGGTGGAGCAGGGCTCCTTGGCTATAACACCTCCCCAGCTCCCAACACCTTTGCCAGCAACTGAGAGATTGGGATTTAAGCCAAACCCGCCCTCCTGCTGCACATTAATTGCAAAAGAAAATAATCAGGGTGCTAGATGGAGGTGGATGTGCTGGCGAAAGGTTATCCTCCAGGAGCTGAAGGTTTGGGTGGGGGATGGCAGCAAAAAGTCACCATTTGGGGCTGGTTGGAAAGCAGCTACAGCTCATACCGATTCATTGATGCGGTCTTTCCTTTCCCAAAAATAAACAGGAACTGTCTGGAAAGCCCCTGCACGGGGAGGAGCAGGATTGCCCAGAATAAATAAATACACAGAGAGAGCTCATGTTGAGTTCATCCAGCCGGTCGTTCCCCGCTGCCGAGGGTGGCGAGGGATGAGGATGGAGCTCAGAGTGTCTCGGAGGGGGCTCTTTTCCCAATTAACAGGGTTTCTGGGAGAGCGCTGAAATGGCCTCCTCCTGCAGGAGCCGCCGCGTCCCTCCTGCAGCGTCGCTTTCCGCTCTCCCCAAAACATCCCCGGCACCACGAGCCTTTTGACTCATTTCAGTTACAACCAGATTAAGCCAACAGAAACAGCAAATATCTTGGGTGTATTTATGGTGCGAAACTGGAAAAAGCTTCACATTCCTGCTTTTAGGGTTGATTTTTTTTTTTTAGTGCGCCAGCCGCTTTTGCTGCGGTTTCCCCATTTGTCGGACTGGAAGCCTGGCAAGGCGCTGCCATCTCCGGCTGGCACCGCTTGCCACCGCGGCACACCAAGCACGGGGAATAAAGACACGGCAGCCGTGGAGCTGGAGCGAGCTGCGAGACTAGCTTCGTGTTCATAAATGTTATTAAGATGATGAATTAAATATGAATTTTGTTTCAGGCATAACTTCGAAATCACCAAGAGACCCGATGCGCTTGTGTTGCATAAATGCTCGGCGTGTTCCTTAACACGATAGTTCAACTCCCTTGGACATAGGCTCCAGGATGGGAAGGGATGGAGCATTTACGCAGCTCAGAAGTAGCCACCTCTCCTCTGCCCTTTTTTTGAAATGTACTTACACATTTTTAGCTGGTTGAGTTAGGGCTCCTGTGTCCTGGGGCATTTTCTGCAGGGGAAGTGTCATCTCCGAGCCCGCTCGCTCTGCCTTATTAATCTTGCATGTCCTGATGTTAATATTTTGTGACTGACAACTGTCAGGACAGGGCTGGGAGAAGCTGGCCGGTTCTTTTATTTACCATTCACCATCTTCAGTTCAAAATGAAAAAAAAAAAAAAAAAAATCCAAAAGAAAAAAAATCTCTAAAAACGGGTGGGGGTGGGGGGGAAATATCTGTATGAGAGCTGTGTTTCTTGCCCTCAGGTTTTTGGCTATATTGCCTCCAAACACAACTCAGGGCTGCGGCACTGTCTCGCACTCGGCTTTATCCTCACAGCAATACCCACTGGCCACTCAGCCGTGAAATGCTGAGCAGCTCCATCCCTCCAGGGTTGGAAAACACGAGCTCTAGCATAACTCACCTCACCCAGCTACTGCGAGGCACCTGTGGGAACCTCTCCCCAGCACAGCATAGATGGTGACGGCTCCTTCCCTGCTCCAAAACCAGTCACACAATACTCCGGGCCACCAAAATGCTTTTCTCCTGCAAGAAATCTAAAAGCCTTGTGAGACTTCACGCAAGAAATCATCTCTACTGAGGGATGGCTAAGACAGCCAAAGCAGTAATTATTGCTAGTTAAGTACGGCACAAGCTGCTATCAACAGATTGATTTGCAGCACAGGCTCGAGACGGAGGTATCTGACAGCCAACAGCTTGGCTCAGTCTCCCTGCTACACTTCAGCAGGGCTGTTCCCCCCAGTTTCAATGCCAAAATTGGGAGGGAAATGGGATTTGACCCCATCGCTGCTGCTGGAAAACATAAAAAGCGGTTTTCCCCCACAAAAGGAAAGGTACTGGAGTCTATTACAAACTCCAAACATCTGCACTAGCGTGAGCAACACTTCAATGTTTTAGGGTAGCAGGAACCATAAGCCTTCAACTCCCCACCCAGGATGACAACTCGAGGTGGCAACACACACTGGAGACGCTTGAGCTTTGAAAAGCAGGAGGGGTTTTTGTGGGCTGGCAGGATTGTTTAGCGCAGGGAGAGATGAGACCTGGCTTTCCTCTGCATTCTTGCAGAAGGGAGATTTTAATTTGCCTGTTTGGGCGTTATTTTGCATGTTGTTCTTTCCCCACTCCAAAGCATCGGGTTTCCAGTCAAAAGGATCGTTTCCAACAATCCACAACCACAGGCTGAATTTCCCAAAAATACCCCACGTCTGCCACAGCAAAAGGCAGTTTTCAGAGACACTGGCACCAAAGGGTGGCAAAAGGTGACATTCCTGGAGAATAAATGAAGCCTGAGTCGGGGTTTCTCAGAGAGTTTTATTAAAATAAGGTGAAAAAGGCATGGTAACAAACCATCTCTTGTGGATAACGATAACAAACCATCTCGGTTCAGTTCATTACACTGAAGTGTAGTACAAAGTGCATGGATTTCAACTCTCCTGTAAAAGAGAAGAGAGAGGTTAAAACACCTTTGCAGTCTACAGAGGCTTGAACCCCCCTGGAGAGTCAGGCGAGTGCTCACGCTCAGTTCAAATTCTGCTTTTCAAGATGAAACACACAGCACTGGATGCAAGTGACACACTTCACTTGCTTTGCCGGTTCTTTCTGAGCTCAGAAAAAACGATACATTCACCTCCAGAACAGTCTCCTGGTCTCCCTTCCTGGTTTATTTTCCATGAAATTGGGATTTCCTCTTTCAGGGACTGCTGTCTCCAGCTGTCGCTAGCTGCTGTGGAGTGGCTTGGCATGCACTGGCTCCATGAGGTGGTAAATCAGGAGCAGGAACAGGCACCCAAGTAGGACCAGGCTCATCACGGCCAGGAGGACGAAGCGGCCAATAAAGAAGGTGTCCACAATCTGCAGAGAATGGAAAAAAAAACCCAAAAGACCACAAAACATGTTACCACCTTGGTCTGCTCCAGGAGCCTGGAAGGAGCATGCCAATGTCCTGGAAAAGAGTACTGTCAGAGAAGATCACCCCAGGAGGAAAAGCTTTGGGGTTCCCCCAGATTTCTCCATTTGCTTTTCATTCCTGACATAGGAGCTCCCTGTTGGAAGTGGGGTGTGTGACAAATGGTTGAAAGAATCTCTTTCCTCTGAAAAAAGTCACTCGCGGGAAAGCTACTGTGGAGGAAAGGAGCAGCACAGTACTGAACACAGGGAAGAAACGCCAGTCAGATCCTGCAGCAGCACGCCCCAGTCACAAACCTACCAGTGCTGCAAGGAACTGCAAACGATTCTTCCCTTTTAGAGGGGAAATGGGGAGAAAAAGAAAAAAAAAGATTTTAAAAAAGAGGATACAGTGGCAAGACAAGACACAATGAGAAGCCAGCTGCAAGAAGGTTGGTTACGAAATCATCCTCTGCTCCTGAGACTACCCCAAAGCCTGGCTCACCCCCAGCTCAGTTTTATAAATTGCATTAGCACACGCTCAGCCTTGGTGTTGCTGCAGAAAGAGTCTCTTGTGAGCAAAGCGTTGGCTCCTTCTGCACGTTTCACTTTTTAATTAGCCAATTAGCAGAGTTTCAGTGCAGAAAACCCAAGTCATGTATTATTGATAGTCAGGGCAGGTCCAGTCCAATTGAAGATCCAAAAAAAAAAAAAAAAAACCAAGCGCTTTCCCATTCCATCGGCCTCCCGGGCACAAACACGCGCTCGGCTGCCCTTCATCTTGCTTCTAACCTTTACACGAGCAGGTCCCACGCAAGGCAGAGAAAAGAAAAAACTTACAAGTATCTTTAGTAAGGATTTACACAGATCAAGATCTAGAAAAGCAATAATTAATGTGCATTAATAATAGAACAGAGGAAATGGCACCTAAAACGCCACAAA
The DNA here is from genome assembly GCF_963210335.1 of Falco punctatus. Lineage (NCBI taxonomy): Eukaryota > Metazoa > Chordata > Aves > Falconiformes > Falconidae > Falco > Falco punctatus. Next base: position 2,264,383 of record NC_137596.1, on the reverse strand, counting down.
ACTCTGTGTATTCAAAGCCCAACGAGCTGTGGGAAAGCTCAAGATGGCAGCTCAGGCAGCCTGATGTGACCCAGAACCGGGGCAGATCCCTGTGCCTGTCAACATAAGACAAGGCGCTGTCTAAAAATGCAGATGGCTCCACGCTTGAGCACGGTAGTAACCTACAAGAGAGCTGAAGAGCAGTTACTAGGCTTCAAAACAGAAAACAGAGCTGGGGCAAAGCGAAAGGCTGCAGAATTAGAGGGGAAATTATCAAAGCTCCCTGCCACATGGCTATCGGCACGCTCCGGGGTGCGATGGAAGATGGAGAGCTGTGGACTAAACTGCGCAAGGGGGTGGCAAAGGGGGAGCAGCAGCTGCTGGAGCTCAGGGCTGAGCTGGGAGGGAAAAAAATAGGAGCGGGATTCCTGCACAGAGCCCCTTGGGCCTGGGCCTGGGAGAATGGGAGCTAAAACCCACGGGTCATGTACAACAGCATGTAAATAAGGGATTTGGTTAAAGAGATAAATAGATACTTGTTCCATGAGTGACACAGCCTGCACCAACAGGAGCCTGCACCAGAGATGAAGCCGCAGGAGACTCAAAAGGCAGCACAGGCCCATCCCCGAGGCAAAGGCCCATCCCTGGGACCTAGGGCAGCTGCTGGGGCCCACCTGGAGGAAAAGACCCATCCCCAGGGCCCACCCTGAGGTAAAGTGCCATCCCCAGGGCTTGGGGGTGCCCTTGGGGGCCACCCCTGAGGTAAAGGCCCATCCCCAAGGCCTACCCTGAGGTAAAGGCCCATCCCCTGGGCCTGGGGGTGCCCTTGGGGGCCACCCCTGAGGAAAAGACCTATCCCCAGGGCCCAGGGGCACCCTTAGGGCCACCCCTGAGGTAAAGGCCCATCCCCAAGGCCTTGGGGTGCCCATGGGGGGCCATCCCTGAGGTAAAGGGCCATGCCCTGGGCCTGGGGGCGACCTTGGGGCATCCCTGAGGTAAAGGCCCATCCCCAGGGCCTGGGGGCGCCCACGGGGGCCGCCGCTGACATAAAGGCCCAACCCTGAGGTAACGCCCCGCTATCCCCGGGCCCGCTTGGCTACGCAAAGCCGCGGCGTGGGCTCACCTCATCGGCGACGGCTGCGGGCGGACCCTTGTCCTCCCGGGGGAAGAGCAGTAGCGCGGCGCTGAGAACGGCGGCTCCAAGCGTCACCAGCACCACGGCGAGCCTGCGGGGAGAGGCGGGCGGAGCGGCCTCAGCACCAAAGCCGGCCTAGTCTGCACCTTCCACACCCCCTTTCCCGCTGCTCACCGGGCCCGCTTGGCTGCCCGGGAAAGCGCCAGGCAGAGCAACAGCACCAGCCCCCAGAGCAGCTGCAGCACCAGCACCCCCGGCCCAACGCCCAGCTCCATGCCCGCCATGCCGCCCGCCACAGCCGCTTCCGCCTAGCAACCGCGCCGCGCCTCCGTGGCCGAGCCAATCAGCGCCGCCCGCCTCTCGTTCATCGCTTCCCATTGGCTGCGGGGCAGGGCGCGGGGGCGGGGGCAGGGCGCGGGGGCGGGGCAGCGCTTTTCCCGCGCCGCGAGAGGCAGGGGCGCGCCACCGGGCTCTGTACACGTGGGCCCTGGCCCTGGCCCCCCTGACGGCCGGTAACTCCACGAACGCTCTTCCAGCCGCTGCCCTTCCCGTGGTTGAGTCCTCCATCCCGGTTCTGGCAGGTGGTCCCGGTGCAACGGGGATTTCCCTTATCCCTGCTCCCGCTGCAAACGGATCGGTGCTTAATTAACCCAGCGTTGCTCGTTGTATAGGCTGTACCACCGGGCCTAGCTGCCAGCAAGATCCTGCCCACCCCGCTGCAGGGAGCACCTTGCTCGAGCAAAGCCTCAGCCCCCAAACCCTGGAAAGGTATCTGCCCGTGTTCCCAAAATATTTAGGGCCGACATCAGGCCCCTTTGGTTAACACAGGCACGCAGACACGGCTGGCCATGGCAGGGTCTTACGTGGCTGTGGGACAGCCATGGTGGGGGTCGGGGGGCTGCCACACCAAGTTGAGCAGGTTTGTCAATGCACTGAGCGTATTTGAATACCAGGACAAGAGGGGCTTCCATTTTAAACCCATTTTCAAATCCTCTTCCTTGCCCATCAGACTGGCCAGTGTGGTTTGATGGGTGACTTGATGCCAGTACTCAGGGCTTATCTACCAGTTAACCTGGAAAAAAAAAAATGTTGATATATTCAGTTTTTCCTCTCAATGACTTGAAGTCTGATGATACTTTCACTGCATAAAATGTCACTTAGCTGCTGTTTTCTTTCTGTCATTTCTTTCAATGGGAGGAATAAACTAGTGATTAATTATGCTGCGCGGCATCGACCTGCCTTTTCCTGCGATGAAATCAAAGTTGCCAGCGTGACATCAACCAGTTCGGCAAGCAGAGCGCAAACTGTCTCCGACACCTGCCTTTACTTGGCATCTAGTAGGAACCAGCTGCCAACATATTAAAAACGTATGTTTGACAGCAAACTCCTTCCCGCACTGTCTCATGCCGTTAATCCCACCAGAGAGGGTGGTTGGTTTTTTTTCCTTCTGCAAACCCCACATTGGCAATGTCCATCTTAGGCATCATTTTCCCAGCCCTTGTCTTCTGTTACTGCCCACACTTCCTACTCCTGTTGGCAATCGGAAATTATAAATTTGCTCCTGTTGTTTGAGACTCTCTTTGCTTTTCTCTGTTTTCCCGCTTCTTTGCATTTTTCGACCCCAGTAATTTATCAAACCCCAAATTTCTTCTTCACAGCCTCATTTTCACAGGGACCCTTCTCTTTTCTGCGCTTCCTTTTCCACCCTTTGGCTTTCCATCTAAAAGCGCTGATTTTTGTTCACCGGCAAACGAGGCTTTTCTTTTAGTGAATTTCCCCTTCTCCCTTTTATCTGCAGCTTTTACAGTGGCATCTTTAACCCTCTCCTGTTATCGACCGGGTCTTTTCACTATTTATTATCTCCTTCATCTCAGTGCTGCCTGGTGGTTTGATGCCAGCAATGACAACATTAAGCAAGTTTGAGAGGTTGCAGCAGAGGGCTTGAATCATCCAGCTATTGAACCCACTGCTGGACCATCACGCATCCCAGATATTTGGCCAGAGGACAAAGAATAAATCTGACCTGTGCCCCGACAAGTACATCCAGCGGCCAGGTTTTAGTCATGCTGCTTGTTGGTTTTAATCCTATCTGTTGTATCCATCACAGTTGGGCTGATGGGAACTCAAGCGCTAAGATTTGGAGTTGAAATGATGCCCAGCAGCCCAAAATATCCCTGTAATATTTATTTATACGGCACATAGGGTATTGCAGCAGGGCTATGGGTTTCTTTGAGCACAATGGAGGTAAACTGTAAATCTGCAGCTAAGGAATTGGGAGAAGGGACCTGGGAAAACCAGCCTCATCGGGGTGATATTTCCAAGCACAACCTTCCTTAGAAATGTCTTCAACTCATCTGCAATAAAACACATGGTCCTAAACAACCTCTTCTTTATCTCAGCCTCCCCCCAGCATCAGGAATGCCTTGGTGGGGATTTGCCTTACGGGACTGCTCTGGCAGCTGGTCAGTTGAATGCAAAGATTGGATTTTTATGGCCAAAGAATAATTTATTGCTGTCCTAAAATGAGTTTGTTTTCCAGCTTTTACCTCCAAGGATTTGATATCATTTACTGCTTGTGTCAGAGTTGCATTGCACCTGTAAAAAAAAAAAAAAAAAAACAGAAAGGGGGGGAAAAAAAAGCAATGCTGAATATAAAATGTGAATTTAAAAAAGTAGGAAAGGAGTAGAAATCAGAGGATTCTTGCATTGTTTGCCATGATTGCATGACCCTGCAAGAAACTTAATATTTGTGCTGTTTTTTTCCAGGATAACAGCTGGTGCGGGGATGTCTGCTGGTATTGCAGAGCCAGGTTTCTCCAAGAATTTTGATTTGCACCACGTGGCATCTGCATCCAAACCCTTGTGCTGGGGACAGGACACATCAAACCGGTGACAAACAATGTGGTAAGGATTAATTCCAGGTCCAATGTATTTGATGTCAATAACCTAGGTATCATAAAACCTTTACTGGCAAGGCTCTCGAGCATTACCATGCTTTAAATAAGGAGAAGCAGAGTCGTCGGGATGCTGTTATAGAATCTTAGGATAGTTTGGGTTGGAAGGGACCTTTAAAGGTCCCCTAGTCCAGCCCTCCTGCAGGGACATCTTTCAGCAGATCAGGTTGCTCAGAGCCCCATCCAATCTGACCTGGGCTGTTTCCAGGGATGGGGCATCCTACCACATCTCTGGGCAACATGTTCCAGTGTTTCACCATTCTTGTAAAAAAATTCTTATTTATATCTAGGCTAAATCTACCCTCTTTCAGTTTAAAACCTTGTCCTATTGCAACAAGCCATGCTAAAAGGTCTGTTGGATGCTCGCAGCCCAGCAAAACCCAATGCAAAGGTTTTATATTATATTTATTTATTTATTTATATTATATTAGATTAGATTAGATTATATAGATTATACTGATAATGCAGGTGGTCTCCAAAGGATGTGAGATGCTATTCTGCCAAGGAATGGTTTGAAAGATGCTTTGTCACTGCAGGTGGTTTTTCCTAAGGAAAAGATCAGGGGACTGCGGTGTTTCTTGGCAAAGGCACAAAAAAGATCCTGATGTTGGAATTGGACAAAATGGACTTGGCAGAGAGATGCAATTAGTGCCGAGGCTAATTAAATGCTTGGCCCAGGAGGGCAGAGCGGTCACCTTCCTTCAAGGGCTGCAAGGCAGGATCACATGGATCAAAGCTCTTTTGTTGTAAGAAGCCACTCAAGGAACAGCCCTTGGAAACGGGGAAGGTTTGGGTCAAGATAGCCTTTTTTTGGTTAAAAACTGCATATTCACCATGCCCGGCTCATCCCAGTGGCCAAAATTACCAACATGGTCTAATATCAAATGATATTAAATGATCAAACTCTCGGCGACGGAGTTGAAAGTGCTGAGGGAATTGATTTAAAACTCTTCGCGCAGTCGTAAAACTTGCAGTTTTATGGCTGGAGCTCCCTGACGCTCAAATATTAGAATTAAAAAGAAACAGGCGTTGATGCAAGCAAGAAAATATTCTGCTCCTGATTTAAAGACTAGCGAATTGCTAAATATTTTTATTAGCGGCAAATTTGCAGCTTGCTGGAACTAATTTCACGCCCGATAGATATGGAGCTTAAGCTGGGGATGGCGTTAAATTACTCTCTTGTAAAGGTATTTAAGCCTTATGATGGGGATGCTGTTAGATGGTGGGGACCTGGCTGGGGACCCCTTTTTTGGGGTGGCTCCTGGTGGGCTGGGAGCCTGGGGACAGTGGCTGACGAAAGGTGAGCTCTTGTGGTGTTGGTGCAAACGCATAATTTCTCCTCATTTGCATAAATTTTGCTTATGGAGGTTTGCTATGAACCAGCAAACCAGCACAGGAGTGAGATGGTCGTGGAGCCCCAGGATTCTCCAGCCTGGAAAGATCCTTTATTTTAGGGTTATATATATAAAATATATAAGATTATATTTTAGGGTTTTTTCTGGCGTATTTTGGAGATTATTGAGGATATTCAGAGTTTAGTTGATTTGATTAATTTTTAAATGTATTGAATTGATTTTAAAAAATATTTAAAGGATTTTATTTTTTTTTATTGAGGATATTCAATATTGAGGATAGTGAGGATATTATTGATGTAAGAGATGGGTAAAGGCGGGCACAGCTGGCTCCCCCAGTGCCACTTGCCCTCTGTGCCCATTATTTCCACATCGTCTTTGTTGGCCGGAGGTTTTACCCCTTGGAGATGGTTTTGCAGCCTGAATCCCTCCATCCTCCTTCTGCAAAGCCTTCGGGTGCACCAGGAACTACCCTGCTTAATGCAATGGGAAAAGCCCATCCCAGTTCAGTTTGCCTGGATATGAACTGGAACAGGTGCAGGGATGGGGTCGGAGGATGCGGAGCCTGAGAAAGCAAAGCGAAGGCGTCAAGAGGATCTGATTACCCCTCTAAAAATACTGCCGGGAGGGTGGCGGTGGTAAACAAGAGCTATTTAAATCCCCTAGTCCACTTTCTGCAGTGGAGATGCAGGAGGTTAAATAGTTCTCCCTGACTTCTTGGAGGACGTGTATGGCTGAGAAGTGCTAAGTTGCCCTTTTCCAAAGAGAAATCCCTAAGAAAAGAAAGTTAAAATAATAGGAGAGCGTTTGTAATGGCTCCGGTGGGGATACAGCTCTCTCTCTCAGGAACCCACTTCAGATTATCTTTCTCTTGCTGATGGCGGAAATCAATTTTAATCGTCCTGACGGGAAATGAGGATGTAAGACTTCAAACAGAACAAATCCTGCAACATTCAAAAAATAATAAAATGGGATATGAAGTCACTTCTAAAATGAAAAAAAAAAAAAAAAAAAAATCCCATCTCAGCATGAGGAGATGCCTCTAAAAGCCCTGAATGGCTGTGGTTGGGAGAGCAAAAGCAATTCCCATGGTGGGACAAGTCCGACCCCAACCAAGAAGCACTTGGAGAAGGTGGATGGAGGAAGACGGGGTGTCTCCATCATCATATGTTACGGCTCAGAATGCTCCCAAGTGGGAGGAAGTTGGACGTCTTTTGGTTTTGGTGACTTTTTATACTAAATGCAATTTTAATTCAGTTCAATGAATTTGTACATCAGTACAAATAAGGCTTTTTGATACTTGGCGCTCTGAAGTTCAAGCAACTGCAAAGTGATTTCCCTAAAAGAACCTACAAAAAAGGGTCCTATAGTCATCTCCTGGAGATGCTTAAATGTCATCAGGCTCACATGGAGTGACATTTCCCCATGGGTCAACACCCCTGGGTGATGTTGTGACAAAATCGGATCCAGCCAAGGAGAGGAAGGAGGAGAGAAACCACTTGAGAGAGTAAAATTGGGTTGTAGAACCTTCCCTGGGTGCTGCAAGTGATGGAGCAGAGGCAAAGCTAAAGGAAGGAGGCAAAGAACAGATGGAAAATTAATATAAGAAGGCTGAGGGGAAAAAGCAAGGCCAGAACAGGGTCTGGGGAGATGCTAAAAATTAAAATTTGCTTTTATAACGACATTCCCAAAGGTGCTAAAGCCCACGGTGAGATGCTTTTCCAAGAAACTTCTTTTTCCCATACGTTTCTCCAAGAAATGCTATTTCCCATCAACCTTATTCTGAAGAAGTATCAATATGGGACCTCCTTGTGTCGGTGTTTCTGGAAACCTCTTGCCTTCACCTCAGTCAGCTCTTCCTCCTTCCAACCCAAGAGTTTTTAGGCGAGAAACCAAGGAGTCATCAATAACGAAAGCCGCGACACTTCACTTTAAGTGGCTCATCATCATTAGTTCTTTTGGTATTCCTCGTAATGGCATTAATCACTGGCCGCTCATTAGACTTTAATGTGAGCGTAATATGTTCATCCGTAGTAATTCAATCGCAATTGAGTGGTCGATAATGTCTCCTTATTGAAAAGGGTGAGGCGACGGCAACATCCATCCATGGTGGGATGTCGGGTGACCATGAACAACCAACGTCTGCTGAAACGGCCTGAATTTGTCACTGTGTTCCCCAAGACTTCCAGGGAGGTTGTTTTTTTTTGGCAGCCAAGCCAGTTTGCAGTTTTAATTACGGTTTTATCCTTGGCTCCTTGCAACACCTTTGCTCTCACCCTGTTTCATTTGACGTATATTGATTTTTCTTCCCCCTGTTCCCCTGGCGGCAGCTTGGAGTTGATGCGGCTGTTGTTTTTTGGTTTTGCTTGGTTTGTATTTTTTTTTGTGTTTTTTTTTTAAATGTAATTTCCTTCCTTATTTGTGTGTGGCAGTGGGGAAATTAGTCGTGGTGGGAACTGGCTGGGGCCTGGATATGCAAGGTCAAAGCGCTGTGTGGCTCCTGGGATCTTCCTTCAAAAGTCACAGCGTTGCCCTTCAGCTCTCCTCTCCGTAAGTCCTGAGCACGTGGGTTGTGGCTTTTATAGCCCGAAATTAAATTCTGGATTTTTACGTGCCTCAGGGTCGTTGGTAACAGGGATGCTCTCATGTACCTGGCCATCACAGCACTCGATCGACTCATGGCTTCATCCTACCACCTGTGGACAATCCCAGGACGGAGATCCACCACCCCTCAGGGACTTCCCTGGGCTGCACCAACCTCCCTGGCCAGGTGCTTCTCCTCACCTCCAACCTAATTTTTTAACTGCTGATGGATGGCAAAAAAAAAAAAATGAGATGAGTCCTTTCTGCTGCGGTGTGACTTTGTGGTCCTTCCAAAGCCGTGCACTGGTTGCCCCGTGTTCTCTGAGGGCACCGTTTGATTTCAGCCCTGGGGTTTTGGTCTTGGACCTGGGGAGCTTTGCATCCTAAAGGATATACAACACTTATTTTGTTTTCCTTTAGATATTATGTAGTGCTTTAGTTTTCTCAGGTCCAACAGCAAGTCTCTGAGATAACTCCAGCAGCCAAGGATATGAATAATTTAGACAGTATTTAAGACCCTTTTGGGTAACCTGTGAAAAAAAAATAAATTAAAAGGCGGCTAATCAAATGGCTTTGAAGGCTGTAAAAAAGCAGAAATCAATCCCTGCAAACCTTCCTAGATGTAATTTCAGGAGAGATCAAAGATGACACCAACCTAAGGAAGTAAAGCTACTCAAAATTCAAAGTTTATAGTCCATCTGTCTCTTTGCTTCAGGGAGCTGGTATTAAATTTATTGCTAAATAAAACAAATAAGCCCAGGAAAAGTCGGCGTCGAAATCTGCATACTCGTAAGAGAATTAACAGAGCTCTCTTGTTATGATGGCTGCTTCTCAATTTGCATCTTTAAAGAGTTGTGACCATCTCTCCGCTTCCCTCTCTGCTGGCTCCCCTGAAGCCGGGCCGGTGCCGTCGCTTGGTGAAGGGATGCTGCGGGTGAAGGTTGAACTCCCAGCGTGGGCTGAACCGAAACGAGGATGGGGAAGGGATGCTGAAGCCCAGCCAAGGTGAAGAAACATCTCAGGTGAAGCCAAAATTTAAAAAGGCAGGATTCAGCATCTCCACGTTGCTTTTGCTGGCTGTCTGGTACCCAACTACTGCAGATATCCAAGTGAAAAATAACTTGGGGGGTTTTATTGCTTTACCTGGCTTATCCAATTAATACCCCCCCCCCCCCCCTTTTTTTTTTTTACAGTATTTATACAAGCTGTACTTTTATGATTATGTAGATTTTTTATACACCCCCCCCCATGCATACCCCTCCAGCCCATCCCTATCTCAACCGGCAGATACCGCCTCTGGAAAACAGATTCCAAAGCTTGTCCAAGTGCTGGAGGTAAGTTGCTTTAAACATCCAGATCCTCCTTTTTTTTTTTTTTTCTTCCTTTTTTTGGTGTCCCTGGAAATGCTTGGGAAAGGATCAGTGGATCGGATGCTCACAGTAACTTTGTATGGGAGAACCTGAAGGAGCAGCAAGAACCCTCCGCGGACTTACCTATGCTTTGTATGCTTTGAAATTAAACATTTAAAAGGAGTAAGCTGACAGCAGGAATTTTCTAAACAAAATATATATAAACCTGCCGTTTATCCAGCATTTTTCCTCTGCGAGGACCCCAAAGTGCTTTCCCACCCCAATGAGCCATCATTAACCCCTGCTCCGCTGGTGCGGGGAGGGGAGAAATCCCATTTTTTTCACATATTTTCCCACTTGATCCCGGCTGCTTGGGAGAGGCAACAATGGAAAAACTCCTTTCTTTTGGTTTTAGCTTTCTTGATTATCGATCCATCAATCCCACACGAGAAATAAACTCTAATCTTATTTAATCTCGAGTGGGGAAACCTCCAGGAATATTGAGTTATCCTGGCATCTATCACTTATTCTTAATACATCCTCCTTATGACTATGGATTATCGATAAGCCTTTAATTGTATTCTCCTGTGTATTTATCTATTAGGAGTTGTCAGACTGGTGTAGCGTTACTTGCTTTTATTTGTCTGTCTGAGACAATTTAAAATGCACGGTGGCTTCACAAATAACGCTGTTGTCTCCGTGCTGTAAATCTTTTGGGGTTTGCTCTCTTATTATTCCCAGGAAAATCACGTGCAGAGGTAAAAAATAAACATATTTAAGAAGAGGAGGTGTCCTGTGGGTATGTGAAGTACCACAAACCGAGGGAAACTGGCTTTAATAGAAATCCTCTGTGAGATAAATAGTTAAGATTTGGGGAATCCCTTAAATTCAGCCTGGATTTGGTACAAGCATCATTCAGATGGACAACGGTCCGTGTGTCCAGTCCCAGCTTAATTGTGTTGCCTTTAAGGTTGTGTTGGATGGCACTGATTTTTTCCCCTCTTTTCTTGAAAACTCCTAACTGGAGAGGTTCTGAAAGATGTGGGAGAATAGCTGTATCCTAAATGTCTTATAAAAAAACAACAAAAATTTTAATGGGTGATTTGTATTAACCATCGTCCCCCCGATTCCAGCACGGTGCCCAAGCTGGAGGGATGAAGGGCTGGTTGGGCACCACTAACATCTGAGCTGGGGCAGTTTGGGGCAGCACCTGATGTGAAACAAATCCTAAATTTTCTTTTAGGATCCCTTTTTAGCATCCTTTAACTCCCGATGGGGTCGGACATCCTCCCAGGGAGCCAGCTGGCAGTCTGGACGGGATATCTTACCCCTCCAACCCATCCCAGCACTTAAGCCAGGCTCAGCCCTGGCTGTGTCCTAAACCCCCTTCTCATTCCTACCATCCATCATTTAATAATTCACTCGGCTTCACTTTTATGTATTTTTCAGAGTATCCCGTCACAGTTTTCTTAGAGAAATCTGACACGAGCAATAATGCAATCTTGGAAAGAGAATTGAATTATTTATGGAGGAGCAGTCAAACGACGGAGACTAAACCGCTATATTTTATGTAATTTGTTTTCCTCTGAAGCCCGTTATGTAAAAATGTAAATATTCCTAGTTATATATGTTGCCGCTCTTGCCAAATGTTTAATATTTTAGCAAACTCGCTCTGAGTACTCGTCACTTTTGAGAAGGAACCATCCGTGTGCTCTTGAATAAGCGCCGATTAGTTTGAGGTAATTATATATTTATGACACTGATTTCAAGTGCACAACAAACCATCCCTCTGAGGTGCCCGCGCCCCAGCTTTGGGGTCCAGCCCTCAAAATCTGGGGCACTCCCGGGTGAAGGGGGTTTAATATCTAGGAGGTTTTCCAGCAGTTGGTGCTCTGGCTCGGGATAGGGATGTGGAACAGGGAGAGGGTTTTGTGCGTTTGTGGGTTTGGACATCTCTTCCAGCTGGGTGCCACCTGCATCCCGTATCCCTGGCTGCGGTCACCAGGTGGTCCAGGGTGGGGAGGAGCGGGTTGGTACCTGCTGGAGCTCCCGTGGGAACTGGGCTCTGCATCCTAGTAAGGATGCTGCCTGAACATCCCCGGTCCTGCAGATCTGGGAGCTCAGGACTAGTGGGATGACGTCGGACCAAAAAGTGATCATCCAGGGGTGAGCTGTTACAGCAGAAAGATGCTTTTCTAGGGGGAAAAAAACAACCCAGGATTTGAGTGCAGGAGACTTTTAATTTACCACCGGAAAAAAGATCAAGCAAGAGCCCATGGCTAGATGTCGGAGTGGAGCTGATTCAGCTGGGAAATCCAGCACCGTTTTTTTTTAACCAGTGGTGATAATTAACCTCTGGAAAAACTCTCCAGGGAAGAAGCGCCTTTTGCATTTGCAAATCCAGGCCTTTTCCAGAAGGATGAGCATGAGTTTCTGAAACCAGCAGAGGAATCGCTTTGGCATTTGGCAACAGAAACTGGGAAGAGGAATGAGGGATGCTCAAGGGCTGGATGTGGGATGGTCAAGGAGCAGACGTGGGATGCTGGAGGAGTGAACTCGGGATGCTGAAGGAGCAGGTGTGGGATGCTGGAGGAATGGACTTGGGATGCTCGAGGAGTGAACCTGGGATGCTCAAGGAGTAGACGTGGGATGCTGGAGGAATGAACTTGGGATGCTCAAGGAGTGAACCTGGGATGCTGGAGATGCAGATGTAGGATTCTGGAGGAGTCAACTTGGAATGCTCAAGGAGCAGACATGGGATGCTCGAGGTGTGAACTCGGGATGCTCAAGGAGTGGACATGGGATGCTGGAGGAGTGAACGTGGGATGCTGGAGGAGCAGATGTGGAATGCTGGAGGAATGAACTTGGGATGCTGGAGGAGCGGGTGTGGGATGCTCGCTGGTGCTGGTGCCAGATGAAACAGCCCTGCATCAGGAGAACCCTAAAATACTGAGTACTCATATTTTCGGCAATGATGGGGTTTAACACATGCCCGGAGCGCGCCCGCCCTCTTTCCATCTTTGGTTTTCAAGATGTGATGACGAGTGTGGCCGATCCCTCCGTCCCTTGACACCAAAGCGATGGGGTTCCCATCCGCCTCCCCTCGTCTCTCCCATTCAAATTCTCCAGCTTCTGAAAAACCCCAAATATTTTTCACCCGGCTTCCCGGCTGGCTGAAACAATCGGCGGCAGCTTTATGGCTCCTCATCTTCCCTCGCTCAAGTGGAATAGCAATGATGGGGGGGGGGGGCGACATGCACAGACCATCCCACCGGCTGATTTACAAGGCAAGAAATTCCTGCAAATCTTTGCCCCGCCATTTCCAAAGGATCAAGGGGATGCTCCGGATTCCCTCTGGTTATCCCAATGACCATGCAGTGGGTTGTTTTTTTTTGTTTTGTTTTGTTTTTTTTCAGGAGGGTGGGATGTGCATCCCAACCACCCGCTGCATCCTCTGTTACATTCCCAGTGGAGCCCAAGCATGATCCATTTATTTTTGGATGTTTTGGGCCAACCCAAAGGAGATCACAATGTGTTTTAAGAGGCTGCTCTCAAGTAGGAGGTGCAAATGTCGGAGCATGTATTTTCCAGAGGGTATTTTTTGGGATAAGTGGGAAGGAGGGGCTGGAAATGGGGGTTTGCAAGCGGTTGCTTGTCCTGGGATACTCAAAAGGGAAAACCAGGATGATTTGGGTTCGTAGCCTTGAATTTAAGCTGATTTTCCCACCACTGACCCCACGGCCATCCCTCAGTCCTCATTGCCACTGGCTCATCCCACTCTTCAGAGCTGATTTTAACCCATCCTGAAAGAATTCCGGGGCTGTTTCAAGTGATTCCCTCAGATATCCAATATTCCTTAGGATACTGGCAGAAATTTCAGCATTTTTTAACCAGTCCTGCTTCTGATGGCTTTTTTTTTTAATTGGGGAAGTGGATGGAAAATCAGGAGAAATCAAATTGTGATCGAGTGGATCTAGAACAATCCGTCCCTCTGGCTTTTCCAGTAAAATGTGGGAAAAATGTGGTGGTAGTCCTGGGGGAACGACTCCAGGGAATCCCCCTGCCCAGGTCCCTGGGGGGAGGGGGGGTAATAGCTCATGCACCCCAAAATTGGGTGTCTGATGGACACCCCCCCTAATTAATAATAATTATTAGATACTTCCAAAATTGGGGCATTTTGCCTTGGGGATAATCCTGCAGGAAGGGCCTCATGTGGAAAGGGCCCTGGGACGGGTTTTTTGGGGGGCCCTGAATATAAAAGTCATACAAGGAGGAGGGGGGTTGGGGACCCCTCCCAGGGGGTTGGTGACCATGATGGGGGTGGCACCCTGGGGGGAGCCTGGGGTGGGGGTTGGGGTTGGGGGGGGTCATAGGCCGGCAGGGTTGGCTCTGAGTGTGGCCAGGGGGGCAAATGCAGCAGGGAAGGGGAAGGGGGGGGCAAGTGTGTTGTTGGGGGAGAAATATGGTTGGGGGGGCAGATGCTGCTGGGGGGAAAGGTGTTTGGGGGGTAGATGCTGCAGTGGGGCATAGCAATGCCACGGGGAGACCGAGATGGTGGGGGGAAAGGTGTTTGGGGGAGCAGATGCTGGGGGGGGCAGGTGTTTGGGGGACAGATGCTGGCGGGCGCAGCGATGCCGTGGGGAGACCCAGAGGCGGGGGGGGTCCGTTTGCTGGGGGGGGGGGGTCGCAGCGCGGCGTTGAGGGGGGAGCGGGGCAGGAGCGGGGCGCGCACGCCCGCGGGGTCCGGCCAGCAGGGGGCGCTGTGCCAGGCGGTGCGGGGGGGCGTGTCCGGGGGCGTGTCCTCGGAGCCCGGCGGCGGCGGCGCGGGGGGGCGGGGGGCGTGTCGCGGCGGCGGGGCGGGGCGGGGCGGGGCGGGGCGGCGGCGGCGCGGCGGGGCCGGGCGGGCGGGCGGCGAGCGGCGGCCGCGCTGTCAGGCCGGTGTCGGTGTGATGAAGATTGGCGGGCAGGTAGGCTGTCACTCACCGGCGGGCTGCCGCGCGGGGGCGGGCGGAGCCGTGCCGAGCGCCGCGGACAAAGCGGCCCGGGCGGCGGGGCACGTGTGGCGGCGGCGGCGGTGGGGACACCCCCCTCCCCTATCCCCCCCACCCCCCCCCCCACCCCATCCCCTCCGGTGCGGGAAGTAACTTGCCGTTCCGCACCGCCTGCCCGCCCGGTGCGGGGTCGGGGGCAGCGCGGGCCGCGGCTGCAGCGTGTGTCCGTCCCCGGTGTCCGGTTCCCGCCCCCGCCCCCCCCGGGCTGACCTCCAGCCGGCTGCGGGTTGCCCCCGCCGTTGCGGTTCTCTGCGGTGACCTCCCACCCCCCCACCCCGGGCCGGTTGCAATAGTCCCGGGTGTTGCAGCCCCCCCGCAACCCCCGGCCAGTTGCGGGGATCCCGGCGGGTTGCAGCCCCCGCCGGCCGGTTGCAGTACCCCGCGGGGGGCTGCCCCCCCCCCCCGACCGGTTGCAGACCCCCTCCCCCCTCTACCGGTTGCAATGCCCCCCGGAGGGGTTGCAGCCCCCTCGGCCGGCTGCAGTGCCCTCGGACCGGCTGCAACCCCCCCAGCCGGTTGCAGACACCCCCCCCGGCCGGTTGCAATAACCTCTACAGACCCTTCGACTGGTTGCAGAGGTCCCCCCCGGGGGGTTGCAGCCCCCCCCGGCAATTTGCAATCCCTTTAGACTTGCTGCAGACCCCCCAACCGGTTGCAGTGCCCCCCGGAGTGTTGCACCGCCCCCCCCCCCCCCCTTAACCGGTTGCAAGATGCTTTGCAGACCCCCGAGCAGTTGCAGTGCTCCCCAGGTGGTTGCAGTGCCCCCCGGTTGTTTGCAGCCCCCTCCCCCCCCGCCCCCCCAGCCGGCTGCAGTGCCCCCCAGGGGTTGCAGCCCCCACAGCTGGTTGCAATACCCTTTGCAGACCCCTGACCAGTTGCAGTGCTCCCTGGGCAGTTGCACACACACACCCCCCCCCGCTCCAACTCATTGCAGTGGCTTATGGGGGGTGGGGGTGGTGTTGCAGCCCCCCAGCCAGTTGCAATGCCCCCCCCCACCCCCGGGGGGCTTGTAGCACCCCCTCCCCCTCCCCCCCCCAGGTCATTGCATTTTACAGCTGGAAAGTTGCCCCCTATGCAAACGGGGCTGGGGGGGGACACTTGCAGCAGGGGGGACACTTTGTCCACAGCCCCCCAGCTGTGTAAGGCATCCCTGTACCTTGGGGTGCCCCCTGCCAGCACCCAGAGGGCACCCCCCGGGGGGGGGGAGGGCACTGTGCCGCCTTGCAGGGCCCCACGCGGGCTTGACGCCAGTGCTGGAACGGCGCTCAGCGGCGTGCTGGGTCTCCTGGGGGCAACCCCCCCCGCGCACCCCCTTCACCCCAGTGCACCCCTTCACCCCAGTGCACCCCACTCCCTGCGGTGCACCCCATTCCCCGCAGGGCAGCTCCACAGGAGCCCCCCCCCCAACATCCCTCCCGTCCATGCACTGGAGAAATACTAAAAAAATCCATTTTAGCAGCTTTGCAGCCATGGACGGGGGGGGGTCTGTTTCAATAATAATTATTATTTTTAATTTATTTTTGAATTTTTTAGTGCATTTACATCCGCTGGAGGGGTGGCTCTGCCGGCGGCATCATGCGGCTCGGGAAGTTTTCCTAAAGGATCGGGGCAGGGTGGGTGTGTGTGTATCCCCCCCCCACATCATCCCGGTCCTCACCGGGCGTCGAAGCTCAACTTGGGCTCTGGCTCCGGCTCTTTGTTTGGGCTCTTCCCGGTTTTTCTGGCTCCCAAGGATCTTTTTTCCCACTATCTCGCTGCCCGCCGGGTAACGGGAAACCCTAAACCCGGCAGGATATTTTCAAACTCCCAGCCGGGGAGATTAGATTAAGGGAAAGGCGGGGGGGGGGATTATTTTTGGCCGGGATGCGGGGGCAGCTGTCTGCTGGGGAGCAGGAGAAGAGAGGAGGGGAAACGGCTTAATTTCGCTTTTTTAGACTTATTTTACCTTGAAATCCGACAAGGTTTTGGAAGTGGAGTGGGGGAAAAAACTGGCGCACGGCTCAGCGGACCCGGCTTTGGCCAAACTTTTGGGCGTCGCGCCTCCAAAAGTGCTGACTCGGCGTATTTGGCATCTTCCCCTCGTGGAAAAAGGGGGTGCTCCCTGAAAAAACCCACCCCACAACCTTTGAGGGCTGATGTTTGGAGGGCTGTTTTCATCCTCAGGCAGACGGGGAGAAGGATTTCAGTCAATTAATTGGGTTTTGGGTGATTTGGGTTAAAAAACAACACTTTTGGGGAGGTTCAAGCCGGATGGCACAGATGCATGATGGGATTGGGATTCCCCTTATTTTTTCCCCCCTCCTTCCTATTTTATTTAACTCTTCGTGCTGAGATTCCTTTATTAGGGGCAGAAGTTAATTGCTGGAGGCTAATTATGGGAGAGGTTAATGGGGGAGCTGGCGGCATCAGGAAGCAATGGAGATGCTGCGCTCCCCATCATCCCCAAACTGGGATTCCAAGGGCACATTGCAGTCCCGGCCCCCCAAAACCAGCATCGTGGCTGTCCTGTAACCCCCATATATATATATAAAACATGTTACATATATACATATATATATATATATATAAAACATTAAACACTGCCCTGATATCATGGGGTGGGGGGAAAAAAAGGATAGAAGGGTGATGCTCCGCATCCCCGCCAGGCTTGCAGGAACATTTTCCATTCTCCCACCATCGTTTTGGGGAGGAGGAGGGAAAGGAAATCTTTTTTTTTTTTTTTTTCAAGGAAATATCCTTTTTTTTCCCCAAGGAAATACCCTTTTTTTTTCCAAGGAAATATCCTTTTTTTCCCCTGAAATCTCATTTTTTTACAGGAAATAACTTTTTTAAAGATAAATTTTCTTTTTTTTTTAAAGGGAATATTTTCTTGAAGAATTCACTTTTTCTTAAGAAAGTTGCCCCCTTTTTTAAAGGAAATTGCCTTTTTGTAAGTAAACGGCAAAAGTTGTGTTGGGAGGAGGTTTTATCCCACTGGAGCGTCAGGCAATAACCTTTTTTCCCCGATTTGTGGATAAAACATGTTCCTGTGCTGGGGCAGCTTTGAATTTTGGGTGATTTTTGCTTTTCCAGGGAACTTTTGAATGACTTCATGGGGTTTTTTTTCAAGTTGACTGACAGCATCCACAAGTCTCTGAGTGATAATAGGGTTTTTTTCTTTTATCTCCCAGGAAAGTTAAAATAGTGTCATGGTCCGTCCGGAAGGAGCATCCTTCACCCATCCATCCTCATCCCCAGGGATGCAGGGGCTGGACTGTGCCTCCGGGTACCGTCCTTATCCAAGTCCCAGCACACTGTTGGGTTTGGGATGTGTGATGGATACCCAGGGATGTTTCCTGAGGACATGGAGAAAAATAAGTTGGGCTGCTGGTACACCCCTAGTTTTGCCTAATTAATTTTCCTGGGAGCTGCTTCAGCTTAAAATAATTAGTAAAATTAGTCCCAGCAATGGGATGGGGCAGCTGAGAGTTGATGGGCGGGGATGCCCATCACAAGCGTGGCACGAAAGCAGGCAGGGATAAAATGAGAGGATTTTAAACCCCTGATGAAATAGGAAATATTAATTTAAAATACTAAAATAAGCATTTCATGATGCTGAGCTCCCTTTCCCCTGGCTCTGGACAAAACTCCTTTTCACTGTCTTTCCTTTTTCCTCGCAGAAATACCAAATTTGAACAGCGAGCCGTGGTTTCCCAAAGTCAAGAGGAAACTTTTGCCATGATTAAGGATAAATTAGGGGAGGTTTGGCATCCCTGAGTCCATCCCTGAGTGGGAAACCCGGACCGAGCACCACTATCTTCTTTCTTTGAGGTCGCGGGTACCCCTAGCACATCTCAGCATCCCGGCCCCAGTTATCCTTCGTCCTTATTTTACTCCGAGCTGTGGAAATCCGCTTTTTTGGGGTCTTAGCAGGATAATTTGCTGGACCCAGACAATTCTCGGTCGAATTTAATATCCCACGCACTGCTGAATAACTCAATTCCCAAATAATTTTCGCCGCCACCAAAGAGGGTGTTAACAAATGCCCTCTAATTAGCAAAAAAATAAATTATTTCCTGGCGTCATTAGTCAGATCATTAAGATGCCGGCTCAAAATAATAATCCGGAGGGATGGGAATTAATCCTCGATTAAATTTAGACCTGGGTTTGTCCCCCCCTCCAGCCTTGCATGGACCGAGGTGATGCTCCAGGTAATCCCTATGGGAAAGCCAACCCCTCCGGGGCGGGATGGAGCCAGGATCCCGGCGGGATGGAGCCAGGATCCCAGCGAGATGAGGTCGCCTTTGCCCAGCTGTGATTTGCAGCTGTATAAATAAGATGAGAATTTGGCCTCGGCTCTTCCCCCCGCCTGATTATATCGTATTTTTTTGGCCTTCCCTCTTCTGAAAGGGAAAATAAACCCTCGTTAGTCAACACCTCAGTTGAAATTAGCTTCTGTTAAATATTTGTGAGCTTCTGCTGGTTTGTTTTCGGGGGTTTGTCTCTTTTCGAGAGGCCAAAAAGGGCTTTTTTTGGTTGTTGTTGTTTGGGTTTTTTTTCCCCCTGGGCAGCACTGCCCTGGTGGGATGCTTGTTGTGACTAACGAGATGCAGATGCTCCAAGGGACCGACGGTGGAGGAGCAAGGGGTGAGACCGGGAAGGAGGGCTTGGGGAGGGGGTGAGGTTTAGCTAAAACTCAGGTTTAAACTGTGTTTAAAACTCTTTAATTTCAATGAGAAATAATCTTCCGTGACCCTTGAAGTTTTATTTAATTTATTTATTTTTTATTTAATCTATTTATTTTTAATTTATTTTATTATTATTATTATTGGGTTTTATTTTCAGGCGGTTTTTAAATCTTATTTTTTATTTTTATATAATGTAGAATCGTGTAGGTTGGAAGGACCTTTAGGACTGAGTTCAGCTGCCAAGTCAACCACTAAACCATGTGTCCGAGCACCACAGCTGCACATTTACTTCCATTAATTTTTTATGTTATTTTTCATTCTATTTTTCATTTTTTATGTCATTTATCATTTTTTATGATTTTTTACTCTCTTTTTATTTTTTTTATCTCAAGTTTCTTTTTCCGTTCCATGCTTCAGCCATCTTTCAGCATCCCGTGCCATGCTACCTGTCCCGTCCCACACACACCCAATACAATCCAGGCAGGAAAATCCCAAATAACCAGCACAAGGCCATAAAAATTCAAGTTAGGGATGCAGTACTGCTGATGCTCCACCCTGAAAAACCAGATTATGTAGGTGCAGGTGGAGGAGACTTTTGCAAGCTGCCATGAAATCCTGCTTGGGTGGATGGGGGAAAAAAAAAAACCAACCAAAAAAGCCCCAATAATGTTCTATATGGAGCTTTCAACTTTAATAAGGTGTTGCAAAAAAAAAAAAGTTATAACCAAAACCACATTTATTTTTTTGCTTGATTCTCCCTTTCCCCGGCCGCGACGGCTGGCTTGCTCCTGTCCATAAATCCCTTAAAGCCAATTAAAAATAATCCCGATTTTGGACTGTTTGGAGAGGTTCCTATTTTATTTCGCCCGGATTTTATATTTTGTCAAGGATGTGTTTGCACGCAGGATGGGGGCCGTGGAAATCCCCTCGCCCCCCATCAGGAAGCCGATTGCGGCGGCACCGGGGGGATGCTGGACGCTGCCCTCGCACCCCGGGCTGGGCTCAGAGCTTGAACCCCCCCGGCATTTCTCCTTGATGGGAAAAGCTGCTTTTTATTTTCCTTTTACCCACCTTTCCCCCCTTTTTTCCTTCTTTTTCTGTTTTTTTTTCCCCTTTTCCTTTTTTCCTTCCTTTTCTTCTTCCTATTCCCCTTTGCCCCCTTTTTCCCTTTCTTTTCCTTTTTCCCTTTCTTTTCCTTTTTCCCTTTCTTTTCCTTTTCCTTTCCTTTTCCTTTTTCCCCTTTCCAGTTTTCCTTTTTCCTTATTTCCCCTTCCCCCCTTTTTCTCCTTTTTCTCTTTCCCGCTTGTTTTTGCTTTTTTACCTTTCTTTTTGTTTTCATTCTTTTTTTCTTTTTCCTTTTTTGATTTTTTTTTTCTTTTTTCGTTTCCATTCTTTTGATTTTCATTTTTTCTTCTATTTTTTAGCTTTTTCCTTTTTATTCCTTTCTTGCTCTCCTTCCAGCAGCCTGGACCAGGCAGCAAAGCCCACCAGACCAGCCTCCTCCGTGTCCCTGGGGATTATTCCCGATGCTCATCCCCCTCCTGTGCCGCAAGCAATGCCAGAATACCACCACTGATCCAGCAGCGAGTCAAAACTTTTCCAAATAATTCACCAAAAAATTAGAATATTTAATTGTAGTGGTTTCATTTCGCATGAGCTGCTCAGCGGCGTGTTATTCCTCGGATTATTTGTGGGAGGCAGGACCAGTCTGGTACAGATATATCACTTCTAGGTATGTCGGAAGGCACTTTATAGCTTTATAAAGCCCTTAAAATGTTTTTCTAAACACCACTTGAAGCTTCTAAGGCAAGTTTTAGAATCGCAATTACCAGCTCCCTTATCCCTGAGCAAATTCCCACTGCGATGGTGGATGTAAACCACTTTAGACATTTTTAATGCTCCTGAGCAATAAATTTAAAAGGGAATTTATTGTTCCAAGCTGCTAATTTCTCCATCCAAATGCCGCTGCCTGTTGCCAGTGACAATGCTGGGGATGGCCGGGATGCGGTTTGGGGGTTTTGGTGCCTATCCCAGAAAAAATGACTTTTTACCTGCTTGATTTTTCTGATTCCCCCCCTATTTTCTGTTTCCCTCCATCTTTCCGCTGCCTCTTTCCAATGGGAAGACCCCAGGTGAGTGAGGTCGATGAGCCGAACCCTCTCCAAGTCTTACATTTTTTTGGCTCCTTGATCAGCTTGTAATAAATAATTATAAAGAATTGGCTCAGAGGTGGCGGGTGGGGCTCCCCTCTGGAGCATCCCGCATCCCACCTCTCACATCTTGCATCCTCTCCCTGACCTTGCTCCTCTGTATGACTCACCCAATTTAGATAAAATTATTTTTTCTTAAAGAAAACCCAAATCTGGGTTCTGAGTACATTAACTTTGCTGGTGGAGTTTAAAAAAAAAAAAAAATTATTATTATTTATTATCTCAATCTCAAGAAAATCCCATTTATACAAAGTGCCCGGAAAGGTCTTTTAATGCATTTACATGCAGAAATTGGTTTCTTTATATCTCGGTGCCAGATCCAACATCTCTTAACTCTGGCAATTAATTAATTGCCATAAAAAAAAATTAAGTGGGGTATTTTGTCAGGCGTTGATACACCGCAGCCACCCCTTTGTTTCTGGAGTACATTTTAACCTTTAAAAATAGCATTTTAAATGCATCTTGAAGTCGTTCACTAAATGGAAATGGTCCTTTTGGCAAATATTTAGCCCTCGGACACTGCTTGGCTTGAAGCAAATCACTCTATAAATTGGGGTAGTTTGTCAGCGTGACAGCAAAGAACAAACGTTCTTCTTAATAATAAAGTGTAAATAATAATAAAAACCAGTTAATAATAATTAAGTACACAAAAGGGAGTAAGACAAAATAAGTAATAAATGGTATCAGTGGGTTATTTTTCCTCTAAGGCTCTGGCACATAATAAGATGGGTGAAAAGAAGCCGGGGTGAAGAGACAGACTTCTCGTCAAAAGTCCTAATTGAATTTAATTTGGCTCAAATTTTAGTGCTGAATTTATTTCCCGGGGTCAGGCTGGAGCATCCCCCCTTGCTGGGTTTGAGTGCTGTGGGTGGTTTTTAAAAGCTGATGGTGAATAACGGGACAAGGAGACTGCTTTATTTGCCTTAATTTTAAGGAAAATACTTTTTTTTTTTTTTTTTTTTTTAATATTCCAGAAAATGTGGGACTTCCTTCCCGATCCATCGCTTTTCCTGGAATAGGGGCTAGAAAATCCTTGGATCGTGGATGCCTTCCCTTCTCCCTTCTGATAGTGGGGTTGTTTGCAGCCTGGTCCCACTGGATTTGGGGTTCTGCTTGCTCCCCGGGGCGCAGGAGGGATGCTTGGCTGGATGAAGCTTCATCTGATAACTGTGATGCTCGTAATGAGCCAATAATTAAAACCCCTATCAGCGCAGGCAAGCCGGCCCCACTGCGGCCCCCCTCAGCTTTCCGCCTTGCAGCAGAGATGCTGGTGCAGTTTTTAGGGATGCTGGTGCAGTTTTTAGGGATGCTGGTGGAGTTTTTAGGGATGCTGGTGCAGAGTTTAGGGATACTGTTGCAGTTTTAGGGATGCTGGTGCAATTTTTAGGGATGCTGGTCCAGTTTTAGGGATGCTGGTGCTGTTTTAGGGATGCTGGTGGAGTTTTTAGGGATGCCGGTGCCATTTTTAGGGATGCTGGTGCAGTTTTAGGGGTGCTGATGGAGTTTTGTGGATGCTGGTGCAACTTTAGGGATGCTGATCCAATTTTAGGGACACTCATGCAAATTTAGGGATGCTGGTGCGATTTTAGGGATGCTCATCAGCTTATAGTGATGCTGGTCCATGTTAGTGATGCTGGTGTGATTGTAGCAATGCTCATCCAATTTTAGGGATGCTGGGGGAGTTTTTGGGGGTGTTCATTCAATTTTATGGATGCTGGTGTGACTTGAGGGGTGCTGGTGTAGTTTTAGGGGTGCTGGTGCAGGTCTAGGGATGCTTATCCACTTCTAGTGTTGCTCGTGCAATTTTGGGGATGCTGGTGCAACTTAAGGGATGCTGGTGTGATTTTAGGGATGCTGCTGGTGCAGTTTTAGGGATGTTCATGCAATACCACTGGAGGCTCCTGCAGTTCTCGTGATGCTCGTGCAGTTTGAATGGTGCTTGTACATTTTTTCTTACATATTTTCAGCGGCGCTTCTCCTCACCCTGGACCAGTCCCCATCACAGGCATATTCCCCATTCCTGTTATTTTCCCCCATGCAAACCTGACCCCCCAAATCCCGCTGTTGCACCTGTTGCTTTTTATTGAGTGGCCTTTCGCTCTTTTTGAGCGGTTGAGCATTTTCTCCTCATCCTGGGAGCCACGTCTTGCCATCGGGGAGCTTTTCCTTCTCTTGAACGTAACCTTTTCCATTTTAATCCCACCCTACGCTGCGCTAAATCATTCCTCCTTACTTAAACAACCTCCAAAAGCGTCGGGTTTTGGTGGTTTTTTTTCTCCTTCTTCCTCCCCTTTTAAAATTCACATACCAAACAGGGTAGCTGAAGGACCCGGCGAGAGTATTTACGCTAAAAACACCAAATAAAGTGATTTAGTAGCATCTTTAATAGCAGAGCACCTGGAAAGTGGCCAAGGTTATCTCGAGGCGTAGACATCGGGGGTGTGTGTGTGTGTTATTTTCCCTGCAACCGTTGACGTTGGGATTTGGCTCGACAGGGGGAAGCCAGAGAAATTCCCAGTGCTGTTATCCCTGCAGGAATTTCCGGGAGCTTTTTTACCCTGAATTAATTGCGCTCAGAGAGGGGCTTGGTGTGTAAGTGCTCTTGCACTCCTGTGATGAGCTGGGGAGAGCTCAGGGGGTTTAGTGTCGTCTGTTCCCTGCCCTCCCCCCCCCCCAGCCCCCGGCTTCTTTTAACGATTAATTGCCCAGTGACGATGGAGGGCAGCAGTGAAAGTAGCTGAAACACACCCGGACCAGCAGCCTGGTCTCCGGGTCGGACACGCTGAGCCTAAATCTGGGGAGCGGTGGGGATCTGCCCCCAGGTGGGACCTGCACAGACCCCTTGGCAAAAGCCCCCTTAGCAAGACCCCCTTGGCAAAACCCACCTTGCAAAACCTGCTGTGCAAAACCCCTTTAGAAAGACCCTCTTAGTCAGTCCCCTTTGGAAAAACCCCCTTAGCAAAGCCTGCTTTGCAAAGCCCCCTTAGCAGAGACCCCTTAGCAAAGACCCCCTTAGCAGAGACCCCTTAGCCAGGCCCCTTAGCAAAGCCCCCTTTGCAAAACCCCATTAGCAGAGCCCCCTTAGCAAAACCCCATTATAAAAACCCCCTTTGCAAAGCCCCCTTGGCAGAACCCCCTTAGCAAAACCCCATTATTAAAACCCCCTTAGCAGAGCCCCCTTGGCAAAGCCCCTTTAGCAAAGCCCCCTTGGCAAAACCCCCTTAGCAGAGCCCCCTTGGCAAAGCCCCCTTAGCAAAGCCCCCGTGGCAAAGCCCCCTTAGCAAAACCCCATTATTAAAATCCCCTTAGCAAAGCCCCCTTGGCAAAGCCCCCTTAGAAAAACCTTCTTTGCAAAGTCCCCTTTGCAAAAAACCCTTTGCAAAGCCCCCTTAGCAAAACCCCGTTATTAAAACCCCCTTAGCAAAGCCCCCCTAGTAAAACCCCCTTATCAAAGCCCCCTTTGCCCAACCACATCAGCCCAGTGCCCGGATTGCCCCATCTACCCCACATCCCACCGTGGCACCAGGGGTGGGGGTGGGGGCTCTTCTCCCATCTGATGGCATTGCTGTGGCCGTGCCAAGGGGGGACCCCTGGCCCCGCTCCAGCGCCCGGCCGGGACACACAGCACCCTTCAGCCAACCAGACAGAATTCAACCCTTTGTTTCCTGTTTGCCGGCTCAACTTCGGGAGGCCGGAGCCCTCAACAAGCCCCTCTTTGTGCTAATTTAATTAATCGCTGGGGCTGAGGGCAGCGGGGATGAGATGCACTGGCTATAAATACCTGCTTTTTTTTTTGGGGGGGGTGTGTGTGCATGATGGTGTTCAGCCTGGTGGCGATTAAACCTAAATCTAATTAAATCCGATTTAATTCAAATTGAGTTATAAGAAAAAAACCCTATTGATTGATTGATGTAGGATGGAAAACCATGGGTTGATTGATTTATAGGAGGAAATGATTGATTGATTGATTGAGAATAGGAAATTATCGAGCAGGGAAGTGGGGTGAGCGCTGGGCGTGCGTCGTCTCCCCCATCGCGGCTTTTGGGGAGGAAAATTGTTGTTGCCTCCCCCAAACGATGGTGATTTCCAGGGAAAAGCACCGCTTGGATGCACGCGTGCTCCCCGCGCACTTCCCATGAGCGTTCAAGCACGCGAGCTTTGTGGATGCTGGGATTCCTGGAAAAATCCTTGCCCGGGTGCTGCATCTTTTGGTTACAACATGGATTTCAAACTTTATGTCCCATTTGCAAAGCGTGGAAGGTAAAGAACACGGAGGTGAGTTGCCTAAAGCTGCAGAAGTAGGGGGGAAAAGAACTCTTGAGACTTGCTGCCAAGCAAGTTTTAGCTGCAAGAAGAGATATTTATCTTCCTCAAGAGATGTAAATGATTTTTCCAGCTGATCAGTGATAGTTTTCAATTGAGAGATTGGGCTGTTTTAGTGTATTTCTTTAAATTTATAATAACATATTATTTTAATGTACAATAATAAGCAGTGATACAGCTGCAAGGATGGGGATAATCTGAAATCGGAGTTTTTTGGCCCCAAACAGCAAAAATCCCCATTGGGCTTGTTACAGGTGGTAATAAGGTGGAAAAAAAAAAGAATCGGTGGAACAATAATTTTCCCAAAGGTTTTTGCTATTTTAGCACAAGGAGCATCATGTCTTCACCACTGTTTTGGGTAAGAAAACCCTGAGCATGTGGCTGATGGGGACCAATCCTGCCTGGAGAGTGATGCCATTCATTTATTTTTTTTTATTTCCATGGGAAAACTCCCCCAAATAGGGGGTAAAAATTTCCAGTATCCCTCCATGATCCCAGACTCTACATCTCAGCAGCATCTTTGAGTCCGCTGTTCCTTTAAGTGACGGGATTTCCAAATATTTGCCAAAATCCAAAGCACTTTTCACCCTTGGCGTGCTTTTATTCTCCTTCCTATAAGTAACCTAGAATAAGAAGAACTATTAATATCAATTATTTGGGGGTCTGCATTATCACATTTGACATTTGTTTGTATTCTCTTTAAGACGGGGGAGTGGTCACCTGTTTATTTTAGGGATGCTGGGTTGATGTCACATGAAACCAAGGGAAATTGTTGGGAAAATGATAGCCCCATCTTAAAATAGCTGCTTTACAACAAGGCCCTGCAATCTCTCAGTGAGGCCGGATCCTGCAACACGAGCCTCAGCAGTCGTGTCGCACGGCCGGTCCAGTGCATCCCTTGGTGATATCCTGGGATTATTTAGATGAGTGGTTGCTTTTTCATAGTTTTGCTTTGCTGGGGGATGAAAATGGCTTGTGCTTGCGATACTGGGTTGGTTTTCCTTATGAATAGCCTGAGCCCTTGTGGGAAAAATCTGGGGATTGAGTATATCCGCGCTTGGTGCTTATTTTTCCTTCAGTGCACAGGGAGCTGGAGCATCCCTGAGCATCCTTGGTCCAGCCTGGCATGATCCTTGCTTGGTGCCCTGTGCACAGGGAGCTGGAGCATCCCTGAGCATCCTTGGTGCAGCCTGGCATGATCCTTGCTTGGTGCCCTGTGCACAGGGAGCTGGAGCATCCCTGAGCATCCTTGGTGCAGCCTGGCATGATCCTTGCTTGGTGCCCTGTGCACAGGGAGCTGGAGCATCCTTGGTCCAGCCCAGGATGATCCCTATATCCTTGCTCGGTGCCCTGTACACAGGGAGCTGGAGCATCCCGGAGCATCATTGGTCCAGCCCAGGATGATCCATCATCCCTATCCTCTTCCAGCCCCAAGTGGCTTCTCAACAGCAGGAGCATTTGTTAATAATTATCTCTCCCCGGCATTTTTAGGGGAAAAAAATGGGATTTTTCCATGGGAAAAAGCTTTCGAGCCTCTGTGGGTTTTTTTTGGCATCATTGGAGGGGAGCCATCCCATAGCTGGCGATGGGGATCACAGCCTGGGTTGGGGATGCTGTCAGAGACGTCGTGTTTGTGTTACCAGTATGATTCGGGGCATTAACAAAACCCACTGGTTTTTTTCTGTTTCTTTGGCTCTGGGGTGGTGTAGCTTGATTGGAAAACACAGATTTTTCCTGTCGCATATTTTAGATTTTTGAAAGTGCCGGTGACGTCCGCTGGGTTGTCGCGTCTGTATTTATACAACTTCATATAAATATTCCACAGCCGCTTTTAATCTTGGTTTTCCTGGAATTAAGGGCTTTGCTCACACTCAAACTTTCCCGGGCAAAAGTTTTTCGCATTGGGTTGTTGTTTTTTTTAATCCAAAGGGAAAATTCGGGATGTGCCCCCTCCCCATCCCTCTCTGCCAGGAACAGGGATAGCTGTACACTTGGTTTTTCATCCCAGAGTGAGCAAAAATGCTGAAATAATTACATTTTTACTGGGATGGAGCAAGGCTGGGGAAAGGATTGGATGGGATATACTGGAAACAGGGATTGGGAATTCCTGGCTGGTGTGGCTGCAGTGCTGCTGTCTTGCGGGGGATGCTGGTGTGGTAGAGGGTTGGGTGGGTTTTTTCCCCACCAGTGTGGCAGGGGAATTGTTTTCCTTTCTCAAAGGGAAAATAAAAAGAAAATTGGGGAAAAAAAGGGAAAAATGGTAACGAATAAAAAAAAAACTGGGAAAAGAAGAAAATAAAAATAATTAAAAAACCAAATAAAATTTAAAAAAATGGAAAAAAGAAAGGAAAAAAGAAAATAAAAAGACAATACCACCAGTGTTGGGCACAGCCCCAGGCAGGTGTTTTCTGGGTGCTCCCCTCCAGCCCCCTCTGGCTGGGATTCCAGGAAGGTGCCCAGCTCCTGCAGGCGCTGGTAGCTCTTCCCCCCTCACCTCCTCCTGTTTGCCCACCCTTCCCAGGCTGTGGGAGGATGCTCCTGCGCTCTTTGCTCCCCTCCCAAAATATTCCTGCTCCGGAGGGTGGTGGGGGCTTGGGCAGAGTGTGCCCTGCTCTGTGGGTGATGGACGGCGCTGTAAGCGACCCCTGGATAGAGCACACACACGCCCCCCACCCCACCCCCCGGTATTACATTATTCTATTAGTTTCAAAGCCGGTATTAAGTGGACATGATTTCTTCCCACGGACCATTAATTTTGGTTTATTGCTGGCCTGATGACCATTACCCTTTTTTTTTTTTCCCCCCGCCAATGCCTTCCCCCATTAGGTTTGTACAATTAGCAAAATACGAGCTGTTACAGCGGCGCGGGGGCTGTGTGGGGGATTTGGGGATGCTCCGATGCCAGCGAGGCATCCCGGGAGCTGCCTGGGTACCCCCGCGAGGATGCACATTGTGTGCTCCTCGCAGGATTTTGGGATGCAAAGCCACTGGCACCCCAAAATGCCTGTGGTCAAGAGATGGATGCAGATGGATGCATCCTGACCTGTGCTGAGCTCACCCGCGGAGGGTTTAGGACCGAGGCAGGAGTGGATGTTGCCTCCGTAGCATCTTTTTGTGTCACCCGCTGCCGAAGGTTTGCAGCACTGCTCGCGACCCAGATGAGCAACGATGCTGGCGGGGCACCCTCATTAGCAAAGAGCCCTGCAGGGCACCCAAATGAAGGACCTCAGCAGGGCGCCCAAATTAGCAAAGACCGCAGGGTGGTACCCAAATTAGCAAAAATCCCCTTGCAGGGCACCCTGATTAGCAAAGATGCTTGCAGGGCACCCAAAATAAAGACCCTGGCAAGGCATCCAAATCATGAAAGACCCTTGCAGGGCATCCTAATTAGCAAAGACCCTAGCATGATGCCCAAATTAGCAAGGATGGCGGGGTGGTACCCAGATCAGTGAAGATGCTCGCAGGGCACCTGATATAGCAAAGATCCTGGCGTGGCATCTCAGCTGGCAAAGACCAGGGGATGGTACCCAGACTAGCAAAGCTGCTCACAGGGCACCCAAATTAAAGACCCCAGCCGGGCACCCTAATTAGCAAAGGTGCTTGTAGGGCACCCAAATTAACAAAGATCCTTGCGGAGCACCCTAATTAGAAAAGACCATGGGATGCTACCCACATCACCAAAGATGCTTGCAGGGCACCCAAATTAGCAAAGAATCTGGCACGGCGCCTTAATTAGCAGGCTGTGGGATGGTCCCTAAATCGGCAAAAGATCCTGATGGAGCACCCTAATTAGCAAAGATGCTTGCAGGGCACCCAAATTCAAGACCCGAGCAGCTGCAGCCTCACTTCTAGCGTTAAAATTCCCACGAGCCATCCAAAAGGCTCCTCTCTGCAAGCGAAAAACATCCTGTGCTGCCGAACTGGTCCCTCCCAGCTTCATCCCATAACGAATTTCTTGGCACGTTGGATGCCCAAGATCCATAATTCCCACCCACGCCTGATGCCCATCAATGGTGTTAATTAAAACCAGATTTTTCCTGCAAAATCTGATTTTCTGATGAACCCGGGTTTTAAATAAAACCACGTTTCCCAATGTTTTTTGGTGTGTCAAGGGTGGGACCTTGCGAGCGTTGTTAAAGGGTAAAACCCTTTTGCCTGCAAAAAATTTTGCTGGAAAATCAAATAGCAAATTTGGGGCAGAAATTGGACAATAGCAAGTTGAACCCAAGAGGTGGAAAATGAATGGATACTGAAAAAAAAAAATCAAAATAATTGCATTAATTGCAATTACTTGCGGTTTCCACCAAGAAGTGGAAAATGAATGGGTATTGCAAAAATAATCAAATAATTGCATTAATTGCAGCCGCTGAGCTGCTTGTAGGTTAAGGGCAGGGCAAACCGGGGTGGTTGGGTGCCATTTAGTGGGGATGGGGGGGTTTAGCCGGGGGGTTGGGAACGATGGAGGCTGTGGGTGGGTGATGAAGCGTGGGAACCAAACCAAACCAGAAGGGAGAGGATGCTCTGAGCACCGCTGGGAGCATCTTGCTCCATGGTGGGATGCGGAGCTGGAGCATCACCTCTGGTTCTGGGTACCACCTGGATTATTGCTCCCTCTCCATCATCCCCAGTGCTGCTGTAAAAAAAAATAAATATATATATACCTACTGGGGATGCACCTATTGAGGAGCAAAACTGCTGGAATTCCTCTGGTCAGGTTATTTTTTTTTGCAGTGGGGGAATGGGGAGTCACGTTAGGTCTGCCCAAGGCTGTGAATCAGCGAGGGTTGAAAACGAAAATGAAATTTAAAATAAAAGTTTAAAACTCAATTTAAAATATAAAAAAATAAATAAAGCAAAAAAAAAAGGGAACATATATTCCCTGTATATATTGGGCAATATGAAATATATTATATAGATACAAACCCCCAAATAATGTATAATATTGGGGAATATATTGGGTGATATTATATATTCCCCTATATCTATAATGTGGAATATTGTATAATATTATATCCCATTACCCCTATATATATGTGTGTATGTATATATATGGGAATATAATATGTATTTTTAATATATTTTATATTGGGGAATATATTGAGGGAATCTATTAAGGATTATAGTATATTGGGGGATATATTATATATCGTATCAGGTCATATATATTTTGAATAATATATAATAATGTGAAAAATATAATAATATATAATAATACATATATGTTGGGGAATATTTTTTTATATATATGTGTATGTATATATGTGTATAGGTATGTAATATTGGGGAATATATATTCCCTGAGAGAAATACATATATAGGGGAATGTCACATATATTCCCTGTATATAATGATAATTTGTTCCGCGCTTCGGGGCTCAGCCATTCCCTATAATTCCATCTATTCTGCAATATCTCGGCAGGGTATTTTATCCTGACCCTGGGGGCAGAGAGGGATCTCGCTGGGATTTTCGGGGATGCTGTGGGGGATGAGATGCCGTGCTGGGCATCCTGTCAGGGATGCTGCCACCTGCAGCAGCGGGAGGTGCAATCCTGCAGTCCCCGGGGGGGTGCACTGCATGGGTTTTCCCCCCAAAACACAATGTAGGAGGGGAAAAAAAATCCCACCTCCCTCGCCGGTGGAAAACTGGGATTTTTCCTCTTTGCCTTTTTAATCTGGACCAGGAAAAGCTGTCAGCAGCGGTTTGTGGAGGAGCTGATGCGTGCCACCCCCTGCAAGGGCTTGCAAGGATTTTGGCCAAAATGGGCTCAGATTTGCCCCAAATTAGAGGATGCTATTGACGAGGTTGTTTGCAAACCCTTTCCTCCGGTTACAGGGCTCTGCCAACCTGGATTTAACTGGGATTTCATTGGGATTTCTCAACTACCTGCTGCTCCTGCCGGCATCAGGTGGGTCATCCGTCATCAGCCCGCTCCATCGCCTCGTGCCCCCTGGTACCTGACACAGCCCTGGGTTGCTTTCAGCGCGCGTGTCTTCACATCATGCCTGAAACCTCCCAAATTTCCCAAATTTTTGGGCTGGCAACAGCCATACTGTCGCTTTCTCGCAGGCATTGCCTGCAAACTGATGGCAGGGCGGGGGAAGCGTCGTTTCAGGGGTGCTCAAACTTGGAGACGGAGGATGCAGCTGGGGCGGTGGCAGGGGTGAGATGCCCAGCGATTCCTCTTAAATAATACATATATATGTAAATAAATACTGATATGTATGTATATAAAATATAAACCCCGAGAGTTGGCTGGGTACCGATTTTCTGAGGTTTCTGCTTCCCCTCCCCGCCCCCCCCCCCCGCCCCCCCCCAATTTTTTACCTCACCCTGGAAGTGGGAAAACTTCTCTTGCCCTGGATTCATGCTTTTTATAGGTCGCTCCGTAATACACTAATAAAGCGAAAGGTTAAAAGAAGAGTGGCGTTTTCTCTTCTCTTCTCCAGCCGGTTGTTATAACCTCCGCTTTTAAATCACGGGGAATTATTAAGTACAGCAGCTTATGCTATCAGCTATTTTAGCTTTCCCTGTAGTGCTGTGCTGTCTAAACGGACGCTGTTAGCGTTACGACACACGTGGATGCCAGGGCGCTCCCAGGCGTCATTAGGGACCAGTGTGAACACGCCTGCAGCCTTAGGGTAAAAAAAACCTCGCGTAAAAGCTAGAAACAATGCCAAAATATCTTAAAAGAACTTAAAAAAAAAAAACAACTTTTGCATCATTTAGTGCTTAGTGGTATGACGGGGGCGCGTGGTCCCGGTGGGTACCGGTCTGACCCTCCCACCCCAAAATTTAAGGTTTGTTGTGCCCGTGCCTCCAAAATCTGCATTTTTTTTCCTTACTTTGGGGGGAGAGGAAAGTAAAAAATAAGAGCGGGTCAGCATGCGCTGGCTTGCAATTTGCATGATGCAATCAAGGTGCGCTGATGAGACGCTCAAGGGCTTTTTGCCAGCGTGGAGGGGTCTTACAATTAACAGCGCCCCCCCCCTCCCCAAATACCCCCCCCTCCCCCATCCTCGAGCCAAGATGACTGTTGGAGCGCCTTTCTCAATTAATGGCTTTGTTTAATCATACCCCCTGTCCAGAGGAGTATTGTCTTACGGATAATTTCGTTTGCCTAACGAGATTTTCGCTAATTAAATCTCCTTTTGGTCGGTGTGGTTCTCCCTGCAGGATAGGGGGAAATGTTTGTGAAGCCATCGCGGCTGCCGGCTAAATAAACCTTTCCACTTGGCTACCGAAAAAACCCCCAGGGGGATTGTGGGATGCAAACAGCGCCTTGGCAAATTAATTAATTTTTCCAACCCTAAAAAGGCTTTTCCATCCCCCCAAAATACCAGGGGGTTGCTCCCTGCATCCCCCTTTTCGCTCCGGTGCGTCTGCGCATCAGGATGCACGTGCGTCAAAAAACAGATGTATTTTTGGTTGCCAAGTACCAAATTTATGAAGGCTTTGGCTTCTCCGGGCTGGATGGGTTGGGGATGGGTTGGGAAAAATCCCAGCGGGGTTTTGAGGCTCTAAAATAGGATCAAATTTGCCATTGGGATGTAGGGGTGTTGGAGCAAAAGGTGGATTTATTTAAGAATAAATTGGATTTTCTCCAAAGCTCCAGGATAGCAAAGTCCTGCAAAATCGTGAAATTCAGGAAAATGAATTCAGTGAATTCGGGAGAACGAATTTGGGAAATCCAGGAGGGAAGTTCTTGAAAATTCAGGAAAGTCTCATTCCATCCAAAGTTGCGCATCTCTTACCACAGCGCTGTTTTTTCTCCTAAAAATCCCTATTTCTGCCAGCCCCCACGGGAATCTCCGAGCAAATTCGCTTTGGATTAAATAGAATAGACTGAAATAGAATAGATCCGTATGAATGAGATATTCTTAAATATCTCAAATATTATTATTTCTCCATATATCTCAATTGAGGTATGGAATTGAGATTATTCTTTCTCAAATATCTCAAATATTACAGTAACGTATTTCAATCAAATAAGAAACTATCCCTATAAATGGGTCACATGCCTGATCCCGACCCTGGAAATAAATCTCAGCCCTATCATAAAATGAGTCTAAATAATGCAAATTCGGGGTGGGGTGGGGAATGCGCCGCCGCTCGTGGGTGTCCGGCTGCAGGTAGCAGAGATTTGGGGTCTTTTTGCAGCTTTTTGGGCATCTTCAGGAGCTGAGCCGTGGGTTTTGACTTAAAATTTATATGGTTTATATAAAATATTTGTGCTGAACCCTGTTTTTGCATGAAATACGTATCATGGATATAGTGTATCATAGATAATATATAACATGG
Organism: Falco punctatus; assembly: GCF_963210335.1. Lineage (NCBI taxonomy): Eukaryota > Metazoa > Chordata > Aves > Falconiformes > Falconidae > Falco > Falco punctatus. The sequence continues at coordinate 2,230,481 of NC_137596.1, read as the reverse complement.
GATACTTATAATAGATTTTTAGAATTACAATATATAATTATCGGTATAATTATTAATATCTCATTACATAATAGATAATATATTAGACATTAGATGCTAGATAATGTATCATATATATAATAATTAATATATAGAATATATACAATACCTGCAGTTCTGCCTGTATATAAGACATACTTTAATATACATTTGCATATACAGAATATATATCATACCTGCAGTTCTGCCTGTATATAAGACATATTTTAATATACATTTCCGTATGTGTGCGCATAGAAATACGTAAAAATGTATTTATGGAGGTTGCATGAAATAAGACCGCTCGCAGCCTTGGTGGCGAAGTGGAGTTGGTGGCGCGTTGCAGGGAGGATTTTGTCCATGAGTTGGGTTTTTTCCATGGGGAGAATAATCCGGAGGGGGATCATCCCACCCCGCCGTGGCCTCCCCCCCGAGCACCCTCCCCTCCCATCACTTCCCGTGGCTGGGCATCCCCCTGGGTACCAATTTTGGGAGCCCCTCGGCATCCCGGTGGATACCTGGCAGGACCCCCCCGGCAGCCCTGGCGCTGACACCCATTTAGCCCCCGGTTAATCACCGCTCCCTCGCTGGCGTGGGCTGCGGCTATGCTAACAGGGACCCAATTAAGCACCAGTCGTTACGGTAAATCATCTTCTGGAGAAACAGCTCAAGAAAATCACTACCCCTGTAGTTGGAGCTCGGGTGGAAAACAATAAACTATATTATTGCTGTATATTTATTATATAGATTGTATAATTAGACATATAATAAATTATCTACATAGTCTATATCATCTACATAGTCTATATTATATAGTGTGTATATGTGGAATAAACTATATTAACTCTATTCATATGTAATATATAATATATAGATAATATAGGTATATGGATACCATATAATCTATATGATCTATGTCTCTATATAATATGTAACATAGTGTATATATTATATAGAATGAACTATATTAACCCTGTGTATTTATTATGTATAGTAGATAACATAGGTAATGTAATAGAGATAATAGATAATTAGATAGTGTGTATATGTATAAAATAAACTATTAACTCTTACATAATATAATTAACACATGTCATATAGGTAGTATATATAATAAATATACAGTTATGCATTATATATATAAACCATGTAGAACTCAGTATATATATATTTTATATATATATTATTGTATAGCCTTTTCACGTTACACGGGCTGACACGCACCTTGCCTGCAGCAGATAGCCCAGTGTGCCGACAGCAGCGGTGTTGATCTGCCCCACATTTTCACACCCCCATTTCTCCCACATCATGGAAATAACAACAACAACAACAATAATAATAATAATAAATAATATTAGGGGGAGCTGCTCGCTGCCACAGCATTGCCACAGATGCAGAAGTGATGCCAAGTCCTCCGCAGAGCATCCCTGGCTGGTTGGTGGGTGCAGTGACACACTGAGTTCTCCCATGCACATTCCCCTGCACGCTCCCGTGCGTGGTCCCTGCACGCTCCCATGCATGCTGTCTGCGCCTCCCTGCATGCTCGCATGCACGCTGCCGTGCACACCTCAAGCTCCCACTCATCCTCCTACGCACATTCCCCTGCACGCTCCCTGCACGCTTCCATGCATGTCCCCCTGCATGCCCCCTGCATGCTCCCATGCACATTCCTCTGCACGCTCCCTGCACACTCCCATGCACATTCCCCTGCATGCCCCCTGCACGCTTCCGTGCATGTTCCACTGCACGCTCCCTGCACACTCCCATGCACATTCCCATGCACACTCCCTGCATGTTCCCCTGCATGCTCCATGCACGCTCCATGCACACTCCCATGCACATTCCCATGCACGCTCCCTGCACACTGCCTGCATGCTCCCACACACATATTCCCACACATGCTCCCAGCAGGCACCACCGCTGCCTCCCTTTTCCCTCCTCCACCACCAGGGAACTAAGAAGCTCCAGCACAGCCCAGTTTCCCCCAGTTTGCAAGAGCTTTGCCCAGCATCTCCCCCACAGGACCCTGCTGGCTGGTACCCAATGCAGCATCCCAGCCTGGTGGCGGAAGCATTTTGAAGCTCCTAAATATATGTGCATGCAGCTTTGTAGGGTAGTTAATAATATTCAGTCCTAACTAATAATATTTAATATTAATTAATAAGATTTAATAAGATTTAATACCACTTAATTGCATTTAATAATATTTAGTATTATTTAAACCGGCGGTATTGTGGCGTGAGCATCACCTGTGGGTTACAGGAGGCAGTAAGTCTAAAAAAGTTACTGGGAGAATTGTGATAACCCCTTTGAGAGCACAATAATTGGTGACCAAGGAGAAATATATGGAAAATTAAAATAAAAAATATATTTATATTAACAACAACAAAAAAATTAACGAAACATTAACTCTCAACATGAGTTGACTTCCATGGGAGCTGGGAGGGGGGATGCGCCGCTAAAAAATCCCACCGTAAGGAAAAGAAAAGAAAATAAAAATGTTTTATCTCTGATCTCGTTCTGTGATAATGATCTTAACGGAGATCGGAAATGGCAAGGAAAAAAACGTGTGTGGTTTTTAAATGAAAGTCGCCTTCGCTCCAGAGGGCTGGAGCTGAGATGTGGGGTATTTCACTGGTTTTTGGAGGTGTTTTATTATTTATTTGGGATAATTTATTATTTGGGGGGGGATTTTATTAGGGGGGGGGGGATTTTATTATTTGGGGTGTGTGTTTTGTTATTTATTTGGGGTATTTTAGTATTTTTTGTGGATATTATTTATTTGGGATACTTTATTACGTAATTGGTGTATTTATTATTGTGGGTGCGTTTCATTAATTTTGGGGGTATTTTATTAATTTGGGCGGCTACTTTATTATTTTAGCTATTATTTCATAAATGTGGTGGGGTATTTTATTATGTTAGGGGGTATTTTATGTTGGGGAGCATCCTGGTCAGGGCTTGGGATGCTCCCAGCATCTTTGGCTTATCCCACCCCCCCAGTGGGACTGCAGAGATTCCAAGTAGGAAAGAAATGATAAGGAACAGAATTCCTGTAGTGGTTTTCCACCTTATTCGGGACAGTGCGGTGGCTGTGATGGGGCAGGGATTTAACCCAGCTGCCAAATTTAAACCGAAACGCTGCCAGCAGCTGCGGGAGTTGAATTTTGGGGCAAGTATTGCATGTACAGGGAGTGGGAGCGGAGAGGGAAGGTGCTGGGGGGCTTTTTGCATGCAACCCCCTTTGGTAAGGACTTTTTTTTTGCTGCAAAACCCTATTTAAAACACTTTTTTTTGGGTGCAAAACCCTGTTGAAAGGATTTTTTTTTGCTGCAGACCCTTTCTCGAAGGACATTGTTTCTGCCGACCCCTGCTTAAAGTGCCTTTTTTGGTGCAAACCCCTATTTGAAAGGCATTTTTTGGTGCAAACCCCTGTTTTGAAGACCTTTTTTTGCTACCAGCCCCTGTGTAAAGGACTTTTTTTTTGCTGCAAGCCCCTGCTTGAAGGACTTTTCTGGGTGCAAACCCCTATTTTAAGATTTTTTTTGGGTGCAAGCCCCTGCTTGAATGGCTTTTTTGGCTGCAACCCCCCAATTTAAAGGACTTTTTTTGCTGCAAACCACTTTGGAGGAGCTGCTAGGGCGACGTCAGGGCAGGGTGAGGATGAGGATGGAGCCTGCGCAGGACACGGGGCTTATTTTGGGGTAAGAAGCTGGGATTCTAGGAGTAAGGAAGGAACCCGCCAACAGCCTCCCGAGTGGGGTTTAGAATGCGATTCAACTATTTTTTCCTTCCTTTGCCAAGCAAAATCCCCCCCAAATCCCCATCCGTAATGCTTTTTTATTCTTAAGGATAATTAAAATAATACAGGTTTTGCAAAAAGAATTGCATTTTGCATGCAAAAACCCCCACTTCTGTTTCAGAGAAATTCATGTTACCCAGTGATGCTCCTCAGTGCCGTCCCGCGAGCAAAACCATCTCGTTTTTAAGCTTTTTTTTGGCTTTAATTTCAGCTTGGAGCAGGTGATAGAGGAGCAAACCCATCCTCGGGCGGGTAGCAGAGGAGCATCACCTGCATCCCTGTGGGCAGCATCGCCCTTTCAAACCATTTTTTGCTCCTGATAGCTTCGTACAGGTGGGAAAATATTTTTTTCCTGCTGGTTTTGGGGCAAAAAATGAAGTTTTCTCCACTTTTCCCCTTCTTCTTACTGCCGAGCGCTCGCCACCCTGCTGTCTGTTTTTCCTCACCGAGGTTCAGTTCTAATTATGTTGATTTTCTCCAGCCCACCCCCCTCCTGGCAAGCTTATTAGGGGGAATATTTTTATTTATTATCATTTCGCCCAACTCCCGCCAGCATTTCCAATTACTCTCGCCGCTTCCTTGTAATTGTCTTTCCGTAATGGCTGCGAAACAATTGCGCTAAATGAGGTGGCTCCAGCAAGATGAGGGTTTCACTTCATTAAAGGCTAATGGATTCCCAGCTCCAGCTCTGTGGGCAAAAAAAAAAAAAAAAGGGGAAAAAAAGGGAGGGAAAAAAAAAAGATATTTAAACAACTTCTTTTATTTTATCGGGATAACTTTCCCCAGTGTAAAGGGATTTGGGGGTGTTTTTGGTGTTGGGGACCATAGTATTTGCAGCATCGTCAAGGTGTGCGTGGGTTTTTCCCATACCCAGTCTTGAACCTTTTTGGGTTTTGGGAGATTGGAAAAATTATTTTCCTCTAAATTCTTGCTGGCTTGTAAAATCTGGCTTTTCCCCCTTACTTATTGCTATGTATATAGTGATATAGTGTAGTTATTGCTATCAATATAATGCATATACTTTTATATTATAGAAATAGAGGATACATAGCAATATAACATGGCTATATGATATAATGTAAATAATAACTTACACTACATGCATCTATTTAGAAATCGTAACAACTACACGACATAATTCTATGTTGTAGAAATATGTAAGATATTGATTGATAGAAGCAATATATTGATACATAATGCTTGACATACAGTGAAATATTGCTAAGAATGATTATATTTCTGTCCATTATATAGCATAGATTCTAATAGCAATAATATAATTATCACAGAATATGTGATAGATTATATATATCATCTATAATAGCAGTAAGCATATATATAGCAATATAATCTATTTATTACTATAAAAGACCCATTTTGGCTACAAAATGTGTTGGCCCAGCTGCCAGGGGTAGAGCCAAAGTTTTTTTGGTTTTGGTTGAAATTTGGAGTCTCGCTGGGTATAATTTTTGCTCCTCAAGCAGATATTATTTCACTGTTACTTTTATTTCTAAAAACCTTTTTTCTTTTTAAATTTCTCCTGTTTTCCCCATCCTTCCTCTGCGTTTTCCCTGCTTTCTGTGGATGTGGTCAAGATGCTGGGATGGGGCTTCCTACTGGTATTGCACAGAGTCAAGTGCCTTGGGGATATTTTTTTTTTAATGGCAGAAAAAACAGTCAAATTCCCACCAGGAGTTTTATTTTTTTTGGGGGGGGGGAAAAGCAAAAGCAAACCCTTGGTCATAGCGCGATGCTTGGGGCCAAAGCACCCTGACACGGATCTTGCTGGCGCAAGAATGGGGCTTCAGAGCAAAGCAGAAAGCAGCTGGAAGCTCCTGGAATGTTCTTCAAAAATGTAAAATTCCAAAATACTCTGAGCCAGACCCACTACTAGGATTATCAGGTGCTTGGGTGGATGTCTGAAAATGGGGAAAATCCGGGCTGAAACGGCCGTGTCGCTGTCCTCAGCATCACGCCTGCTGCATCTGCAAAGCACAGCTCATGGGGGGGGGGCAAGGGGCACCCCGTGTGTGTGTGGGGGGGATGCTTTAGTGTGGCGATTGCTCATCCCAGAAAAATGCAAATTATCACCCTTGTGGTGGAGGGGAAAAAGCCAACAACTTGAGAAAAGTTGTTTTTTGGGGGGAAGAGTGCAGAAGTTTGATGAAGGAGATGAAAAAGAGCAGCAAAAAGGGTTAATGCTTATACAGGTTGGGATATATATACACATATATATTAGATATGTATTTGATCTATGATATATATCACATTATATCCATCACTGGATATATTATATTCATCCATTGGATATATTATACCCATATAATACTATATCCATATAAGGTATTTATTGGATATATGTAGTATAATATATCCAATAGATATTACACATCTATTTTTTATATTTATCCTCTCTCTGTATCCTCTCCCCGCCATACCTCCTTTCTTTCTCTATAGGACAGTTATATATAGATATGTATATAGACGTTATGTATATAGACATTACATATATGTCTTCATCCACATCCAATTACATTCATATGATATATATAATAATCCAATAATATATATAGGATAAATTTAATTGGATAATGAGGATGAAGACATCTAATATGTATCTCTACTATATGTATAATAAATCATCTATCAATTGGAGGGATATAATTGGATAACATGGATGAAAGCACATATGTATTTTATATAGATAAAAAGAAGCGGTTGCAGATTCATGGGGGGGTCAGTGTCCCAGCGGGAGGGGCATCGCAGGGCCCCCCCCCCCCCCCCCCCCCCCCCGGTCCATACAGACAGGGATGCTGCTTTTCTCATATTCATGGTGCTGGAGAGCTTCAACTCTTCTGGGTGTTAAACCACTGGAATATAGATTTACCCACCAAACCGGGGGAGTGAGTCTTACAGTATCTCTGGAAAATCCCTTTTTTTTATTTAAAATGCCTCTGCACACCGCTTGGCCGGCACCGCATCCTCCGCTGATCATTGCATCCCATGGTTCCCTTCAGCGCTGTCTGGCACACGTCAGGTGTCTCCCCCCAAAACTGCCTGTGCCCCATGAAAAAAAATAAAAATTTGGCCATAGGAACAAGGGTTTCTCGTTGTAAAGATATTTATCTTTTGGCATAATAGTGGAAATACTGAGCCGTGCATCCTGCAGGGAGCCGTGAGACATTCCCACGTGCTATCCTCAGCCCAGAGCCGCTCACCCTTAGTCCCTTCAAGAGGTAAAATACATTTCAAAAAACTCTGCAAAATTTATCTTTTTTCATAAACTAACAGACCTTCAAGTCTTGCCTCCCAGCAAGGTGTGTGCAGTGGGATTTTTCCTGGAAAAATGGCATTTTTTAAGGCGCACAACCTTTTCAAAATGCGTATCGGTGCCGAACGGCTTTGCAAAATCGGGGTGACTCGTGATGGGGGGGAACCTTAGATTTGCTTTAACTGGCTGGAGTTGCAATTTTGAGTGTTGAAAACAGAAAAGCACCTAAAATTGGAATGGCAAAATGTCAGGCAACGGCAGTGGTGGCAGTCTGCACCAGATGATGCTGAAGCATCCGAGATGTGGTGCAAATCCAGCCACCCTCTGCAAAAAGGTGTCCCTTAAATAGGTTTTGCAGGGGTTTGTGCACACGGAGGGGGGACAAGCAATGGCCAGCACCTGGCTGCCTTCCTGTGCAACCGTTTGCATCCTTGCTTTGCGCCAAAACTGTCTTTTAGCGTCTGATTTGGGGCAAAATCCTGCATTTTCTGCGAAGGCGGCCGCCAGCTGCTGCTGCAGAGCTCCATTAACCCAGCGCTGGGATGACACCAGACCTCCATTTCGTTAACTTGATGGCTCTTGCTAATTTTTGCCCTGTCCTTTCGGGGCTTCTCACCACCCGGCAGCCGGCCAGGACGGATGCACACCGTTGCCTTCGTCCTTATTTTGCAAGCACCCTCATCCTCATCCTATTTAGCATCTGGGCTTGGGTTTGCATCCCTCCAAGCTTTCTGCCCTCCTTATTTCCAAGGAATTTAAGAGCGTCCGTGTTTTTCCATGTGTTTTTCCTTCTCTGGGAATGCAACCACCAGCTTGATCAGCAGAATTTGGGATATTATTTGGGATTATTCTGGTGCAGAGCAAAAAGCAGCCCTGATAGTGCAAGGATGGTGCAACCCGATGAGCTGAAATATTTTATTATTGCAGACGTGACCTTGCTGGAATGAGCGACCAGACGGCCAGGGATGCTCACCTCCAAAAAAACCCAGGGCAGACTTGATGCAGGGTCTCCTGACGAAGCCAGTGCTCCCCAACCTTAATTAGGCGCCCCTCATTAAACACAGAGCTTGTATAACCACGTGTCAAAACCTCCCCAGCCCCAGATTGTGATGTTATGGCACTCAGATGCATTAAAAGAAAAAAAAAAAAAAAAAAAAAAAAAGCTTGGTATATTTGCAAAGCATCGCATCTCGTTGTACCAGAGCCACATCCTTATTAAAATAATTGTAAAACCATTTTGCAATTAGTATTTTTTTAGGATACAGCATTGAATGGGGCTTTAGTGACACTGGGGGCTTCATTTATCTTCATCCTGGGGCAGAAAAATGTTGTAAAGTGGCTTTGTTGCCTTCAAAACTCAGCAGAGGAAATATTTTCTGTCCTGTTTGGAAACTGGGTGTAATTTGGGTGTATGGTCGGGGACTGTTTTATTCCTCCAGCTGTTATCACTATTAGATTTGCAGGGAAAACACCATTTTTGGCAGCTTTCGCTGTCGTGGAGTCACTTCTGGGGGTTAAATCTAGCTTGGGTGTGCTGAGGGAGTGACGAAAAATCCTATTTTGGGGGGGGGACATCACCTTTTTTTTAATATGGAAGAAAAAAAAGCAGTTGATTGCATTTCAAAGCATAAGGTTTTTTTGGGTTTGAGGGTTGGTAAAGGATATGGCTGGACTGAATTATTCTGCACTTGAAACGGCTGATTTACATGTGCAAACAGGTGTCAAAAAAACCCCAGACCACCAAATCTTAAGGTTTTCTTATGAGCTTGGGAACTAAATACAGATTTTTGAGGGGGATTTGGTTGATTTGGTGTTGCTGGAAGCCTTTGATAAAAGCTGAATTATCCCTTGAAAAGGAGCATCACTGCGCTTGGAGTAGAAATTATTAGAAGTGTGTTTTGCAAGAAATTTGGGATAAAAAGGACCTTTTCACCGAAATCTCGCTGAATTTGTGTGCTGAAGCTGTGTAAGGAGTTAAAAGGCAGCAGCGAATGATTTTTGTAGAAAAAACATGCCACAGTAAGGAATAGCCTGTGGGGTTTTGGGGAGTTGAACCTATTTACAGGCATGCCTGTACCACACGGGTGGCGGGATGCAGACAGCCCGAGGCTGCCCTTAGCTCCCAAGCCAGGGGCGGGACAGATCTTTTGGGATCCAAACTGTGCCAGAAAGCATCTCTGGTTTTCCCAACTAGTTCAGTCGAGTTAATAAAAAAACCATCCCCGCCTTGCTGGAGGGGCTGTAGAGCAGCGCTGAGCCTCACCGGGCTGCTGGAAGCCTGGGGAGGTGTAAAAATTTGCATTTTTAAAAAAGTTGGATCAAAACGGAGAGTTGCTGAGCTTTGCTTTTGGGCAGCATCTTTGCGTTGGTCGTTGCCCACATCTCCAGTTTGCTTCTAGCTAGTGGCCTTGGTTCGAGCCTAGCCAGCATCCCTGCTTTGAGTTCAGCTAGCATTCGTGTTTCGGTCCTAGCCAGCATAGAATCATTGAATATTTTGGGTTGGAAAGGACCTTTGAGGTCACCAAGTCCAACTGTCAACCCAGGACTGCCAAGTCCCTCACTGAGCCGTGTCCCCAAGTGCCACACCTACACATCCTTCAAATCCCTCCAGGGATGCTGACTCCACCACTTCCCTGGGCAGCCTGGTCCAATGCTTGACCACTGAAGAATTTTTTCCTAGTATCATATAATAATAAATATCATATAATGATAATGCCATATAAAAAATAGTAAAGCATCTTTGGTTTGATTTTAGCTAGGGTCCTTGGTTCAGTCCCAGCCAGCATCCTTGGTTTGATGTTAGGCAGCATCTGCCCTTTGATTTTACCTAGCATCCGTAGTTGAATCCTTAGCCGGCATCGGGGGGTTGATCCTAGCTTACATCAGTCCTAGCCATCATTTTCAGCTTGCTCTTAGGTAGCATCCTTGGTGGGATCTTAGCCAGCATCCTCGCTCTGACCTCGTGAGCGTCCTGGGTTTGTATTTAGCTAGCAGCCTTGGTTTCCTAAGAGCCGGCACCCACGGGTTGCTTCTAGCATCCTTGGCTTAATCCTGCCCACTGTCCTTGCTTTGGTCCTAGCATCCCTGGTTTGATTTGAGCCAGCACCTTTGGGCCAGTTCTGTGGAGCATCTTGTCTTTGGTTTGGGTTTATCACCCATCCTTGCTTCAATCCCGCATCCCTGGTTTGACTTCAGCTGGCATCCCTGGTTTCATCCCAGCTATCCCCATGCTTTGGTTTTAACACCTTGCTTTGCTCCTAGCCAGCAGCCCCGCCAGCATCCTTGGTTTAAATTAACATGATTCCCAGCTTATATAAGTAAAAATATAAATATACACATAAATATATGGTCTTGACTGCTGCGGCAGCCTCTGAGCAGCTCTTGCACAAACTGAGCCCTTGCAAAAGCCAAATGTTCCTTCCCAAATCCGCCATGGTGAGGTATCTTCCTGCTTTTGGTCTGGTTTTGCCTGGATATTTTAGCTTTAACTGATGCCAAAACGGTGTGCAGGGCCTTCTGCTTTGTAAGAAAATCAGTCTGTATCCGGAGTTCCTGGAACATCGGGTAAAGAGCTGAATTCGGGCATTTTTCCTGCCCATTTCCAGTTTTTCCAGCAATTTTTCGCAGTAGATCATCCCGGTGAGTGATGGGTAGCGAATCCCCGGCAGGTGTTAATGCTGGGGGAGCAGTGGTAGGCACGTGTGTGGTGGGACCTGCCCAAGCTCCAGCCAAGCCTGCATCTTTCTTGCCCTCAAGAGATAAAAAACAGAGCAAAAAAAATTACCGCCAAGCTGAGTTTTGCCCAGGTGAGTAAGAAATCAGCAGGAACACCCCCAACAGAGCTGCCACGCTTCATTTCGCTTCGAATTGAAGCAAAATGCTTCCAGAAAAAGTCTTCTGGGGGCTGGTTGGGGGATGCTTAGGCTTCAGGGCGGGGATGATGCACCTCTCCGCGCCTGCATCCCTGGAAAGCTGCAGCAGCCGGTTGCGGACTCTGGTTGTAAAGATAATTAAGTTGCATTTGTGCACATTGCTCTGAATCAACAGTTCCCCAGAGACTTCAGCACAAGGTTTTTGTTTTGTTTTGTTTTGTTTTTTCATTTTTTTTTAAACCTCCTTGCAAGCGCATTCTTCATTATGCTTCAGTAACAATTTTAATTTTGCAATTATTAAAGCATCCCAGACGCTGTCTTATTATGTGCCTTGGAGCTGAAATTCCTGAATTGGGGATTGGGGAGGAGGGGGAATGGTTCACATCTGGGCTTGTTCTGCAGATGTTTGCTCCGCTTTATAAAGGAGCAGACAGTCAAGCCCGATGGCGAAATGATTTTGCCCCAGAATGGGTTTGCACAGGTCAGTGTGGGATGGGAATGGCCTTGGCACAAAGAGGAGTCCTGAAATTTATTTCATCCTATGCAGGAACTGGTTGAGAAAAGACCTTGGCTCAGCTCAGCTTTTTTTGGGAAAGGAAAAAAAAAAAAAAGGATTTGCCCTGGAAAAAAAGAATAATTAACAAAAAAATTAATAGGAAGGATGAGCATCGGTAACCCGATGAGCCAAAAACCTGAATTTCGGTGCCGTTCCACCATCAAACCCTATTTTGCACTTTTTTTCCTCCTGATGCAGGAGCAAAAAAAATCACCCCAACATCTGGGAGCATCGGTGGGCCTGGGCAGGTTCAGTGTGCGAAAGCCGTCTATATTTTGCTACGAGGACTCCTGTGGATATGCATGCATTTGCATGTTTGCATGTGCATATGCATGTTTGTGTGTGCATTTCTGCTTGTGCATGTTTGCACATTTGCCTGTTTGCCCGTTTGCACGTGCATGTTTCAGTATGCTTACGTTTGCATGCGCCCATACGTTTACGAGTTTGCATGTGCATTTGCATGTTTGCACGTGCATGCACATGTGTATTTGCATGTGTTCAAGCTCATCCATAGGCATAAAAGGCCTCGTAGCAAAATAGAGACGGTTTTTGCATGCAAAGAGCCATGCATGAGCCTGGTGAGGCAGGGATATGCGCTCCCAGCAAGTGGCACGTGTGGATATAGCCCCCCATATGCAGCTCTCCTGATTTACACACCCTCAATAACTTTCTTTTCTTCCCATTATCTCTAACCCATATACTCCAGGAAGTTTAATTTCTTCTCGCTGGTAATCACCATTAAATAGAAATTGTCTTTTTCTGTGTAAACACGTCATTAGTGAAGCTGGTTTCTGCAGGGTCCAGATTTCATTTTTATTAAAATGAAACATTTTTCGGCTCCTTACTGTGTCCGGAGATGAAGAGGATAATTTTAACCCGTTGGGTTGGCCACAGATAATTGCGCTGGCATTTGATTGGGGCGATTAGGGAAATATCCTCTTTTCATGCAGAAGAATTTGCATTTTTCCCCCTTCCTTCACCGAAGCGGAGTCATGCTTTCCTACACAGCCAGTTTTAATGAGCGTTATCAATCCTAATGAATGTATTTTCATCTTCACTTTATCGGCTTGTTTTTATTAGGGAAGGGCTGGAAAACAGGGCCAGGTGAAGACTCGGGGTGGGAAAAGGCACCGTATTCCGGCTCCTTTTCACAAGGATGGTGGTTAGTAAGGGAAATATTTATTATTTTTTTTGCCATCGGGAGCATCTGACTGATTCTGGAGTGCCGAAAGCATCCCTGGAAAGATGCGGTGGGGTTTTTTGGGGGGAGAAAAGTGGGTTTCTGATTTCAGAGTGCCGAAAGCATCCCTGGAATGATGCAGTGGGGATTTTTTTTGGGGGAAAAATAGTGGGTTTGGCGCCAAGGGTTACAAACAGCTTTTGGCATCGTCCTTCCCCTGTTGTGCAAGGCCCGTATTCCCCCCAGAGCCTCTTCCTGCAGGTTTTTCCTGCATCCTGGAATAACCTCGGGGTCCCAGTGGGCTGCCTCTGCCTCTCATCAGGTACCGTGGTCAAAAAACCCTTTTCCCCCCAGATACCCAAGAAAAATAATGAAGCTCACATATTTATAAGTACATACACATGATACATGCATTAAAAATATAATGTGTAATATACATTCTCTATTAGCCCTATATATTTTCATATATAGGAATAATACATTATTTATTGCTCCCATATATGTAACCTCATCTAATCTAATCTCATCTCTTATATCTCATCTCTCATTTCTCAAATAATATATGAGAGTAATAGATAATATATTGGCATAATACATATTATTCCCATGTCATATATATCGCTATATATGGGAGTGATAGAGAATAAATAATTCCTCATTCCCATAAATTATAGCATATATGATACGACTGTATATGATATCCAATATGTGTGGGATATGATACACAATGATATATGGGATTAATACATAATATATTAGTGGAATAATAACTAGTATCTATTATTCCCATATATTATGACATATAATATACAACATAACATACAACATGTAATGGAGTGAGGTGACCTTGTGGCCCTTCCCCTCTCTCTCTTGGCTAAAATGAGACCTTGAATTTTTAAATTTATTCCGACAAGCCAATTTAATTTGGAATATTTCGGATCCCGTACCCAATCCATTGCCAAGGATTGCTTGTGCTACCCGGAAAATCACGTTTTTCAGCCGTGGGGGAGCCGGAGATCCCCCCACTCCAGCTCTCGGCACCCCAATGCCGATGGTGGCCGGGGTGGGACCCCAGGGGCAGGCCCCCGCCCCCCCCCCCCGCATCCACGGCTCCATTGATGCTTGGCGCGTGGCGGGAGCCTGGCTGCTGGCTGCTGTTTGCACAAGCCCACTGGGGGACACTGGGGTATTATGGGTTGCTGGGAAAGCAGCTCGGCGAAGCTCATTTCAACCTTTTTTTTCCCCAAACTGCTCCAACAAGCTTGCTTTTTCCTTGCCCTTTTTGGTTTTTTTTTGCTTTTGCGTGATTTTTTTGCTTTTCCTTGCTTTTTTTCTTTTGCTTTTCATTCCTTTTCCTTGCTTTTTTTCTTTTCCTTCCCTCTTTTTGCCCTTCCTTCCCATTTTTAGCTTTTCCTTCCCATTTTTAGCTTTTCCTCCCTTTCTTTGCTTGCCTTTCCTCAGCTTTTTTTATTTTGCAAAGGCATGCAAGCAGCCAGGCCTCCTCTCCCAGCTAGGAATTTGGCGTGAAAAATGCCCTTTGGGGCACAGAGTCTTGTTTTGCCCCAAATCATGTTTTTTTGGGAATATTGCTGCAAAAGGAAAGCTTTGCCTGGGTAAGTAAATTCCCATGGTTGCTTCTGCGCCCAGTGGAGCATCCATAAATGCCCCAAAACAAATTTTCTCCCTCAAAATGCAGCAGGATTGTGGCCTGGTTGCTCTAGAGAAATTTGATTACGCAGAATCCCCCTATTTTGGGAAAAAAGACAGTGGAAGTCGTTATTTGTGGAAACAACAGGGTGCCGTGTTGTCTGTCACCTGGAGTTTTGCAGCTGGGATTGGGAGGGGGGGAGGTTCAAAAGCATGGGTCTGAATTTTGCAGGAAAGTTAACCCGTGTTGTGGAGATGGTTGAAGTGATTCAGTGCTTCCAGCACAAGTGTCTGGAGCAATGCAAAGTTGCAAAGATCCAGGCAAAGTTGCTTAAAAAAAATAAATGCAAACAGGCATTGCATTGCGAAGCGGAAGAAGAACGCAAATGGGCATTGCATTGCGAAGTTGCAACAAAATGAGCATGCACATTGTGCTGGAAAGCTGCAAAAGTGCAAGCGTGCCGTGTGCGCCAGAGTTGCCACAAGCTGCAAGCACGCTGCATTGCAAAACCTGCAAGCGCGTTGCACTTGGCAAACCTGCGAACGCACCACGTGGCACAGCACCGCGAAGGCTGCAGAGGGATTGTATTGCAAACTGCAAACCCTGCGCGTGCATCATGCTGCAAAACCTACAAACGCGCTGCAATGCCTTGCGTTGCTCAGACTGCTGCCGGCATTGCAAAAACCTGAAGTAAGCATTGCGCTGCTGAGCCTGCCGGCACGTTGCGTGGCATTGCATTGCAGCGCGGAACCTTCAGACTTGCACAGTTCCTCAGGTGTCAGTGCAGAGCCAATTTATTGCCGTCGCCAGCAAATTAGTTCCAGTAACTCCGTGTTCTTGTGACAGGAGGAATGAATTCCCTCTTCTGTTTCGCTTTTGGAAACTCGAGTTTAATGATGGGAATCTTCCTTTGCGCAGAGGATTACCCGGGCTCCCTCTTAATTCATAATCCTTTTATTACTGTGTCGTTTTTCTTATGCGACCTGCTGCCTGTCCTCTCGCTTGCAATCCCAAATTTGTTGCTCATTCCGAAGTAAAAAAATGATTTTGCGTGGGTTTTCCTTGCTTGGACTGAGCACTTTTGCAGACGCCAGCTCCAAAAGTTGCTTTAAGCCTGTTCAAAGCTATTGATGCCGCTGGAAAAGGAGATTCTCTGGCCGAGCATCGTTAGTGCCAGGGCCTTATTATTTTAATTTAATATTTGTTAAGTGATCACAGTGTATTTTGAGCAAATAAAATTAAGTCTCATGAGCAGTTTTGCTGGATGAGATGCAAAAAGCCGTGTGATATCTATTAGCCGTGGATGCTCAGCTCCTCACCCTGGCGCTGGGATGCATCTGTGGGGCCGGTGCAGCATGATGGCTCCCAGCCCAGGTGGTGAGAAGCAATTCCACAAGCTGGGATAAATCCTTATTTTCAATTTTAAAAAATTCTTCATAAATTTATTCCTAGTTTTAAGATGCATCTAGCTATGGGAGAACATCTGTAAGGATGTCAAACTCTGGTTGTGTTGCTTGAAAATTAGATTTTTTGCTCCAGAACCCTCATCCCACCCAAACATGGATGCAAAAACCAGGGGTTTAAGGACTGAAATTAGTGCGAGGTTTAATTCTGGTATTTTCAAACTCTGGAGTTTATGTTCCCATGGCAACCAGTATTTTTATCCTCTTGGTTTGGCACCTTGTGAGATGGAGCCGTTGGGAAATATCTTCCCTCCCAAGACCTGCGAAGGTGTTGGGGTCGGGTCGGAAGAAAAATAAAAATACAACCCTGCCCGCCAATAAAAAAAAATAAATTGTGGAGGAATTTGGATGATGTTCCTCTTGCAACGAGCAAAAAAACCAGGAATTTGAGGGATGCTGCCATCCAGGGGGCCACGGGTCCTTGTGCTGCTCAATAAACCACCCCTGGGACAAATGAAAACAGACAATTTGGGGTGGAAAAATCGCATTTTTCCTTCTCTAATGCTCCACTTGGGGATGCGGCTTTATGGGCTGAGTTGGAATGGAAGGAACTCCAGAAAGCAAGGAAAAATATCCCAAATTTTCAATGGAATAAGGTTATCCAGACCCAAACCAGCCTTTATCCATGGAAAATTATTTAGAGTGAGCTGCTTTTTGTCCGCTAAATCTCATCACCACCTTATTACCCAGTGTTACTTGCCGGTGTGATGCATATTATTTTTTTAACAGTTTCTCTGAATTTGTCAGAGTTCAGGTCTGCTATTTACTGTGATTATTATTTTTTGGAATTGGAAACAAACTCCTTGCTGGAATTCTGTAAAAATCAGTGAAAATGCAAAAAAATGGGGATTTTCAGAATTTTACATACTTGGACCTTTCGGTAGGAGCTGATGGCCGCAAGTCATGTTTTGCAGGACAGGATGGGGCAGGAGGTAGAAATGCAGATTTTAAGGTGAAAAGGACTTTAAACCCATAGGATTTTGCTCCTAAATCCCAAAACGAGAGGAATTTCACCCAAAACCAATGCCAGGAATTTAGGCAAATCTAAACTGGGTCGCGGTGACTGCGCTCTCCCCCTAACAGTCAAACCCTATATATAATAATTAATTTTTAATACTAATTTTTGCCTGTGACAGGGGGGTTTCTGGCATTGACTGGCTCCTGGCCGTTGGTGCCAAATAAGCAAAAATTAAAGATTATTCCGCTTTATTTTTTCCTCTCACCTGACTCAAACAATGCTGTTGGCATAGAAACAGCCTTTTGTGGAAAGGTCACCTGCAAGGAGGGTGGTTTAGGTGTAATTCAAGGAGATTACAGGGGATTAGGGCGCATTTATATATATATATTTTTATAGAGAGCGGGTGCATGTGTATCCTAACGCACCCGTATATATGCTTATATACTTGGCGCATGCATACCTGTGTATATTTATATGTATTTTTAAAGGAAATATGATAAAGGAGCAATATCCAGGAAGGTTTGCTAAAGTAAAAAGTCTACGAGAAAGGTTTTATTTTTTTTTTTCCTATTTTTTTTTCACCATCCCCCCCCCCTCTCGCCGCCGCATGTGGTGGGGCGATATCGGAACTGAGCGCTTCTCCTCTGTGTTTTTCTCTTGGCTTTAATTAAACCTCAGGCAGGGCTGGAAAAATGTGGCGAGACGAGATAATTGCGCTTATTCCCCGCGTGGGGCTGTAGCCCGGGCTCGGGGAAAAAAAAAGAGAAAAAGAGAAATTTGGGGGGGAGAGGCAAAGGTGATGGGGGGTGGCCAAGCCGCTCTGTTGAGGCTGATGGAGCTTCAAGCTTCGGGATGAAAAACATGCTTTAGAGCCCAGCGATGGCCCCAAAACCACCAGTTTTCATCCCATTTTTTACACCTTGCTTCTGGAACCAGAAAAATCAGTAAAACTTTTTTTTTTTTTTTATTACTGCAAGCAGCCTGGATTGCTTTTCTTTTTTTTTTTTTTTTTTTTGGCAATGCATGGCCAAGGCAGGAATTTAAAAGGTGAGATCACTGGAAAATTACGTTTATATTGGATAAAAAAACCCACCCCCTCGTGCATGTGCTCCTCGCAGCCGGTACGAGAGCAGGAAAAAGCTCCCAGTGTCGTTTCCCCACCCAAATCCCCCCAAACTGGTGGGAGTGAGGAGGTGTCATTAATTAAAAATACAGTGAAAATCCCCTCGCAAATCAAATGTTACCTCTTCTGGAGGAGAAAAACCATCTTTTTTCTGGGCTTTTACTCCACTCTTAGGGAAATTCCGTGCGTTGGGAATGGTTCTGGATGGTGGGAGGATTTTCCCGCACCCAGATTTGTATCCTCTTGGATATAATAAGAGAGAAAAGCTGTGGAAATATAAAAATAACTGGGGGGAAAAAGGGCTCAGAGAGCCTACAATAACAAATATCCCTGTTTCTTTTTTTCTCCCATGTCGCTATAACAGACCGTGGTAGCAAACATTTGGTTCAGATTACTTTTTGGTGATTACAGCTTGTCAGAAAATATTGTTTGTATCCTGGAGGAAATATTATATTTTAACTTTGTTTTCATTCCAAGAAGTCAAAATATTGATTTTTTTTTTTATATATATATATATATATATATAAAATTATATTTTTTTTTCACAGTAAAATTCCAAAAATGTTTTCTGTTTGGGCACATGGAAGCAAAAAACCTATCGGCTCTGTCTGCAGACGTGAAATGTTTTGACATTTTTAAATGTTAGTTTCCAATTGACATTTCAACATAAAACAGCATTAAAATGGCACCGAGGGAAGCTGTTGATTCAAACCAAAATTTCAAAACTGAATGTTTTCCTCCATTCTGAACTAGTGCTGTCGAAAAAGGAGCGTTTATTGCTGGAGAAATCAAAGATTTCCATCCAGTTTTGGTATTAAATAGCCCTGACCCACTTTACCATGGGATGGCGGTCACCACGCTAGACCCATGGAGATGATGGCAAAGGAGGGTGGGTTTTTTTTCCATCTAATTGCAATATTGGATAAATCGCTCTGTATTCCTTCCCCCCCAAATATAAAAATCTCCAAATAAGTCACATCAGCTGAAAAAAAAACACCCCCAAAACTTGCATTTGTTCCCACGTTGGTTGGTGGCCAACGGCGCTGGAGGTGGGACGTGCCTATTCAGCGAAGAGCAGCTGCGTAGGAGATCAGCCAACAGCATCTCAATGGCAAGCTGAACAGCTACAGCGACCCTCACAATTGCTTTTACTCGTTATTAGAGTAAAATTAGAGTTCTTGCAGCTCAAGGACTCTAATCAGAGTCCTTGCAGACTCCATTGGAGTCCTTGTAGCTCCCGTTTCATGGTAAATACAACAGGGGACAACGTCAACGGCCACGACCAACGCAGGTGCCTGTATGGCAAGTTGATCGTGCGGCGTGTTGGCTTCTGCCAGTTCCCAATTAATTAATTAACTCTGTTTCTCATCTGATTTTGGTGATGTTTTTGGTGGGTCATGATTTTGGGCAAGTTTTGGGCATCATGAAGGTTGCCTGGGGGGAGAGCAGCTGTTGGGAGGGGGAACAGCAGGGAGGGATTTGCAGGTCGCAGTGATTTGGATGTTTGTTGCTGATGGTGGGGTTGGGACACGGTGCACCCTTTTCACTCACAGTTGGAAGTGGTGGGGAAGGGTCTTCTCGTGGGTTGACGTGGGTTTGGCTGGAGAAACGGCATTTCGGAATGCCCAAAAGCTGTTGAGCACCTGCAGTTGGAGATGTTGGGAGAAGGTTTTGCTTCTTTTAATGATTCTCCTTCCACTGCTGCAACAAAGATAGAAAATTCCTTCCTTAGGCTTCGGGGTCAGGTCCTCCAGGGGTGCGGGTCAGCATCTCTTGAGTGGAAATTCCCACTCTTTTCCCTGAGAAAGGCGCATTTCTACCCTCTGACTCCTTCTCACAGACGGCTCCTCTTGGAATAGCCCTTGCAGCCCATTTCCACAAGTTACAACAAAGAAATACTTAGTACAGAGATGATTTAATCTTTGGGAAAATTTCCATATGAAAAATTGCCATTTCTACTGGGTCACTCAGCAGCTTTCTAGAAAGATCTTCTTGAGTCTGACCAGAACTGATGGCCAAGGCTACAACTGCAGCTTGCTCTTTTTAGCCCAAATTGCCGAACGAGGTTATAAATAACTACTTTCTGAGGATTTCTTGCAATATCTGAAGTCACTTTACAGCGGCATCTGATTTTTCTGGCAAGCAGTTGGCTTGAGTCCTGCTTCTGCGTAGCGTGATCATCAACGCAGGGTTGGCTTTTCTCTGAAGGGTCAACGCATTACTCGTTGCTATGGTGGGCATCACAGCAGGGTTGGGTCTTTGAAGGGTTAATGAGTTCCTCGTCATTGTAGTCATCAACGCAAACTTGGCTTGTCTCTGAAGGGTCAAGGCATTACTCATTGCTGTAGGCATCACGGCAGGGTTGGGTCTTTGAAGGGTTAATGAGTTCCTCGTCATGGTAATCATCAACGCAGGGTTGGCTTGTCTCTGAAGGATCAACACGTTACTCGTTGCTGTTGGTGGGCATCACGGCAGGGTTGGGTCTTTGAGGGTTAATGCGTTACTCGTTATAGTCGTCAACGCAAACTTGGCTTTTCTCTGAAGGGTCAACATGTAGTTCATTGCCATTGTTTAATAACTGCTTAAATAAATCTGTGTCAAGTCAATGCTCCATATCTGTGGTTGGTTGGGGAAGCAGGACACTGGTGTTCAACATCTTTCCAGAATTTGCCTTTTTCTCGCTTGGAATTTGGTTAAAAATAGGGAAATTCACGACTTCCATGGAAATGAAATTACTGAAAGAATGATGAGCTGGGATCATCCTAATGTTGAGTTTCTGGATGTGAACTTTATGGCTTCCATTCATTTTATTTGAACATTAATCAACAGGAATTAACGGGTCAATGGTGCGGGTTAACATCACACCCAATGCTCCACAGGGTAAATGTCACATCCACGCTTACTCTCAAATTGCCAGATTTCATTTTGATGGATAAAATCCTAGAACTATGCATCTTTCCTTGAAAAACACCAGATTTCCTGGAAGTGCATTGTCATGGAAGACCTCCATGAATTTTTTTGCTGCGCACTGAGCGCGGACACGGGTAAGAACACCTTGTACCGAGGCGTGGCGATCACAGGGAGCAAAAATCTATCACAGCTTTCCTGCAGGCTATTAATAGTTTATTAACTCCATTTAAACTCTGCCTAAATGGTCCCGGTGTGCCAAGTGTCTCTGCATAGAAATTATTAAGAAAAGAGGTTTTTAATCGAATTACGGCACGGTGCCGGGGAGCGTTTCAAGCTGCGCCGTGCCCTGCGTAGCCACAATTCTGCGAGCGTTCATGCGTGTCTTGGTGTGAAATACAATATTGGTGGGTTTTTTTGGGCGGGGTGATGCCTCTGGGTGTAAAGGTTGAAGCATCACTGGAAAAAAAAAATGCTTCTGGGGGGGTTGTTTCAAGCAGCATCTCTGGCTAAGCCAACCTTGGTTTGGCGTGAGCAACCAAGAGCAGGGTGAAGTTTGCAGGGGTGGCTGAAGCCAGTTGTCTCGGAGTCACTCAGTTAAAGGGGAAAGCCCCAAATTTTAGAAATTTATTGCCATAACAAGCAAAGAAGAGGTTTTCCAGCCTATGGGACACCCTAAGTTTGGAGCAGGGCTTATGGACGGGGAAAAACTTGCTGCTGCTCTAAGATTTTGTGCCCCAGAGATGGGAACTTCCATTTTATAGTTGCTTTTATTGCTGGTACGCGCCAAGGCGGGTGGGTGGGAATCCCGTTATTTGATCTCAAGCCCTCCTTTCCTGCCAAACACAGGAAAATAATTTTAAAATTCATTTTCTGCCCCTCTTTTCACTTTGCTGTGATGTTTCTTTGTCTCTCGCCGGTCCCCGGGTATTGAGAGTCAAGCCGGGACATTAATATTGATGCGGACCTCGGTTATTAGGAGCTGCGTTTCCGAGCGTGCCAGCAGCATATAAATACTATTACCGGGTAATTAGTGAGCATCAAGCTGAGTTTGGATTCAGCGGTGCTTGGTGTCCTACTTCTGAGGTTGGGGTTGTTGTTTTGCACTGGGTTGTTGGGGTTTTGCCCCGAGTAGCAGCCGGAGAAATGGAAATCCCAGCTCAGGAATGCCGGGATGCTCAAGGAAACAGAAAAAAGCAAAGCAGAGAGGAAAAACGGAAAGAAAAGGATATTCCAGGGTTTTTCCTTTTGGAAAACCTCCAGTATTTGAATGCAAAATCGCATCCACATTTCTTATTAATTTTTCACCAGGCTTTTTTTGGTTGTTTCTTCTTGCTGGGGTGGGGTTTCGTGGTTTGCAGTTTCTCTGCCTGTGCCCCACTTGAGTTTTCCTCCTCGGGCCCCGTAAAAGTTTTGGAAAACTTTTTTTTTTTTTTTTTTTGCCAAAGGGCAAATGCAATGGGGTTGCTCCGGTTGCATGCGCCTGGAAAATGGGTGCTGCTCCTTGGGGGTCCTTGCTCTCCAGAGCTTTCTGGATGGGGAAAACCCTTTTCTTTTATCCTCTCCCCCATTCCCTTCTCCCCAGCAAATACAAAAAGGGTTTTTCCACCCAAACGGGGATGAGGAGACATCCCAGGGTGGTGGCTCTGTCACTGGATCCTTCCCTTCATCCCATAGCAGGGCTTCAATTGAAATGCTGCGTGAATAATTTAGGGGCGTTTTGCATCTTTTATACCCCTGAACTCCCCCTGGAAAGGGTTTGGAGACGCTGTCGCCCGTGAAACAGTGTCTGAAGGTGAACCCCCCTCAATTTTACATGAGCTAAAGGGGACGTGGGTGGGGAGGGGGTCTGTGCCAGGGAAGCCTCTGGGTGTGGGGAGGTTTGATCCATGAATCTCACGTGTTGACGCTGGGGAGGGGGCGCCTGCAGCGGGCGCAGCTTGGTGCTGGTGTTTCCCTGCCTGGAAGCCGTAGGAAAGTGGGGGGGATTGGCAGCCTTGGTGGGTAGCCATCAGGTCAACCTCAGCGGCTCACTGCACCCCAAGGGAAATCCCTGCGGCTCACTGCATCCAGGCGGTAAATCCTTGCATCCCACTGATTCTGGAGGGGGGAATCCCGGTGCCTCACTGCTTCTGGAGGGGATGCTGCAGGGTCACTGCACTTGGGGCAAATCTCTGCAGCTCACTGTATTTATTTGGAGTGAATCACTGCACCTCACTGCACCCAGGGGTGCAACCCCAACTTCTTGCCCTACCCTGAGCCATCCCCACGTTACTGTCCCCCTCCCCTTTTTTTTTTTTTTTTTTTTTTTTTAAAAACTGCAGCTCACTCACCAGCTTTCCCTTGCTGTGGGAATGTTCTGGGTCAAATCTTCCCATTTCCAGACCTCTTCGTTGCTTGAGGCTTGTAAGAGGTTTGCTGGGAGGAGACACAGCCTCGTTAGCTTTGGAGCACGCCTGCATCCCCCCACCTTGGGATGCTGGTGCTCATGGTAGCACGCCTGTATCCCTCCACCTTGGGATGCTGGTGCTCATGGGAGCATGTCTGCATCCCCCCACCTTGGGATGCTGGTGCTCATGGGAGCACGTCTGCATCCCTCCACCTTGGGATGCTGGTGCTAATGGGAGCACGTCTGCATCCCTCCACCTTGGGGTGCTGGTGCTCATGGGAGCACGTCTGCATCCCCCCACCTTGGGATGCTGGTGCTCATGGGAGCACGTCTGCATCCCTCCACCTTGGGATGCTGGTGCTAATGGGAGCACGTCTGCATCCCTCCACCTTGGGGTGCTGGTGCTCATGGGAGGACGCCTGCATCCCCCCACCTTGGGATGCTGGTGCTCATGGGAGCACGTCTGCATCCCCCCACCTTGGGATGCTGGTGCTCATGGGAGCACGTCTGCATCCCCCCACCTTGGGGTGCTGGTGCTAATGGGAGCACGTCTGCATCCCTCCACCTTGGGATGCTGGTGCTCATGGGAGCACGTCTGCATCCCCCCACCTTGGGATGCTGGTGCTCGTGGGAGCACGTCTGCATCCCCCCACCTTGGGGTGCTGGTGCTAATGGGAGCACGTCTGCATCCCTCCACCTTGGGATGCTGGTGCTAATGGGAGCACGTCTGCATCCCTCCACCTTGGGGTGCTGGTGCTCATGGGAGGACGCCTGCATCCCCCCACCTTGGGATGCTGGTGCTCATGGGAGCACGTCTGCATCCCCCCACCTTGGGATGCTGGTGCTCATGGGAGCACGTCTGCATCCCCCCACCTTGGGGTGCTGGTGCTAATGGGAGCACGTCTGCATCCCTCCACCTTGGGATGCTGGTGCTAATGGGAGCACGTCTGCATCCCCCCACCTTGGGATGCTGGTGCTCGTGGGAGCACGTCTGCATCCCCCCACCTTGGGGTGCTGGTGCTAATGGGAGCACGTCTGCATCCCTCCACCTTGGGATGCTGGTGCTAATGGGAGCACGTCTGCATCCCTCCACCTTGGGATGCTGGTGCTAATGGGAGCATGCCCGTGTTCCCCTGCTTTGGGATGCTGGTGCTAATGGGAGCATGCCCGCATCCCCCCGCTTTGGGATGCTGGCAGAGGACTTTCCCTTGCGGGGGCTGGCTGCATCCCGGGGCTGCGTACACAGCAACATGTGGGCTTTGGCAGGGCGTCTGCGTCAAGCTGCTGGAAAAGATTTTAAATTCCTAACTAATTTCTTTTCCACGAAACAAATGAATCTTCAGAAGGGCCTTTCCTCACAGCTGCTAAGCCATTTAATTTATCTGAGTCATTTACAATTTGTGATGGGACTGTTAATAGCCTGATGCAGGGATCAACATCACTTAGATGTGGGGGTTGTTTTTTTCCTTTTTTTTTTTTTTTTTTTTTTTTTTTTTCCTTTTGGGTTTTAATTTCTTTCTGGATTTGCCCCCAGAGGCACAAAGCTGTGTTTGGAAAATGTCAGCTCCGTCTCCCCAGCCCCTTTGTCATGCCGGGGCAGCTCGGGCTGAAAGCACAAACCGCAGCCCACCCATGGGGACGTGCTGCCCTGCTACTACTTAACTGCTTCAAAGTACCTGTCTGTGATATGAAACATGCCGTAAAATGAATATATTCCAGATGTCCCTGCAATTCCCCTCAGCTTCGCCATCCACCTGAAGGCGGCCAGCACGGCTTCTCAGTCGCTGCCGCCTCGCTTGCTGCCCAAAGGAGCGGGGTGGTGGCTCCTGTAGGGATGTAGGTTTGGGTGGTGGCCACCGCTGGAGCAGGGTGATGTCCCCAGGTCCTGCCCAGTGCAGCGTGGGGTGAGGAATCCAGCCATTGAGGTTCCAGGGGGTGATGGCTGTCCTTGGGATTGGGGAAGGTGGGGTCTCCATCCTTGGGGTTTGGGGGGGATCTTCATCCTTGTGGCCGGAGGGGATCTGTCTCCTTGGGAGATCTCCATTTTCGCACTTTGGGGAATCTGCATCCTCAGGTTGTGAGGGTCCTTGGGTTTTGAGGATCTCCATCCTCGAGATTTGTGGGTTTCCATGCTTGGGTTTTGGAGATCTCCACCTGTGGGCTTGGGGGATCCCCATATACATGATTGGAGGGATTCCCATTCTCAGGGCTAGGTGGATCTCCATCCTTGTGTTTTGTGGAGCTCAGTCCTTGAGGCTTACCCGTCTTCACCTTCGGAGTTGGGGGGTTCTCCATCTTTAGGTTATAGGGATCTTCTTCCTTGGGTCTGGGGAGGAATCTTCATCCTTGGGGCTGACAGATCTCCACCCTTGGGCATGGGGGATCTCCATCCTTGAAGGTTGTCCATCCTCAGGGTTGGAGGATCTCCATCCTTCATCCTGGATGAAACCAGAACCCACAGCCTTGTCCGTACCACACCACCAACCTTGTGTAGGAGCCACGGGTGGCTCTAGCCAGGCTCATACCCTTGGACAACAGCAGTTTTGGGATGGTGGGCATCTCTGTGAGCAGGTTCCTGTAGAGGAATGACAGAGGAATGAAGCTGGGTTCATTAACATTGATAACATACAGCTGTGGGCTGGCTTCAGGGGCGGTGGGTTGGCTGACGTGGATAAGGTGCAGCTGTGGCTGGTTCCTGCTAAGTAGTTAAATAGCTCTGAGGGGGATGGAAGAGGAGCACTGGGTGAGGATTGGGGCTAGATGGAGACAGACCCAGAGGAAGCAGGGGGAAGAGGAAGAGAGCACCTTGGATGTAGGAGAGTCAAGGAGATGCTCCAGGAGAAGCAGGGGGCCAGATGAGGAGAGGCTGGCTGGAAGAGGAGCCTGGAGAAGGAAGAATCCAGATGCAGCAGAGGCAAGGAGCAGGGTGGACTGGCCTGAAGAGGATGAAGAAGCAGCACGGGCAGCAGATGGACTGTCGAAACCTTGTGGGGGATGGGTGGCTGTGCCAGGGCAAGGTGTGGGAACTCCTTAGGGAAGTTATCTGGGGATGGGATGGGAAAAGCCTCGTTGCAGCCGGCTGGTTTGGATAGTGCTGTGACAGGTTCCCAGCCAGCTCGGCAAACTTGACCTTCATTTATTTGCAACCTCCACAGAAAACACACCGGGGTGTGTGTTTGCTTTTGGATGGGGCATTTCCAGGAGATGCAGGCAACAATTTTTTTGGTATTAGGTCCTGGCTGGCTGGGAGGACCATGGAAGAGCTGGAATAATCATGGTGTAGAAGGCGATGAAATAGGTACAAAAGCTAAAATTACTATTCATCGCCAATATGTTGCATGACACTAATTAATTTTTAAACAGCCTCACTGGGGACCTCATTGCTAAAACATGATGTTTTCTCCTCTGGCACCATAACTGTTAACTCAAAACAAAGCAGAAGAAAGCCGGGAAGGATGAGGAACCGCAACGTCCATCAGACTGCATCCGAGCTGCCTGCTTGGGATTTCTCTGATGGCCAAATCCTGCTGCTGTGCCTGGAGGGGGATGCTCTGTTACACCCCTCCAAGGGGAAATTTTTTTTTTGGGGGGTGGGGAATCAAATCCAGCTTCCCTGGTGTGCAGAAATGTTGCCTGAGCTGGGAGCAAAGGGAAAAGCTATTCTGGGCTCTGCTCTCACCCGTCTCGCTGACCCGAGCGTGGCTTTCCTGAATATTTTTAGCTGTGTTTTATTACTGGTCTTACAAGCCTCAAACTGGAGGGATTATTACCCTTGCACTCGCATATAGATTATTTAATTCAGTCTTTGGGAGTGCTAAGAACAGACTTTTCTCAATGTCTTCATCGTTCTGACATCTGGGTCGACACCCAAATATATTTATTTAACATTTCACATCATGTGGTATGTGGAGTCTTGCTCCTGAAATGGCTGGAGCTGGCAATATCTTCCGTTTCTGTTTAATTAGATTTTAATTATTTGGGGACTTTTCTCACCACCACCTTGAGTCCCCCTATGAATTCCAACCTTTTAAGTTTCATCTTCTTCAAAAGAAGGGGAATTTATCAAGCTCCTGCAAAGCTATTTAAAAAAAAAAACAAACACCAAAAGGTCAAGTTCAGCGATGTTGTTTCCACCTTTTTATTCTAAAATTAGGAAATTTGGTGGCTTGGGGCAAATCTTCTCTGCTGTTCTCTGGGAGTGATGGTACCAGGATCTGGCCTGAACCAGGTCATGTGCAAAAAATGACAATGCACCCCTGAATTATTTTTTTTTCTTCCTGTTGAGGAGAGGCTTTGCCATGTGCTGGTGGGAGCCCTGGGGTCACGGGGGGGCTGTAACCAAGGGGAGCACGCGTGCACCCCCAGACGTTGGGGGTGGGGATTTCTGTTTCCATATGGAAAAGGGATGTGGCATCTGGTTTCACTCCCAGCAGCTGGCAGCTTGAAGCCTGTGTTTTGCATGGTGCGGAGTAAAGAGAAAATAAAGTGTCGAATTGTTTGGCATTATCAAGGATTTCTGCTCCCCAGGACTCCTGCATAAAGAGATGGAAATTTTAGCTGCTGGAGCCAAGAAACACACAGAAGTATATGAATTTATTACATTTTATCTCATTCCCCTGCAAACAGCGCTGGAAATGTCAAAAGATCATCTATTGTTTCATCGTTTAGAAAGAATTTTTGTTTTCTAGTTGTAATTTCTTTGATGCCTGGCTGTGGGGAAGGAAGAGAAATTGGAGCAGGAGCTGGCAGGGCTGCGGCAGGTTGGATGTGCAGGTTTGTCTGGCCGTGGAGCTACATGCATTTAAATTTCTCACATCCCGGGTTTTTAATTTAACAAATGTAATTAAGGCTGGGGTAGGTACTCGGATTATTCATTTACTCCAGATGGAAAAAAAAAAAAAAAATTAAATTGAATGCAAATTCCGTAATCAGACATGAAGTTGAGGGTGTCGGACGTGATGGGGAAGTGTCAGCACATTAATCGGACCGCTTTCCCTAAACAGCACCCAAATCTAAGAGCCAGGGATTATTTGAATAATTGAGGTGGCATTTGATAAGATATCTGATTGCTGATATCTCCTTAAGATGGAGCCCTAATTGTAATTCTCCATCAAGAAGGATTAATCTGCCTAACGGTGTGCTGGGAATAGTGCGGTGTCAGGCTGTCTCCTTTGAGTTTTGGGCTTTTTTCAAGGGCTGCCGTGCTCGGGGAAGGTGCCAACGTGATTTATGGCTTCTCCTGGTACTTTATACGTGAGCCAGGAGGTCACCTGGTCGCGTGGCCAAGTCCTGGGGAGCCAGGCTGCCCCACCAGCCCCACGGCACGTGGCCTCCGACATTGGGTCTGTTTTGGAGGTGCCTCTGGTCATTGGAGAAGGATCCAACGTTGCATTGCAGTGTCCCTTTGTAGTGTCTTCAGGGCACAGTTAAACCCCTTTTTCCCTGTGAAACGGTGACCAGCTGTCCTGGCAGAAGACCTTATTGGAGGACCATGACTCTGTCCACAATGCTGGTCATCTGATGGGATCCAACCTTGATGTCCTTGGAAAACTGTTGGGAGTTGATGGACATTGACCCCCAACTCAACCGTGGCAGGGGTAGCAAGAGGAGTTTCGACTCGAGTCGAGAGAAGACACTTGGCTGTAACCATAGACAGCTTTTCTTGCATTTCCAAAGCAGTTCTGCATTCCCCCAGGAGAAATAGCATTTCTGTAGAGCCCTTTCCACTGCCAGCACCGCTGGTTCCTCTTGTAACCAGGCATGTAAGGGTGGGGAGGCAGAGGTGGACTTGCCTTCCTGAATCCTGCACCCTGGGTGACATTAGAAAGGATTTAAAGCGGTGAAAATGCCAATTTAAAAAAAAATATCTTTCCACGTTGAAGATCCAGACTTGTAAACAAAAAATTGTGGTCTTTCTTTCTCGCTTCCTCTATCTAGCAGCAAATGAAAAAAGAAAACAGAGAAAGAGGTCAGAGGAAGAAAAGGGGTAAAGCTTGAAAGATTTTTTTTTTTTGAGAGCATGAATATTTTCAAACAAAATGTAAATGTGATATGAAAAAAAGTGTGTTGGGGAGAAGCTATTCATGAGCTGTCCGTGGCATGAGCTATTGGGCTGTCCAGCAGTGAAGAGGACAAATGATTTTTCTCCTGTCTCTAAAGTAAAGCCAAATGTGGGTAGTTCTTACTACTTTTTTTTTTTTTTTTTTTTGTCTCACCACCCCACCTCCTCCTGTGGCTGTGTGCTTGGCTGGTGATAGCTGCTGCTGCTTAAAGGGGTGTGCACATCGCCTGGGTGATGCGATTTTAGCCAAGCTCTGAGCAGTGTCTTCACCACCAGAAAGGCGAGTTTTCCCCTCAAAAAAAAAAAAAACCAACAAAAAAACAACCAACCAACCCAACTTAAATCACTTGAGATAAGTTGGGCGTTATCTTAAGGTTGCAAATTGCTTGTTTGCTTCTCCAGCTGGAGCTGTTAATTCAGAACAATTAACGCGCTGTTTAAAACCAAGGCGAAGCATATGGAGGCGGTCCCAGGGAAAAGAGCCTCTTTGGGATGGAGAACCCCGGCATCTGCAAAATCCGATGGATAACTCCAGTTTGGCTTTCTTTTGAGATCCAGGCAGGTGTTGTGGGGAATGATGTGAATAGTGGGGAGCTGATCCCCCAAAGTCCGCGCTGAATGCTGAGTGATGCTTAAAGCAGGAGCCAGCTG
Organism: Falco punctatus; assembly: GCF_963210335.1. Classification (NCBI taxonomy): domain Eukaryota; kingdom Metazoa; phylum Chordata; class Aves; order Falconiformes; family Falconidae; genus Falco; species Falco punctatus. The sequence goes on along the minus strand of NC_137596.1, from coordinate 2,200,582 downwards.
GGTCTCTAGACCCAACTAGATATCAAGTGCCTGGCGTCCGTCACTGGGATGAATTCATCACAAAGAGTGCTGTCACCACCACATCCCTCCCTGAATATTTCTTCTTGATGAAGAAATAATGAATCCTAAAATAATGCCTAGTTTATTTGATGAGCCCCTTTTGCAATGCCACGAAACACCGCTCTGGTTCCATCCTCTAAGCCTTTTCTCAGCATCGTTTTGGATACCTGCCATCTATTTTCTCAGGTGCACCCCCCCCCTTTTTTTTTTAATGCAGGTGGAGAACAAAAGCCTAAATCTGGAAATAAACCCCAAAGTACACCAGCAGTGGGTGAGCACAACCTGCTTAAAATGTTTCTGGGGCAAAGAAGAAGGTTTGCTCCTTGCTTTTGTGCAAGGACTTAAAGCACTCAATTAGACTTTTATGGGATGCTGTGTAAAGCACTGTAGCGGTGGAAGATGGTGCATTTTTGCAGCCAAGTGGTGCCTTATGGGATGGTCCATCCTTCCTTCCATCCATGCATCCTTGCATCCGTGCACCTATGTATCTGTTCTTCCATGCATCCTTGCATTTGTGCCTCCCTGCAACGGTGCACCCATCCATCCATCATTTTTGGTGGTGCGCCTCTGACCATAGTTTCACACCAATTCTATTAAAAGCATCCAAACCATTCTTACAGGAATTGACCTGGGCCACTGTGCAGCAACTTTTCACACCCCCCTCCCCAAATGATGGGAAGATGTGCTTTCCTGCCCCAAAGCTTGCCCTAGGATTTTGGTTTTGGGGACCTCTGCAGCATGAGCCCCCCCAAAACCTGAGTCCCCCTGAGCTGCAAAAGCCAAGCAGGTCGTCTTTAAGAGCTTTTTCTGCAAACCCTTTCCTGTTACTCCCCCATCCGAGGACGGATGGAGGCAGCATCATCGGCAAATCTGAATAACTAATCAGAGTCCTCATTAACCCCCCACCGAGATGCTCAAACATTCACTTTGCTGTTTGTGAAGCAGGGGAAAAAAAAAAAAGAAAAAAAACCCCAAACCCCCACAACCCACCCTGCATTAAAATTGATGTGTTATTAATCCCACTGTTCCAGACCTCATGGGTACCGAATTTTCCTCCGTCTCGCCTGAGGCCGAACAGTATGGTGCTGCTTCTGCGGGGCACTTTGACTTTCCATTATTTATCGGCGTGGTGTAGCGAGGCTGCTTTTGTTCCCTGGGCCCGGATGTATGCGTCTGGGTGTGTGTGGGGGTGTCCAATATTTCCATACGTTCCCCCCTTTGGATAATGCAGATTGCCTATAGCGGCGTTCCACCAATGGACTCATCTCTCCCGGACCGTGTTTTGCAGCAAAACGGTTTTGCTTTTGCAGAAATAGAGAAATGTTGGGGGTGTATGGCCACGTCTTGCATCTTTTCACTCTCTCTGAGCAAGGATGGGATCAGTGCATCAGCGGGTTTAACTTGCGGGACTGGGGAGGTGGAAGGATGGAAATCTTGCTCTTTGCACCTTCAAGCATCCCCATCATCCAGCCCCTGCCCTTACCCAGCGGCTGGAAGATGCTACAGAAATTGCACTGTGGGGAGGGAAAAAAAATCAACAAATCAAAGGTTTTTACTGCAGTAGTCCTCATGGCAGGTGGCAGCGGGTGTTGGAGAGTCGCACTCGCCCCTTGGAGCTCCTTAAAGAGTTAAACTGAAATTGGAGCTTTGATTTGTGCATTTATACTGTTTTATTTCATGCCTACAGCGTTTCTTCAGTTGTCCCCTAGGTGTGGGGTTTGTACAGCTTGCTCCTGGGTGCAGCATGGGCTATGAAAACACTCCGGCAGAAAACAGCAGCATTATTGGGCATTTCACTATTTGTGGTTTCTGCTGAAGTCAGAGGAGCCAGCATTAAATTTATCCAAAAATTATAGTCACAATGTAAACAGCATTGATACAAGCAGGTTGGAAGCATCGTGGTCTGCTCACATAGGAAGCAAGGTGATGAGCCAGGAAAAGGCTTCTTGCTTTAAAATCCTAGACATTTTTTTTTTTTTTTTTTCAGAAATCCTCAGTTTTGGTTTGCTGAATGTCAGCTTTATTAGCATTCCCTCACACTTAATTAAATCTTTATTAACCCGGATGCTCTTGGCTTTTTGCAGCGTGGGTACAGGCTGAGGTCCTGGGATGCTGGGTTCCCGTCTCCGCTGTTGGATGTTACTCAGGTCAAGTAGATCAGGATTTTGGGCTTTTGGGGGTATTGATTCAGGCATTTTGGGGGATTGATGGCTTGTCATAAATGGTGTCTGATTTATGACACTCGGGCACCTGCTCCATGCGACCACGAGTGCCCGGGACACCCTGTATCTTGCTGGTTTGCATTGCCTGCGGTGGAGCATCCTGAAGGAGGCATGTCCTCCATTCCCTCTCGCGTCAGGAAGACTTCAAAGGCCTCCGCTAAACTTCAAAGGATGCCTTTTGAAGTTGCTAAAAGTGTGCACCGGCTCAAAAAGACTTATCTGCCTCGGCAAGGGTGTTCAGGGAGATGTCCCCGGTGGAGTTGGCTCTTGGTGCTCTTCACGATGGAGACAGATGTGGCATCTTTTCTGCAGAAGCTGCACAAACCCATATTTTTGTCCTACCTGCACACAGCACCCAAGACCTCAGCCCTGATTGCCTCCAAGGATGGAAATCAGTCTCCTAGAGCTGTTTTAGCACTGGGGAGCCTTATTTAGCTGCTCCTTTTCCTCCAGTCCTATTGTTTTGTTCACATGGGTGAGCCCAGATGACAAAACTCTCTCCCATGTGATGGAAGAAAGTCTTTACAGAGATTAAGGATTGCTGCAAGACGTGAACTTTTTCATCATGTTGTCAGACAAATCCAACGCAAATCAAGTCTTGGGTCCTTGGTGTGTATTTGGCGTCAGCCCGTGCATCCTTCTCCAAGGCTCCAGCCCGTAGGGATTTATGTGTTCTTGATCAAAAATATCCTTAATATTTCAGCTGCTGTTGTGGTGGAAGCGTTTTGGACTCGAGCCCCTTCTAAGCATCCTCGGTTGGACCTACGCTTGCCTAGAAGTCAAGAGGCAGATATCTTCTATCTTGACCTTTCGCCCCTTACTCCAGGTTTTCCACGTTGGGATGTTGCTGCCCCATTTTGCCTTGAAATCCAGCTGCTTCCATAGATCTCCTTGGGCAGTGGCCTCGGTGATACCCAGTTTTCCAGAAATGGCACTTCCTATACAAGCTGCCCCGTATACTTCTGTCTTTTGGAGCCGTCCTTACTCCATACTTACTGCATACTACTACTTAGGAACATACTACTTGGAGCTGCGGTGATGGATGCAGGCTGTGAGGGCACGGAAATGTGAGCATCGTTACTGCAAGGGGTTGGGGATGGAATTAAATCCAGGGGAAACAGTTCTGCTGGATCCCTGGTGCAGCCTCACCACGCAAGGTATAGCTCTCTGCTGGGGACGTATAGCAGAGAGGAGCTCTCTGGAGATGGTGTGCGTTATGGTGCGTATCTCAGGTGTATGTTGGGGGTCGGAGGAGCTCTCTAGGGGTGATGTGTATCTTAGAGTTGCGTCTATCAGATGTGCATTTGAATCCGAGCAGCTCAGCAGATCAAGGGGTGTGTATCTATATATCTACTAGACATACATCAGCAGTCCGAGGAGCTCTGTACCCGTTATGTATATCAAGGTAGCTATATCGGATGTATATTGAAGATGTGAGGAGCTCTCTAGAGGTGACGTGTATCAAGGGACATACATCAAATATATATCAGAGATCTGAGGAGCTCTCTAGAGGTGATGTACGTCGTGCTAGATGTATCAGATATATAATGGAGATTTGAGGAGCTCCAGCCAGGTGACATATATCAGAGGTGTATATGTCAGATGTATATCGGTGAGGAGCTGTCTGGAGGTGATTTGTATCAAGGTAGATATATCAGATGTATACTGAAGATCTGAGGAGCTCAACAGAGATTATGTGTATCAAGGGGCATATATCAGACATATATGGGAGATCTGAGGAGCTCTCTACCAGGTGATATATATCAAGGTAGATATATCAGACATATATCAGAGATCTCAGGTGATGTTTATCACCTAACATAGAGGTAATATCTGGAGGTGATGTATATCAAGGGACATTTCTCAGATGTATATTGGAGATCTGAGTGGCTCGCTAGAGGTGATGTATATTCAGAGATCTGGGGAATTTTCTCTCTTTTATTCCTTTTTCTGCAGTCAGACACCCCACCCCCACCCCCGCGGTCATGCTGATCCTTGCTCAGTCCATCTTTTTTTTTCCCACTGGATCTGCATAGGTGGGTCTAGAAATCCCAGCTTCCATAAAAGCCAAATCCCAGGTAGATGCCACATCACCTCTAACATCTGTGTGGACTTTCCCCTATTCAATAGCAGCTGGGAGCTCCCCTGTGCTTGAGTTAATGGCTCTTCCCTGGTTCCCGTCATCCGAGCCCGAGTATAAAAGCACATTTACACTCAAGAGAAGATTATAATTAACCAGAGGGATGGCGGCAGCCGGCGTGCAATGGTGGCACGGCCAACAGCAACGCTGTTCCATTGCTTTTTCCCTTTTTTCTCCTTTTCAGACCTGGATTGTACCACTGACCCTCAGTGAGATCTCGTGCCAGGGATTTGCCATCCCCCAGGAGCCGAAAAGGACGGGACGAGACTGCGTCACCCTTCATCCTTGGCGGATAGACCAGCAGCAAGCACGCCTTCGTTTTCTGGACACACCTGGGTTCGACAGCTAAAAATCTGATTTATTTTTTGTCCTTCCATGGAAATGTTCACACCTGCCCAGGCAAAACACTGGGGGTCTGATCTAGCTCAGCCATCAGCCCTGGTTCTACCTTCAAGAGGATACTCCCACCTAAGTTTTCTTTGATTCCTCCTATTTTCCCCACTGTCCTGCAAAAAAAAAAAGTGCATTAAGAGCATGCTTGCCCACCGCAGCCTCGCTGACACCACTCAAAGACCTTCCCTAGTGCAGAAAGCTTCACCCTGAGCTTAATATCTCAATTATTCTCTCAATATTCAACCATTTCATCCTTTGCTTTCCCAGGTTGTGATCCCTACCCAGAAAATCTTGGTTTCGGGGCGGCGGGAGGACGTTTCAGGGCAGCAGCTCCTTGAGCACCCCCCAAACGGTAAGGCGGCTTTGCTTTGTATTACTTAGGAAATTATATATATTAACTGTGCAATTATACATATTAATCGAGTGGGATGCGGTGAGTCGTGACCTCGGTGCGGCTTTATCTGGGGGAATTTCTGCTCCATATTGTATCACCAAATTATATCACCCATTCCCTAAATCCAGTGAGCATTTAAGGGGGAATTACACCTTTTTGATACGTTTTCTTTTGGTTTTTTTAGAACTCAGGGAGTCTTGATTTAAAACTCAAGTGCTGATAACATGTTGTTAAGAGCCTTACAAGCCGTAGCCAGCCTGGAGGAAAACACAGATATGTTTTTGTAAAAATACCCTGAAATATGGGCTGTTATCACTGCAGAATTTTGGCACGTCAGTAGGATGTGGAGAAATGGTCACCGGCTAAAAATAACTGAAACACGGAGCTTAAAATAAGATGTACGTGAAACCAGGGGTCTCGCAGTCCTTTAGTCAACCCTGATCGCTAAAATTAGGGCTTGACAGAGTGACAGATGTGTCGATCTGTGCCAAAACCATGGGCACCCGGCAGGTGACAGAGAAAATAAAATCTCTTGGCAGCAAGTTGCCTCCTAAAGGAGCAAAGGGAAGGTTTTGGTCACTGAAAACGGGGGTGCCGCCTTCAGTTTGTGCAAATATCGTGAAAAAGTGCCTGTTCCCTTCCTAAACTGGTGATATTTAGGGTGGGGGCATCTCAGGGGAAAACCCAAAAGCTTTTTTTCAGTCCGTGGCACAGCAGAGCATCTTTTGTTTGAGCTTTTTGAGTCTTGCCTCCTCTGAAAGTCCCTTTTAATAAAGAGCAGCCGATACGGCAGGATTATTTCCCCCAGGCTGCCCTTTCAGCCCTGATTCTTGCTGGTGACCTTCCCTTGGTCCAAAAAAACCCCCAGGATTAAGGATGTGATGAAGCAGCTGAATTTCTCATTAGTCTGGTTTTACCCCCCTTCTGACAAAGGTACAGGTTAGGTTCGCTTTGAAATGACTTCTCTGGTGGCTTTGGGGGGGCTTGGGGTCCCCACAAGGACCTCTTTCTGGGGAGATTCTCCCTGCCTTGATGCTCTCTTTCTAATTAATATTTTGGTGCGAGCTGCCCAGTGCCTGGTGCTCAGCGACGTACTTTGGGCACATTGGGTTGTTCCCCTTGGAATAAACTGAGCCCGTGGAGGACACGAGCACATCGCTGTGGAGGACACGAGCACATCGCTGTGGAGGACACGAGCACAACCTGGCCTGGAAAGCATCTCCAATGAGAAGACCAAACCCAGCCTAGTCAGCAAATCGTGCCAGCAAGGTCCAGACACCTCCCGCTAGAGGCACAGAACGATGTGGTGATTGGGTGTCCACCTAATGACCTTCTGGAACAGGAGGCTGCCATTGCTCTAAATGGTTAATGGTACAAATTATCTATCCTGAAGACATCTTCCAAGAAATAACTTGGTTCCCCTTGGCCTCCCTTCATTTTCCAGGCACAAAACCATTTCAGCTTTCCTCCTGAAGCCCCAACGTCCCCAGAGATGCATCTCCAAGGCCAGGTCATACGTTTTGTCATTATGCAAAACAAGTTGAAATAAAACCCCACCTTGGAACATCGGTGGCACACTGTAAACACTTCCCAGTCCTTTTTTTTGTCCCAAATTTTCTCATTGTCTCAAGTTCAGACCAGGCTGAACATCTCTTAGGGTCTACCATTTGGAGTAAATGGAGAAGATAGTGTCGTTAAGCATAATTAAAGGAGTTTAAAACTATTTGTGACTCCTGTGCTAGCTGGAGCATGTGTAAATCACCGTGTTAGGTCTCAAAGCTGTCTTTTGTCATTGAGGTTGGAAATACGGCAGAAAAGTTGCTTTTAAGTGGGCAAATGAAGAATGTTTAAATGGAGGCGATGAATCGTTGCGATCGTCGGTGTCTTGGCTCAGGGCTTGGATGGGGACAATTCTCTGCTGATCCTGGGAAGCCTGACACGCCTCAAGGAAAACCTCCTTTCTCTCTTCTGGTTTGTAGAGCCATTTCTGATGGGGAATTTTGCATTTTAAAAGGAAATTCAGCGGGGAGGTGAAGACCGGGAGGAGCCGGAGAGCTGCAAGAGAGGGATGCGAAGCGGAAACTCAGCAAGTTGGGAGCGCTGATTTATCTGCCATATGGGAAAGAGGAAAACAGCCGGCTCCAGAGGGATTTCTTTCCCTCTCCCAAAGGGAAAATTTGCAAGCATGATGGCAGGATGTAGTAAGAAACGAGGCAGATTTAAGGGAGGAGAGGGTTTTATTAGGTGTGCTGCGGCATTGCTGGGTTTTCCAGGCTTTCCCACGGGTGGGGAATGCTTTGCACGCTCCTGCACCCCTCTCGCCCGCGCTTCTGCAGGCGGCTGAGGTCCTGCTGCTTTTAGCCCGATTGCCGCAAGCCCACCGAAGAGTAGGTGCCTGTTGGTGTTCACCTGGTGCAATTACTTGTGCGGGTGTTGGGAGATTGGCACGAAGCCCGCAGGCTTTGATTTGCAAAATAAAACACCCCCCAAAGGCGTTGTTAAAAACGGCAGCGTTGCTCACGGGGTGCAACGGCGAGGGTTTATTTTTTTATAAAATAAATATATGGGCTGCGGCCAGGGTTGCAAAATGTCATTGTGTAGGTTGTGGTGGAACCTTGGCCGTGACCATCGGCACGCTGCTCTGTTGAGTTCTGCGCTGGCGTTGGTCTGATTTGCGCTTTGCAAGACTCACAGCAGCTGAGAAATCGGTGGAGGACTGCAGCTGTCAGTTTGGGATGAAAGAACGTGGCTGATGGTGGAATTTTTGCTGAGCGAGACTGGTTTTGAGCATGTTCCTTCTCGGCTGCCCTTCCTCGAAGCAAGAGCTGTGATGTGGCCTTTGCTGGTGGGACAGAAGATGTGTAAAAACCAGTCTCCTGTTTTCCCAGCACCTCGTTAATCTCAGACCCATACTTAAGCCTCTTCTTCCAACCCATCTCTCCAAAACTCATCACATTTATCTACCGTTGTCTTCTTTGTCCTTCAAGAAGCACCTCTGAACCCGGCTGGGACCTTTGGGCTGGGACCTTCCCGTTGCAGGACTGGCGTGGGATGGAGATTTGGTGTTTGTGTGATGGGGATGGGTGTGCTCAGCGATTCCTCCTGCACGGGATTAGTGATGGAGAACAAAGAGCGTGAGGCAAGGTTTGAAAGCGTCGGGCAAGATTTTGATCATAAATTATTCACAGTTAATTGCTTGCCATGAAGAACTGTTGGGAGATTGATCTGCTCGCTGTGTTTTGCAAGCGCTGTCAAGGCAATCAGAAACTTCTCCTGGACAATTTGTGTCCGTCAAGAGAAGTTTGTGCGTTTTGGGGGGTTTCTCGGCTACATGTCGCTTCAAAGCTTTTTGATTTGCCCTCTGAAAAAATTCACAGGTTGCTCTTTGGGGAACTTTCGTTGGGCCAGGGGCTGGATTGCACAAACTGCAGGTTTCCAGGTTACTTTGAAGATGCTTCTTTGATGTTTCCCTGTGCCAGTTTGTTTTGGAAGGTGCTTTAATGGTCTTTCTTTATAAGAATAACACTTTAAAATCTATGTAGGTATCTCAGCTCTCCACTTAAAAAAAAAAAAAAACAAAAACCAAGAACAAAGTTGTTTAATGCTGCCGTTCAAGGTACATTAACCTTGTCTACTAAAACTGTGACTGGCTCTTGCAGATTTTATTCTCGTGTTTATGTTGCATAGATATCCCTGGAGCCTTTTAGGGATGGGTATCTTTGGAGAGGAGAGAAATATTTAGCGGTAATTGTTGTTCTCATTGGAAATTCGCTGTAGCAGCTCCCCCCTTTCTATGGAGCTGGAGTTGGTAGAAGGATTTGCAAATATTAAATGAGTAAATGCTGTTTCACCCGTACCCAGGGGAGATGTCCCAGCCACTGATGAACCAAACTGGTGCTTGGCAGGATGTTTTTAGCATTGTCCAACACGGCATTTCCCTCTCCCTTTTAGCCTGGTGCTTATGCATTTGCCGAGAGCTTTTTTAGGAGAAAAATTGCCAAAGGGTTTGCTCTGGTCTGGGGTTTATCCTGCAGAAATACCCAGCGTCCATCTGCTTTAGCCCATGGTTGTAGCAGAAGTGCGGACTCGCTTCGTCCTTTTTTGTTGGGAAATAACTGGATGCTGGGAAGGGTACAGACATCAGAATTTACGGAATCAGCATCTTGGCTGAAAGCAAAGGATGCTCCCAGTGCAAAAAACCTCCTGGGTTTGGGGAGAGGAAACTTGGCTACCAAATATCCCTAAAAAATTAAAAATACTCGGTGGTATTTCTTGCACAGATGCTCCTGAGAGCCTCAGGTGAGGCATCGTGTGAGCCCCCTTGGAAGCAACTTTGAACATGAGGAATAACCGGGAATGGGTGATGTCGTCTTGAAAAACGGGATTCTTCCACATTTTCAATCATTTAATAGCATTCAGCTTATTTTTCCTGAGTTCAGGGTGGCACAAGGGGGTTCCTCGAATAGCTTGTGAAAAGCTTGTGTTCATCTTTCAGGGTGACGGATGAATTTTGGTAAAAACAAGCAAAAAGGGTGAAGGTTGGTGGGTAGAAAGGAGAAGTTGAAGAGCAGGAGGGTCGCTCTCGATTCACTTTATGGCCGATGAAGAGTCAGCATCACCCGCCGAGGGTGAACCTGTCCTTGCTGGCAGTTCAGAGCGAGATGTATCGTTCTCTGGAGGTGCCTCTCCCTCCCCCCTCAGCTATATTTCTTCATTTTAACCTAGATGAATGCATATATCATAAACTTCAGCACGCACAAGCCCTCTGTGAAGACGGTGACATAAAAAAACTTGCAGCCTGCTGGGGAGGGAGCATGGCTAGCACAGCATCACTGCAAATTCCAAAGTGTCCCCTCTTAAAAAAAAAAAAAAAAAAAAAAGCAAACCGTTAGAAGAGGCAGCCTGCTCTTTAATACAGAGAAATACCGTCCCATGGCTGGAAAAAAAGATCCTCAGGTATCTCCAATAAATTTGAAACTTTGGGTAGAGAAGAGGAAACGCCTGAAAAGCTGATTTTCTGATTTCTGACGTGGGATCCTCCGTTATCAATTGCATGTTTGGCTCTGAGGGAGAAGCTGCTGAAGGAGCTAGAAAAAACTGTCCCCATTTTCCCACTGATTTGGAAAGAAGAGTTGCACCTTGCAAAGCTAATATAATATTAGCCATTAAAAATGATAATGTGGAGTCGCAACAATATGATTTTTAATTTTTTTTTTGCATTCAGTTCTATTTCTAATATGGTTTTGCGGCTGTTTCATTAATCAAGGAGGTCATATTCACCTGGGGGGGTGTGGACGACTGTCTGCAATACTTGGATTTTTTAAATGTTTTAAGGCATCAGTGACCACGCTGAAAAAAACCCACCAGCTCGACTTCTCAACTTAATCTTTAATTATTTTTATCTGAAAGAGGACATAATATATTGCTGGCAAAAAAAAAGCAGCCGATAAATCTGAGGCTCTTTTAGGTAGATGCAAGCTCTTTGGGAAATACATTTCCAACTTAATGGCGATATTTCAGCAATAGCTGAAATAATTTTATTTCATAAGGAAATTTAGGATACTTTGATCTCAGGTTGCTGCCAAAACCTAAAGTACTGCTGCTGGCGGAAATGAAGGAGCCTTTATGGGGTTTTATTGCTCACCATTTCGTTCCTCGGTGCAAGCGCCCTGAGAGTTGGCTGCGATTCCTGCCCTCCTCGACCCCCAGCCCCCCCAAAAATCTTCTCTTTGCCCAAGATTTGATCGTCGCCTTGCCCTGTTCTGCAAGGGGGTTGCTGGGGGGTTGGCGATGCTCTGCTCCTTCCATCATCTGGATGCCTATGGTCAAGAGCTGATGTGGCTGAATTGATTTAAGAGGTGGGGGGGAAAAAAAGAGGGGGGGGGGAAAGGAGCAGATTAATGCGTAAAATAAAAAAAATAGAAAAAAAGAGAAAGGATTAATGCATAAAATAGCAGCTTTCCACCTTTCTCTGCATTTGGCTGCCAATAAATCCATGGGGCTGACAGTTTTGTACCGTATCCCGAGATTCATGGCCAGGGGCTCCAGCGTGAAACACCCGTCCAGTTTTTCCCGCGGGCACCAGGCGCTTCCCCAGATATTTATGGCACCCGAGTGCATTTGTTTCCCCCCAGATAAATATACCACTATTGGCAACAGCTGTCTCTCATTTTTATCTTTTTTTTTTTTTTTTTTTTTTACACAACATTTGGCTCTAAGTCCTATTCTCCAAACAAATCAACACCCATAAGGCCTCGGCGAAAGGCTTGATTTTAGCAGGTTAGATGATATCTGGCAATTAAATTGGGCTCCGGACTGCCATCTTCTGGGAAATTATTCGTCCAAGAAGCTTGCACCCCACCAGAAATTGCCACGCGCTAGAGGTAGGCTCACTCCTGGCATGAACAATAGATGCCAAGCAGGGTTTTTTTTCCCAAAATAGCCATCTCTTTTTTTTTTTATTATTTTTTTTTAGCTTCTTACCGAGATGTCTAGACCATTATGGTGCTAAATTCTGCTTTTCTCCAGCTGCAGCTATTTCTGGTGGGGAGGTTTTCCCCTTGGTATTCCCCTCGAGGATGCGCACGCTTGCGTGCCTGCAGCTGCGAGCTGGGTTTTGACATCGGACACTGAAGATTTTAAGCTGGAGTTCACTCAGGAGCGGATAATTTGGCCTCCCACTAGTTTGCTGTTGGGGGAAACAGATGAAAAGCATCGTTTTAATCCCATAAATGCAATATCCTTCTCGCTGCAAGAGGTCTGTGTCATGCAAGGACGCCGGTCTACCTTCCCAGTGCACAGGATTTTGGGTGTGCTCTCTTAATCCTCAATTCATGGGTCACCTGTAGTAGTGCAAAGTGAAAAAACCCAATTAATTTATTAATGCAAAATAATAAGAGTGGTTGATGCATGCAGACATCACTTGGCTTTCCATTGCATCTCTGCACTTGGTACCTGGTGGTTCCTGTCAAGCCCGAAAATTTGTGGAGAAGACCAGAATGTTGTGAATCTTCTCCCAAACAACTGTGGACCTCGTGGAGGAGACCAAAATATTGTGAATTTTCCCCCCAAAAAACAGTGGAGACCGATCTGAAGACCCCAAATGTGCCTTGTTTTTTCTTGAACTCATGGGTGTCCCCGTTCCTCTGCCCCACGCGAACGCGTTCCATCCTGGGTGTCACCAGTTCACAGCAAAAGTGACGCTGACGCAATTTTTTGGTAGATTCCCTCACAATAACGGAGGACTTTACACAACTTTTTGCATTTCTTCATGGGATGGAGCTGTGGCTCTTCTCCAGATGAGAAGCTGGTGGGGAGCCCAACACATTGATGGGCATCGCAACAGGATGGGGTCATCTCTTACCAAAATGGGTCACTGCAGGGAGAAATGCACTTCTGGAGGCTCTCGGGCTTTTTTGCTAGGTGGCTTTGTGAGTTGGCTCAAAGTAGAGCTCAGAGCCTCACAAAGGACTCAGGAAAGGGGTTTTTTTTTGAGGATTTAATCAAGGTTATTGGCTTTTCTTCTGAAGCAACCACACAGCTGCAGTGAAATAATCAGAGAGGAGGTGTTTTGGGGTCAAGAGTTGCTTTTTTGGTTACATCTGCTAGTAGGTTTACCCTTGGAGACAGCATCCAGCCAAGAGCTCCTCAACAGTTTTATCCCTTCCTGGTGCCTCTCTTTTTTTCCCCATTTCCTGGCACCTGAAGATACAAAAAAAAAAAAAAAAAAAAATCTGTTCCCCCCTCAGATAACTATGAATTTATGGAAAGCAGAGCAAGAGAGGTTGAGGGTGGCACGTCTCAGACTGCCTCCTGGGTTCCAGGATGTCCATATGGGACGTGCAAAAGCAGAGTTTGGTCCCCAGTTCAGATCAAGTGAGGGTTTGAACCCTCTTTCCTCACTTCAGTGTATTCAGTCTCCACGGAGTTGGTCAGCTCAACGCCGGAGTCAACTGTGTTGGTCAACTCAACGTAGGAGTTGACCAACTGTGTTGGTCAACCCAACGGTGGATATTCAATGTCCCTTTGGAATGAGCATGCTGTGCTTGAGGATGTGACTCCATGGTGGCCAAAAGCAGAGAGACACATTGTCTGGGTTTTTTTTTTTAGTGTATATTTTCAGAAAACGGAAAGTTCTGCATTTATGACTTGTCTTCCTGCTTCCAAAAAGGAGGAATAACTGGAAAAGGGATGGAAATCCTCTTTTAGGCACTGTGGTTAGAGGCATGAGGAGCGGAAAGAAAATGCCCTGGATGCACCAAGGTTCCCAAGGGAGGAAATACAGTGAGGGTCACCGGTGGCAGCCATCATCTTCAAGAGCCCTGCCCTGGTCTGGCTGCTCTCCAGTGGAAGATCTTCTGGCCCGTGACCCTCTTCTCTTCACCCCGATGCACTCCTTACCCCAAATCACGAATCTCACATAGTCCTCAAATCACCTTGGGTTTCTTCCAGAAAGTGGAAGCACTTTCTTCCAGAAGTGGAGCACTGTGCCAGGGGGCTCGTGCGAGAAATGTCAGCTCTCCTTTTTCCCCCCCACCCCCCATTTTTTTTTTTTCTTCTTTCTGCAAGATTTTTCCTGGGGGAGATCCCCCTTAATCCCATGGCATCTCTCCCGCCCGCAGGTTCTCGATGTGACTCCCACCCAGGATGCACCATGTCTCCCCGGCACCGGCTCTGACGATGATGGCCACCCAGACGGTGCCCCCTCCTCCCTACCAAGACACCCCGCAGGTGAGTGTCCCCCAGCACCCCTGAGCTCCTCCAGACCCCCTGTGACACCCAGCTCCCGCGTTAATTATCCCGCCTTCCAAAATAATGACCGTTACGAAGTATTTCACCCCAAAACGTTCTCTTCAGAGACTGGCAAAAATTTAAACCCTTCTTGACACCATCTCCAGGATTGAAGGGTCCAACAATTTGGGTTTTTTTCCTCTACCTGGCTTATTTTGGGGTCATGGGGTCGTCTTGGAGAGGTGACACACCAGCGTGTTTGCAGCCAGTGGGTTAGTAAGATGGAAAGGGGAAACATCTGGCTGAACCCGTCCTGGTTTAGCCACAGGAATGGCCTTTTGGTTTATTTTTACGGCGTTTTTTGGCAACCTGGTGCTGGAGAGGGGGAAGACTTGACCTCCAGCGTTGCTCTAAGGGGTTGAATAACTTTTCTGAGCATCATTATGGAGTTAAGTTATTAAAAGAAGGGCTTGTCCAAGAGAAACTCTACTGGAGCACCCCAGTGGGCTGGATGTGGGGTTGGGGTTGGATTTTGGAGGCAGTTCCATGCCTTGCAGACCATCCCGAGATTTTTCGGAGGGGCAAATTCACAAATTCCATCTTTCCTGGCTACAGCGACTGAATGGGGATGATTTGGATTGAGCGCTGAACCGGCTCCGTGTTCAAAGCAGCTTTTTTGGGGGGTTCATACGGGAAATTTTGAGGGTTTCCCCCATTTTCTGGCTGCATAAGCAGAAAAATCTCCCTTCCCAGGAAAAAAAAAATCAACCTTGTTCTCTGCAAGCTAAAATAAATAAATCGACTTTAACGCGCCCCCCCCCCCCCCCAAGCCACCTGGGTCTCCTTTCCACTCATCTCCTTCGGTGGGAAAAGGTCACTTCTCACAAATGACACCTCGGTGGGGTTTTTATGGCTCCTCCAACTTCTGTGTCATCATTTGCTCGCTTCACTGCTCTGCTCCGAGAAGGTGTTTTTTTTTTTTCCAATTTTTTTTTTTTTTTTCCTTCCCCCCCCACCTTGAAATACGCCCCCTTTCTCGCTTACGCGGCAGGGAGCCGCAACGCCGTTTTAGTCCTAATGGGCAATTTAAGGGAATTCTGAAATAGCTGAGATTTTCTGCAGGCATCCTATGGAGACGTCCCCTCTACCTTCCCCATTCGTGGCCCTTACCTGCCCCTCACCGCAATACGTTCAGTTCTGGGGACCCTCAGGAGCGGTTTTGGCCAAATCCTTCCTTTTTCCCTCTATCGAGGGGGTTGCTCAAGCATTTTTCCTGCAGTTTGATGGGTTTGGAGAAAAAGCTGCAGCCAAGAGTTGCTTTTTTAAATTTTTTTTCTTTGACTCAACGCTGTGACTGCTGTGAGCTTTTCACCGGGAAATCTGGGATTTCTAAGGGTTGGAACAGTAAATTGCACAAATTTCCTAAAGATGGGGGATTTTTCCTAGATGGGAGGGTGGGTGAGAAATAAAAAAAAAATCATTTATCAGAGCTACAACCAGCTCTTCCTCCTCAAGGGGACCGTTTCGGCGAGAAAAGTGCTAAAAAAGGGGTTTGGAGGAATTTTGCATTAATATTTTACTGCAGAGGCTATGCAAGCTATCACCCTCACTGTCAGCATTTGGCTAAAAGGGAGCAGAAATGGTGGGAAAAGCAGCATTTTGGAGGAAAAAAAAAAAGATCTAATAATCACCTGGTTCTGCTAAAGGGGGTAATAAGGAGCATCATTTATACCGAGCGTGATCACACTGGCCAGGCAACTCTACCTGTTGAAAATTAAAGAGTCTGCATAAAATTCTGCATTTATTTAATAATTTTTTTAAATAAATTAAAAGAAAAAGCTAAGAGAAAGGCTTCAGCCATTTCATTGTTAGCAGAAAGAGCTTGTTTTAAAAATAGGTATGGAAAATGATGAAAGCAACTTTGCCCCCCCTAAAAGTGCTTTCTAGGCGGTTACATCATGGACAATTGAAAAAAATAATAATATTCATTTACTTGCTATATAACTATATTTTTAAAAAGTATTAAAAATGGGGGGGCGATGTTGACTTTTCAGAATTTTCCACACATAAAGGGATAAAAGCAGCTTTACCACCCCCACCCCCAAAAAAGTGCTTTTTAGGTGATTATATCAGGAACAACAATGGAAAAATATAAAAATACAAGTTTTTTTTTTAAAAAGTATAAAAAATATTTTTGAAGACAATCACAGATTAAAAATTGCCTGATGCCATTGATTTTTTCAGTAGGATCAATGAAAACCCCCAACTCCTGGTGTCCTGGGCACATTTTTGGGCTCAGACCCCCAGATTTCAGCACGGGTGATGGCCCAAGAGAAATTTCCCAGTGCAATGCTCAGGACCAGGGGAAATATCGCTGATTTAGGAGATTTTCTTGCCCTGAAGACCTCTTCCCTGTGGTCGCTCTCTAGAGTTGATGTATCTGGCCATAGCCTTCAAAAAAACCCGAAAGCAAGGGGGATTATCGCATTTAAACCTGTGGGAAGCCCCTGCGGCGCCTGGTGAGCAGCCACTCGCTCCAGCAAAGGATTTTCTTCCTAAAGAAGCAAAAATCCCAGAAATCCCGTCTGCAAAGGGACGGGGAGGTGATGCACATCACGGAGCGACGCGCGCCTCGAAAATCTTCGCTTCAACCGGGAGTCTTGCACAAAAGCGTGGGGGGTTTTTTTTGCCTTTTTTCCACCACCCCAATTTTATTTTTACCTTCTTTTTTCCTTTCCTTTAAAAAGATTTGAAACCATATTTTTAATCGTATTTTTTAACATTTTATTTTACATTTTTACATATTTTAACGTAATTATTTTGCGTGGGTTTTAACCTTTTTAACTTTTTTTTTAGCATACTCGCTGTACCTGATTTTTTGTACATTTTTTCACCCCTTTTTGGTTGTTGTTTTTTTTTTTTTTTTTTTAAATTTTATTATTTTTTCCCCATCTGCAACTAATTTTGGCCGTTTTGGGTGGGGCAGGGAATAAATCCCCACCTGCGTTTTTTTTCAACACCTGCAACTTTCATACCCAAATCCAGCCCCTTTCCCCCCAAATTCCCCCATTTTCCACCTGCTGAGATGCTCGTGTTCCCGAGCCAGGATCCTGCTGCCTTTTTCCTCCTTTCCCATCCCCACCTGCTACCTGTAAAGCCATTTTTGGCTGCATTTTTGCCTTCCTCCCTGTCCAGCATCCCTATCTGAGCATCCTCTCACCTCTTTTTTTTCCGCTGACTTGAGCTTATTTTTATTTATTTTTTGTTATTTTCTTTAGTACAAGGTGAGGTAATGGCTTTGACGGAGCCGCAGAGGAGGCTTTTTTTTTTTTCTTTTTCTTTTTTTTAGGGGGTAATAGCCCAATTAGTTGCAAACTTGGCTTGAAACAGCCAACTTGGCAGGATTTCGGGGCAGGATGCGAAAAAGGCTTCAGCATCCTGGTAAATGACGTGACGAGGGGAAAAAAATTAAAAAGGAAAAACGAGCGAGAATAAAAAGCCATTTCCCCCTTAAAAAAAGTAATTTTCACGGGAGATAACAGTGAGAAAAAAGGGGGAAAAGAGAAAGGGGATGGGGGGATATTCGATGGCATGGCTGGAGCATCCCAAAATCCACTTGCCTTTTGGGCTTAGAAAATAGGGGGGGGAAAGAAAAATCCAAACGGGAGACAGGAACTGGGAGGGAACCCCAAATTTTCGCTTATTTTATTTAGCAGCAGGGAAGGGAAAAGGGGTGGAAATCCTCTTCTAGGCTGGGAGAGTGAGAAATTAAATAGCACTGGGTGAATTTACAGGTGCCAGAGCCAAACTTTGGAGTTATGAACAATAAAGGAGATTAAAAAAAAAAATAAAGGCGCTGTATCGGCAGCAAAAGGTCAGGCAGGATATATTAAAGTCAAACATTTTAAAAGCAAAGGTGTCATGGGTTTGGCCCAGCTTGGCTTTATGCAGCTTTTAAGGGAAGCGAGAAATCTGCTTTTTTCGTGGCAAAAACCTGGGTATAAGGGTGGGTTTGGCTGGTGAAGACTGTGGGCATCCACATGTATAATATATATATATTTTTATATATATGTATGTGTGTGTGTTTATATATACATATATATATATATAATTTTTTGTTTATATATAAATGACCACAGAAGGGATTACAGAAGGATATTAAATAAATAAATAAATAGATAAAATATACTAAATAATATTTTATTTCTGTGTACATAAGCACAGAAGTAAATATATAAGTAGTTAGGCAAATAAATAAATCATATAAAAATACTTCCTTACTATATAAAGCCAGAAATAAATATATACGTATAAACCAAAGAAATAATTAATATCTGGTTTTTTAATTATATATAGCTAAACAGAAATGAATGTATAAGTATATTATAAAATAAATAAATTACATTTAGCAAGAGCAGAGGCTTCCTTTCCCTACCCAGCTCAAGGGGGGGTATGTCAAAAATTTACCAGTGAAAACAGGCAAATGGTAATTTTTTTACACCATTTTGACACCCAAGCAGGTGAAACACCCACTTTGCGTTAATTTTCCACTGAGATTTTGGGATAAACGCACCACATTCAGGGGGTTGCTGATGCGTTTGAACCCCAATCGATCCAAATTCTCCCGGAATTTCTCTTTTTTAACCCAATCTTTCAAAGGTAAAGCTACGTGTTGCACAGCAGATCTCGGACCTGTCTGCAGATAATTCAGATTTGAGTGCAATTAATTTTAAGTGGTGATTGCCCCCTACGTAGATGCAATCCTGTACACAGGGGGGGTGGGGGTTTGGGGGTGATGCTGGAAGGATGCACGGTGGTTTGCACAGGCAGGGGCACGCGCGCGTTTCACATTGTAAATCCAAATATTTAACTAAATCACAACTTTTTGTAAAAAAAAAAAAACAAAACGTGAGTTAGTGGAATGATTTCTGACATAGCCGATGTGATTTGGCTCAGCGTTGGGATCTGGGGCAGCATCGGGGTTGAAGGTGGGTGATCAGGGCATGGGGGGGGGGAATAAAAAAAGGTTGGATTTTTTTTCTGGCTGGCTTCTCAGCGGGCAAAAATGACTCATTCCTGGGCTTGGTGAGTTGGAAGAGGCTCATGTAATTTTGGAAGGAAGTTTCGAATGCCTGTGTGTCTAGACAATAATACCTGCTTTGAAAAAAATCTTGGCGAGCAGCAGCGTTGCAGCTGATTTAATCTGGGGCTTCTGCAAAGCATCCCTTAATAAATTACCCCCCGCCTTTGCTTTGCTGCTGGTGCAATAAGCATGTTGGAATTTTTTCCTGTATTTTCCCCAAGTAAAAAAAAGTGGGAAAAACCTAAACCTGCTCTTTCCAGGCTTAGAAAAAATTCAAATATATTTTTACTTCCCCCCAGACCATCCTGCTCAGAGCCCCACCACGGGGCTGCCTCCTCCTCAGTTTTAAAAACCCGACGCAAAGGCTGCACAGCTCAGTGGAAAAGTGTGACAAACCCCAGCGTTGTTTTGTTTTCTTCCTTTTTTTATTCCCTCTCCTTTATTTTCTCCTTCCCCCCCTCAGATGACGGCCACAGCCCAGCAGCCCACCAAGGCACAGCCCGTGCATCTCGCCGCGCCGGCGGTGGCCACCAACCCCCCGGTACCCGCCACGGCCGGCGACCCCCAGGCGCAGCTGGAGGCCGACAAGCGAGCCGTCTACAGGTGATGGATGCAGGCTACTGTCAGCATGCATTAATTAATTAATGCATTCATTAATGCATTATTTTGTTAATGCATCAGTTATTGTAATGCCTTACTAATGCATCGATTCAGCGATGCGTTAACTAAATGCGTTGGTTAATGCATCGGATCATTGATGAAGTCATTATTATAACGCATTATTAATTCATTATTATTCTAATGCATTAATTAACATACAGGAACGGGATGATTAGCGGTTAGATCCTTTCTAGCAAGAAGAACTATCGGTAAGAACGGGGTGGAGCTCCTTCCTGGACCTGGTGTTGCAGCATCACCCCAACTACAAAACAGTCGCTCCCCCAAAACCCAAAATTAGCCTTTTTTTTTTTTTTTTTTCCAAAACCATGTGATTTGGGGCCAAAAAAGAACCCAGAAGGAGTAAAGTCATGTATTGACCTGGAATATGAAGTTCATGCATCCATACGGGGTGCGGGCAGCTGCAGGTGCAGGATGGATGAGCCCCTTCAGTCCCCTTTTTTTGGTACTTTGGACATAATAATATATAATGTAATATATGCAGTAATGTTACTGTCTAATTGCAATAAGTAACATTATAATTATGTAAATAGTATAATTGTATAAGTGATCTGTAATTATATAAGTGATACGTAATTATTTACAAT
This sequence comes from Falco punctatus, assembly GCF_963210335.1. Lineage (NCBI taxonomy): Eukaryota > Metazoa > Chordata > Aves > Falconiformes > Falconidae > Falco > Falco punctatus. Next base: position 2,180,295 of record NC_137596.1, on the reverse strand, counting down.
ATTATAATGTATACAGTAGTGATGTAAAACAGCAATGTATAATATTATAATATAATTAGGATTAAGGTTTAAGGTTAAGGATTAACCCCCTGTTAATGGCTAGGGCTGCGGGGGCTCGCGAACCAAAAAAACGCAGCTTGGAAGTGAAGGAATTAAAATATTTTGACTCCAAATAATCAAATATTACGAGTTTGAAAGGTCTGGCAAGGCGGATGAAGGCATGGAATAAACCCGCCGGTTTCCCAGGAAATGCAAAGGATTATTCGCAGTGGGTCTCAAGACTTTTTTCCGATGATGGAAATAATTTTCTCCAGGCAAAAAGGGTCATTCAAGAACACCCCACCCCCCCCTTTCCTTTGCACTGCGGTGAGGGGTTTGCAGCATTCCTGGGATAACGGAAACCAAAAAAACCCTTTGGACTTTCCACAGCTTTTATTTGAAGGTCAAAAAAATGCCAGAAACACCTATTTGCAGCTATTTCCCACCCTGAAAAGTGGGAAAAAAATTGTTGGTTGGTCTTGGTTGCCCAAACCTGGATGCTTATTTTTGTGTCCCAGCCGAAACTGTCTCCCAGATACATTTTTATCTCTACATCCACACCAACAAGCCTTCTTTTGCTGTGTGCAAAATTGGAATATTCCCCTCTACAGCGGATAATATGGACCATGCATGTCTCAGGGGTTTTTTTAGCCCCTCCACTCAAAACGATGGATATTTGTTAATTTTCAGTAATTGCACCAAGGCAGAAGGCATCGGTTGTAAGCGTCAGTTGATGATCCAGGAGGGAAATCGCTGGGAAAACGGGATGGGAAATATGAAAAATGCTGGACGAGTCACCCCACTGGGTTTTATGCTCTAGTGGGAGGTTTATCATCCATTAAAAAAAAAGAGAAAAAAGAGAAAGAAAAAAAAATCCTCCCCCTCCGTGCCTGGCGTGAGAGCATCTTCGCAGGGGCTGCTCCAGCAGCATCCCTGTTTTTTCCCAGCTGATGGGATTTTCCTGACTTTATGCAACAGCGGGGCTGGGACTTCCCGACGGATTTTGGACCAGTGAAGAAGATGCTCCTGCAGGAACTGACACTTAAACCTCCCAGCACCACAAACTGGATTTTTCCAAGTGGGAAATGGCTGAGATTTTTTTGCATTAAGTTTTGTTTGGTTTTGTTTTTTGGGATGATTTTATTTTTTTAGGGGGAAAGGGGTATACTGGAGCTGGGCAAAAAAAAATCCACGTTGTGGCGTGCCCAGGATGCCACCAGCTCGCGGGCAGAGCCCTGCTGAAGGTGCGAAATTAGGCCATTAGAGGAATTCATTTCTCTTTATTAGCCCGTGTCGAATCCTTTTTATTAGTGGCTGCAAACGACCTCTCTCCTGCAGGAAAATGTCAGGGCCGGTTCAGCCCTTTTATTAGGAGGATTCCCTGAAAAAAAAAAAAAATAAAAGGAGGGGGGTGGGGGTGGATTTTGCAAAACCGTATTGGGCAAAAGCAGATTTTTCCACCCCAAAACCCTTCCTTGTGCTGTAGGGGTGATTCTCCACTTCTGTAACACCTGCAGTGTGGAAAATCCTCTTGTTTATCCTGGATATCTATCTTCCCCCCCCCCCCCCCCCCCCCAAATGTCAGAGCAAGGATGGGATTCAGCTCTCAATTTTCACATCACGACCGATACCTACAGACCCCCGTGGTGGCCCGTCCCTTCCCCAGCCTGCCACGGCCACAGGAAGGCTGGCGATGGAGAAAACTGCAATGATTTTTTGCATGCAAGAAGTTAAAAAAAAAAAGAAAAAAAAAAGATTGCAACACCAATCCAGCTGGTGGCAGAAACCCCGCTTGCACCACCGCTCCTGGACACTGCGCTGGGCTGGGGGCTCAGTGCTCTCCCTTAACCCACCCCTGCGGGTTTTGCGCCTCCCCCTTGTTTTGTTTTATGTTATTAGTTGATTTTATGTTAGTTGATTTCATTTTGGTTTGGGTTTTGGGTTTTTTTTTGTTTGTTTGTTTGTTTTATTATATTTTATTCTTTATTTTATTTTCATTTCTTTTTTATTTGTTTGGATTGGATTGGTTTAGTTTTATTATTTTATTTTAGGTTATTGTGTTATTTTAGTTAATTATTTTATTTTGGATTATTTGAATTCATTTTTTTTTCCAACTGAAAATGTGCCATGTGCCCCCCCCTTCTCCCCCCAGCACTCCCAGACACTGGGGGTCAATAGCAGCGCTGCCCCAATTATTAACACCGACGAGTGCGGGGCGATGCTGGCAGCACCTTTAATCCCCCCTTGGTTGATACAACCCCCTCAAAGCAAAGGGGCTACAAATTGCTCAGAGGATGCAATATCCACCCCCCCCCCCCCAAAAAAAAAACCAAACAGCCAACCCCCCCTTCCCCAGCCCATCCTTGGGGTAATTCCGTGCGCCTTTGCTCCTAATTGATGGAGCGGCTCTGGAAATGGCAGCGGGCACCTGCCACTGAGCTGCCGGTTGATAAGCCCCAATAATTCTGCCCGCTGCCTGGAATTTGCCTTTCATATCCCTCAGCTAAGCCCCGGCGGGGCTGCCGAAATTATGAAATTATTCCCCCCGCCCCCCACCTCCCCGTTCTCTGCTCCAGCCTCAGCGAATCTTGCATTAAACCGGGATCAGGACAGATTAAACTATAATATGCTGCAGTATTAGCGGCTGCAAATGAAGACTTAGCAGAGGGGTTTAACCCCTTTGCCTGGCTCCGGCTTAGAAAAGACTGGCGGGAAGTGGTTCGTAATCATCTTTTGGACCATCTTTTGGAGATAAAGCGGTGGAGCAAATCCCATTGCGCTGGGATAATGGGGGTGCTGGGGGGGACCATCCCTGGAGCAGCATTTTGCATGCCTCCCCTGAAAGACTCCATAAATTCTTTTTTTTTTTTAAATTTGCACAGCTGGAGAGGCTCAGTGAGGGGTGCAGTGCCTCGTGGCCTTCATCCCCTTCTTCTCCACGTGCTTTGGTGTTGTGTGTATATTGGCATTTTATATTGCATCAATTTAGCATCGTCAGAGCAAATTGTGGATTTGCAAGAATCACGAGCCTGTTTTTGAATCCGTAGAGTGAACTGTGGATTTGCAAGAATTGCAAATCTTTGTTTTCCAAGAATCGTCCTGTGGTAAGAAAGAAGTGGGGTTTGACCCGTCTTCATGGACAGACATGGATGTGCTTGATGGGACCTCTCAGTGGAGGAGCAACCCACAGCAAGGTCCGTCCATAGGATGCTGCGGGCACGTAGAAATACCAGCTCACCTCCTTCTGGCATCTCCAACCAAGAGAGATGAGTGGGTGCTGGAGTCGATCCCCAACGTGCAAAGCCACCAGGATAGCAGATGCCTCCAAGACAGCCACCCCAAAGCCCATGGCAAAACATTTGGGAAACGCCGGCTTTGGTGCAAGGGTGGAAAGCACCAAGATGTTGGGAGAGGTCATTGCCTGGGGGAGAAGATGGTGATTTTTGCAATTTTTAACCTTTTTTTGTTGTTGGGGAAGGTCTGGAGGGAGCGCTTCCAGCATTGGCTTGGAAGTGAGGTTTGCACCACCAGGCTCTTGCAAGCTGGGAGGGAATGGATGGATGGTGTGGGGTGGAAATGGACATGGGACCTAAACCAGTGTGCGTGATGGGAGGTCTCCTTTGTCCTCTGCAGACACCCGCTGTTCCCGCTGCTGACTCTGCTCTTTGAGAAGTGCGAGCAGGCGACGCAGGGCTCTGAGTGCATCACCTCGGCCAGCTTTGACGTCGACATAGAGAACTTTGTTCACCAGCAGGAGCAGGAGCACAAGCCCTTCTTCAGCGATGACCCTGAGCTGGACAACCTGGTAGAGGCAGCTGGGGCTTGGCAGATGGTTTTTGGGGGACAGGGAGAAGGTAGGGGGTGAGGAACAAACTATGAAGATCTACCACCCTGGGCAACCTCTTTGGGCTCCATTTGTAGTGTTGGCCATCTTGGCAATGTTCTCTGTAGACCTTGTGAGACCTTCTCTGGGACCTTCTCCATAGATCCCCTGTGAGAACAGACCCCTGCCCATTTTTTTGCTTCGTTTCCCACACAAATGCCATGGGGTCAGCGTGTTTGCTGGAAGCAGTGGAGCCCGGTGGCTGGTTTGTGCACCAAAACTTGCAGTCTCTGCAGGAATTACTGCTCTTCGGTGCAACATGCAATAGCACCTGTGTCCTTGGCTGGCACCATCTTGTTCCAAGTGTGATGGCCAGCTCTTGTCCTAGAAACAAGACAAAATAAGAGCTTTTTCCAGAAAGGGTGATGCATGGCAATGGTTTGGGACACTTTGGATTGTTTTTGGTGGCTTCCCTGTCGTAGAAACCCAAGTTTCCTACTGTACCCATTGCTGCTGCAAGGTGCTTGGGATGGAGCTTTTCTCTTGTGGGGACCTCAGGAAGCATCCCCAAATCCCATTATTTTGTCCAGAAAGACTCCACAGGTGGTCTCCATGGCAAACATGTGGGTAGACAGGTCATTGGCACCATCCTGGCATGCCCACAAAGCAAATCTTTAGGGTCAGAAGAAGTAATTGGCAATTTTGCCCACCTCTGATGATGCAAAGTGCAAAACACCTTCCCCACTGGTTGGCATGTCCCCTGGGATGTGTAGCAGAGGGATTTCCATCCCAGAAATGAAGCAGCACCAGGCAGTTCACAGGCAGCTTTCTCCAAGTATGACAGATCTCAAGGTGGTCATGTTCGATGACCTGTCACGAAGGGAAGAAGCACAAGCAATGCACGTCCACGTGCAAAAGCTACCGCTTCCCTAGAAAAGCAAGAGACAGTTTCAAGATGGAGTAAAATCCTGCGGGTTTTTTTGTGCCTGATACCAGCTCGTGGAAGAGAGTTTCGCAACATCTCTAAATCAAGAGTGGCTTGGCAGTCTGTGGAGAGCCCTGCAAAAAAATTCCAGGCTGTGCAAAGCCCTGTTTGGAGATTTCTAAACCCATTTTGCAGTGTAGCCAGAAACAGCCATCGCACCGGGATGAGCAACCACGAAAAGCAATGTTTTGGGTTATTTCAGTTTGGGGACTGAACATGCATCCAATGTTGAGGTGCACCAAAAAAAAAAAACCCATCGCATTAAATTACCTAAAAATGGGCGCAGTGATGTAGCAAGAAGAGAGAGACGGAACCAGCCGAAGCTAAAAATAAAAAGATATAAAATTTTGAGGGAGGAGAACCTATCCCTACATGTATCAAGGTGAAACATCTCCAGGAAATGGTCAGTGCAGGACGTGTGTCCACAGAGGCTATTTTAACTCAGTTTTTTGGTGGTTTCTTAAAAAACCCCACACCAATAATGTTTTAGGGGCATGTTTTGGAGCAACTTGTGCTGCCAAGGTGAGATTTGACCACGGGCAGTTGCACTGACCCCATGTATGACCTTGTAGCACTGGATATATTCATCTTCATACATATATCTATGTGTGTGTGTGTATTTTTGCCCTATTTCTAAGACATATCTGCATGTATATATTCCATCCAATTCCCAGACCTTCTCCAAAAGCCATCCAAATCACTCGATGTGGTTGGTTTCCATCAAGACAGAGGAGATGGTTAACGTGATGATGAAGAAGGACTCTTCCTATTGGTGGGAAGCGCCAACCAGAGGGAATTTTGGATGAAAAACTCTTGCAGTGCTCAAAACTCAGCACTTATTTCAACCTGTTCCCGAGCTGACACTTTTTCCCTGTTGACATTGTCCCTTTTTTTTTTTTTTTTTTTATTATTTTTTTGCATGTTTTCTTTTTGTAACGCCGTCAGTTCCCTGGAAATCAGTGATGGCAAAGCAGGGATGAAAAGGCCAGCGGCATTAGCTATCATTAGAATAAGAGTCATGTATTCCTCACCGCCGAGATGCACATAATTAGAAATTAGAAAAAGGTCAGATCTCACCATTATCAACTCAATCAGCTGCCGAGTGCCACACAGTCAATTAATTCAGCATCTGTATTTTTTACAACCCCGCGCACGTACGCCGTCCGACTGTAACTCTTTATCCGGACAGATATACGACGCAGCGGAGCAGGGACATAAAATGAGACCCTAAGCAAATGAGCTGAGATAATTGAGAGATTTATTTTTTATACATATATGTGTCAGGTCTTCTTGCCTTTGCCCTTGAATATTGACTTTCATGGCCGTTGAGCCCTGGGAGGATGCGGAGAGCCAGGGCGCGATGCCTCTACCTTGCACTTTGCCTGCGCCAACTGGGAAGGAGGACAAGAAAGTAGGGGAAAAAAAAGCCCAAAAAGGCCAAAAAATTTTTTTTCAAAAGGATTTTTCCAGCCACAACCCCTCATCGCCTTCGTTTGCCAACCAAAAATTCACTTTCTCTGTCGTGGAGCCACCACCTGAGTTTGGCCCTGGATTTTTCGGGATGCTTCCCAACCGTGACGACTCGCAGTTTGTAAAGATGACCACTAAAATTTGCAAGTTAAAAACACCCTTTGAAATGCAAAGACGCTTTGTTACATAAAACCAGATTTATTGCCCCAGAGTGAATAGCTGAAATTTTATATATTATGCAAGATTTCAAACAGCGGCTGTAAAACTTAAGGTTTCAGCTTGGCGAGAGGAATGTTTTATGTGTAAATTTTTTAACGTTTATGGGGTACGTTTTAATGAGGCCCAGGCTTTGCACTGGCAACAGCTCACGGCAGAGCTGCAGCCCTGTAATCTTGTTAGAAGAAGTGGTCTCCAGAGAATAACCAAACACTTCTCGACATCCAGGGCTTTGGCTCGGAATTTTTTTTTTTGGGCACGGGGAGCAATTCCCTTGAAGGCGACGGGGAATTTTGTGATTTTTTTACCTCTTGGTGTTTCAGAGGAATGATTGATGGGGAGGGAAAAGAAATGCGGAGGTGCAGAGGGATGGGTTCTGGGATGGGGCTGGGGCAAGAATATTGATTTTTTTTGGCTTTTGTTGGTGTGTTGAGCAAGGAAATGCATTGAATTCTACCGCAGGGATCGTTTCCAGGTTAGATTTTGGGTAAGAATATTGATTTTTGGGTGGTTTTTTTTCGGATGAGTCGAGGAAAAAGAGTATTTTTTTTAACTTTGCCATTGTGTGCTCTTGCACAGATGGTGAAGGCGATCCAGGTGCTGCGCATCCACCTTCTGGAGCTGGAGAAGGTCAACGAGTTGTGCAAGGACTTTTGCAACCGCTACATCACCTGCCTCAAAACCAAGATGCACAGTGACAACCTACTCAGGAACGACCTGGGGGGGCCCTACTCCCCCAACCCCTCCTCCATTAGCCTCCACCCCCAGGTAACACCTTAAAAATGCCTCAAAACCCACCGCTGTTGCATGTTGGCCAATGGATGAGTTGGGTCAACAAGGCTTGAGGGTCTGTAACTCTTGTGGAAATTCATCAAAAGCCTCCCCAGTTGAGGAAAATAACTTCAAAACAACCTGTATCTTGTTCGTGCGGTGCAGTAAGTGGTGCTGCAACAATCGTTTGGCTTTTTTAAAAATTTTTTTTCATGGGTTTGGCAGAGCTACAGCCCCAATGTTTTGTGTCTCTCCAAAAGGGAGAGGTGAGGAATTCTCCCAAAGTCTTACGTTGCAGCAGTGAAATTTGGGGGGGAGGAATTTCAGAAGCCGTGCAAGTGCGTGGGAAAATGGGCAGGAAATTTGCATTTTTTTCATGAAAAAAATACTATTTGTTGGCAGGAGGGACAGAAACACCGTGATTTTCTTTACTACTTCCTCTCTCCCCGTTCTTGTCTTCATTTCAAAGCAGCTCAACAGATTTTTGGGTCTCGGATAACCCTTTTTGGCTTCACAGCACCTTTTTTTGCCCTGACACATCTTGCAGTTCTTCCCCAGCATGATCGACATTCCCACCTTGGGTTATTTTTTTTTCATGATTTGGATTTTAGCTAGGAGAAGACGACATTTGGTGCCTCAAGCATAGTGGAAAAGTACAAGGAGATGCCCAAGAATTGTAGAAATATCAGATGGAGTGGCCAACCCAAGCTGCATCTTGGTGGCTTTTGGGGCACAATAATGGATTTAATAATATTTGGGAAAAAAGTTGCCCATGGGTTGGAGTTTTCCTGTGCATTTACAGTGCAGGGAATAAATGTTGGTTGGTTGCATCCCGGAAAACTTCCTTGATGCAATATTGTGTGTCCCTTGGGGATTTCTCTCTCTCTCAGATGCTCTGTTTTTTTGGTGGGGGGAAATGAAATTTGGGGTTGCACGATCCCACTAGAAATAACTCCAGCCAACCTGAAATAACCCAAGGAGCTCTTGGGGTTCCCTCGCAAAAGGGTGCAGGTGGTGGTGGCTTTTTAGGGCTATTCAGGGCGGTTTTAGAGTGGTGGAAAGGAAAAGAATTGTCATTTTTGGCAGCTTGGCTCCAAGTGTTGCAGAGTTTGAAGCTCCCAACATGATGCTTGTGGCATAGGGAGGGAAAAGCCACCCCCCCCCCCCCCCCCAGTTTTATTTCTTGTTTGGGTTTCCTGAAAGCACCAAACCACTTAATAATTGATCTAAAACCCCCCATCCTCTCTCTATTTTCTAATAATCTCTAGAAATGGACTTATTATCCCTTCGCTGCTTTATGGTAGCATTCCTTATGATCAAAATTAGCAAGACACTTGCATAAAAGAGAACAATAATTGCTCAACGAGCATCTCGTTTGTAATTTATTAGTTTCTATTATTGTGCGTCACCATGGCAACAGCTCGCATCCCGGGTGATGAGAGAGATGTTAGATATGAGCCGACGAAGCTCCCGGTCCCAGCAAATGGAGATGCATGGTTTTTATCAGTAATTTTCATGAAAATAATAAGTGAGGGAGTTAATGAGATGGAAAGCCGTCCTGTGGCTATTGTGATTTTTTTCCCCCTCTTTTCCTTTTTTTTTTTTTTTTTTTTTTTTTTTTAAAGTGTTGATCTAATTAGAATGCATCGGTCAGGAAAAGTAATGAGGATTTAGTGCCTCACAAAGAGGTGGGGATCGTATCAGAAAATTAGCACAAGTCTTTGGAAAATAATCAAGCCCATGGAGAGGCTCCGAGTGCCTCTGATTCCTGCAAACCCGGAGCTGCCGATGTTTCCCTTCCGGGCAAGACTTGAAAGTTGAATAATGCAAGTGAGGATTTGGAGGCAGTTGCTACATGAATGGGAACGTGCCCAGGAAAGACCCAACTGGAGGGGAAACGCTTCCTCGACAACGAGGGGATTTCAGCAGGCAATGGGAGCCAAACCGCTCATGGTGATAGACCAGGAGCCACCATCTCATCTGGCCTTTGGATGCCAATGACACACCAGGGACGACACAATGTCAAATTTTTGTCTAATTATCCAACTAAGCAATGTCAAGTGCCCGAGTGCTTCAACTTACTGAGTATACTTGAGTTTTTCATGGATGAAGCTTAAAAAAAAAAAGGGTGGAAATACTTTGTATCCATCAGCTTGAGTTTTAAGGGCTGGTGATGCTCTGGAGAACTGAAGAATCACGGGATCGCTTTTTAAAAACTGGCAAGTGGGAAGATTTTGCTGATTATTGTCCTGTTAAACTCATGCTGAGAGCAGGTAAAACAGCAAAGGAGCCACTAATTTAGGATTATTTTTTTTTATATATATCTACGTCATGGAAATGTGATTAATACCAATGAACAAGATTTATCAGAAAATAGGTTTTCTCAGGGTATGAGAGGGGAGTCAATCGTTTTGCAAGGAGATACACCAGCTTGGTCATGCAAGTAAAATATTATTTTTTTTTTCCAAATATTTCCCCGTGGGACAGCCTACACAAAAAATTATGGATACACAATAACAAGGATGTCGACCAAAACAGAGAAAACAATGTCTGGACCTGTCAAAATATCACTGTGGGAGAAACGTGGTTGGATTTCCCTGTTGTTTCTGAAAAGGATGGCCTGTGGCTTGGCGTTATTTGTGCCTTGTAAGATGAGAAATGCAAGAATTTCTGGAAATGCAAAAATGCCTGGAGGTGATGGAAAGATGAGAGAGCACCCAAACAGATGTTTTGACTGTTGCTGAAATCTTCCCACGTCGCTAAGTCTAGAGATGACTCCTGGTGTTGGCCAAGTTTGGGTGAAACGTTGGGTTTTATCCTGTGCGGTGAGCCGGTCCCGAACCTTCGTTGCCTCGTTGACATCTTTCTGCCCCGCTTTCTCCATCGCTTTCTCATTTTGGGTTTCGTCTGGTTTTGTGGAGAAGTTTTAGCCTCTTTGGCCAGCTCATCCACTGAGCGATTCCCCTTCTTCCATTTTTCTTGGTGTTTTTTCACTTGGCTTCATTCCTCTCCCTTGAGTCCTCGTTGGACCCTTGTTAACTCCCTTTAATGAATATTTTCCAGTTTTTTCAGGCAGGGATGGGAGAGTGGCAGTGCTTGTTGCATGGCGGGGGAAGCCAATTTAAACCAGTGTTTAAAGTGGATCAGTTCAACTTTCCCTTGACATCAACGTGGTCCTCACTGCTCTCTGGTTGACTTGCAAGACAAAGCCCATTGCAAAGCCGGTCACACTGGGAACCACAGCACTGCCAGGGACCTTTAAATTGGATTAAATCTTGCATTTTTCAGCTCTCATTTCAAGGGAGAACTGCAGCAGATGGGCAGTGGGCATTTTCAAACTGAGCGTTTTCAGGACAGAGTTTCATCTTCTTGAATTCCTTCGGTCTTGCTGGTGGTTGGAAACTCATGGTTGGGTTGGCCTGACTTGATGCAGTACTGGTCTGTGTAGATTTTAATGTATCCAAGTTTGCCCTGGGGACAAGCTTGCACTTCTCTGTTACTGAAAGCCAACTTTTTTCTTATCTCCATCCATCCACCCACCCCCGAAGGAGCCTTTTGATTCTTCTCACATGAGTTTGAGTTTGGCCAGCTCTTCCTCAGCCACCTCACGGGTTTCCTTTTTCTCCAGCTAACCCCCATTTTCCCCAGCTTTACTTGATGGCAAAGAAATTTCACCAAGTTAGGATGAGACGGAAATTTTTGTGCCTGTATGCCACTCAGAAATAAATTGCTGTTTCATAAAACCCAAGGGGACGAACATCAGCTGGAGTAGCGGCTGAATTTTAGCACTTATTTACACTTGGGCACATGGTCTTTGACACTTGCTTTATTGTAAGAAGGGTTTTTTTGTGCAACACAATATGTACCAGGTCTTTTTCTTCATTAAAGTGACTTTTAATTCGGAGAAATCGCCTTTTGCCATAGAGCTGTGGGAGGTCAGTGCTGAGATGTGGATCTGCAGAGACACCTAGTGATGCGGTTTTTTACACTCAGGTTTCAGAATTGCCAGAAACATTTCGATTTCTTTGAAGTCCTAAAATATAAAATATTTTCCACTGCAGCAAAATCACGAGCATAATATAATTTGGCTGACATTTGCGATCCAAGGCAATTAGTATGTAAAATATATTTTTAAAATCTTCTTGGAGACACCTATATTTATTTTAAGGCAGAACCATCACGTCCATTGGGTACCCTTGGTTTCACAGTGCTGTTGCAGAAGCAGCAGCAATTTCTTTCATATTTTTTTCTAATAATTACCAATAATCTGGCTTTTTGGACACCACTTAACTGGTGTTTCAGGACAGTTTTCCTCTAATTTCCAAAAAAATGCGGATTTTGCCACCAAAAAATGCTGTTGAAAATGGCTTTGACTGGCATATATTGAGGAAACGGCAGTTTCTTGTCCCATATTCCAGTACCCCACATTCCTTCTTCCCAATGCACTTCCAAAAGTGGTCTCCTGGATGCCCTTCTTTTGGAGGAATCATGGAAAAACAAGGCAGGAGAGAGAAGCTGGAGGTCTTCAGGCTGGTCCAAATCTCGGGTTGCCCCTGGCTGTATCTGGCTGCTTTTTGAGGTTCTCCAAGGACCACGTTTGGGTTTATATGAATATTTCCACCGTGTTTGTTAGCCAGATGTTTAGCAAAAGCCAAGTCCAAGTGCATGCAAAAGCAACTTGATTTTTTTGCTTTCTGTCTGCTAAGAAATCCTCATTTTTCAAAATGAAAACCATTTCCCCCAAAAGGCTGGAGATAGGGAAGGGATATTAAAAAAAAAAAAGTATGAGTATTTTACAGTCATATTCACTTTTTTTTTTTAACGTAGCTATGAAAAGAAATGTCTGGGAGGCGAAGCAAAAAATCACAGCAATTATAGCAAAATTTCCAGATAAATAATATTCAGATCACCAGTGGAGAGGACAAAAATAACACGTGGCAGAGGCGTCAGCTGCAACGTTTTGTGCTCAGCATCGCGGGTGGGAAAAATTCAGCGAGGAATTTTAATAGCAAAAGCACGCAGGGAAATCAGAGTTTATTCAGAACCAGGCACAGGCAAATCGGTGGTGGCTGATAGTTAAAAAAAAAAAAAAGGAAAAGGAAAAAAAAAAAAGACCAAAAATGACATTTGCCCCCCCCCCCCCAGCAATGAGAAATGCATTGATGTGGACACAAGGGTTCCCTGACTCCCCGCTGAACTATGCATCCACGTCATCTCTTGATATATAAATGATTGATTTCTGTGTTCAAATTACTCTCTCTGTAGTTTTATTGCAAGGAAAAGAGGAGCTATGGCTTTCTCCACCCTGACCCCCTTTGCAGGGTCACCCTTTCCAGTGTTGTTGCATGGTGATAGTCCACAGAAATTCTCTTTTCTTAAACCAAGTAAGAGCTTTTTTGAGGAAATGCATCAAAATTAAGAGAAATCTAATTGAGAGGTGAAAAAAGCCCCTTGTTGACATTTTGTTCAACAGTTGAGAACCAGCTGGATACCAGGGAAGTGACGCAGAATGGGAAGATGGAGAGAAAAGGGGGGAAAATATTTTTTATTGCAAGAAACAAGTGCAGGTTTATTTCCATTACAGCTGGGCGAATTAGAGATGCATCCTTATCTTGGGCTTATTTTGAAATGACAATTTTATAAATATTATTTGCAAAATCCTGCCCATCTGGGAGGTTGCGGTACATCGCCCTGTATTCCCCCATATCCTCAGTTGTGGCACCCTTCCCTTCCCAAAATGTTGCATTAATACTCAAATAATCCTTCAATCTGAGCTTTTTCCAATTCCAATTGCGTGCAAGAGCTGCTTCGGAGCCGGGGGTGATAATAAGATTACAGCTTTTGGCTAAAAAAGTGCCCAGTTTTGCAAGAAGTTAGCATCAAACTGCAAGGAATGATATCAAATGGGGTGATATTATTATTAATTTCATCATTTTACTATTATTCTAGTAAGATGAAACCGTGGTGCTTGCTGTGGCTTTTAGCAAATGCTGCATCATCCAGTTCCAGTAGAAGCACCAAAAAAATAGAAATTTATGGAAAGAAGAAGAAGACTGAAGAAATTCTGTCTTGTCTGTTGTGCTCTTTTCCCCCCACCTTTTTTCCTGATGGGAAATAGTGGCTGCACAGAGAGGATGAGTTTGGGGAAGATGCTAAGTGGGAACTTTGCAAAGCGCAAATCCTTATTTTTCCATCTTTTAATTTTTTTGCCATTGCGATGAACTGAAAAATCCCTTTTTCTGCAGTTTTGCCTGTTGAACCACCTGGGGGGAAAAAAAAAAGGGTGAATTTATTGGAGGGGGAAAATCACACCCTTGCAGGTCCCCTCTGCGTGTGAAATTTCAAGGGGGTAATTTTTATTTTTTTTTTCTCTCAGGAGATGCTGCAGAGCTCCCCCGCGGCGCTGCCGCCCGCCTCCAACCCACCGCCGGGCATCGTCGTGCCGGCGGCCGCGCTGCCACCAAGCAACTTGGCCATGAGCGCCAGCAGCGGCTCGCCCGCCGTGCCAGGTAGGGACCGCAGCGGGGCCGGCGCGGGAGCGGCGTGGGAATCGGGGGGGGGAGGTTGCCACCCCCCATGAGCATCTTTTTCCATAGGTGGAGCCTTGTACCAGCCCGTGACCATGGTCACGTCGCAAGGGCAGGTCCTCGCCCAAGCCATCGCCCCCGGCGCCCTACAGATCCCCAATGCCCAGGTGAGACCGTCCCGCCTCACGCTGCCGTTTGACGCGATGTTTTGCGCGGCTGCAGCCAGCAAAACCTGTCATTTCGCCATAAATTCAACCCTTGGAGTATCCTAAATTTTTAATTAGCAAGAAAAGTTGATTAAATCCATCTGCCAGGTGCCTTTGGGGTACCTAGCGAATTATAGCAACAACCTAAGAAATTGCAGCAATGCTTGTATTATCGATATCTTACGTGGTATTATAATATATACATTATACACAGCATATAATTATTGTATTATATTATTTATAGTATATTATACCATAATGTATTATATTATGCCATATTACATTCTATTCTGTTCTGTTCTATTCCATTCCATTCCATTCTATTCTATTCTATTCTATTCTATTCTGTTCTTATTCTATTCTATGCTATTCTAATTCTATTCTATTCTAATTCTAATTCTAATTCTAATTCTATTCTATTCTAATTCTAATTCCATTCTATTCTAATTCTATTCCAATTCTATTCTAATTCTATTCTATATATTATTGCTGTCATATTATGGGTCTGGGATCACTGGCATTCCCGGTCCAGTATAGCAATCACAGTGCTCAGGGGAAAGGCTCATTTTTTTTTCATTGCTTTATGGATTTGGGGGTATTTTTTAGCCTTTTGCTCCTTTTTTCATTCCTTTATTTTGTCATTGCAGTTGACTATGAGTGGTTTCCCTGCGTGGCTGTATTTTTGCAATAAGGAGACAATTTGGGGTAGAAATGGATTTATAAGCACAACTTGCTACCCCTGTTGAGTGCGTTGCCTGTGGTCTCTTACAAACCCCCATTTGCCCAGAATTTGGGCAAAAAACCACTGATTTCTGCTTACGCTGCATATCAGCAAAAATCCTCCCATGCAAATTTTTTTCTGAAATGCACCAATTTAATTGCAGAAGCATCTTAAACAAAACAAAAATTTAAAATGGCATTTTGGAAATGTGTGGCACCTCCCTAGCAATTTTATTGCCTGTGTGATGCTTTTTAAAATTTCTTTCTTTAATATCTCTTTGTCACGGGCTTAAATCTCTTGCAGCAAAACCCTGCGTGGTGGGAAAAACACGCTCGCAGGGAATATCAGGGCAGGGAGAGAGCCCTGGACAAGCACCTCCGGATGCTCTTCCCGTGCCGCCGGCATGATTTATTCAGCCGGAGCCCAGGGGAATCACAGGGACCTGCTGGCCTGATGTTTAATTCATCCAGAAGTGTTTTGATGAAGAGCTGGGGAAAAAAAAAAAATTTAAAAAATCCCTTTTTAACTCAAGCGCTGAGATTTCTGCTCAGCTCCTGCATCCTCATTAAAACTTCTCTTGCAGCAAGATACTTATTTTGGGGGGGGAGGGAAATTTTCGCTCAATGGGCATGTTTCTCCTGGTGGTGGGAATCAGCTGGGTGAGGAATGCGGGTTTGCAAGGGGTTAATGAGTGGGGGCTTTTAACCTCAGGTTGAAAAAGTCATCTTGTTTGGGGGGGGTGTGGGGGTTGTTAAGTTGTTTTTTTAACGTGGAAGTGTTTTTAACTGCACATGGAGAAGGGTCTGGCTTCGTCACCACGGTCCCCAACCGTGTCAGTACCATCACAGGGAGAAAAAAACCCAGTGCCCTTCGCAAAGCAACAAAATGGAGCTATTAAATAGAGATCCTGGGGAGAAATGTGGATTTAATGCAAATTTTTTTGGAAAAATGAGTTTTGGATGCTCCCTACCAGTGTATAGTTTTTGCACCTGCCCCACACCCGTTTAGGGTTGGTTTTGCTCATTTTTGGGGGTGGTTTTGCTCATTTTGGTTTCCTCGTTGGGTTGGTTTTGCCCATCGCTGTTTTCAGCTCATTCCCCCCCTGTTCCTCCACCCTGGCAGGTGAACCTGGATCTCACCTCCCTCCTTGATGGTGAGGACAAGAAGTCCAAGAACAAGCGGGGCGTCCTGCCCAAACATGCCACCAACATCATGCGCTCATGGCTCTTCCAGCATCTCATGGTGAGCATCGCCAGAAAGCTGGGGGGAAAAAAAAAGGCAAAACCCCCAGAAACTTAACAAATCAAGGTGGTGGTTTGTCTGAATCTATATTCAGAGGCACCAAGTGGCTTTGCTTTTATTTTGGGAGTATTTTGGGCAGGACCGTTTTCGCTGCAGGTGGTAAGAATATTCCTTTAATGCATGAAGAAGCCAAGAAAACTAGAGGGGGACTTCCACAAATTTTTTGCAGATGGATCATAGAGCATTTTTTTACAGTTAACAGCTCCTAAATACCCTTTTCTAGCAAGCTGGAGGGTGAAAGCTGCCCTGCAGGTATGGTTGTGGTGCATCAGCCATCAGGTGAAACGCAGAAGCGCAAAATCGCCCCGTTTTTGGGGATGGAGATGTAGGCAGGCAGCGGGAGCGGGGAGGACACGACCGGGATATTTCCATGCAAGGAGACTCCTCTCCCATCAGCAGGGCTGAAAGAAGGGCAGAAAGCTAAAACCCCCTCTCTTTTCCCTGCATAATTTGGCCAAGAAATCACTTTGATCATGGGTTGCAGAGAGTTGCCCGAGGGTCTCCAAGAAGGTGGGAGACCCCCCAAGGTAGCAGCAAGATGGAAAAACACAGCTTCAAGGAGCAACTTGGAAAAAAACACGAGCCAGGACATGGAGCAGCCCCTGGCTGGGAACTTCCCAGCTTTTTTTATGGGAAATTTTGGATTTATTGCATTGAGGACAAGAGCATTGCTGTGCTGGGCCATCATCCCAAGGCACATCATGCATCTCCCATGCTTTTGGAGGGCTGAACTGCAGAGCTGCAAGCAGAAAAAGGATTTAGCAGACCAGAAACCAAGAAGCAATTTTCTGCTGTCTGCCAGGAGAACCCCATGGTCTAAGATTTCCAAAACTCGATCAAAAAACTACCAGAAATTGTTCTTCTACTGGATGGTTGGACCTCTGCTCTCAGCCTGGTCCTCATGGGCAGCAGATGCTTGGGCTTCCCCATGAGATTTCTCCCTCTGGCATCATACGTGATGTTGTTTTTAACTTAATAGCATTGATGCTCATCATTTTATTGGGTTTGGGGTTTGTAGCGCTAGCAGGAGGAAGGAACGCTGGAAATAATATGCCAAAAATGGGGGATATTTTTGCCCAAAAAGTTATTTTTACCACTTTGGCATCCCTGAGGCCCCCGTGGGATGGGAGTCTCCGGCGTGCCGTGACTTTGGGGGGTTTCATTAAGGAGATGACACTATTTTGTGGGCACAGCTGGAAAAAAAAAAGTCAGGTGAATCAACACTGGCGCTGGCTTGGGGCTCAGAAAAATGACACGTGGGGCTGGTTGGATAATAATTTCATTTTTGGGGTTGGACCGAGTGTTGTGGTGCGGTTGGGAGGAGGTTGTTGAGACTTTGAGTGCTGGTAGTCTCCCAGTGCGGATGTTTCAGGGTGTTTATTGATGCATCTGACCAGGAGCGTTGTGGGCCACAGCGGGTTTTGAAACCCAAATGCAACCTTTACCAACAACCATTATTAGAAAATCACTGAATAAAAAAAAAAAAAAAAAATTCCTCCAAGGAAAAGCCTTTGGAAAGCCCTAAAGACACAGGAGAAACCATGACGCTCTCAGATGCCACCCTTCAGCCTTGCATCTTCTAAATGCAAGAAGCCACCAAATTATAAATCAAAAAAGGGAGGAGTTAATTTTTTTTCACCTGGGGCTGCCGTTTTGCACACAGATGTCACTTTGCTGCCCAGTCTCTCTTTTTTTTTTCCTAGCATCCCTACCCCACAGAGGATGAGAAGAGGCAAATTGCGGCTCAAACCAACCTGACCCTCTTGCAAGTCAACAACTGGTGAGCGCATCGGCAGCCCGTGCAGTCGCCTTGCTGGTTTTAGAAATTTTTTCATGCTCCTTCGGTGATATATAATGCTTTTTTGGGAGTGACCCGAGCAGTTAGGGATGATTGCTGGGAGATGGGCTCATGCATTAATTGACGGCGCTCGTGTGCAATGTCTCAGTGCCCTCTCCTGGCAAATCCAATATGCAGCAGCCTCCAGCTCGGCTGGAAAAATTAATGCAATGGTGTAACAGACAAATAGGGTAAAAAACCAGCTTTTTGGACCGTGTAGCCGCTTTCGAAAGGGTTTTAGATAGCAGCTCATTGAATTGTTGTAATATCTGTTGCTTTAACTCCAGCTGGGTGTAATGAATGGTCTCTCTTTTCCCTGGAAAGGTTCATAAACGCCCGGCGGCGCATCTTGCAGCCAATGCTCGACGCCAGCAACCCAGACCCAGCCCCCAAAGCCAAGAAAATCAAATCTCAGCACCGGCCCACCCAGCGGTTCTGGCCCAACTCCATCGCCGCCGGAGTCCTGCAGCAGCAGGGTGGCAATTCGGGGACAAATCCTGACGGTAAGGAAAAACCCCAACAGCCTCTGCCCTTCCTGGATGGGGAGGCGATGCATAAATTCATGGCCTTAATTGATAATTAAGTATTTCTAGAGCCCTTTATACCCCTGTGAGGAAAAAAAACGTGCTGAAGAGGCGGCTCATGCAAGAAGGTCCTCCCAGTTGGCCATCACAAGGGTGCTGGTGCTGGGGCACTGGCAGCTTCGTGGCATAGGGACAGCCCTCAAGGATCACCCACTGCGGGGTATCCCGTGGGATATCTCCTGAGGGGGTGAAGGGGGGCGATGGGGAGATGAGACAACGTGAAAAAAAGATGGAAGGATGGAGATGAGAGGATAGATGAGACAAGGTGGGAAGAGAGAAGATGAAGGGAGGATGAACAGAGAACAGATGATGGAAAGGAGTGGAGAAGATGAAGGGTTGAAGACCGTAGACATGAGCATGGACTAGACAAGATCACAAGAGAGAAGGCTGAGAAGAGAAGGTGGAATTAGGAAGAAGATGAAGAGAAGATCTGCCCAACCGATTTGGGCATCTACCTGATCAAAAATGAAGGGGTCCTGTTATTTAATGAAGATACATTAGCTAAAAAAATTAAGGCTTGCACCTTGGGGAGCAGTTGGGGCAGGTGGGACACCCTACAGGGCGCTCTGTCTAGGTGCAGCGTCCCACCTGGGTTACTCTGGGTTTATGCACTTTTTTGTCTTTCTCACATTAGCTGGGCAATCCTCATTTCTCTGTATTTTTTTTTTTTAATTTCAGGCTCACTCAGCATGGACAACCTGCAGCCCCTCTCGTCAGCCACAGCCACCATGGCCATGCAGCAGGCCATGCTGGCAGCCCACGACGACTCCCTCGATGGCACTGAGGAAGAGGAGGAGGATGAGGAGGACGAGGACGAGATGGAGGAGGAGGAAGAAGAGGAGGAAGAGCTGGAGGAAGAGCCTGGTGGCCTCCCAGCAGCACCCGGCACTGACCTCGGCTTGGACCACAGTGACTCGCTGGAGTAACTCCTCCTGCACCTCCCCAAATCATTGACAGCACCGGAAACAAAATTCCCCCCAAAATGCCAAAAAAATTGGCAAGAACAGCAACAAAATTGGTGAAAAAGAAGCAAATTGGAGGCATTGGCGGATGCCCCGGCTGCCCACAGGAGCGCGGGGACCACCATGTCGGCACGTGGCAGTGAAGGACACATGTTTACAAGGCACATATTGTGGCCAGATTAATTTTTTTTCAGGTTTTCTTCTTAATTTTCCCTTTTCCCCTTCATTTTTGGTAAGAAAAAGCATTTTTAGGGGAAGCCGTTTTCCCCACGCGATGCTGGGATGCTGTTGGGCGACAGTGGGTTTTCACCGTGGGCCACCATCACTTGGATTTCTTGGTGCAAAAAAAACCCAACAAAAAAACCAAACTAACAACCAACTGCAACTCAACTCCAGGACCTATGCTTTTTGGGGTTTTCCCCCAAAAAGAAAAATATTGGCACGTGGGGGAAAAAAACCCCAACATATCGGCGAGTGCAAATTCTGCTTCAGGTTGGATCTGAGGAGGGTTTGGTGCTCTTGACCCACCGGATTGCCCAGACCTCCCCTGTGCTGCTGCCGTTTGGTGACTGCGGATGCAACTATCTGGAAAAGGGAGGAAATTCCCCCAAATCCTTTTTAATTTATGTGCTAAAAACCCAATGAATCTGGGAAAAAAAAAAAACCAACCCACCCCATCCTTAAGGACTGAGACTGGATGCAGCGTTGGGGCAGAAGCTGTTGGGAGCGAGAATTTTCCGCAGTGTTTTGGCATCGGGTCAGGCAAAAATGGGGAAAAAATGGGGTTAAAAAAAAAAAAAAAAAAGCAGATTTTTCACCCAACATTGAATGGTGACCCCCCAAGATTCAACCAGGTGGAAGGAAATTCAATAATGTTTCTGGAACGATGGTGTCTCCCTGATGCCGTCCACCCTGGTGGGAAAATGTTGGAGTTTTACCCCGAACAAGCCACGGGGAAGGGCGGCTTTGCCAAAAAAACCCAATGTATTTTGGATTTTTTTTAAAATGCTAGCAAAAGGGCAAATCTCACCTTCAAACGTGGTGTGGGGGGAAAGGCAAAAGCAAACCCAGGCGACACAGGGCGAAAATAATAAAGGAATTTTCTTCTGCAGGTTCCGCCTGTAAACGCAGGTTTCTGTAAGAAGGATTTTTTTCCCCTTTTTTTTTTTTTTTTTTTGGCGGCTTTTTGCTGGTTTTGTCCTTTTGGTTTTTTGGCTCTTGAAGAGTTGAGACAAAAAAAAAACAAAACAAAAACAAACCACAAAAAGCATCTGGGGGCAAAAAAACCACCCGAGTGATGCAATGGGCAGAAAAGCCTATTTTTCAATACTGATCTGGCGTGAATGTAATCTGTAATTTCATAAAGGATTCATTGTAATTTAGTATTAATTCATGGCCATTTATTATAAAGTGCTACGAGATGAGGTTTCGCAGCTGTATTTTATTAGCAGCTTCTTCCTGTGAGTGGAGAAGCCCCAAAATGGGCAAAATTCCCCTCAAATAGGAGAATCGGCCCCAAAATGAGCGAATTGACACAAATCTGCACTTGAGTGATGGGGCACAAATAGGATTTATACTTCCAAAAGTTATGCTCCCCCAAAAATGACTAATACCCCCCCAACATGAGCTTCAATTTGATTTTACCCCAGAATGAGCGGTGCGCCCCCCAAATGATACACCCCCAAAATGTTACACCACCCCGCAAATCAATGATGCTCCCTTAAAATGAGTTATATTCTCAATAAATGAGTGATTCTCCCCCAAAAGGAATTATGTTACCCAAGAGGGCCCCCCCCAAATGTGTGATTCTCCCCCAAAATGAGTGATGCTCACCCCAAAATATAGCACACGCTCCCTAAAATGAGTGATGCTCACTCCAAAATTAATTATATTCTGCGCAAATGAGTGATTCTCCCCCAGAATGTCCCACTCCCCTCAAATTAGTGATGCTCCCCCCAGAATGAGTTACATTCACCCCAAATGAGTGATGCTCCCCCAATCCCCCCTGCCCCTAAATGAGTGAATCTCCCCTGAAACATGTTACGCTCCCCCAAAATAAGGGATGCTCCCTGAAATTAATTCATTTTTTGGGAGTGGTACCCCAAAAATGATTCGATCTTCTCAAACCCACGCTGCTCCCCAGAATGTTCCCCCCAAATGAGTCATTCTTCCCCAAAATGAGCAGTAACACCCCAAATGAGTGATGGTCCCCCCAGTGATGCTCTCCCAAACCAGCGATCCCCCCAAAAATGAGTGGCTGTCCCCAAAGGGGATGCTCCCCAAAACTAGTACACCTCCCCAAAATC
Source organism: Falco punctatus (assembly GCF_963210335.1). Taxonomy (NCBI): domain Eukaryota; kingdom Metazoa; phylum Chordata; class Aves; order Falconiformes; family Falconidae; genus Falco; species Falco punctatus. The sequence continues at coordinate 2,158,546 of NC_137596.1, read as the reverse complement.
CGTGACTTCCCCCAAAATGACTGAATTTGCCCCAGAATGGAAGACACTCCAAAAATGACCAATGACCCCCAAATTAGGGGCTGTCCCCCCAGATGAGAGACAGACCCCAAACCTGAGCAATTCTCCCCAAAATGGAAGGCCCCCTGCATTCCCCAATCAATCCACTGGTAATTAATGGGCTGATTTTCTGTGTAGGGGGGGAGGAAAAAAAAAAGGTTATTTTTGCATAATTTTTAGCAGAAAATGGGGCTGCAGAAAAGTTCAAAATGAGAAAAATCAAAATGGAATTTGCAGCCAAAATTTTGCCCCTCACCTTGCGGCGGCTGCCTGCAGCGCCAACCCAGCAGCTCGTTAGCCAGAAATTTGAATTATTTTGAAGATTTCTGAATATTCATGAGCACCGAAAGTCCTTGTCGGTATTTTCCGCCAGAAAAGTTGCAAACCAGTATCATGAGGGGGCGGGGGGGGGGATGAAGACACTGGAGGCCAGTTGCTTAATTAATTAAACGAATTATTTATTTCCCAGCTGTGCAAAGGTGGGGGGAGTGCGGGGGGAGGGGGGGGCCGCAGGCGACCCATTTTCCTTGGGTTTGGCCCCGTTTTCGGGGGGCGCCGGGGTGGGGGGCACGAGGGCAGCGCCACATCAGGTTGGGCAGAGCACTGCAAAGAGAGAGGTCGTGGGTGTGCACCAGTGTGCACCAGGGATGTATGCGCTTGTGCACGGGTGCACAGTGATATGTGAGCGTGCACAGGGATGTAGGAGGATGCACAAGTGTGCACGGGGATGCACGAGCATGCAGAGATGCACTGGGATGCGTGAGCACAGTGATGCACAAGGGTGCACAAGAGTGCAAAAAGCACGTGCTGGGACACACAAGGGTGTGCAAGAGGGCGCAGCAATGCATGAGGGGTTGCATGAGGATACATGAGCGTGCACAAGGATTCCCGAGCAGGCAGAAAGGTGTGTGAGTGTGCATGAGGGCACGTGAGTGCACAAGGATGCACAAGCACGCAGGAGCACCACAGGAGGCTGCCCAGTGGCTGCAAATGGGATGCAGAGAGGATGCAGGAGGAACGCAGAAGGCATGCGCGAGGAATGCGTGATGGTGCATGAAGGGTGCACAAGGGGTGCACAAGGATGCAGGATGCTGCCCGAGAGATGGGAAGAGCTCTGTGGGGAAGGCGCGGGGATGCACGAGAGGTGCACAGGAGGGATGCGCATGACAGTGCGTGAGGGGTGAAAGGGGGTGCACAGGGGTTCAGGAGGCTGCACGAAGCAAACAGATGGGCCACGTAACAGTGCGAGGGAGGTGCAGGGAGGATGCACAAGGAATGTACCTGGGATTCACAGAGGATGCACGGAAGATGCACTGGAGATGTGTAAGGGATGCACCGTGTGTGAGGAATGGGCAGGGGATGCACAGAAGATACAATGAAGATGCTCATGGATGCACGGGAGGTGCATGAAGGATGCAAGGGAGATGCACAAGGATGCAGAAGGGATCCACGGCGGATACACAGAGGCACAAGGGCTGCACAGGAACCACGCGAAGGGTGCACAGGGGATGCATGAGGTGAGCAGGTACCTTTGAGGATGTAGTCTGTGAGCAGTGTGGGCACCTTCTCGTTTCCCTCCTTCATGGCGAACAGGACTGAGGGGGGACAGAGCAGTAAGCCCAGCTCCATTGCCCCCCAAATGTCCCTTTTCCCCCTAAAACCAGCCCCACAGTTACCACAGGGACACTGCCAGAGTTTCCCACAATGCACCAGGCCTGAGAGCATCCCCCAAAAAGCACTTTCACCCCAATCAGCTGATCTGGGGCAATGCAGAACAAGTGTTTTACCCCCAAATCAGCACTGGTGTAGGGTGCAAAAACCAGGGGGTGGCTGCAAATCAGCTCTGCTGCAGTGATGCAGAATGGGTGATCGCCCCCCAAGCTGGCTGTGCTGCCACGCTGCAAAACAGGTCCTTCTCCCCTCCCCCCAGCTGGGCGTTGCTGCAATGATGCAACGTCTGGTGCAGCACACTGCCTGTGCTGCACCAATGCAAAAGGGGCCTGCACCCCAAACTGCCTGCGTTGCAACAATGCGCCCAAACCACAGCTGCTGCAGCGATGCAAAATGTGCATTTGTGTCCCAAATCTATGAAAAATGTCCGATTCGGCCCCCAAAAGGCAGCTTGAACAAATACTCACTGTTGGTGAGCATCTGCAGGTCCTCAACGGAGGGGGGTGACCCCTTCTTCTCATAGGGAATCACCGTGTTCAGATACTGCAAAAAAACCCAAACAAACCAACCAAAAAAACCCCAGATGGTACAAAACTGCCTGGTTTTTGCACCACCCTGAGACAAATCACCCCGAATTGGTGCAAAAGCAGAACATGTCTGCAATGTTCCTGTGACTGCACGTCACCTGCAGGTATTCTGGGGGGTACCGGATTAATTGCACGTGCAAAACCCACCCAAACATGAACCCCTGCTTTGGGAGCGTTTTTTTGGGTGACAAATGGTGATTTTTGAAGGATGGATTAGGGGGTGTGGGGGATGGAGTGGGGTGGTGAAATTGAAAAATATTTTAAAAGATGTTTGGGGGATGTAGGGGAATGGGGTGTGTGGGGAGGGCGTGTGTATGAAGGGACAGATTTGGGTAATTTTGGGGGGAAAAAAAGGGCAAAAGGGCACCTGCTTCTCATTGGCGGCGGGGCTGAAGGTCTGGCGCAGGCCGGAGTGCAGGATGCTGGAGATGCCCTCCATGCTAAAGCGCTGGGGACACACGTGTCACCCTGTCACCTCCCAAGGACAAAGACCACCCGTGGCACCAACCTCCTCCCCGCTCCCCAACACCCACCCACATCCCTCCCGTTCCCGTCCCGCATCCCCCCTCCCTCTGGCCCCTTTCCCACCCACCCAAACCCATGTCCCCTCATCCTCCTGCCCCCATGTCCCCTTGCCTCAACCCCTCTCCTGCCCCCCATCCCCTTGTCCCATGCTGTGCCTTCCCATCCCCCCATCCCTTACCCTCCTGCCACGTGTCCCTGGTCCTGTCCCCCACTCCCCTGTCCCTGCTGCCGCATCCACATGCCCTTCCCAAATCCCCCACCCCACGGCCACCGTGTCCCCCACCTTCCGGGGCATGTGGTTCCCACGCTCGGGGCGCCCCCCTTGCAGGCTCAGCCCCCTGTCACGACGGCGGCGCCGGGCAGCCTCCCGCTGCTCCCGCTGCTCGCCCTGCACCGCCAGCAGCGCCCCGATGAACGCCGTCTTCACCTCCTTCTCGAAGGCCAGCTCGTCCCGCCGCGCCAACTGGGCCACCAGCTCCGCCGAGAGCGCCCGGCTCGCCGCCTCCGCACGCCCCGCCGCCGCTGCCAGCTCCCGCGCCGACAGCCGCCCCAGCCCTGCCAGCACCGCCAGAGGTGGGCACATGCCCACAGCGAGGGGCACCGTGCCCTCAGCCACGGGCGCGGCGCCATCATTAACGTGCAGGGGGCGATTAACAGGCTGCCCAGTGCAACTGGTGAAACGCCCGGTGCAGCGCCGGCCATGCCCAATGCAACAAATGCAATGCCCAGTGCAAAAACTGCAATGCCCAGTGCAACAAATGAAGTGCCCGGTGCAGTAAGTGCAACGCCCAGTGCAGTAAGTGACATGCTCAGTGCAATAAATGAAATGCCCGGTGCAATAAATGAAACGCCCTGTGCAATAAATGAAACGCCCGGTGCAATAAAAGAAATGCCCGGTGCAGTGTGTGCCATGCTCAGTACAATAAATGAAATATCCAGTGCAGTAAGTGCAATGCCCGAAGCAATAAATGAAATGCCCAGTGCAATAAGTGCAATGCCTGGTGCAACAAATGAAATGCCTGATGCAGTGTGAGCCAAGCTCAGTGCAATAAATAAATGCCTGGTGCAATAAGTGCAATGCCCGGTGCAACAAATTAAATGCCCAGTGCAGTGCGTGCCATGCTCAGTGCAATAAATGAAACGCCTGGTGCAATAAGTGCAATGCCTGGTGCGATAAATGAAATGCATAGTGCACCTGGAGCAGTTACTGAAATGCCTGTTGCAACCAGTCACATGCCCAGTGCAATCCCTGATGTGCATGGTGCAATCAGGGAAAGGCACCCTAATGTTTGCAAAATGCTTCATGCACTTAATGAGACACACGGTGCAATAATTAAGATGCATGGGGTTATTAGTGGGCTGCCTGGTGCAACTGGTGAAACACCCAGTGCAGTAAGTGCGATGCATGGTGCAATAAATAAAATGTCGTAGTCAGGAAGATGCACTGCAGGGCTCAGTGAACTGCCCAGCACGTTTCGTCACAGGCACGGTGCTGTCAAGTGCATTTCCCGAAACGCAGGCTGCAAACCGCAAAATGCAAAGCACGGCCAGGCATTTCTGCAAAATGCTGGGCAAGCGCAGCAAAGAGCTCAGTGCACACCGAGAAAGGACGGTGCGCGACACCGCTGGCGCAAGGGACAGTACGTTTGATGACTGACACAGCACGTTTTGCAAAGTGCTGAGTGCTTTAGGGAAAGGCACAAAACACATTTAGCAAAATGCATTTGGTGCAGCGTATGAGACATTCTGCAAAATGCACGGTGCTCTTGGTGAAACCCAGGGTGCATTTAAAGCAATACTAAAAGCAAGATCCACGTGGGCTTAATTTTTTGGCCAATAGCCCTCTCCTGGCCGAACTGCGCAAAGGCTGGAGCAAGCCAGCCCTGAGCCTGCAGAGACTCAGTTGCCCAATTTGGTTGGAATTGCCCCCAAAAAGTGTCTGGACCGGGTTTTGCTGGCTGTACCTTCGTGGGAGCAGTTGTTGTTGAAGGCAGGGGAGAAAGAACGCAGCTCACGCAGAAGGATGGGCTCCGTGGCCCCCCCCCCACCTTCGCCTTTAGCATCGGCCTCGGGTTCCTCCTCCTCCTCCTCCTCCTCCTCCTCCCCCACTTCAGGGTCGGCCTCGGGGTCGGCCTCGGGGTCAGGCGAACTCTGCATCAGCTCCTCCAGCTCCTCGATGACCTGCAGGGCACCAGTGTCCTCCGTGTGCACCTGCATCCTACCTCCACCTCGCCCCTCCACCCTGCAGCCCACAGCTACATCATGCCTTTGCATCTGCATGCTGCATCCGTACCCTGTGCCCACATCTGCACCCTGCTCCCTTCATCCTGCACCTGTATCCTCCGTCGGCATCAGCATTCCCCATCCTCCACCTGCATCCGTCATCCTCCACCTGCATCCTCTATCTGCATCCTGCTCCCCTCATCCTGCATCTGCACCTGCATTTGCATCCATCTGTGCCCCGCGTCCTCCATTTGCGTCATGCAACCGCATCCCGTATTCCCATCTGCATCCAAATCCCACATTCACACCCTGCCAGGGTACTCACACCCCAGACCTGCATCTACATCTAAATCTGCATCCCACACCTACGTCTGGATCCTGCTCCTTTCACCCTGCACCCTGGATCCTGCATCTGCGCCCTCTATTCAGCATCCACACCCTGCATCTATATCCACATCCCCTTCCCACATCTGCATCCTGCATCTGGCACTTGCATCCCCCATCTGCACCCTGCATCTGGCACTTGCATCCCCCATCTGCACCCTGCACCTGGCACTTGCATCCCGCATCTGCACCCTGCATCTGGCACTTGCATCCCCCATCTGCACCCTGCATCTGGCACCTGCATCCCGGATCTGCACCCTGCATCTGGCACTTGCATCCACCATCTGCACCCTGCATCTGGCACTTGCATCCACCATCTGCACCCTGCATCTGGCACTTGCATCCCACACCTGCATCCTGCCTCTGCACCGGCATCCTGCAGCTGCGTTCCGCCTCTGCCCCCCTGTTCTCATCCTTCACCCCATACCACCCACTTGCATCCAGCACCTGCACCCCACATTCCCACCTGCACCCAAATCCCATGTCAGCACCCACAACTTGCACCAAACCTGCACTCCATGCCCCGCATCCCACCTCCCCATGACAGGATTTGGCCTTTTTTTGCGCTTCCAGCACACGACCATGGGGCTGGGGTGGGCTGAGGCCACGCAGCAGGAGCTAACAGCGGGATTTTGGGGGACATGCAGGCGCTGCGGTGCCCACGGGGGCCAGGGTACCTGCTCAGCTGTCAGCAGCGGCTCCTCGTTGATGCCCGAGTCTTGCTCACTCCTCTCAGTGAGCTCCTCCTCCTCCTCCTTCTCGCAGAACTGCAGGAGACACAGGCTGGGTGGCCTTGGTGGCACCGCAGGCACGGCCCGGCACAGGCATGGCCCCAGCATGGCCCCAGGCATGGCCCTGGCCCTGGCACAGGGAGAGCCACCAGGGAACCACAGCTCAGGGGACATGCGGCATGGGGCGGGTCACGTGGAGAGATACTGGATGGAGACATCCGATGGGGATATTGGACAGGGAGATGCTGGAGGGGGAGATGTTGGATAAGGGAGCTGGATGGAGATGTTGGATGAGAGGACTGGATGGAGATGTTGGATGGAGACACCGGATGGGAACATCCAACCAACATCCATGGGAGGATGTTGGACAGGGACACTGGACAGAGGTGGATGGAGACACTGGATGGAAACATCCATCATCCATGGGAGGGTGTTGGACAGGGACACTGGACAGAGGTGGATGGAGACACTGGATGGAAACATCCAACATCCATGGGAGGGTGTTGGACAGGGACACTGGACAGAGGTGGATGGAGACACTGGATGGAAACATCCAACATCCATGGGAGGGTGTTGGACAGGGACACTGGACAGAGGTGGATGGAGACACTGGATGGAAACATCCAACATCCATGGGAGGGTGTTGGACAGGGACACTGGACAGAGGTGGATGGAGATGCTAGATGGGGAAATGCTGGACAGGGATGCTGGATGGGATGTTGGACAGGGATATTGGATGGGGATGCTGGATGGAGACACGGGAGAGGGAGACAATGAGGAGGGAAGCATTGGATGGGGAGGTGTTGCAAAGAGTTGGATAGAGATGTCGGATGGGGAGACACCGGACGGAGAGTTGTTGGATGCAGACACTGGACTGAGAAGTTGGACAGCGAGAAGTACAGGTATGTCCGATGGAGATGCTGGATGAAGATGTCGGATGTAGAGATGTTTTAATATATTGGATGGGGAGGTGCTGGAGATGCTGGATGGAGATGCGGGAGATGTTGGGATGGGGAGACGATGGATGGTGAAGCTGAACAGGGAACAGGTCAGATGGAGATATGGGATGGGGACATTTGACGGGGAGACGACAGAGGGGAATGTGGGATGGGGAGATGATGGATGGAGATGTTGGACAGGGAGGCACCTTCCTTTTTACCACCTTTCAGAGTCTATTTCACCTTTTTAGCAGAAAATAACCCAAGAAATTTCTCTTCCCCATTTCGCTGCCTAACATCCACATGGGTTACATCCAGTGGATTTGGGGGCGTATTTGCAGCCCTCCCACCACCCCAACCACAGCTCTTCGCAGCATGAACTCATTACAATGAAGAAAACACTTTATTTTCTACCCCTAAAACCACACCACCTCACCCCTGGCTTGGGGGCCAACTGGCAAAGACCAGCTTGCCAAACCAAACCCTTCACCCTGCCTGGTCCAGGGTGATTTCAGCCTAAAATGTGGACACCCACAGCACGGGTGCTGTGGCACCCCAAAAATACAGTTTCTGGGGGGTCTGCAGTGCCCTGATGGTCGCTGAGCCTTGGGGCTGACTGACAGCTGTCAGGCATCGCCAAGGGGTCATGTGGGGACAGGGGGGTTGGGGGGAGCCAAGCTGGTGGCTGCAGCCATACCTGGGGGTCGGTGCTGTCGGGGGCCTCAGCCTCAGGGAGCAGCCAGGGTCGGGGGGAACCCCGGGGGGCGAAGCCATCGGTGAGAGCATCCCAGACCCTGCAGGGAGGCGGGTGGTGAGTGGCGATCCCAAAATGTCACCTCCCAGAAAGCTGTGCCAAAATGCTTCCAAACACCCCAAAACGCAGCCCCAGAAACACCCTGAAATGCACCCCCCCCCCAAAAATCCCAGAGCGTCCCAAACGATGTCCCAGAAGAGCTCAAACGCTGCCCTAGAAGACCCCAAAGCTTCTCAAAGAACCATCATGAAATCCTGCCCTGAAATACCCCAAAAGTACCCCAAAACCCTGCCCCCACCACTTGAGATGCCCCCAAATGTAATTTTGAAACGTTGCCACCAAAATATCCCCAAAGGCCACCGCAACATCCCAAAATGTCTCCAGGTGCCCCAAAAAAGCCACCCCAAAGCATCACCGTGATGTCCCAAAATACCTTGAAACACCCACAAAACCAGCTGTGATGCCCTGAAAGTCCCCCACACCCACCCAAACCCAGCCCTGAAACACGTGGGACTACCCCAAAACTGCTCAAAATTACCCCAAAACTGCTCCAAACTACCCCAAACCATGGCCCTCAGCCCCCAAAATGCACCAAAGCACCCCAAAGCTGCCCTGACCCCCCAACCTCCCCTCCCCCGCGCTGCTGTGGGGGTGCTGCATTCTCCCCCCCCCAGAGCTGAATGAATTTTGCCCAATTTCACCCCAAAAATGGTGCATGAGGGAGGGGAGAGGGAAAAGAGGGGAAAAAAGAGGAGAAAAGGGGAGGAAAAGGGGGGGGGAAGGGGGGGTGAAAAAGAGAATAAATGTTTAAAAAGGTGAAAATAAGGAAAAAAGGAGGAAAGGGGGGGAAGTGAAAAAAAGGTGAAATAAAGGGGGGAAAGGTGAAATAAAGGGGGGAAGGGGGAAATAAAGGGGAAAAAAGGGGGGAAGGGGAAGGGAGGAAAGAAAAAAGCGGTAAAAAGGGGAAAAGAGGGGAAGGGGAAAAGTGGGGGAAGATGGAAAAAGGTGAAAAAGGGGGAAAGGGGGGGGGGGAAGGGGGAAACAGAGAGGAGAAAAGAGAAAAAAGGGACAGTAAAAAAGAAGAGGGTGGAAAAAGGGCCAAAAGGGGTAAAATGAGGCAAAGTGGGGGAAGGGAAAATGGAGTAAAAGAGCGGAAATGGGAAAAAAATCAGAAAGGGGGTAAAGAAGGAAAAAGGGAAAGAAAAGAAAAAGGGGGAGAAGAGAAAGACGGGAAAAGGGAGAGCAGGGGGAGAGAAACGGCCAAGCGAGGGAAAAAGGAAAAAATGGGGGGAAAAGGGGAAATGGGGAAAAAGGGAAAATGTAATAAGAAAGGGGGAACGAAGGGGAAAATGGGGATAAAGGGAGAAAAAGTGGAGAAAAAATGGGGAAAACGGGAGGAAAGAGCTAAAAAGTGGCAACATCAGGAAAAAGGTCAAAAAAGGGGGGAAAAGGTCAAAAATGGGGGAAAAACCACACAAAGAAATTAGAAAATTCCACCCCAGTGAAGGGAATCCCATTTTCCCACCAGAAATGGCATGTTCGCTCCCACACCGTGCCACACCCAAGCACAGCTCGATTCCCTCAAAATCACCCCAAAACCATCTGCCCCTCCCCCCCAACCTGCTTATTATCCCATCTCCCTCCTCACTTGAGCTTCATTCCCTCCTAAATGATGTATTTCACAATTTAATGCACAAAAATATGTATATTAAAAAAACAACAACTATATTCCTATTTTTAACAAAACCGCAGCAAATTAAGCACCCCCCAAAAATTGGGTTTTTTTCTCTGCTCTTAAAGGGTCAGCAGCCCTCAGGGTCAGGCAAGCAGCAGCTTTTTGGCTTAATTATGGCAAGAAATGGTTAATAATTAGGGAAATCCACGCCTTTACGGTCCCAGCCCATCCCCCACCCATGCACACAGGGCTCATTCAAGAGGGAGAAAAAAGAAAAAGCCCTGTTTTGCCCATACTGACCCAAAAAGACACAATAAGCAGCACAAAGCGGCGCCGCGAACCGGCTGCCGGCGACAGCGCGGCGCTCCCGGCATGGGGCCAAAATGCGTTTTTTGCTGAAAACCCATCAATTCAGCCAATTATGAAAATCAATTCGGCCTCAGCAGGTTTCGGTAAAAAGAAAAAAAAAAAAAGAAAAAAAAAGCCAAAAAAAACCCCAAACCCCATCCCAACATAAACAGATTTGGGGGCTTTTGGGTTGAAAAGAACCAATTTGAATGGTGAAAAATGAGTATTAGGCATTGCAACCTGGGGAATAATCTCAATTAAAAGCAAAAAAAATCCATCAGAAAAGAGTTAACATAGCAATGTTGCTGAAAAAAACCAAATTTGGCCCAAAAATGGCATTTTGCAACAATGAAAAAGGGTTTTAATGAAAATCTAATTTTTAATACAAATGCCACTACACTGGGGCAGGTTTTGCCCCAGAGTGGCTGCCTGCTGCCTTGGTGCAGAGCTTTCACGTTGCAAGCAGGAGGCTAAGTTCTACTCACACCTTACTCAAGATTTACACTCAACCCCCCCAGGGCCTCTCCTCACAGAATACTAAAACTTCCACGATCCTCTGCAATGCAACATGGGGCACCCCACTGTGCCTGCCTTGTAGGATGCTACACAGCTACTCCAAGGATCCTACACCGCTACCCAATGGATGCCATGCAGCAACTCCAAGGATCCTATGCAGCTACTCCAAGGTGCAGCACGACCACGCCACAGTGCAGGGGGCTGGTCTGCACGTGGTGGAGATCCTGCAAGCATGCAAGGAGGTGCAACAGGCCCCAGAGGGGCATCACTCATAGGATACTACACTGTTACTCTGATGTGCTACACAACTGTGCTGCAATGGGGTTGGCTGGTCTGCATGCCATGGGAGAGGGTGCATTTCATGACCATGCAAGGAGGTATGCAGGCCCAAAGGTGGCCTACTCATAAGATACTACACAGGTATTCTAAGGATCCTACACAGCCACTCATAGGATATTACACAGCTACTACTCCATGCTGCTGTACGACTACACCATGATGCAGGGGGCTGAGTTGCATGTGGAGTGTACCTTGCCAGCATGCAAGGCAGCATGCAGACCCTGAGGGAGTCCTTACTCATAGGATACTACAGTGCTATTCCTAACACGTTGCACAACCACGCTACAATGCAGGCAGCAGGTCAGAGAAGTCTCACAAGGGTGCAAGGAGGCACACAAGCTGTGAGGGGGCTTACTCACAGATTACTACCCCATTGCTTTAGTGTGTTGCACATCCACACTGCAATGCAGGGTGGCAGTTCGCATTCGGGGGGGGTGGATTTTGCAGGTGTGCGAGGAGGCGCATGCCCCCAGGAGTAGGGGGACCTTACTCACTCCTCATCCTGGAGGCGCTCCTCCTCCTCCTGCGCCTGGAGACGGCCCCGCACAGGGGCCAGACCCTCGGTGGCAGCGTCGTAGTTGCGGAAGCAGACGGTGAGCTTTTCGTCGAATTCCTGCACCAGGTCCTCCATCGACTTGAAACTCATCATCTCGGCCGAGAAGCTCTCCAGCTCGGCCAGCGCCGGGTCCGCAGCGCGTTGCGGGGTCCCCCCATCATCCCCGGGCCCCTCCTCGAACTCCTCCTCCAGGCTTACCAGGGGTGCCTCCATCCTCAACGCTGGAGTGCTGCCTTAGCTGCAGGGAGAGGGTGCCCATGAGGCACCGGGCTACTCACAGGTTACCACACCAGGGCTCCCCATTCCCTTTGCTGCTGCCATGCTGCCTGAAATCCTACTGCCAGGGCTATTACACAACCAGCGGTATCTCTGTAGTATCCCAACAGCATCTTAGTACTGTCTTCATAGAAATATGCTGATATCCTCACACTACACTAGTAGTACTTTACTAGTAGCAACAAAGCATTGACAGTGGCCCCTGTAGCTTAGTGCTACCCTGATGGTATGTAAAAAATACCATAACACTACCCTTCTTCCTGAACTGGCAGCATCTCAGTGGTATATTTATACTATATCACTACTATCTTAGTAGTGGCTTCAAAGTATCACACTAGTACCTGTAATACACTGACAGTATCCCAAAATTTGAGTGTTGGCCTGATAATATCCCAGACGTATCTTACCACTATCTTTTCTAGTGTCCTCATAGTATTTCGGAAGTATCCCACAGATATTCTACTAGCATCCTTATCGCATCTTACTAAAAAATGAATATTGTCCTGACAGCATCATAGCAGCATTGTGATAATATCCTGATACTATCATAGTAGTACCCTGATAGTATCTTAGTAGCATCCTAGTAATGGCCTTGCAGTATCTTAGTAGTGACTCAATAGCATTGTCAAAGTATCTCAGCTGTAGTATCCAGGCAGCGCCCTAATAACACCTTAATAGTGTCCTGATAGTACCTTTGTGCTACATTCAGAGTATCCTAGTAGCAGCCATTGAATGGCACAGCATTGTCCTGATGTTGTATTAGCACAGGTGGGTGCATCCCGATAGTATGTCAAGAGCATTCCGATAGTATCCTAGTTACATGCTATTAGTGCCCTGACAGTATCGTGGTAGTATATGAGCAGTGTTCTGATAGGATTCTAATAGTGGTGTGTAATGTTATATAGCTATTATTGTAGTAGTGTACTGAGAGTATCTTGATAGTGCACTGTAATATCCAGATATTATCTTAGTGCCATGTTACTATGGTGAAAGCAACTTAACTCTATCTGTTGTAGTATCCTGAGAGTACACTGATGGTGTGTCAGCACTGTTCCAGTGGTACCTTCATAGTAGTATCACCGTTATCAGTTCTGGAAAGATGCTGAAAATACCTTAGTATGTCCTGATAGCATCCTGGTAGTGCCCTGATAGTACCTTAGTAGCCTTCCTGCAGTACCACAGCAGCATACACATAGTATCCTGACGGTATCTTTGTGCCACCCTGCGAGTGCCTTAGTACTGTCAGCAGAGTATCCTGTCAGTATTTAGTAAACTTTAGTAAAATCTTAGTAGCATCACAGCAGTATCCTCAGAGTATTCCAGCTGTGTCTTTATAGTGTCTCACTACTCCCTCGAAAGGTTACTGAGAGTATCTTAGCAGTAGCCTCGCAGGAAGCAAATAGTAACCCAGTAGTAACCAGTAAAGGTGCCACTACCCCAACCCACTCACCCTGTCCTGGTCACACGTCCCTTGGGCAGGGGGAGGAGAGCATAAACATCCCACATCTTTTGGGGGAAAACTTGGCCAGATTGGGGCTTTGAGTAGTCTGTGTACATATGCACCTGCACCCATGTGCAGCATGTGTGCATGCACGAACCCCACACGCATGCAGCATGCACCCTGTGCACGCCCGCACCCCTGAGCATGCATGCACCCCCCCACATGCACAGGGTGGGTGCATGTGCAACCCTCCCTGCGAGCACCTGTGGGTGAATGCATGCAGGGTGCACACATACGCTGCACGCACGTCATGGTGCATGTGTGCAAAGGGTGCGTGCACATGCAGAACACTGCATGTACATACACCGTGCACAATGCACCCCGGGAATACGCATGCTGCAGGTACGTACCTCGTGCCTGCTTGCAACTCTGCACATGCCCTGCCCTATTGGATGCATGCAGAACACACACACCCCATGTTGCACGCATGCGGGTGAGCACGTGTGCAACGGGTGCACACAGATGATGTGTGCTCGGGCAGTGCATTCATACATGGTGCACACGCTGCATGCGTGCTCAGGCGGTGCATTCACACTAGGGGGGTGCGTGCACAGGGATGCAAGCGCACATGGTGTGCAAATATGCACCTAGCACACGCATGCACCTCTGGGCATGCACATGCACCACAGACCCTGACATGCCTGCACCATTCCCGGGCACCTGCAAACAGGAGCACGAACAGACCTGCACATGCATGAGCTGCACATGCATGAGCTGTGCAGGCTGCACCCCCTGCTTGCACGCACCCCCATATGTGCAGCGCTGTGCATCCACACACCCAAGTACCCCCACCCCTCAAACACCCCAAAATGTCCCCGTCCCCCCCACCTCGCAGCGCGTGCGCATCCCACAATGCACCACCCTTGTACGGCTGCTGATGCGCAGCGGAGCATCCCCGGGGCAGGCAGTGCCCGGCTGCCCCCCCCCCCGACCCCAGGCATCCCCTCAATGCAACCGCACCCCAACGCCCCTCCGTGCTGCACCCCAAAAATGCACACACACACCCCCATCAACGCAACGGCCACCGCACTCCCCAACGGGGGCACCCCCAACCCCATGCACGCCCCCCCCCCTCGACGTACCCCGGCCCTTGCAGCACGATGCACGCCCAAACCCCCTGCCCCGCGCGTGCACGCCAGCGCACCCCCCCGCCGCTGCCCCCCGAAAGGCATGCATTACCCACAATGCACCACGGCGCCGCGCCCCCGATGCGCCCCCTCCTCCGTGCACGCGCCCGCATCACCGTGTAGCCCCCCCCGCCCCGCTGCACCCCAGCAGCCCCCTCCCTTCTGCACCCCAGCAGCCCTCCGCATACATCACCCCCCCACACACACACACGGCTGCACCCCGAAATCCCGCCTCCCGCGCGTGCACCCCCCCGCCCCCCGCACTGCACACCCCCTCCAGCACCCCGGACCCCCCCCCCCCGCCCAGCCCCGCACCCACCTGCGGCCCCGCATCCTCCGCACCGCCTTTGGGGGGGGTGGGGGGATGGGGGGTAGGGGGGGGCGGCGCCCTGCGCACGCGCGGGGTGGAAGAGTGACGTCACCGGGAAGGTGGGTGCAAGTCGTGGTCAAGGGAGCCCTGACGTCACACCCCCCCCCAACCCAGGGGGGCTCCGACCCTAAAATATTGCTGAGCTCCCCACCTCCCCCCCCCGCGTATCGATTTATTAATTATTTCGACGCTTGCACATCTGTGCGGTATAAATAGAAAGTTAAACCCCATGAAATAATACCTAAAAATAGAAATAATTGTATTTATTAACGGTTCAAAAAAGAAATTTTGAAAAAAATTTGGAAAAAAAAAATTGTCTCGAAACGAAAGGCTTCCTTTTAAGAGGGAAAATGGAAATTAAAATTTTAAATCGAATTTTTAAAACAAAAACGATATTTTAGAGCAATGGGGTCACAAATGCTTTTTTTTTTTTGAAACAGCCTCACAAGCGACTCGAAGAGCAAGGTTCGAATCCAGCCCCCCCCCCCCCCCCCCCCCAGCCGTGTTCCAGTGCAGCACCCCCCATAGCCAGGTTCCAGTTCAGGCCCCCCCCATAGCCGGGTTCCAGTTCAGGCCCCCCCCATAGCCGGGTTCCAGTGCAGCACACCCCATAGATGGGTTCCAGTTCAGGCCCCCCCCATAGCCGGGTTCCAGTGCAGCACACCCCATAGATGGGTTCCAGTTCAGCCCCCCCCCCCCCCCCCTAGCCGGGTTCCAGTTCAGGCCCCCCCCATAGATGGGTTCCAGTCCAGCCCCCCCCCCCCCATAGCCAGGTTCCAGTCCAGCCCCCCCCATAGATGGGTTCCAGTCCAGCCCCCTCCATAGCCGGGTTCCAGTTCAGCCCCCTCCATAGCCGGGTTCCAGTCCAGCCCCCTCCATAGCCGGGTTCCAGTCCAGCCCCCCCCATAGATGGGTTCCAGTCCAGCCCCCCCCCCCCATAGCCGGGTTCCAGTTCAGCCCCCTCCATAGCCGGGTTCCAGTCCAGCGCCCCCCCCCCAGCCGGGTTTGCGGCGGCCGTGGGGATGCAGAGGGAGGACGAGCATCCCCAGCTCCCTTCCTGCGCTGATTCCCCCCCGCCCAGCGCTTGGCTTTTTGTGGGTCGAAATAAACAAGAAACTTCAACATTTTGGGTGAAGTTTAGTGGAATATCGGCAGCTCCCGGCTGGGGCCTGGCATGCCTTGACCTGGCGCTGAAGAACTGGGGGGTTTTGTGTTCCTGCTCTGAATGCTTCGCTCTGACACGTCAAATTCTCCCGGCGGGTGCCAAAAGCGAGCGCTGTGGTGAGCCCCGCATCCCTGGGGCCATGGCCCCCCTCTTGTGCATCCCCAACCCCCCTGCCCCTCTTCTGCCCCCCTCTCTTTCCTGTGCTGCTGGGGATTTTTTGGTGTGGTGGGTTGCCCCCGGCTGGACCAAAGCTGCTTTTATCGCTCCCCCTCCTCAGCTGGACCGCGGAGGGGAAATAGAAGGAGCAGCTCACGCGTCGAGGTGAGGATGGGGAGGTCTCTCAGCAGTTACAGTCATGGGCAACGCAGACCCAGCTCAGGGAGATCAGCTCAGTTGGTTAGCAGTCAGATCAGGGCAGGAGAATGAGAAGTAAACCCACATCTTCAAAACTCCTTCTCCCCAGCCTCACTTCTGTCAGGCTTAATTAGACTCCTGATTTCCCCGTCTCCTTCCCCCCGGGGGACTGGGAATGGCAGCTGCGGTCACTTCATCACATCGTTTCTTCTTCTTCCTGAGGGGGAAGGCATCCTGCTCCCTGTCCCTCAGCTGTTTTTCTATTGCTCTGTCCTTCCTGCCTGTCCTTGTCCCTCTGGCCAGCCACCCATCACTGGTTTTCTTTCTTTCTTTCTCCATTTCTTTCAATCCTTCAGAGGCAAGGCTGGGGGACAGAGTCAGAGGCATCCAGGTGAACGACTGTAAACCAACGTGTCATCCTACATAAATCACTCTCATATTCTTACTCTAAATATACACAACACTTAAATATTGCAAATCCCTGACAATCCTTCAATTTTATAAACTCTGTGGATTGATACCCACCCCCACCCCCCGCAATGAAACCCTCCCATTGCAACCATTGCAAGATCCAGGTTCATTTATATGAGTTATATAGTGATTTATTTAATGACCTACTCTAAGTGCTATAACTTCCACAACGTCCATGCAATTTATTATTTAAATGCCATATAAATCATGCAGGACAAAGAAAGGGGAGAATGTGTGTGGAAGGGATAGCTGGCGTGATGCCTGACCAGGAGGAAAACAAGGCATGGAGTCAAAGTGGCGCATGTGCGATGCAGTGCTCTGGGGTTTGTATAAACCTGGCTGGTCCTGCTCACGCTTGTCAGTTGGCCATCTGGGCTGAAATGGAGATCATACTCATCACACGTAATGCAGCTCCAGGCTACTCGCTCCTCCTTCTGTAGGGGTTTTCATTATCATCTCCTTATCCTATTTGTATGCCATCTTCTTCCTCAAAAAAACTCTTAATTTTCAAGACACTCAGTTTGCTCATCCGTTCCATTTCTCCTGCCATGCTCCCCCATCTATTGTCCATACCGCTCTCCGTATCGTGCGGATGATTTCTCCTACCTATATACTGTCCTGGACTAGCTGCTAAGTTTACTCAGGATGTGGCGTAGCTCCTGTTACTTGCAATGCTTGGAAGACTCCTCCTCACGCTGTTTGGCAAGGACAGACACTGAGTTTACCTAAGGTTTCTAGGACACGCTTCCTCCTCTCGAGTCCTTCGCAAGTGCAGTGACTCCTTCCTCCACACTTTTCGCCCATCCAAGCAGGCTGAGAGCAGAGGGAGGCTCCTGCCAGGTGCTCTGCCTATGAGATGCCACTGCAGATTCAATGCCAAGTGGAGTATTTTCGGGAGCTACCAGAGGAGCTTTTCCTGTGTGCAGAAGGCCAGGATGAAAGCATAAAACTGTTGATAGCCTCTTTGTAGTGAGTGCAGAAGAGGAAGAGTACGAGGAGAGCTTGTGCATGGAGGGTCTATGCACAGAGGAAGATGCTGCTTGAATGTAACTATTTTTTTTACTGGCTCAGGACTCTTTCCTGGTGCAGGAAAGGGCTGAAATAGTCATGTTTCTGCACTTGTACCGAGGTGTGAGTCACCCCACGTTCCCATCAAACAGCCTGGCTTACCTCCTGTTTCTTGAAAGAGCTTCCAGAGGAATTCTTTGGGAGATTTCTTCAGCTAAACACATTGCAAAGGCATCTATTTGCTCCAAAAGAGCCTTCATAGTCAGTCAGAGAGCATGGAGCACCACAGAAAAACATCACAAGGCAGTGTATGTGTAGAGGAATGAAGCTGGGTTAATTAGCATTGATAATATACAACTGTGGGTTGGCTTCAGGGGTGGCGGGTTGGCCCATGTAGATAAGGTGCAGCTGTGGCTGGTTAAGTTAGGTGGTTGAGAGCCAATGAAGAGAGAGCAGTCGAGGAAGAGAAGGTGAGAGAGGAAAAAGCAGAGAGAGAACACGTGCCCTCGATGAGATGAGGAGAAGGCAGCAGAGGGACTGGTGTGAAGAGTATGCTGGTATGAGATGGTAAAAGATCTTGTTGCAGCTTGATAGTTTGGAGAGTGCTGTGACATGTATGGTCTTACCTTACCTGTCTCTGAGCCTGTTTGCCACCTTTCTTCTTCCTCTTCCAAACCGTGAAGGTGGGAATGCATGTGTATAAGTCCAGTGAGAAAGCTGCTTTCAGAGACATCTCACCTTAGCAGTTGTGTGCTGGAGGAATGACCTCCATCTAAAGATGCTCTAACACAAACAAAGGCTTTAACGCTGTTAATTGGTTAATTGTTGCAAAGACCCTTCTCAATCATAATTACTATTGTTGTTATTATCAGCTCTACAGCAGTGAAGCACATACAATTGGTGGTTAAGCTCCCCAGACAAAGGCTAATCCAAAGGCACAACACTGCTCCTGCCACCGAGTGGTGTCATCAGGATCAGTTCATCAGCTGTGGGAATGGTGGGAAGCTTGAAGCACTGGGATGTCAAAACACTGATGCTTTATTAGTTCCCTTTGGTACCTGGGGCCAGACCTCATGCACTTGTGTGGCACCACCTTCTTCCTTCGGAAATACTAACTTTACTGTTATTACCTAAGGTACCACCTTTTCTGTAGCAGGTCAAGAAAAGCATCAGCTTGGTTTTGGTTTTTATTTTGTTTGGTTTTTTAAATTCAGGCATAAGCTTGTCTTAAGAGGAATTTTACATCCTAGAGACCTTGCAGTCTCCGTGGAAACAATGGGTGGAAGAGGACTCAAATCCAATCATGAAGAACAGCCTGAACATAGCCTCCTAGTGACAAAGCCAGGAGCAAACGTCCTCTGTGAGTCCAGTGGATGCTTTTGGACTATCCAAAAACTCCATCTTGAGTCAGCTCTCCGTGCATCTATTAACGAGCCTATCTGCCTTTTTTGCTTGGGCTGTGGTGATGAGTTTCCCTTCGTGGCAGTGGGCTGCGAGTGCCTCAGTCCAGGGATGCTCAGCTGCTTTTGTTGGGGGGGGCTGGTAAAGCGTGCTTCAGCTGCTGGAAATTACCAGGCATTTGTCATTGAAATAAATTACATCATTTAAAAATGAGTACATAGCTGGTAACCACTGTCCCTATTGAGCTGTGCAGCCCCATTCATCTGCCCAGATGCAGCTTGAAGCAGCGTCTGTCTGAGAACCTGAGGGAGTGGATGCTGGCAACCCCCCTGTTTCATTAGAGACCTCGTATTTAGTCCTGTCTCAACAAGCTTTTGTGCTGCTCCTTGGCATGCATTTCTTTCTTATCAGCCCACAAAGGACTTAATGGCACTGGGAACAATCTTTGGCGTTGCTGACTAATTGTGTGCCTTGTCATCCTGCCAAGCGCAAGGCACAGTCTGCGTGTTCATATATTACCGTGATGTGAAGACACATTTACCCTGGTCTCAGGTAAGTAGGTTGCTGATAAATGTTTTCATCACATCTGTCAGAGGTACCTCTTTTTGTTCTACAGACAAAATGAACATCCTTTCTTCAATCAAGTCTCCTCTGTGGTAACTTTATTGTTCATCATGAGATCTGGGAGACAGGAAGACCTGTGCTTAAAAAGCCCAGAAAGGAGCCAGAAGCATTTAGGGATTTTTCAGCCTGAATTGTTTTGGCCTTTTTTTTTTTTTTTTTTTTTGCCTTTGGTAAATATCAATTTGTTGTGGTAGAAGCTTTTCCTCGAAAAGCTATCTATTGTAATAACATCCATCAAGAGGCTTTCTCAGGTCTGCTATGGAAAATTAGCAAATGGTTGTGTGCACGCACCCAAGCTCAGCATCTGGGCTGTCTTATGCTCCATTCTCGGTGGGTCTGTGGCTTATTCTTGAGTACATGTGTTGCAGTGGTTTCTGTCCTGGACCAGCAGTTGTACAAGTGATTGTATCATCCGCGATGCTGCTCTTCACTGACCAGGGATTTTTAGGAAAATGGTTAATGAATTGGATAAACAACAAGAAATATAAAGTCAATAACTGTCCAACTGTGATGCACAGCTCTGTGTAGTAAACCCAAGGACTCTTACAAGGTCATATTGTGCTATGGTCCCTGGGATGCTAGAGGGGTCTTCACCGGAAGCTGAGTGACCTGACAGACTGACACTGAGACACAGGTCCTGGCCCGTACCAGTCAGGATGAATTAGATTTTAAGACGCTGGGCAGGGATTCTTTAAGGGCACCTCATGGAAAGCATGTTTGGTGCAGAGGTGGGGAAAGGGGAAATACAAAGAGAAGACCCTACAAATGAGAGGATACATCTGCACTGTTTTCCATGTACCTGCAGTGCAGAAAAGCGTGTCCTTCAGAAATTATTGATGTGTGGGAGTCACATCTGAACTGACCTCTCTGTGCAAGATGCAGCTTAACTGCACTGTGTTGCTCGGGTGGCAGGCAATTATTTTTGACAATGAAGGGGAAATCGCTTTCCTAAATGGAACATGATAAGAAGTTCTTTTGTGATTCTCTTTTCCATCTGCATAGTCTCATAATGGAGCAGCAAAGTCTGTTGCAGCCCAGGGTCAGTTCTTGCTGAACAAAACGCCTCTGGACGCCTGTTTGCTGTGATGAGGAGCCACGTGGGCCAGCAGGAGATAGGGCTGGTACATAGGCAGATGAGATGACATCACATGGAACTTTCCCTCGGGATCTTCTAGCTAAAGGGAAGTTTCTTTTACTTCTCTTAAGCCGTGGAGAAGGAGTCGCAGTGTGGAGATTAACGTACTTCAGGGATTGTCTGTGACCAGCAGTGAGAGGTGTTTTCTGACGCTGTGGCTGCTCCTGCCTGCAGCCTGGAAGAGACAGCCAGCCTTGCCAAAACCCTGTGTGATGGAACTTGCCACCTCCCTACCCCCCAGCCCTTCCCAGAGTGTCTGATGTTAGCCTGAGAGAGGTCACTGAGGGATGGGCACGGCCACATGCATTCCCTTTTTCTTGCTGCTCATCTCTTACGCGAAACACGTCAAGTTTCAGGCTATAGGTTTAATAATTGATCCAGGAGTTTTGGAAGCTAAACTGTCAGATGCCCTGTGGCTAGGGCAGTGCCCAGTGCTCTGAAGTTTGGCTTCACTATACTCAATAGACAACGTTTAACTTGAAGCGATCATTGCAACTCAGAGGTCAGAAGCTGCTCAGAATCAGTATTCTGTGTGTAGCCGGTGTTACCTTCCACAGACAACAGTAACAAATAGAGTTGCTGTGTCTCCTGGCATGGCCCACAGCCTGATTAATAGGATTATAAAGAGTCTTGTCAATGACAACAGGAATAAGCCACCTGATCAACCCAGGGCAGGGGCTGCCTGCAACCCGGGCCTCAGCTGAGGTTCTGAAAGGAGGGAGTAATTTTGTAGAGATGGAGGAAGTGGTAAGGAATTGTTTTAAGAAAATAAAAGCAAAGCAAGCATTAGCTATTTTTGGGGGGTATTGTTGCTGTTGTTGTTTTTTTCCCAACTAACTGTATGCCTCTTGCCAGAAGAATTTGATTTTTGCGACTTCTCTTCCTGCTGTAAAGAAAGGGGAGATTCTGGTATTCATCCAAATCTCAGGTTCTTTCTTTCTACTTGCCAGTGGACATTTTTACCCCCAAGCTCCCCTGAGAAACTGCCCTCCCCTTTTTACAGTAGAACTAATTTAGGATTTTTCAACCTGCTTCATTTGGGACAAGAGAGTTGCTGCCAACCACAGGCTTTCAGTGCCCTGTGACTTACGGCTTGCTCGTACGATACCAATCAGAAACGCGGCTCCTTGGCCTCTCGCTAGTCTCAGGGTGTTTCATCTCCATTAACTGCATTAGTACATCGCTGCTTTGAAGTACGTGCTGCTGCTGAAATATTGTTTGGCTGTCAGAGGCAGAGCATGGGGCCATCACAGGCAACGCCAGTCCTCATTTTTTCATGCTTTTCACTAATTTAATCTCCTTCTTGCAGCTCTTTCCATTTTTGGTAACATCTTTGGAGTGAGGAGAAGGAACTAGTCCTGCTTTAAGTGGGAATAAACACTCCATCCCCTCTGGTAAAGCTGCACCTCTCCTCCTTCAGGAGAAAATACTGACCAAGTGGAAGTACGCAGTTATGAATCCCAAGGGATGTGCATAGCTGGCTTCTCATTTTTTAAAAGCACTTGTCAGTCGATGCAGGACTCGGACTAGTTCGTGCCTCTGTAACGCTACGGGCTGATCAAACATCACAGAAGAAATAGTATCTGTCTTGAACGTACAGGCAAGCTGAATGCTGGAACCTGAAAGCTGGCTAGAAACTGCTGCCTCCTTCCCACACAGCTCTGCCTAGGTATTTCTAGTTATTTATACCAGCTCTCTGAAAGGGCAGCCTCTGGAAGCCCATGTTCGTTATGAATAGTGCTCCACAAAGGCTGTACTGAGACCAGCAGAACTTGTTTGGGACACAGCGGTTCATGCTGCAGTGTGAGGTTATGGGAACCAGGCTGAAATTCTGGCGCGTTGGAGTCGATGGGACTTTTGCCATCGATTTAATTGGAGCCAGAATTTCCTGTCACTAGCAGTGTTAAAAGCAGGCACTAATCCAAGGGCATGAATGCAGGGATTTGCTAAAGCATTTATTTGAGCAGCATGGCCCGGGATTGCTGCTGCAGGAGGGTGCCTGGTGTGGTGTAACTTCCCAGGGACTGATGGGGCGGCAGTGGCGTGAGCCAGTGCTCCTTGCCCACAGAGGACAGCTGGCAGCTCTGTTTGCAAAGTTCTCTTTTTTCAGCTGGAGACTGTTGGGTTGCGGTGGAGCTTTCTGCCGTGCCTGGGGAGCGAGAACAACAGCATGTGTAGTGTGCTCCTGACACCCTTTACAGAGAAATCATAACATATTAGCTACAAATATGCCCGCACTATGTTTGTTCAAGGTAATAAATTATACTGAAGAATAAATAGATGCTAAATTACATCCTGGCCTGGCCAGAACTTTTATCTTGCCTGTCAGGACTGTGTAATATTAATTATAGCCTGCCTCAGATGCCCTTAGGGAGAGCTGGCAAATGGCTGCAGCAGTCATCTGTGACTCTCCTAGATCTTATTTGATTTTTCATTTAATCAATGCCCAATAAATCTGTAATCTCCTGATTCTGGACATCTGTGTTTAATGTATCCAGGCAGTGACCTAATTAAATTCCAGTTTACACCACCCCCTGACGAGGCTGGACACTTAGATTTCTGCTTTTGCAGCAGCATAGTAGTGGGGAAATATCCCTGTGCTTGCCAGAGACCTTTGTGAAGCCCAGGGAGGCCTCAAGAAGAGGCTTTGGGGAATAAAGCAAGACGAGCCATTTTCAAAAGTGTTGCAGAGGTTGTTTGTTGCCCGCTGCCCATTGAAGGCTCTTTGCTTGCTAGGAACAGCTGCAAAAACATGTCCACTGGAAAGCGTTCCAAAGAAGCGCTGCTATTCAGCTAAGCACATCCTATAATGCAGCGTAAAGTACAGCCCTTTCCTGCAAAATGCCTATCCGTCTGGCTTGTCAGGGGCTGTGGATTTTATAGCCGTGGCATTTGTGTAGCACGATGAAGATGAGCCGTTCCAGCTCTGGTTTTGGGTTGAAGCATCGTGCTTGGTTTGATGGTCACGTAATGATCCCTGCAGAGCAGGTCTGGCTGCTGGACCTTCTCTTTGTGCGGATCAATAGCACGTTTAAGCAGGAGCCATTCCAAGTGCTTGCAGCATGAGGAGGCTGTTAATCACTTTGAGGCGACCCACTAAAAGTGAGCATGACACACACTTCGTTATCACTGCTTATGCAAACAAATGATGCTGTTAAACCCAGCATAAAGACACGGGGATGGATAGAGGTGCTTAGAATGACTGTGCTGGGTCTCACACCCTGGTTTTGGCGACAGCAGTAGTGAATATTTAGAGATGAATGCAAAAGTATAGAGCATATATAGTGCTGCTGTCAGGCTGTTAGTGTCTTAAGGACTTCCTGTGCTGGAGGGCACTTCTAGACCATTGCCTTTAATAGTTACCGGTGACTGATAGAGTGACAGATGGGTTTCCTGCTCGTTGGAAAGGCTTTATCAATCCTGACCACAGTGATCTTTGCTTATGGCCATGAACCAAGGCACTTTATCTGCAACTAACTTACTCCTCTCAACCTCTTAATCTTCAGAAATGCTCATTCTGGAGGCAATGGATTAACAGGCCATAGTTTTCATTTCAGATGAACAGGCGATAAACTGTTATGCTGAGGAATGAGATTTGCTGTTTGTGTATGGTTGATTATTATCACCATTTTTCCTTCCTGTGGACTATTTACTTCACTGAGCATTATCTGCATCAGAACAGATTTAATCATTTTACGGGTTAAGAATCTGATTTGTTTGCTTTGTGCTTCTTTCAATAAACTTTGTTTAATAAACATTAATTGTTCTTAATGCCTTAAATTCATTTTTCACTGCCCCTCTGTGTCTATGACACATCGCCAAAGGCAACTTGCTCACCAGCGTGAACGTGCACATTCAGCGTTTGCTGCTTGCTAACTTACAAGACCAGGAATTTAAAACATTATTGCAGTTTTAAAATTCAAGTAATATTTGTCTTATTATTGTATTAATTTATTCTGAACTTTTCAGGAAATTATGACAATGGACCAGTAGCCATAAATCCTTTGTGCCTAAAGAAACTTGGACATAGCAGATCCAAGATTCTAACATTACCCGAACTGCTGATCTATATGGTTTTACTTTCCAAAAATGAAAACATATCGTAATAATGAACTTTCAGATAGGAAGGGTCACTCTTCACTAAATCATTTTGGGTTTAATCTGAGGTAACCGCCCCCAGGCACAACCCTCCTGGGCAGAACAAAACGAACTAAAAGGCCCCAAATGGGTAAACAAGTAAGCAAACAGCCCAAAGCAATGAATCAGTGGAACAAGGATCCACGGGGAAGGATCCTGGAGCAAGGGAATCGCCCTGGAAGCGGCCTGGGGAGACTTTCCGTGCCGTAGGCCTGGCGGCGCGGCGGGCCTTGGGCCTTCCCCTCGGCTGCCGGCAGATGGCGGCCCCTGACCGCGCAGCGGCCGGGCCTGCGGGCCGGGGGGGCCGGGGCCTGCAGCTCCCCGGCGGGCAGGGGAGGCGGAGGGGACGCCGTGTGGTGGTGGCAGCCAAGATGGGGACATGCTCCGCATCGAGGGCAGCCCAGCAAACGGCGCCTTTCGGCAGCCTCACCGCCATGGCTGAGGCGAGCGCCCTGGGTGCGCTGTTCAGGGTGTGAGGGGAAGGCCTGCGTCTCCCTGCGCCCAGGGGAACGCCACCCTTCTCCTGCCACCCTCATCCCTGCACAGCTGAGGGCCCATGAGGATGAGGGACACGTTCCTCAAGTTCCATCCATAAACCCACCCTACCCACCACCCACCCCACCCCCCGCCAGCCAACAGCCCCCATCCCGAGCTCCCAAGCAAAGAATTCAGCCCATCCCAAGGAGCATCAGGAACTTGGAAAGAGGCCCTTTTCCCACTTTCTGAGAGAACATGGGATATTTTCTTCGTGGGATGGCACCTTGCGGCAGCAAGCAGGCAGGCAGGCCTAGGAGCAGTGGTGGGAAAGCCATGCCCCCCCCACCTCCCCCTGCTCCGGTGGGCTGCGATGCATAATTTACGGCTTTGCTGCAGTGATTCTGAGTCGGTTGGCTTTGAAACATTAATAGGAAGAGAAGAAATGCTGTTGTTTTTTGCTCTTCTCGTGTGCTTCGGGCACGAGCCTTGAAGGAACAGAACTGAGAGTAATAATTTGGAAGGAAGGAAGGTAAAGTGACAGGCTGTCTGCAGATGTTTGAGCAGACTTTCTGCATATAATGCACAACTGGGAAAAGGAACAGCCTCCATAAAGGCAGTGAAGAAAGAGGGGATGGCTGGCATGATGGGGAACGTGCAAATTTGGGACCGTTATTTCAGTACCTTGCTCCGACACAGATGTGCTGCAGGACTTGGTCGTATCCCTTATCCTGTGTCCTTGCTCTGACACAGATGTGCTGCAGGGCTTGGTCAAATCCCTTATTTTTTGTCCTTGGTGTGACACAGATGTGCTGCAGGGCTTGGTCAAATCCCTTATTTTTTGTCCGTGATGTGACACAGATGTGCTGCAGGACTTCACCATACCCCTTACCCTCTGTCTGCCTCCATTCCCTGGCTGCAGGGCGGAGGCTCAGCCCCTGCCCGTTTGGTGCTGAGGAGCGCTGGCTGGGTCTGTGCGGGTCCTGTATGAACGGCGGCTGTGGCCACAAGCAGGAGTGCTTTTGAAGGGGGCATTTTAGGTGGGATACGAAGAGGCAAGGACGGGGCTGGTGACACTGGTAATTAGGCCATATCTGCTCTTATGCCGTCCCTCGTTTACCTTCCACAGCTTGAGTTTTGCAGTTCAGTAGTTCCACTGGCTGGGGGAATATTCTGCTTCTTTCCCTTGCTGTTTGGGATTTCCTCATGGGCCAGCGCCTCTGATATTCAGTGCTGCTGTTGTTGGGCAAGCTAAACAAAAACACAGGGCAACAAATCAAGGAGCAATTGCTTCAGTGACTTTTGATGAACTCTCTGCAGCTGAGCATGACTTTTTCCAATGACTAGCATGCACATGCATTTTGCCGTTCATTTGTTGCAAGAGGTACAAAGTCCTAAGTCTTGGAATTCTTTTGTCTCTAAAAACCTTACTGGAAGCGGAGCGGGTCTTCCTTCTCCCGAGGGCCTCTCCATTTGCTGCTGCACAGGCGAGCCCAGCTGTCCACATGCACAGCCTTGGTGTTCCAAGGCGATCCAGAACGTGGCCAGTGCATCGTGTCCACCACTGCTCCTCAGGAACATGTCCCCAAAGGCAGGCTCTGCCGCTTTTCTGCCAGGGACACTCGCTCATCCAAGAGCCCCGATGCTCTTCCAGTGGCATGCAGGAGAGTCCAGTTTCTTAAAACAAATTTTGTGTTGGTGGTGTGTGCTCAGCAGGAGCTGGAGACGGCTGGATGTTACCCCTCAGCTGCAAGAGAAGCAGAACTAACTGCTTTTGAAATCAGTGTTTGTGCGGACAGAAACATGGCCCAGAAATCTAATGGGGTCTAATGTTCTGTGTTTTCTTACCTTCAGAAGAGAGGTGAATTCCAATATGAGCATTTTCAGTTCTGGCTTATCTGGGTTTCTACGATCCTCTTTAAAATGGCTTTCACAGAGATCCCACAACAGGAACTGTTTTCTTGCCATGAAAATCAGTATATTTTTAAATTGACTTAAAAGCCATTGGCCTCTTCTGTTTTTGCTCAGCCCGTGCCTCAAAAATACTCATGAATTTTACAATAACATCTTGAAACGTCTCTTGTCTTGTTAGATTAAAAACATTTTCCAGAGAACATACAGGCTGTAGACCGACCATTTCTGGTACCATTATAATTTAAAAGCAATTAGGTATCGCATAATTGCAAATGTCTTAGATAACTTCCTTCTGACAAGAATCCTCTAAGGGCTTGTCTGTCCAGGTTTGGATTAGTGGGATGGGATTTTTCTTTTGCCAGATTTCTCTTACAAACATTTTCAGTAGCATTTTGCATGTTGGTCTTTCTCATTTTAGTACTGTGGATAAAATCTCCTGGGGTATTATTATGACTTGTGTGCCAGGCATTTGAGTCAGACTTTGATCACTCTACATGGAAGAGTTGAAGAAGTGGGATCTTTTTTTAAACAAGTGGCAGAAGAATAGCAAAGGCACTAAGCTCTCATACTCCAGAAGAAGAGTGTGCAGGCAAGTGTCTACAGAAGGAACCAGTAGTAGCAAAAAGGGAAAAGTAGGAAATCTACAATGCTGCAGGTGATTCAGCAACAGATCTGACTTTAGGTCCTTAGGAGTAAAGACACATCTCAGCAGTTGGGAGAAAAGTCAGCTCTAGCAGGTCACCGGCTCCCAGCATTGGATGTGCAATCCTCCAGCTCAGCAGCAGGCAAAGCTCTCTCATTATATGTCTGCATTTCAAAATATGTGTATAGCTTGGCCTCCTAAGACCTGACTTAGTGTGCTGTCTGAAAAAAACATCCCAACCTTCCTTTGTTTCTTCCTGGTGAAACAAGCTTGGGAAGGTTGTTTTTTGGTTGTGTTTTTTTTTTTTTTAATTACTGTCTAAGGCTGACCTCAAAACAGCTGAAATCCTTCATCATCACACACAACCCTTGCCTCAGCGGAAGTAATTAGCATCTGCATTTATTGCTAGGGAGGCACTGCCCTGGTTCTGCTTGTGAAACCTGCTGTTGGATCTGAGAGTGCCTGGATCACCCCTTGTATGCAGCACAGACGTGGGTGGAAGGTGTAGGGGTTTTATGTTGCCTGTAAGGCTTCAGTAATCAGTCAGGGCATCAAACAGGTTAGTACTATTTTATCAGCATATAATTCTAGGCAAATAAAATCACCGAATCAAAAAGCTCAAAAATGAGCACACCGAAGAGATAAGAAGTGCTTGATTGCATCCCTGTAAAGCTGTGTTTGCCTTGCTGTGAGGGACACGGTTCACAGGGCTGTTCAGAGCTACTTGTCCTTTGAATCAGCCCAGGAAGAAACTGGTGCCATGACTGACCTGTGCTTTGAGGAGACACAGTCAGTCCCACAGACCCCGTCTCTGTGCCTTTTCTTATCCGTCAATAGTTGAGATGGACTCCTGTCATTAATGTATATGCTCTGGTGATGTCAGTAATCCTCCATTACAATTTGCCTACAGTAACCGGCTGTGAGTTTGATTATGTAAATTTCTTGTAAGTAACCAGTGCAATTAAAGCCACAAACTGCATCAGAATTTGCATTAAAAATATCCTAGTCATTAAAGTTGCTTGCAGCTTCCTCCATGATTCATGGATTTAGCAAACTTTTTTACCCTCTCAGTTCTACCAATTAAAAGACAGCATTTGCTGTCCTGGAGCTGGAGAAATGATTAGCAGAAAGGAATTGTTACTTTTAAAAGCCTTATTGCTTATTAATGGAGCTAATTAAATGGATCTAACTAAGCAGAGGATAGCATGAAGCCTAAGAGTGCGTGTTCCCTGGTCTGAATACTATACTCACATTAATAAAAGAATTGATGTAGGCAGCAGCTAATGTCTGGGAATTGCTCTTGAGACTGTAATGAAGACCGTTGCCTCCTTTAAGCTTTCTTTTTGCTATAATATAGCTAAAAATAGCCCAGGTTGACACTTGCAGTAGAGCAGCTGCAATGCAACCACATTAGATGCCACAGAAATACCCAGAATAGATTCAGGGGTGGAGGACTTGGGCTGTTGTCCTGCTCCTGACTTCAGTAAGGAAAGCAGATCGCTGGAGCAGAGCAGGGAGCTGTGAGCTCTGCAGTGGTGCAAAGGAGGAGTTAACTGCATGGTGGGGTTAAACACCGTATGAGCCTGTATCCACAGCACCTTGGATGGTGAGCTGCTCCGGGATGCTGTAGTCACCAAGTGGGGTTTTGGGAATTCTGGGATGAACTATGTCCCCTGCCCTCCTGCCAGGGTAACGTGGGTGCTTGTTAGGCTTGGGAATGTGAGGCTGGGAGTGTGTGCAGGAGCAAATCAAGCAAACGCAGTGAGTAGTGTTTTCTCTGTCATCCCTGTTAGACTTGGACGAAGCCCAGCTCCCCTAGGTCTGAAAAGCAGGAAAGGATTTGAAACAGAAATATGAGGCGGTTTGCTTGAATGATACCTCTGTGTAAATAACAAGAATATGAAGCATAAATGTCACATCAGTGCCATTTCTAATGAAAGTCTCCAGGGTTTCCAACTTGTTATAGAACAAAATGGCTTGGTGTTTGCAGAGCAGTCCCGGGCTGCATGCCTCCCTCCTGCAGCATGTGGGCAGAGCTGTGCCGCTCCTGTGGCTGCTGCATCCTGGAAAATGGAGCTCGCTGGCCTTTCTCCCCAGGAGGGGCTCCTGAGGTGGGTGCGGAGGGTTAAAAGAGGTACGGAAGGTCAACACTTGGTCAGCAAAAAGCTAAGATGGCCCCGAAACCTGGTTTCTTTCTGTGTTACTGAACTTCTGCAAGGCAAATGGGGACTGTTTTAATGGTGTGGTAAATTATAAATTCATTTGAGTCAATCAGTTGCGAATAAACAACCTGAAAGGACTAAGTCCTTGTTATTGTAACGTGTTCTGAAAAGCCTCGTTTGCTTGAATCACAGCAGGACTACTAGTGGCACTGCAGGTATACCCAGAGCCATGCCTGAGATGATCAGGGGTTTGCGGTGTTATTGTATGGACATCTAATGAAGAACCATCCCTGCTCAGTGGCAGGTATAGACTAAATGCACTAGGTGTACAGGGGCGGGGAGAAGGGAACAGTGTTATGATCTCTGAGAAACTGTATAGAGTGAAATGGAGGAAGCCTGTAGCAAAAGTTAGAAATTAAGCAAGATGTCTTGAGTACCACTGGATTATTTTTGTGGATTAGCCACAAGACAATCATTTCTTGTTTAAAATGCACCCTGTGTTAGCTGAGTGTTAGGCTGAAGCTGAAAATGCAGCCATGGCTGACCTAAAGCACAGTACAGTGTTTCACAGCTACACAGCAGTGCCTCCTTGTTGGCACTCCACAGTGGCGAGTGAAGGGTGAAAGCAAATGAAACTGTTGACATATTTACGCTGCACAGCCTTTATGCTGAGAAGCTGCTGTGCTGCTTAATACTATGTGCTGATGTATTAATATTTAACTCCTAGACAATCACAGGAAATCTAGTTGAAATTTAGGCTGCAAAATGCAACTGCAAATCAGAGTTGCAGTGGTTTGTGCCTGTGTTAATCTCATCGAAGTTGCAATGGTCCTGAGACTGGGGTAGAAGAAAACCAGAACCAAATGATCCGTTTCTCTTCTGAACAGTGTGCCCTCTGCTCAGGGATGCTGTGTTAGGTCTTTAAGCTTGCTGAGCTGTTGGAACACTTTGCTTAAAATGAGGTAAGACACAAGCAGGAACTTAGTTGTAAAATGTGGATAGACGTATACAGAATATTTTAGCTTTCTGCTGTTACATGGAATTTAAGTTTTGGGTTCTGGGTATGTGCATTGAATATGCTCCAAAGTTAGCTGTACTCCAATAGTTTAAGTCTTTGTAACATTGACTTGAGTCTGCTGCCTAGTAATAGTCATAGCAATGAGAAATCAATGATCTACTGAGCTTGCACAGCTTCACTGTCTGGGGTTTTGTGCCTACTAGATGCAAAGAATAGTTAACAAAATCCATGGAGGCTGGAGGAGAATAAGTAAGTACGTGGGAAAAGCACGCGATGAGATGGAGTATTAAAGGGTGTTTCCATGAGGGTAAACCCCGGCAAGAGCTTTTGAAGGGAAGAGATACTGCTGTTGGTGAAAATGAAAGAATTAGCCAAGTGCTCCAGTAATCCCCAAGACACTTATGTAGCAGTAATTTGTTTTAGTCCAACCTGATTAATCAATTTTCTTGTGTTGCAACATTGCCCAGTAGTGGAACCTGTCACTTTATTGCTTTGCTACTCACCACCAGTAATAGGCAATGGAAACAAACCAACCCCAAACTTGCACAATATCCTAATAACGTGATAAAGTGAGCAGCTGTAAGAATTAAAACGTTTTTGGTAGTGATAGATAGCATTCAGTGACAGCTTGTTACTAGAAGGTACTACATTCAGGCTAAGAAATAAGGGCAAGCTTTTCTTTGTCAGCAATTATGTAGTTTCCTTCCAGAAATCCTGCTTTGCTCCAGAATAAGGTTCACTACAAAATATAAAGGTTTTCCAGTCATGCACACACCGGTTTGCCTGCATTTTCATTTCCTTTCCTACTGGCTGGCAAAAAATAGGACCTCTGCTCTTAGCTGGTCCTTCCTTGTAGCTGCCTTAAGTTTTGCTGCCTTATGTTGAAGACAGTAGTAGAAAAGTTTCTCGTTAAAATCCTGAGTTCAGCCACACTTGAGCTAAAGGAGCCAATCCCATTTTAACCAGGGGCTCCCAGCATTGTTTGGAATCTTGTCCTGCATTGCTGAAATCAAGGAGACCTTTGCGGGTGGATTAATAATAGCAGCAAGGCCAAAGCAGGCTGGAGATGTGCATTGTAAAGCTCCTTCATTTGGGAATACTTTTCAGTAGGTATATAGGAATGTTTACAACATGTTTTATCGTTCACTCTTTCTGCAGCTGCTGGATGGGAGGGAGATCAGAACAATAATCCTGTGGTGGGTTTAGTGCTGCTCTCCAATACTTCATGAAAGGCAAACACTCCGTCCTGCTGCTTAGATGTATGCTTTAGGGCCCAGGCTGTGTTAATGCACTGATGGCAGGAACAGCACCAGGTAAAACACCTTGTGGTACCAGCCAGCAAGTCGGTGGACAATCCTCTGAGCAAAGCTTCTGATTTCCAAGAAAGGGAGAGGTGAGGGCTGCAGGAAACGGAGCTTTTACCACTGCTTGGGATGAAGTGTCCTTAGAGGTCCTGCCTTGGAGGATGCTGTACCTGCAAGGAGGTGCTGCAGGGGAAGAAGCTGTGTGCTGCTCCTATGTCCTACCACCAAAATCAGAGCAAACTAGCCCAGCTGAAAGACAATGAGTGATACCAGAGACCTGGGCTTCTGCCCTACGTGTCTGATGAGGAGATATTGGAGAGATGACTGTAGGCATGTGTCACACCTCGGTATAATTTTGTCTTTCTCTGCAAAGCAATGTGAGTATGTGTGTCAGAGCTGGGTGTTCGCTCTGATGGGAGGAGGCTGAGAAAAGCTGTCTTTAATTTACCCCAGAGGAAGAAGGAACAGGGATTAAAAATAGAAAAGAGAAACCAACCAGCGCAGTGATGTTAGGGGAGGGGGGAATCTCTGGTTATGAGCATCCATCACTGGTGCGTGCATCTGTTTGCTTCATTATCCGAATTCAAGTGACAACAGGCCCTTTTTTTTTCTCCCCGGATGACCCACTGGATCATCAGGCCTAGAAGCCAAATAAGCCTGGATAGTGTTTTTATCATAGAATCATTTAGGTTGGAAAAGACCTTTAAGGTCATCAGGTCCTACTGTTAACCCAGCCCTGCCAAGCCCACCACTAACCCGTGTCCCTAAGCGCCACATCTCCAGGTTATTTAAACACCTCCAGGGATGGTGATTCCACCGCTGCCCTGGGCAGCCTGTTCCAGTGCTCGACCACCCTTTCAGTGAGTAAATTTTTCCTAATATCCAAGTTAAACCTAAATGTCACATTCTTCATTTGTTGATATGATGATGCAGGAGAAAGACACTGCTGATGCAGGCTGCTGATACCCAGGTGTGCAATTACACCCTGTTGAATTTGCCTCTTGGTGGGTAGCCTTAGGTACAGTAAAATGCTGATCTCCAGTGTGCAGAAGGAAGTGGAAAATCCAGCCTTGACGACTGTTGTGTAGTGCTGAGAGTGAAGATCAAGGGTCTGAGTTTTGTTTTGTTTCTCTGTTGCTTAATCCAGAGGCAGTAGTGCTAGGCTGGTCTGAAAACCTGTTTCAGACTCCTGGTGTAACGGGGGGTGGCTCGCTCAGGGGGATGAGGTACAAAAGAATTCATCCCTTGGTTGGACTCAGCTTGGCTACACACACGCACCTCAGATATATGCATCTGCTCCGGAGATAATTTTGCCAGCCAGGGACTTTGCAGCATGTAGCATTTCAGGCAGGGTGGATATGAGGGAGAGGGATTCTTGGGAAAGTTGTTCAAACCCAGCTTTCTGCAGAGGCTTGGGTAGAATGGTGGCGTGGAAGGAAGCTTTGCAGAAGACATCAGGGACTGGATACACGGAAGCATGGAGATCGGGGCAAACAAAGCCTCTCTGGTTTGGCTATGTGTTCTGTGTTGTTAAAAAAGACTGCAGTTAAGAAATCTGACCCCTCTGCCCATTCCTTTTCCCCCCTGGAATACCATAAGCAACTCCAAATTTAGGCTAGCCACTGAGGTGACTTAAATTTGAACTTAATTGCAATCTGTACACAATGGGGAGATTCTCACCTTCCTTCTTTCTAGTTTCTTCTGACCTTGAAGAATGTGAGAAGGTGCCTTGTGCTCCCTTTGCCTTCTCCTTTTGAACTTGCAGGAAATTCGAGAGAACATTCAAGTTGAATTTGATAAAAAAAGATGATTTTCATTTAAAAACCAAACAACCACCACAAAACCCCCAAACCACCCTGAGCAGTTTCTCTGCAAAAAACTGTCCTTATTGAAGTAGATACCAAGAATTATGTGGGGAATGTAAGACAGTTCCTGGCTCCTTTAACTGTTTCTGATTTAGCTGGATATTAGACTCCTGATTTTTTATTTATTTATTTTATTTTCCCCCCCTCTCCAAAGCCCCTAATGCTCCTAAAGCTGTGAGATGAGGATGCATCTTAATAGCAGAGCCACACGTGTGCCAGAAATCAGACAGAAGATCAAATGGCTTCTTCCCCCTGGCCCCTAGAGATGATTGCTGTCTTGATGCTCTGCTACTGGAAGAAGGCTGCTGTGAGCTGATTTTTTATTATTTTTTTTTTTTTAAATGAGGACAGGATTGCTCAGAAACCACAGCTGAGATGTGGGTCATCCCTGTGTGAGGCAGTGTAAATATGCATATGAATGTGTGAGCTCAGTGGAGTTTTAAGTGCTGGCTGAGCCCACAAGGCAGAGCAAAGCTGGAAGGGGTGGCGGGCTGGGGGTGTTAGGATGTTCGTGGCTTACTTTAGGTCATGTGGGAGGCCCAGGACAGAGGTAGGAGGTGAATCCAGTGCTGCCCACTCAGATCTGTGTGTGGTGGGCATAAGTGTTGGGCCCCACTTGAGCATCCTTGCACCTTACTGTAGTCTGTGTGCTTGTGTGAAGCTGCACCCACTGCCCTCCAAGAGCAGAGGCAGGGAAAAGGAGCTGAATTACAGTTTGCAGGAGGGAAAGAGAAGCTGGGATGTCCGAGTAGCTGAAATGGGAAGAGTCTGAATTCACCTGGGGGCAGGTGGAGCACCCAAGTACAGTCCTGGGAAGGTCTGCAAGACAGCAGTCCTCCAGGACGCTCCCCATGGAGGTGGGGAAATCATAAAGCAAAAGACACTCCAGTTCATGAGAAAATTGTTTAGGGAAGGACTTACGAATGGCTCATCCTCATGTGTCAGTTACTGTTGGTTTGCTCTAGTGTGTATTAATTAAAGGCACACTTTCTGTGCAGCTAGGTACCTTATTAAGAGCGGGAGCATGTGAATTTGCAAGAAAACGTCACCAGCTCTTTTGCGTCTGTTTACTTCATTGCATCTTGGCTCTTAGATCCTGCTGAAGGCTTTGTCACTCGCTACCTGTATCAGTCCCTCCTTATGGCACAGTGGGAGCCCTGAGTGATGATGTGAACGAGGGCAGGAGAGCATGGTCTCCGGCAAGCACAACACCCTGTTTGCTGAAAACAACCACCTCTCTCTTCTCTCTCTGAGCCCTGGGTCTCTGAGCTCTAACTTAGCCACGCCTTTGTCTGAAGTGTTTATAGCCCAATACACAAGGCAGTGAAAACTGTGCCAATTGCTTTCTGGATCAGCACTGTCTATTAACGTGTGGAACAGAACAGAAACATCGCTCTTGTTGAGACCGAGCACTCGCATCTTTCTCTTCTCATAATTTTGTACCATGATCCAGAAATGATTTTTGAGCCTCTCGGAGCGCTGTAGTCTGTCTCTGGTGCAGTAACTGATGAGACATCTGCCTGGTGACGTGTTCTACAACAAACAATTCATTACTGCAAAATGGACTTGCAATCGTTGGCCCAGGAGCTTTGAGTTTTAATGTGGCATTCTGCAGCCTCTCAAAGCCCGCTTGGCTCTTGGGGTTTCGCATCGTGCTTTTTATCAGTTGTGAAACCTGAACTTAAAAAGACAAAGGATATTTCAGATGTTTAGCTATTTAGCTGACATATTTACTTTTCCTGAATTAGTCCATTTTGCAGACAAACACTAAAGCACTATAGGCTTATTATTAGAGAACGACGTGGGGAGCTGCATTGCCCAAGGAAATAAGCTTTTTCCTGGATGCCTCTGCTCTGACATTCTCGTTTGAAATGTCACCACCGCTGTGTGGGGCATGGGAAGGGGGTGGCTTTGGCAGTCCTGGTGCCAAGAGGTCAGCTTTGGTTGGACCATAGATGTTATCAAAAGAGAAGTGAGGGAAATGGTTGTCCCTGGATAGGACTCGCTGGGAAGGAGGTGAGCAGGCAGGGGTGATTCTTGCTTTCTCCTCCCTCTCCCACCTTCCCCAGCCCCATTTTTTGCAAGAAGGTGACATGACGGCTCCCAAACTGAGGCTCATTTCCACCACTTCCTCAGGGCAGGCTTCCTCTATCTCACTCAGGTTAGATATGCGCTCCCCTGCTCTAAGCATCCAAGGAGTCCCTTGGAAATGAACTCTGAACATTTCCCCAGAGTCCCGCTAATTGTGACTTCAGCAATTATTGTGCTGGGCTATTCAGACTGGAGTTTTACCACAGCCCTCAGAAAAAGACAGCTTGGTTTTTGCTCTTTTTTTTTGCTTGCCCTTTTCTGCTGCTTGTGCAATCTGCTCTAACTGAATCGCATGGTGGTTTGTTTGCTTTGCTCAAGTGGCTCTGCTTGGCTGGAGCTTTGTGATAGCCCACTGAATCCAAGCACATCCAAGGGCTTTGATATAATCACAGGGCTTTGTGCATTGCTCAAAATCTCCACTAATCTGTGTCATCATGAGAGATAGGCACTACTGATTTCTAGAGGCTGTGATTTAATGTGAAGATGGGGGACTGGAAGCACTAAACAATAGCTGTAGTTTGGTCTTAATGCAGCTCACTCCCTGTGAGAATGGAAAATTACAGATGAACTCCTTAAATTGGCAAGAATAGCCCTAACCCCAGGAGATTTACTTAGTTACAAATAAGTATTTTATGCAAGCTGTTTCCTTGCCACCAGTTTTGTGGCTTGTAACAATTTGTTTGTCTTGTTGTTTTTCTTTTTAAATACTGAAAAGGATCTGCCAGAGGAAGCGCAATGCAAAACAAACATTGTTGTCTCGGGTGCTGCGTTATGGCTCGAAGTTTGGGGTGCTTCTGTCTGACCAGGAATGGAGGTGCCGCCGGCACAGCAAAGAGGTTGGTGCTTTGGGTGATCCTTGCACAGAGCCCCAGGTCTGTCAGAAACCGCTGCCAGAAGCAACTGAATTCCCTCACTAAGAATGGAATTTAGGATATCAAAGCCTCACCTGCCAAGGAGAGGGTCAGCTTTAAGTATTTTTGTCCATGTGGCTTTGAACATGTTGGAATTGTTATCACTGGTGAGTCTTTGTTATTGTTTAAATGAACCCCCAATCAAGGTTATTGCTTGCTAAATACTCGGGTGTTTTCCTTCCACCCTTGATGAATTCCTACGTCCTTGCAGTGCTTAAAATTGAACAGCATCATTCAAAACCAGGTAACGCCTCCACTGCTAGGAGAGGAGGCACTGACACAGCTGAGGGCTCACACTCTGCAGCAAGGCTTGCATTGTGAAATTCTCCTGAGCCTCGTTTTTCTGGTTAGGACCTGTACTTCAGCAGGAGCAGTTTGTATCAGCTTTTGGAGATGGTGCAGAAAAACCTGCTCGGTTCAGGTATGCATCCCAATTCTCCACGAAGGTTTCTGACCCCATCTATTCCTGGTGCAAATGGGCCAGTTTGGGACATTTTGTGTTTGCTTGTAATGGGGCTGCATCCTGGCTTGGTGTAAGAATAGGTCCCTTTCTGGGAGGTGCCTGTTCTCAGGCTCCATGCCAAAATGTGGTGGGATAGAGCTGAGGTACCGTGTGGCCTGCTTTCTGGAGTTGGGATAGGGTGGCTGGGAGTCGCATCCAAAAAAACAGATTTGCGATGCCAAAACAGGGGCGCTTGGGAAATTCTCAGCTCCAGTAATTAGAAACCCACTTGTTTCTAGCCTCGGTGGTCATGGTTTCTCAGCTAACGTAACGGGATTTCCTAGGGTCTTCATCCAGCTGCAGCAAAGGCAAAGTCAAGGGATGAGGATGCCAGGGGATGGTGTGACACCACGGGCGCGCTGTTCCATGAGATGGGCAGAGAGCCTGATGTGCCAGTCATCCAGCCATCAGGGCCACAAAAAAGCCATTGGGCTCCCTAGGGGCTAGCAGGTAGCTGGCTTTACTCGTGAGAGGCAAGTTAAGTGCCGACTCTACTACAACAGCTCCCAGATGGTGACAAAATGATCTCTTAGCCTCTGATGGTGGAACAATTGAGTGGCAGCTGCAGACATGGGAAGTGTACTGTGCAGGTACAGATGTTGTTGATGCTGCCCTACGTTATTAAACTCCCCTGACATGCTCCATTTCTCCATGGAAAGCATTCCAACATGCCGGTGACACCGCACTGAAACAGAGGGGGAGCGCATGCTCCGGCTGGTGCTGGCTCATCCCCTAACAGAGCCAAAGCCTGGTGACCATATTCATCAAGCTGTTCCTCCAGCCACCTTCCAGCAACGTGCGATTCCTTCCCTGTCTGCTAGGTCAGTGCAAAAGAAACCAGATCTGTCAGGAGCTGTCACGCAACAAAAGCAAGCAGAGTGAATACGTGTTAAAAATAACACCAGGAGCAATGAATGTTGGGTCCGCTACGGCCATACCTGCTGCATTAGCACAACTCATACTGCAATAATTTTATTCACTGCTCAGACAGCAGGTTACACTGCCGAGGATCCCCCTTCGGCTTTGCAAAGAAAATCGGGCTGGATTTTCCAAATTACCTGTCCCCCACTGCAGAAACGCTAGTGGAATACATACACAGGCTTGCAGTCGCAGCTCGCTTTGCTGTTTGTAATTGCTTTAGTGTCACCCAGGATGCCCTTCCACGGGGATTCTTGTTTGGCCGTGTGCTTGTACAGCATCTCCTACAGAGTTCCCGATTTCCAAGGCACACTAGTCACAGCAGCAGGGAAATAAATGAGAAATAACCCAGCTCATCCGAGTATTTGAATCATTCTGGGCACAGAGAAACCGGTGACAGCAGCCGCGGCTGGTGTTCATGGGCTGGCAAGCAGCCTGCCTGGGTTTGCAGCAGTGCATGGACAAAGGTGGTGGTGTGGATGTTCACCGTTGCGGAAATGCGATTGACTCTTTGGTGGTGCTTGGTCCATTTCCTGACATTTGGTTTTAAAGGCAGGGGTGTCCTGTTTGAAGGTGAAACACTTTATCTCACACCAGACCCGAATCTTTCAATTCTAAAGCCGTGAGTGCTTATCAAAACCAAGCATGCACCTTCTGCCCACTCTGTGGGATCCCTCAGCCCTCCTGCTTTGTTTTACCTTGTTCCTTTTTGATGCTTTCCCTCTCTCAAAACCTCCGTTGTCCTTTTTGGTCAGCTGAACCCGAGGTGTGCTGCAGCAGCCTTTCTGGTGTTTGTCTTTGCAGCGCAGACCAGGAGCCTTGGACCAGTGTGCCAAGTGCCCTGAGAACTCCCATCTTCATAGATGAGCTTCCTTCGGAGATCTGGAGAGGAGTGTGAGCTATCAGAAGTCACAGGCTCCTGTAAGGACTTCTAGCCAGCCTGCTTTCTGCCTTAGTTCTGTGTTTGATAAGAAAAGAAAGAGGGGAAAAAAAAAAAAAGTTTCTGCTCTGCAGCTGAAGGTAAATGTAAATCTGCAAGGGGACTTTTCTTTCTTGAATGACTTTGTGGGGTCGTTTGATTGGTTTTTTTTCCTTGTGTCTGACTGTTCAGGGTGACAGTCAGACAGGTTAGTGGTGACGGTCCTTCAGTACCATGCATGGCTGCACAGATCTGTGCAGCCCTGGCCGTCTGCCTCCCAGGAAGGGTGAGCTTTCTAGCTGGACATGAACCATGTGAAGAACAGGACTTCAGCCCCTACATGGCCCCCTCACACCAACAGCACATGAAGAAAAACAGCTAATTCCTCATGGAAGGCTTTTAGAAGAAAACCTTATCCTCTTTTTTGTTGGGTTTTTTTTCTTTTTTTTTTTTCTGGCAAACAGAAGGCAGATGGAAAGAGTCAATATAGGAAATGGGCAATACAGGGAAACTGGAGCTTAAGGGTAGAGGGCTGGAGGTCAAGGTGAGCTCTTGGATGGGTAAGGAAATCATCTCTATAAATGCTAGACTCACCACGATTCTTGAATTGTCTCTGATTAGACAGCCCCTCACAAAAGTGGTAATAACAGGAGAATGGAATAAAACTCTCCCCCACAGTAGCTTCTTGCCCAAGATAACAAAGTGCCTGAGCTGGGGTGCCCCTCTGTAGTGTACTTCCAAAGTGTTTGTGTCATCCTGGGAACGGCAGGGAGTTGTACCTGACGGCAGCCTTGCGATGAAACGCTACAGGAGGTGTGTACACAGACGGATAGATGTTAGCAGGAATGCCTATGTGCTCATGCATGTGGTTGCAGCGGTGCAAATGTGCATACCATTACACTGATGGGTGTACTGGGAGTGTTTGGGGACAGATGAAGTAGCAAGAATGCATGGAGCTGGTTAGCGCTCAGGTGTGCAGGGGCTTGAATGTGTGTGGATGTGTATGGATGTCAGAGCAAGCAGCAGTGTCAGCACAAGCTTTAGTGAGAAAACAAATTTCTCCCCTGGCACAGTGAAGTCTGAACTGCGTTGCTGAATGTTGGCCACACTTGCCAGTTACCTCCTGGACCAGAAGGAGAACGGATGTCTCCTTTGCCAGAAACGGTAATGCTGAAAAACTCTGCAGCCTGAAAGGCGTAAGAAAAAAATAATTCTGGGTTTGAAGGAAAGCGCTTTGGAGGTGTTGGATGCCTTTTTGTGCTGGGGCTATTAGCATTGCACAGTGTGCCCCCTCCGCAGACCTGGGGTCAGCAGCCTGCTGAACCTGGGCAAGCCCCTGAGCACGGCAAGGACGAGCTCCAGTTTGCTTGGAGGCGTCAGCGTGGTTCTTCAGCTGGGACCTGGCTCTGTTACAGCCTGGCGTTGCATGCAGCATCTCCAATCTGTATTTGCAGAAGTGTCACCATCCCTATGAAATTGCGCTGAGGCTGTGCCAGCTTCTGCCCCCTGCCCTCGTGTGCTGCACCGGGCACTTTTCCTGGTGCCTGGAGCACCTACCTCCTCCCATCACGCTGCTCGTAGGGATGGTCTTACAACAAAAATCAATAGGTAGATGTTCCCTGCTGCGTGTTTATGCTGGGGCTGGAGATAAATCTAACTCACTTGGATGAATACACAAGGGGAAGGAATTTAGAATGGAAAAATGCCGTGGTGCTGTTCAGCTTAGCTTGTTGCTATGCAACATCGTGCTGTAACCATAGCAACTCCCAGAGAAGCACCTTGGGTAGACCTTTTCTTCTGATACGAGCTGGGAAAAATAAATGCAATGGAGATGCTGGGTGCTTCTCCACACTAGGGCAAGTATGGGCTCTATAGACCAAATCTGTTCCAGTTCCCTGTGGGTTCAGTTTTGCAGCTTGTGTTCCTAAGACTGGTTATTTTCTGCAGTTACTGCTTCACAAAAGGCTTGGGTTTCACTGCTTTTCACACTGGAAGCCTTTGCATTAAGGGGCCCTGGACAGAACAGCAATAAAACTGCCTGGAACCCAACCAGGCAGTAGCTACATGGAGCTGTGTTGTCCTGTAAGCAAAATAGGATATTTGTTCTGTGTTACTATTCCTGGTAAAGAGCCGCGTATCCTTGCCTGAGACTGTAGCTGTTCCTGCAGGGTCAGAGCAATTGAAACTGTCACAGCTAAATACCCGCGAGTCTTACCGGTATCAGATCCTTATTGCTTCTCCTGGGGAAATGGCCCTAAAGACAAACTTGAAAGCAAGGAAAACAGTGGAAAATCAGAGATGGGAATGAGGTCAAAATAAGGTCTTCCTGAACCAGCACAGAATCTGAAGCCGTGGCGGGCTGTCCCAGCAGATCTTCCTTTTCCTGGTCTCTGGTCTGCAGACTTGGCTGGGGGGAAGGCGGGTTGCTAAGTCACAGAAACGTTTAAGTTGGAAAAGACCTTTAAGATCATCAAGGCCAACCACTAATCCAAGTCCCCAAGCCCCGCACCTCCAGGTTATTTAAACACCTCCAGGGATGGTGATTCCACCGCCACCCTGGGCAGCCTGTTCCAGTGCTTGACCAGCCTTTCAGTGAATATTTTTTTTTTCTAATATCCAATCTAAACTTCCCCTGGTGCAACTTGAGGCCAATGGAATTGAAGTCAGCCCTTGGCATGATAGCTCTCTTGCATACTCGGAATAGACATGTCTCCTTTACAACTTTTTGAAATGTGGTACCTGTCAGAATGCAGGTTGTGTGTTATAGGATGTCATAATTATCCTTTCTCACTGTGCCAGGAAGGGGAGACTTCTTGCTCCAGAGGTCTAATGCTTTTACTTGGAGGAATGCACAATCCGCAGGAT
This sequence comes from Falco punctatus, assembly GCF_963210335.1. Classification (NCBI taxonomy): domain Eukaryota; kingdom Metazoa; phylum Chordata; class Aves; order Falconiformes; family Falconidae; genus Falco; species Falco punctatus. The sequence goes on along the minus strand of NC_137596.1, from coordinate 2,116,087 downwards.
AACGTAACAGAAGGTACCAGCTGGAGATGCTACTGCAGAAGAGATAATTAAAGAGATTTTAAAGAAAAAGCAGCTTTTGGGAAGAATGAACATGCACAGAAGTAGGAGACTTGGAGTAGAATAAGATAAATGTTTGGGATTAAGCATTAAACCCAGAAGGGGCGGGGGGTAATCTGGATCATTCCTGAGGAGTAGGAGTGACTGACTATCCATCTGGAGCATTTCATGGGTGTGTGGGTAAAGTGAGCGTGTTTCTTTCGGTAGTGCAGATGTGCTGATAGCATGTTGATACAAGGATGTGCATCCTCCAGCCATAGCCTCCAAGGGGATCTCAAAACCTGTTGAAAGATAGCAAGTGGTCAATAGGGCTAGTTTAGCCAGCCAGATTTTCTGGCTCGGGTTATAATAGCTCCTAGATTTTATTCTGCTTTCCTTTAAAAGTCATTGTGGGAAGTTAGCTCTGTAGTTGAGAACAGTAATAGCCCTCCAGGGAAAATAAAAAGCCTGAAGTGGTTCTCCAGATGTGGAGCTGAATGGGAGGCAGTGGTGAACACCTTGGCTGCTCCTGATCCGTAAGGGCTTTGCTTCTGTGAGCTCAGCTTTGGGCAGCTGAGCTGAGTGCGGGTCCCGCGCTGCTTCTCCTTGGACTGTGGAGCCTAAAGCCGATGGGGTAGAGCTGGTGCCCGACGAAGGCCGCTGCACCGTCCCTCCCTGCCAGCAGAAGCCCTTTCAAGCTCAACCTCATCAGAGGCTCAGAAGCATCCTAATTAAATGAACTGCAGGTACAGAGGTTGCTAAGCAACGCCATTAGCATGCAGCAGCCACCCCTGTTCTCACCTGCTGGAGCTGCTTCCCTCTCTCCCCAGGCCAAGTTCTACCCCCCTGCTCGATATTCACAGGGAAGGTTTGGAGCAGCAGCTGTCACTTGTGGAGGGGCGGCTGAGCCCTGTTGGATTCGGTCTCCTTGGGAAGCCCCAAGCAGGGAAGCTGCTCTGGGGGCTGGGCTGGGTTGGAGATGCTCAAGAGCTAAGCAGGCAAGCGCAGCGTTGGGCTGGGAGGTGAGCGAAAGTGGCTGCGGTGCAATAAGGTAGGTGCTGTGAGCTTGGGTACAAGATGCTGGCTAGAGGTCAGCCTGGGAAACGCACCCGTCGATTTTCCTGGGCAAAGGCTAGAACAAATTCAGACAGCATTGGGAAAGCAGTCCCCTTTGTCTTTCTCAATGAACTGTGCTCATAGTTGATTAAATGCCTTCTAATCCATAAAACCTGTTAGTAGGACACTTGCAGTTCATCACCGGGCAGCCCTGGCTGACAAGCAGGGTCTCCAGGGGGTCTCTAGGGCCAGGGGGGCTGGGACATGAGATGGATGGACAGTATTGAGGTGTGTATCCCAAATGCACCACCCTGCAGCATCACCCAGCTGTGTCCTCCCAGGCCGTCCTTCTCTTTGTCACCTGGAAGGGTTGAGTCAGCAGCAGATCACTTCCCTTCAGTGGCTTTCTCTCTGGGGAAACCCAGACTCCCGACAGCCGGGGGATTAAAGCCCCCCAGGCCCTGAGCAGGGAAAAGCATTGCTGTCGGGAGCACTCTGCAGTCCATGCTAAGCCAGCCCCGAAGGAGGGGGTGGGGGAAGCATTATCTTCTGCCCATGATGCCCCAAAGTTGCAAAGAATGGACTTCAGCAAAAAACTCCAACCTCCCTTCCCCTCTTCTGCCTCCCCCCTCCCCCCCCCCCCCCCTTTCCTTCTCTGCCAGCTGATGTGCTCAGGACTGGCTCTGAATATCCAGGCTATTCACAGTTAACACAATATTCTTTCAAAGTGGAGGAACCGAAGCAGCTAAAGTCTCAGCAGTTACTTCGGACTGTCCTCTGAAGTCACAGGCGTGGATCAGTTCTGACCAAAGATCACATTTTTAGGTCAAACCTGTACCAGGGAGGTTATTTATCTGCTGTCACGGCTAAGCGGGCGACAGGTTCCCAGTCCTCTGCAAAACTGGTGAGGTTCTAGGTGATGTGGATGCTTTCACCCCCCGCCAGGCTCTATGTTCCACCCGTTAAGCAACCTCTGATGAGGTGCTGTGTCTTTCCCTGCCTTGTTCCTCCATCTGAGGGCTCAGGGTGGAAATGGCAACTGAAGCAAAGTGCTGGGGGCGCCCAGGTTGGAGAGCTCGCTCCGCTGGTGAACCCTCGTCCCTCCTTCGAAGCGCTGTTGTGGCAGATGTAAGTTTAGTTTCCTTCCCCAAACAGAGTTCTCCACCGCTACTTCTGCCATTTTTTTACGGCATATGATACTTAGCCATTAACTTTTATTGCAATCATAATTTTTTTATTAACTTTGAGGGAAAACTGCTTTGCAGGTGATCATTCTTCCACGGAGTTCCAGACCAACAGCCCACAGCCTTGCTCACTCCATTGAACTTCCTTTTGCCAGTATTTTGCTGGCAGCAAATCCATCCATCCTGCCTCTCCCTGCTTTTAAAAAGCCATGAAATTCCTGTGCCTTGTCAATGAAATAACCACAGTAAAGAGATGTATTCAACAGAAATTGAAATTCAGTCTGAGACGTTTGTGTTGCCTGGATCAAGATAATCAGTTATTGATACCAGATTTGCAACATCCAGCAAACAGCTGCTGTTGTAACTCTTACAAAGAAGTCAGAAAAGAAGCAGTTTTGCGTTTTTTTCTTTTCTTTTTTTTTTTTCCTTTGTTATTTACCCACTACCTGTAACATTCCTGAGCATCTTCCAAGCTCAGGGAGAGTGGTGGAAAATAATCTTTGTCCCCAGACTTAGCAGCACCCAGGGATTCTGCTTGTGGATCTGCTGAGTGTTGCAAAGTGCTGTATCGACTGGTGGGCTCTGCCTCATCTAGGGCTCTACTGGAGACATATTAGCAGAATATCTCAGTGCCCACCATCAGTGCCTTGAACAACGGAGTCATTGTCCCTTCCCCCTATCTCCCCTTCCCTCAGGGGAGAAGCCTGCAGCATGTTTGCTTGGCTGTTCCCTCCCCTGGGTCACAAGCTGTGTCGTTGCTGCTCTTGCTGAAGGTTGTTGGTGTGTCTCAGGCGTTATAATTGAGATTATAATGAGAAACAGGTCGTGTCCTGCAAATATTGGTGAGTTTATGTTTGCACACGTAGGGGGCATGCCATCCTTCAAAGAAATTCTCAAAGGAAAGCAGACGCACGGAACATTCCATGCAGTCAGAAAGCGACTTTCTCAGTTTAAGCACAACAATAAAACACTAAGCACAGCAAAAAAAGTGATTACAGCCGTAGTTGAGCTGCCCCTGTTATTTGCCTTACGGAATTATTTGTGTTAGCGGAGAGGGCCATGCTGCAGAGCATGAAACGATCCAGACTGCGCACCCAAAATCCTACAGTCCCAACCGAGGGAGGAGGGGATGGAGTGCAGGGATGCAGGCAGCATCCCAGGATCTCTCAGAGGGGACCCATAAGGATCATTGAGTCCAACTCCCTGCTTCTCGTGGGATCACCTAAATCTAACCCCATATGACTAAGAGCATCAACTGGGTGCTCCTCGAACGCCGGTGGGTTTGGTGCTGTGTCTCTGGGCAAGGCCAGCAGCAGAGCTGGGCACTGATTCTGGCTTGGCTGCTGCTGGAGGCTGGCAGCAGCGCTCAGCACCCACATTTCTTCTCTCTTTTGTTTGGAATGTGAAGTTGTGAAAAAAATCTGTGGGCTCTTCTTCATCGTCAGGTTGCACTTGGGTCCTTCCCTATATGTTTGTATTGTTGATTTTGGGGTTTGTGCTGAATAAATAGTGCCTAGGTATTTGTGTCATCCCCCCCCCCCCCCCCGCCCCCCTCTTTTAAGCACATTTGTGATGACAGTAAATTAAATTGCTTTATGATGTTTGACAAATGTAATTTTTCAGGTTTTTTTTTTCCCCACAGTGAAAGATTGCAAACTAAAAGAAAAAAAACAACACCAGACCAGCCATCAGCACCAGAGCGCAAGAAAGTACTTGACGAAGTGCATTTTATCAACAGAATGAAATTAGATACCTGTCAAAATACATTTGTCCTCAAAATAAGTATTCATACATTTCATTTTCCTGCATAAATAGATATTCATCTGCTCTCTTCTGTCTGTCATTTGCTACTCACAATCCAGCACTGACTGTGGGAGGGAAATATTTAAAGACACTTCCAAAGCAATAGGCAGGCTGGATTTATATAATTTCCTCCGGCTTTCTTAGCACCATTCACTTTATTACAAATGAGAAGGGAAACATCTATTTAAAATCAATCCAATAATACTGTGTTCCGAAACGTTAATTCCTAACTGAGAAACCCTGCTTAGTTTCAAGCAAGCTCTCTGTCAGATGAGCGGTTCCTGCGATCCTGCTTTCCCAGGCAGAACAGAGCTGCTTTTGGTGGTCCAGGAGCAGGGAGACCCGGGGGTCTTTTAGCTGTGGGCTCTGGGAGAAGGAGCCTGGGAGCATCTGAAGACCCTTCCGTAAGGGCTGGGTGCTCCCACGCCTCTTGGGATGGATCTCTTCGGAGGGCTGGGTGCTTCTTGGTGGAAGGCAGCCTGGGGGTGCTGGGATGTGCGGCTGGAAAATGAATTGCCCCCCGGGAGGCAAGGAGCCCTCGCTGCGGGGGGGCTGCCATGGAGCTGGGCATGCTGGGGGCTCGGCCATCTCGCCTTCACCCAGGCCGAGGGGGTGCGCAGCCGCTCAGCAGCGAGGGGCACGCTCAGAGCTTGTCCCTCATATTGGTGCCAGGCAGGGGGTTGCGTCTCGGGGTGCAACCACCTCACAGGTCACCCATCCTTCCCCCGTGAGTGCCGTGCGTCCTTCAAACGCTCCAGCCATTTATAGGTGAAAAATTCTGCTGGAAACAAGTTGGAATGTGTTTGCATCGGCGCAGCTGGATGCTGTGAGCTCTCTGATGGGGTGGTAGGAAAATATGAAAAGCAAAGATTCTGGCTTCTAGTGGTGTTTCTAGCTAGATCAAAACAATAAAAATCCAGGATATCTTATGAAAAAACACTTTGCAGCACAGTTTCAGGGGCAGTGGGATTTTGAATTCATGTGTTTTGGATCCGGCCTTTCTAAAGTAATGTTTTAGATAAAAAATGGTTGAACGTCCATATCCAGCTGCTGAAATCTGGTCGCTTCACCCTCTCTCCTACTTTGTATGACACAGGCAGCTACTCTCAGGCAATCCTTAGAGGGAAAGGAGCAGATCGCTTACAAGTTGTTCTGAAGTGTACTGACTGCTTTTTAATTTGGCAGTGGCAGCCCATCGTGAGGGGATGCTAATAAAATTTCATATCTTGTTAAATCTTCCGTTATGACTAAAGTACATCTGAAAAACTTTACAGATGAAAGAACCTTCTGACCAAAAGGAAAAAAAAAAAAACCCACGTATTTGAAGCGCTGCAGAACCAACAACACTCATTAGCATACGCTTTGCTTCTGGAATGGTTCTCAAGAGTGATGCAGACAGATTCAACACTGTGGATATCAAAGAAACTCACTAGCAGTCCAGGAAAAAACATCACCGTGACAAAATCACGGTGCCACAACCCCCCTTTTATGTGAGGCATGGCTCCAGTGCTGTCAGTCCTGAGCTTGCTTTGCTACCTGGGGCTGGGCAGGAGTACAAGGGAGGTTGCAAAGCAAATCTGGGGAGCTGGACCCTTGGAGAAGCAGAATTATGGGGGTTTTTCACCTCCAGAGAGGGAGATCTAAGGGAGCAATCAGCCTGGTGTGGCTGCGGCTCTGCTGCTTGGCACCCCTGGGACTATATATCCAGATGTGCAGAGTATGTAGAATTGCTACTGGACTCTGGATGCCTGTGCTGGAGGGGTCTCAGGCGAGGCAGGGAGTGCAGCGATGTGACACAGATGCCAAAAAAGGGAGCTGGCAGCAGGGAGCTGAGCTCTGTCCTCAGGTAAAGCCCTCCAAACACTGCCCTGGGCTCCTTGCCCAGGGGGCAGAAGGGCTCGTGTCAGGCAGCCCCCCACGCTGACAGACAGGGAGCCATCCATCACTTGGAACGACTTCTTAGAAATGAGATCCAGGACCTCTAAAGGGTAAATTCTTTCCCTAGAAATCTCAGAGACCTTGATGAGTTTGGAAGTGGAGGAATTAATGGATTAATGTGGATAATGAATGCTAATCATTAAAAAATTCTCACATTCCCAGGCATTTCATGTCCCAAGTGAGGGATATACTGAACAATGGACTTTAACCTGGAATTTTTACAGTGCATTTTACCTGGTTTTCGTGGCTTTTTTTTTTTCTTCCTGTGGTTATTGTTTACCTGGTTTTGTTTTTTTTTTTCCTGCGGTTTTTGTTCTAGGAACCCCCAGGCCTGACAGTCTTGCAGGCTCTGATGCAGTTCTGGCATTGGAGCAATTTGCTTTTCAGGACAGAGCCAGCCAACAACAAGGCGACATTTACTAAAACTCACTCCGGGCTTCATCCTTGACAATGACTCTTCATATGCAAACAAAAACCACCTGAAGATGACAGAGAAACGTGGCAACTTTGTTTTCATAGGGAGGCTGCTCTGCTTCCCCATGCAGCACGGGCTAATTAAAAATCAGTGTAAAGTACAGGAAGCATGGGTCTGAATCAAAACTGCATGCTACTAATCCTGAACATAACAGAATTCCTATCAAGGCACTTGGGGAACTCTGAAGATGAAAAACCCTGGGCTGATTTGTTTATAGACTTCCCTTTGTTCCTCATTACTGCAATAGCTGAGCATATAGGTAATTATTGTTATGGTTATTTTGACTACAAGCTTCAGTTCCCACATTCTACTGCTGGAAAATGCCAGGGAGGTGAGGATGGTGATGGGTAAAAAGAAAACCATCCTGCCAAATCACTGGGGACACTCTTCAGTGCATAGAGTCAGCCCTTTCAAAGGTGGGCAGGCAGTAAAGGTGCCGTAGCCGTGGCCGAGGCACTATACTCTGGCACATCTAGAGGTTTCATTTCCATACCCAAGTATCAACAGAATTTCTTGGAAAATCAAATGCCAGCTGGAGATGCTGAGCTGTATGGCAGGTGTAGTCATCGGGAGAACACGGTCAATGAATTTAAAGGCTGCTCTACATGCAAGGTTTGCCTCTGTTTAAGCTGTTCTTGACCTGCATAGCATAGACACAGTTACAGCAGTAGAAATTCAGCTGTGTAAAGACAGCTACACCTTTATGAAGGGATACATAAGATAAGCTACATCTAGGCTTGTATATAGAGATGCCTATATGTAGGGCATCTTCATAGTATTGTAGTGGTGACCACATGGTGGCATGTTCTGCTAAAGTTAAAATATTTTATCCCTAAACTACGCAGCGGCAGGGCAGGCGTACAAACCTGGTGTAGAGCCTTCCAAATCCCCCTTGCGGGGGTGCCTTTGCCTCTTTTCTGGGCTGCAGTTCAAGGCCACCCCAGCGAGCCTGGTCTATCTCCGCAGCCTCGGCCAGCAGCCAGCTCAGCATCACCTGCCAGCTCCCAGAGAGCCTGCAGGGTGGAGGTGGAGCATCCTGGCTGCGTGCACAAGACCTTCAGGTACTGCCAACGCTATAATTATTCTCCTAATAATCCAAGCAGTGTTAAAGGAGGCCATCGATCACTTTTACATTAAATTTATTTCGAGAGGCCAGGAGGGGAGAATAAAACAGATAGCAGAGCCCATCCTGTGGCTCGTGTACATCCTTGAAAATGGGTTCTATATCTGATGGCGGCAGATGAGCAATGCACAAAGCTGAGGAGGGCCAGGGCCTGGAAAGAGGCCTTGCAAGCTCAGGCTCCAGGGGTCCTTTGGGTCTTTGAAAGACAACCCTGCCAAAACCAGTGGGTTCGCATCTTCCCATAAAGACTCAAGTGGACCAGAGCCTTATCCAAGGGGAACCCAATGGGGTGGCTGAGGGCTCAAGCCTTGGAGCAGGATTGGATTTGGGGGAGCATCAAACATGAAAAACTGTATTTATTATCTGTGTGATGATAGCCTGGGCTGAATGTGGCCCAACATTAGGCAGAGAGGAGCTGTCTCACGAAGCTGACAGTCTCAACTGGCTCGGAAGGGCAAGGAGAAAATGGTAAAAGGAAGGGGTGGTTTTGCCTGCAAAGGTCTTTAGGGTCTTGTCTTCCCATGGGAATGAATGAGGAATATAGATAGTGAGACAAGAATTTGTTCCTTGCCTTTTTGGATTTCCCCAAGGTCACAGGGAGCTCCACAGCAGAGCCAAGGGTGAAGCATCTGTGCCAGGCAGGTGCCTTAACCACGGCCAGAAGCTCCTGGCCAGAATCGCTGCCAGCCCAGGGCCAAGCACACGGGATTTCTCCCGACCGTGCCAGTGTTCTCTTTCTGGGCTGGAACATCTGGATGGTTTTAGCGTGGTTTGTTCTTGAACGTTCCTCGGGGAACGTGGGCAACATCGTGAAAATGAAGTCAAAATAAAAAGAAAGCCTACATGCCAGGAGTCCTGCAGGAGACAAGTATGAGGCTATCATTTCTCTTGAACCAGGTTTCCATTTGTTAAGTTGAGGGCTCTGCCCTTTGAAAGCAAACGCCCGCTGTGATCAGGAGTCCACATCTATCTCTCCTGGCCTGGCAGCTGCCAGCGGGCTTAAATGATGATTCTACATGGCCATCGTTTGTCATCGCTCCAGAAGTAAATGACTGGTGGGCAGCAGAAGGCAAAGGAGCTAACCTGCCACGAGAGAAAAACATTTCTTCCCAGTGACCACACTAGATTCAAAATCAGACCCTTGAGGACTTCTGTAAGGCCACGAAAGATCATTTCTACACCCACGTGTAAGGACTGTTTGCCCTGTGGTAGCACCTATGGACCCGAAGCCTGGGTGATTGGGGCTTGAGGGTCCTCAGCAGGCAGCTCTGCCCTGAAGGTCTCATGGACCGGAGAAAATGGGTGAGAAACAGAGGTGGCCAAGGATAAACCAGATCTGTAGCAGAGTGGGGAAGACCTGCAGCACCCGGGCCAGTCCTGTCCCACACTGGACCACACGATGCTGAGTAACTCGGGCCAGACCTTACACAGAGAATGGGTCTAACTAAATTCCAGATACGTGATATCCATTGATTCTCATTAAAGGTAACATTAGAAGGCATTACCATCTAGAAAACTTTGCTTTCCTGATATCTGTCAAAGCTTATCAATGTTATTTATTTATTAATGGCAGGGACTGTCATTTCACATGTCTGTTCACTGTTACCGCCGCCCACAGTGCTACATAAAATAATAAACAGGCAATTGGAGGGAAATTCAGCCTTTTTCCTTGATCTTTTTATAGCAAAACCTGCTGGTTTGGCCTGGTTGGAGATTACCTCCTACTTTTACTGCTGCAGGCGCTTTGGAGTTTCAGTCCTACCTAGCACTGCTCCTGCATTTAATGGGCTGTCGGGATTTCTCTTGTTATCTTTAGGTCCAGCCTGAATAACTCAGCCATAAACGTTTCCCCTGGACCAAGGCTGTGTCCAGCAGGAAACATAGAAGTTATTCTCAGGTTCCCCATAAGCCTGTGAGCGCTGCCTGAATTTTTAAGCTAAAAGATGCTGAACTGCAGAACAGTTGTATTGCATTAGTCAGGGAAATATTATGAAGCAAAGAGTGGGAAACATCTGTACCTGCACTTGCCATTCTGAACTAACAGTAATGCAACGTTCTCAAAACAATTTTATTTTCTCCCAGTCCCGTGTCAGACTTAGGGGTTTCTCACGCCTGTGTGGCCTGGACAGAAAGAGTCAGGGTCCCCAGGTGGGCTTTCAAGGCAGGGATGTTGGGGAAACAGAGGGGAAGGGATGGATCAAAGCTGGATTTTGCCTTCACTGTGTTATTAGTAAGCCAAATCAATTTCTGTCATCGCCCCTGCTGCCACGGAGGTTATTAACGCATCAGCAATCTGCAGAGCTCACTTTCAGGAGATGGCAAGCAAATGGGTTCTTGGAGGCTAATGATATTTTTTCAGGAAAACGACCTTGCTGGCCATCATGCTAAGAGGCTGACTGGCTTAGGTTGTGCTTTAGGTTAGGTACCCCAGCCGCGACACAGTGTACAGTGAGGAACGGCTTAAATTGGGCATCACTGTTGGCATCCTGCTGAACAGCTGGAGGGATTTAAGCAAAGGGCTTCAGCAGTCTTTTGCATCCCCCCCCCCCCCTCCAGGGTGGCAGCAGATTGAATGTTAGGAAGTGTGTGTGGTCACAAAAAAGAAACCTGGTCCTGCAGACCACAGCCAAGGCTTGGGGAGGAGAGTGCATCTCACTTGAACCACCTGCAGGCGGTGGCTTGCAGCGTGGGGACCAGGAGCTGGATGGCCACAGGGAGAGGTGGGAAGAGGAGGCGGCTGATTAGTGCAGGAAACCAAATGCCCTTGGCTGAACCCCACTCCGGTGCCGGGGCCAAGCTCCCCCCTCCCCTCCCCCACTCTCCCGGCCGCGGGCAAAAGCGCTGTGTGTAAAACCCAGCTGGGACCTGTCTGTACCTGGCCCAGCCCTGCAGGGACATTGTCCATGGCAAACCGAGGTGCTGATGGAAGGCTCCTCTGAATGCAAGCCCCAGCGAGGGTCTGCATGCAGCGGGGATGTTACGTGTCCTTAGAGAACTGCTGCTGTCCCGGGTGGGTGAAGGCGGTGGCAACCTGTGAGGAGCCGCAGGGAATCTGCTTGGGAATTCCCCCAGCAGGAATTTGAGGCTCTTTCTGCTGCTGGGAGCAAACACGGATCCCAAAGGCACAAAGGCTCTACTGCTGTTGCCTTGCCTCTGGCCCGAGGAGAAGCACAGAGCTCAAGGCTCCATTCTTCAACTCAGCACCACGTGTATGACCCCTCCCTCTCCCACCACATTCCTTTTAGCTGAACTGGGAATTCAGGCACAGGCTGTTAATTCCCTGGATGTTGCCTCTGACCATGTTCCAGTTTTATTCTCTGTAGCATTAAACAGAGCTTTTGCAGAAAGGGAAAAAGGGGTGGATCAGGAGCTGGAGAGAGGTGTGACGGCATGAATTAGTTGTGCTGCCCGCATCACCGATACTTACCGTGCTTTGAAAGCTTGCCTAGCTCTCACCTTGCCAAAGCACCTGCATTTATTTGGGTCCCTTGTGTTCTCATTCGCTAGGAGTAGGTACCGCAAGGACATTTTTTCTGTCTGTCTGTCTATCTCTCCCTCCCTTCTCCTCATGACGTTCCATTTCTGAATTTGCATTTAAATTGAATGGGAAAGTGCAGGTGGGAACCGAAGCCAGCATCAGCCCCTGCCTGGGTGGGATGCAGCCTGTCCCCGAAGGTCAGAGGCCGGGAGCTGCAAGACGCACGGGCTGCACAGCCCCCTGCCCTGCTCCCCGCGGAGCAGCACGGTGTGCCAGCCCGCCTGAGCACCTCCCGACGTGGGGCTGGGTTAGCGCTGGTCCTTGCACCTTTTGGTTGGCAGCAGCAGGGCAGTCCCAGCGTGGGCTGAGTGTGGAAGAGGGAGTGCCAGGAGGGCAGGAGTGCCGAGCGAGCCCTGTGCAGCCGCAGCGGGGTGCTGAGGCTCCCAGCACCCTGGTGCCACGCAGAGGGGGATGGGGGGTGTAGGGGGGTTGACGTGGCATCACCCAGGCCAGACTCCAGCTGATTTAGCCCTGCTGAGTATCCGGCCTCGCTCTGCAGAGGTGGAGGAGCGCTGCAGCGAAAGCATCGTTCAATACGCGATTTGGAGTTGAAATATCCTTTATCAGGAATTTATAACCCATTTTAAACGAACCCATTCAGGGCCCAGTGAGGGTCCTGGCTGAGGGAGGAGATAATTCCCCAGGTTTATTTATACAGTTTGATAGCTTTTATGCCAGGTTAGTAAAAAAAGAGTCTGTGCCAATAAAATACTTTCTCTGCTTGTAAAACTTGAGTGTGTTTTATCTGCAGTGCTGAAATGGTGCTGCCTTTTTAGCTTTGTGTGGGGACTGGGGGAGGCAGGCACTGGCGTGGTGGGGAGCCTGGCCGGGCACGTCTGCCTTGCTCGCCGGTGCCTGTTGCCCTGTTCTTCAGCCTCTCCCCCCAGCATCCCAAATATCCCTTGTCATGTCCTTTTTGGATACCTGAACCATCCTTGTCCTCTTCCAGGGCTGCTCCTGTGGGTGTAAGGGGTGCCTGGACAAATGAGTGGAAGGAAAACCCATCCAGGTCTAACGGTTTTCTGACTCATCAAAAATCCCATCGCCCATCCGAAACACAGGAAATAAAGGAGGTGAGATGCTGGGCCCTGGGCAAGGTGTCCCTCTGTATTTGCTCTAGTCTGAGAACCTTTCTACTGCAGCAGGTCTTCAGCTCGATGGACTGTTGCTCTGTACTGATATGACCGCGTTTATATCCTTACGTCCATCCACCTGGCCGTGCGGCTTGCTGAAGCTCTGCAGGGTTATGATATCACCTAAGAGGTGACAAGCTTCAAGGGTGGTTTCTTTACTTGTTAACAAAAAGAAGAAAAACAAGTGGGAGAGAAAGAACCAGAAATTCCAATCCCCACGGGGCAGATTTAGTCTTGGCTTCTTATGCTAAGCTCTCCCCAGACCGAGTTTACTGCTTGTGTAATGAGCACGGCTTTATCATGGTAGCGATCGTGGGATAATAACGGCTCTAATGACAGCGATTCTATTGTAATACAATTTCTGCTGCAAAAATATTGTTATTATGAAATTTACTGTGACTGGATTGTAGCTGGGGAAATATTGAACAACCCTAGGCAAAGTGAAGAAGCAGGACAAGACAACGGAGCTGCTGCTCTGTTTTGTGACCACCCCGTCGCGGGGGGGACCAGAGACCCGTGCCTGATGGATACTGCTGTGGCATTCGGGAATAGGGTCCTTCCCCTGCTGCTGCACTGGCTTCACCTGTGCTGAAAACTCACCTTCTCGGAAAATATTAAGAAAATATTCCCCCTGGCTTCAAAGGAGGTTTTCACCCAGGAGAGAGCAGCCTCTCCAGCACCTGCTTCTGCATTTTCTGCTCCCGTTTCCAGCTGATGGACCTGCTCTGGAAGAGGTCTCCAAGGCTTAGCATCGGAATTAGTTGAAGTAGATAAAAGACGTAGGTGTGTTACCAGTGATGGTATCCAGGAGAACGGGTTACAGAGAAATCTGTAATTTGACATGCTGTTGTGTAAGAAGTTTTATTCACGCTTCACCCAGATACACCACTGAAAACAGATGGATTAATGGAAGCATTTATCATTTATACAAAGAAAAATAAGGTGATCAAATCAGAATGAATTTTCCCTTCCTTAGAGATAGGAGAGCAATTACAGGACAATGTAGTCTGCGGAGAACTGAGAGGGGCTATTGTATCCACACAATAGAGAGTAGAAAGAAAACTGTGAAGGAGGAAAAAAAAAAAAAAGACCCAGAGGGGGAGACAGTGACAGAGAAAGAAACAGAAGAAACTATATTATCTGTGACAAGGACACAATGTAGACTTGCAACATCAAAGTGACAACAGAGGCTTCGCAGAGAGGGAATTGGAGCTGCAATACCTGCTGATAAGGGAGAGGAGCAGCTGCTGGGGGCTGCGGAGCCGCGCAGCGCGTGGTCCCTCCTGGCAAAGGCAGCTTCTGGGAAGGAATTAATGTTGGCAAAACGTTTGGTCGGCTCCTGCGAGAGGCTTGCCAAGATGTTGGGGTGTTGGTGAGGAGCGGTGAGGGAAACGGGGAGGAAATGGAGGGAAATGAAGGAAATGGGGAGCCTCTGGACCCTGGCAATGCCAGCTTTCTGGGCAACCCAAACCATCCCTAAGCCTCTGGACACTGGCAATGCCAGCTTTCTGGGCACCCCAAACCGTCCCCAACAAAAACCTGGGGATCCAGGTGACATGCGGAATTAGACTCTATAACTCGAAAGTTATAAAGTAGGTATGTTTATTGCGCGCAGATGCACAGGGGATCGCTCCTCCACAAGCGTGCATACCCAAAGTGACGAACCATCTCACATTTATACAATGAAACAAATGAATATTCAATTAACGCCTATACATATTCGTTACCTAAACCCCGCTTCGTATGTTAATTAGCTTATCAGTCCGTTGCCTGGAATGTGGTGGTCTTGCAGGTTTGTAGGTGATTCATGTCCTTGTGATCATCCGATCTTCTCCAACAAGGAGACTTAGCACTCCCTCCGTCTAGATAGCATTGGAATATCTCTCATCCTTTTCTCATTCTCTTTTAAATAGCCCCTTTGTTAGAGGAAGAGGGGCAGGTGTCTCCTTAAAACTGTAGTTGTCTCCTCAAAGCTGTGTGCCTATGTGACCAGACACCGCACCCATGACTAGTCACCATACCCACATTCCTTGAGCAGACACATACAATCACAGTCGATGTCCATTGTCCCCATTTCACACTATTTCTCCATATCACAGGAGTGCTTTGGGCTGCTTGTATCTTCAGGGTAACACTTGCTTGCAGAGAAAGGCAGCGTGAGGTCAAAACTAAAGCCCTATGGTGGAACCCGAAGGAATAAATCGCCACTGGCCACTTGTTTTATCTACGCCATCAGAGTTTTCCACCTTCCATACGTCGCTTTTACACCCTAATTAAAATCCTTCCACACCTGGCAGAGTCTGGTGTGATGAAAGGCAAAACTGAGGCACTGACCCTCTGGCCACTGCTTAGGGCAGAGCCTGGGGTGCGTGTTGCCTTTTCATTTGTGTGAGAATTGCTGAAACCTCTCCCTTTCCTATTCCAGGCACCCAGTTTTCTTCTAAATCCTGGAGATATAGTCTAGATGATTAAAGAAAAGAAACTTAGAAAAAATTCAAGCGTTTTCCAATGGGTGTGAAAGTTAAGAAGTGATGGGCTTTTTGTTCTGCAAGCCATTTCTTGCCACCCATGCACCCCGTGGAAGAATCCAGGGAGGTACAGTTAACTGCGCAGGGCAGCCTGTGCTTCAGGCTAATAGCTGGGTGCAAATGCCCCGGTCATTTCACTTTCAATGCTCCCTAATTGTATTTAGACCTGTTTCTACAGGCTGCAGCGACATTTCGAGAGAGCAACGCCAGGTTTGCTGTGTCTGGTTTGTCGGCTTGGTGTTGTTCATGTGCTTTAACAAAGCGATGAGCCTGGAATTACTTTTATTGCTTTTACTAACAATGCAAGTTATTTCCACCACCTTAAATATAGACCTGTGCAATAAAAACATGAGGGTAGTGCAAATATTTTGTTGACTTAAAAGAAAGCAAGAAGCGGTCCCAAAAGGGAAGCAGGGAGAGGTTGTTGGTGCTGATGACTTGTATTTTAACTGTAAAACAAATCTGGATTAGGGTTGACATTAATCAGGCTTGTCAGCAGGGATCAGCAGATGCGTGTCTCCATGAGGATGCGCCTTGTCCTTCCCGAGGAGGAATGTGGTGTCTGTGCCAGCTCAGCCTGCCATGCAACAGGCAGCTCACTTTAAAATCAGCCCGAGCAAAAAATTCTGCTTGGGTGTTGAGGAATAGCTGATGTGAACAGAGAGGAAAATGAGCGTGAAGCCATCTGCAGCCCCTACACAAAGGCTTCCAGAACGGCAACTTTGCAGACATTGATAATAAGAAGGGGAAAATGCAGGATACAGATAAAGCCGTCATCCCTCAGAGGTATTTAGGAAAGCAGTGACATTTAACAGACTCAGTGGCACCAGCAGAGCCATTAGAAGTTGTTTATCACGCAGGCTCATCCAGCCTGCTGGAGATTCTGGGTCAGCCATTTAATTTCCGCGAGAATTCGATTTCAGGGTGGTGAGTTCACCTTGCAATGAGATTCGGCTGTGTTGGGTGCGTGTATTGTAATGGCTCTGAAAAAAAACCCCAAACTTGAAAAAGCTATTACTAAAAAATCCTCTGCTGGTTCTGAGCTCAGTGGGAAAGGCTGCCCGGCTCGTCTATTATGGATGGCAGAAAAAGAGAGTGATGCAGCCGAGCCCTCAAGGAAGGGCATTAAACACTTTATTTCTGCAGACTCCAGTAGAACTGGTATGAATACAGTGCACAGGTATTAAGCTGGCTGGTTTTCAGCATCCCTGTCTGCAAATCCCCTGCACAGAGGGCGACAAGAACCTCTGTACATCCCGGTGCACTTGTCCTGCACCCTGTGCTGGGTGAAGTTCTACCTCAGCACTGACTTGTGACACAGCGAGAGAACCTCACAGTCTTCTGACACAGAAACAAGAACATTTTTCATTATGAACCATGGCCAAATTTATTAATTAGTGTTCTTCCCTACTGAATAGCTGGCTGAAATCTTCAGCATTTTATGTTTCCTATCTATCTATGTATGCTTAAAAGAAGTGGTTTCCTAAGAAGGAGTGACAGTGCAAGGAGGGGATGGTTCATCAAAAATTCATCCTGGATATTCTTTAGTACTGATGTAGAAGGCAGTGCTGGAATTTTTTAATTTTATTTCTTGCTAGTCCATTATTTCTCTGCAAGGATCCTGGTAGGGGGCCGCTCCCCCAGGTAGAGCAATCTCTTCATCAGTGCCCTTGTCCATAAGACACTGACTTCTGTAAAACGGGGGAAGTAATCTGTAGTCTCAGCATCTCGACTGGTGCCCAGCATTGTGCTTTTAAAATCACTTTTGCATAGGATGAGTAATTAGGCTCGCAGTTGACTTTTCAGCATTTCTAGCCCTTCTTCCTCCATGGCATTAAATGGCTTTATGGTGAACTTGGGCTCCAGACACGCCACAGTTCCCCGCTGGCGCAGGAGCTGCCTTGGGCGGCACACGGAGCTTGGTCCTCCAAGGTACCAGTGACCCACCAGTGGCTCTATAATAAAAATAACTTCTTGGCAGCGATGCTACTGAAGCATTCAGGGCCTGAAGGGCAGCTGGAGAAGAAAGTGTGCCGATGGGCTGACGTGGCCAAGCAGTTGGCTGAAGGATGTGGCCAAAAGGAGGAAAAGGATTTATCTTCCCACAAGTCCCAGCCTAAGTGGAGGCACCAGAAGAGCCTCAGCGAGTCTCTTGCCCTGCTCCCTGGTTATTGTGGGAAAAACAATTAATCACCCTCATCTGATTCTATTCTGGGGGAAAAATGAAAAATCTATTATAATCCCAAGGCAACTCTTGGTAATGAACATTTTAAATACGTTACCAAGCTGCTTCTGTTTTATAATGAGCTTTTTGGAAAATACCGTTTTGTGTTGTGTTTCTAATAATCCCCTTATTGAGGTGTTATTGATTTGGAGAATAGAGCACTAACGAGTATTCTTCTCAAGCCTCTGGGAAAGGACGGAGGCTTGTGCTGGCTGTTTCCTCTTAAGAGGTTTAGCTGAGCATGGGGATGCTGCTCTGCAAGCTTTGATTTCTTAGTTGGGATGTTAGTGACCTCAGCATTTGTACTGCTGACTCTGCACATGAATAGCATATTCATATTATTTCTATCATTTCTAGTCATATTCTATTCATATTATTTCCAGCCAAAGAGAATTGTTTAGGCTGAAAGATTTTTTTTTTCTTTTTGGTGGGACCACAGAACGGACAAAGAGTGGTCCTTCTTGCTGGGTGTGCATCTAATGATGACCCTCCCTTGAAGTGTGCGTGTGAACTAGGGTGTCAAGGCACAGAAAGCAAACCAGAGTGACGCAGGCTGCAGATGAGCCACCAGAGGCGTGCCAAACAGAGCTGGAGCAGAGCCGCCGGCAGGGTAGCTTCCTGGGTGCAGGATGAGTAACTCGGGAGGCAAGTCCCACCCGTGCATCACTCCGGAGAGGATGGAGTTGCACTCGTTCCAAACCTGAACGACACTGGCCATTGTTCTGGGTGGCTGGGAAGGCACTGGGGTGTCTCAGCGTGTGGCCGGCATCACTGTGGGTGCGGGGATGCGGCTCCACCACTCCAGCCACGAGCAGAGGATGGTCCAGCTCATGCTCTGATGGGGCTCAGCCAGCCTCTTCTACGTTAGCTCGGGCAGGTCAGCACCACCACAGGGAAACACATACCCTCTGCTGGGAGATGGATCTGTTAGATCAGACCCCCTTGCTGGTAGATGGATCCAGTTAGATCAGACCCCCTTGCTGATAGATGGATCCAGTTAGATCAGAGCCCCTTGCTGATAGATGGATCCAGTTAGATCAGACCCCCTTGCTGATAGATGGATCTGGTTAGATCAGCCCCGTTGCCTGCCGCAGTCTCCCAGTGCAGCATTGGCCAGCGCTGCTTTTTGAAACCCACTGTCTGCCAGCGTGCTCTCGGTAATTAATGGTGTAGCACATGGTGTTTTGGATAAACAAGGTATCCACAGTTCATGTTACTCCGTGGTAAACCTCCAGGGTTGTTTTTCTGCGTGCCTTGAAGCCAGTCAGTGGAACACACTGAGCCTTTCTCCAACCGACCTCTAATTACAGTCTCGTTATTAATGGATGTATTATTCAGCTTCTTCCCATTATACTGCTCCTCAATTACGGAGGCTTCCTCGTAGTTTCTGTGTCCCTTGCCTTTGCTTAGTGCCATTTAGCAAGGATTTTCAGGTGTGAAAAATACACAGAGCCCCAGGTGGGTAGATATTCTGTTCCCTAATTGAAGCCACATGCAATGCCGTTATTTTTGAGCAAAGTTGCAGGCTGGTCTGGAGAACGATGACTGGAAGAAAGGAGCACCAGGAGTCAATTAAAAAGCTTGGAAGAGCATTTCTGTTAATGGCATGCCAACACAGAAATCCCACTGCAGACAAGGTGCCAGAGTTCACTCCTGGGTTGTAATGATGGCATTTTAGAAAATTCCCTGATAAATCAGAAAAAAAACGGAATCCGTCAGCCTTACCCACCTGTACACCTATATTATGTCAGATGCCCTTGAAATCACTGCCAAATAAATGTTATTTCTTATTGTATTAACATATTATAATTATGCTTAGCAGTCTGGAACTCTGGGAGAGACACATCCTTTGTTCATGGGGAAAGTCCAGAGACAGCCCCAGCCCTGAGAACTTTAAAAGCCATGTAGACAAGATAGTGGGAAAAAAAAAAATCCACATTTTACAAAAATGAAATTGAGGCACAAAGGGACAAAACGTGAGCTGGTGGAAAATTTTCATCACATTTTTTCTTGGCTGAAGTTGGGTTTGTTGAAGTGGTTGGGAGATGGTGTGAATTTCATCTATTTACTTTGCAATGCAGCATAAAGATAACGGTGCTTTGTTTCATCTTCTTAAAAATGGAGTCACTGCATTTTAAATTTTGAAATGTTGTTCCATTTTGCAGTTAATTTCAGTTGTATTAAGAAAAAAAAAACCCTGAAAATTAAACATTTGTTTCCAGATTGAACATATTTCGCTTGACCCAGTTTCCTCTCAATTTTTCCTTTGCTGGGGATGAACGGAGGAATAAGGCGTTGGAATCAGTCTAGAAAAGATTTGTCTTTGCGGGGGTGGGGGCTACGGCAGAGCAGAGAATCTGGCTGTGACGCCCTCAGACTCTTCACTAATTGTGCCATGTTTTCTCTCCCTTTGTGGGCATGGGATGAGCCCCACCAGCTGCAGAAGTTAAATGAAGCATTGCCATCAAAGGGAGGAGCAGAGCAGGGACCTGGGCTCCCCGAATCACAGCACTTGGGGTGAGCAAGCTATTTCAAAGCAACACGTGGAAGCTGCCTGACATGCAAGCGGCTTCGCTGTCGTGATGCTGAGCGTGGAGACAGCAGAGCCTCTAGCCATCTCCTGAGCCCCCTGAGCAAATGGCATCTCTTTCCCACCCTGTTCTCTTTCTCTACCACGGGGTTACTGACCATGTGTAGTGAATGGAGGCAACAGGTAAACTCGAGCAATTTAGAGGAGGCAGCGCGTTCCTCAACGTGGCTTTTGGAGCGAAATGGTTTCACCATGAAAAGAACAATTCTGTCTGATGGCTGTGAATGAAAGCACGGGGCAAGTCAGCGTGGAGTGCCAACACGCTCTTTGTTAGAAAACTAATTTTTCTAACTATTAAAGTAATAACTATAATCAATCTACTCGTTGCCCAGAGCACAAGGATCCCTGTAAAACCAATCTGCAGCAAGTAGGTGCAAAATAACTTATGTCAATAGGATAAATATTGCTTGAAACGGCACAGAATGACAATGACTAATGACGCGTTATATGCATATTAAAAGACTGTTTATATTTATATCTGTCATGACAGTGAGGTGTGCAAGCCTCCGAACCTTCACCGAACCAGACAAACGAGCTCTGGATACTGCTGAGCGCGCTGCATGGCTCATCCCTGGCAATCCATCCAGGGGCAGCTTGGCCACACACCGGCATAGAGGCAAAAGGGCCAGTCTCCTTTATTTATTTATTTATTTATTATTGAAAAATGGCAGGTTTCTAGCTATAATTTAACAGCTGTTGGGGGAAAAAAGCAGTTTGCTTCTCCTCTTGTATCCCTAGAATGCGAGATCGTTTCAGAGTGGGCTCTGCAGGCTGCGGCTAGAACTTAAGATCCCATGTGTATGTTAAATGTACGTATTCCTACAGCCATCGCCAGCAAAGTGAGCCTGCTTCTCCCAGCATGGAGCAGTGGTGTGATGTATCTCACGCAGCAGACGTGGGATGCACGAGCACAGGGTGCCTCGAGGACTGCGATGGATGCTGTTACACTCCTCTCTCTAGGTAGAAGGAGCATTGCTGGTGCAGCACAGGTAGCTTAGACAACTTGTTATCAGCCTTCCCTGCCTTGAAAGGAAATAAAAGCCTTTACTCCTTGAAATTTGGAGTGAACTGTGAAGCACAACCAATCCTGACCAACACTCAGCAAGGTCCTGGCACTCTCTGCCTTGCCACCCTGCTGCAGACCGTGCTCCTCTCAATGTCAAAGCAGATGCATTTTTCACAAGTTGGCATCCCTTCTGCAAGCAGGCTGCTGTTGTAGGCAAACAAAATTCCTTTTGCTGTCACCTGTGTTAGCTTCCATGCGCTTGTGACTGTACGCTGGGATGCTAATTGGCCTTTGCAAGAAGTATTGCCTGATTAGAGTTTGCCTGATTCTCTCCGCAGCTTCCTAGTTGTGAGCACAGCGCTCGCAAACTTGCTTTTATTGTAATACAGTTTAATTTATATATTTATATACATATAATTAATTTAACTATATAATTAATAGAAACCAAGAATTTAATAATTTCAAACACAATCTGTGATTTAATTGCTTTGTGTTCCTTGCATTGGTATCTGCCCTGGAACTGAATAACCCTGTCAAAGGCATGTTGCAGCGGTGAACGGTTCTTCCATGGATTTAACCTGTGAGCAATGGGAGAGTGTCTTATAAAACCAGTTCGGTATAGAACAAGTTATAGAAACACCAAACATACAAGCTTAATGCATTGGTTTGGGTAGAATAAGGTAATAGGGTTGATGGGAGTTCTTGGGAAG
The DNA here is from genome assembly GCF_963210335.1 of Falco punctatus. NCBI lineage: Eukaryota > Metazoa > Chordata > Aves > Falconiformes > Falconidae > Falco > Falco punctatus. The sequence continues at coordinate 2,094,743 of NC_137596.1, read as the reverse complement.
GAAATTTGGTCTGGGGGTCAGCACATGGAATGAGGATTTTGCAAGCCAGGTTTGACGCCTGATCCTGCCACTGATGGGGAATATGAGTTCAACTCCAGCAAAACCTTCTGTGCCTCTCTTTCCTCCCCAGCCCAGCCTGTGATCCAGACATTGGAGTTATGGGCTCTTCAGGGAAGTTCCTCCTGGCACCTTGGAAGGAGACGCACCTCCTTCCCCAGGCTTTGACCTCTGATATTTGCCAGCCCACTGAGAGATAAGGGCTGGTCACAACCGTATGCTTATTACTCAGCCATCTCATTAATTACCGCCCTTTGGCGCCCTACATTGCAACTTTTTTTGCACAAACACCAGGTGCGTCCCCCTGTTTTAGTGCTGCTCAATTTTGCGAAATTGGGCCAGCCGTCTGAGCTGTCTCACCCCCTGAAACCTGGCGTAGCAATTCCATTGCAAATCTGGAAGCAAATCCTCTGCTCTGTGCAGAATTCATTAGCCGATGAGTGTAAAGTGCATCAAAAAAATAAGTCCTGCTGCACTAGTTCATCACATTGGCTTCCTTCATCAACAAAATAAGCTCCTGCATGGTTAATGTCACATTCCCTGAATAAACTTTCAGAGTTTACTGATCTATGTTCTTATGCCCAGAGTAGTCCATGAGTCCATGAATTAATTAATTGCATATGCTTGCTTTGCAAATGATTTGGTTTTCTGACAGTTTCTCAGTTGATCCCAGTAGAATTTGAATTACCTTCCAAAATGGGTTAGGGAGGGGATGGGAGGGAGAATCCAACAGCGGTTTGTTGGGGCCAGAACAGTTTTGACTTGGGCAACTTTTACTTCATTTATTGCCAATTGAGACAAACTTCTAATAACTGACTTGGGTATTAAGAAAAAAGAAAACAATTAAGCAAATACTTAAGTAAACACCTCTCCTTCCACTTCTCCAGGGTCAATGTAAGCATTTACCCTGTGAGGCAATGGGTAGCAGAGGAGGTTGGGGGCCACGTCAGTCATCATCTCTGTCTGCTGCTCCTCTGCACTGATTACGTTGCGCTAATTGCTACCCAGGGTAATTGCTGAGAGCAAAGCAAAAGGAGAGCAGCATGTCTGGGCTGAGGGCACTTTCCCTTACAGGATTTTCAGTCTAAAAAATGTTCTCCAAACCTACAGAACTTTGAAGCAAACTTTCCACTCCAGGCTGTTGTGCCCAGATTCTCCATGTGGTGCTGGGTGGGAGGCAGCTCATTGGCACTTGCTTCTTGCGACGCCTGGAGCTGGCACCGTAACACTTTCTGCAAGCACAGTTCGGCTCCAGCGTGTGATGGAAGAGACAAAGAACACAAGAGGTCTCTCTGTTTTGTCTGTACTGGTTGCTTAGGGTTTGTGACTTGTCTCTATCGGCTTCCCTAACTTGGAAATGCTTACTCGGGTAGATCCATAGATGAATTTATGTATGCTGGTGGGACACAGCAGGAGCTCCCACAGTGCCTTGTCCCAAAAGACACTTGAAGCTGGGTCTGTGCTGGAGCAAATCAGCTCACCCTCCTTTGGAGCCACCAGGGAGCCCTGATTTAACACAGCAGAGCTGATTTGGTGGGATTGTGCTTGGTGGGACTGTGCCTGCCTGGTGGGACTGCACCTGGTGGGACTGCACTTGGTGGGACTGCGCTTGGTGGGACTGCGCTTGGTGGGACTGTGCCTGGTGGGACTGTGCCTGGTGGGACTGCGCTTGGTGGGACTGCGCTTGGTGGGACTGTGCTTGGTGGGACTGTGCCTGGTGGGACTGCGCTTGGTGGGACTGCGCTTGGTGGGACTGCGCCTGGTGGGACTGTGCCTGGTGGGACAGTGCTTGGTGGGACTGCACTTGGTGGGACTGTGCTTGGTGGGACTGTGCCTGGTGGGACTGCGCTTGGTGGGACTGCGCTTGGTGGGACTGCGCCTGGTGGGACTGTGCCTGGTGGGACAGTGCTTGGTGGGACTGCACTTGGTGGGACTGTGCTTGGTGGGACTGTGCCTGGTGGGACTGTGCCTGGTGGGACTGTGCCTGGTGGGACTGTGCCTGGTGGGACTGCACTTGGTGGGCCAACACCAGGTGATGCTGGCTTAGGCTCTGGCCCCTGAGGCTCCATCCTGAACCTCAGAATGGGGCTGTCTGGCTCTGAAATTCTCTCTCTTTGGCTCAGCATGGGCTGGTTTTGCTTTGGTTTCTGGACTTTTCCAGCTGGCTGAGCTGTGGACATTTACTGGTGTGGATGTGCCATTCACGTCAGGCCCACTTGTGCCCGCAGAAGTGAAAACCAGAAGATAGGTGAACAGATGCGCCCAGCCAGCACGTACAGAAACTCACCGTTTCCTTCTGGCTTGGGAGCGAGCTGGCACTTCATTTTCTTCAGCCAGCTGGAACTCCTGCGAGGGCTGCGATTTTCTGCTGAGCCTCAGTCCTTGCCTGAACTAACAGAAGCAGAAGGAAGACAATCAATACTTTGGGAACAGCCTATTTCTGAATGTGCTGTTTGAATATTAGTGAGATTTCCGACTCCTTCCTGGTCCTGAGTCAGCCGGCAGCACAGCGCGCACAGGCTCCGTACCACGGCGGTGGTGTGGGTTACCCCGTGGTGCTTCCCAGAGCTGAGTGCCCTTGCCGCTGGCTCGGTGACGCTCACGTGCTCAGTGGCATGACGCATCTCATTGGGAATGAGGGCCGGACTGTATTTCAAAATAAAAAGCTGTAATTGCCATTGGCATTTCCGAGCCGGCCACCTCGCTGACGAGCTGCTGTTAATTGTGACATGGCTGGGTGCGGGAACCGTGGAAGTGGTGCTCAACCAGGTGCGCCTGCTTGTGCGTTCAACCAGCCGTTAGCAGGGATTCCTGCTCTCCTCCCTGTGCCCTTCCAGCACGGTGAGAGAGGGAAAGAAAGGACCCCACGTCTGCCCATCTGCCCCCCTTTAAAGCCAGTGGTGTGACCCACAGCATCAGTGGGCAGTGCTGGGGTGCTGCTGCAGCCTGGGGATGGACTTGGTGTGGTGCAGCCTAGATTAAGACCCAGAGGTAACCTGAATTTTCCAGGGCTGCAAAGTAGACCAAGATGCAAGCTCCAACAGGACCCGACCTACCCATGTCACTGTCACCCAGCAGCACCTGGACCTATGATGTAGCCAGCATTGCCAGCTTGGCTAGGGCAGGCATGGATCTTCTCTTTGGAGGCTCCAGGGACATGGACCTGGGTATTAAATCGCTTCCAGGTCTGGAGCCATCTGTTCCCAAGGGCAGCCCTTTGCCCCCCGCCTCCCGCACAGCCAGCTGCAGCAGGCTTTCCTGAAGGCAAGCGCTCTCATCCCCGGCTCCAACCAGAACGGTGATTGACAGCTGGCTGGCAAAGGGAAAGGCAGCAGAGGAGGTACTCCAGGTGCTGAAGCCATGGCAAATATTAGAGGAATCGGGGATTCTGCTGCTGTGCCCTGCTGGTATCTGTGGGAGCTGACAGCTTACCTTTAATATCCTTTAAAGGCTTTATGGAAGTGCCTCTGTGGGTTTCAAACGCAATTCTGCTCACTCTCCTGCTTTACCTGCCCGCACTTGCTTTGTTGTGACAGTCAGGTGTCAGTACCTACACGGCGGAGATCAGGTTTGCTGGTTCTCCATGCTCTTCTCCCATAGAGACCAGCAACCCTCATCCCGGAGGACGTAACTGCATCTCAAGCAGCTGCTTCTGCTGCAAAGGTGACCATCACACGCTGCAGTTTGTCACGCCAGAGCCGTACGGGTGCAACAGCTCACAGAGCACCACAGGCATTACTGGGGTCCATCACGACTTTCCCTCGCCTGTGGAAGCTTGCGAAGCGCATTTAAACCAGCCTCATAGCTACAAATGCAACACCCCATGGAACAAACCCCACATTGGTAATTAGCATTTGCATAAACCTTTCCAGCTGTGGAGATCATGGCGTTTTGCAGAGGTGGAGCCACTTTAATCAGTGCATAGGCGCAGAGGTTGAGACAAACGGCCTCGTACACTGACCCCTTGGTGGGAGGTGGGAGACAACTCGCTTCCCTCGGCTCCCGTTCCTATGCATTATCATCATCTTAGCAATCATCACGCTCATTCAAACTATGCTTCTTGCATGGCTAAAGCAGCTTGTATCTCTTCTGTGCTGCGAACCCTTTTGTCTTGGGTGAGAGAAGGTGAGGGTCTGTGTTGCATTGTAAATGTACAGGGTTTTTTTGGGAGCTTTGAATTTTATTGCAACATTTGGAGTCACCTTCCTGTGCCGGAGGGGAGCACCCCTTTCCAAGAGGGGCTGTGACACAGCACTCTGGAGCCACTATCTCTGATTGTCTGTTAGTAATTAACCAACATCTGGAAAAAACAATCTCCTGAGAAGCCTGGCTAAGGAGCTGGTTGGAGGTTTTCAGTCTGAGTGTAAGGAAACAGGAGGACGGGGCTGCATCAGTAGAAACACCCTGATAAAATGAGAGGTCACATCGGCAAGCTGTGAGCCTGGCTGAGGGTGAGGTGTGTTTTGGGGGGACCCTGCCGAGCTGTAGCCAAAGCAAACCCCTCCAATGGCTGAGGATCAGCTGCAGGGATGGCAACCCCCGGGAGCCTCGCTCTTCCAGGATGCTGTAGATTTGCAGTCACGTAAAAGGGATGGGAGTTTGGGGCTCTGAGGAAGGAGGGTGGCCATGGGGCAGATGGATCCCTCTGATGTCCACAAAAGGTGCGGATTCTGATGGGGTGGCGTTTGGGGAAGAGTTAATCAGGCAGATTCCACAGCAGGTTTTAAAAGAAATATCTGATGAATAACTGAACTTCATTATTTGCTCAGCTCCGGTAAGAAGCAAATACCTAAAATCTGTGAACGCTGCAGGACGCATGGGAAGCAGGAGGAAGACGATTCAACCTGGTGAGATGCCGAGGGAGCTTTTAGGTGTGGGCGACTGAACACACACGTCAGGACGGTTCCTCGGAGCACACCCTGTGGGTGATAACACTGCCTGGGCTCCTGCTCACTGATGGATTGTTCCTTTCTGCCTCTGATGTTTCTTTTAATGGCTTGTCTGCTGCTTCTTGCTGGTGCTCCCCAGGCAAGGCAGCCACCTGGGGCAGCTCCCCCTTTGTGCACTCCCTGGGGGGCAGCCAGTCACTCGTGTTTGCCAACCCAGACATCGTGCAGTCACCAACAATGTGCCAAACATCTCTCCTGGGTGCAAAGGTGGAGGAGAAAGGGGCCGGTGGGCTGAGAGAGAACCCATGTGTACTGCAGCACTGCAGTGCTTTGCTCCCTCTTGCTTCCCCAGCACCCTCGCAGAGAGCAGCGCACGCGTGCACACCGAGGGACACCGGTACCTGGGCTCCTCTCCGGTTCCTCCCCATGTGCAGACCAGTTCTCTGGCAGAGGCTAAACCTGGCAATCCCTCATACTGCCACACTCACCGCGAGTGGGTAAGCCTGACGGATTCCTTTTTTTTCCTGATTTCTCAGGGAATTTTCTAAAATGCCATCATTACAACCCAGGAGTGAACTCTGGCACCTTGTCTGCAGTGGGATTTCTGTGTTGGCATGCCATTAACAGAAATGCTCTTCCAAGCTTTTTAATTGACTCCTGGTGCTCCTTTCTTCCAGTCATCGTTCTCCAGACCTGCCTGCAAGTTTGCTCTGAAAAATAACGGCATTGCATGTGGCAGGAGGAGGCACAATTCCTGCACCGGGAAGCAGCGCTGCCAGCAGCACAGGTGGAGGCAACAGGACAAGCTTGACTTGCCACCTCGTTTACATCTAACATTAGAAGTGAAATGAGAGAATATTATGCTTACAATTTCCGGACAATTAAATTTAAATATAGTCATTTGCTGTGGTGTTCTGCGAGGTGTGGCTCTGTTAAACCAGCAGAGGCATCCTTGTCCTGCTCCAAGGAGAGGCACCATGTGTGCCCAAAAAGCTGCCTGGCCCCGGGGATTGATGACCCTGTGTAGTCTGAAAGCCCAACTGGGAGGAGAGAGAAGAAACACTGAATTTCTCCCCCCCCCCCCCCCTTTTCTTTTATTAGACTCTAAATAATTAACAGGCGAATCCTGCTCTGTGGCTTAACACTGTTTTGCAACCCAAGTGGGCCCTGAAACTGATGAAATCCGTGACTTGCCATCCTCGGTTCCCTAGCAACAGCCAAAGCAGGGAAATGGGCTTGGCCTTATCACAACAAGATGCTAAAGCAATTAATATTCATCACCCATGTCTTCCTGCATTGGAAGTGAAGCCCCCCTGCTCAGAGAGAGCAGCCCTGCGGTAGGGACGGCCTTGAAGAGAGGTGAAATCATGTTCATTGAAAAAAACGGGCTCACATGCTTGCACAAAGAGGCACAGCTGAACGTCAGGGCATCGCATGCCTGCCTGCACATCTGCAGGCTGCACCCTTGAACATACAGGCCTTCTGTAGCCCAGCCAGCAGGTGAGGGGTGCTGCTGTGCATGAGAAACCAGCTACCTTTGAGGGTTAAATCTTGTGGCTCCACGTGATTCCGCCACGCGTGGCACCTGCTAAATTACTTTTGCAGTTCCAACCAAGCTCAGAGAGTGGATTCCTTGAGCTTGCTTAAGATCCTGCGACCTGGTCGGGTAATTGAGTTGTTCCACACTGCGGCAGCAAAACGATTTTTTGGGTGTAGATGGGAGAAACAGAGCTTTGGCTGCCAGGGACGGTGAAAAACACCGCAGGAGCTAACCACGTCTGTGGGCTGAGCTGGTGGGGGGGACGGGGAGGTGGTGGAGAACCAACCCCTTGCTTAAGACAATAACATTCAAAGAAATAAAGTCACCTGTGTGGTGAAGAGGTATCCTGCTCAGGGCTGAACGGACTACACTTAGGGGAGACAAGGCAAGAGGGTGGCTGAGGTCTGGCATCGATGCCAGCGAAGGGTGGGCTTGTGTGGTGCAAGGTGCAGGGTCCCCAGAATTGCACGTGTGCTCAGGCAAATTTTTTTTTTGGATGTACCCACATTTCGGTGGGTGTCGTTAGGTCATTTGGTGCAACCAGGTGTTAATTCTTGGCTGCTGCGGTGGAAGCTCATGGCTTGTCCTGCTCGGAGATGCGCAGGTGGCTCTGCGGGGAGAGGGATAACCTGGCTGAGGCACACATCTTACCTTCCCACAAAAGCTTAGAGCAAGCCGCGGTATATTTTTTTTCATCAGAACTCCATGAGAAAATTGGGGCATTGGAAAGTTCATAAAACAAGCAAACAAAACCCCGTGGCCACCTGACCCATCTGGTCCCTCTCGTTGCCTTAACCCCATGTTTGCCTGAAGTGGCGCTGGCACAGGTGCCACCCTGGGGGCTGCAGCGGTGGCATTTCCAATGGCACCCCGAGAGACCCCAGCAGCAGCTCTGCCTGAGCCCTGCCCGTTTGTAGCCCCCTGCTTTGGTGGGGTTTCCACCTGGATAACCACTGAAGACCCAAAGGAAAGAGCAGGGAGAGTCAGAGAAAGGGGGACGTGTTCCCTCCCTCACACACTTTATCTGACAGCGCAGATTCCCAGATCCGTTGTCAACCAAGACCAGAAGCACCCTGAGGCCCCTAAGAAGTCCTCAGCTTTTCCTTAGGGAATTTTGCCATCAACCTGAAGCCAAGCAGGACTGTAGCAACACAGCAGCACGCTGCAAATCCCTGCGAAGCCTCAGCCGTCCAGTCCTGCTCCCTTCTCCCGGTGCTACCTGCAGCTGTGCTGGCTCTTAAAACAGGCTGGGATACCGGAGAGTCCCTTCTCGTTACCGACTTGCTTAATTACTACAAATGCCATGGGCTCGTGCCCGTATGCTACAGGCAGAGCTGGGTTAAGGGAAAGGCTGGTCGGCTACTACCAGTGGGAAATATACTCATAGCACTTTCCTTGCCTGCATCCTTTTGAAGATGAGAACAACTTCAAATTTCCTTCTGATATAATAAAGGTCTCTGCCTTGACGTGCCAGCACACTAGGATACAGGTTAACACACATTTAATTGACCCCTGGCTCATTAATTGTTTACAGGGGGAAACAGCAACAGATTCAGAATATTTAATTAAATGCTAAAATTTAGTAGCAAGTTAATTAACATGTAACATTTCCCTTCCTAACAAACACTTCTTAAGACAGGGTAGGCAAGGCAACATTAATTGTAACAATTAAGTAGCAATTAAACTGATAATGGGTACAGCTGCTAACAATTAAGAACTAATTATGCCAAGCACTTTAACCATTTCAGAAAAGAACTGGAGGCTGCTGGGAGGTGCAGGTGGGAGAGGTGTAGATAATTGGCTTTAGCCTTCCTGAGACCTTTATAAGGAACCACTGCAAAAGCATTTGTTCTGCTGCTTCTCTGCGTGTTGTGAGGAGGCTGACTGAGCTTTGGTGTTCTCGCTGCATCCAGGGATGCTCCGCTCAAGGTAGGGCCAAAGCGCTTGGTTTAGGTTTGTGTTACCTATAAAGTGATGCTTTTGACATCTGTCTTGCTTGAACTTGTTTGGTGTGTAGCTATGCTATGGAATGTGAGAGCACGGGGGTTAAATGTGAATGAACTTGTAGTATCAAGTATCTGAAGTGTTGTAGGCTCTGAGTAGTTGTGCTGCAAAGCTCTTCCTATATTATGTATATGCTTGTGTGGTGTTTGGGCATGTGCATTTAGGGTACCTAAGATGCATCTCAGTGTTTTGTAGTGTAATGAGATTTAATTTAAGAGTTTTCCCTAATGAAACACGTCCCAGCTGCTAAGGGAGAGACTCTTGTGCCTGTCTCAGTCTCTTGAGATCTACTCGTCTCCTCTGGCCTTGACCAGATAGCCGCAGGAGCGTGTTGCCATATTACAGGGGTTTGCTACCCACTAGATGGGGCTTAGGAGGTACGTTATCAGTTTACAGCTCAGCAAGCACTTGGTTGCAAAGTTTAAGTAACTTTAGTAGGGAAACTGCCCTTTTCCAATGTTTTGTGGTTTTTTTTTTTTTTTTTTGACTAGCCTTAGTGTAGCTACAATTTGCTGAGCAAGGCTGTAGTAGGGCAGCCCAACATCTCAAGGTCAGTCTAGGCTATTGTGAGAGAAAGGAGTTTGTACCTTGTGACTCACTGTTACCTTCTTCCGCATGGATGTAACCACCTGTGAGTAGGGGCAACTTGTCTCGGGTGAAGAGATAATTCTCATTGGGACTGACCTCAGAGGAAGGAGCAGACAGACTTCCTCTAATCTTGGTGTCTCTGCCATGGCATCAAGCTGGAATGGTCCTATCCTGCCTCCCCTCGCCCTTGCAGGGCCCCCCTCAGATGGTGCTGGGGGGGGGGGTCAGGGTGGAAGAAGAAATCTGTATCTCCTGCGGTCGGGGGTGGGAAGAACAGAGTGCTGCTGATGCGATGGGCAGAGGTAACTTACTGGGATTGCGGGGGACGGCTCGGCTCTTGTACGTTCCTCCATTGCAAGGAAATCTGGTGTGCAGGGCCCCCTCCGAGTTCCAGATGTTTGCTGGCGGAGTGTGGAAACGATTGCTATCGGGTTATGGTGGAGCTGTGCCGAACACGTTTAAACCCTCTCATCTGCCTTTACGTGCTTATGTTGTTTGTGCTCGGGGTTCATAAACTTGGAGTTCAGGGCTGGGACCACAGCAGCGTGCTTTTTCTCATGGGAGCATGGACCCCAAGATACAGGGGAAGAAATTCTAAACAGTTTCCGAAAGATGAAATTCAGCAGCGTGTATGGGGAAAATCAAGGGTCATGTTTGCTCCAGTGATGCAGGGGCACCTGTGACATCTCCTGGGGGGTCTAACAAATACAGCTTCCAGTGGGCATCAGGGGGCTGGGAATAAACTGTGACCCCAAAGGCAGTTTCTAACCTGCAGAACTTCTGAGATGCTGGTGCTGTGGGTATTTTTTTAGTCAAGGAATTCAGTTGGGTTCCAGGTGAGGCTGGAAATCAAGTGATGACTCAATTAGCAAGGCCTGTGAAGGGATCCCTTACAAATGAATGTGTCTATCAAAGGGCCTTGATAAAGGAAATATGTAATCTTCCTGATCCATCTTTGGAAGGCTTTCAAGCCCTCAGGCTTTATGGGAACATCAGCATTATTTTATTTCATTTTTAATGGGAACAAATGCTTCCAACAGGCTTCGTTCAATGAAAATGCTACTGTTTCCCAATACTTAGCTTTGGAAAAATATTAACAATTTCATGCTTTAAATGACTCGCAATTCTGCTTCTAAAGCCTAAAGTCAGTGGCACATCCAAGGCTGCAAAAGCAGGGAGTCTTGACCCCTGAGGTCAGGAAAAGATTCTGTTGCTACTGAGATCATAGGGTCCCCCCATGGAGGGTGTGCCTGTGTCCTTAACTTCATTTATAAGGGGGAGAAATTAATCTACTCCTGTTCCTCTAGCCATGACAGAGCAGGAATTCTTCCACCGCAGAGCACCAGTGCTTTTAACTGTCAGGAGAGGGAATACTCCAGGCTGGATACACCAGGGATGCTCTGAGGCTGTGGCTAAATTTGCTACTCATGTTTTTGAAAAGCACAATGGCAACGAAAATAACAGCACAAAGCTTCAATATATTATTAAGACCTGGTATAAATTACAGAGTATCATTGAGACAAAACATTAAATAATAGATATAGTACGGTGGCAGCTTTAGGAAGACAAATTGTCACCGAAGTGATAAATAAAAGGAGTATGTGAAGTGCTGGCACCATCCCAAAGAGCGGCTTGGTGATATTTATGTCTGTTGGTTGGTGGGCTGGGAGCATGCCTGCTGGAGGGGGGTGAAGGGGTGTGTGGCAGCTCCTGGGTGCTGGCTGTAGGCTGGAGCTGGCTCCTGTCCCTCTGGGGGCAGGTGGGGGAGAGGGGAGGGCAGGACAAGGTGCTTGTAGGCCGTTTCTACCCTGATGGTCAAAATTCAGGTGTTCTGTGCTGTGGCAAACCAGCTGGGGTTGGGATGTTGGGCACCTCATAGCTCATACTAGAGGGATGGCCAGTCAGTTGCTTTGACATCCCTCTCAACCCTTCTCTGTTTTGGGGGTCTCATGTGAACTTGTGCCTGGAAGTACCATAAAAACAGGCCTGTGTGATGCTGTGAGACCCCTGCCCTGCTGGCCCAGGCAGCTTTTCCCCAGGTGGCCCTTGCCATGTGTGTCTGAGTGGAGCTGTCAGGCTCCCAAGGCAGGTAGCCCAGCCCAGGGAATGGCTACTGCATCGCTTCCAGGTGTGCCCACCATGGTTCTCCTGTGCAGGGCAGGTGGCAGGAGCAAAGAGATGGGTGAATACACGAGAAGGTGGCTTTTGAGGTGTGGTCTAAAATGTTTTGGAACTTTTTTCCATTTTCCATTTCTCTTTTTTGAAGAGAGAGGAGGGAGCAAAATATAAAAGATGGGTTCCAAGTCCTCCAAAACCATGCATGGAAGAATTGAAAAGGGATGCAAAGTGCTAAATTGTGATGGAGCTACTACCTGAAGCTGAAATAAAAATAATTTAATGCCTTCTCTACAGAATTGCTATTGGCTTCTTCTCATTTTTTTCCTGTGGGAAATGTTAAGTTTTCCATTGAAAGCATCTCTCATGTGCAAAATGTAACATTTTGACTGCTCTGGGCCCCAGGCTGACCTTTGAGCGTTGCCCTCTGGGTTGAACAGAATGCCCCACATTGTGGTCGCCCACTTGATTTTCTCTTGCAAAATAACAGCCTGTCAGCAACCCATGGTTGTTTTTGTATCATAATGAAGCTTGGACTTTGCCAGCGCAAGACAATGAAATGCAGTAATTCAAGCTGTAAAATCCATCTGTTTGAGCACGCTGAATTTTTCCATGATGTGGAATTGCTTGTGCTTTCCATTTATATTTAAATTCATGCCTGTGGAGATACCTTCCTTTGCCAAAGCAGCAGAGCCTCTAGTTGCATTTGCTGGAATGAGGAAATAACCATGTACAAGCACTTCTCAGAGCTGCAAGCAGTGGTACGGACTGTGCATCAAGCACCTTGAGAAATGCAGGGAACTTGGTCACTGCTGCCACTTCCAAGGTTTGCAACAAACCTTAGAAATGTCTTGTAGGATTGTGGGGAACTCGGGGGTCAAACTCTGTGGTGTAGATGGTTATCACTGGTTGGTGTTGACTGAAGTTGCCATGGGTTGACCTGGGAATGATGTGCAGGTCCTGCTTCTTTCTGTCCTTGTTGTGTTACATGCTGGGGGGGTTTACCACGAAGGCGGTAAAAGCATGGAAAAAAAAAAAATGGAAAAGATGTTAAAACTACAGGGATATGCCTCTTCCACAGGTAGTTTCTCACTTAAATTGGCTGTTGGGTTAAATGCCTGTAGGTTTGTGCCATCCCAGCTGAATTTAGCCACAGCCACCGTATAATGTGCCATGAGTGGGTAACTTTGCTGGAGCCCTTCAGCAGGTGTCTGTTGGATGTGTCGATGCTGGAGGGTTGAGCCAAGATTGCTGTATGACTGCCAGGAAGGACCCAGTGGAAATCTTCAGCAAAGAACTATAGGTTCAGTGGGATGGAATTGCCAGGAAACATATGGCGTGGAGGGTCTTGGACCATAGGTCATGTAAAATTCCATGGCTTAGCCTGCTCTTTGGTGGCAATAACCCCATTGTGATATCCCTCTGACATCCCACTGATGTTCCATTCAGCACTGGTTTGCTGCTTTGGCTGTGTGTTTACCTATTTGAGGAGAGCAGATTGAAAAGTTATCCTTAATGCTACTTATTCTGAAGTCTTCTGCAGTGAGCATGGGCATTATTTTAGGGAAACCCTAAATTTTGCTGTGGGGCAGGCTTGTATATGACTCAACATAGGTGGCTGGTTAAATTTGGCTTTTTTTTTTTCTGTGTTAAGAAACCACAAATGGCTTTTTCTATTGTGCAGGAGACAGATCCATCAACAGGCAGACAAGCAGGAAAGGAAAATGTGTAGATGTTTTCACATGTGTGCAGAAACCATCAGCAAGAAGATATTCTAAGAGCTGTAATGTACTTAAATGAGTAAAATTGGGAGGAACAGAAACCAAAAATCCCTCTGTGGCCATTAGACAGGCCTGGCAGTGAAAAATAATAATAAAAAAACCCATCACACTTGAGCAGTGTGTTTTATGAGCTCAGGAGGCAGCAAGAGGATGCAGGAATAGACCGATGCTGGTTCAAGCTGCTTCCACATTAGTGAAACTGTTGCTGTTACTACTCATGGCTTACACGTGGGTGCAGGAATGAAGAGGTAGGCACAACAGTGGCCTTGAAGTAAAATCTTCTGGCTTGGTAGGCAGTGGGGGATTGGCTTGCCAGTGTGGGGTACGTGGCTTAATTCCCCCCTGGCACGGTGCAGCTCAGCTCCTTGCTGCACTCCTCAAACGGAGGCTTCTCTGGCTCTGCCCCCTCTAATGGTCTTACAAGAGATGTTGGATCGACACTGAGGCACCAGGAGAGCCAGTCTGCAGGGTGGCTGGCTAGGGTGCCAGGAGATCTGGGGGCTGAAGCATTAAAAAAAAATACATTCAGCTGCTCTAATGCAGCAAAACACAAATAGCTCTGTTTTTAGATAGGAATTAGCAAATTTAGATGGCAAGTAGCGAAACACAAATAGCAAAAATACAGTGGGGAAGGTGGAACCCTGTGGAGACTTCTCTCCTTGGCAATTACGGGTTTTGATGGTCTGTTAAGGATACAAAGCAAAACCCTCAACACATGGCTTCTCGCTCCCTGAATACTCCTTGTTTGTAACCTGCAAGCACTTGAATTGCTGGAGAAGCACTTGGCACAGAGCAAGGAGACACTTTAGATGTTTTCATTGGAGATGGATTAGCTATCAGGTAGGAAGGGGGCAAAACCAGTTTGCAGCTGTCTTCATAAAGTTGGAGGTAGCCCTCAAAATGAGAAATGTGGAAGCTGCTCATCTTTAATGTGCTCATCTATCAAGGTCAGGTTAACAATTAAACCCAGACTTTGTGCTGGGTTAAAGGGAATGTGGGTTTTGTCTTCGCTGTTCAAATAGCACGGTGGAAGCAGCGATGAACAGAAACGGGCCAGGAGAGTTATGAGACTTACCAGTCATGAGTCTCAGTGGTGTTTGGGGAGGGGATGAGGCCGCTTCATGTAATGGAAGCGTTTCCTTGTCACATTCTGTTCCATCTGACATGCACGAGCCATGTGTGCAGAGCAATTTGTGGGTGACTTGGCTGCTCAGTCAGTTATATTAATTACAAACCAGAGCGCCGTGTCTGCCTTGGTGCAGGCTGCTCTTGTGCCAGGTTGGGGCAGGGCTCTTCAAGCAGCGGTTTCTCAGGCTCTTGCCAAGGCAGGAAATTCTTGTGTCCTTAGCTCCTTGCAAACCGAAGGAGCCACAAAAATTAAAATAAAACCAGAAAAAAGCATTTCTAAACAATCCATTTTGCTAGGGTAGCACAAGACAGATGTGGCTGGATGCATTCTGGTTCCTGTGGGTTTTTTTTATTCTAAATGTTGCAGTGAGGGTATTTAAAAGAAACTTACCTCTCTCCTGCTCCTAGCACAACAGATTTGCGTTCTGAATGAACCTCGCTGCTGCCGGAGCTGTGCTGCAGGGTCTGTTACTGCACGAGCGATTCCTCCTCGTGCTAAGGCTCTCTGATAAGATGCAGTTTGTCATGATTTTAGAGGCGTTGTGAGCCACAGTTAGTGTTGTTTTCCCTCTTCAAAGCAATGCAGGCACCAGCTTCTCTGTTGGGTCTCCTCGGGTGATGTGTATCCTTAGCATGTGGGTGTGTAAATTTCCCTTCTCATCCTCTGTTACCTCAGTGCTGTTGGTAAAGACAACACCTGTGCCTCGGACTGTTGGCCTTTACGTGTGTAGGGGTAGATGGGGGGCTTCATGTGCAGTAAAATTCTGGAGCAGAGCAGTGAAATGGGTATGGATCCAGCCATAGAAAACTCTTCTGTGGCTTGAACTGCACGTGTTTGAACAGCGACATGGATAACTTGCAGGTGAATGAGCAGTAAAACAAAAGCAGTATCTGTTCACTTCCACTTGGCTTTTCTCTGCTCCTGAAGATGTCAGCCCATTTAAGGATGCTTTGTGCTTAATATTGCCCTTCATAGATATAATTTAAGAGAGGATGAGAAGGGAAACTTTATACATGCATCTTGGAGAGCCCTCAGCATCAGGAATCGTGCTGTAGCTGCAGTTTTCTGTGAACTGCAACTGTGAGTGGCTCCTGCTGAGGAGGCAGGTTTCTGCTCTGCTGGGGGAGAAGCATCCGGCTCAAGTAATGGACTTTGGTGGCCAGAACTTGTTAATGGTGTTTGACTGCCTGGCTCACACCTCAAAAGACATCTGTGGTGTCTGAAGATGTTTTTAGCAGGAGGTCTAGCTTATCCTGTGAGGTTATGCAATTTTTTTTTTTTTGAGAAGGAACTGCCTTTTTCTGTCTCTGGACGTAGGCTGCCTTGGTGCCGCTGCATGATTAAACTGAAATAATACCGTTAATAACACCCAGCTTACTCACCCCACTTAAATGTAGTCTGATTTTAATTTAAGGAGTTTGACCTAATGGTGAATCTCATGTTTCCTTTTGTGGGTAATGTATCCTACAGGAAAGAGATTGGCTCTTCTAGCATTAACTCCTTGGGAGCCAGTGTGGGGTGATTCAAGGCACCTGCTAAGTGCAGAAATGGTGCAAGTGGCTCGTGAGCCTGATCAGGTGCTTCACAAGAGCTGCTGGCAGAAGCTGGTGTATTTTGGATACTTATCAATAAGTAAGCATTGATAAGTGTTTTGAAACGGATGCAATCAGTGAAGGAGAACAAATTTAATTGCTGCTTAATTTAGCCTTTGGTGCTCAAAGTTGTGTTTGCAGAAGAGGAGAAGGTTGCGCTGTGGATTGCAAAAGCGGCACCAAACCAGTGCTGGTGGCAGCAGTTGGGCGCAGAGCAGCAGCGTGGCTGTGTGGGTGGTCAGGGCTGTGCTCAGTACACAAATGGCAGAGGCACCTGGGACTGCAGTGGGTGCTGGAGTGTGCACAGAGCAGCAGCTGTGGGACGTGCATGGAACACGTGGGCAAGTTGTTGGCTTGTCTGGGCAAGGGATGTTCCTGATGCTGCTGATGAGATGAGGCAGTGAGGGGCAGAGCGTGGGGGGCTGCAGCAGGTGATGCTCAGCTGGTGGCAATGGACCAGCCCCTGTACCTCCCAGCAGGCAGCATGGTACCACCCTTCCAAAAGCAGTGTCCTCTGCTGCTCCTGAGCTCCTCGCACCCGGTACGGCCAGCGCAGCCCCAGGCAGAGCTCCTGCTCGAGCGTGCGGCCGCCCAGGATTCCGGCTGCGGGATGCGTGGAGGGATATTGATATCTGGCTCCGGGACTGGTGCCTGCACCAAAACTTTGGGGCTTTAAAGCATGGAAGAGCCTTAGAGGCGCAAGGTATGCCGGGGCCTGGTGGGATGGGGAGAGCATGTCTTTGGGTGTAAGCTGGCGGGACTGATTGAGAAAGCTTTAATTACTAATCAGTGCGGGAAGGGGACGCCAGCAGGACTGCAGTAGGTAAGTCAGGGGTTGGTGTGGCGTTGCCTGAGGCTGGTGGTGATAGTGGGGATGTTTATGCTGCTCCTGGGAGCATGGGGGGCTCAGGGGTGTCTCTGAAACGCTTGTATGCCAGCACATGCAGTATGAGAGAAAACCAGGATGAACTGGAAGCACTGGTCAGCTCCCAGAGCTTAGGGTGTTGTTGGTATTAGTGGTATTGCTGGAAGGAGTCCCACGACTGGAGCGGTGGGATGGAGGGCTCCAGGCTGTCCAGGAGGGATGGGGAGGGGTGGCAGAGCTGTCGCCCTGTATGTAAGGGAGAAGCTTGACTGTACAGCCCTCACGGTCAGTGGAGATGCGGTTGAGAGTCTTTGGGTGAAGATTAGGAGGATGGAAAACAAAGGATATGTTGTAGCCTGTCTGCTACTGATCACCCAACAGGCTGTCGGCACTGAGGAGCTCTACAGGCGGTGAAGAGAAATCTCTGGATCGGCAGCCCTTGTGTGGGAAGATGAAATCTCCCATAAGGACATCAGCTGGGAATACTGTGCAGTTGTGATGAGCAGGTCTCAGCGATAACGTCCTGTGACAAGGACTCGGTGAGGCAACCAGGAAAGCTGCCATCCTAGACCTGCTGTTTGTAACAGGGGAGGACTCGGGGATGAGACGGTTGGTGTCTGTCTTGGCCACGGTGGTCATGATATGGTTGAGTCTAAAATTTTCAGTGTAATGAGAAGAGGAAAAAAAAGACAGCAGAGTTGCTACCCTGGACTTCAGAAGATGGAGCTTGGAGCTATTTAGTGGAGTGCCCTGGGAATCTGCTTTTGAGAGCTTAGGAGCCTGAAAGTGCTGCTCAGTCCTTAACAATGACCTTTTAGAAGCACAGGAGCAGGTAATTCCACTCTGTTGTAAGTCAAGCAAGCAAGCCTTTACATCCTCCTGAGGAGGGATGTGGAGAAGGGGGGGTGCTGAGCTCTTTTCCCTGGGATCCTGTGGTAGGATGTGCAGGAATGGTTCAAACCTGCACCAGGGAGGTTCAGACTGGATATTAGGAAGCATTTCTTGACCAAGAGGGTGGTCAAACACTGCAGCAGGGATTCTGGGGAGGTGTTTGATGCCCCAGGCCTGACAGTGTTTAAGAAGTATTTGGGCAATGCCCTTGATAACATGCTTTAGCTTGGTGAGCCCTGAATTGGTCAGATGTTTGGATTAAATGGTCTTTGTAGGTCCCTTCCAACTGAACTGCTCTATTCTACACTTATTCTAATTTGCAGATGTATGCTAGTGTTGAGGTTAATCATCTGGCCAAGAAACAGGTTCAAGATGCAATTGCTCTGCTCTCTGGGTGAAAAAAAAATAATCCACAGCAGAGTTTCAAATGCTCACACAATTATGTTATTGCAATAAAGACATTGGAGGCTTAATGAACTTGAGCAATAGCTCAGTTGCAAACCATTGATAGAATTGAGGGAGCTTTTGATCTCTGAAAGGTTCCTTGCAGAAGCTTCTTTAAGTTTACCCGTCATTTAGTAATTCTGTAGTAGAGGTTGCCTAAGTACGCAGCAGAGTGTGGCTCGTGCTTGCTTTGGGTGTCTGGTCTTTACTCTACCTACCTGGTGACAACCTCCCATTGTTGCTGACACATTTTCTTCCACGGCTCAGAGCACTGAGGACCCTGGGATCAGACCAAACAGGGGCTCTACAAGGGAAAAAACCAATTCTGGTTACAAAGTCCATGTTGACTTTTCATAGCGTCTCCATCAGCCGTCACTGACGAGTGATGCAGGAGTGAGAACCTGCGCCCAAAGGGGCGTTGTGAGCTCTGGGGGCGGACAGCACGCTCGGGTGATGGGTGGGAGAGCAGCGCTTCTGCAGCAACTGTGCTACCCAGCCTCTTTGCATCCCGTCTTCTGTTCTATGTAACTTGGCAGGTGGAAACTGGGAACGCGGAGGCTGAGAGAGCAAAAGGAGCAGGGCAAGATCACAGATGAAATTATCACCTTGTTATACTTACAGAGAACAGAGGCAGGTGAGGGAGAAACCCCCCACAAAAAAAGGTGATTATTATATCAAATCACCTCCTTCCTGGTGTGGCATTTCTCCTCCTCGGTCTCTCTACAGGCAGTTCTAGCAGGGGGAATCCTGAATTCTGGATTTCTTTGGGATACCGCTCAGCTGAAGGAGTAGTACCAGCTCTTTTCCTAAGAGACACGTATTTGGTACTGAAATATTCCAGATGTAAATTTCATATGTTTATTTTTAGTCAGGATTTGTGTGTATCCCTAAATAAAACACAATGGATATGTTCAATATTCTATTGAAATGTTTAACTTCCTGTTTTCAAACTACACTGTCTCAAAATCCTGTGTAACTTTAAGCTTGTAGTTACCTTGCAGAAATAATGATAAAAAGGAACATGCCTTAGGAAAAGGACCCAGATAAGTAATGTTTCATTAACTTCTGAATCTTTGGACACCTTAAAGTTGTTGGTTTTTTAAATTATTATTTCCAGATCAGGGTGCATTCAATTTTTTAAAATTTTGAAATTGCTAACAACCCCTGGAAGAATAATTCATGCTTTTGGCCAACTAAATCTCACATGTAGGACAGCGACTGTTTGCAAATGCCTGCAAGCATCCACGGGCAGGCAGGGATGCAGGCTGGGGGTGTGGATGATGGGGGGGAGAGTGGTGCACACGAGGCTTCGAACACGTAACTGTTCCTTTTTAGAACTGTCAGTCTCATAATTTCATGCCTGATCTAATGCTCCCTTTATAGCAGCTGTAGAGGATTAGCCCCAGTTTCAGGAAAGCAGTATCTTGAAGTAGATTAGGCAGTGCTTGCTTTTCTGGGTGTGTGTGTGAAGATGTGTGTGTTAAGGGTGGTTTTTTAAGACTAAGGGCTCAGTGCAGTGGAAGCTGGATGTGAAAGGATGACAACCAGGCACTGAACAACCTGTAGTTCTGCTTTTACCAGGTAGTACCGAAGTGTGGGGGACAACATCCTCTCTAGCTGCCACTTCAGGGTAGTGCCTGTGCTAGCAGGGAGGCATTTCTCCCTGGAAGACTATTGCTTCCCCCCTCCCCCCCCCCCCCCCCTCCTGGTGCCCAGTTTGGGCCCCTCTTGCTGCCTTTAGCAGCATCCTTGTAGGGTTGCTCCGACTGGAGCGGCTTGCAGGGACTGGTTCGGAGCTTGTGCTGATTGATGCACAAGGGTTTATTTTTAAAGCCATGAATGTTTGCAATTAACTTAAGTGTGAACACATGCTTTCTCCTTATGAAAAGAAAGCACTAGCCCTTAATGAGATTTATTCTTCCAAGTCTGAAATAAATTAAACATGGCAGCACGAGCTTTTTCTGCAGCAATGCAATGAAGCTGTAAATATTTCTAAAATGATCTAATTCTTTTATACTTTTCTCCAGGCAGTAGCACTTCCAAGTGTTTCCCTTTTAAGGCTCCCTCTCCACCCAAATTCCTCTTCCATGCAGTCACGGGTGTGTTTTTGGTTCTCTCTGTTGGCAAACCCCAGGGTGTTTCCCCCTGCGCTCAGCACTTTGATAAAAACAGGGTAAGAGGCAAGCTCAAGGCCAGAACCAAGGGAAGAGCTGCACCATGGCTTTTAGGGATGGGTTGATTCCCTAAAGGATCCCTAAAAGATTCCTGGCTCCTGGAGGCTGTAAGCCTGCTCTGGGCAGGAGGCAGCAGTGCTGATTTTTGCATGCTTTCCCTTTAGCCGTCAGCTGGCCGACGGGATTGAAGGTTGCAGAGGATGGAGTTCTCGGGTGATGCTCTCCCCCAAGGCCACAGCTCCTGAAGGTGGCACGTCTTCAGGCCTCTGTGCCAGGATGAGCCCCTTGTGCTCAGGAGAGGAGGTGGTGCAGGATTGATGCAGGAGGCTGAGCACCAGCCCTGACTCTGTCACTGCCTGTTGAGGCTGGGGCAAGTCACTGAAATCAGTCTGTGCCTTTCTCTAGTCAGCGAGCTGTGGTTAAAAGCTTTCCTCTTGTCCCTATTTCAGCCCGCTCTAGCTGTAAACCCGGAGAAGAAATTTGTACCGCAAACCAGTGACTTGCTGGGAAGGTGACAGGCAAGATGGATGGAAGTCAGCTAGGGAGCTTAAAGCTTGGCTTGTGCTTCTCCAACAAGTCTGGAAGGCTCCCAGCTGTTTGCACATCTGGGGTCTGTGTATGTGGTTAGCTATGATGCTCCTTCTTGTATGTGAGATGGCTGGGGGGGAAAAAATTGCTGTAGTGTGCGTGGTCTGTCCTGCTGGAAGGTCCAACGTGCTGGTAACTGCCTCAAGTGTCAGCTCTTGTCAAAGTTTTGGTTGTCTAAGGAGTTGCCCTACCTCGTGGCTCTGAGCAGCAGAGATGCTCCTGGTGAACAGTGAGGTACAGCAAGTCCAAGGCGATGCACAGAGACTTCTCAAAACAAGGAACAAAATTAGCAACAACATTTGCAGGAACCTGATGGGTCTTAAGAGTGGGTTTCAAAAAAAGATAAATGGCTAATTCTGGGGTGTTTGCTTGCAATGAGCAACTTGATTAACGCTGGGCAAAGCTCTCGCCTGGTGGAACAGATGATGTGTGGTTTTAGCAGGGTCCAACAGAAGGAACCCAGACCCACTGCTTTAACGTTTCTGGCTTGTACTTGAAAAATATTTTCTTTGAACTTATTAGCTATTAATTATGTGTCCTTAGGGTGTTATTAAAAAAAAAAGCTTTAATGGCTTGATTTTTAGATGACTGTTAAAAGTAACCTGTTAAATTAGGTTTTTATAGCATTCCTTGTAAAAGGATTTGTGAGTTAGCATCATAGATGTGGCTCTGGCAACACCCTGCAGGATTCCTTAAAAATTATTGAGCCCTGGGGAACACCACTTGCTCCCAGCTGCCAGTGGGATGTAACCCCATTCCCCACCACTCCTCGGGCTCTGCCATCCAGCTGGTCTTTTACCCAGTAAAGAGTGTACCCATCCGTGCATGAGTCCATCAGAGGTAGCTGGGTATTTAATCAGTGTAAACCACTGATTTATTTTCTTTTTAATCTGCCACTTTTGCTGCAGGTACCTTTTTAGTGCAACAATCTCAGCTCAGACTTTTTTTTCCTCCTAGGCATCATTAAACTGCCGTAAGAGCCTTTTCAGTTTGACTTGTCCCTACTTGTATATAACCCATTTCTCTTGGCTGACTTCACCTCTCTGAATTGTCATCTTCCTCCAGAGTTTTTCCTCCATGCTCAGGTGAGATCTGGGGATACTGCTCATGCAGGGATGCTCAGCTTGTCAGCAGTACTGCTGCCTGGGACTGACCTCCAGCTGGGTCAGGCCTGTTGGGATGCAGTAACTGGAACACTTGCTGGGAACTGTGCTGTGCTGACAAAGATTCTTTAATTTGTTGAGGTCTTACTTTTTTTGCAAACAGGTGCTAATAATTTGGCACTCAATTTCCATTTAAATGGAGGCATTAACCTCTGGCATCCCATGGAGAATGGCTGGAGTGTGAAGTTAAATACAGTTCTTATTGCTGCACTGTTTTATGCTGCTGGAGGTAAATAAATTCTGATACTCCTTAATGAGTCATTTTCCTTTGTGATGCCTCTGTTCCTCTTCCCCTTTGCTCCCTTCAACCCCCAGCAGGAGGAAAGGGACTTAGTGTGCACCAGCAGCCCTTATTTCCTTGTACTTTCTGTTCTCCGCCCTGCTCCAAACATCTCAACAAATGCCTCTCCAGGTGTCCAAATCTTGCAAAAAGGCCACCAGCGTCCAAGGGTGGAAGGCAGCATCTGTGGTGATGCACAGCCTGGATGCTAGCAGGGCTCCTGGGAAACCAGTTGTCCCTGCTAGCAGCAGAGGTGCAGGCTTGCTCTGCAGCTGGGAATCGGGATGGGTGAGTGGGTACAACTGATGTGGCTGCCGGATCGGGAAACCTGGGCTTAATTCCAGCTCCAACTGGCAAAGTCATTGAGGGAACTTCCTTGTTTGGTGCATCAGCTTCCTCATCTGAGTGGGCAGGATAACGGCATCCCCTTCTTTGTGAATCCAGAGGGTAGGCTATCCTTCTAGGCTGTGCTCTGTTCCCTGCTGTGGGTACCCTGGGAAGCTGGACCTGCTGGATCCTCCTGCCAGGTTCATCAGGGTGCTGTGACACCTGCCAGCCCCAGAGTGTTGCTGCACCTGCTTTCTGGAGCTTCCAGGTTCTCCCAGCCATGCTCGGGTTGCACCAGTCTGCACATTCCTATCACAAAGCTACTGAGGTGAGCGGTCAGCAGTGCCACCTGCCATGGTCATGCTGTGGTGGTGGCACCCCAGGGCAGGAGAGTGCCATGCTAAAACCTGGTTGGAGAGGTGGCAACTGTCAGTTACCCTCAGAACCCCAGGGTGTTCAGTGCTGAGGCTTGGTGAAACAGAGGCAGGCACAGATGTATCAAAAGGAGCTGCAGGAACTCCTAGTCCTTGTGCCTTTTTCCATTCCTATCCCAGATGCTTTTTCTTTTCGGTCTGGGGGCATGGAAGTAGTCTAGCTGACCTTGGTAATCCCTCCCAGCCCTGCCTCCTGGGGATCTGAGATCCCACCAGCACAGCACCTTTCTTCCATGAGAGGCTTGTCCCACAGAAGCATCTGATGTGGCACTCTGCCTGCAGCATCTGTAAGGGGCTAGCTGCGCTCAGCGTGTGCTCACGGTTCCCCGATGACAAATCCCATGTCTCTAAATAATACAAACTAGTGTCTGCACTTGGGCTTATCTGTGCTCGAGGGAGCTCGCCATTCTACTTTGAATCCCTTGGCAGATGCTTTCTAAAAATAAGGCCCTAACTGGAGCCAGCTGCTTGCCCTTTCCATTGGTCTTTCTCATTCTGATCAAATTTGGCTTGCTCTGGTGCAGATTTCCATCCCATAACTACTGGCTTCCCTGATAGATGCCATGTAAGGAATTAACAGACCTCTGAGAATAAAAAGCAGACTCCAGACTTGATGGTTGCTTCAAACTGTAAAGTTAGCTTGGGTGTTCTAGAGGGTTTGGTTAGAGGTGTGAGTTCTGGTTTGTGTTTTTTTTTCTCCTTTGCTGTTTCATTGCACTAGATGTAAAACATATATTACACAGCTGACCATGCTCAAGAGTTTAGTAGTGCAGGCTCTCAAATGGGCGATTTGCACCTGTCTGAATAACCTGACCCAGAGCCCCAGCTCTTCCTAATGTTCCAGAGGGACTGCTGCTGGGAAAGCTGGTCACAAGTAGGGAGGAGGTGGCTCTTGGTCCTCTGAGGTGCTGGCCCCGTGGTTTACTCCACCCAAGGAAGGTAGTATGGCTGCGTTGGGAGAGGGTAGGAGCAGCAGCCCCTGTTTTTGGAGGGCAGAGGGCTCAGGTGATCAATCCCTGCCTTGGCCCCAGCAGGACCAGTGTTTTGAGGGGGAGAACTGAGCCTTCAGGCCGCCAAGGCTGGAGTGAACCCTTCTTTCCATCTCTGCCACCCTGGTAGAAGCTGCCTCCAGCTTGTTCTTGTAGAACAAAGCCACCCCAGCAGTCACACTGCCAGCAAATTCCTGGCACAGCCGTGCTTCCCGCAGGGGTTTGAGATGGGTCTCTTTGAAACCTTTGCTATTAAAACCTAAAGACAGCTGGAGCCAGGGCTATGGGGCTGTGCCAGGTCTTCGCTTTTTTTTTTTTCTTCTGGGTGCCTACTTTACTCCTGGCTGGGGGTCATCTGTGCTGGATGGCATCTTGACACGCAATTCAGGGTGTTGGCAGGAGGGGAAAATGGGCTCCTCTGGCACAGCCAAGGAAGGAGTGTGGTTTGGAGCTTGCAGGGAAGGCAGTGCAGCAAAGTGCTTCTCGAGGTCCTGTGAGTTCTGATGTCTGTCCCTGGATAAAGGCTTGGAGAAATCGCAGGATGCTCTTGTGAGCAGTTGAGCTGTCACTGATGCAGAGACTAGTGGCTGGGTTAAAATGGAGCCAGGGGAGCCACAGCCATAACTGCTGCATTTCTGGAGACAGGGATCCACTTACCTGGGCAATGATGATGGCTATTATTTTTAGTGCAGGAGCATTCTGAGGCCCCATGCACCGGGTATTTACACTGAGCCAAAGAACCCAGGAATGTTCTGCGGGGTCCCCCTGCTCGCTGCATTGCGGCTCTTGTGTGTTCCTGTTCCAGGCTGGAGAGGAGGGACCTGGTCCTGACACTGCCTGAACTGGTGTCTGTTATGCCCTTGCTTGCCCTGTGTTCTCAAGACCCGAGGCTGGTTCGTGAAGGAGAGCTGGTAACTGGGCTCTGAGGGTCTTCCTCTAGCAGCGGACAGGCAGCTTGCTCGGTTCGAGGTGTAGCAGGGGGTGGTGCAGTTCTCTACCTGTTCCGTCCTGTGCTTGTGGGCACCCGTGAGCTCCGCGCGAACATACTGAGCTTGATGAGCTGCCTGTGTTATCGAAAGATGGGTCGGAGACACGTAAGGCTTGATCTGCAGATTAGAAAATGGGCATTCTTTATCACTGCACCGGGAGATAGCTCCTAATGTGCTCACCTTGCCCTCGAATACATGCCCCTTATATTCTGTATAATCATACATATGCATTACACTTCCCTGAAATCCCATGCACACTTGATTATTTCCCAGAATTAATTTTACATCATTATTATTACATTATATATATATCCCTCCTTTTGCACATGTGTAGTTTTCTTCCTGTTTGAGTTGGAGGGCTATTTACTGGGACCACTGAGATGATGTTGGCTTCATGATCCAGTCATCTTGGTCCTTTTATGATGCTTCTTGGCAAAACATGCTAGACTTCCATGAGGTTCAATCAGCTCTTTCATCCTAGATGTTCCTTTCAAGTTGGATCTTAAATCTCATCCGTACAATAACAGATTGTCTTGATTGCAATATAATAATTATCCTGATACAAGGACTTCTTGATTCCTATCTAATAATTAGGCTAAGGTTTTACATATACTAAAGCTATACATTAAACTTCTGGTAGCAGCACTATCAGTGAATGCTCAGATGCCACAGACACAGCAGTGCCCTGGGTTATCTGAGCCTCCCATGGGTAATAATAATAAAAATAAGGAACGCTCTTCCCTTTCGAGTTCAGAAGGGACTGTGAGCTCAGGTGGATGGCAAAGGTTCACGTTGCTACCTGTATCTTGAGCTTGTGGAAGTGTGTGTGAAACACCAAATCTTTTAAAAGATCAGCAGTAAAGGAAACCCCGGGTTAGTTTCTTCCTGGTCTGGGGGTGACTGTTCAGGTTGTATCACCTTGGTCTGAGCTGGCTCACATGCTTCTGTCTGCACCTTGGAAGGCTTTCTCAGTTGATTAGCATAAATCATCAGTCATTGGCACAGTGTCCCTGATGGACTTTAATGTCAATTTTTTGTTGGCATTATTGATTGTTAATTAGTCACTCACAGTTCTGAAGAGAAATCTTTCATTTGGCACTCAGCTTTTCTTAAAAAAAAACTGTATGAATCAGCTTAGCTGATGGATGTTGACAGCACCCTTGCCAGCCATCCTGCTGTCAGCACTGGGTGGCCCAGGGATGAGCCTGGAGGGCATGTGGGTGCTACCTGGGACTTCACACTTAGTACAGAGTGAAGAGGTAAATGAGTGGGAATAGGTCTTCAGTCCTTCTTGAAGGAGAATTTCTCCCCAAAACAAATGATTGAACCTTGAAGGCAGCATCTGTGGGTGGCATGTGGGAAGCAATGTCTGGGACCAGGCTGTTCAGAGAGCCAGGCTGCAAGGTGGGGAAGGTACAGAAGCCTTCTCGCCCCTGCGTGTTGCTGCTAAAAGGTATTTTGCTAAGATATTTTGGGTGTGGAAACTGACATCTGGATGAAAATGAAAGTCTTACCAAGACTTTTCTAACGTAACCTCTTAAAGTTTTTATCAGGGAACCTCAGTCTTGGAGAATGTCATTATAACCAAGTCTGTGATTTTTTTTTTTCACTTTCCAGTTTTTGAAAGTGGAAACCCTTCAGGCCCTTTTCTGCGTAGGTTCAGCACGTAGCCTGGGCTGGACAAGCCTCCGTGTCTCCACCTGGGCAGAAGGGTTTAGGGCTCCTTCCAGGCTGTTTCTCAGGAGTCAGAAATGGTTTCACCCTGCCTCCTGTCACCCATGGTTGCTTCTATTCAACCCTATGTGCTCTGGTGAATGAGCAGATGGCTAACAGAAGCCTCCCCCTTCATTGGGGGGAGGAAAGGACCTTTTGAGCTATAAAGGACTAGAAGAAGTCAGAAGAGGAGATCTCCTCCAGGAGACATAACAGCATCATACACTGACAGCCACCGGATTGACTTTGTTAAAAGCAGGGTACTTGAATGTCTTCATTTTTAAACAAATATTCAGCAGTTCACAGATAAAGCCTTGGGAGCTCAGTATGCAGCGTAGTCTGTGACATTGTAAAATCCATCAGGTAGAAGGGTTTTGGCAGGAAACCTTTTTAAAAGGCAGGTACTGAATTGAAATTCTCAGACACAGGGTCCCCCCCCCCCCCACCTCCTCCCCAGAGCAAAAGGGAGCTTTGATGCCAGAGCTGAGGACAAAACAAACAAGGATGTGTGAGAAATTAAACGTCTTGACAGTGCTCCTGGGTCTCTCCCAGCTGCAGAATTCAGTGCACTTCTCAGTCTTTTAAGCCTTTGCAGCCCCCGCACGTGGGGACAAATGAAATTCACTTCGATCTGAGGCCAGCGGTGACAGGAACTGGATTGTGCCATGTGCTCATCTTGGAAGGTTCCTTCTTGCTGGCTCTTGCCCTGCCTATTTCAGAGAGAGGAGGAAAAAAAAAATGATAAACACTTGAGAAGAACATCATGTTGGGGCAGCTCCCGCAGCTCTGGAGGGAGCTCAGGTCTCGCTTGTATCACTTCACACGTGCTCATTGGCACTAGGCATGCCCCCGTGCAAGGCTCAGCTCTGCTGGTGAGTTTTTAACTGGTTTCCACGTGCCATGGGAGCAGGTAGATGGGTTGAAGCAATGCAAGTCTGCGAGTGGCTGAGATTTGCTTTGATTTCAAGGTAAATCTTAGTCTTGGGGGCTCCCATGTGATGCGCTTTCTTTGATTGCCTCACCGTTGCAAATGCATGCGTGGTGGCTAGTTCAGAACCAGTGTTGTAGGAGCAAATGTAATATTTTTCCACTAATAATCCCTGAGACCAACTTCTTCCTATCAGCCCCAGGTCTGCATGATGCAATTAGAGGGGACCACAGCAGTCCATACCTTGTATATAACTCACAGTGGTCTTCTGGGAACAGGAAAACCTAATTTTATTAGATTCATTATCCTCTTCTCAAGAATTAATAGCTTCTGAGACTCTTGGCCCTAATGTGGTTCATTTTATATCATAATTGAACAACATCAGGAAAATTGCTGTTTGGATCAAAACAACAAACACTCCTTGCCTGTTGGTGGGGATGCTCTGTGTGCACGAGTGAGTGGGGTTACCCCCTTCGGGGGGCTGCTGCTGCTGCACAGACCCAGCACGAAGCTCTGGGGTAGGACAATTAACACCTTCCCTCATGAAAGCCTCGTGGGACAACATGCTTTGCCACTACAGAAACTGGGGCAGGTGAAACGGCTGTCTCGTGGGTCTTACGCATTGCACGGAGCGTGTGGGAGGAGCAGTTTCCTTACGAATTTCCAAGCTGTTGTGCGATGCTAAGGAAATGTCTCTGGCTACTAAATGATGGGATGTTTGCTGGCTGCTGATAAGGCAGGAGCAGACTCCAGTGTGCGTGGGAGCTTCTGCTGGCTGAAACTGCATTAGCTGGAACTTTTGGAGCTTCCTCTGCGTACGGCTTTTTATTACATGAAAGGGCACGTGTTACTGAACTGGGTATTGCAGGCAGATGCCTGTAGTAGATCCTGTAAATACATCTCAAACTTTACTCTCCTTCGAAAGAGAAATAGAGAGGGCGAGGGAATTTACTATCAATTGAGGCATCTCTGCTCTGAGAAAGGGATTAAAGAGATAATTTTTTTTTTGGTAGGCTTTGCAGTTGCCTTCCAGACAGCACAACTGTAGTGCTGCTGGAGGCTGGAACAGGGAGGGATGATGCTGTCGTGTGGGAAAGGGGCTGAAAAGGCAAGGCTGGTCTGCAGCAAGGGGGGTGAAGGGCTCTTGTAATTCTCCACGGGCCCTTCGGTGTGCTCAGCTAGAAGAGAAAGAAAAGCCAGGGACAAGTGCACCTTCGTCGGAAGGGAGGACAGGTGAGAAACTCTCGGGTGAGAACTCACAAGCGGAGTGCTAGGGAATGGGTGCTGCTGTGTGTGGCAGAAGGTGCTGTCTGGGCTGGGTTTCTGCCGGGGTAGGGTGCTCTGGCTCTGTGTTTGCAACAGCATCGCTAGAACCTCCTTGCTTGTGGCTGGGATGAGCTCTCAGCAGTGTATAATAAAGGAATGAGCCTGGGTTCTGGTTTCAGCTGGGATGGAGTTAATTTTCTTCTCAGTAACTGGTACAATGCTATGCTCTGGATTTGGTGTGAGAACAGTGTTGATTACTTGGAAACAACTAAAACATCACTTCATTGTGTTTAACTTGAGTCAAGGAATTCTGTTTCCCACACTCTGCCAGCCAGCAGGTGCACAAGGACCTGGGACAGCTGACCCAGACTAGGGAGGGAGATATTCCATACCATAGGGCATCATGCCCATAGGTAAACTGGGGGGAGCTGGCTGGGACTGGCTGACTGTTGCTGGGGGACTGGCTGGGCATCAGTCAGCAGGGGGTGAGCTGTATTGCATGTCATTTCTGTGGGGACTTCTAGTTTTCCTCTTTCTTTCATGACAACTGCTGTTACTGTAGTTTTTCAGTTATTACGTTGTTCTTCTCTCGACCCGTGAGTTTTAGCTTTTTCCCCACTTCTCCTCCCCATCCTGCTGGGGAGGAGGGGAGTGGGTGAGGGGCTGCGTGGTCCTTTGTCGCTTTCTGGGGTTAAACCATGACAGCCTGGGAAGTCAACGTATGTCCTGGGACAGCATCTCATCGTGAGCAACTTCTGAATTTTAAGGGTTTCTGCCTGGATGTCTAGGTGGAGAAAGACCAGTAATGCTTACAGGAGTGACAGGAATGGAAGGTTTCACAGGCACTGGGAAAGCGAAGACACTGATGAGGGTGAAGAGCTGTGCCTGGTGAGTCACAGGCTGGGGAGCAAGGTTTTTAAGAGGAATAATGGAACAAATTGATCAAAAGGAAGCAGCAAAAATAACTATCAGCAAAGATTAATCAATTTTAATGTCTGGAAGGGCTGTTTTACTGTCTAGGCTGCTCTCTGACGCAGGCTCTAGTGTTGGATCTGCTGAGATAACTCTGATCTCGGTGTCCTCCAAGCAGGTACCCAGGACCCTGACTCCAGCGCCTCAGCAGCAGCCGAACCCTCCGCTGGCTGCTTTGGGCAGCCTGTTCCACTGCCTGCCCCCCCTGCCCTAAAAACGGGTCCCTCATTCTCTACTAAGCTGCTGGTTCTGCTTTCCAGCTACTGCTTTGTGTTCTGCCTGACCCAGGAGCAACTTGTACCCTCTGCCAAATAACCCAGGCATCTTCTGGTCCTATTTGCCCAAAATTGCACCAAGGCCTATGATCATTGCTTTTTAAGATCAGCCTCCTGCGTGATCAACAACCCAGCAGAGTAATGTAATTCTCATGTAATATCCTAGAGAGCATCTGGTTTATCCTGCATGAAACGTGTTTTTCTTCAGACTCAGTGTAAATTGTCAGCGCTCCCTCCATTTGAAACTGTAAATACTGCTGTGATTGATGCTCTGTAAAAATCCTGGCTGGTCCTATGTGGAATTCAGATGGTGGTTCTGTGAGCCCGGTGCAGAGGAAGGCGGTGCCGCAGGGTTTGGCAGTCTTGAAGAATCCTGGGAAGAACGAGAAGGAAGCAGCTGCTTCCTTTAAGGTTAGAGCATCCTTTAGGTGTGGACTTAAAAAGACTGCAACCTGATTGCCACCGAGACCCTGGATAAACAGATAACTCCTTGATTCTGTAGGAATAAAGCTTTGCAATCCACTGATGTTAGCAGCAGAGCTAACAAGACAGTGAGAGATCAGAGGGCCAATTTCAGAAACTCCTACCTTGGGAACCAAAACCCCTAGATCTAAAACTGGGGGGAAGGTTGTTCAGCAAACAATTAAAATAATAATAAAAAAAGCCGTACCATGCTACAGTGGGAATCTGGGGATCTGTATAGAAGCTTGGAGACCTTTATGACTGTGTGTGGGGGTGGGCTGCCCCTGAGCTGCTGCAATGAGCGTGTCAAAAGGCCCTTTTGCCAGCCTGACCTTCCCCTTGCTAATTGCCTGTGACACTTAACGAATGCAATCTGGATGGCTGAAATGCATGTTGGCAAAATTCTCCCTTGCCATGCTCTGTATGGTGAGAGATCCCTTTGCGTTGTTGCCTTACAATGCTCCCCCAAATTCAAGGCGGGGGAGCGGGCAACAAAATAAATTGATGGAGAACACAAAGCTGTTGCAATAGCGGCTGTCAGTGCTGGTACCCAACCACTGGTGCAGCAATGGGGCAGCTGCTGCGGTAACAAACTCCTGGCTTGGAGGAGGTGGCAGACACAAGTGATGTGCCCCTCGGGGTGGGGGGCTCAGGGCTGGCAGCCGCTGGGTGTCACTGCTGCCTTGCACAAGTGCCGAGGGGGCTGCACTGGTCGGGGATGCTCCCAGGGATGGAGGCTTGGGAGTGGCGCTCCTGCTGGCCTCCCCATCTCACTGGGGCTGGCTCCTTCTGCCATGCCTGGAAAGAGGCGCTGCGCATCGTTGAGTTCTCCAGCAAGGAATGGTGCGTGCAGCCTTCAGCCTGGGTGCACTTGTGAGACGGGGCTGCGCTGCTTTCCCAGCCCACGTGTGACAAATGTGGTCAGCCACCCCGCGGTGTTACAGAGGGAGGCTTAAGAGCAGGAGGCAGATGCACCCCAAACCTCCCTCGCTGCCTTGGGTGTGCTGAGATGGCTTCAGACCCTGCTTTGTGCTCTGTTTTGCCTTGTGCTGGTTAGAGGACAGCGTTGCAAAGACTGTCCATGAAGGGCTGTGCTTTGCTTCCTTTTCAAGAATGAGTGTGAAAGAGAAAAGCCTGAGAAA
Organism: Falco punctatus; assembly: GCF_963210335.1. NCBI lineage: Eukaryota > Metazoa > Chordata > Aves > Falconiformes > Falconidae > Falco > Falco punctatus. Next base: position 2,063,146 of record NC_137596.1, on the reverse strand, counting down.
CACCAGGCAGAAGATAACCTGCAGAGAGAAGGGGGAGTGATGTTTCCTTGGGCTGCGCTCAAAGTTTGCAGGTCACCCTCCCTTAGATTCAGTTATGGATCTCCTTCCTAGCCTAGACACCGCTCCCAGGGAGACAGAACAATGATGAAAGGTCCAGAGAGAGTTCGCGAGGAGAGAGAAATGGATAGAAAAACTTTGTGTGAGATCAGCAAATGAAAAGTCAACCACTTGACCTTCTTTGAACTTAGTTCAAATCTATCAGGCATGGAGAAAATTGAGACTATAACTCAGGTTGCTCCTGTTGGTCACATTACTGCTTCCATTACACTGGGCTGTTTGTCTTAATTGAGCTGGAGCCTGTCCTATGACTAATTGCTAGCTTACACTGGCCCTAAATTAAAGAACAGAGTGTGGGTTTTGTGTGGTGGGGTTTTTTTGGCAACTTAAAAGTCCAGGTACTGGCATACTTCCTCCAAAAGTCTGCGTCTTTCTGGGCAAGCTAACTACTGTGCCAAGTTCAAACCATCCCACGTTTTTATTGCCAGGATAGTTATTTGTATTGCACTAGTGCCTCCACGTAAATGGCCCTAGAGGTTAGCTGGAGCCTGGGGGGTTCACAAGACTGATGGAAGAAAGGCAAGGAAACTTGCTTCCTGCTCAAACAAGCTACTCAGAGGCTTTGAAAAGAGGAGATTTGTAAAAACTAACGCAGGTTTATCAGAAGTGGACCCGACTCCTTCCTTGTTGGGGTAGCAGGTCTTCTGTGCTAGGGAGGACAGCTGTGTGTTCATAGCTTCTAAATTCAGCCTACCTTGTGTTTTGCGTGGCACTTCCATGAACTGCTGTTAGAAACGTGGTCCAAACAAAGCTATGAGGAGTGATGCAAAAATAGCTTGTGCCTGAGAGCAATCACCAAATTACTTCCCTGTAAAATTATCATATTGGTTCTGCAGGGCTGATGGTAGTCAGTTTTCATCAGTAGCCTCGATGGTGGACTGGAAAGTGTGTAGACATCAGAGCAGCTGCAAATACATCGGGGAGAGGGACAGAATTTAAAACAGTCATGATAAACCGGAGGATACTTTGGGAGAAAATATAGACTAATTGAACAGGGAAAAGGTGTGAAACGTCCCAAAGGGGAACAAGTGGTTGAGCACAGGAGCAGAGCAGATGCCCCATGAGTTGGCCAGGGGGGTGGTGATGTTATGGAGGCAGCAGATGCTGGTGGGATCAGGGTCTGTAGGAGACACGAGCTTATGTCTGCGTTCTGGTCAGCACTTCTGGGGTCTCAGCTTCTGCACTGCATCTGGGTCCGGGTCCACCTGGCTTCAGGACAGAGCTGACTAATGGATGTGAGCTACAGGAATGGTCAGAGGGCTAGAAAGTATGACCTGAGAGGGAAGATAGAGTAAAATATGGTTGTTGTAGTGTAGAGAAAAGAAGACAGGATGGGCATCATAGCAGGCTTCAAATAAAAAGTTACTGAGAAGGAGAAATGATCTGGTTTATGTGCCCATGGTGGGCAGCGCAAAGCCCACTCTGGGAATCTAATACAGCTTCATTCCTCTGTCTTGTTTCATGGAAGTTGCATGGATGGAATTTATTTCGGACTTGCCCTTCTCTGTGCAGCTGAGGAAGCTGGCAGCGTGGGGCTGTGGAGCACAAGGTTATTTTCTAAGAAAACTTGGCTGCAAACGTAGCTTCAGCCTGAGTCGCCACGTGTTCTGCTGGATGCTCGTGCCCAGGGCATTGTTGTGAGGCTTGGGGCGTGCAGCCTGTATCGGTCCCAGTGTCGTTACTCATAGCACTATCATTTAATCAAGCCTGCCATCGTGGAGCTCCGATCACATGGGGTGCTGTAAGGGGCCTTGTCACAGCTAGGCACCTATGAAACTGCTTCTTGCCTTAGCCTCAACACTTCTCTTGCTCTAGCACCCACTGATGGGTCCTTCCCATCAAATTCCAGCTGTGATGAAGGGGGTCTGGAGCAGGGCCCCAGGTTCACTGTAGCCCAGGCTCCCATGTGCTGGTGGTACCATCTCCCAGAGGTTTTCCATCAGGTGAGATCCTACGGTGGGAACCCCACAGAGAGGTCCAGTGACTCCATCTTGTTGGGGACGCAGCCTCACATCAGACACAAGCACAGTAGCTATATGTTAACCACCTTTACTGTGATGGTGGTGAGCTAAGCAAGGGCTGGGCAATGGTATTGGAGACATCGTGCCAGCCTGTAATGGGCTTCTGTGACACAGGACAGTGACACAGCCCGTTGCAGTGCTACAGGGAAGTTGGCACAAAGGGCTGGTTCTCCCTGCCTCCCTCCAGCTTGCTTTGCCACCAGCATGAGTGCTGGGTGGGAGTGATGCTCCTGAGAACAGTGCTGAGATTAAGGCTGGCCAGGCGCGGATGCCGCTGGCTTGGCTCAGCCGGACCTGTGAATGGGAACATTGGGTTTTCTTGTAGGTCTGAGCCGCAAGCAAATAGCATTTTATATATATATTTATAAAATGTTATATATTACAAGCTCCTGCCAGTCCTCCCTGTCACCACTGCATTCATGTCCTTTCCAACAGAAGGGAAGCTGTGGTTCTTCTACGGTCTTTGTTTCTGTTTCTCTCTGCTCATACATCCATCTAGTAATTCCCTCAACAGGCTGAGATGAATAGAAACATCACACCTGTTAAAATATGCTAAATCTTTCAGATTGTAAGAGTGTTTGAGATGGCTTTGTCAGGCTCTGACAGGGCAGGCTAGAAGGGGAATCGTCACAGCTGTAAAAGAAAAAGTAAAATTCAATCTCCGGCAGCAGGCAGGGGAGCAAGGTGGAAACACGGTGTAAGGATGTGTGTAATATGTGCACCAATGCTAAGTGCTGTTGTAAATCTGCTCTCACAGTTAGCAGCTTTTAAAGGCAAAAAACCCCCAAGGAATCAAGTAGATGGTGGATTCTGTTCATAAATTAAGTCTGGCTTGCAAAGTGTCTTTAAAAACCGACAAAGTCCGGTCAGGCAAAGGGCTGTGGATGGGGGAAGCTGCTTAATGTGAAAAGAGACTGTTTAATCCAGTGATATGGATTGTTCAGTTCATTAAACAAATACAAGGCCCCCCAGTTCCCTCGGTGGCATCCTCATGCCCCCGTGGCGCTTTCCTGCAGGGAACAGTTACTGGGATGCCTGTCAGGAGCAGGGCTGAACCCTGGGTGTTCGTTAGCATTGAGGGGGCTTGAGCAGGGCTGGGGCAGAAAAAAGATGCTTCCTTCCCTTGTTTTTGTTTTCCCTGTGTATATGCTGGTGTAGGCCAGCATCAGAGCAGTATTCTAGTACTCTTGGTCTCGTTTACTTTGCTGTTAAGGAGTGTTCGGTCGTTGTTGTATGGGGGGGAGATGGGCATGGTCAGGAGCTGGGATAAGGAAGGACTGGGAGCAATAAGGTCTGGAGTCTTCCCTCTGAGCTGCTGGTTTACACCCAGCCCTAGGCTTGCCTGTGGCTTGAAGGCACTGCTCTGGATCTGGGCATATGGACCAGCTCAGAGAGAGCCTCAGCTTCTGCGCTGGCCAAAGGGCCACGCTTACGCAAGGTCAGCCTCGGCAACAGATGCAGCTTTATCTGCCATGTGAGGAGAAGAGAGGTCTGAGCTTGGTGACCCAATGTTTTCTGCCCTGTGTCCTTAGCTGGGTTCAGAGATTTGTGCTGCACCCAGGAGGAGCTGACTCAGCCGGCTGCGGAGCTCTCGCAGGGGCTGTCAGCCTGCGCTTGGACCCTTGCAGCCACTGCTGTGATGAGCTGTCATTAGCCCGGCAGCAGCCAAATTTTGGCACCCTTGAAACTTTGAGTTAGAAGTTCCAGTCCAAAAGCTGTTAAAAGTTCATCTGTTTGGGTTTTTTCCCCTTTTCTCCCTTGCACAAAGTCCTCGGTACTGATGTACGCTGGACTGCACCTTGTACCACAGCAGGTTGCAGTAGCAGCAGCTCAGCATGGTGCAACGTGCCAATGCACCAAGAAAACAGGACCCTGTGTGAGGGGCTTGGCTGTTTGGCTAAGGGGTGCCCTAAAAGTGGCTGGGGGTGTGTGGGTAGACAATTATAGCTCATCAAGACCTTGCAAAAGCACGCTGGCAAAGTTGCCTATTCCGCTTGAGTGGGCAATTTGTAGGAGCAATTGCAGCAGGGAATAAATTAGGTGGGCAATTGTGCCCTGCTGTTCCTAAGACATCACCCTTATGGCTCTCGCCTCTCTTCCCTGGCGTCGGTCACCTGTACCACCAGCTGCACATTCATACTCTAGCTGGCTTGGCTGATGCGTGCTGAAGGAAGGACCATATGTAAGCTTTGACGGAGGCCTTGCTGGCAGCCTTTATGCCTTGGCAGTGAAATAAGCAAATGATGTTGTCAGACCTGGGGTCTCAACTTCATGAGGAAACTGATGCTGCAGTGCTCTCTCTGCTAATAAAATAGTTTGTGCTGAGCTGTGAAGTGGTAGCTGAGTTCTGGTAAGCGGCTGTCTGTGTTTAGCATTATCAATATTTGTTAGCGTGATAAAACCGAAACAATTGTCATTGCTGAACCACTCTGTTGTGAAGGGGCAGCATCAAAGAGTCTTGCTGGAAATGATTTTAATGTGAAGTTGCCTGCGACTTTTTTTGTGGGGAGTTCTGAGCTGTGTGCAGAGGAGAAATAAGACACAATGGCTATAATACCACCTTAACTTGGAGTTCCAGGTTGAACTGCTGCTTCCCTCCCTGTGCTGGTGGGGTGACGCTGGTGGCTGCCGGCTGAGGAAAGGCAGGCAGCGACCGGCTTTGATGGGAGCCCTGCTCAGCGTGGCCACAAACAGCTTGTGCCCCCAGGCTCTGAGGCTTTGACCTACAGATCAAAAGCAGCTTTTGGTAGCTGTCCGCTCTCTTCAGGTAGTTTTTTGCCAAAGCCTTCAAAGACCTGTGGAATGGCAAGGGTATCTGTTAGAAATCCTTTTTCCCAGCCCCTCTTGCTGCTGGGATGAGCGCTGGCTGCAGAAGAGCCGTCACGTTTCCACGTTGGCTGTAGCTGTAAGACAGGCAGGAATTGGTTCTGACTTCATGGGGTCCCTGTTGCAGGAGATCTCCGATAGCGCTTTGTGGTGTTATTACAGCTCTGGAATTCTGACAGGTTCCGTTCCCAGATGTCTCTGGGATGAGCTGATCCCTGCTGCTTGGAGGCTTTGCAGACCTGTTTCATTATCTGGGAAAGCCTTGGTGTTGTGTTTGGCCTCAGCCTTGATAACTTTAATTCTCTGTTGGGAGAAAAAGGGAAGAAATGTGCAACTGAAGATGGCAGGGGGGAAGCAAACTGCCTGGCAGATTAGATGCTGAAGATCTGCGTGAGCTATCCAATTCTAGCTGGCATTTTCTCCTGGGACTTGCTCTGCTACAGAGCAGGAGCCTCCTCATCCAGCCTGGCTGCTACTAACCTGACTTCACAGAATTTGCTCTAAAGGGGGAAGAATAAGTCAAAAGCAGCATTTTCTTCCTGCCAGTGCTGGGGCAAGCCTTGCAGACTGGCCACCGCAATGAACAGCAACGTGACAGCTGCTGCATGGGATGAAGGTTCTCTGCTCCTTATTTCACCTGCTCCATTAGATCTCATTAGGCAGCCTCCCTCTGGGGTGCAGCTTGATGGGAGAGCTGCTGCTGTACCTGGATAAATCACTCTGGCTGTGGCTAGAAGCTGTCAGGAGTGCGGCACAGACAGGCAAAGGATTTTCACGTGAGGATAATCTGTAATCTTCTGCCTCTGAAGTACCTTAGTGAAAGATGCTGAAGCAAGCTATAGGCTCCTGGACTCCTTGCTTATTTCTTTTACCTGTACACCATCATCTGCGTATAGGATTTGGCTTCTCCCTTGTTCCGGATATGCCCCACAGCAGGACCTATGGGATGTGGGCACAGGAGCAGCAGCCCGGGGGCTGGCGTTGCTATTCAGCGCTCGGCTTGGGGGCCCCCAAGGTGAAATTCCCGGTTGATGCTGGAGGCCAGCCCCTGGGGACTTTGGATAAATGGCAAATGCTGCTCAACTCCCCATGCTAGATGGAGAGCCTCGGTGTTCCAAGTCAGAAGCTGCTCCGTTGAAGGCTGGCCTCGTCCTTGCAGCTCCCTCAGCTGACACATCTCTGGCACTGGGGCATGTACCAAGGCAAGGGCGAGCTGCTGGTGGGAGCAGGCAGCTACTTCCTACCTACGCAGCCGCTGGATCTGGGCAGTCAGTCCCGTTGCATTTGTGTGCCTCACCAGAAAGCTCGTCGTACCAAGAGAAAAATGCAGGCTTCCTCGAGGCAGGGTTGAGCCTGCAGGAGTTATCGTTATCTGAGCACATTCATTATGGTTAAAGGGCCTTGTCTCATAATTATTCTCTGTATAAATTACAAATTCATTTAAAATTATTATTACAAGATGGCTGGCTAATGATTCTTCCCTTTTGATTATTTATAGGGCATTTATTTTACTTAGCTGTGGCTGCTAGGATGGGTTCCAGGCTCAGCAGCTCTGGAGCAAGGATTGACAACCCTTTTCCATTGCTTTTCATTAGGGAGGTTTTATAGCACTCCTGGTGGAAACTCTGGGTGAGGGTGGGATGGGCTCCTTCCTACGACAGGGGGAGAAGCTGCGCTGAGTTCTTGCTTCCTCGCAAAGTACTCTGAGATGTCTACAGGCAAAGAGCCTGCTCAAAGGGCACATCAGGAGCAAGATGAGGCAGGACTCCAGTTCCCTTACTAACGGCCAAAGTGTCAGTCCCCCTCAGAGGGTGATGCTGGGCATGCAAAATATTCTGGAGAGTGGTTTGTGAAGCTGAGGCAGGAGGGATCGTGCTGCACAAGGGCCAGAAGCTACCAAGAGGGGTAGCCGTGGATGGAGGAGCAATCTAGCATCCTTCTGACACTATTCCCAGAGGGAGGCAATGCCGGTCGGATCAGCACTCGGAGTTTGTGAAGGTCTCCTGTGGGATCTCATGTGAATTATTTAACTTCCTAGTGCCTTTGTTTCTGGTCTATAGAATGAGGATGAAGCGCTGCCCTGCCCTGCACAAGTGTTGCAAGGAGATTCTAATTAATATACATGAAGCAAGCTGATATTCCGAGGGAGGGGAGGGCTGTGTGTGCCCTGTCTAATGAACATCTGTCATCTTCGACACTCAGAAAGTTAACAGTAATATGAAAGTGTGAGATACTAATGCGCACCCAGATACTTAAGGAGCTATCTACCTATTCACACAAAACAAATTAGCACCTGCTGTGTGAAGTGTAGGGGAATTCATTCAGACAAACAGATTATTTCCATAAAGGATGCTGCTTTAATAGGTAGATGCAGTCATTTTCACAATTAGGCAATTAACCATGCTATTAAAAGTGAGTTAAGTTCATTGAACCAAAATGAAGAGCACCAAAAAATTCGAAAGTTGATGTTGCAGGCAAGCAGCCCAAGACAAGGTACGGGCTCTATATCCCTAATGTCTGTCACTCTGCTACTTGTGATGTGACAGAACTGACTCTCTCCAAACCTCTTGGAACGATACCAGCGCCGCCGCCGCCACCGCAGCTTTAGCTGCTGAGACATCTGCTGTTTGCTTGCACATTGCTGTGTGGCCAACACTTGGTGTGAGAATCTTTGATTCAAAGGAGAGGAAAAAAAAAAAAATCCAGCTCCTGGATAACTCTTATTTGAGCAGCTTTCCATGTCAAGCGTACTGGTTTGAAGTTTTGCAGTGTGGATACGTCAGAAAGTTGCCTAGTCCTCGTCGGGATGACACTGGCAACCTGGATTTTTGTGGGCTCTAAATGGAGCTATAATAGAATCGCGTAGCTTCTGTTACATCTGAAATGATCCATCTTCTAAAGGGCTTTGAACCAGTCCTAACAAGGTGAAATAACTGTGACCAAATGCTTCTGACTTGGACCTTGTTCTCTGCTGTCAGGATGCTGCCTCAAGAAGGGTTTTGCTTGCTGCCTCCCCCTTTATTCACTGCCCATCCTCCCCTGGCGCTGCGCACGAGATAAATGGGTTGTGTTTTGTCGGTGTCAGTGTTGGTATCAGCCTCGTCCCTTGGGATTGATGGCACGGTGCACTGCCTTCAGTCTGTTCTGCCTTCCCCTAATGCATCGTCAGTGTCTCTAGCAGGCCCTGCTCTGGGATGTGACTCCATCCACGTTTTCCTGACTTGCCCCCCCTCCACCTTCCTGCTCCTCCATCAAGGTGACATCTCTTCCTCTCCAGCCGCTTGTCAAATTGGAGGAAGGTTTCTGGGGAGCTCACTGAAAGACAAAATGAGCCCACATTTGGCCAGACACCCCCCTCTGGAGCTCACCTTCCCTAATTATAGCAGCTAGAATAACAAACTATATTGGAATAGGCTTTCTGTGGTCTGTGCTGAATTTACGCTAGTTGTAGATCTTGCTCTATGAAGATATTCTGAGTATATATTGATTAATATAATCCCCATCTGCAAGCTCCTGAGCACAGACTCAGTTTTTTTTTCATGTGATTTATTAACATTCACCTGAAGGAATATAGGTCCTTTAAAAAGAACAAAACTTGGAAAGATAGTTCACTGCATAAATCTTGCAAAATCCACTTTACCCTTTATTGTCCCCCGGACTAGTGATTTCAGCTCCATAAAGAAGCTTCTCCCCCCACCCCCAACACTTTTTTTTTCCCCCGTGCTGAAACTATACAGAAGAGAAGTGAAACGCTTAAAGAGGAGCATGGTCTGTTGGAGGTGAATGTGAGTGAGCAAAATCCTCTGCGAGAAAACAGGTCAGGAAAGTCTGTTGAGGTGGCAAATCCTCAGGTTTGATTTCAGTGAATAAGTCTTATCTGATTAGCTTTACGTCTTCGATCTGTTACAGAAGTGTTTTGTGTTTCTCCAAATGGAGAAAATGCCTTATTACTTTTTAGGTCCTTTGCAAGAGCCAGGGAGTAGGAATGTTTTGTGTCGGGAATGAACTGTGGCCTCCACTTTCTTCCTGGTGCTTAAGGGATTGTTCTCTGATTTGGACACACTTCAACGGATGCTTTTTTTAATAATCTTTTTTTCTTCTGTCCATTGGTCTTTTGTACGTATTTTTTCCTTTTCAAGCCTCAAAGATAGTTTTGAAGATAACGTGTCCATTTGTCTCCCGCTTTTTGAAATGTATGTATTGATTTTTTGCTCAGTTTCCCTAGCCAGCCCAGTTTGCACATGAAGTCAACTGGGCAGATGAGTAGGGCCAGAGAGGGAGAATGATGGATCACTGAAGAGAAAGATGAGCTGGGAAGCAGCCAAGAATCCCAGAACACTTGGCTTCAACTCTTCCACCCTTTTGTATGTAGTACGAGCAAGTTATTCTGAGCAGGTACAGAAGACCGGCACTGGCTTGCCACAGTGCAGTCAGGCAGAGAGAATGTATTATTGACACAGGGCAGGTACTTGTGATGCTATTCATGCTTTCTGTTGACCTCCCCCCCCACTGCCCAGTTCTGGGTTTGATGTTAAAGCCATCCGAAATATATTCCTCCTTCATACAATGTATGTGTGGGGGCTGCGTTTTGGGGGCAGGAGCGAGGAAAAAGAGGAGTAAGTCATAAAATGAAAATCAAGAGATGCTGAAGTCCTTCACTTTCGTGTGTCTGGGAGGATGATATTGCCCAGGTACAGTGGTTCCAAGGGGATTAAGATAATTGGATTTTTTTCATACCGGATTTGCCGTGGTGGTCTGTAGTAGCTGGTTACTGTGTAGAACTCTGAGCTACGTACAGCTCAGCTCATGAACTGGGATGCCTGGTCGCTAGACAGGGGCGATGCTTGGGTCAGCTGTTCTGTTTGGAGACTCTTCTCTCTGGCAAGGACACTGGTATGATACGCTTATAGTGGGGTAAAAGTCATTTTTCTGGTAAGGACAGTTTCATGTGTGTAAAAGTTATAGGCTACACTGGCAAAATGCTTTAAATGTGTGTCTGTGCACTAGCAGCGTTCGTCAGCGTGCTCGTGCTTTCCAGTGCTTTTCTGGTGGGAACTTGTCTTAGGACGCTTGAGTCTCCTCAAAAGGACCAAAATTCTGAGATGGATTTTCAGAGGAGCCTTTCTTCCTGGGAGACAGGGCTGATTACCTGCACATCAGGTAAAGCCATCCTTCTTTAGCAGAACTGTTGCTAATTTTGAAGCGAGAGGAGGTAATCTGTCACAGCATACCAGCGTTGTCTTGGATATGACATTTTAACAAAGCTGCTAGAGGCTCTGTGTGTGCGTTTTTTGGTAACAAACTGATAAGCATGTTAATTAGATGCAAATTATGTCTAAATATTTAAACTAAAATCAAAACAAGCCACTTCCCCTGTTCCATACCAAGCATTCAGCCTACCCATGGCACCGCAAACATCTCCAGGAGGTACGCAGTGGGGTGATGTGTCAGAAGGGATGTAAAGGGGTGTAGGGAATGCTGCTTCCAACATGACCTTTAAACATTAAAAGCACTTGTTCCGAGTGCTGTTTGGATATACAAAGCAGGCTTGATGGCTTCGCTATTGAATTTCCATAAACTGTTGTTCCATATTGAGATCTTATAATGATCGTACTCAGGGGCGCCTGGTTTGTGCGCATGTTTAGTCTTTTATTTGGAGCCTGTTGCTGAGGAGGGGGGTGGGAGGGAAGGAGGGAGGGATCGGGGAGGGTGGCTTCGGGGGGAAATCGCCAGACCCGTGCTTGTGGGTGCTGCGTATTTGGTGGAGACGTGAACTACCTGCCCGTCCAGGCAGGAACGCGCACAGGGATGAGATGGTAGGCATCTCTGAAACCTGCCTCTTTCCTGAGAGGCTTTTGCGTTATCCCTAGGGAAGAGAAGGTTTTTTAAACAAAGGTTATAAACACATCATCTTGTAACAAGATGTTTGCTCTCTCTGTACTTACAGAAAGAGATGCAGTGTGTAAGGAGCCACTTCAGCACTGCAGCGCTGACAAAGACACTTACCTTGTGTCTAAATGATGTAAAAGCTTTGGTTTTTAGTTGAGGGAAACACCCGTAGTGCTTCAGTCTGGAAGCCCTTGCAGAGGCTGAGCTGTGCCTCGCCAGCAGCATCTGCCCCCCATCAGCGAGGCTGGCTGAGGGATCAGGCTCCCTCCTAAAATCAGGGACTGAAGCGTGTGGTTGGCTCACTGCAGCAAAACAAAGGCTGAGCTGGGATGTGAGTCCGTGTTTGCAAATGTATCGATGAGACAGACGTGGCTGACCATGTCCCTTTTCCAGTTTCCCCCCTCCCCTTCTGCTGGTGAGAGGCTGATGTTGAGGAAAGGAGAACTTCCCTTTGGTTTCTATTCCTGAGTTTAATGTGTTGGGGTTTTTTTTTGTATCAAGCCAGAAACCCGCATTGCTAGGCATGGCTCTCCAGGGCCAGATCTGTTGCTCCAGCCGTTATCTCACACCACAGGTATTTGCTCCATTTATCCACTAGTGTCCTTTCCTCATCACTGGGCTCCTTTCAGCAAAATCCACCGCTCAGGACCACCATGCTGGAGCTGTGGGTGAACACTCAGTATAATTTCAATGGCTGGTTTGTACACAAGCCTTGCTCATGCTGTTCTCCATCCTCACCTGGTGAAATACACCCACAAGCAGCAGCTGGGATAGCCCCAGATGAAGGCTTTCCTTGGCCGAAGGCTGGGCATGCCACGTGCCTTCCAACCTCCTGTGAGATGGCCATGGGGATGAGGTGTCGGATCAAGCAATGGAGATGCTGCCGGATGGGACTGCCACGTGGCCAGGCAGGACACAGGTCTGCAGGCTTCTCTCACAAAGTGCTGGCTGCTTTGCAATATTACAGCAGCTTCTCCTCCTGGAGAAGGTCCATGCTCCAGGCATTTGGCGGATCACATATCCAGCACGGCGGGATTCAGGGGGTCCTGTGGAAGGGGGATGTCAAATGCTCTGCACTCTCACGTCTGCAGAAATGCAACAAACTGCTTTAGTTTATTCAGCCAGATGACTCGAATTAATCTTAAACTCCAGTTCCTGTGCAAAGTCTATCAATTTGTCTGCAATTAACTCATGACTCTTGCAGAATTAATGATTTTTTTTTTTCCTTGGGAGGGAAAAAAAAAAAAGGCAGGAGTTCATGGAGCCCTGGATTTTAATTCTACAGCTCAGCAAACCGCCAGCTCTTGACTCTTTCATCTCATGCCTACTAGCAACAAGATCATCTCCTTTGTTAAGTTTTATTGTTTATGCTGGATTGAACAATAACAAAGCTGTAAGAGTTAAGGCTGCAGGTGCATGATCAAGTTATTGCCACTTAATGAGTAACTATGTGTCAGATGAGACGCGGTGATTTTCTGGGTTGTAACCCTGGGCAAACGTGAGAAAATCTGAGTGTGTTTTGCTGATGAGAAGAAAGGTTTAAGTTAAGCTCAATTACCTTTCCATGGCCACGCACTAGCGCGGTGCACACAGGTCCTGAGGTTTACTTAAGGTACGGGGTTCGTTTAGCTGGATGCATGCCTGTCATGTGGGTTTTCATATAATGCAGGGATTATTTTCTATGTAGGATTTAGACTCTATGTGTAATCAACGGAGAGAAGAAAGCACTTAACTTCTTTGGATGGGCTTGTGTCTCTCTTACAGGCTATACGAGGCACCAAGGTTCAGAGTTTACGTGCCCGAGTTAAGCATTATGATGGGGAAGAAATGAAATAAATGCCTTCTGATCAAAGTTTGGTATCGCCTATTGTGCTTCTGAAATTTCTCCAGCCAGCTCCAGGAATGGAGTTTTACATGTCTGTATATCACTGTTAGTGTGCTTATTGTAAGCACCCTCTAGTAAAAAAATATGGTAAAATGACAAGGGTCGGGTTTCTTTGCTTATCTCCAAGAAATCATCTGCTGATCAAGGTCAGCCAGTTGGACACAATTCATGCAGCTGGAATAAGGGAATGAATCATGAACTAGGCTGCTCAGTTTTAGTTATCCTCACAAGAAATAAGGATAAAAACCAAAAGCATCTCTCACCCCAGCCCAGCACGTCCGAAAAGGGACAGCTCTGCGACGTCTCCCGCTGTCCTGGCTATGGCATGAAAGGGACGTTTGGGAGTTGCTCCCGGAAGGAGCAGGGATTTCTATACTGGATTTTCAAGGCACACGCTCTATGCATGTTTTCCACGTAGCTCAACAGTTAGCAAGCGGCACTCGCCTAAAAAGCTGCCCCAATTCACGGTAATAGGACGCCTCAGAAAGGCTCTATTTCAGTCTGAAAAGCTGCCTTCTCTTTCAGAGCTCTTCCCTTTGTAGTTAGTAACTTTAAAATGATCGCAAACGTTCTTTGTGTGCTCTGTGGATTCAACATGTGGCTGCAAAGGAATAGCAAAGAAGTCAGCGGATGTGGTTTCGAACAAAAAGATGATAGCTTGTGCAGGAAGAGCGAAGCACAGCCTGAACCCCAAAATCTGTCTCCCCTTCCCATTTCATCTTCCTTTCTTGTTATGTTCTGGCCAAGCTGAAAAATCAGGATTTCAATGCAGCTTTGAGATTTTCAAGTCAGGTCATCTTGAACATTGTTTATCCTTTAGAAGGTTTTTGTATTTAACTTTCCTGTGCTGAGTCAGAAAAAGCAAGAGGACTTTTAATCACGGTGTACAGATCTTATGTGTGCTTCTTCTAATCCCCCCCTAAGCTTTAATTGCATTTAAAACTCTAATTAGCATTTAACTCCATCATAATCTCACTGTTGCGTCTATCTTTTCTCTGATGCAATGAAGATTCCCTACCAATTATGAGGGTCATGAACAAAGTTCATCTTCTGATCTTGACAGAAATTAATCTTGCATGTCTTTCTGCTAATGAGCAAAAGTGGAGATAATTCTAGGTAGGAACGTGTGCAGGAAAGAGAAGCTTTTTCAAGGATAGTCACAGCGTGACTCTGAAGGATACGTGCTGTTTGTGGTTTGGTTTCTTGGAATGGGTTATTTTCTTGGCTGATCGAATTTCCCACTATCTGTCTTAGTTATCACCTGATAGTGAACTTTTATTGATGGTTTGTTGCTGACGAAAGGAGTGAGCAGACAAGACTGCACTAAAAAGCCACCAGCCACCCTGTTCTGGTGGGCACAGGCAGCTCGTGCTGAAGGCATTTATTAATGAAGAGACTAATCGGCGTGGGGGCTGTTCACGCTGATCAGCCTGGGTGATAGGAATGGTACCCAGAGGATCCTGTGCTCCTCGGCTGTGCATCTGACCTCTGTGGCAGCCTCTGTGTTGTGTGAGACGAGTGTGTCTGGTGGACCATAACATGGGCAACTGGTGGTTCCAGGCACCTACTGGGAAAGGCTTTCGGCTGGAAGCGGCTCTGAAATAGGGCTCTGAAAATAGTCTAAAAAGGGATGGGTCTTTGATGACTTTTTAGGCACAGACTGATTCCTCTGAAGGCCTGTCATCTGAAAAGCATCTTCCCTCTGAGAAGCAAAGCAGTTCAGCGGCCCACATGGCTTCACATGTCTCAAAAACATTCAGCTCTCTCCAGGCTCGTTTTTCAGCCGATTGCTGTTACTTAGGCCTTTTGAATGCATTGGCTGCTGCCTGCTCTCCTCTTCTACTACTGTTATTTGGTAGGAAATGGCTGAAACCAGTTATTGTCCCTTCAGATTGCACAGCAGGTACTTGGTGTTAGACCAGATGCTGAGAGAGAAGAGGAGAGGTTAAATAACCTCCTGGGGAAAACAAGGAACAGACAGACCCCCCTGAACCCCTAATGCCCCTCATCGAGGGAGCATTTTTTACAACTATCTTCCCCTTTCACGCATCATTGTCACTCCTTGCCTTTACTCCCTTGCTTGTGATGCTGAGCTATGCATCCTTTTCCACCATGGCCATGTCCCCATTCAACGTAACTCAGTAGTACCGTCTCTGTAACTGCATGCTCAAGTGTAAAAGCTTCGGTTCCCTCAGAGTCCTGTATTTTGGGGGATTTGTCTAGGGAACTCCCAGCGCTTAAATCTTGATTTGCAAGCAGAGAGACTGAGTTGGGAATGGTGTATGTTTTGATGTTGTTAGCGGGTGAGTTAGATCTGTACGTTACTCATGTGAGTTACGTGCACACGTTGTCCTATGGAAGATCTTTGGGATTTTTGACTGATGATATCAGTCTCCAAATGCAGAGCAATGTGGCTGCAGGTGGCACAAAGGAGGTTGTTGGTGATGAGCCCTGCAGGACACTTGTCCTCTGCTCGCACTTGTACAAGAGGCTGTCAGTGGCAAAGAATCCACTTGATTCATTGGGAGAATCATGTGGATTCTCACATGAGATGGAGGGGAGGCATGCAGAGATAAGAGACCAGGTGAGGTGTTAGGCTTCTCTTGAGTCTCCTGGGCATTGCACACCATGGTATTAACTTACTATTCTTTCTCAGCACTAATGGAAATAACTTGGTCCTAAAGATGATGCTAATGGGTAGGAAGAAGCTTTTACTGCTTGGCTGTAGCAGCGAAGTGCTTCCCTGTGGCAGGAGTCTTCACAAATCACAAGGAAGCGCCTTTTATCCTTCATCTACTTTCATACCTTTGTCCCGCTACTTCACTGCAGCACACGAGGCAGCCTCTTCACACTGTGGCTGGCTCCAAGACTTGGAGCGGTTTTATTCTCTTCATCTCATCCAGCTGCTTCCAAGCCTTTTAAGAGCCTTTCCACTTAGCAATGTGCTCCTTTAAATCACAAGGAGTTGACTTAAGCTAGAGCTGTCCCAGCTCAGGTAGACCGTTTAAAAAAAAAAAAAAGATATAAAAATGGCAGTGCAACAGGGGAAAGCCTTTCATAAAGTTTAATTTGAAGTGTGTCGAAGTCCCTCATCCAAGATGTGATGGTGTAGAGTCTCAGGTAATGTATGCCATATTTAAAAACGAGATGAGAAATGGTAATTACAGATGGGAAAGGAAGGCAGCGAAAGACTAGGTGTCCTCCCGAAGCCCTGGAAGGGGCAGTGGTGGAACAGAGGAGTTGAGCCTCCACGTTGTCATCCCCTTTCTGCAAAGGCGGCGTTCTCTGATGTGCACAAAGCTAAAAATAAGTGTCCAAGTCACAGCTGCAACGGGAGAACGTTGTCTATCGCTGATTCAGGCAAGGGAACGAGGCCTCAGCAGTTGAACTGTGCAGTGCAGGATGGATCCCATTCCGGGAGTTGCTTCCATGTGATGTTTTTCCCTGTCGCTGTCTAACCAGCGGCTCACCCCACACCTCTGCTTGCTTGCTGCCAGTAGGCTGGTCTTGGGAGCTGCCAGCATCCCAGGATAACCAAAGCGCAGCTTTGTGAGCAGATACCGACTGGGAACCAGAAGAAACTTTCTCTGCGGTCGCTGCCTGTCCTCCTTGTGCCTGAGCTGCTACTGCCTCTGCTTTGCGCCTCGATTCTGGCACTGCGTGGTGGCCAGGGACCGTTTGTTTGTTTTGCCTCCCCATTGAGTATTGATCAAACATTTATCAATGTTAAAGGAGACTTTGTACTGGGGGGAAAAGAAAAACAACATCCTGTTTTCCCTGGCACTCTTACAAAGGCCATGGAGGGGAGAAGGTATATAAACAGCCAGAGGTCCTGAGCTTTGCCTGTGGGAGTGGGGGGTGGTCTGCTGTGGGCAGGGGCTCTCGGGTATCCCAGTTAAGCCCTTTATGTAGCGGATGGGTTTGTGCCCATGTGTCAGGAGGTAAGGCCACATGGATCGGACCCTGAGCTGCCCTATTTACTGAAGAGAACGCAGCTCTTCGTCACCATTCTTCATGCAATTAGCCAGATGAAACCCAAACAAAGACTTTATTTCGAATAAAGTGACTGTGGTTCCAGCTTAAGAGTTTAAAGTGTTGAATTTGATTAAAAAATTTTATTAGGGTTGGCCTGGTGCCATGTCTAGCTCTACCAGTCTCTCCAGATTGCTCCCTGCAGGGGCGTATTCTGGTGTTAGGTGCTTTGTGCCTGAGCAGGAGCGAGTCACCCTTTGGAGGCTCATGGTTAAAAACCAGAGGGAAATGGGGCACTACTTATCACAGGAGAAGTTAAATCCTTTCCTTTCCAAGCACGTTTCCCTTGAAAGAGGGAAGGGACAGTGTGCAGCCCACTCCCCAGAACCTGCGCAAGGCTCAGCCCACCAGGGTTTGCTGCTCCCAACGCAACGGCTGCAGCAGGAGATACATATTCTATATAAAGTATATATGTCTGGCACAGGGAAAAACAGCCTTTGCAGGAGCTGGTTCTCTGTGTAGGTAGGCGACTTGGTGGCCAGTCTGCAGAGGCTGGTAGGGAGTGCTCTGGGCTGGCACACAGCCTGGCTGCAGCCTGTATCCACCTGTATTTGCTGCTGGGAAAAGTGTGAGTCCCCTTCTCTGCGGCTGGGGGATTGTTTTCTTTGCTCTGTTTGGTTTCTTTCTTTCTTTCTTTCTTTCTTTTTTTCCCCTCATCTCTTGGATCTGCAGTTTGCTTTTGCTTGAAATAGAAACATCTGTGGCTGTTCTCTCTCTCCAGAGAACCAAGCCTATTTATTTCTCTTTTTGGCCTAAAGTGAGAAATTGCTGTTCAAGCCAGGGCACAGAGTCCGTGTAGCTCCTTGGGTGAAGTTCTGACTCCACAGACACCAGATTTCTCAGCGACTTCAGTGGTACAAATGTTTTCTTGGGTGGGTTTGGTACCTCTCCTAATTCTTGCACTTAACTACTGGAGAAAATAAGGTGAGAGGTACCCTGTAAAAGTGCCACAGGGAGCATCAGTGTTGGGTTCCTGCTCTGTGTTGCTTCTAATCCAAAGTTGTTTCTAGCTGTTGAGCTTAAACTGCACAAAGAA
This sequence comes from Falco punctatus, assembly GCF_963210335.1. Lineage (NCBI taxonomy): Eukaryota > Metazoa > Chordata > Aves > Falconiformes > Falconidae > Falco > Falco punctatus. Next base: position 2,045,340 of record NC_137596.1, on the reverse strand, counting down.
TGATCCTAGGAGAGCAGGCAAAGTCCTTTCTACCCTGTCTGCATCTTGATTTTTGCAGCCATGTAGCTTTTGGCCTGCCACTTATTTATTTTGGTTGTAAGGAAAGGAAAGAGGTGGAAGCACTGGAAATTGGCTGAGTAATTTTTCTTCTTAGGGTTCATTGTTCTGCCGCCTTGCTGAAAAGTTTGCCCCTAGGAGGAGATTGTACTGTTCCTTCCTTGACAGCTCTCTCCCCTCCACATCTCTCCCCTTCCCCCTGCGTCATATCAAAACTGCCCAGGGAGCTCAAGCCAAGCAAATATTGTTTCCAGAGGATTAGATTAGTTATGTCATTCTTGCTTGTCATGGGTTGATTCTTTCTGAAAGGTCAGCCCAGGAGCTGTTTGTGCAAGCCAGAGATAAGGGAGAGCATCGTGCTGGGAGTTTGCACAGGCTCCTGCGTGGTGCCAGGGAGCCCGGTGTCACCCTGAGCCCCAGAAAAGCCAGAGGGAAAGGAGCCCCCAGGATTGCTGTGCCTTGGGTGCTTCCCAGATGGGTGCTGAATGTCCATTCTGATGCAGGGTAACACAGGACAAGAATATCATGTCTCTAAGAGCTGTTCCCATGTTGACAAAAAGTGAAAATGCCATAAATTTTGTGCACCTGGTTGTGCTAATTTGAATGAAGTATTCCTATCTAATAAATGTACATACATATTTCTGTAAACATGTTCATGATGGTGCAACAAGTGTTCTTTGCTCTTTTATGAATGAAGGACATCCAGGTCCTGTCTGGGATGCTAGTGCCAATAAACATTCATAAATTGAGAAGGTCAAATGAGTTCAGGCCAGCTTTAAACTTCAAGGGAAGATTTATTGTACGTATCCAGGCGTATTGAGATTGTATTCACACTAACCTAGTGCACAAAGGGCAGTCTAACAAATTGGGGGGGGGCGGGGGGAAGCTGGTCTTTAAATTGGGTGAGGAGTTTAATTTTGGTTGAGGAGTCCAAGGGAAAGAAGGGGAAAAGCAGATGCTTGGAGATACAGCTGCACGGATCCATGTTCTGAGGAGGTTTGTGCCACACTTCTTGGATGGCTCTGAAATCTCCGGGTGATGCTTTTCCGAAAGGGAGAGCAACACGCTTTTCAACCATTCAGCCATGTAGCAGTTCTCGTTCTTGTAGTGTTATTCACGGGAGTCTCAAGACTTCCAGAATTAGCTGTTGGGGAAATGATGCTTCATTCCGTAATTAAAATCCTTTCACTTCAAAATCTGTAGTATCCTTCCAAAGTGGAGCAACACCCCTTCTCGCTGGTGTAGTGCTCAGCTGTGCCGTGGCAGTCACCTGCCTGTTTCCTGAGGTACGTGAGCTCTCCGCATCCAATTTGCAAACACGGAGCATCTGGGTTTGCCGTGGACTCAGCAGGAGCTCTCGAAGGGAGGCTGAATGAGCTTTCAAACTCTTTAAAGCATTACTAGCTTTCTTCGTTAAATACTGCAAGTGACAAAATCTGCACGGTGTGACGAGGGCAATGCAATTCTTCCTACTTGGTAATTAGGAGCAATGGGTAATTAGGGTGTAAATAAGGGGTCTTGTCCTGACAGGCACTGATCTTACTTAAAGCACCATGTTTTGCATGCAAAAGCTGTTAATGCGGGGAGGAGGCTTTGGTAATGTACCCAACTGCACTTTAATTGAGGCTCACTTTGCACTGGCTTAAAGTCAAAGAATTTTATTTCAATATTCAAGGCTGTAATGGCTTTTCAGGCCAGCTAATGGGAAATTAGAAATCAAAATGCAAATGCAACATTGGAAGAAACGCTGTGTGCAAGGCTAGGAGGTGTTTGTCATGCTTCCTTTCGGAAGAGAGACATTCAAGGGAGAGCTGGAGTGTGTGATTCACTGCCTCACAGCCCACCCAGGCAGCTGTGTGACTCGACCCTATCATTACTATATCGATGCTCAGATGAAAGCCATGTGTAAACACAGCAAACTGTTCAGATGAGAGGAGGGGGAAAAAAACCAGCACGCCCAGGCAAATGAGATCAATAGGTTCACTGCACATGAAGAAGATCCACGGATGATTAAGATTAGCACAGATTTTCTGACTTGGCCAGAGGTGGTGCAGAGAGGCTCAAGCAGGACCTCTGGGTCTCTAATATTCTCTGCACAGCCTAGTTAGAAATAAATAGTTCAAATGCTGTGATTTAGAGTCTTTAGCACTTTCTCTCTGCTGCTTTTCTTAATTAAACACTTCAGCTCTGTTTTTTCCTGTCTGCCTTTATACACAGCAACACCTTTCACCCATGAAACTGTGCTTTGGTACCTTTCCTTAGCTGCAAGAACCTCCAGTCGTCGCATTTGTTTTCTCCTCTGGTTCTAACCGTTGACTCCTAGAGAGTCATTTAGATTGAAGTTTGAGGCGTCTTAAAGTGTGAGTTATCTTTGAGGAGACTGGGAGAATATTGGAAACTCATCACGTGTGGAGAACAGAGCCCAAGCCTTGGACTTCCCAGCGCCAGCAAAGCAGATGTTCAGCCCCTTAGTTACGTGAGTTTCTTTGGGACGGGGATTTTGAGGGGGAGAAAAATAAGCTGGTGTTCTCATGTGATCAAAGCTTTCAATAGAGATTTCTGAATAATCTTGAATCTTCCTCCTGTTTTTTTAATCAATTGATTTACTCAGAGCTGCTGCCCTAAAGGCTAATGAGGCAGTGGAGAGATTTATGGATGATATTTTCCTAGCTCTGATGGGACTGTTTTAATGCCTAATTAACTTTGTATCAAGGCATACTAATACTCCTGAAATCTGAGCTATTGAGAATCCAGTTCTTATTAATTTTTACTCAGAACCGATGAAAACTGTGCCTTTGCTTTCCAAACTCCTGCTTTCCCGATTGCCCCATCAGACCTCGGGGAGACCACCAGCATCGCTGGTGCTGGGACCAGACCTTCCGTATGCAAAATTTGGAGGTTTCAGTGTAAGATGGCATCTCACGCTGAAGGGTTGAGGGGATGTGTGAGAAGTGAGGTTGCTCGTGTGGCTGAGACTGAGAACAAACAAGTGGCTGCTTGGTAGAGCATGTATCTCCTTTTAGATGGTGGTAGGGGAAAGATAAACCAACCATAAACAACTCTGGGAAGCCGGAAATATTTTCAATCCCATAAAAAGAACAAGTTTTGCGGAAAAGTTGGATCGCCTTATGCTGTATATAAACTGCGCCCGACCATCTCCAGAAGAACAAGGCGAGCATCCACACACAGTTTGTTTTTAAACAAAACCCACCCGGAGATGTGAATGATGCTTTATGGCTTTGGCTTTTCCGCTGGAATGTGTCTGTTTTCAAAGCAAGATGGTTTCCAAGCTTTCTCAGGAAATAGAGGCCTTTGGACTTTGAAGTTGATACTGTAATTAAGGCCATATTTATATCGAAGTAAACATTTGGGATGGGAACTCGGAGCTTCCTCTTTTCCTGCTGCCGATGTATGAGGCTCGTGCAGTAATAAGCATTATGCTTTTTAGTTCTGAACTTGGCAATGGAGAGACTTCTCTTTAGCAGCATATACTCGGGGTCAGTGCAGATCACTAACGTTCACCAAAAAAAAAGCGGCTGCCCAAGTGGTTGCTCATGTGGCTCTAGGCATCAGTCCTGGCAAATTCCACAACCCTCTGAGGATGCTTGGGAGGTGACTGCAAGAGTTCAAGCTCAGAGCACTTCTCTGAAATGTGATTTAGAAGCTGGGTTACAGTCGCTGCTACGATCTGCTGTGTAAAATATTAGAGATGGAGTAAGGAATGGATTCTTCCCAAAGCTGTTAGCACCTTCCACTGTAGTGGGAGGAAGGGGTAAGGGGGCTGACGCCCTGAGGAGGAGAGGTGGCAGGAGGGAGCTGGGGTTCTGCTTCTGTGACTCTGAATGCCATGTTCTAGCAAGAGCTCTGCTACACTCCTGGCTCTGCCCGAGTTCCATCGCAGTAGGAAGATTATCCGGCACTCGGTTTTTGCAAACCAGGTAGCCTCTGCTTGCCTAGACCCCCTGGATGCACCCAGCTGGCGTTCTGTTTGAGCGCATCCCGGCCCGCTTTCTGCTTCTCTTGAAGTACTTAAAATGTATTGCCTCTTGTGATTATCAGAAAGTGGTGTACCGAGCTAATAAGCTCTCTCTGCAAGCACCATTTGCTTGCTTTCACTTTCAAGTGGGTATGTATTTTCCAGGTCACAGCTCGGCGCTCCGTCACGTTAGAAAGCAAGGGGTAAGCATTTAGAAAAGCAGCTCGATTCTCCTCAGCAGAAAGAGAGAAGAAAACTCCCAAATCTCCCTAGAAAATGGCTTACCTGCCAGTGGCACTGCGTACTAGGTGAGCTACTGTGTGAATTAACTAAGCGCTGAGCCCCAGCGGTTCAAGCCACAACATTTTCCAAGTGCGGCGCTTCCCTGCAGGCAGGGATGGGAATCGTTTCACACCTAGACCTTTGCTGGCATGATTTACTCTCCCTTGCAGTCCTGAGGGTGTCATCATAAAATATTCCACTGCCCTTTGCCTGCTTCATCTGTCCGTGCTGGAGAGGGGAGCGATAAACCCTGTAAGGAGGAACAGTTTATTCCCTTCCAGCACCAGGAGGGAACCAGAGTATTGAGCAGCTGCTCTAGATACGGCCTCGGAGGGGTGGGCTGCTTAGTGCCAGGCTCGGTGGAAATGTAAATTTCTCACAACCCCAGTTTTTTTTCAAAGAACACTGAATTAATTCTCACCTTATTGCTCAATAGCCACAAGCCACTCAGTTTCTGTCTGAGCTCCAGCCTCTGAGATTCAGGCTTTCTGCACGATACCCTCCGTAACACCAAGAACATGATCTACGGTGCCTCTTCCAGCCCCAGAAGTAAAGACTTTGTCACTGAATAAAAATTATACAAGGTTATAATGATAATACCGATTTCCAGGAGTTCTGTGACTCTACAAATGCCAGCCAGCCAGGACTACATCCTTTCAGTGAGAACCTGTAAGGGGCTGCTTCTGGACTGTTTGTTGTTTTTTTTTTTTTTTATAAAGCTTGATATAAATGAGTACTGGAGAATGTTTGTTGCCTGTTGATGCGACCTTCAAAAGAAAAAAAAGGGAACGGAAGGCTTGAGTATGAGCTGAAATGTCTTATTTCATGAAAGAGACACAAGAAAAGTTGAATTAATTGAAGTATAATTCCCTAAGGGAATAGAATTTTATCAGAGGAAATGACTGCCAAAAAAAGAAGAAAGAAAATCTTAAAATAATTAATACCAGCACTCCCAGTTTTTAATTGTGTTGAAAGATAGAAAAGGAGGAGGATTTATAATCTGGAGTACAGGAACTGAATTCAGGGGGCTGCGTGTTTTATTCAAGGTATTGAACAAACTGGTTCTGAGGAGCAGGTGTTTTATAGTTTCAATTAGCGCAGATTATTTTATTACTTTCTGGGCTACCAGACAGTAATTATTTTTGTGATGCGAAAGCTTTGCAGGTTTTCTGATTCGCACTGTACATATGGAATAAAATATCACAACAAACTGCAATGAAAGGCAGCCGGGTCTTTGAAGAACATCGGATGGTTCAGGAACACGTTGCTGGAAACTAACAGCGTGCGAAGGGTATAAACGTTTCATCAGGCAAATTAACTGGGTTTAGAAGCAAGTAGAAAGACAGCGTTTTAAAATTCCTTTCATTAGGGGGTGTGGTGGGAGAGTAAGCGGAGCTCTGTGTGTGACAGAGCCGTTGTTAGACTGTTCTGAGGAGGAACTGGCACAAATGAGAAGGTTAATGAATCTGTTTCAGGCTGAACTCGCCCAACCCGCCCCATTTCAGGCGCTGATATGAGGAGCCAAGGTTGGGATTACGGCGGTCCTGGGGTTCTTTAATGGGCTCGTGTTTGTCTTTTGATGAAGATAGGGGTGCTCTGGGTCTGGGTGGTGGCCCGGTGCTGCCCCTTTCACTGGGAAACTGGGCTCCTGTGCTGGCCAGGAGAAGGTTTGCGATGCCAAATTTGCACCTGCTAGCCCGGGCACCTTGGGCAGCTGGGATGGGGCTGGCGAGGCCTGCCTGGCCAATCTTGGAGAGCAAACAGGTGGTAGATGTTTTTAAGGATTAATGTAATTTAAAATCCCTTTCCTCTGTCTCTTAGGGTAGTCCTATGATTTTTCCGTATTTGCCAACGAAAATGAGAAGGCAGTCTATTTGTCTGCCGCACATGTTACATATTATATGCTTAAGAAAGACAGAAGATAAAGTTTTAGTAATTATCAGGATCTTTCCTGTGCTAGCACTGCTGTGTAGAGACCCTCAGACCAACCCCCCACCGTGCTAGACGCGTGCATACAGTATATCTTGTATTTACCTATATATATTTCTTTATATATAATGACAGGTGGGTTGGATAAAAACAGGTAGGATGGAGGATCAGTGTGTCAGGCCGCTGGCTAACAGGGATCTCTGGTGACCTTCCATCTGCCACTTGAGGCCCAGGTGTCCCTTTGTCTATACGTTCCCTTCCTTGCTGAGCAGTAGAAGGGGGACTTTTTGGGGGTGTCCCACCACAGGGCAGGAGGCAGCGGGCACACTCTGAAGCACGGGGGGTTGTGTCTGAACATCAGGAGACACTTTTTTCACTGTGAGGGTGAGTGAGCGGTGAAGCACGTTGCCCAGAGAGGCTGTGGAGCTTTGGTCCTCAGGAATATCCAGAAGCTGTCTGGTGTGAGCTGGCCAGCTGTCTCCAGGTGGCCCTGCTTGGGCAAGATGACCTCCTGAGGTGCCTCTAGCCTCAACTATTTCTGTCATTCTGAGCTCAAAAAACTAGCTGAGGGAATTAAAATTTTCTATTTTCTTGAGGAAAAGATCCAGCATTTTGAACAGAACTGCCTGTTCTGCAGAACACTGCCTTTACTGTGGAGAGGTGATGCTCAAGATGTGTTTCTTTCCAACTTATGCCATCTGTGACCAAATTACTGTAATTTAGCAGATGAGAGAGAGGGGAAAGTGTCCACTGAAGGGACTGCTAGTCTTTTTTTCTTGTTTGAAGGCCTAAGTTTATGGTTTGTACTGCAAGGCAATAGGTTGACCAAGGCGCTTCCCAGGTGGTAAAATTCCAACTCAGCCTTCCCACTGTGTGCGCGTACCAGTACAGTTACAAGCTATGATGCTGGTCCACCGGCCAGGCTGATGTTTAGCATAGTGACACGCCGGTCTGTTTGCTGCTTCACCCTGTTACACTGCCCGGCAGTGGGAATGAAGAATTGAAGGGTAAATTCAATTCCACAGCCTCGCGAGCAGAAAATGGCTGGTGACACCAGTGTGACGGATAAGGGGTGTCACTACTTCAAAACCTATCAAGAGACAAGAAGCCAGTTGACATGTAATTGGCAGGAGAAGTGTTTTTGTCTCCGGTTTCAGGGGACGAAGGTGACGGATGGAAGGATCCTTGCTGTGATGGTACTCGCAGTGGCACGGCCCTTTCTTGTGCGCTCTGCTTTGCATCGTGCTGGGAAGAGAACGAAAAAGAGCGGAGCAGGGATCCCACTTGCAAGAGTTAGTTGGAACTGACACGTGTCTCCTATCCCGATGGCATGGCATGATCTAGCCTGCTTCCATGCTGGCTGACAAAGATAGATGTACCAACAGGGCTGGCGATGGAGGGGGGGGAAAAAAAAAAAAAAAAAAAAAAAAAAAAAAAACCACAACAAAACAACCCACCCAGATCCAGCCAGTGACATTTCCCTAGAAGTTAGAGCAATTAGAATCGCAAACTCTTTCATATTGTTCTCCCTCCACCTCGGTTGCTTTTGAGAAAGGGCCAGCAGTGTGAAGCCGCTACGCTTTGATATAGAGAAAGCAAACTAATTTAAAGGGAAGGAGATGAAAGGGAAAGCTGTTCTGTGCAGTGTTAACTTCTTTGCATTCCCTTGGAAGCTTTTATCTTTGGAGCAATCACCCTTCCTCTTTACAATTGCATAATCAGGATTCAGTGGGGTTTTAACAAGCTCATGCTGTGATATTGTTAGTGAATCCTTAATGCTATGTATTCCAGGGTGCTATCTTCAAGACTAATTGATAATAACAGTTTCATCCGCGTGAAGGATTCCAGCCACCAGTGCCCATCAAACATTTCCACTGCATCCTCTTGTTGCTGCCATCAGCAGCTTGTACCTACTGCTGCTCCGTATATTCATCTCTGCAAAGGACCTGGAGCCCTTCAACAGGAAGGAAACGCAAGAATGTAAAGCTTTATTATTTATTTTGCTATTAACACAATCAGCAAGGGTGGTTAATGATTTAAACGAAACTGCCAGAGGAAAGTGATCTCTTGAACTCATCGCTTTGAGACAGGGTACCTTGCAGGAAGATCTGCTTTGGTCCAGCGCAATTGGTTGCATTCGATAAAGAAGTAACTAGAAGGAATTATTTGCCCTGTGGTAGATGGGAGGTCAGCTTGAATGATCCGGTAGTCCCTTTTCCCTCAAAATTGCTGACTTGTGTTCATAAAGCCGGCAGCGGTCACATACACAAACCAGCCACAATTTAAAAGCAGTATCTGGTAATAGCTCAGTATTTTCTCCTCCAGCCCCCCTCCACGTGACCTTACTCGTTCTACATGCAGTTTAACTTGCTCTGTACTGGTGTGGCCAGGGCAAAAATCAGTTGTGTTGTGGTTCTAGGTTCCCCAGCAAGAAAATGAAAGTGAATTCTTTTGCAGCTCACTGAGGAGCACTGAATGTGCGGCCTCTGATGCCCTGAGATGTGTGTTTCACTACTACTGAGCTCTGTAACTCACTGCTTCAGTTATCATGGGGAAAACAACAGAGGACAAGGGGACACAGGGCGTAAATTGTTTAAACAGTAACAGTGGCCCTTCTCCCGGGTAACCTAGTGGGCTTTTGGAAATAACTGACCATGGAGTGTAGGGAAAATATGTGCAAATATATAGATATATAAAAAAACCCCCAAAACAACAAACTTTGCAACTAAATAAGAAAGCACACAAATGAGGGGTCTGAGAATTGTCCATCAGTTTGGTTCTGATAGTCAAATAAATAAAGTCCAGTCACATCTTTATAGCCCTGATGGCAAATGGTTTCATCTGGAAAGCTGATGTGTCTACACAGCTCTCTTAACCTGACTACATTTTTAGGAGCACAGAAAAAGCCTTTTCATTTAACCACGTGAAAGAATGAAGGATGAGGTTCTCCTAATCGTATTTCTTGTCCTGTCAAGCTGGAAGCTTCAGGCTGTAGCTTCTCATGTTCTCTTGGGCAATGTTGTGATAAGCTCTCTGATGTTTGCTGGAGTAAGCAACATGCCTGTTCCTTATCACAGTTATCTCTCCTCAGTATTATTTTTGCAGAATGTTCCGAACACTCTCCAAACTCGCTGTATAATCTACTGCTCTGGCTTAGGTCAGTTCTTCAGCGTTTGATTAAGCTTAAGCAAACAAGCAGTGCCAAGATATTAGTCTGAGATGAAGGCTGAGAATGCTAAGGGCAGAGCCCCAATAAGCTGAATAATTACAGTGGGGAGGAGAGGAAAAAACGTACTTTTAATGGCTGCGTTTGGGACGGGGAACAAACAGATGTTTCCCCCTAATGCATTGAAGATGTCAAGGTGGCACTAAACTCACCTTCTATTTCAGCCTGGGTTTAATTTTGATTCAGTGAAGAGTCCCTGAGCTCAGGCTTCTAGACTCCTTTGAATAGCTGAAATTCTTAGTTTTCATTAAAAGGCAGTAAATCACATTTTGAGTAGTTATTTCAGAGAAAATATTTTACCTGCGCGCTTAAGCAGGACTCAAAGAACATGAATCAAAAGTCTAACTCGGGAACTACAGAGCCATTCACCAACTGGTCTTTAACAAAACCCCCTAATGAATATTAAGTCAAGTCTTCTCATGTCAAGGAGTTTCTTCCATTTTTTTTTTAGTGCTTGATGTTTGCATAATCCAGCCCTTCAGAAACTAAGCTGGCTATAGGGTACAGAAATCAAAGGCGAGACGGTAACAGACTGGGGGGCAGTCTGTGCTCCTGGGGGTCTGTAGGGCGTGCGATGACATGGTTGTGGCTCGTAGCTGTCTGCCCAGGGACCTCCAAAATAGGAACCACAAACTTCAGCTGCCCTAAGGCTGCTGGTGCAGCCCACCCTGTTTAGCTCTGCCCTCCTGTATTTCTCTGCGCAGGGGTTTTCCTCTATCCCCAACCGCACCCTTTCGGAAAAAGGGGAAAAGCCCATCAGTACAGTGACATTTTATAAATCTCATAACGCTGCTGCCATGCTGCGGGCTCTCCTCTGTGTCCAGCTCGAGGATAATGAACAGTCTCTCTAGGGCTGTGATCGCACACCCCCCCGCAGCGCTGCCTTCCCAGCTTCCCTGAGGTGGTACTGATGCACAGACCTGGAGAACGTTTCCCGTGGGAAATAGAAATTTCTTTTTTTCTTCTTCTATGGGCTCAGAAAGAGAAAGATTCAAATTCTTCTGCAGCGCTGAAGCCTGTGTTGCATCCCTTCTGGGACACCTTATCAAAATGTTGAAGCCTTATGTATTAAGGAGCAGAGGTATTACTTAATAGCTATAAATAGAGTTCAAAATATTTTAAAACAAAAAGTCTACAAACAAAGTGAAGGGGGAGAAAACCAAATGGAAAAACTGGAATGTATCAAAGCCAAATACTACTACTTTTTTTTATAATGATTTCCAAATTTTTTGAATTTGCAATGGACCGAACATTTTTATTTCAACAACCCCCTATTTTCTTCTTGGAAAAGGGTTTGGTTGAGAAGAGATGTTAGCTCAAAAAAGACAGGACTACATGTAATAATAGGCATTACAGCTGAAAAGAAGCTGCTCTGGCCCTGCCCTGCTTTCTATGTTCAGGCAGAACTGAGGTTTTATTTTGCTCCAGTACCAATCCATAAAAATGTGATTAGGAAGTCTGGCTTCCAAGCTGCTATTCAGCAGATGTGCCCATTGTAAAATTAGATCTCTCTTGTTTATTCCCTGGCTGTTGTTTCTGCTCGCAGCCTATCCATTGCCCATCGCCCACAATGCAAACACGCGCCTGGCACAGCAGATGTGCTGCAAACACCTAGGAAGCATCCGTCAGCCCTTTCTTGTCGGAGAGAATGGAGCCAGAACAATTCTATCTGCTCTTCTGGTATCTTGTGGCTGCCCTGTGTTGTGCTTAGCTGCTATTCTCCTCCGAGTAAATATGATTACTCTGAGTGGAGCGTTAGTAATACAGGTCTCTGATTCTACACGGTAATTGTGCGCGTCCTTATCAGCCCCTTTCCAGTGATTATTTTCCTGGCTCAGAATGTCATGACTTAGTCATCAGGAGAAGCCTGTGTGGAAGGCATCCCTTTTCTTGGCCCTCTGGCTTGGTGATGTGGCTGTACCACTTTGCACAAATAGGAACAAATAAGAAAACTGGTTCAAACACAAAGGGCTGCATCTTCCAGTAGTAGAAATCAATATGGTTCCACTTCACAAGCTGTGGCGATTTACACTGCTTGTTGGTTTGTTTTTTGGTTTTTTTTTCCTCTGGTGTCTCTGATGTGGTTTTCATCCCAAAGCAAGATAAGGGAAAATAAAACAGTGTTGTCATTTACGGGACAGATGCGATGGCCAAGGGTGTCATGCTTTTCCTTGTTTATTTATGAAATGGAGTTGAATTTGTGAATGCTCTTGGTCCTTCTAGAGCTCACTCAAGTTTAAAGGATTTCTAGGCAGAAATACCACTTGTTAAAGCAAAAGGACTTAGCTAGCAATGCACACCACGCGGGCCTGGGCTGCAGCTCGGACTGCAAAATGCTAGTATGTAAAAAATAATAAAAAAAAATAATGTAGTAGAAAGCAAACCTCAAAATCACTAGTTCAAACTAAGTCCCCCTGTCAAAGCTGCACCGGTGAGCTGAGCTAATGAAGCTGTCTGTGAAATGATAGCAGCAGGGAGAAGGTAATTTATCCTCATTATTGCTCTGCATCTGGCAGCATGTCAAAAAGGCTCTTCTGCCACTGGCTCAGGAAGGGGGAATGCTGATGGCACAGATCGCGTTTCAGGCCTGCTGGGATAAAGCCTGGGCTGTGCGTGGGGTTGAAGGTGGGCTCCTGGGGGGTCTTCTGGGCGAGCGGGCAGTGAGCGGCGCTGTCAGCACTCTCCGGGGGTGGCTGGACCACTCCAGCGGTAGCCACGGCTGCTGGGACACAACGGGATGCGCGGGGGCTGCAGGCTGGGAACCTCAGGCTGAGCTGTGCCATGTAGCCTCAAAGGTAAAACTTCATCTATTTCCTGACATCAGAGCAGATTAATTAGTAAATGAGGTCTATCAGTGTCAGTGAACACCAGGCTCTAAGTATGCCCTTTACCTCCTTCTCTCCCTCCCCTCGTTTCGGGGACAAAGAACCAGGTGTGAGATGAAAGCCAGCGCTGTCTCATGGCTTTTTGGTAGAGCTACTCTAATTTTAGTTCTCTGAAAGTCAGCTGCCTTTTAATTAAGGCTTTGAGCTGGTTTTTTTGGCTTTGCCTTCCCTCTCTGAGGTCACGTTCACCAGGAGGAGAATAAATAAGAACGTTCCCAAGATGGACTCTAAAATTGTATACTTAGAAAACGCTGGGTTTAAAATGACTGTGGTCCTGAAACTCTTCCCGGGGCCCTGTGCCTTGATTTCAGTTAAAGAAACACTGTAAATAAATAAAATTAATGGTGGATCTCTATGTAATATGGCTCTATCACACAGGATGAGCTCCGAGGAACAGATCCAACCCTTTGGCTGACCCTGATGGCTTTTTGAGATGGCAGAGACACTTTGGTGTTACGTGCCTTTTTCCATCTGCTGTGGAACTTGCTAAATGCCTTCGTTATGGATGCGTCTTGGTGTTTCCTTGTTGCTATCAAACTCCTCGCTACTAACTGCAGGCGACTTAGCTGAGAGGGTCAGGAAAAGAGCTTTAGACCCTTCCACTCTGAGGTTACTGGCACACCTCCCCCCCCCCCAAAAAAAAAAAAACAAAACAGCAGGGACTGCAAGTCGTTGTGGTATCGCTGCGATCTGATAGCTTTTGTTGCTGCGTGGCTCTACCCCAAGCCAGCCCAGGGATACAGCAGCCAAAGCATCCCGATAAATACCGGTTTTCTATGCGGCAGAGAGCACTGAAGAGATTTTCATGCAGGACCACTGATACTGGAGTTGCTTAGCCTGGAGACTGACGATGGTGTTTGAATAGATAAAAAGCAGTAGAAAAAAAAGAGGACTATAGGTTGCTATTCGCGCCAGCTAGAGTACAGCAAGAGCCTTTGGCAGCAGCAGCAGCTGAGATTTCTGTCAGATATTGGGAAACTCTTTGCCAATGCAAGAGCTGAGCACTGGCTTGAATTGCTTAACGAGGGAACGGGAGTACATGGGTCAAGGATGATCTGCTTTCAGCTAATGTGGCACCTGGGCCACCAGAGAGGGGAGCGGGGTGTCCCCCTCTGTGCTCCTTACGCTGCCCCTTCCTTGGGGGAGCAATGGTGAGCAATGCTTCTTGCTGCCTCGAGCTGCTGGAGCACAAAGATGCTTTGCAACCCAGAAATGCAAAGTGCTGCCTGGAGTACGCTACAGCTAAACCATGTAGTAGGTAAAGCCAAATATCTCCTATACCCTTAAGTTTAATCTACAGAAGTGCATTCTGTGCCACGAGTAATATTTTATTGCTGTGAATTACCAAAACAGGTGATTAATTGCCTTGCATTAGCACCACGTTCTCCGATGAAATTGTCACTTTAGCTGTGGTGTAAAACCATATTTCATCTCTTCTTCCCAAAATGAAAACAGTAGCACCTTCTTATGTGTTAATCAAGCCTTCGATTAATCAGGGTAACACACCATAATTGTGATTACAATTAGAAATCAATTAATGCTCACCTTAAAATAAAGCATAGAGAGGGAAGCAATTAATGCAACAGAGCCAGCTCATCTGAAAGAGGCGAATATTTTTGACAATACCAAAAGCGTACTTTTCATTTTTGTGTCTCTAAAATCACACAGAGGCTGCCAGGGAAACAAGCTGAGCTGGGACCTGTCTTTCCTCACAAACCTGGATGTGTCTGGAGACTTTCAGGGCTGAGCAGCGGTGCCTTGGCAAAAGCCAGAGGATGATGCGTGGCGTGCGGGGTATGAGCAGTCTGAGGGGGCGGCTGTTCCAGCATCGCTGTCTGCCCTGGGCTGCCTCCCTTGCTCTGGACGTGTTAGCGTGGTAATAGAGGCAAATGCTGCCTCTGCCTCGGCATGAAGGATGGTATGAGCAGAAATGGGGTGGATCCAGCTGTCCACCTTTGCCCTTAATGCTGCAGGGGAGACCAGCCTGTTGGGGGGGTGGGATGTACCACATGCTCCTGTGTTTCTCCTCCCCGTGGTCCCGCATGCCAAGGAATGGCTGCGTGGGTTAAAGATGGTCCCTTCTTATGGCAAAAGCCAAGCTGCCAGCGCTTGGCGGGGGGCCTGGGCTTGAGATAAATCCCGGCTGATTCTGACTGCACGACAAATGTCTCTTCCCATTTTCTTAAGCATTGAACTCGGGTGTCAGACACCAGAGCAAAGGCTTGTTGCAGGCCAGGGGAGAGGCAGGCGTCCCTCTTAAAGCTTTTTATTCCTGAACCTGAATTTTGCAAACAGGAGTCATCTAATGGTGCTTTTGGAGCACCGTGCCATGTGCAGCGCGCTCAGCTGGGCGATGGCTTCAGCCTTTGGCCGGTGACCATTCGTGCACCTTTGAAGCTCTTTGGTCTCCACAGCGTTTCAAGCCCTGCCTTGCTTCGTAATCTAATAGACTTACTATTGTCTTTTCATTTCCTCACTTCAAAACATTCTGGTGCTGCTGCCAGAACAAACAATTCTGTAACTCAGGGATATAAACATTCCTCAAAGGCAGGGAGCTCAGCTTCTGCAGCTATTAGAGTGAAACGTTAAACGTGGGGACCTGATCCCTGGAACTAATTCTGGTTTTGGCATCCTCCTTCCCTGGTTTGCTGGTTGATTTCTGCAGCCTGATTAATGTTTTGATTTTTCAGGCTCAAAGTTTAGTTGAATCCTCCTGTCCCATGTAAACATGTGCGGTGCAAAAGGAGAGCGACTGGCACCACCAGCAGCACGAGGTCGGGGTGTCACGCCAGGCTTGAATAGACGTTCACACAGTTTCTAGCAACCTCTTATCTTCTGTCCAGACCCCCAAAGCTTCAGCCACCAAGGAAGGCCACCCTCCCCATGTACGCTCAGGTCTCTTCAGCCTCATGGAAGGTGCAGCTTGGGGACAGAGCGTGGCCACCCAGAAGCGTGCGGGAGGCGCGCGCCTCTCGCTCAGCCCCCCCACGCTGTTAGGAGCATTGTGGCAGAACTTTCAGGACCTGTCTCTAATTTCTTGGTAAAAAGAAAAATCAGTAGTTGAAGCGCTTAAAGGGTCCCGTTCTCCTTGATGTGCTCAGAACCGTGAGGAACTGACGGTCAGCAGCAGAAGGATGTGAACCTGCTTCTCTGGCTGGGAGAAACCTTCTGGTTAGACATGGACTGGCATGGATAGATAGCACCAGAAATCCCTATTTTTGGACTCGCCAGCCTTGCCTGCTAATAATTAGGAGCCAAGAGATGGTAGTGGTTTCCCTGAGCAAGGACTGCTCATCCTTTCTGTGCCTACTAATGGCATCTTGCTGTCCTGGGCCAACGAACTTGTAACCGGCTCCACAGGCAGTAAGTTGAGCAGCAAACACAGAGCCCAAGAGACGAGGTGAGCTGGTAACACGGCTGATGCAGGGAGAAGACAGGCTTTGGGCTGCTTTTACAAGGTGAAGCCGTTTTTCTTCTGTTTCCTCTTTTCTTTCCAAGTAAGCTGCCAAAAGCAAAGCCAATTTGATTTTCAACTCTAGATCTGACGAGCAAACACTCTTTTGTTTTATTTTTGTTTTTTTTCCCTTTCCAAATATCCCTTGCTTCAGTTGGGACCATTGTTGCATGGGTAATTTCCCCAAAGTAAACCACCCCTTTTGGCCTCTGGGAAGTGGTAACGAGTAAAGATTTGCCCCACCAGCAGAACCACCACCCTCTGTCCCTGCCAGAGCCAGACAGAGGTAGGCTGCCATCAGGTCACATACGAAAAGTAGGGCTGAAAGACTTGGAAGAAGCAAGAACTGGGAAAGGCTATCACAGCTATTTTTGATTTGTAAAGAGGAAAGATTAATTGATCTTCTGGTGTACAAGAGGAAAAAAAAAATCTGTTTGAAAACAAAGGGGCCCAGTTCTGACTGTTCTTGCAGTCTTTGTCATTAGCTGCGCTGATGAAAAGAGAATGCAAAGTGCTTCTGCATCATTACTGAGCCCCAGTCTTTCAAACATGGAGTTCCAGACACAGGGCTTTGTTCAAAGTAAAAAGGAAGGAACAAATTCCCGGGATGTAAGAGAGGCAGATATAAATGCAGTATGTAATGTGACTGATTAGGAAAGACAAAAGTTATTTTGCCTTGAAAAAGCGTTGCTGACTCACTGTAAAAATCAACAGCACATTATTACCTCAGCCCAGAATAATAATAAAAAAAGTAATATTCCAAGGTTTAAGAATTGTGATTCAAGAAAGATGCTTTTGGATGGAACGTTATCGCTCTTAACCAGGACATTTGTAAAGCAAAGCTTATCGACAACTCTCAATAGAGAGAACCAACCACCAAAACGTTGCAAGCTCTGTTTCAGCTGGTGTAAACTGGTGAATGGTGCCATGGGTAGCGATGTGGTGGGAGAGAGAAAGCTGCATGTCAGTCAGGACTGTGGTGCTGGGGTAGCACGAGGAAAAGCTGGGTATTTGCAGAAGGAAGCAGGACTGAGATATGCTTACGTGATGGGGGAAAAGGTTGATATTTGAGAGGAGGTGCATTGGCAGAGTTCTGTGCATGTGTGTCGTATTCCCTTTGCTAATTCTGCAGGTTGTCATCTTTGGACTACTGGGTCTGTTTCCATCAGTTGCTTGCGTGGTACTTTCTGTGTGACTGTGGGAGACCCCATCCTCTTCTCCGCTGGGCGGGGAAAGATGAGCAGAGCATGGAATATGAGGTGCCTTCCCCCCCTTGCCAATTAAAACCCTTCCAAAAGCAAAAGAAGATTTTATTTTTACATAACACAGCTTTTAGTGTGTAAAGCTGTGGGGGTGGTAAAAAAGCAGTGCTTTAGCAATTAACATTTGACAAGATAGAATGGATATGCAGTTTTCATGGCAATGATAGGGATTTGCAGGGGTTCTGAGTGCATCACCTTCTCTGGAGACTTGCCCTACTTGCACAGGCAGGGAGGCCTGGTTTTCTGAGCTATTTTTCAGTGAGAAGGGTGAATATTATGGGATCTGAGTCCCCAAAAGCTCTGCATGCAGAGCTCAGCAGCCTAGAAACACAGCCTCTAGCAGATGAGCTGCATGATTCATGCACGGACTGGCCTCTTTACTGAAGGGTTGGCACTGGGTTTCAGCAGAGGTTGCACAGACATCCCTTAGGAAGGGTTTGTGTAGAGTAGATTGTGTCTTGCCCTAACTAGTCTTACAAAGTCCTTCCAAGTCCTACGATATCTCCAAAGACAGTTGCATGCAATGACTTGACAAGGAGACCTGACAATAGCAGCATCTGTAATACTGTCTGAAAAACAAGAGATTGAAGAGTAAAACCAAGGAAAATGGGAGCTGGCATCTGTAAGAATAAACTGAAGAAACAGAAGAACAAAAAGAGGGAGAAGGACCAAAAGGAGGAAAGGTGGAGTGAAGGCCGATGGACTGAACAGGGTCAGGGATGATGAATTGTGAAATAGGTGAGATGGGGAAAAAATCCTATGATTTCAGTGATCTGTTTTTTCTCCTTGCAAATACTTGCATCTGGAAACATTGTCTAGCTCCTTCCTAGGTAACTTATATCAGAACTGTGCAGTTGAAAAAAATTACAGCAATTCAGATACCCCATTTTAAAGCTCAAATAAATTTAGAGTGATCCTAGTCATTGCAACAGAGACAGTTGAGGGAGTTGCAGCATCAGGTGGCAGCAGTGCTATGCAAGCCCTTGGATCTTCTGCTAACTTTCTTGTTCCTTTTCTCCTACATGAGCTGATTTTACTTTTCTGACAATGGTTAATGAAGCTTTGTGCTTGCTGAAATGCTGGATGAATGGAAATGGCTGAAAATAGAAGTTGAAATGTTGTAGAAGTAGGTGATAGTGAGGTTGGGTCTATTCAGAAGCCAATTTCAGGAGTTACTAGTCTACCTCTGCTCAACCATTCGTCAAACAGGGGTTGGTAATTTCCATATTGTCATCAGAAACACGTTCATTCTGACACAAATATAGCAAATGAAGTGAAAACTGATGTAAACTTCAGGACTGGCAAAGTCTTGTATTACAAACGAGCCGAGGAAGCACCTTGCTCTCGGAGCAGTGAAAGAGAAGACGTGATAGCAGAGAAAGATATTGAACTAACCTTCCCCCTCTGGTATTTAAGTTTAGCTCACCCTCTGACCGCAAGGGCTGCAAATCAATTAGCGCTGACAAGTCCAACTTTAAGTGCATCAGCAGGGCAAATGGCAACGTCTCGGCATTAAGAAAAATTCTCCAGCATTTTTGACCTTGGATGAAGTAAAACGCCCTCCTCTTGCCAGCATCCAGGGCTCGCCCTGTCTCTGCAGGGCTGCCGGTGTGTACCAATTATGTAGCACGAGCTAAATTGGGAAAACACATCTATTGGCATACATCAGAGCTGGAGAACGTTCAGGCTTCCTCAAGCTTTTTGAAAGAGCTGCTGGATTGCTTTGGCTGAGACAGGACCATTTATAAGCCATTTGAAGAGACTTAATTTACAGCATTGCTTATTTCTGTCCTTCCCGTAAGAAGGTACGCGGAATTTTTCTGCTACATCCCAACCTGGACCTCATTCCTCCCTCCCTAGGAAAATGACATTTGACCACTGGGTTGAATATCAAAGAGTAAATGGCACCTGCCTTTTGGGAAAGGGTTTTTGTAGCGGTTGGGAGGTAGAGGGAAATTGCAGCAGGAGAACCAGCAGGGAGCACCGTGTCCTCCTGCTCAGGGCAGATGCTCCAGACGAGGCAGCTGCATCTCTCCCCACCTCTGAGTTTGTTTACATGGTTTCAGAGTTGCTCACTGAGGGCAGGACGGCTGTTTCAGCGCTCTGGTTATGAAGAATTGCTACTTATTGGTATCACTCTGATAAAAATAAGTAAAGCCTTGAAGAACTTAAAATTTCCATTACTTTTTAATATGAGTAACTTTAATAGAAAGGCTTAAATATTTCTTTCTATTGCAGTGCCTCAGCATTTCTATAGTCATAAAATCTTCTCTTGCCAGTCTGCTATTACTGATGTATCAATTCTTTCTACTTCTCTGAACACTAAAATTGAAAGAAAACAAGGTTTAGGCTTTATGTATTTTTGATTTAATGAAATTCAGCTTGGAGTAGTAGAAAAACAGTTCTCAGCGTGGAGTACTCCCGCCTTGAGAAAGTCCTCAATAAACCAGAGCAGCAGGATGGTCAGATGCAGGATTCCACATCTGCAGGGTGGTTTTGATGGGTTTTTTTTGGTTTGTTTGGTTTTTTTTTTTTCAGAGTTTTGTCTTCAAGGCTTCCTCTCTTCTTTCAAGCCACCCCCTTTTCCATGTTAATTCTGTCTAGTTGAGTTCATACTACATTTTACTTGGTGTAAACCTGCTCTAGTTGAGTTCATACTGTGTTTTACCTGCTGTAGCCCTGCCCTACCCTTCTCTGAAGGGAGAAGTCATGAGGCAGAGAGGAATTCCACTGCTACCAGGGTAGGGTAACATTCAGACACTGTAGATGAAGCCTCAGTGCTCACAAGCAGCTCAACTATAATAAATATCCAGATAAGAAAGTATTAATACCATGACTTAATAAATATAGGAGTAAAACAGAAAGAAATTAAAGTTTATATCCAAAGAACATCAGCATTGATGGTGATATTCCCATTGGCTAGGTCTTGAGGAACGGCAAAAGATGCCTGTCTTGAGCTAGGGGGGAAAGTGAGCACATTTCTAATTGTACCCAGTTATCACACCACATCTTGCATGTGAGATGAGCTGTTTCTTAGATCACGTCTCCCCCACTGGAAATACTGAAAGTTCAACCTTATTTTTCTTCTTACAGCTAATTTTATTCATACCGGGTGAAGTTCTGTATATCAAGAACAAAAGGCAGGTACGTGAGTGATAAGGGAAGTGGCAAGCAAAGACTGGGGGGAAAATAAGATGCTAGAAAAGATAAAGCAGGAAAGAACTGAGAGTAGGATGAGATCAAAAGGAGAGCTATAAAGACTGGATTTTCCACAGAAAGCTGAAGGCTAATCCTAAAAAGATGCAAGAAAAGGAGGAAAAAGTGGTCTGCACTTTTGACGGGTATAGGTGGCTGTTTTCATGTGTATGAGTGACTGTGCATTTAACATAAATAAGTTGTGAGCCACAGAAATGCTCTCTATGAGTACAGGCTGTACAAGTAAAACTTCAGAGAGGTTTATTTCTTTTCCCTTTGCTCAATGAGGGTTTGTGCTCCTGTTTACTTTGAGTTGAGTCCTGAATGGAGGAATCCACCTGATAAATGGAAAGGCAAACAGAAAAATGCAGAAACTAAGCCTTATGTGTCAGATTAAAAAAACACTGAAGGTCATAAGCCTTAGAAAATACAGTTCTTTACTGCTTCTCCAGCTGTTAATTCATTGTGCTGCTAGTGCTGCTCTGCTCCTGGCTTTCACAGTGCCTCCTGCAGCTTCCACAGCATCCATAGTGTATCGGCGTTATCGGCACAGGGAAGGCTTTCCCTGATGGGGGAAGGGCAGTGCCCCAGCCAGGAGGTGCCACTTACACCAGAACACCCACCACCCACCTTTCTAGAAACACTTTGCAGAGCTGTTTGTTGAACTCTGAGAAATAAAAGCAGACCCATGTCCTCGGTGGTAGATGCGTGCAGATCCAGGGTGGATCCGAGCACTGCCAGCTGCGCGCGCGTTCACTGCCACCTCTCCATTAGGACAAGCGCTTTCATTCCTCAGCACAGCAATGCAGACCTACTGCAAAAAGAGCTCTGAAGCTGGGGAAGGAAAAGTGCAGCAAATGGCACGCTCTCATGCTCTGAAGGAAAAGAGCTCCAAATCCAGTGTTTGTCTTGCCTGTCTTGCTGCAGCTGAGTTCCTTGATGCTTTTGGAAGAGGGGGCTAAAGAGGCAGCTACGTGGCTGGTGATAGGGATGGCTAGGAGTAGTTATTACAAGAAAATCAGCTCATTCCTACCATGCCGATAAAAGAAGGGATGCAATTACTGTCTATTATGAGCCCACAGTGCTCTTCGTGATGTGCAAGATAAAAGATTCTCTCTGCTCTGAAGAGCTTCTGATTTAAAAGACGGGGAAGACAAGTGGATTACTTCAGGGCTTTAGACTTCTTTCCTCCCACACAATAAGGGGAGCAAAGGAGAAGTCCGTGCATGTGGTCCTCTGGGTGGGGAGCTCACAGTGGGAAGGACAGTGGCCAGGGGGAACAGGAGACTCTTGCCCAGGAGCAGTTTCAAAGGCTGCTGCATGGCAGCAGTTGGAAAGCGATGCCCGTGAAGCGGAGGGGGTACCAAGAAGCGGTGAGGGAGGCAGGGGCGAAAGGCAATTTGGGCTACTCCTGCCAGCAGACTAATAGCAAGAAGCAGCAGGACCAGAGATTCACTGCTCTTTGCTTTCCCCAGCTGGGGGTGCTGGGAGGAAAAGGGGGGGGGTTGTAACATGTGACAGGTCTGAGTTAAAGCGGGACATCTCAGACTGCATCGTTGATGTGATGCATTTAGTGCTCACGATCCTGCAAGTGTAGAGGTTGGGCAGGGAGAGGTTTATTTCCCGTTTCAGCATAAACTGCCACCAGGGAGCTACTCCTCGGGCAGCAGGGTGGCAGGGACATGGGTTTGTGCCTACAGTCACCAGGGCAGGGTAATTCCCTTCTGGTTGCTCTGTGGCCGGTACAGAGCCCACCCCTGGCCTCTCCAGGGTGTGATTATTGCCCATGCAAAGGGAGCCAAAGCCCTTCATAGCTCCGCTTCTAGGGAACTTAACTCTGGAAGACACCTTTAAATTAACGTTTCCAAACAGAGATGAACGCCCAGCTCCTATCCATTTTAATTTTTGGAAATGGTTCTTTAAAGCCTGTACAATACTCTTGTCTCAGTTATTCCAAAGGCAAGGAGCTAGATATCTATATTTTTTTATTAAGAGTCTTTCTTTTCCAAAGAGAATTCATGTCCTTACACCACAATTAAGCAAACAATTGTGCTAAACGGCTGCTGAGGCAGAAAGATCCTATTGCCTTCCGCATCCTCCGCTGCAAGGACAGAAAGACGGGATGCGGAGGGCTAGGAGCAAGCAGTTTATCTCACAGTGCAGGCAACAAGCCAAGCGTGGTATTTGCAGGAATGGCCAGAGAAAAGCTCCACCTTTTACATGAGCAAAGAAGTGAAAGATAAAAAGGGTTGGCTTTCTTGCATACTCTTAACGTTTTGATTTGTGTGTGGGCTTTATTTATTTATGTTTTGTGATGCAAGTTTGAATTCGTAGGGCTAGGAGGTGCTAGTCTGAATGAACGCGGGGAAACAGAGGGGTGTATGCACTGGGGTGCTGTTGGGTGGGCGCTGATGGTAAGGGAACTGGGCTCAGAGACCCAGGGGTTTGTTCCCAGTTGAACAAGCATTTCCTAGCAGCAGAAGTCCGCTGGAGGGTATGCCTGCCCTTTGAGTGCCTTACCAAGGGCGGAGGTCGATGCGATGGCGAGCATAAATTAAACCCCAAACTGTTCTCAAGCGTGCAAAATCATTATTTTTAGATGACAAGGCAGATGGAGATGCACAAGACAGAGATAAGGGGAGAGCAGAAAAGTAGACGTGTTTCAGTGAATTTCATCAGCTGCTCTTGTAGGGAGAGCACTCGGGGCAAAGGTTATGTATCACAGCCTTTTCTCTTTCAGTATTTTTTATTGTTGTTTTATGCAATCATCTTAGTCCTTAGGAGAAGCTCTGAGCTGGCAATTTCTTGTAGAATACATTCCCCATAGCTCATGTAGAGGCGTGGGTTTGCATCTACTCCATACATAGCGCTTCAGAGGAACCATAACTTACACAATCAACGAACAGATCATCCTGTTGTCACTGTGCTCACTGTGGCTGTCCTGGCACAGGGAAAACATGCATTCCTTTATTGTTCCTGATCATTTGAGCATCTTAATCAGTCATGGACTGACACAATATGCTCTCAGCAAGCAGTAATGGGTTTAATAACGACAGACACAATGCTTTTCCCTTTGGAGAGGGGTCATGGAAGGAGTAGTTTCTCAAGGAGCCTCTATATTTCGGTGAGCCCCCATCTAAGTGAGGCTTACAGCATCTTTGGAGTCGCCGTTGGAGAGCCTGAGGACAAAGCATCGGTCCATTTTGCACGTTCCTTATCCAGCCTCATCCATCTAGTGTACATTTTAGTTGAAGAGGCTTCGGTAGTTCTGCCACTGAAGCGAGTTTTACGTGGAGGAACCTGACACTACGTAAAGTGCTCCGCGGTGCTCAGCTGACAAGGTGGTTCATGAATGCCAAATAGGCCACAGCTGTGACTTAAACCTGGATTAACATCTCTGCTGGAGCTTGAAACCTGATGTGCTGCTCGCCCAGCTGGGGGAGATAGAGGAGCCCCGGTGCACCCATACTGCTGCCCACAGCCTCCTTGGGCCAGCTCCGGGTCCCTTTTGGTAGCCAAAGCCTGAGCACTGGCAGGAGGGAGATAGTTTTACAAGAGACTTTTTTTTTTTTTTTTTTTTTTTTTTCCCCCAGTTTTAATGACCTAGGAAACCAGCTATGGTTAAAAATAGTGGAGCTGAGGAAATCTCCCTGACCATCTGCTGCTGAGCGCTGCTTTCAGCCAAGGCGATGCGCTCACGCTGCTTTGCAGAGCCAGGGTTTACTTCAGACAGAACGAAGAAAACTGCTGAGGGTTGTCACTCGGCAGGATTAGGACCCCTCAGAAGGTTATGGAGGTACTTCAAAGCAACAGGAAGGCTACAGAACTCCAAGACCAAATGATTAGCTTGTAGCCCCAAAGAGGAGCTTAGAAGCAGCTCCTGCAGGCATGGAGAATTTGTGGGTTTTTCCACAAGTTGATTCACAATGGTAGGCATGCTTGTCCTTCACGAGGGAGTAAGATTTTCAAAATTCATATGATAAACCTTCCCCAAAAAAGCAAATAGGTGGGATTTTATTTTTTTTGTTTGTTTTTATGGTTTTGGGTTTTTTGGTGTTTTTTTTTTCTTTGATCAAGCTGAAAAGCAGTTTAAAAAATGAATTAAAAAAAAAAAGTGGTTTAGATCAACTTGAAGCTGTCTATCTGATCGCAAAATGATTCTTCTATTTTCTTTTCTTTTTATTTCCTTAATTTGGGCATTCTTTAATACTTCCTGCTTTGACTTAGGCCAACAAATACTTGAGAGATGTCAAAATCTCCAACCCTGAGCATTTGTGAGAAAGCTGTAGACAAAACACTTTCCAAAACAGTTTGCATGCTGCTGATGGAAATGGGCAAGAATGGAATTTCTCAGCATGGTCTTATCTGCTAAAGGTCATAAAACACCTAGAAAACCTCCCCAGAATGCTTGCAGGACTGACAAGCCATGTGTGCTAACAAATGTAGGGGAAAAGAGCGTTAAGGTGGGCTGTGATTTTTTTCCTTCCCAATAATATTAACTGGTCCTTAGATTATTTCTTAAAAAAAAAAAAAAAAAAAAAAAAAAGAGTGAGAGAGAGAAAAGTTTTGTGCCCTTTTGATTAAAAAGAGAAGCAAGGGATTAGCTGACCTCCCAAGCTCTTTCCCAGCCCTCCTGGTGCTTCTAAATCTGATTTTAAGTATCTTCAGTCAGAATCACACACGCCTTTCATGTGTCTATGTGCGAAAGTGCCAATTGCTTCCAAGACTCTGTGGAGTAGCTGAAGAAATAAAAAGTTGGAGGCGGGAAGGAGAAATGTAGATACTCAAACGCAACGTGTTAACAGCTAGTTTACAGGGAAATATCCTGCATCCAAATGACAAAACCAGCATGGAAGCAGCCAGCATGGAGCTGCTGCTGAGAGCGATGTTCTTTCTAATGATGCTGAAGATCCAAACTCAGAATTCGTGTGGAGCACTCGTGAAGGACGCCCAAATGTCAATTAACATGTGCAGTGGCATCATTACCAGTTTAACCAGCGTCACACAAGTCATGGACCTTTCTGGCTGCCTGTTAGGAGTGGTGCTCGAGCAAATTAAATCATCGTGAGGATAGTGTGCTATCAGGTGATGCAGGATGCAAAACGTTGATCATTAGCAGTGGCCGTTTGGAGATAGAGGACTGGGACAAGGATGAGGCTGGCATGCGGGAAGGGGGAAAAGAGCCCATCACAGTGGCTGGCTGTGCTGGTATGTGCACATCTGCTCCAGTCTCCCCCATAACCTGTCGCACTGTCTCATATACATGCTCATCCTTCTTTGGTCAGCTCCTTTTGGTCACCCATTAAAACTACCATTTGTAAGAAATCAGGCAAGAGGCTTTTCTGATCTAAATGGTGGGAAAAGCGATGCCCGTACCGAGCTGGGGGAGCGGTGTGCCTCACGGGGAGCATCGCAAGGTCTCAGGTTCTATAGGAGACCCCTTTGGATAGAAGGAACTGTGGTGGCCTCCTGCAGATGCATCTAGCTCCTTATTCTGCACCTTCTCCAAAGCTCTCATGCCTTGCAGCCTGCCTGGGGGTGTCCTGGTTCTGGCCGGTTTTGTGGCAGGAGCTGTCTGTGGGCAGGAAAATGGGGACACATGCACGCGTGCCTCTGGCTCTTTGCTGTTCTGGCTGCCCGCGTCGGGGCGTGGAGTGACCCTGAAGTAGGGATCCCTGCTGTGTCAGATGGAAGAGATGAGCTGCGACGGGTCCGGGGCCATCCCAGAGCCCAGCAGACTGGTCAGAGAGAAATTGCCTTTCCTTTTTTGAGGCAAACACACTGTGTGTGGCTGGGGCTTTGCAGAGCCTCCCAGGGGCTTACTCTCTCAATCCCTCAATTCTGCCTTCCCAAAATATCACATCTCACACAGGTGTCTCTAACCCTTTGCTCAATATCTCAGGATCCATAATGCTTTTTGGTCCGGAAGAAAAAATATTCAGTATTTTCAAGCCTGCGCTCCCAAGTGTCTCTCTGCCTGTAGAAATGTGTTGTGCTAGAAATTGATAGTCAGCAGCTTAGAATTCCCTGCCTGGATATGATGTAAATCTGCAAACTTTAACAATCAAATTATGGAAGCTCAGCATAAGAAATTATGGTGGTGCTGAAGCCACCGTGACCCTTGATGCATCAAGCTTTGGCAGGGGGCCAGCCTACCACTTAGCGTGATGTTTCTGGAAAAGAGAGCTAAATGACATTTTTCATATTATGTCTATTTTTCCCCTTGTCCTCGCCTGTTAAATTCAACTTTGCTCTAGGCACACCAGCCCAGGCTTCCCTTTCCGTTTTCTAGCTGAATTTTGGAATGGTGTGTTAATCCAGAAACAATTAAATAAAGAGACGTTATCTGTTAATTATAAGGGAATGGGGAGTTATTCCGGTAATCCCACTATCATCGTGTTCTGGTTTTGCAGTTTCTTTCCAACATAATTGTGATGCAGGCGACGGGGAGGAGGAGAGGTGGATGTTTATAACTTGGGAGTACTCGGAATGCTTAAATAAATGAGTTAGGGGGCTTAGCTTGGTGTGGGCACGTGCAGGACTGGCCGGTTAGGTCTGAGCAGGGTGTGATGCTGTGTGCAATGCCCTTAATTTCTCATCAGTGCATTTAATCGGTGAGCTAGCCCCCCCCAGCCTGTTCCTCGGTGGGTGTCGATTCAGCTGCCAGCCCCCTGGGCTGTGCAATCGCTGAGCCCAGCGCTGCTCCTGGTTTCTGCCCCATCCCGCACCCACGGTACCGGCTGTTCCTCTAAGAGCTGGGGTGTTTGGGAAACGCAGGATGCCGCGTGGCGGGAGGGGGGGATGTTGTATTTGTACGCACAAAAGCAAAGTGGTGAGAATATCTGCCAAGCTCCAAAGGAGGCAAAAAAAAATCCTGTGTAAGGAATTTGGAGAGCGAAGTATTTGGCAGGCCCTTGCCCTGGCAAAGCGACCAAAGGAGGATCCAAAGGAAGCATCCATGGTAAAAGTGTGGAGCTGAGCACCTCTGGAAACGCGTGTCATGTTCTGCTCCTCAAAACAGCCTCTGCTTTGGGCTCTGACCAGACAGATGCTTATTACTGCTTAGTAATAAATACGTGTATACATAAATGCTTTAATCAGATAGGGAGAGGAAATTAAGACGTTTGGAAGAAATCACAGCAGCCAGGAACTCCCAAACCTGTGGACCTCTTTTCCTTTAAGTCTTAACCTAAAAGACTGTATTTTAAAATTGCCTTTATTATGCGTACCTTTTTTGAGCTTCTGTTCCATTTGGCAAGTTTGGCACCTCGTTAGGGGCTCTTGCTTTTATTTTGACTTGGGTGATGAATGCTGTAAAGACTTGCGAGACTCCGTGGGTATTAATAAAAATTACAGTGCAGAGGCCAGAGCAGATAAACCCTGGCCTTTGAGTGGTGTGAGAATTACGCCACAAAACACATCCTCAGCCGAGGATTTAGCTGTGAGCTCGATCGTGTAATGCTCAGCTTTGTAAATGATGCTTTGCTGTTGGCGCAGCGTAAATGATGTAAAACTGATCACGCCGGATCTGGTTGCAGATACTCAGTGTGTCTGTGCTCTCCCTGCAGCAGAATACGGGGCACAGGGCACTGGCATCCCCCGCCCGCTGTCCCTGCCTGTGCCGCTTGTGGGTGAACTCTGTCCCCAGCCCACGCAGATGGTACCGATATTCCCACCCGTGAGTCCGTTACCTTGACTCAGTACTTTTTTTCGGGGTGAATTAGGGACAAGGAAGGCAAACCCTTTTTGGCTGGCTGCTCCTTTTGCTTTGCGCTCTCTCTGCTAAGCTACTGTGGGACCGTGCTGCCCGCATGCTTCTCCAGCAGCATTTCTCTTATCGAAGCGGTGCTGGATTTCACTGTATCGCTATAGCAGAGGTTGCAAGCATGTATTTCAACTCTCCGATGCTGCCTGCTCTCCCTACGCAGCATTTGAGCATGGGGGGCTTCTTTTCCTGCAGCTCCTGCACGTGGATGCTTCACACCCACAATGAAGCAGTGGGGAAGAATCCCCAGGGCCACCATTCCTTCAGCACGTTGGGTGGGTTTGCAGGGATAAAGGAGGCTTTTGCATGCTGATAGCTGGGGTAAGTGGGGCCTGTGATTGAGTCAAGGCTTCCTCGCAGCACAGGGAGAAGGACCCTCAGGGTCCAGTGGCTGCAGCACGCACTGTCACTCTGGTATCGTTGCCCCTGATGACTCTGTGCAATGTGAGCTACTGCTCTTCCTTCCACTGAGGGACAAAGTAAATTCATTAAGCTATTTTTGAAAATGCAGTCTCGCACGATAGTGTTCGCAGGGGCTCTGTAGACCGATCTCAGTCAGACACTGAATTTCAAAAGCAGGTGGGATCCTTTACCTGCAAATGAAACCAGATATTATTATTTTTAATTCCTAAATCTTAGAGCTAAGCTGGTTCAGATGAGGTTGCAAGAATGCACCGTAACCAAGCTATGTGTGTTTCTAAACACATTTTACTTCATCAAGAGGCATTTGCAAAAAGGAGAGACGATGCCTGCGCTTCCTTGCAAAGCCCAAGCTGTCGCGTTCTGCTGAGTTGCCCATTGCTATTTAAGCATCTGCTAGCTTTGATGTATATTTTAAAGCCCTGTGGGAAGCAGTGGCATGTTATTATAAAGGGCAGAGAGTAGTTTCTGCAGGGTGGTGCTTTTCTCATCAGCTCCATTCTGTTTTCAAAACGTGCTCTCACCCCTCAGGGAAATGTTAAGCCACCTGCAAATGTGCTGGTTCGCTGCACTGCGTTGGTCCTGACGTTTTCAAGCTAGTTTGGCTCCAGTGAGGTCTGGAGCACGCTCTCATCATCCAGTTTTATAAACATAGCTGGGCGCAAGCAGGCTCCCCCTGCACCCACCAAACACAGCGGTGATGTGCTGGGCTTGTTCAAAGGCAAAATAGACAAAATGCTTGGAAATGCCTGGGAGAGATCCTCCAAGGACGAGCTAATACAGCTACGTGATATACTGCAATATGCATGTGCGTTTGTTTTTGAGGCTTGTGCTGGCTTTGGCTGACGTTACTAAGGCTTTTGGCTACGGTTCCTTTGAAACACACTTGTTGTAGCACAGAAGACATTGAATCGGGCTGAGTAACCTCCGGTAGTTCCTATGGTAACTGGGAGCATCCTCCTTATCAGCAGGACTTGCTCCAGCGTTACCACCGTAAATCAGGGGTACTGTTAGGGAGACGGGCTCGCTTCCATCAGCTGCCTTGGTGACCGCCAGCCACACGGTCCCCATCACCGGACCCACACAGAGAGCTGGTGGTGCTGCTGCTTCCCCGGGGAAAAGGCAGCCCGTGGGCAGCCAGTGACTGTAAGCAAAGGAATAAGGAACTCCCACTGACGTTCTGTGTGAGGATGTGCTGAAACGTGCCGTGAAAGCAGAGGACCAGCTTCCAGTGGGAAGCGCAGCGCTGCAATGGGAACGAGCCGCTTCTCTTTCATGACTCGGATCACAGTCACGCAGCCATCGCATCCCTCGGTAAAGCATAAGCACGTTTGGCACATCCCTGTCACAGCAGTAGGGGAATTTGGCGAGTGCCACAGAGCAGCAGCAGGATGGAGTTCTGGTGAATCATTTCTATTTAGACAGGAAATCTCCAGGGAATTGCGGCAGGTGGATGTCACCGCAACACCTCGCTAACAAACCTAACGTGGTGCTGGTTAAATTGCACGTCGCGGGTAGGACACAGAATACAACAGGATATTTAGTGAAAAGAAGGAAAGGGCTATCTACATCTACAGAACTCATCAGCTTGCAAGAAAAGTATAACCTTCCACACTCTCCCCCCCCCCCCCCCCAAAAAAAAAAAAAAAAAAAGACACAGAAAAGGGAGAATCAAAGTGGAGATAGTAAAGCAGATGATGCCAAGTGCAGGCATAGTTAGGAGGACTCAGGTTTGTCCATCTCACCTCCACCCTAAGCTGATAAATGAGAATCACAGAATCACTGAGGTTGGAAAAGACCTTTGAGATCATCGAGTCTAACCGTTAACCCAGGACCGCTGCATCCATCCCTAACCCATGTTGCCAGGCCCTGCACCTACATGTTTTTCAGACACCTCCAGGGATGGTCATGCCACCTGGGCAGCCTCTTCCAATGCTTGACCACACTTTCAGTGAAGAAATTTTTCCTAGGAAAAAAAAAAAAAGCGATCTCATTTTCTGCCAGTGTTATACACTTGCAGGATACAGCAGGCAAGTCAGATATGTGGGGTGCCAATGATGTGCTGCTGTTTTGAAAGCATAAAGCTGGGCTAAATAGAAATAATCTGTATTCATCTGCATTCTCTCTTTTTCATATTCTTTCTTGTAATAAAGTAGTAAACAAGCACTGTCTGTGCTCAGGCCAAGCCCTGGAAGAAGAATAAAGGCAGATCAGTCCTTGGAGGGGCAGACAATTTGGCAACGTAAGATTGTTCCACTTTTCAGGGCTGTTTTGGATCTCTCTGTAATTAGGAGAAAGTGCTATAGGTAAATACTGTATCTATCACTTTTATGAGTGACTCAATCTAGAAGAATAGTCCAAATTGTGTCTGGCTTAATGCATCCTGTGAAATTATGAACAACAGGATCTGGCAGAAGGAAATGGTCTTGTTCCCTCCATCATAGTCGCATTTGCAATGGCTAAATCACAGAATAATGGGATTCAGGAATGCCAGCCGGGCAAATGGGTATTGCTGCAATCTGAATCGCATCAAGGAAACGAATTGAAATCTGGGTGAGATGTTACCCTATTGCTGTCACAGTGAGATCTGCTCTGCTTGCTTGCTGGAGCTGGAATCATGCGATGCTATGGTTCAGCAAAGTATCCAGAAAGTGAGAAACCCCCTTTCATCCTTCAAGCAGGTCTAGAAATGGATCAAACATTCTGCTGTGATGGTACAGCCCAGTAATTCCTTCTTTACAACTGGAGCATCTGTGGGCTGTGTGAATCTCCATCGTGTATCCTCAAAATACACAGAAATTCAGAAAAAAAGAAGAAAGCTGCTGAGGAAAACTCAGTTAAGGGGGTACCAGCTCTGAAGCTAACCAGTAACTTAAAATTACTGGGTACCTTCATATCTCATTGGTGTATCATGGCACGGCCCAAGCTATGACAGTCTGACAGCCTTCAGAAAAAAATTAACTTAATTTAATTGTCTGAGGTCCAAAAATATATGAGGCTGGGAAGGATAATGCTGTAGCTTTAACATGACTCCAGGAGAAGTCTGAATGAGATTTGACTGAAAAAAGGAGAAATTCAGTCTGTGGCAGATATGTAGTCCTTGGGATGATTGGCAGGTTCTCCCCACCAACACAGATATTTTTTTCCCCCTTTTCTGTACTTGAGTGAAACTGAGAAAGTGAAGTAAGGGATGATTTCAGGGCACGGGGAGTTTTATTCCATTTCCAGCCCATAACCAGTGTTTCTAAGAAGATCTGAACAATTTGTTTCCAACTGCCCAGAGGGGTTAGGAGGATTTCCTGTGTCTCACCTTGTTTGGAGTGAAAACTTGATTTTATGGGAAAAGAGCTAGTTGATTCTCATGGAGATATTGGACCAGGAGTGTAAGTGCTGCAAATGAACGTAATGCTACGGCCTCTGGTAGATCTGGGTTACTGTGCCTCTCCAGGACGTGGCCCAAGAGATTCCACTATATTACACTTTTTAATCTCCCCCAAATGTGCTGTCAGAGTAAACATCTGGAGAGAGCTGCTCTGTTCAAACGAAGCTCCACAACCTCCAACTTCAGTCCTGGAGAGCAACTGGGGTTTATCTCCTGTTGTATTTATATTCAATCATTTTTAAAACGTTAATACCCTGGGTATTTAACTGGTTATGATTTCTCTAAAAAGCATTAAACAATCCCAACTGTGTGAATGTGCTCAGCTCCCTCGTTGTCCTGGGAAAACGTGTTTAGGCTGCGGCATATATCCAGAGGTTTTCCTGGGCTGTTTAACTCCTTACCTCCTGGTGGACATCCTCCACCCTTTGGATTGGTAACGTTCTGCTGTTGCCAGGAAAGAAAAGATAAAAGCAAGAAGATCCAACAGCCAAAGATTCCCCAGGGAAGCCTGCTGGCTCCTGGTTAATGGTATTAGAGCATCGTTCCGAGCCCTTACCCCAGCTCCTTGCGTGCCAAGAATACTTGAGTTATTGTGATAATCAGACATAATTCATGCAGCTCAGTCTGTAATTCCTGGAGTGCTTTCCTCCCTGCAACTGTGAGTCTGCAGAGGTCTTCCTATTTGAATTAACTCACTGATTGCCGGTGCTTAATAAGGACCACATGGCTTTGAAACTCCGGTAGATGTGTGAAACCTGAGGGTGGTTCTGCATGATGCTCTCTGTCGTTGTACGTTTACCAGACAAGACACAAACCACAAAGACTTGGGGTAGCTGTCAGTTTTTCAGCAGTTTCATTCACTTTATAAGAAAAGTCCCAGTTTTGAGGGTGGAAGGAATAGGGGAGACCCTGGGGCATCCAATAGTGTGGATGTAGGGCACCCAGCTGAAATAGGGGGAACTGGATTCAAGACCCTTTTCTGACTGACATAAATATTGTGCTTGCTTGTGTGATTGCATAGTCTGGAAAAAAAAATGACCCAAGCAGATGTTTTTCCATGGATTAGTTACTACTACAATAAACAGGTGACCAAACCAAGATCTGGTAGTAAAAGTATGCAAGAAAGATAATAGTCGGGAGAAAGGAAGGATGCTATATCCCACCTTTATATATAGTGGCCTATTTTACTGTGTTTATACCTAACGTTTATGGTTGAAATATTGTCATGGTTTAACCCTGCTCGCTCACTTGCCCCTCAGGGGGATGGAGGAGAGGATCTGAAGGGTGAAAGCGTGAGAACTGGTGGCTGTGCTCACATCTGAGTGCTAGGACATGGGGAATGTCCGGATGCTGTTGCCGAGAGAGATGTCTTTTTTTTGGAGTTGTCGTTCTTGCCCTTCAAATGAACAGGGTGGATTGAACAACCAGAAGTTCAAAACTTCCTAGGTAGTTCAAAAAATGTAAAAGATTGTTATTTCCATGGCTTTGTGAGCCTTTTTGCCCACCCTCCGTAGTCCGTACAGGCTTACATCTGTCATGTCATTCCTCTCTCCATCTCTGGCACTGGCCTTGATACCAGGCATCTGTTCTCTCTCTGGTACATGAAACGCATTTGTGTGGCTTTTGCCAAGCTCAGCTTTGAGCTGGATCTCCAAAGCCATCCCTATACCTGCGTTGTTTCGGGCTTCTGCTGTTTTTCTGTCGTTCGGTCCCGTTGCCTGCGTGACGTTCTGAACTGCCTGTGTTGCAGCATTCCTTGCGTTCCTGCCAGCCCTGCGTTTGTAACTGATGTGCTGGTGTCTGGCGCACCTGCATCTCCTGTAAGAGATGATTTCTGAAGCAAATCTCCTAAAGGAGAAATCCCCTGTAGCCCAGCCGCGCGTCTGGATGGACCCCAGTACCCTGTGCCCAGTGGCTGGTCACCATGTGCTGGGGAGCAATGGGGGTAGGGAAAAGTGGTCCCTAAGCATCCACGGAAGATTTCTGGTAGTAGGGGGGGTCTTTTATATTCACAAAGGAAAAACGGGGTGAAAAAGCAGTAATGTAAGCTAGACAAACTCCAAACTTGGTACGAGGATGACTTTGAGTTCTGTGAAATCATTATGTGGAAATCTAGCGCCTGAAAAATGTGTTTTCCTTCCATCAGGAATTTTGGTGTTGATGCTGAATTTGCAGGAGGGATTTAAACAGCCTGAATTGTGCAGCAGATAGGAACAAGTGGTCAGAACGATCCTGTCTGGCCCTAAAAATCTATGAATTTACAGCAGCATAGAAAAATAGAGGCTCTCTGGCTCTTTCCTGATCTTTATAGGGAGGCTTTTTTGTCCTGGCTTTTTTTTTTTTTTTTTTTTATCCAGTGCTTGTTTTCTGCTTTGCTCTATCTACCCACCTGATTTTCCCTTTTGGAATTACATTAGGAACAGCAATGTTTTCTGGCATTGTTCAAAGCCAGGGCTTGTTCCTTCCTTCCCAGGAGTTCCCATGACATTATCTTTACGGTGTCAGGGAGATATTTTTACAATGGCTGCACACTCTTCTCTCCCCACCAGTTGATCTAATCTATCAGAAGGGGTTTTTTTTCAGTCTTTTGTTGGAAAAAAATTAGTAATTTTCTGTCTTGCTTTCAAGACAGGGAATGGACTGCTGTCACAGAATTGTAATAACTAATCTCTTCTCGTTCCCTTTATGTTAGGTATTATTATTAATACTTATCATGCTATTGTGCCTGGGAAATGAAAAGGCGTGAAGCAGCCTGGCGGGACGGGATGTTTTATGTGTTAGAAAACTCAGCTTAGGGCAACTTGTGTCTTGGTCATGAGCAAGAAATGGGAAGCCATTATGCCTAACTTTGAGAGCTGTATTTTGAACTGATTTCTCTTCTTGGAAACAAGCACTACAGAGACAAAAAAAAAAAAAAAAAAGAAAGAATTGCAGCTCTCTCTTCTTCCACAGAAAAGGCAGGAAGCCTAAGGAGAGCCGTACTCTGAGCAGTGATCACCTCTGTGTCTGCAGTGAGATAGTTTCTGGTGTAGGGAAAGAAACGATGGGCTCAGGGTTGGTTTCAACACGTATCTCCAAGGATAACAGAGGGACTCCGCTGAGCCCTCCGTACGGGAGCAATCGTCACGTTTGTGCAATGTTTTTTTCAGAAGCATTCCCTGCTTGTACCAAGGCAGGTTCTCTCAACATTGCTGTCTCATTAGAGGTTCTGATTTTCTTCATTTGTTTGCTCCACACAAAAATGTAGGCGTTGTGCTAGTACTTGAAATAGAATGGTTTGGTTTGGAAGGGACCTTAAAGATCACCTAGTTCCCACCCCCTGCCATGGGCAGGGACACTTTCCACCAGCCCAGGTTGCTCCCAGCCCCATCCAACCTGGCCTTGGACCCTACCAGGGATGGGGCACCCACAGATGCTCCGGGTAACCTGTGCCAGTGTCTCACTGCTCTCATAGTGAAGATTTTCTTCCTTATAGCTAACCTAGATCTACCCTCTTTCAGTTGAAAACCATTACCCCCGTCCTCTTGCTCCCCTCCGTGACAGAGTCCCTCCCCACCTTCCCTGGAGCCCCCCTTTACTGGAAGGCTGCTGGAAGGTCTCCCCGGAGACATAGGGCAATTCAATCAGAAGACATTAAATGGGTATTTAACTGGAAGGCCTCTGTACAGAAAGATGGTATGCGATGTTCCTGTGATTAAATAATGTATTTCAGTCTTCATCAACCACTAATTCTCCTTCACAGAAAATACCCAGAGCAATTTTTACTCTAAAATTGTTTAATTACTATTTCTTGCGCCGAGTTATTTGTTATGAACTTTCTGTCTTTCAGCATCTCCTTCTGTTAGATTAAATATCATTTCACCACTCAAATGATGTAGTGTGAATGGAATCAGCACTTTCTGTATTTAGGCCAGATCTTGGGTTTTTAGGTTTGGTGGTTTGAGGTTTTATTGGTGGTTTTGTTGTTGTTTTTTTTTTTTTTCAATTTTACAGTGTGATAAAATAGGAAAAATGTTTCTCAGGAATCCTGAAGCACGTTTGACTTTTCTGTTTCTTGTTTACAAAGGCCATAAATGCTTCTCAATTAAGACCTGTGCAAACAGGAGTGGGATACAATTATTCTCCAACTGCAAAAGTAAAAGGAATCTCTCTTCAGTACCATGTCTAAGAAGGTCCCCCATAACCTTGTCCAGCTGCTACTCATGGTATGAAATATATTCAGTCAACGATATTCTAAGCTTTTAAAAGGTTAATGTCAGCCAAACTGACCAATTACTATCTGGAGGAATCTATTGGCACACAAATATAAATCCATAAGAGATATTTATTACTGGTTTTGTGGATATATAAATACCGATCAGTGGAAATAAGACAACAAAGAAGTAACAAGTCCAAAGCTATGCCTGGAGTTAATTCTTTGGTGTTTGGGTTTCAACAGCTTGTAGGATTTTGTTATGTCTTTGGTGACCAAATTCCCTTTCTGCAGTTTTTAACCTGATTTTGAACAGAATTTCTTTGAGGGCATTGGGAAGGTCTGATCTCCAGACTGATGAAGTTATAGTTTACTTCCGAAAGTGAGGCTGCCTTGTCCTCCTTTGTATCTTGCAAGCTGGGAGTCAGAAGCGTAAGCCTAGCAAGTATTTCATGCTTGTAATGGGGCTTCTGGGATGTGGGAACAGAAATCCCATCTCCAAAGGATGAGTTTAAAGATGGGAAAGATGGTTGTAATAGTAAGTCTCTCGTGGTGGTTACTCAGTTTTTGTTCTGCTGTTGGAAAATCACTTGGATTATCATAGGAAGGTCATTTAATCTCTGAACGAGCCCATTCTCTTAGTTAGGACTTCTGGATATTACTCGTCTATGAACAGCTACCTTTGGAAAACCAGTAGTAACAAAAATAAATATATCCTCCTCCATAAGAATATGTTAAAAGCTATTTTTTCTTTTTTTTTTTTTTTTTTCCCCACCATGAGGAAAGATAGCTTCTAGCTGTCCCAAACTAAGTCAATGGCTTCCAGATATGGCCTCATTCCAGATACCAAACAGAAGTGGAAAATTTCCCACCCTTTCAAATAGAAGCCAAGTCGCTGTAGATCTGAGCAGTTTGACGCAAAACTGGGACGCGATCTATTAACTTGTATCAGCTGAATGATCTTGTCTCCGTGCGCTACAGAAAGCTGGGAGTGCAGCTTTTGGTGCTTAGCTGAAGGTCCTCAGCTGAAAGGGGGTTGTTATTTCAGCGGCGAACCAAGCTGTCTCCCAGACGTGCTGTCTGACATTGATTAGACAATCGTTGTGCTGAAGCCAGTACATTCTGTCCAAGGTTTTGTGCCTTCCAGTAGGGCAGGAAATGTAAAGCACTTTATATGTAAAAAGTAATATTAATATTTAAGCTAAGAGTCACAGGCAAAAAAAATAATCTAATAACCAGAAACAGCTTTAGGTGCGTCTTCTTTTTTCCTGAACTTGCTAAAATTTAGGGACTCTGTGTATCTTGCAGTTATTAAAAGAAAAAACACTTAAAGCCCTCTAATGTAGCACAGACTCTGTTGTGTTTGGAAAGAAGAAATGTTTGATCGCTGCTGTGGGAAAGTCCTTGTGCCAGTCTGGTATCAAAGCTGGGCTTGATCGCTTTGCTGGTACGCAGCGCTTGCGAGTCTCTGCAAATTTTATGGCCAACTTTGTTGGGTGTTAGGAGCCTTCTCCAGCAGATTAATGACTCAGCCGGCTACATCTTGACTTCGGCAGGATCGCAGTGGGATTTCTTTCTGGATAATTCACATGTTTGAAAACCTCCGATCTGCCACAATAACAACAGCCTTCATCTCTGGTGTCCTCATCGTGAAAACATCTCAAAGACCTTAGTAAAATTTCAGGATGTGCCTGGGATTGGCTCTGCTCCCTGAGTAACCATCAAAGGCTGAGTCTTGATCCTGCCTGTGTCCCCACCTTTGGGCAAGAAATCCAGAGTCATGTCAGTGTAAACCGGGCTAATATCCTACTGTGTTCTGTGTTAGAGGAAAAAAATAGCCTGGAGATGTTTCTTGCTATTCCAAATTATTCCGAATTTCCAAAAAGTATTTGCATGCACGCACACATACACAAACTACTGTCTTTTTTTTTTTTTTTTCCAG
The DNA here is from genome assembly GCF_963210335.1 of Falco punctatus. NCBI lineage: Eukaryota > Metazoa > Chordata > Aves > Falconiformes > Falconidae > Falco > Falco punctatus. The sequence continues at coordinate 2,007,373 of NC_137596.1, read as the reverse complement.
TCTTCATTGCTGTTAATAGCCTTAGCAGAGAGATTTCCCTGTAGATTTGTGTTTTAAAATCATGGTGAGGCTTCCTGATTTGCATTTGGCTTTACAGTAGGATAGCAAGTGACTCTTAGTGGGACTCGGCTCATAAAAGCAGCGCAAGCTTTCCTGTTGACCCCGCTGATGGTTGGTGAAACGAGCAGAGCAGAGGGATGAGATATTCATTTTCCTAAAGGTACTTGCTACTGTTCTGAGCAATTTGCAAGGGTAAGAGGTTAGTATCCATCAAATTTGATCACTGCATCAGGAGAACCAGACAGGGCTTGCGTATTTATATTGTTCCTCATTTTACAAGTTCTTTCCTAAGGAGACAGAAATTCCCTTAGCAAGAATAGAGGTGTGGAGTATATCCAGAAAAAAACCCTCTTCAGTAACAAAGTGAAGGACTTCATAAAAACATCTTTCTGGTTTCTGATCCAGTCTCTGGAAGTCTGTTGTTACTGCCATCGTGCTGTACTGTTAAATCACAGCTGCAATACCCACCAGTCACAGCTCTACAAGGAGTCCACTATGAGGCAGAAATCAAGATGTGGCCATCAAACTATAGAGAGACCATGAAAAAGAGATGGAGATTTAGCTGGGAAAATGAAAGTTTAATTGCTATCTAACTTCGAGCAGAGACCCAGAGACACAGAAGAGGGGAGACAAGTGCAGGGGAAGGGTGAAGCAAAGCAGGAGAAAAAAATGTATTTGAAAGAGGCCAGTTTGAGCCACCCACTTAAAAGTGTACATATGTACAGGAAGGTGTGTGACCAAGCATGCGAGGTTACCTTCACGAGTAATAGACACTTGTTTTATCGTGGCTGTACTTGCACCTTCAGGAGTTACAGAAAAGTGTCTGTATTTGGAGAAAAAGCTATTTCAGCTTGGCTGTTCGTGCCCCCGTTTTGTACCTGTTGCAACTACGTGGTAGTTTTCCCCAGGGAGTTCCTTGGTGCTCACTGTCGAGTTTTGAACACACCCACCCCAGGGCGATGCATCCCACCTGCAGATGAACTTTGCAGGAGCATCTCCCTGCTGGGTTTTTTTATCTTTCTCCCTCCAGAGCACTCAATGGTCCTTCTCCTCTGCGACTGCAGATTTTATGACCGACAGCTCCTTTACCAGTGCGAACACCTGGAAATGAAGGAAAAGAGAGTAATGCCACCTCCCCATCCTTCAAAATCACCCCAGCAACTGAATGAACATTTTGTTTTCAGCTTTCACCACACATCTCCAGGGATCCTGTAATAAGTAACCTGATTGCAACTGTGAGGATTTATTTTAGAATTAAAAAGTGCTTCTCGTTCACTTGTACAGCACAGAAGGTACATAAAACTTGCCTCGGAACTTGTAAGATAAGACACTGATCGTGTTATAAAGCTTTCTTGGGGGTCTTCATTGGGCAAATGTGATCAGTCAGTGCCCACCTTAGTTAAATGGAGGTCTGCAGAGCCTGTGTGGGCGAGATACCCCATAAGCGCGTGGGTGATGCTCTGTTTACCTCAAAACTGCCGTGCTATGCACCTCGTGGTGTCACATCAGGAGGCTGGCAGGTAGGTGAGGGGACCTGAGGGAGTGCTGTGCCGTCATGGTACACCGCTCAGTGAGGGCAGCTCTACCTACCCATTGCAGAGCTGCAAGGAGCCCACTGAGGAGGCGAAAAGAGGGCAGGAGAAGCAGCCAAGCAGGTCTAAGTCAAGGCTAAAGTTAAGAGAAGTCTTAAAAGATTGCAAGAGGCAGCTGTTTGTAGTTGGCTTGTGCTGGAGGCAGAGGCAGCTGGGGGAAAGGAAAACAAGTTTCCGACCCCTGAGTCTGTGCAAGATTCCAGCATGTGGGAATGAAGGGCGTGAGTGCATCCAGCACTTTGATCTGGAGGTAGCTGTGGTCCGCAGCAGCCTGTGGAGTGCCAGACAGTCCTCTGCCTCGCCTGACAGCTTGCAGGCTCATCTTTGCATCCTGTGAAACACAGAGAGAACAAGGAAAGGAGGATGCCACTCTCTCACCTGCTGAAAATAGGATTTTTTTCCCTCTGAAGTTTTGTTATCCTACGTCCTCCCCTTTCTCTGCCAATGCTAACAGTCTTCACACGCTCTATTTGCAAAAATAGGTACTAAATTACCTGGTAGCAAATCTTTAACCCTGCTGTTAAACGTTTCTCTGTTAACATACATTCAACCTGATAAACAGATTAAAGTAAAAAGCCATATCGAGTAGGTAGTAAAAAGGGAAGATAAGAGCATGAACAAGCCAGCCCCTGAAAGCGGGTGTCCTATCCTTGCTTCTGCGGTGTTAGAGCAAACAAACCTTTAAAAATAAGTAAATGGACAATCTATCCCTTTTTAATGGCTTGATCTTGCAGAGCTGTGTCTGCTGTAAGATTCATAACTCACTATCGGCTCTCGCAAATTGTTCTTATTATTCATGATTAAGGTCCAGAGCAGGAGGCTCTTGCATGTATCATACATTTGTTCAAGGCATACTGACGTTATTAAGACATAGGTTCAGTCAAAGGTTGTTATGAGCATTCAAACGTAAAGATGACGTGGGAGATAAAGGAGAAGATTAGGGCTGAATATGAACGTGTGAGTGTGGGGGGTGATTGGAAAGCCCAGCCAGGGCATGGGGAGGAGGTGCAGCGCTGGCTGGTGTCTCGGTGGCCCGGCTTTGCGGTGGGTGCTGCAGAAAGAAGGGTGCAAGAGGTTTAGCACACTGCTGTCGCCTTCTGCGTCGAGTCTGAGAACCTACAATGATACCCCGTGTGATTTGTTTCAAGCATCTTTAAGACGGGGGCTTTACCTGAGCAAATCTTAAGGGCGAGGCCAAGCTAGAATGATATTTAATACAAACCCCACCATGCCCAATATGCGTGTGCGGATGTTCGGAAGCCTCGTAGAGGTCATGTCTGTAATGCCAAACCCCAGAATCCAGCTGGAGACTGAGTGTGGAACATGCTGCTGATAGCCCAGCTATTCCTGTTATATATTCCTGTTATTCCCTGTTATATAAAGGGAAAATCTCATCCCTCTGAAAGGAAACCCCTTTGCCAAGGATCACACCTAGGCACTGCGGTGGGGAAAGGGCAGAGAAGAGGAAGGTTAAATATTTTAAAATTAAATTAAAATAATTTTATTTAATTTTTTTAAAATAAATGGATTTTTAATATACCCATTTAACATATTGTTCTTTTAGCAATCGAGCTGTTAAATTCGTATTCTTCTTCTATTACCAAGTGTTTTATTCTTGGCTACACTTGCAATCGGAGGAGCTCGGGGCACGTTGTGTCACGGCTGGTGGGCACTGCGGAGCCAGACAGGACACCTGGGACACAGAGGGAGCCAGTGTCAGGTGCCACCTGGAGCTCCTGCCTTGCAGAGCTGCGCTCTACCAAGGGCATCCTTGAATAAAGCATAACCCACCTACACGTGCTGGGTGATTTTTCTGGAGCAGTGGCGATAAACGCAAGCTAGGATTACATTCCTAGTTTCTTTTAAGCAAGCAGAGGTTTTTTTCTGGTTGATCTTACTTGCAGTTAAAACCCTGGGATATTGCCAGTGCAGGTAGCATCAGTCTTTTCTATTTCAAGAAGCCTTTTTTCCTCCCATTCCCTTTCACTGGAGAGGGCGACCATTCTGCTCTCTTGGCTTATCTGGAAAAACAATTTGTCCTCTGTCACTTTTCCATGACTTCTCCGGCTATGGATGTCCACAGGGCAGGGCTCTTGCCCTTGCTGTGCAATGACGAAGCAAAGCCACCAAAAGACACCCCAGGGAATAAAGTCCCTTTAGTCCTGCGGGTGGAGATGGGAAGTTTAGGAGATGTTCTGGATGGATGAGACTCCCTAGGACACATGTGCATGTCAAAATTCATGACTCTCCCAATCTCCCCCCGTTACCAGCAGCATGCTGGCCCTCCCCTAGCTGGCTCCATGCACTAATCACCCCCAGAAGACTGTCTCCTAACCAAGCCTGAGGAGCTGAGAAGCAAATTTATTGATTCACTGATGCTTGTTTAGTTGGAACGTATCCATGGAACAAGAATAACCGCAGATAACAGAAGTCCCAGTGAACAGCTCGGCAGATGCATTTGTCATGGTGAGGAACACGCTTGGTTAATATGGAAATCTATAGGAGAAATCTGAAGGGGAAATCAAGGGTATTTAGAGGCAAGCAACAGATCTGCACACACAAACAAGCACCTCCTTCTGCGCCTGTTATGTGACATGTTTCTGTTACTCAGGCCCCGAAAACAGCATCAAGTATTGCAACTAAACGTGCAGTGGTGTGCCATGGCTGGTCGGCAAAGGATGGTCTGTGTTTCCAGAATGGATACATGCTCCACATACCACGGCTTAAGGCTTTCCCAAGATCTGGAGTCAAAAGAGATTCCATAAAAATGTTAAAAAAATAAATATTACTCAGTGGTGGAGGCAATATCTCGGTGTACTGGGTGGTGTGGTCTTATGCTAGCCCCCTGCTAAGCTGTGGGAGCAGTCCATCGCTCATCCCAGCTTTCTGCAGACAACTTACCGGATCCAAAAAAGTCTGTCCCCAGCCCCTCCTCCACTTTTGCTTCTGGATAATGACATCTGGCAGCGAAGGAAGACACACTGCACACAGCAAGCTGTCGCCTTTACAAAGGTTAAGCAGGCGTCCCCCCACCTCCCCTGTGTAACGCAGGAGGAGCTCACGTGCAGCAAGCCTGGAGTATTTCACCCTGGGGCAGGGCAGCATCAGGTCGAAGCAATCTGCTTTGCAACGCCAGTCGCATGTTCAACCGACCACCCTGACCTTACTGCTGTTTTGCATATATGTTAATGAAAGGTAAGGGGTTTTAGCAGAACTATTTGCCTTGCATAGAAGCCCAGGAATCCAAAAGCAGATCGGTTAGACTTTGAAAGCCAAAGGTGGGAAAATCCAGGGATGGTTGTCTTTTCCCCCATGCTTTCTAACAGAGCAACCACTGTATCTGTCCAGCTGCGTAAGCATAGTAGTAGTTTTTGTTCATCTAGTAGTATAAACTAAATCATATTCTCAGTGAATAAATTTGGAATTTTTTTCCCTATATCATTTCCTCTTCCCAGTTCCCGTTCGCTGAATAGATCAGACTTCAGCATTCGGTGGTGGAAGTTGCCAAACCTTCAAAGCACAAGAAGATGCTGATCAATATGTCAGAATTAAAATCACTTGTCATGGTCAGAGGCAAAACATCCCATCCCACATTCCAGCATGCTTCCGGCAGAGAAGGGGGCTTTGCTGTCTCAGGATTTTGATTCAAAAAGTTTGAATCAAGAAGTTTCAGCGTAAGAACAGTCGTAGCGTGTGCACGCAATTCCTTTTAGGTGATAGTCCAGGCTGTTTTAAACAGTATTTCAGAGTGGTAAAGAACACCTTAAAATTACATCTCATTAATTTTTCTGAGGCTTTGGGAATTCTGGAGTATCTGGCATCTCAAGTTTGAAAGGCAGTAGATCTGTCTAGACCAAACATATTGGCTGTTCAGAAAATGAGATTAAACCAAAATGAAACACAATCCAGGGAGAATCCTGAGGGATTTCCTCTAACTTGCATTCCATTTTTTCTCTGGCATTGATACCCACATATTTTAGGATGGAACGGTGGCCGAGTGGCATGCTGCCGGCGAGCAACCCTCTCCCGCCTGCACAACACAGTAGGCAATGGCCCACCTCCATCCGGGAAAGGGCTGGGATGCTCGGAGCAGAGACCCATCCCCTGCCTTCAGTTGGAGGGACGGTCCCAGTTCTCACAGTGTTTTGTTGTCAGCCAAACGCCCAGGGGCTGATGTGGTTAATGAGGTGGAATCTTGAATAGCATTTTATAGTTAAAAAAAAAAAGAAATAGGGAAGAAAAGCATTCCTTATTAAATAGGCAACATCAGTCTCTTCTGTGAACTTTATCTTACTGCACTAAAGGCTGCTTTTAAAGCACTGGTGTTGTTGGTGTAGGCATTGTGGTGAGACGCAGCAAGCACCCCCATTGACAACAAGCTATTGTCTATGGCGTCTTTATAATAAGATTTAACAAAACTGCCAGCAAGTCGAAATTAATGCAAATGAGTGCAAATTCACATATTCCAAAAGGATTAGAATATCATTAATGTGGGCATTAAATATTTAAACAATATCTCTATGAAAGAATTATGAGCCTTCAAAGCTTGTCTGTGTTTTATGACCACATTAAAGCAGTTGTAATGACATCTTCTATGCTGAGACTGGGAATTATCTTTTCTTAAATATCAGAAGACAATGATGCCCAGAGCCACTGTTCTACCCACAGGTGATGGTCTCCCTGCCCATTGTTAGCCAAAGTTCTACTCAGATGGATGTGTCAGGTTAGAGGAGGCAAGGGTGAAGCACGCGTCGCTGTCGACAACCCTGCCCCTATTAAAAAGCCAACCAGAAAAAACAGTATGAGCTGTGGAGAGTGAATCCGCCACTGGCTTCTGGAGTCAGAGATCAGCTTTATGCACGTTAGAGGATTCAGCCTGCTGGAGAGCAGGTAACATTTGCCTGGCTATAGCAGCCCCCGTCCATACAAACGATGTACAGACTCACCAAGCCTCCGCAGACCTTGGTTTCGGCTGCCTTCCTCCGCTTTGCAAACAGCTGCTCGCCTGGTGCGTGGTCTCCAAAGGGCATCTCCAGCCGGAGCTTTGCCCAGGCAGAGCCGAATTCAGTGCAGCCAGGCAGTGAGGATGCTTGTTCACTCGGGGGAGGGGGGGGTCCTTACTTGCATAATTAGTCTCATCCATGCTTCACTTACATACCAAATACTCTGAGTGGTGCCTGACGCTGTGCCTTCCTATCTAAGCCGAATTTCAGCTCAGCAGTCCAGGTAGTGATAAAATACAGTCACATTCTATCACCAGTTAAAATGCAGTGAAAAGTTGTTTTTTTGGAAATGCTTCGGAATAACTTGATGGAAAGAGTTGCCTTCCCCCTCTCGGCTCCTCTGAATATCTTCCCATGTTCAGTTACAACTGCTCGGAGCGTGAACGGAAGGATTTTGAGAACATCTCAGCTGATAGAGGAGTTTGCAGAGAAAAGGTGACCATGATCAGTCCCCGGGACAGATGGACATCGAGCCAGTTATTTGAATAGTGTATGTAAAATTAACACGATTGAAGAGATTTTTAGGTTGAAAACTTAAATTTTGAAACTTTTCCTGCTTTGCATAAGCACCATCGTTCAGGAAAACCTATCTCCTGGTGCTGTATTTGACTTTATTAAGTCTCAGTTACTTTGCTTGGAATATTTTTATTTTAAATAATGAAGGCCACCCCTTTTGTGATTGATTTTTAAATCTGCTCCTGAGGATTCTGACAGCACGGGGAAGGACTGAGCCACACCAGGGACTGCTGGTGTAGGATGTGTGGCATTGACTGATGAAGTCGCAAAACGGCTTTGAGCCTTAGTGCAGAGTCAGCCTGTTGTGAGCCTTCCGGAGCTTTCTCTGGCTCTCCGCTAGAGCACGGCGGAGCTTGTCACGCTCTCACTTCTCCCTCTCTAGGCATTCTGTGATCTAAAAGGATAGCTAACAGATAATTTTAAATATCTGGGGTTGGCCTGTCACCTACTATGGTGTTTCTAAACCCGAGAGGGCCGTGACGTGGAAGTCTACAATGGGACCTCATCACAGCGTTCTGCTCTGGGTGCAAAGCGCGTTCAGCGGCATCTCTGTCGTTCCGAGCAGCGTGTGTCTGACAAAGGAAGCGAGGAAAAAAAGAAAAAAAATATCAAAGTGAATCAAGACAGCACTGAAAATAATCAACTGCATTATTCCTCTCAGGGAAAGATGAGAGAAGTGAAGAACCCACTTGTGTAGCTTAATGCATTTTTGAGGAGCTCTGATGCTTCAGTAGGGAGGTTTGTATGGGAGAGTCATTAGAAGCCACAGATCCAAAGCCTGTTAAAGTTGGCGGTAAGATCTTTATTGATGTGAGCGAATTGTTATTGAGGCCTTTGAATCGTTGCTGGCAAGCCACTTCGCTCTGCAAAATGCTGAGCACTCTGCAGCGGGAAGTGCAGGAAAACATGGTGAGCTGAGCTTGCTCCAAACCCAGCTGAACACATCATACCTCCTGCGCTTCAAACCCTCGTGTCCTCCGACAGCTTTTTTTTTCGAGTGGTTAAAATAAACTGGCCCTGTAGCTGTGCTGTAAGTCAACTGCCACCAAAACGATGTAGGGGGGCAGGCTGTTTGCGTTGCCTTGAGAGCTGCTTGTCCCAGCCCTGCAGGGAGCTGGTGCGGGGGAGGGGGGTGAGGGTCAGCAGCCGGGTGAGCCCGTGGCTGCTGGCGCGTTGCAGGAAGGTGCTCAGCCGTGCTCAGCACCTGCAGGCAGCAGCAAGCCTTGTGACTGCCATGCACCAGCTTCAGATCACCTGAGCCACCAGCGTTTCTTTACTTGGGGCTAGCAGCTTTTGCTGCTTTGTCCCGAGGGCTTGGCGCACTGTCATCTCACGACGTGTGTAACACGGTGGGAAGAATTGGCTGTGGAAGGAGAGAGTAGGGAGAGAGCAGTAGGGTCTGAATGCGGGGGGCTGGGTTGTTAGTGTCAGTGCAACGTCTTTATGAACAGTCCCCTTCATCAGAAGGCAGTTTCACTGTGTTCTTTTAAAAGCCGAAACCCCACACCTGAACATAAGGACAGTCTGGAGTGCTCAACCCTACGGCTGTCAGAAAGAGATGAGCTGCGAGCTCGTGTGTCATGAACCCTAAACAGTTTGCTGGGGGTAGGCAGGGGCTCAGCCGTTGCAGCATTGCTGGATTTCATTTTGGACACTGGTACGAAACAGTGCAAGATGTAGAAGAACCCAACCTGTCCAAGCACTTCAGCTGCGGGGGTGTTTTTACTTGTTTAAAGATGGTTAGATGCTGTGAAAATCAATTATACAACTCATCTCATAAATTTCTAAACGTATTTCTTTTAATCAGCAATCTGTAACTACAGGATCCACTAAGTGACCAGTACATGATATAATTAAATACAATATATTAATGATCCCCTACATCAATCTGTGATCCTTTAATGAAGGACGGAACTCGACCACAACTCTGCTTGATTTGGATTTAAAAACTATTTTCTCTGTTTAATGGCCAAATAATTAATGATGAATCAGGGCATGACACTCCTGTGAAATCCTCAGTAAAGACTGCTGTAATGTCTAAGAAGGACACCAAGCTCAGTGAAGGTGGCAGAAATTATAATTATTGCAGTTCTTGCATGAATAATAGTTGCTAGGAGGCTAAGCTATAGATGGGTGCGCTCCCTTTGCCAGCTATAGGTTTCCTGTTCATTAGCATATCCATAAGTACAGCCAGTAACTGGGAGTTGGGGGATAAAGCAGCGATGATATCTGGATGCTGGAGGCAGGGTTTTACTGCAGTGTCAGCTCTGAGGTACAACACGATCTATCAAAAACCTTGCGGTGGATAGCGATGGGAAAGGTTAGGAACAAAGTTTGACGTCACTTGAAACAATTACATAAATATTTATTGATGTACATCTGTTTGTCTTATGGGGGGTGCGGAGATGTCCATTAGCCATCCCTACACCAGGGACCATTTCTCTTCCCTTGCTGCTTAGTCCAAGCCCCCGAGCCCATCATTTTTTTGACCGCTGCTTTTTTTTTTTTTTTTTTTTTTTAATAGCGCGATGTGCAAATTCAGCAGGGTTTGGTTTCAACTTAGACATTAGGAAAATGGTTCTGGCTGTAGGATTGTTCAAGGAATAAATCGTTTGAGGAATTGCTAGGATCTTAATCACATGAGGTAACAGGCTTTCTCAGGAATGGTTCAGGGAAGGCTGATCCTGCCTTGAGGCAGCGAAGGGACTAGATAAGCTCTTAGGGCTCCTTCTTGCCCCAGTTCCTAGGAATCGGATGTTTGTCGAATTTTTTCAGTTCTGTATGTAAACTGGAAACTCCAGTTCTGAACCTTGATAAACAGCGTGCCCTCACATGGACGGCACCCAGAAAAAACAATCCTGAAAATCTACAGCCCTGATTTCTGTGGTGGTAGCAATTTTAGGTGCCGTAGAGCCAGGATGTGTATTTGGATAGAATATTTTTCTTTGCAAAGACTGGTAATTGGATTGGGTTAAATTCTTTATTGCTCCTGGCTGATCCTACTGCATAAAACCTTGCTGCAAAATCCTTGATGGGTTTTTTGGGGTTGGGTGTTTTGGGGTTTTTTTTTGGTTTGTGTTTTTTTTTTTTTTTTTTGTTTTCCTTCTGGAATGTGTGCACCAAAGGTGAGGTTAGGTGCATTTTGTTGGTTCTCATGCGCCAAGCAGGCAGTGACTGCTCGTGCAGCTGTGGAACAAACACAAGTGCAAGTCAGCAAGATGTCACTCCTTCCTTGGAAGGAGGGGGACTTGTTCAGATGACTCCTCTCAATGGACCTGCCCCACGATGTTCTGCATGTCCCAGAGGGGAATTGCTGGTGGCTCTGTTCTCAGCTGAGAATGAGCACAGATAATTAGATTGATTTCCTCTCCCTAGATAGGCAGCCAAATTTCCATCTCAAAGGTGTTGGGTTTTTTTTTTTTTTGGTGCAAAGCCCAGGCCAGGGAGGAGCGTGGACCCTCAGGGGGTCACTGCAGTAAGTTTTTGTAGCTGAAGAGCATGTGGATGCCTCTACCAAAGCTACAGTCGGTACAAGGATGGCTCGGGAGTGCTGGATGCTCAGCAGTCGGGTGTCTCATTTGCAGCCCTCCCCAGCACCCTGCCTGCCCCGCGGAGGATGCATGAGGTCTCCTTGGGAATGGGTGGCTTTGCTGACAAGTCGGAGCAGCAGCGACATTATCCTCCAGTCTCTTGGCTTACCCAGGCTGTTCCTCAGCAGCACTCACCTGCCTCTGCAGCCTTAGGATCAGCCATTGCTTTTACCTTTCACGTCACCTTCCACGGAGACCCCTTTACCAGAAACGTTTCGTTGCGTGTTGGGCAATCTGCACCGTCCTATGCAGGCTGCACAGCCGCCCAACAAAAGCTAGGGCTGAGGAGAGTACCTTTTCTGCATTTCTTCCATCGCCTTTGCAGAAGTGATGCCACTCTGAAGTCTCTTGCTCCCCTTGGAGTTTTTTGTCCTGCTCTTTCCTAGCTGATCTTTCCTGCTAATGCCTCCCCTGAGCAGCCTGTAGTGCGGCTGGGAGCTGAGGGCCATCTTCTTGCAGGTTTTCTCTGTGCACTTGGCAGAGTACCACCTCCAGGTTCTTCAGGTCTTCTAGTCTTCTGGTTACTTTCCCCCCATACCCTCCCCTGACTGTTGTAAATCCATCTGTTGGTTTACAGGAAATTAAATGTTTCTTCCAGCAGCTGTGCTGTTCTGACAGGCGCATTCAGCAAAACAAGTTCAGGAAACCTTTTCTAACGTCAAGAAAATCCTTTGTGCTAGCACAGTATAGCTGCTGTAGTATAGGAAGGCTGAAAATTGGTAGGACCTTCAGTAGGATGTGAGCGGGGAGGGCTTCTGAAGCACTTTCCTGCTATACAGCCCATATTACATGCTCCCAGCTGTCACTAAGGTCACTGGGTGCTTGTGCTCTGCTGTGACAAGAGGGCTCCTCATTGCTGTTCTAACAAACCCTTCGAAGTGCTACTGATGTCCTGTGGAAAATCTGCCATGAGAGCTGTCGGGGGGGGGGGGGGAATTTTCACTTGCTTGATCTGTTTTGTGAAGAAGTTAGTGTTCCTGTTGCTGGATCAAGGGATCTGAATCCTAAGTCCTCTGTGAAAATAGAACTGAGTCCTGGCGCCTGATTTCTGCTGAAAGAGGGCTTGGAGCGAAGCCCCACCACCATGCAGAGTCACTTTACTCCCCTGTCCTCAGCACTTCTGGGGAAATGTTCCAACCTTTGTGATGAGTGGAACGGGATCCCAGTGGAGCGAGGAATGGGCCGTGGTGCCAGAGGTGAGCAGAGCTCATACTGCTGGCAGCTGCCGCTTGCTGGGAGGGAGATGCTCTCCCAGTAGCCCACCAGCTCTGGTTACCCCTTCCCAGTACAAAAGACGCAGAGACTGTGGATTTTAGCAAGTTTTCAGCATCGAGTACTATGCTGTTTTTCTGATTTGTTTCCTTGCTTTCCTACTGCTGATGCAAAGTTGTTTTGCTTTGTGCATATATATATATATATATGCATAAACCCCCCAGATAAATTAGGACAGTACACAGCGCCTTTCCTTTGCTTTGATCGGGTTGTAGTTTCTCTAGAGGTGTCCTGATTAAATCAGAATGATAATAAATTGAAAGGGCTTGTGTGTGATTTGGAAGAGTTCTTCAGGTGTTGGAGAAGGGGAGAGAGAAGCATCCAAAGAACTAGGAACAGATGGTTCACTCCTTCATTACCAAATAATACTGTCCCTTGCTAACACAGAGGGGACATTGTCTTTAGGGATAGGTGCTATAGGATTTTGTAAAACTAGGTGGGAACTGCCAGTTCTTTGTCCTTACTGGTGTGTTTCCCGAGTCCGGTACATTGCAGTGGGACAGTGCTGTAGCGGGGAACGCAGCGCTTGGGACTCCTCACATCCCATCTGGTGCCCCATGACTTTCCCGGGAGAGAAGTGTATTTTGTTCCCAGCATCCATGCAGCGCTCCTGGTAGATGTAAGAGAGCTGCAGGGTGAGGAGAGCTGGTGCGCAGGCACCTGGGAGGACGGGGCTCTGCATCGCTTGCCGGGCTTCTCTGCAGAACCCTTGCTGTGCCCTCTGGAGGGTCCTCTGCCAAGCCCCCCTGTGCGGTCAGCTGCCCCTCGGCTCAGGGGGGGGCAGTGAGCGGGAAGAACTTGTCAGGAGAGAATCTGGGGGTTTAAACCAGTACTAGAAATCAGCTAATGCAGAGGCATAATCTCCGCCAGAGCTGCTCCCAAGTACCCTGGCTGTTCCTATTAATAACCACTACATCTGCAGAGGAGGGAAATAAAGCTGATCCCACTGAGGGTTTTGATACTGTAAACATCAGATTTTTGTCCTCGGTTATGTCTGTGTTCCAAGCAGTAATCCTTGGAGGCAAAGCCGCAGGGCTCGCTGCTTTCATCCCACGGTGTAGTTCCCCACCCCCACCCCCACCCTGGTTACACGGCCGCCGTGCCTGCTGGCCCCGGTGTACCCGTACCCACGGGCACAGCAGCGACGTGCCCCATCGCCCAGGGCTCTGGCCCACCTCTGACACTCATTCCCAATGGGAAATTCAGATAGGAAATTCAGGAAGCCATTTGCCTGCAAGCCCTTTCTAATTAAATGACCACAGTGCGGTATGGCATGAGCGTGCCTGTGTGTAGATATGTCCTAAATATATATATATATATATCTCAAATCCAGTATGATAGACAAAGATATCCAAGACATAGCTTGTTATGTGAGGAATTTGGCGCGTGTTTCAAGTGGGCATTGTTACTTTAAGTGCCTGGGAACTCTGAGAAGTGCTCTCTGTTCCACTGTTCCCTCCAGAGCAAGTCTCTGAGGGCTGCTCCTTTTACACCTCCACCAGCATCAATCCTATATGTATCATCTTATGTGCAGGTGCACCTTGTTTTCACTGTTCTGATGAATAATTCTGGGACAGTGTCTTGATCATTTTATGAAAGCCAGAGGCTGATTAATGTCTCATCTGTAAATATTTGCTATCTTGAATCTTTCCTGGCATAAACCTACCAAGGCCAGTAAAAACTCTTCAAGTCTATGCTTCACAAGCTGCATTATTAGGAAAAAACCGAAGCAGCTAATCTAGGTTTTAATATCTGAGACCTCTGCAATGCACAGGTCTTGCAGAAGATCCCATCTGACTAGGACTGGACCTGCTGCAGTGGGAAAAACCCTTATGATGATAATTTTAAAACCTGCCATACAGCTGGAATTCCCCCCAAACCTGGCAGCCTTTGGCAATCTTTCCATCTGGATGCTTGCAGCAGCAAAATCTATCCTTAGATCAAAACTCAGTGCTTTGCTAATGTTCACTGTTACCGTGGGATGGAAGATTCATCTCAAATTCATCGTTTGTCATTCATGTATTTTGCGTGAAGAGCCCAAGGATTGTGTATATTCAGCCCAAATGAAATTCACTTTGAAATGGAGGAGCTTTACTAATTTCATCCTCATAAACTAGAAAACACTCCAGAAAATTCAAGCACAATGTACGCTTCTCTGTGTATTACCTCCTATGCAGGTTCACAGTCCTGAGGATCGCTTGTGTGGGTTTTTTTTTTTGGAAAAACATATTGTCCATGTGTAACTCATACTGGGATAATCCATGCAGAACTGGTTTCTCGATCTACAGAACTGCTACTCTGTAACCAGGTACGAATGTAAAGAAATGGTGCTGTACACTGCACTCACATTTGGAGCATCACCTGGCAGAAAACTTCCAGAGGGAAATGGCATAGCCATGCTGGGGCATCGCTGAGCACTGGGTTCAATTCTGCACTGTGCTCAGGCACGTACCTTGGGCAGCCTCTCAGCTTGCAGTCTTGTAAGAAGAGTTCTCCAACACAGGCCAGCAACAAATCATCTTGTAGCCTTTTGAGATGGCCAGATTTTCTCATTTCGTTAATGAGAAGTGGTGTTTGGAAAGCCTCTTGATTATGAACATAAACATCGACCTTGGAAGCTTTCCCAGAAGAAAAAGAGAAAAGCCGAGGGTGAGACTTGCGCGTTTCAGCCTCCTGTGTCCACGGCTGGGACTGTGTCAGTGCTTCCCACCACTCCCCGTGTCCATCGCTGCATCCATAAAACCTGACGTGGACCAACTCAAGATGAGCGTAGGTCTCTGCAGGGCTTTCTCTCTCCCTCCAGTGACATTTTGTTGACAGGCAAATTGTTTACGGGGAGAGCCTGTCCTTTCTGCAGGTCTCCGGGTTGGTGCAGAAGCAGCTTTCCTGTCATTCCCACAGATACATTGCTTTGATTTGGGGGGAAAAGACTTGTCACTCGTGGCTTTATTAGTACTGCCTTTGCTTGAGCAAGATCTCAAGACATCAAATTATAAACGTGTCTAGCAGTAGCCAGTAGTGATTTCCCACCGGCTGCATGACGTGGGACACTGCAGCTCCCTGTCTTTATAGAAGGGGAGGGGGTGGCAGTGGCCGCTGGGTGCCCCTGAAACAGCCCCGTCCCCACCAGCTGTGACCTGACACCTCCACTGCCATGTCCAGGTTTGCAGGTGTTTGTTCTTCACCTTCTTGGCAAAATGTTCCCCACTTGGACCTTGGGGCGAAAGGGATTTTTTTTTTTTTTTCCTTATAAAGCTCCCAAGTCGCCTTTTCTGGCTTTCCACAAAGCAACTTGCCTTATCTGCACCTGTCTTTTGGCTGAGCTGAAAGTAACTGTCTTTCTTTAATTATTTTTTATTTTTTAATTAAATAAAATATAATTTTTGTTTTTATATGTAAAAATAATTTTTTAAAAGTAATTATTTTTAATTATTGCTCGTGGAAGGGAAACGCTCACCCCTCTCTGACACCAGCGCCGAGCAGCCTGGCATCAGGCAGCGCTCCAGCCACGGATCCAGGCAGGGATGCCAGGGATGCTGGTTACAGCTCCTGGGTGCTAATCCGACCTCCAGTGCTACCCGTGGCCCTGGGCAGGCAGTGATGCTAGTCACTGGGAGGGACCGTGTCCCCAGGGCGGTGGGCTGGGGGCTACAGCAGTTCCCTGTGCTGGTGGTGCAGAAGAGGAGGAGGAGGAGAAGCAGCACGGCTGAAGGTCCTCGGCTCCCACCCTGGGCTCCTTTGAGGAAGGTTTGTCCATCCTCAGTCCCTGCCTTCTGGCCTCGATGCTGGCTGGTGGAAAAACGTTGTTGTTCCTCTGCCGCTACTAAGAAAACAAAAATAAACTGAAAAAAACTTAAATGGAATCACTTCATCTAAAAAAAGAGTAATAAAATAAACTTACAAAATAAAAAACTTCCTGAGAAAAGCTGAGTTCGTCTGAACAGCCAGACAGGGGGACTCTGGGCTGAAAGGCACCAGCTCTGTTTACACAAAGATGTTTGTTTTGTTGAAAAACAAAAGCAACAAACTATCCCTTTGAGCCAAAACAAAAGGATGTTTGCCAGCAACTTTCAAAACACCGAGTTAAACCTGAGATTTTTATCTCAACCTCGTTGCAAAGAAACAAAGTTTCTTCATCAGAGTTTGTGTTTGCCCAGATAATTTTGTTTTGGGAAACCCCCCCCCTTTTTTTTTTTTTCCCCCGCAGAAGACTGTTTGCACAAATGTTTCAAGTAGTTTGTGCCGGTGTTTTGCTGGAGGTACCGGAGCACCTGAATGCTGAGCGGCGCCTTCCCTGGGTGTTCAGGCTTCAGCCTAAATGAACATTCAATTACCCAGCTACTTCACCTCCTTGCTGTAATGAACTGTCACTTTTATCTGTTAATTGATTGCCTTGCCACCTCGCCGGGTTATCTTGTTCTGGATGTAATGCTTTTTCTTTTTTTTTCTTCTTTTTCTTTTCTTTTTTCTCTTTTAATCTCCCCTTTAAGAGGTTGTTGGTTCTTGATGAGACAAGGGGCAGCATTAAGCTATTGATAAAGTAGTGAAGATGTTGGGAGGGTTTCTACAGGTGATTAGTAGAAAATTACTCTCCTAAAAGAAAATGATGCCATGTCAGGGGGCCTTTGCTTTGCCCTGGGACATCTGTGGGTTGCTGGAGTCTTCTCTGGGCTTGGTAACGTGACTTACCTTCCACTCAGTTATCTTTCCTTGCTCCTTTCTCACTTTCTCCAGTGCTGACGTACCTCTCTGTAGACCCAGACCCTTCCACACTTCCCACCGCTGCCCTCAGCCCCTCCAGGTGTCCTCCCTTTGCATTCCAAGTGAAGTCCTTGCTCGATCCCTGTGCACCCAAGTACACAGGGCTATAAAGCTGCTGTAGCTATTTTATATTTTTCCCCTCTTTGTCTTCCCTCAGCAACACGGATTCAGCTGAATCAGTGTCTTGCAGGAGTGACATTCCTCGCTGATCACGATGCCCTCGTTATCCCTCTGACAGGGAGGCTACATCGTGCCTGTTCCAACCTCCCACCTACCCCGGTGCACCCCCCCACCCCCCTCCTGCTTGCTCTTGAATGTGCTGTTAGATATTTCAGCAAGGCATTACAGGCAACGCTGTGCTCTGGCTCAGCCGCTCCCCAGCTTGTGTGGGTAACTATGGGGAGCAGAGGGGGTGTGCAGGAGGAAGACCCGTTGCACTTTCAGTTCTCCACAGCAGCCAGGAGGGCAAAGGCAAAACGCCTCTGGGATGGGGTGCAGGGAGTTTGTCCCCACTTTCCTTCTGCAGAAAATCAAACGGAGCCAGCGCTGCTCCCATCCCGACTCCAGCTAGCCCTAAGGGACTCCAAAGGGCATGTTCAACTGGGTATTTCTCCTCCAGGAATGGGAAGAAATCTGCTGTTGGCATGTCTTGGAGCTAAGTGAGGGTAATTACTCAGTGACATTGGGTCCCATACAAGCAGCTGGCATTACTGAGCTACGCTTTATTTGACTAGATTTGCACAAAGTTAAGGACTCCTGCATGAGCTAAAAGACCTGCCAGTGATGGCAAGCAGCCAAGTCAGATAGGGAGAAAAGACCAGGTTCTTGCAGCTTGGGCATCTGGTGGAATTAAAAATAATACTGGCCTCTGCGCTCTCTTGGTGGGCACATCTGCTCTGCTCAAGCCCAGTCAGCCCAGTGGGAACCAGCCTTCCTCACCAGTCGCAGACGGAACCATGTCTGCCCGAGTGAGGAGTTGTCTTGCAGTTCAGTTTGAATCCAGCTGCTCTCAGCTCTGCTTGGCGGTGTGAGTAAATGGGCCGTAGTCCATGCAGCGCACAGAGGGGGCCTCGACGCATCTCGCTTGTTACCTTTGTAAAGCAGTTTAGGAAAGTATTTTTTATTTTAAAAATAGAATATATTTTATTATATATAATAATACAAAATACAATATAACAATTATATATAAAAATATATATAATAATATAAAATTAAAAAGTTATCTTTGTAAATACGCTTAGGAAAACCGGGTTACGGGGTTTGCTCAGCCAGGACATCCAGGAGCTGAAGTGATGCCCAGGGCAAGCTGCTGCCCTGGCAGAGCTGGGGGGCTGCAGGAGGGTGTCCTGCTGTCAGGCATGTTGTCAGAATGCACCAGGGGCTGGCGTTTTCTTTAGCTCCACTCCTCTAGACCTACCAACATGTCAGTGCCAGCAGGCCCCCTCTCGGGAATAAGGGTTTGCAGAGCCAGCCTTGCACAGTAAAGCCTGTTCTTCCAAGCACTGTCATAATCTTTAATAGCAGTCCCTTCTGGTAAATAGCTTCTCTGGTCAAGTAAATTATATGACTGTCAGATCCCACAGCAGCTCTGCTTAGGATGCTCTGTTTATCGAAACACCCCATGCTATTAATTGCGCGGGGGAGAAAGTGTAAATTTCTCCACAATTCTGTTTATTCCAGTCCTTTAAATGCTAGGGCTTTTACAAATTGTAAGCAAACCCAGAACTTTGCCCTGGTAGCCTTTTTAAAGTTCCCACTTCTTGTATCTTTGAACATCCCTGGATGCTCTGCCCAGAGTTAAGTTCTTTGCCAGCTCTTTGAACAAAACCTGCTTTTTTTAGTCCTTATTTGCACAGTGCTTAACAGAGAGGTCCCTGGGCCCATTGAGGGCTGCCAGGTGCTGCCACTGGCCACATGGATAAATGAATTCCAGTGTTCAGGTAGCAAAGAGTTAATCTGCTCAGGAAGACCTTACAGGATCATCAACTGGGGAGCTAGAGGGAAGGTAAAAATACTGGCAGGTGACTGAGTAGGAAGGATGTGGATTGGAAAAGGTGGGAGGGGGGCTCTGTTGGTACCTGGAGGGTTTGAAGTCTTGACAGCAAAATCACTAAAAGCAGAGAAAGGCTCAGCCCTGCCCACACTGACCATGATAGACAGAGACCTTGGAGCACCAGGAGCTTGAATGTTGAGATACTTGCTCTTTGGACTAGGTTTCAAGAGGAGGTGAAGCCTGAGGTCCAAAAAGGAGGGCTGGGTCTCAAACCTGCAGGCAGTGTGATGCTTCCAGAATCCAGACTGCAAAAATGCAGCAGCATTTAAAAGTGATGCTGTGGATACTGGCATAGTGGCATGATAGTAGCTGTGGGAAATGGAGGGGGCAAAAAAAAGAGCAAAGCAATTCTACCCTTCCCACATGATCGAGCTTTACCCAGCTTAGGCTCTGAGGACCATAGGTGAAGTTAATTAGCAATGCTGCGGTGTGATACTGTAGGTCTTTCTGTCAACATTAGCACCTCTACCCACAACATGAATATTGAAATCACTGGGGCCACTCAGAGTCATTAATCTCACTTTCCCGTTTCGGACAAAAGATGTTCTATTCCCAGCCACAAAAAGGCTCTGCAGGGATGATTGAGTTACTAGAGTTGCTTAAAAGCTGCCTGCATCAGTGAAAGCCAACTGACAGGCAGGGAGGGGAGGTCAGAGGTGGAGTTCATCACCCCTCTAACAAAATTAATCAAGGGGAGAAAATCAGAACACGTTTGCTATTGAATGCTGAGTCAATGCCTACCGTGTAAAGCATCTTGGTGTGGTCCCAATTCAGGATCAGATGGGAATGAGAAAGACTTGGGAAAAGTCCAAGGAAGGAGAAAACCCCCTTTGTTTCTAGGGAGGGAGGAGGATGAAAGAGGGAGGGAGAAGGATGGGTTTAGAAAACGCGCAGAAAGCCAAAATTATTGTCAGATCTCCCTGCTACTTTAACCTTTCATGAGGTCACTAGCAGGTTTTAAATCTAATGGAGAGAACTGGAAAATGAGAGAAATAAATAGTAATAATAATAATAATAATAAAAAAAGGCAAATCCTACAGAAGCGTACTGACACTGCTTGGGATGACAGCTCAGCCCAGGCAGCGTGCTCCCATCAGCTCCTGCGGGGCGGGATGAGCAGAAAGGCAGAAAGCTTCTCCCCTTCCTCCCTTCGGTGAAAAGAAGCCTGAGAGGGTAGAGAGGAGACCTTTCCTTCAGCTCCCTGCTTCTCATGGGGCCAGCCATGCCTCTCCTTGGATGGGACCAGCTCCGCTCCTGTGCGTGGCCCTGTCCTGCACCCATCCTGCTCCCTCCCCAGCTGCCCAGCGCCGATCAGCAGCGATCTGGTCCCTTCCATTCCACAAAAGTGACGCTCTCCCTTTCTTGATAACTGCCCAGCAAGCTTTGAAATATCAGACTCTTACAGATGAACCTTTTTGCTCCCTGTGGGATCCTTCCCCCTCCCATTGACGGGACCCTCCTGGCAGCGCCCAGCCCAAGTCCCAGGTAGCCTCTCTGCTGGCCGCTCTGAGGCAGGCAGGCGTTTCCTTGGAAGGGGCAAGAAACCTCCAGAGGATCTTGTTCAGCAAGAGGTTTGGGTGTTGAGGGAAGGTGGAGGAACAAAATATCGAGCTGAACCTTTTAGCAAACCTTGCTGCCGTGGTGCTGTGCGACGCCTGCAGCCCTGCTCTCCGTACGGCTACCCCGAGCCTTTTTTGCATCCTACTGTTATCAGTGTACCAGATTTACTTTTTCTCAGCAGGTTTCCTAAGGTAAAAAAATGTTCATTCTTAAAGAAAAAAAAAAACAAAACAACACAAAACCAGAAAAAGGTATGCTTCTGCTTTGCAACCAGTCAGACTACCTTGAAAGTCTGTTTTTTAAAAATGAGAGGCGTATCCCAAGCCTACACGCTTCATTAGATTCTCTGATTCCCAAAAGCTACTTGTCAAAATTATCAAGGCAAGGGTAGCAGGCCAAGTTACCTTTAATTTGGGTATTAGATCAGTGTGCTAATAGTGTTTCCTTTCCCTTTTAAATAAAACAGTCGTGCATGAATCTTTTGCTACTGCATTCCAGCAACTGCATTCGATGAACTTTAGCTAACCTTCAGGGCTCTGCTTCCACGGCCGAGCACAGTTCCCCAGGGCAGTGCAGAGCTTGCCAGGTTTTTTCCAGTAGCTGGCCGGCCACAAACCAGACTTGTGGCAGAGAAGGAAAGGCCGAGTGAAGGCAGAGCAGCGTGCCCTTCCTCACTGCGGTGGCCCCAGCTGGACCCCAGGTGCCAAGCAAAGATGCTCTGTCACCCCCCTCCAGAACCAGACAGGGGAGAGAAAATACAGCAGAGAGCGTGTGGGTCGAGATGAGGACAGGGAGATCACTCCACTCGGTAATTACCATCACAGGCAAAACACACTTGTTTTGGGGAAATTAATTTACTATTCTTCAACTCGGAGTCCTGTCAGCAAACCTGCTCCAGCGCGGTCTCCTTTCCCCACGGGGGTATAAGTCCTGCCAGGGGCTGCCCAGGGGTCACAGCCCCTTTGGGCATCCCTCTGCCCCAGCGTGGGGTCCTGCCTGGGCTGCAGGAGGGGGGATCTGCTCCCCCGTGGGCTCCGTGGGCTGGGGGCACAGCCTGCCTCACCAGGGTCTTCATCACGGGCTGCTGGGGCATCTCTGCTCCGTGCCAGGAGCCCCCCCACCTCCTCCTGCCCTGACGTGGGGGGCTGCTTTGGTGCAGTGTCTCTCTTCTCTTCTGCTGTAACTTGCTGCACAGGTTTTTTGCCCCCTTCTTAAATCCATCATCCCAGTGGCACTCCCACCATCGCCGATGGGCTCAGCCTTGGCTGGTGGTGGGTTCTTCTCAGAGCCAGCAGGCATCAGGCATGGGGGGAGCTTCTGACACCTTCTCAGAGAAGCTCCCCCCCCCCCCCCCCCCCCCCCCGCTACCAAACCCTTGTCAGGCAAACCCTCTACATCCAGGAAAAGCTGTCTCTGAAATGAGGCCACATCTGTTGATTGCACCCAGTGGCTGAAGGTAAATGAACTTGGACAAAGACTCTGTTTGGGAGCTGTTTGGTTGGATTTTCAGGCACACGGCATGTTGCTTGGATTTCCTCTTCATTCCCCCCCTGACCCCCACCACGAAAGCTGACAGGTCTGCTTAGGAGATTAGTATGGAATGGGGCCTCTAACTTGAAAATACTCCTGAAGTTGAACAAAACGGAGCTTATTAGAGCAGAAAGGAAATTACTAGGCCTTCAGTTCTTGGGAGGGTTTACGGTCAGGTAACTTGACACGGTGGCAATATTCAGTAGCACAACGGGAGTGCTGAGCATCCAGTGGAAGAGCGAGGCTTCACCTTGCTGGTCTTCAAGAAGCTGATGCCAATGTTTGATAGAGAGGTTGTCATAGGGGCCAGGAGGGCAAGGACCTGGGCTGAGGTGATGCCCAGCTGGCTGCAGTTACTGAGCTGAGGGCTCCTGTTGCTCCAGTTCAGCTTCTGAGGTGGTCACATCCAGCCCTGTGAAAAGGCAGGGCTGGGGGAAGGGAGGGGACGGCTCCTTCTGGCTCTGCACCAGGGACTGAGTTGGGAGAACCTGGGCTGGTTGCTCCTGTTGGCGGGGCAGTGGTGGGGGACACCAACGTTCATGGTAGGAGGCATCCATCAGGTGGACAGACACTCGGACACTGCTGGCTGGTGAGACTCTCGGCTCACGTAAACTCTAGTAGGATGGAGGCAGCGTCACCTTACGTGTTCCTTCGGGAAACACGCGCTGGGGCCGTACGGAAGGAGATTTCCTTTCATCTGCTGAAGCACTTGCAGCGCTGAACAACGGTTACCAGAATTCAGCCTCCTGCCCCCAAAGTGCCCGGCTGTACATTCACTCTGCACGTCAGATTTACCATTTCCCTGGTGTTATCTTTGGCAATGCAGCCAGGGGCGAGGAGAGGTGGACATTGTAAAATATTAAAATATATTTTCCAGCATTTATCCTGAGAAAATATGTAAAGCACTATGTTGTAACAGCTGGAGACAATACTTCACAGCAGTGTGAGCTCTTGTTTTTCCTGCTAATGGTTTGCAGCACATCTGGGCAGCAGGAGGGGAGTGGGCAGGGGCTTCTGGCTGTGAGCAGATGAATTGCAGGGATCAACGTGATCTTCCAGCTCAGAAATCGGGCACCAGCTCTTACTAGTTAGAGGGCGAAAAACTCAAACAGAACAGAACCCACCACAGCTGTGTGTGGCCAAGGACTCAACCCGAACCTTGCCTGCCAAGCACCCTTGACTTTCCTTGCTGGAGCCAGAGGAGCAGCACCAGTAGCTGGTGGCAATAGTAGGCTCTTACCCTGGTTGTCAGGACACTGGAGGGAGAAAGGCCCTCACCGCTCCAGCCTCCCCGGGAGACAGGAATATTTGTGGAAGTTGCTATGTTTGTTTTCCCACAAGGAGCCTTGGGACTGCTGGCTGTTATTTCTGCATTTAGGACCAGTAACTCTGCTGAGCGCTCAACCAGTGTATTTGGCCTTCGGTGATAACAGCGTAATAATACATGTGCCAGGACTCAGCACAAACATGCTATTTAATACCATAATAAATGGAAATCTAGAGAATATGTTTACCAGACATAGAGTCTCTAAGATGTTGCTCCTCCTGTTGCCATGGTTACTATAGTTGTCTGACAATATCAGGGGGAAGATGTTCACATCATTTATCCCCCCTTCTTGTTTTCCTTCTGAAATAAAACACAGTACCTAAGAACTAAATCCCTGCTATGACTGCAGTTTGGTTTCCAGTATAGTACCCAGGACGTATGTATACTGTGATGTATATTTCCTCTTTGGAGTTACCCAGCCCGCAGGGTTATCCCAAAATCCCTGTTTACTGCTGCTCCTCTCTCCTTAACCCTTTCACTGCTGTGTGTCCCATAAGAAGGATCATGCCAGGTGTAGAGGAAGAAGGATTATCTGAGTGATTGATCTTTTTGTATACTAGAAGGTCAGCATCATGTATTTAAAGGCAAAATTTTAAGAGTATTGCTTTGTTGGTGCTCAGAGGGCTATGGGTGCTCTCATTTCGTTTTATATCTCCAATAAACCAAGTCAGCTGGGAATCAATTTAAGAAAAGTGTTAAGCTGAGTTGCCCTGTTCTAAAACGAAGCATAACCATAGTAAATGGAGCTTACCCTTTCTGGCTTTGGTAACGTAACACTTACTCATGCCTCTTACAGAGCAAACAACGAGTATCCCATCTCTTCAGGCACCCATCCGTCCTGTGGGTCCACCTGGCCTCTGTCACTGACGCCACTTGAAAACTGATTTAAGCTAAACTGGTAAAAACTCTCAGGCATGTGAGATGATGGTCCTACTGTCGCTGTCTTCGGAGCACGGTAGACTGATCGCTTGGCATAGAATCATTTAAGCTGGAAAAGACCTTTAGGGTCATCAGGTCCTACCGTTAACCCAGCCCTGCCAAGCCCACCACTAACCCGTGTCCCTAAGTGCCGCATCTACGGGTTATTTAAACACCTCCAGGGATGGTGATTCCACCGCTGCCCTGGGCAGCCTGTTCCAGTGCTTGACCATCCTTTCAGTGAAGAAATTTTTCCTAATATCCAAGCTAAACCTCTCCTGGCACAACTGGAGGCCTTTTGTCCTGATAGAAGGAAGCAGCTGAGGTGGATGGTGGCTGTGGGTCACAGACACAGGATGGGCCTGGATATCTTATAGGGAAATTCAATAAATCCACGTGCAGCAAGTGATACCATACGTGTGCTCTTCACCCTCAGATCTCTCTTATCTCCTTTCCTACTGCGTTGTGCGTGTCTCTTGCTTTGTGTGTCATGACTCCCCTCTCCTGTGCTGTCTCACCCCCTCGCTTCTGTCTTTGTGGACTGAAATTTTCCAAAGGTTCCTGTGCTAGGGTCCCCGTTAGCTCTGCTTCTGGTGCGAAGCCCAAGGGTCCCATCTGCCCCCCTGTTAGCCTGAGGTCCAGTCTCCCCGTTGGACCTCCCAGGTGTGCAGGGATGGAGGAGGGAAGTCCCACACGGACTGTGGAGGGAAGGCTGATGCTGAGCCGAGCTGTGGCAGAAGGGGTTCTCCTCTGCTCGGAGACAGGGCTCCCACGCCAGCAGGAAGAGTAAGCTTAGTTTCTCTGCTTATAATAAGAAAAATCAATCTTTCCTTTTCTTATTGGAATCTGATGGTCCCCAAAGCTTCAAGCCTCAAACACGGAGGAAGAATACTCGCTGACTGCAAAAGGCTGTTACTTCAAACCCATCCCACCGGCTGCCACCCATAACCCCACTTTAAAAGCAGACAACAGACTAAGAAAGCAACATTTATGCTTCCTTGATCCTCTTCCCTAAATCAGGAGTTTCATTTTTGCAACTTGCTTTTGAAACGGGGCTAACTGATACTAACAACACAAAGCTGAGGATGGGGTTGCTTAGCAATACAGCACAAAGATGGCTTTGAATCGCTGCTACGCTCCAACACTTCAGCTCAGATGAACCTGATGTTCCTGTCACAAATTGGCACGTAACTCCTTCAAGCATCACTTTATTGTTAAGTTTAAATGTTAAACGTTTAGATACAAACAGCTTATACTTCAAATTACCAGGTATTTCTTTTGCTTAACTTTGTCCTTTGACACTGTAAGAGTCTGTTCCACAATTTATTCCTTCCACACACATTAAATAACGGAGACAGCAACACAAGATTACAAATACATTGATACCGTTTTTACCTGTGCTGACTGCTGCAGCAAATTAAAATCACCTGCTGGTAATAATCCCTTGAACCTGAGGCTTAATGATGCCATGAACTCTGCAGCTGGAGTTTTTGGTGTTTGATCCAATTATTCACTGCTAAAGTTAATTCAGGAAAGGAAGGGAAAGAAAAGCAATGTCACTGAAGGTAGAAAACAACAATAAACCCCATTAAACACACATACCTCCTGTTTGTTCCTTCTGATAATCCTTGAATTGTCTGCCTCTGTGGTCAAAATCAGGTTATTAAAGACGAAGAGAAAAAGAAAAAATAAATTCTAAGGGGTTCAGTTTTTTGTTCATGGGAAAAAGATCCAGGACTGAGCAAGTCACAATCAGATACACAACTTACAGAGAGAGGACATCAACACAAGCTGAAAGACAACCACCTCCGAACAAGGTGTTGTTGCTGCATCAGGCATGAGGCACCTGACATGCACGGAGGAGTATTTCTCAAATGGAGTCATTAGCGAGAGTTTCAGAAGAGAGTTTTAGGACTTGTAATCTAACTGAAGCGTTGGGCAAAACAAATTCATTGATAAGAAAAAGCATTTTGTCTCTGGAATTAACGCGTACCCCCCGAGAGCGGCATGTACCTGGCTGCCTGTGACACCCAGCAGCCAGGGCTGTCGATTATTTATCGTACGATCATACGCGGAAGATGAGACTTCAATGTGATGTATCATAGACTTTTACTGCAATATATATAATCTAGGTAGAAGACCAAAGGTCAGAGAGAGAATTTCTCATTCCCTCAGCTTAGCGGTTGACAAAATAAGGTGCACCGATGCAAAAGGACCGTTCAAAGCCAATGCGGTGACGAGCTCGGCTGGAGGGTTCTGGGGTGGCTGGGTTTAGTCCTGCCTGCAGAGATGCTCTCTACTGTCTCAGTGGCTTCTGCTCTTTCTTTTGGCCTTTAATTTACATTACACAATTTAACTATTATTATAGGCCCTTCAGGCTGTTTGTTCTTTGAGGATAAAAGATGAATGGAAGCAACGTGTGCTGGAGCTGTAACAGCTTGCGAACACTCCCTGCTGTTCTCGCTGCTGTTGAAGGGCTGCTCCGGGTTTTGAGACTGTGCCGAGAGAGGACGGGAGTTAGTTCGGCTGCGGGGTGTGAGAATGGGCCTTCAGACACCCGTCCATTCTGCTGCTGCCCTACCATCCTACCTCTTCTTCATCCATCGCGCCAGCTTAGCAAACTTACCTAATGCTGTAGTTGGTTCTCCTTTGAGCAGGGACTTGGACTAATGATCTCCAGAGATCCCAGCCAGCCTAAACTGTGCTATGATCCCAGGGATCATTAGGCTAGGGAACCTCCAGGCCAGAGAAAGCTCTTTTGTGCCTGCACAGGCCCATAGCATCGTTTGTCTCTAGGTGGTCTCAGATCAAGCCCAAGCCCTCCATCCTTCTACAAGCAGGAGGCCTTCCAGGTCCCTGCAGATTTCTCTTTGCAGTCAGCTCACAAGAGATCCAGCCTCCTGGGACCCAGTGGAAACTCTTGTGCCTTTGCTTGGCTGTGCCCTCTAACTTTTGCTGCTGGCTCTTCTTCAAAGGGGAAGAGCACCCAATCAATGTCAAGAGCACGACATGCAGCAGGTCTGCCTTCCCCACCTCCACGCCATGCCCCACTCGGTGTCCAGGCTCAAATGGGAAAAAAGTGCCCCCGATACAGAAAAGCTCTTTGCAGTTTCCCCTTCAAATGTATCTGAGAAGAATTAATACAAACACCCGTTGTGTTTTCCTCCCCCCTTCCTGTGATTTTTAAGCTAATAGTATTTCTTGAAGCAAAAGAGAAAGGTATTTTAATGGAACATGCTCAGCAGATGGGATGTCGGTGGCTCTAGCTGATCTAATTACTCTCCATCTCTGCCATACTTCCATGGCATACTTCATAGCCTTACGTATTTCTTCTAAATTTTGTGATTTTACAGCCCTAAGAAATGAAACAATAACATTAATTGATTTGGAAAGCTGCCCACTGGCTGCACTGATAAAGGTGGCAAGCAGCTAGTGGCGTTGGTAGATGAATGCTAAGAGAAACAGCGAGAATTAAAGCTGATCATTCCAATGACAGCCACCAACTCCTGTGACATCAGCCCCAGCCCCCATGCATCTGGCCAAGACACATGTCCCCAGAAACCAGAGATTCAGCTCCTCTAGATGGTTAATTTGGGAGGGAGTTCTTAACCATGACATTTTTGTACAAGCATTTTTTTTTTTTTCTGAAAACAACAGATGCAAGTGAAGAATACAAAGCGGGGGGTGGGGGGCAAAAAGCTGTTTTGATGAGTAGGTCTCTGAGAATTAAGAGCAAATTTCTGAGTGGGATCACTTGGCCCATGTGCTCAGAACAGAGCATCACCTGGTGCCAGAGCTGATTGCGTATCCCACCAGATCATTCCCCTTACGCTTGCTATCAGCGATGGCTTTTTGTCTGTAATTAAGCAGGAACACACGCTGTGCGTCCATCAGCCAGAGGCCAGGTTGTGGCCTGGGAAGAAGCTGTCGGCTGACGATGGCAGCCCCTGAACCGCGGCATTTGCTCGGCAATGAAGCCCAAACAGGCTCTGCCGCAGCCGGGGTGGCAGGGTGAGGGGCAGCAGGGACAGGGGCATCCAGGCGAGGGGCAGCCAGAAGACCGAGTGCCGTTTGCAGGGGGATGACCCCACCGCCTTGCTTAGCCATGCATCGCTGGAGCTTTCTCATGAAGGGAGGCTGCCAACGCTGAGCCAGAAACATTAGTAAAGGCCTTGTAATCGCCAACATCATCCCGTAAGATGTTTCCCCTGCCCTTCGCAGCACTCCCAGCCCTGACCTGCAGCCCAGGGTATGGGTAGGAACCCGCCATCCACTCTGGGCAGCTGCTGTGAAGCAGATGCTGGGCTCCATAATTGATTTATTTCTCCACAGCATGTCTCACGGTGGAGTCCTAGGTTGTGAGGGGAATCTGCTGGCCCCCTTGACAACTGACATGATGGAGAAAATTACAATGTCACCGCTGATTAGGGACAGCGTATTTCCTCACTATGAGAGAGGAGCAAGACTGAGCCTGAGAAGGTCCCAGTCCAGAGGCTGGGATTCACCTGGAGCTGGTGGCCCTGCACTGGGTGGTGGATGTTTGGGCAGATATGCTCTGCACCCAGGGGAGTCTGCTGGGGCATGTGGGGTATTACGGCATGTTTTCATGCTTGACCTGCTCCTCACCTCTCTCTTTGCCAAAAGACACAAGGAACAATGTGCTCCTTTCTAAGTGAGGATGCCTTGATATTTTTGGCTGCTTCACAAGGGGATGAGGTCACGGAGGGAGCTCAGGGAAAACAATTCCTTCTCTTCCTAATTGGAAAGTATGGCTGTCCCTCACCCCAACCAGATATTTCTCTAGGTCTATTCAAAAACACTCGCTGGCTCTTGAAAAGCCCCTTAGGAGAGTTCTGTTTTTAGAGACACGGGACTGGGGTGAGCTGGCTCCAGCTGCAGCCTCTGCCACTCTCTTTGTGTGACTGCGAGAGCATCACCCCTCCCTGTATCAGGTCCAGTGCACCCACCACGACCCCTTCCATCAGCTCAGACTCCTAATGCCTCCACATGCTGTTTCTTTCCTCTGTTAGACACCAAGCACTTTGGAGACGGGGGAGCAAGGGGCAAATAGCACTTGATACAGTTGAAATCTGCATCTCAGTTAGGGTAGGAAGCTTCCAATATCAATATATTAACGTTCCACCTGGCTAGTACCATAGATATTTGCAACGCTGATTGCTCACAGACCAGAAATGTATTTTGACAGGTTTTGGTTACATTATTTACTTACATTGTTTCCCTGGGGAGCTGTAGCAAGGTTAATATCCAACCTAAGAGAAAGAAAGCACCTGCCATCAAAACCGTAAGTGGCCTCGCATCAGCCATGTGCTTGAACGTCCAGAGAACTCCTGCACAGCTCCTGCTGCTCAGGGAGGTACAGGGAATATGCCTGCTGCTGCATTTTGTTGGAAATGGCCTTCAAAATTCTTCAAAATGACTTTAACTGCCTTACACAGGCTCTTGAGAATGGTGCGTAGCAGAGCTGATGAAGAATCTCACCAGGGTCAAAGGAGAGGGAAATGGGCATTTTCCAAATTGTCTGTTTACTTCAGTTTTCACGGTTCCCAGGGTCCACCCACTTCACTTGCAAATACCTTTGTCAGATGTCAGACCCAGCTTCTGCGACAGACAGAAACATAAGAATCTAATTGGGAGCTCATCCTAATCCCCTCCCTCATAATTAGATTCCTTGCGAAGGCGAGACCCCTCCTGCGTCGCAAGCTGCGTGTGGCTGGGCCGGCATCAGGCTAAGGATGGCTTCTCTCACGCTGTGTGCAAGGCACCTGAGGGCATGCGAACCCCGTGTGCTGAAGGACACTGGTATTACTGGTCACCCCTCACTGGGCTTGAAGGAGGCTGTGCTGGGAGCACGTGCTGCCTCTAGCCACCCGGGGAAGGGCTTTCTCAGCACTAAAGACACAGTCCTGACGTGCTGGGCAGCCTTGCGACAGGGTTTCCTTGGCAGTCCTTATCCCACCAGCTTTCACAGGGAATCTGAGCGGCAGTTTTAACTTCAAAAGGACCAGAAGTCCCGTTAAGGGCGGTAGGGCAATAGCACAGGGACAAGGGAGAGAGGTGGAGAGCTGGGGTGAGAGCACAGGAGCCCTTGCAGGCATCTGCTCCCCTCTGCTCACAGCTGCTCGCAGGCTCGGGGTGCAGTGCTGAGCATCACCAAGGATGGCTGCAGAGAACCTCAGCAGAGGAGCAGCTGGGAAATGTTTCCGCTATCAAAAGACGGCTGTCACCAAGATACCGGGTTTTGCTTTATGCCTTCTCCCTTCGAGCTTTGTGCCACAGAACCCTCCAGGACAATACAGCCGATTTTCTTGTTCCTACGGGTCCAGCCCTCAGGAAGGGATAACCACCATCAACAAACCAAACAGATTTTAAAGGACCTTTAGTACCTGGAAGCGAGACGAACAATCTTCACCGTTAGCAAAGGATGACTCCTCTAGGAAGACCAGCGGCAGACTAAGTGCTGACAGTCAGGCAGACGTTACATCTGCGGTGAAGGGAGTGCTTTAAAAATACAGATTGCCCCGGGAAGAAATATTTGCATAAATATTTTACTTCTAGCTGATATCACATCTCCCCAAATCCAGCCCTGCCTGGAAGATGAAACGAGCTTTTTTGCATGCTACGCACAGCCAAGGCGATGGGAGATTTTCTGCTCGAAATGGTGATAGTGGAACCGTATTCGGCAGGTGAAAAATTGCCCCTTGCTTCCCTATAGCCAGTTTCACTATCATGATTCTTAAGCAAGGTGGTTGGGTTTGTACAGGGAAATACTCTCTCACCAGAGAAGTGTGACAGCGCTTTAAATATCAGGCCCAGAAGGATCGGTAACTCATACATAAAAGGAGTACAATTCAACATAATAAATTCAGATTCATATTAAGCAGAAGCAACTAATGCAAC
The DNA here is from genome assembly GCF_963210335.1 of Falco punctatus. NCBI lineage: Eukaryota > Metazoa > Chordata > Aves > Falconiformes > Falconidae > Falco > Falco punctatus. Next base: position 1,976,273 of record NC_137596.1, on the reverse strand, counting down.
AAAATCTAATACTGTGTTTTTCCCCAGAACATTCTTTTCTCCACTTTAATTTTCTTTTCCTTTAGCTCAGTTTGAATCCTTTGAAAGCAACTTAGATGATTGCAGGTGATTCTTTGCAGACAAAAGAAACAGACTTTTTTCATACTTACATTTTCACATGTACAGCTGACAGAGCAGATTGCCCTGTTGATGCAGGTGTAGTTCTAAAATCCTTCCAGATAATTGTGTTTTTTGAAGGGAGCCATTATGAAATTTGTCATTCATGTATTTGTTGGAGTTTCAGTTCTTCTTTCTTTTTTTTTTTTCTCGTTTTTAAGTTGTTGTGGTTTTTTTTTTTTTTTTTTAATGGGTTTTTAGCCATTTCAAAATTTGTGGTTGGCATTTCAATATCTTTTTGATTAACATAAAAATGTTCGTGCCATACAAGTGTTCGCATAAACAAGGCAGTAACTCCCCTGGTGACTCACCTGGAGAAAGAAAGTGCATCAAGTTGCAGGTCGTGCTGTTACGCTGAAATATGCTGTATGTGCTCCTCTCCCGTTTTATTTTTTCAGTCCTGCCTGGCATTCATGCTCTTGGAACAGGCTGGGACTGAATGTGACCCTCACAGAGGGACCTCGCTTGGCAAAGCCCGTTACCTGGGGGGAAAGCAGGCCGACACACGGGAGTTCTGCAGCACCGTGTTAGATTGCTCAGTGCTATATAAATATGACAAGGGAAATATAAGGCAACTGTAATCGATACATCAACGTACCTCCTGTCATTTGAAGCTGCTCGGGCTGTGTTTATATCTTTTGCTCTGAATTCTTCACTCATTTCAAGAGTACAATCGCTTGGCATCAATAAAGTATTAATATATTCCTGTGTACAAAGCAGCTCTTAATAATTACCACAAACCTTAATTTGCTCAGACTCAATTGCACTAGCAGCTCATTGACATTGTTAAGGTTAATAACTCAGTGATTCATAAGACAGGACACATTGCAAAGCAAATTGATTGTAGTAATTTTCGCATCGAACCATATGAACAACAAGCAATGTGTTATTTAGCAGCACTGAAGGAACAACTTTCCCCAACACTCCAGTCTCGGGGGAGAACTGCAGTGGTCCGTAGCAGACCGCTAGAAGTAGGTAATGTTACAGCAAAATTCAAGCAGCTTTGAATGCGGGAGTCTTTCCTACATCACGGGGAATTTTGAAGCCTAGCCCCTGTCTCTGCACGGAAGAGCTCAGATTCTGTATCTCAGCTGTATTTGCTTAGGGAAGGAAAACAGAGACACACACCCCCCCCCCCCCCCCTCTCCCCGGGCCCGTGTGTCCGAGACCCACCTCCTGTGCTGTAATGGCAAACCTCCGGTGAACACAGGCAGACGGCGCTGGTAAGAAATGGTGCCTGTTCCCGCTGCAGCCCTGGTTGTCTGTGCCATGGCCCTTCTGCAACAAATCCCTTGATGGGAAAAATGGCACGGATTATCGTGGAGTGACCCCAGCCATGGCCTGGCCCCCAAACATGCCCTTAAACATTTACACTTTTCCTTTGGAAAGCTGGAGTGAGGTAGGACCGCTCTTCTTCTTTCTTGTCATCATCATCATCACTGAGTAAAGAAGCGATGGTTTTATGTATGGGCTGGAGGGACTTCTCAAATGAATCTTAATCACATGAGCTAATTAGAGCCTATGTTTGTTAATCAGATGTGAAGAGCAGTCTGATTTCTCTATGTAGATAAATGTCGGCTGGAAAACCTCTTGGCAGATGGGCCAGTGTTTGCTACCCACCAGCCTAAGTGGGCATTTTAGCAGGTTGCAAACATAATTTTATAGCTAAATAGGGGAAAATGAAAACAGCAATTCTAGTGTCCACCATAGGATGCCAGACACTTTCCCAAGCATGATGGGAGGCAGTGAATTGTCATGCTAGGGTCTGCATTTGGCATGCCTGGTTCCTCCTTGGACCAGTTGTCATGAATCATGCTAAGCTGATGCACATGACTGCCCAGCTCGCTCCCCCCACAAAGTAATTCAGAGTGAGATTTCCTTGTCTCAGTGCAAACCAGCCTAGTCCTTTCTCAGGGTGATAAGAAATAAATTAAATAAACTTAAAGCCTTGAGAGAGCAGCTGCTAATGGGAGGCTGCAGCTGATCTTGTGCCCGACCAAACTTTTATCCAAGTTCATAATGCCCTCAAGTTCTTACACCAAGAACTGAGGCACTGGTGCATTTAGCCTTAAAGGTCCTCAAGGCTGTGCTCCTAGGGGAACAGATGATGACGGTGCTTTCCCTTCTGCCAGGCTCTCCCTTCTTCCCCATCGTCTTATGGATCTCATCTGGTGGGGTAGGTTGACCCTGGCTGGATGCCTCACAGGGATATCACCATCCTGCTAGTCCTGCAATCAGCAGCGCTGGCAGCTGAAACTAGAATGAGGTTTTGAGTATGTTTGGATTCCCTTGCCACTATCAAGAATTACCCTGAAGAGTACTTAAATATCTCTCTTAATAATTGCACTAAGTTACCTGCCACCAATATTCCTAGCAGTTCGTCTGCCAGCAGAAGTGCTAAGTATCCTGATTTTATCGTGCATACCTATGGATTACAAATAGATCTTATTAACTGCTCAGAACTGACACATCTATTTGAATAAAGGGGCTCATTTCTTTGCAGGCAGTAGAACAATCTTCCTGTTATGCTAATAAATATAGGCATTTGCATAAACATGATCAGATATTGGGTCCTACTGCATATGTAGTCTGGCATTATATGCTTCGCCCTCCAGTGCTTGAAAGACCCACTCCTGTGGTGAGGCTGCAAGGGTACTGTAGAAAATGGTTACTAAATGTCTGAACTGGACAGGGACTGGGAAGGAAAGAAGTGAAAGACTGTCCTTCCAGAATCCATCTCATCTTCTACCAAGGAAAGCATTACAGAGATACCGTATCTATTATATACATTACATATTGCATTACAGATAAGAAAAGGCAATTTTCTCAGTTTTGTCTGGAAGAGCTCTGATTGTGCTGGACCATCCCCTTTGATGAATAATGTGCCATGTAGCATTAGTGCTCTGTACCTCTGTAACGTAGGCAAATGCAGCGCCCCAAAACCCGTGTGGCATCTGGCACTGGCATGGGCTCTTGCTGCGTGTGCGGGAGCAAAGAGAAGGGGAAAGTTCAAAGCTTTGCACAGACGTTTTTGCTCCTGTGGTGAATAACTGCCTTCCCTTCAGCTTCACTGGATCAAGAAACCAACGAGACATTCTGCAAACCTGGGGAGAGAAGCCACTTAAGTGCTGGAAGGATTTGTGATGACCGTGGTCTTCTGTATAACCCACAAGGGTTTTGGGCCTCGGAGGACTCTGCATCAGGTTGGACTGAGGCAGGTGTTTCCACAGGGCAAGAAGGGACGCAGTTTCTGCAGCCGCCCTTCTTAAGCTGGTTTACACTGTCGGGGCTAGAAAGATGTGGCAAACGTACATCCCTGCTCGTCATGGGCTGGTGTTGCTCCTTCGCTCCTATTTCGCTGTGTGCTTTGCCCTCCAGCAGTACTGAATTTGCTTTTGGAGGGCAGGAAAGTGCTGTCTTCCCTTTTTAACACATGTGCAAATGCTCAGCAGATGTCTACTTCCCTGTGTGAAACCTTACTTGGACTGAAAACTAGGGTACATTGCACTTTAATAAGGGGAAGCTCATTTAGTCTGAGATGCGTATCGTGGCAGGTGAAGTCAAGGTAGACTTTCAAGACAAAAACAGATGCACCCTTCATGCCGACTGAACCTTAAGCCACGTCTCCCACATCGCTTAGCTTCAGATCCCATCTGGACTTCTGGCTCACAGCATTGCTAACGAGTCCTTTCCCTCCCGTTCTTCCCTCCCTCGCTTGCCGAGGAGGGGCTTGGAACACAGGGCTGGGGATGCAAGAGCTTATGCAAAGTGTATGCGGCTCTTCGGGCAAAACAGTCTGGGAGCTATTATTTATTCATTTGGATAACACTTTTCATACATTTCTAAATGCTTTAGAGGCAAAACATTACCACAGGTTCACCGGGGCACTAGCTAGGGACTCTTCATGAATTTTCAAACCATTTATTCCTAAGTACAGTTTATAAAAGTCTCTTAAAAGTTAAAAAAATAAAGATTTGGTTGCTTTTCGCTTCCTCTTACCCCTCACCATGCAAGCGGTTGACCTGGCATTGCCAGTTTGCTGCTCTAGGGCTGCACACAAAGTCTGAGGTGCTGGGATTCATCCATCTGTTGGTAGGGGAATATTTTATTAGTCTTGTTCCAAGGGAAAGAAGCTCCCAGGGCAGAGTCTAATAACCTTGTGCGTGTCAACCTAAGTGCCAGAAATCCCGACTGAGGCCAGGCAGACCACGTCACACGAGCACTCGTGCAAGGCTGCAGCCAAGGGGCAGAGGGGAGCCCCTCTATCAGCCTCCCCGTGTGGTGCAGCCCCCCCCCACGCCCCAGCTCATCATGTCACGGCTGCAGTTCTTCTGGTACTTCAGACAGGGATACTTTCCTGGTATGAACGCGTACTGGCTAGCCATCCTGGGCAACCATCTGGGGCTCTTGGGGGAGAAATGGTGCTTCGCACTGAGAAATATTGTTAGTAGTGCAAAGGGACAATGAATAATGAAAAATTACACCTCTCTCCAGAGCTGGAGAACCGCTTTTCTGTTCTATTCTCTTTCTACACTTGGTGCTGCTTCCGGTTAGTATTTCCACTCATCTCCCCAAAAGCAACGCGGCTACAGACCTCTTGCTTCCCTTCAACTTACTGGGAGGTTTTCTAATTAACGCGTTTCTTTCCACCTTCCTCTGATATTGTTAGTTTTCCACTTATATTAAATTCCCACCTTTATCCCCTTGGGGAGAGTTTAACCAACCTGTTCTGATAACAGCAGACTGGCCTGCTTACCTAGAGGGTTGGTTTTTTTTCCTCCAGAGCTCTGCCTTTTAGATGCCAGGAACTTCCTTTCCTGTTTGCTTGATGCCTGAAAATAGCTAAATATAGCTCTCAGAGCAGAAACAGGCTCTGCCAGTTGCTACTAGGAGCTTTCTGGCATCCAGACAAACAGCCAGTAGCTTCACCGAGGGCACTGGCTCACGACCATGCCTGTGAGTCTCTGAAGGTGCCCCTGCCTGCTGATGGATTACTTTCAAGTCACAGTCGTGTTTAAGTGTTAAAAGTCCTCCACCTCGGCTCCCAAAGCAGAGCTAAGAGGGTGAACGTGCTGACAGCGTGCCTCCCCATGTTGGAAAATAGTGTAAGAAAACTCCTTTCAATAATTCATGGGAGGGGAAAGTGATTTAATTTTTATACAGAATCTCTAAGTGCATTGATCCACTCACTTTCACAACCCCGTACTTTTAAAGCGAAACTTCTGCGTCCAAGTGGTCTGGGCAGGGTGACTTGTGTGCGGCACAGAGGCTGGGCTGCAGGCTGCTAAGTCTGCTCTCTGCCTCCTGCATAACTCTGGACTGGTGATGACAGGCTGATTTTCGGATGAGTTTTATGCCCTTTTGCTATAGTCTCTCTTCACACTGGGCTAGCATAAAGAAGCAACAGTATCTGTGATACGCTGCAGCCTTTTTTGCCTTCCTGTTGTCAGAGTGCAGGGTCTGCTGCTGGCAGGCATCTTAGCAGAGTAGAGGTCTTTGGGGCTTTTAGTCTGGAGGGCAGCAGTGTCCTTGGTCATCAACACAGACCATTCTTTAAACCCTCACACTTAGTTCATGCCCATCAGTACTTCTGTGATGCTCCCAACGTTTGTACCACACCAAAACTGGCCACCTGCAGGAACAGGAGTCAGAGGGAGCAGCGCCTGCAGAAAACAGGCTGTTGCCACTTCTGATTTTTCCATGAAGTTAGCAGGGCAGGAGCTGCTGGTCCAGGAGATGGCACAGCTACCCTGCCCACATATGGAAGGCAGAGACCATAGAGCCATCAAGTCAAGCTTCTTGTCTCACTGGGCTAGGAAAGGAGACACAGCTGGTAACGCAGCTTGACCAGTATGTCAAAGGCTCCTCCTGAGAGCGTACCACCAGTTAGATACACCATCAGGGCTGCTGCTGCTTTCATTACTTGCCATTAGGGTGCCAACACACATCAGCCAAGTTCCACATTAGCAGTGCTCCCAGCCACCCTACCGCACCCCACCCGGGTTCTGCTCATTAGTCTCGTTACCAGGTATCTCCCAGGATGCTTATGATGGCCACCAAGGAGGTCCTAGAGGTGCCATTTCAGCAGTAGCTTGCTATGATGCTCTCTTTCTGATATTTTGTTTTCTTTTTCCCTATGAAGCTTCCTATCTCCTCTGCATTCGTGCAGCCGCCAGGACAATAGATGCACGTGTTGCAGCCCTCCGCAGCTCCCCTCTCCTCTTCCCCAGCAATAGCCTCTTTTCACAAAGACAAGCTAAGTGCTTTCTGTATCCTACTTCATGTCAGCCTTCAGCAGCCTACAAACACCTTTGAGCTGCTTTTGATAGCTGCAGGGATATGCCTGTTTCAAGGTGGACTTTTAGGCTTTCTAGGTTTAAATTCACGTTTCAGAAATTCGGCATCAATCTCCTGCTCACATTTAAATTCTACACCCAGAAAGGGCTGATCAGCTAACAGGGAGGAAGAAGCAGAGCCAGCAAGATGGGTGATAGAAAAATTAGTATTTTGGTAGACATGCAACCCTCTTACTGAGCTTTACACCTACAACTTCCCTTCCTCGCTGCTCAAGGTCCTCCCTTTGATGGAGGTCTGCAATGGGTGGGAACTCCTTATTGCTCCAGATGGGAAGGGGTGTCCCTCTCTTAAGTGGGTGAGCTCCTGCGTGATCCAGCACTGCAGAGGCAGAGATGGGGCTTGTTATGATGTGATCTAGTCCACCTGCATTTAGGCATCCCACCTGCATTTAGGCATCCCCCCTTCTGCTTGTGGCTGAGGTGCTCAGTAAAAGGGTTTTTGCATCCCAGGCTCTTTGGGGAGGATGTGCAAAGCAATACATTCCAGGAGGAAACTTCTGTGGTGAGCTTGTCTCCCTCAGAACAACTAATATGGGACTTCACATTTTCCTGAAATCAGCACAGGTGAATAGCAGGTGGACAAGAGAAAATTTGTCTTATATTTGAAATGTTGTTTGTTTTGAAGGTACTGTAAATCATCAGTGATGCTCAGGCACGCAGTAGTTTGATCCTGGGACACCAGAAGCATCAGGTAAGGAGAAATTTTGTCTTACATTTGAAATTTTGTTTATTTTGAAGGGACTGTGAATCAGCAGGCATGCTCAGGCATGGCAGTGGTCTGGCCTCGGGAGAGAAGGATTTGGTTTTAGGTGCTAGTTCACTAGCACTAGTAGTGCATCACTACTTCTTTCTGACTTTCCTGCTTGGTAGGAGGACAGGGATGCATAGCTGAGAGCGTGGCATATTTTGTCCTTGTTTTTGAAAATCCAGTAACTTTAGGACCTGCTTTTTGTTGGTGAGGATTCGATCCATTTGGTCTTTGGTGACTGATAATATCTGGGGTTTGCCCCCTTCCTGCTGTGTAGATGTGGCCCTGGGTGGCTGGGAATGTGTCTGCAGCCTCTGCAGGCTGCTGCTGGCTGCACCGCTGGCTCTGCTCTCCCTGGGACAGCACCTGCTTTCTCCTGCTCTTACCAGGACTGTGGAGTTTAACTCTACCTTGTCTCCAAAGGAGATTTATTTATCAGCTCTGTTCCATGTTGGTTCTTTATGTTCCAGGGAAGTTGTGAGAGTTTCTCACATTTGAGACTTGCTTTCTCAGCTGATGTGTTTGCATGAGCAACACCTCAATTTCACTTCCACCAGGTGCAAATTTCCTCTTTTTGCAAACTCCTGTGAAGGCTGTTGTCGTCACAGACCATGTATGTCATACATGTCACAGATCTCAAAGCACTTTATGAAAGAGATGAGTAGCCCTTTCCCAATGGCACAGAGTTGTGAGGTGATTAACTCCTCATTTCCTTTCCCTCCAACCCTTGTAATGAATCCAGGTCTTCAGTGCTTCTGCTCAAGCTCCATATAGGATGGTTGGAACAAGCTAGGAACGAAGCATTGGTGGAGACTTTTTGCCTCCCAAATACACATTGTCCTTTCCATGAAAAAAAAAACCAAAACAACAACAACAAAAAAACCCCAGACTGGAAATAAAATCTCCTTGTACCTGAAACGTACAGCCTTGTTTGCAAGTCTTCATGAATTTTTATTTAAAAGTGATGACAGCCTGGAGGCTTTTTATTTGTTGTGAATTTTTCTGCTAAGTAGCAGCTCTGTGCATGCGTGCTGTGCAGGAGGGAGGGCTGTATTTCCTATTTGGCACGTGATTGTTATTGGGGGCTGGGACCAGGCTCAGGAAATAAAAAAGGAATTGCTAAAAAGAAAGGAATCGCCTTGTGTGACTGGAAGGCTCGTTGCCTTCAAGCAAACTTGGGATCTTCCAAGTGCTGACCTGCAGGGGCAGCTCTTCTAGAAGGAGCTGGAAAGCGTTGCTGGAGAGATGCCAGAGAGGTGGTGCTTTGGGCAGCGGGTAAATAAAGGCTGTCAGCTCCCAAATCCCCTATCGGTCTCCACTGCTAAGTGGATTGCCAGAGAAATAAATCAGAGGCAGGGAAATTCTTTGAGAAAGAAGAAGGAGGATTTAATATACTTGAACTATTGCAGGAGAACAGTGTAGCAGCAGTGCTGTGGGGAAGGGTTGCTGGAGGAAAGCCTAGTCTCAGCCTGCTTTCTAAGTGTGGGCTGCTGTGGTACCTTACAGGCGATACGCAGGGTGCTGCGCCGGGCTGCTGCGTGAGAAATCTTTCTTCTGCAAACAAGAATGTGTTATCAATCCAAGCTGAGACTTTCAGAGTGTGTCTATTTGCTACAGAGGAGAGAGGGAGGGGTGGAGGAGAGGAAACCTGCTTCAAAGACCTCCCACAGGGAAGTCTGTCTGTCTCCAATCCATGTTCTGTAGACCCACGTGAGGGCCACTAAGAGCTCACAGGGTGAAGCCCTGAGCACCCACCGTGTTGAGTTCAGGGCAGATTTTGGCCTCGCTTTTACAAGAGTTAACTTCCCAGCTGCTGCAGCCACCAGTAGCACCAGTATGTTTTAGGGGAGAGCCCAAGCATGAAGGAATAGTTGTGTTTCTAGGACCTGGCAGGTCTGCGGTCCCCATGGCAAAGGAGCTCATCTCGGAATCGAGTAGCTTGAGAAAAGTGGTGGGCTTGGCAGTGTTAGCCTTACGGTTGGACTCGATGATCTTAAGGGTCTTTTCCAACCTAAATGAGTCCATGAAAATCTGTTCGTCTAAGTGTCCTCTGTGTAAACACGCTGCTGGAAACGCTGTCGGCCAGTGATGCTGTTGTGGTGTGTTGGCTGGAGTTTGGATCTTAAAAGCATTTAGTTCCCTATCATTCTCCCACCACAAGAACTCTTCCTGTAGCAGTTACAGGTCAAACAATAAGTGCAACGTTAATGTATGTGGAATAAAAGCAATCCTGGTCCTCATGTCCCTACAGAATTCATTTCATACCCAGGCTGATGGAGAGGTAATTTATCCTAGAAATGATGACTTCAGGTTGGGCCATTTGGTAGAGTTCCAGGAAGCACACAGTACATTTGGCTTGGAATTAATGCAGGAAAGGACTTTCAGACATTTTAACAGGGCAGAACACTTGAAGGAACTGGAAGGTTTTCTTGAGAACACTCAATGTCGCCCTAAATTAGACCATAAAAAGTAAGTGCTTTTTAAAAGCAATCTTGCACAGTAGGGTCTGCATTGTCAGAGCTTCCTGGTGATTTAGAGGTTCTCCTTCCTTGTGGCTCCTGCAAAAATTCAAGAAATGGGAGTCTGGCTGCTGTGAAAAATACCCTTGTCTTTAAATTTAGAGGAAAAGCTCTATCTATAAATGTGATAAACATCTATAAAGCAGAGCTCATAAAACCAGGAGTCTGACGGCAGAGGTGTGAAGCACTGTCATGTGAAGAGCAAACCTGGATTTTAACCCTTTTAGTTTCACATGATACTGAGTATAAAGGTGGCTAGTGCTCTGGTGCTTTTCCTCGGTCTTGCTTATGGTACTTGCCTTTTTCGGAGGCTTACATCCAATGTGATGAACAAGAGAAAAGACTGTAGCACGGAAGCAGCGTGTTTTTTAGAAAACTACTCCTTTTTTTTTTTTTTTTTTTCTTTTCTTGTTCTTTCCATTGCATCAACTGAGTCGCCCTCAAAGCTGCCACCTGGTTTCCAGCATTTCCTGAGTGCTCATGAAAAACAGTTGCACCCAGGCTCAAAAGACCATTTCATAGATATCAGAAGGAAAGGTGAAATGGAGATAGAAACAAAAGCAGTGTGGAGCCTCACCCAGGAATAGCTGCATTGTGAGAGTCTGATAATCCAGAGGTGGATTTTGCAGAAAGATACCCTGACAGGAAAGCTATTGCAATAGCACTAACATAATCTTGGATTTGACTTTTCTGCAGCTTTCCTGAGGAAGGGCAGCTGGGAATCTTGCGTTCCTTAAGGCAGAGAATAACTTTATACCTGCACTTGTGAAAGTGACAACAGACAAATGTCTAGATCTGTTAAAACCTATTGAGAATTAACATGAGCAAGGACCTTCTTGGTTCCCTCTCCAGAGAAGACTGCGAGATAAGGAGGGGGGGGGGGGGGGGAAATCTGGTTAGGAAATCCAGATTTCTGGAATATTTTAGTCACTTGCCCTAATGGCCAAGTGTTGTGCAGGCAAAAGCAGATGCCACATGACAGGCAGCGATTCCATGCATGGCCTCGGAGTGTGACTCTTGCGAGAGCAGCCAGGACCAGCAGTGGCGGATGAGGGTCCCCATACAAGTACTCTGGCCGTGGTGTGGTGCAGGGATGCTCAGTACAAGGAGAAATAAAACAGGGTGGCTAAGTGGATCTGATGAAACTGCATAAACCCCAGTGAAGTGACAGGCATCCAGCTGCAATTGTCTTTGCTCCATAAACCCTGTATAAGCTGTAGATGTGTATGAACAGGCTCCTATGTGTCTGATCAGAAAGACCTGAAGAGCACAACAGACTTCTCCCAGTGAATGTGTTTTGCACCAGAATATTGCAACACTAAATGCTGTGTGTGATGCTGTTTATTTGCAAAGAGCTGCAGCCTCACCACCACTGTGCTTGCTGCTGAGTCAGGAGACAGAAAAGAATGGCCAGGAGTTGTATTCTTCTTGGATTCATATAAATTGTCTACATGACTCTCTTCTGTGTGGTCTTTGTGACTTATTATGCTCTGTGACATGCAGAAGACCTCTCAGCGAGTGCCTTTCCCACTGTTAGCCCTTAGCTCTCCCTTTCTCACACAAGCTGGAAGAAAGAAGTCTGATGCCTTCTGAACCCCTCTTATACTGGGAAGTGGGGAAAATGAAAAGCTTTATTCCCACTATTTAAAATAATCTAGGAGCTGGAATAAGCGTACATGCATAGCCTACAATAACCTGCAGGTATCCCTTCCATAGAGTACACGCTACAGCCACAACCGGACTTTTATGTTTGTTCTGTTACTGCTTGTCTATTCAGTGTATTCAGACTAAATTCTCTGGGGCAGGTTTCTGTATTTTTGGTAGCACTGAAGATACTTTTCTTTGATAAATGAGTAAACGGCCCTGTAAACGTATCCTGAAAGTATACATCCTCACCTTACTGTTTCCAGTTTTCCCTCGCCTTTGTTCTTGCCTCTAGGCACTTCCACTAGACCTCCAGCTTCTCTCTCCCCTTGGCTTCCTCGGGTGCTTTAGCTATTCCAGCCCTTGGCTACTTTAGTCGCATTTACTGGCCTGTTTGATCAGAGATGCAGATTGCTGAAAGCAATCCAAACGTTTTCCGACTGAGAAATTACATCCCGAGCAACTTTATCCATCAACACTACCTTTGGAGTGGTCACAAGGACACTTTGCGTATCAAACATCTGAAGAATCTCGGTAATACCGCTCTTTTTTTTGTAGATCAGTCTTCTGGGAGAAAGTGATGGTGGCGGGGACGGCAGCTGGCCGGTCCCTGGGTGACTGGTGCTCCCTGTTGTGGTGGTGCCTTCGCTGCTGATCCGCACCCCCACGCATGCCTGCTTGCCCTCGCTTGCCTTCACCTCCTCTCTCCAAGGATCCCAAAGGAAGGGGCAGGAGTCCCTGGTTCACTGAGTGCCCAGCCGGGGTCTCGCTCAGACCAAACCGCTGTAGCCACGAAGCCCCCTGCCCTGCCATCTCTGTTCCTGTAGCTGCAGACACAGCCCACTCCTGCTGGCCGGCAGCTGGACCCTGGCAGCATCCAAGAGTCTACACGCTCTGCTGCATCCCAAATGTTCCAGCTAGGAGCTCTGCACCTCCCTTACCTACCCTCTGTTCCTGCCTTGGCCCTCTCTAGAATCGGAGGAAAACATTCATAATGTTGTTATACTCATTTTTTATGTGGCTCCTAACTTGAGCTTTTGTTCAAGTGTTTTGTTTCTCTGCAAAAAAAACCAAAAGGAGAGCATCACAACCCCATGTCCTTGTACTCTGGCGTTAAACAGAACAGTTTGTGTCCTTTGGTGACAGGACTTTACTCAAACATGTTATTATAAGCCTATAACTTGCCCCACTGGATCCAGTCACAGCTGCCGGTAGCACCCAGTATGGCTGGCGTCTCTCGCCCACTGCCTGTTACGGTTTTCTTAGCCCCTTGACTTCTCTGTCATTTAGTCCACTCCTGGACATCAGCTTTAATCTGCTTTTGCCTCCCTTGTCCTTTTGCCTGCTGGTCAGCTCTTATTAGCTACTGTGTCACCTGCGTTGCTGTTCATGGGATGCTTGTGTGAATGGGAACTGGCCCGTGTAGGGGACGAGGCGAAGCTCAGCAGAGGCTTCAGTGGGTTAAGAAAACAATGTGGAGAGGAATTAGTGTGGGGCAGCAAGATGCTGGCCTTTCCCAGAGTCTCAATGAAAAGCCCTTTCAGAGCCATTTAAGTTCTTCTGTCAGTGGATGGGCTGCATGACCTGGGGGACAAGAGCCCCCTTAGCTCCAGTGTATACCTTGTTGCTCTGGGTCAGCTTACAGGGTTTAAACTTTTCTGAAAATGTGCACGCAGGCGGCAAAAAAAAAAAAAAAAAAAAAAAAAAAGTGTGGTGGGGAGGGTGTGGAAATCAGCTTGGTAAATAACATTCCTTTCTCCATTAACTGCTTAACAGGGAAGGACAAGACACAAGCACAGCTCGAAGAGCCTTGTTCTGATCTCTAATGACATATCAAGCCAGCAACAGGCAGAGGAGGAGCTCTTAAGCACAACAGCCGAGAGCAAAAGAACAGAGCTATTTTTTTTTTTTATATATCTCTAGTACTTTTGTCACATCTATTAGGGTAGCTCTTAATTGTTACGGTAGTAGCTGTGCCGCTGAACCAGGATGATTCCTGATGACATGTCTAAGTTCCAGCCGTGGTCTCTGAATGGGCTTTGCAGCCACACAGCTAAATTAGTGCAAAGTGAAAGTGTGTGTTCCTGCTTTATGGGACTGTAGTTCAGGACATGGGTAACCAGGAATCTGCAGACTGCAGCAATTAACTGCTTTCCAAAGCATGGGCTTGTTGCTTATCTTATCTCCTGTCCCTCTGCCAAGGGATCAGCAGTGTAAGTGCTCCCCGAGCCATGCAGGTCAAAACCGGCTGAGTTGGCAAAATCCTGGTAGTAAATGCTTTAAGCCCATCCAGAGAGGGAGAGAGCCCTGGGTACAGCCTTGTTGTTGCTACTCCTTGGGCTATTCTGTCATGCAAGGGGCTCCTTCTACTTGCTTAAGCTCTTGCGCTTGGGAAAAAAATGTGTTTCTGATGAGACAAATCTTTGCAAGATAAAGACGGCAGAAGGCAGGGAAGGTACTGCACACCGCTGGGTTAGGAGTCGCTGCTGAGGAGTAACTCCGCAGCTTCATTGAACCACGTGCTGCTGAACTCCATCTGGAAAAATCATTGGGTATAATTTTCTGGCCTGAGCTACTGCAGGTCAAGAAATCAAAATAAAACTGTTGCAGTTGCCCTGTCTAGCTGAAGTCTCTTAGGGAAAAGGATGAAGTGAGACAGCATCCAGTCTCTCCTTCGCGAGTGAGCTGGAGAGAGCTGTATGTAAGCAGATGTGGGGAACCAGCTGCTGTTAAGATCCTGCTCTGCTCCCACCAGGTGTGCAGGAAACCCATACCATTGACAAGTTATTTTAACAAGGTGCTAAAGGGTGGGCAGAAACTCAGCAATTTGCATACAAAGTATTGAGATAATGGAAAAGTCAGGTTAAAAGCATAAATCGGGTACCTCGTGGTTTAATCATGAGGGCTGGCAGAACTACAGTATCCTTTTCAACAGCAGTTGTCTCTGCAATGGCAGTGCCCTGAAGGATCATTTTGCTGGGGGAATTGAGATGAATTCTGACACCCCAGACAAATCTGCACAGGGCTTTTCCTTTTTCTTCTCCTACTGGCTTTTGTGAACCTCTTAAATTAGAACCTGTACTTGTTTCCATATCAGGAATGAGTCCAAGGGTGGTGTCAGTGGTTTGCGTTTTGTGCCGGCTTTGCAATGTCTTGATTGCAAAAGCTGCTCTTTCCCCAGCTTCCTAGATCGGTGGTTCTGGAGCTTTTATTTGGATGTGAGCGAAGTAATTATCTGTCAGCCATGCAGCCCCTTCTGGAGTCACCTTGCCAAAAAGCCAGGAGGGAAAAGCAAAAGAGGAAGCATATACAGGAGAAATGGATGACGTCAAACCAGAAAGCAGCACCGCACCTTAGTTTTCTACCCTAAGGCTTTCACGGAATGCTGCCTACAAACCCACCCTGGTGTGCCCTGCTGGGGAAGGGTCCCACCGCGGCACCCGTAAAGGAAGACTAGGTCTTCAGCAACAAAATCAACGTCTATATAGAGGGCCTTACAAAGTAGGGCCTCTGTTCTGATGATTGGGAATAAGAATTTGGTCAAAACCTGACCGCTTGGAAGTGGCACAGCACCAATTTGTGGCCTTTTCCCACCCCCACAGTGTTATTTTTATTATAATGAAATAAACAGCACAACTGCTGAAGGCATGGTGGGCTGAGGCACTAGAAAAACACCATTAATTTTGTTTTTCAAAGGAAGATCTGTGTTCAAATCTTAATTCTGCCACAGTCTAAATGTTACTGAGAAGGTGATGCTCTTTGGCCTGTGTCCTGCATCACAGCCGTCCCTTCTGGCAGCACAATCCATTAAAGAACTACCTGTCACGTAAGGACCCCTGAACATTCTCCCCTGAGATTTCTTGGCTAAGTGAAGGACTTCAACCTAAGGACTGAAAGGCTTTTTCCATATGCACACCTGCCCTGCGATGGGGGAAGGATCCTGCAATTCTGTAACCTACAGTTTTTAAACATGGTGGTGTCTAAGTGTTATAAAACCCTCTTGCCACTCAAAGTCTGGCTGTCTGTAATGCTAAATGGATCACTTTCTCTAATTAGTTGGGGGTTTTGTCCAAAACATCGAATTCTTACCTATTGCAGACATGGGCTTAATTGAGGTTTCACGATCTCGGTTTTTTCTGGTTTAATTTTGATCTGACCTGATGTTCTCAGGACGTCGTGTCTCAGCTACAGTTCAAACCAGTGTGGTGAGCAGAACCTGCGGGATCACCCTCCTGCTTAGCACAGGAACACTTTCGGCCACCTGCAGCTCAGTTTACATTCCTCCTTCTCTTTATTTTTTTAAAGCTGAGCAGGATTGAAGCTGGCCCCACAGTTATAATAATCTCCACTGCAATCATCTGCTGGGTCTGTGGAATTTGTGGGCAGAAAATAGCTTGAGGACCTGTAATTTAAAGGTCACATCCCTGTGGGTTGCTCGCTGGCACCCTGTTGCCTTCAGTTTGGAGCAGTTTGTTTGCTGGGCTGACGGGAGGCACAGGGTAGTGTTGTTTTGGGGACAGTGTCAGAAACTTGCAGATAAGCCCTGGTCAGATATGGCTCCTGAAATACGGCACAAGCCACCAGCCCTGCCACCCCACAGCAGACTGGCTGTTTCAGTCACATTACCATGGTTAAGCACGCGGTGGTAAATATATCGGATAAGATTGGTCCTTCCTCATCAGAGCCTCCTAAAACAACTCGGGATGATACCCTCGTAATGCATCCCAGCCTGCAGCGCGAGGTACGTGTCAGAGCTGTTTATGAAGATTGCCCACCCCTCGTGCCTGTGACACTGTCTGGCTGCAGAGGGACCAGCCAGCCCTGTGCCACGGGCGCTGCCGAGCCGTACGGCACCGTACGGCAGTGGGGGGCTTCAGTAGCTGGCAGACCCTGAACGGCGTGTTCAGACGCAGCTGGCAGCAGCGCAAGGAAGAGCGGTAAATGCCCGAGCGTCAGCAATGCTGTCTGTAGGGTGGCCCTCCTGCCTTCCAGCATCCGCAGGGAGCCTCTTCCTCCTCGTACCAAATGTCTGCTCGCACCGAAGGTGCGGCAGAGAGCTCTGCCCTGGGCAGAAAAAGCAATGTATTAAGTCAGGGAGGAGCTTTCTGGTTACAGCTGCCCTTTCGGAAGATCTTTTATATATATTATTTATTATCATATTATTTAATGTGAAAGGCCACTTCAGCCCTAGGCTCTAGCAATTAGCACTAATAGATGATTACACAGCAGAGGCAGTACATAAAGACAGTGTTCATTATGCGTGGACACGTGCATGGCAGATTTATCTGCTGTCTGCCAACCTGCGCTGGTGATGAGCAGCCACCGCCGATGCTGTGTTGCAGGGCCACCAGGCACCTCAGGGACCCCTGCCCGGAGCTTCCCACGCGGCTGTTGGAGCAGTCAGCTCTTCCGAAACACGGTCGGGTACTTTGCCTGTTGCACACGCGTGCACAAGCGTGCACATGCACAGAGTAATAGGAAGCCCTTGCCCAGGCAGAGGTGGATTCCATTTATTGCGTTTATTTTTTATGCATTTATCTATTTGATATAATAAATAACATTACCAAGACGTGGCAAGTCTTGCTTCTCTGCCTGGCAGCTCAGACACTGCCCGTGTTGAGCACCACCAGGGGGCTCAAAAATATTTTAAGTGCCGATACCCGATACCCTGACTCTAGGCAGAACAGGCTGTGAAACATATGGAAAAAGGGAAAAGCGCTCACAACTGCAAATCATTGGAGTGCCTGCTGACGTATGGCAGTCTTCCCTTCTCTAGAATTTAATTTCTGTTAATCTCCTGTTCTTGCATGGAGAAAAAGAAGCGGGGGTTGCATTTCCTAAGACCTTCCTTCTAGCCTTCCCGTCTCCTAGATGCTTTGTGCTGTCCGTAGGTCAGTCTGGTGGACCAGCAGCCAGAAACCTTCAGCGAACACCCAGCTGAGTCTGAAGTGGGTGCTGGGGGCAGAGGGGCTGCAAGGGGTGTGCCTGCACCCTGCTCTGGCGCTCAGCAGAGGGGGGGACCTGGAGCACCCGCTGTGAGCCAGCTGTTAAGGGCAACCCCGAGTACTTGCTTCTGTCCGGTGACTATACAAAGCCTCCTAATTAAGCTTGTAGCATCCTCCCTGCCAGGCTGGCTGGCTTTGTGCAGGAAGAGGTGCTCTCAGTAGAGCTGTGCCAGGGCTGAAGGGGCAGCTTTGCTGCAGCAGTGCTGCTGCCCCACGGGCCACCACTTGTCCTGCTCTGGGGACACGTCCCTGCAGACCTTCTGCTGAGGAGCACCCGGGGCAGCAGAGTGGTGCGGTGCTGGCAGCTGAGCTCTCAGCAGAGGCACCTGGAAACAGCTTCTGGACACCAGGCTCTTAGCTTTGTGTTGGAAATTTGGTTTGTGTGAATGTCCAAAAGCTTTTGTATCTGGGAAAATCACTGTGAAACGTGCCAAAGCCACCTTCTCATCCGCAGCTGAGTTCTGCTAGGGCAATGTCTCCAGAGCTGCAAAATGCCCAGTGTGGAAAATGAATAGCAGTCGACATGAAGTGTTTACTACACTGGCTGGCACAGAAAGGCTCTTTCCCAGCTCCACTTTGACCTGCTCGTTGGTCTCTGCTGAGTGAGAAATCCATGCCTGGGAACACTAAACAGAGTGTAAAACAAATGCAATAGCACAGATCCTTCCTACCCCAGAGAAATATGGCACCGAACAGGGGAGCAGCTTGCAGTGTGCTCTCAGAATAAAATTCATCTTTCTGCTGGCAATATTCATCCGTCAGGCATTCCTTGGCAAGCCAGAATTAACAGTCATAAACAAATGAAATGGAATTTTGTTTGCTACATTGAATAACTCAAGAAGTACGGAGGGAGGACCTTCCTCTGACAAATTCACTGGGGAAATGAATTCTTTTCATTCCTCCTCTTCAGGCAAACCTTTTCATTTTTTGGATCCAGCAGGGTCTGAAATGGTTCTTGTTGTGCCTTGCTGGAGATCACAGGCTCATGCCCTGTGGTTTTGCGGTTTTGTTCTACTTTGGACATCAATAAGTTAGTGGCTATTGTAGCAACTGGAGAGGTGTCCTGGAGCTGTTATGAAGTTTGAAGTCCAAGGGTAGAGCCTGAAATAGGAAAGTCACAGTCGTTCTTTCCCCCATTTGTTTCTCATAATGAAGCAAGCTGCTTGATCTGTTGGCTTTGTGCTGCTCATAAAACAGCGATACATTGAATTTGTAGATCATCCCACAAAATATCTCATTTGCACAGTGATAACCAGAAGAAGCATTGTTTTCTTTAATTTCAGTTTGGCCATTATGTCTCTCTGCTCCCATCGCTTCCCACAGGGAAAAGTGCCTGTTCGCAGGGCAGCGTGGCGGCTCTGACGGCTATGGTGACAAATATTAGCAAAGGTGGCAGCCTAAACGGGACTTGTAATAGCCTTTGAAACAGGGAAACATTTCAGACAAAGGACTCTGTCCTTAGAGGCAGAAACCTACTTACTGCAGCAGAGCCAGCGCCATGGTGTTGGCTGGATTATCTCTCTCTTTGGAACCTGAAACATCTGGAATAAGGTTCCCACTCCACCTGCTTTCATGCCCCAGTGAGGTTTCTGCTTTTGGAGTCTCCTCCCATGGTTCAGAGAGCATCACCAGGAGCAGATAATGCTTTTCACCCCGTTTAGCCTGCTTCGAGCCCTGATAAGGCTATTTCTTGTTTTAACCCAATTTCTCTTTAGCATTACTCCCCTCTTATCAGCCGGGTTTGTAGCTGGCAGGATAACCCCGGTTCCTATGTCTGCTGTATAGAAATACCACACTCCGACATCCAGCTGCTCGGGGAGGGTGATGCCCTCCTCCAAACGAGCCACGATAAGCAGGTGTATCTCATCTCCACCCCCATTCAAAGCAGCCTGCGCAAGGGCACGGGGGCAATGCCTATCCTGCTTTGCTGAAGATAACGTGGTTTCTTTCTTAGGGGAAATAATTTGGGAATTACACAGATAATTTCGTTTTCTTTTACTGGATATTTTGTCCAGGGTCTGCTCTCCTCTTCAGTCTGACACATAACCCTCTACAGAGAAAATGTAATAGAAAGCAGTCTAACAAAAAAAAAAAAAAAAAAAAAAAGCAGGATATTAAGTGATTCAGGAATCCTCAGGGGATAGCTCTGCTTTAACTGCAGAGTCATCACCAGAAAAAATAGTAAATCGTTTATTCTCTGCCTTTCTTTCAATGCCTTTCTATTTAAAAAATGCAATTATATCTGCATGCTCCTTGTTTTCAATTTTAATTTTAATTATGTGTCTGGAACTGCATTGTTAAGGTTGTTCGATGTCAGTTTCTATATGAAAATAACTCTGTTCCGCTCCGAATATCACTGCACTTTATTCCATTTGAGTTCAGGGAAACATATTATTTTTATTAAAAAAAAAAAGCTTTTGAAGACATTTAATACTTTTTTTTTTTTTATTTTACTGGACTTTTTCCTGAGGATTTCTATCTAGACAAAAGAGGTTCATATTATTTACAGGGAATTTGGTAACAGGCCTTGCAGTCATCAAAATTCCCTGTGTTTGGGAAGAATGGAAGACATCAAAGTTGAGCAAGGCATTTTATTTGCTAATTAAATTGTTTATTATGCAGTGGGACCTCATGCCAGCAACCCTGACCTGTGAATGGCCAGCACAAGGAGGTGCATAAACACAGAAGGAAAATACATGCAGTTCCGTACAAAGAGAATAAAATGTAACAAACTACAGACCTTATAGGTATATCCAGGGATACTTCCATAAAACCGCCTGGCAGACTTCTGGTTTGTTTATTGAGATGTGTTGACAGAGACCTCAAAGTCATTGACAGTGGAAAGGTGCTTTGAAGGAACCTGGATCTGGAAGTGTGTTAGGTGGCAAAGCTGTGACTCCAAAGAAGCAGGAGCCGAGGAAGGAAAGGCTGTCACAGGGTCTGGCAGATGTCACGCCAGAGGCAGATTTTAAGGAGGAGCAAAGGTGTCTGTCTGTTTTCTTTTTGGTCCAAGGTGGTCTGGACAGAGCTAGGATGCTGAGCGGGCATCCCTCACTCTGGGTATGGAGGTGAGCAAGGAGACAGGTGATACAGCTGATGGCCAAGAAAGATCTGCCATCTTCTCATCACACTTTTCTCCAATTCTTCAACCCCTTGCGTTTCTTCAGTCCTGGTGCCATCACTCTCCTCACCAGTGTCCTCTGAAACAAATAACATCAGGCTCATCAGCCTGCTCATTTCAGTCGGTCTCGGTGATTCAGGGGACCCAGCTCTCCAAGCTCTGCGCTATACTTCATTTGTTTTATGCTCCCTAACGGAGTTCAAGCCAGGTCAGCAGCTACACCCAGAATTAAATGCGACACACTTCATGTCACCACGGGGAGTTCTAATTCTTTATGAAATACCACTCGGTACAGGGCCCCTTCGGAAGCGGCACACACTCGGCTTCCTGGCCATCTGGCCGCTGCTGTCTGTGGATGCTGAATAATAAATACAATCTGCACATTTATTTTAAGAGCTGCAGGCGCACGTGACCGTGGATGTAGCTGCGGTTCCCCGAGGGCCAGGGGGGCAGCCTGAGACAGTGTTGGTGGCTCTGTAGCCTCCAGACACCATTCTCACGTAACCAGAAAGACCCGCATCTTGCAGATGTAAACCACTCATAGGCACTGGGTATGTATGTGAACGATCAGCCTTTGCATCCTTACGGGGAAAGCACAGTACAGAAATGCTAGATGGTTCTAACTTCTGAAACCCTGGGTTTTCTCAGTTTGCATGCAGAAGATAATACAGAGCTACCCCGTTCCCTAAAAGCATGGTTGTGGTACAGCTACAACAGAGGGAAAGTTGCCAGGGCTGTTTTTTGATGCACAAAGTATAAGCACGTAGCAAAATACCATGCCACTTCCCCTGAGAGCGTTGGTTGGAACAGCCGAGTGTCTTTCAGGGGTGGCAAACTCTGTGAGCACTGCAAGCAGGCGGTACGGGGAGACCTGATCGTGCCCTGGGCTCTCTGGAAAAACACAGTTCCAGGATATTAATCTGCCAGTTGAATTGCACCTAACTCCAAGCGTAGTGAGAGGGGTAAAAGGTAATCACTTCTAAAATAATTAGACTGATTAGTAAAGTGCTCAGACCTGCCAGATAAGTACTGCATCCACGTTCTAGAGTCCTGCTCTCTCTCCAGTCCCATTTCAACCAGTCGCTTCACAAGTCCCCATGCTCATCTAACCCTCTTTGTCATGCAGCTGGCACATCCAGCTTATTAAGCGGAGAAGTGCTTTATTCCTTAGAATGAGAAATGCTCCACCTGCTCCTCTAGAGGAGTTTCCCCTCTGAAGCACATCCGTGATTTGCAGGGAGATAGATGGCACTTTGTAACTATTAATTTAATGAGCTTATTCCAACATCACCCAAGCAAGGTAAAATTTGCATCACTTATCTTCCGAGAACCCAAGGAACCTGAGGTGATTAAGGTTTCAACTCAGCAAAGGTGTTTTAACATGGGTCTGACTTCAAGAGGTTTGAAGAGACTGCTTTAAAATGAGGGATGTGATAAAGGAGCTGTAAGTGAACTGCACTGCATACGCGAGGATCTTTTATTCTTTGCTGCTGGCAATGGTGTAGGATTTAAAAAAAAAAAAAAAAACCACCACCAAAACCCAACATTGAAGTAAACAGAAAGTTTTCAGAGAAATGGATATATACCGTTAACTGGAGATGCTGTGACAGCATTTGTTTGGATGACACAACTGTTTGGTCACCAGGGACCTATTCTACTCCCTTTGGTACAAGAAGTAGAAATGCTGGTTGTGCACTGGTGAATTTGAGGACCAAAAGAAACCTATTGATCACCTATCTTTCAGCCCTGCAAAAACCCAAATCAAATACCTGGTGTGATCTTTCTGCACAGTTTCAAGTTTAGGACCATTTTCACCTCAAGCAACCACAACAATTTCTAAGCAGTAGGGCCAAGCTGTGCGTTGGAGGGGCCAAAGAAAAGCTCATTTTTCACCTGTGTAGCTTCAGCCTCTTCCCTTTGCCTTATTATTTTGATCTCAACTCTTCTATTAATTGCAGTTGGTGCGCTGATGCAGATGGAATCTCTGTGGCCTGCCCCACGTCGCTGGTTTTCCCAGCCAGCTGTCTTCAGCATATACGTCATCACCCCAGCATTGTCTCAAACCTTTTCCTGCCCTGTGATGCTAGTTATATGCCAGGCTTCTTCCTTAGTTCATGTAGCTTTCTCAGCACGGTGAGTTGTTGGAATTTATCTGTAGGCAATCAGACAAAGGTCCATCCTCTGGTTCCCTCCCCCCCCTCCCACCCTCTTCAGTCCTATCTCTTTACAGAGAAACATAAGAAGGCTTCTTCCTTCTCTGAAGACATGACCTAGGAGACATAACAATAGTTGCAGGAGGTGTTAAAGTTTAAAAAAGTGAAGCTATTCAGTGAGAGTCCGATGGCCACTTGTCTCTGGGATGCTTCTAGTTTAGGTACTCATGCTTTGCAAAGACAAGAGAACCAGTTGCCAGCTGTTGGCCATGCCTCTCATACCCTCCGGGGGGGCTGGCCAGGGTGTGAGGTGTTGGAGATCCTGTGGGCTGCTGGGCCTTATGCTGTGCCCGGTCACATAACCTGTCAGAGCTGGCTGCTGGCTCCCAGTATGACATTTCTCATTATCTGCCTACTCAGAAACAAAGTCTTTCAGGGCCAGGGCTATCAGACTCAGATTTTTGCTCAACAACTAATGAAAAAGGTCTTTGGTCTGCTTTGGATCCTCTAGATAATAAACTCTTACATGGACTTGGAGAGAATCGGTAGTGGAAGGATTTAACTAAGATCAATTGATTAGAAGCAGCTCTGGGAAAGCAATCCATGAACATGCAGGTGGAAAGGTAGCGGGAGTCTCCGTAAAATGTTCTCTGCCTTGTTGGGGCAAGAAGGAAATGGGAGAACCCACCTTTAGGGCGGTGGTTATATTACCTTCTGCTCTGAGGGTTCCTCCTGGGAGCTTTCTTTGCACCTTTTCCTGGAGCTGGACCCAAAAGCATAATCTAATCTGGGGTTTGCATTGAGTTTGTAGTGTTTACCCCGTGCAACAAGCATCGTACGTGCCTGTGTGGCTGTTGGAGTGTGTAAGGTCATGGATCAGTGCTACCCCAAGTAACCTGTACCAAAGGAGAGGTATGATGTGCGGTACGTGGGAGACTCCTCACATTGCTCATAGCTCCTTTGGAAATGGAGCTAAATTTCACCTGTTGGGTAGCATTGATGTTTTCCTTCTTCCCTGGCATTTTTTGATTCCTCCCTTCCCTGCTTAACATCCGTCTGCCAGAGCCTCTGTAACAGCTATTGAGCCTGTGGAGATTTATAAACGAGAAGGTAAGAGGGAGAGATGAAGAAGAAAAATTATTTATCTTAACCCCTTCTCATCACATGTGCAGACTAGGGCTCTGTCTGGGGCCAGTTCAGGTGTCAGACATTCTCAGTAAATGTGGAATTTTACTAAGTCTACATAAGTAAGCATGAGGCATTTGCAGGGCGACTTTCCTTCTAGAAAGTACGAAATCTTCCTAATTGACAGTTAACATAAATTATCTGATAGTTTTCACTGCAGAATGACATACACGAGGCTTTCAATCACACTCCAGCAAGGAACCTTCCACTTTCCCCTCTGGTCACGTCACAGCAGCTGAATAATTTGGTGTGTGTCTCTAATGATTCTTTCCTTCGTCTGTTTTTCCTCCTCTCTTACTGCCCTAGTACTGAAGGCAAGCTTTGTTCCTTTTTGTGATGAAAATAGTTGGGAACAGAGTTAAAACAAGAATTCTCAGGTTTTTTCCAAGGAAGGCCAATCCATGTCAAGCAAGAAGCTTTGCTGACACAAGGAACAATTCTTCAAGAGCCAGGTACCTCCAGGTTCATGAATTTCTGGGTCAGCAGAGCACTGACACATGAAAGGTCAAGTCTATACAGGACACTCGGAGACATGTAAATGCTTCTGCGGTTTCCATCCGTCACAGAAAGCTAAACAGAACTTGGCTCTTTTCTGCCTCTACTCACCTACGGTCCAAGAGTTTGGTAAGGAAGGGGCTAAATCTTTTTACGGAAAAAGGGATTACATTCCTGCCACTGGAATTTTTAGCTCAACTTTTATCCTGGAACAGAACTGCAACATGCAAAGGCAAAATGTGCAGCTCCATGAGGCAGCTGCTGCTTCGCGTTATAGAACATGTCTGGGAATCATTAACGTACATGACAGAGAGCTCCAGGACCCAAGTCCTGCTGGCAAGTTTTCTCCTGTTATAAGGAGTCCATTCTACATGGCTTCTTGTCTTGCAGACGGGAGTTTATTTCCTTGTATCCCCTCCGCTCCGAACAGTCCCTCCTGGGGGGGATTAGCCATTCTGCCTGAACAGGCAGCGTTTCAGAGCCCAGCAAAGTTCCCCCAGATAAGAAGGTGGTGGTCAGGTGTTGGCAGGTGGTAGTTGTGCCAGTCTGCTCCCAAAACACAGGCGGAAGGTCCAGAGAATTGCCCCTGAGCCCTACTGATGGATATTGCTGCCAAGAGCCTAATAGGAGAAACCTTCCATCAGCTGCAGAATAACTGGAACATCTTGGGCATCCTGCGATACCCCCCTGTAATACACAGGGGTAAGAGGAAAGTGTCTCCCTTCCCCCTCCCCTTACTGCTGTGATGCTCTTCTGAGCAAGAAACTTTCCAGGAGAGAAAGCTCCGGACTGATTTCTATGACCCTGGAAACAACACAACAGGTTTCCTTTGCCCCTTCTCCCTTAAAAATTAACTGAGTTCAAGGATTTCCATCAACATGAATTACCTCCCCATTACAGCCACGTCAGCTCTCCTTCCTTTTAATCACCTTTTTTTGTGGTGCTTTGTCTCCAACAGCAAATGCATTTGGAGCAGAGAACTGTTAGCATCCCCTGGAATGCTGCAGAAAGGCTTGAACTTCAGCAGAAAATCAGCCATCCTTCCCTACAGTGCTTCTACCATTATTCTGAAGGAGTTTCAATTTTTACTGATGTTCTAAAATCGCAATGAGTAGCTTGAAGTTACGTTGCTATATTACAGAGGATGTCGCAGGTACAGTGTAACGTGTCCTTGTGAGGAAAGAACGTGCAAATTTTAAGAGTTAGGAGTAATTTAAAAAATGTAGGAGATGGAAAAACATCTTGTCTGTATCTGTGCTTATTAGGGGCAGTTTCAGACTCAGGAATAAAAAACTAGGCTTCAATATTTTAGCATGACTGCTCTGAAAGACAAGGCAGTAAACATCGGGAAGGAGCTACGAAGGGCAGTAGATGTCTGATCTGTTCTGATTTCTTTCAATAGGAAAAAGGGGGCGAGAGCATGTTTAGTGCTGATCCTACCCCTTCCCTCTTTGTTGTAGCACACCCCAATGCCATCCTCACAGCCATCCCTACAGAGGTCCCTGGGGCTCTGGAGCCGCGAGAAGGTACCTCAGCTCACCTGACAGCTCCTCACCAGCCCACAAGCCCCTCTGAGGAGAACAGGACAGGGATACACCTTCCCAGCTCCAGACCTGGGTTTCCCGAGCTGTCACCTCACAGGTCATCCTGGGGTGTATCTCTGTCTCCTGGCTTAACAAGCTGCAACTCAACCCCGCAGAACACGGTCTTACTGTCAGTAATAGGAAATCAAGCACTAGCGGTGGTTGCTTCTCCTCGGGCAGTCAAGGTTCCCTTCTCCGCTTGCATTCCCTGTGCCACCAGTTAGTAAAGCCATAGTGTGGAGGCAGCAGGTCTGCGGAGGGCAGGCAAGGTGAAGGAGGTGGCCATCAGACAAGGCTGCTTTACTGCCTGCTGCAGATCAGGCTGACACCAGCGTGCACCACAGGAGAAAATCCGAATTTTTTAATACCTCCTTCCCAGTTCTCTGTAATGCAAGAGCAGGGAAGAAGATCCAAGATATTCATGTCCATCTACACACTGTCTATTACTGACTTATTTATGGATCTAATTTGTGGCTGTATTTTAGTTCACCAAACATTGCTTGGCAGTTCCAATTTATCAGACCAATCTTAGCTGCAATGGAAACTGGCAAATGCCTTATCATTTAATTTTGCTAACATCCCTTATTTCTAATTTATACAACCAGCTCTATGACAAATTGAATTTGTATAACACAGTAAACAAAAGGGCTTCTAACTCTAGTTTTCTGTAATGGAATAACATTATTGGAAACACGCATTAAGTGGAACAGATAGACCTGGGGAAAGGGCTCAGCTTCCCAGCTGTAATCCTTACAGGGTCCAAGCTGGTTATTTTGCAATAAAGCTAATAGGAATTTGCAACTGGTGTAATTATTCCTAATGGTACCGCCTATTTCCCAAGCTTTACACAGCCTTCTGGATGAAATGGGGGAAAAATACGTATATACACAGTGACAAATGAACAGGCAATTCAGCATTGTTCCGAGCACCGCTGAGCAGAAAGGTGGTGACGGGGAGTAGTTGGTCTGTACTGAAAAGCAGCTGCTATGCCTGTCCGTGTCAGCTGGGCTGTTTGTTATCGTGGCTGGATATGTAACACAGTGGCAGCCTACCGAAGCCGTGGCGTTAACCACTGGCACAAGAACCTTCAGCAGATATTCAGTTGTCTTGGCAGTATCTGCTGTAAGTGCAGCCCGGCTCGGAGCGCCACAGGAGGAGGAGGAGATCCCCAGGAGATTGCTCCCCCAGGAAAAGGCCATTAGAGGTAATCCCTGGGGGGTCTGCCTTTTCCCTAAATGAAAAATTGCTGTGAAACTCAAATAGATGCTTCTGACTCTGCAAAGGATCGGGTCCTTATTAGTGTAGCTGGAGCCAGTGGCAAAGTCTGAAGCCTGCCATGAACTTGTCTTCAGGGCCTCGAGAGCTGTCAGTCCCCGAAATGTGCCCGTGTACCTCCTGGCGTCACTTTCTCTGACCAGCCGCAGGCTCGGGCTCCCAAACTCATACCCTCTGTAAAAGTAGTGGAGGAGCACCCTGGCTGGAGGCTCCTTGAGGCTCAGGAGCGTGATTTGGGCCCGGATGGGTTGAGGACAGTCTATAGTTGAGGAGGTGAAATGTAACCGGGTCCCAGTGTCTCTCTGCAAAAAAAGCACGCTGCCACCCGAGAGCACCCGCGCCGCTCCGGACACTGAGCGCTCTCTCCTCGCTCCATCTGCGCTCCCTCCGCGCTCCTCCCCAGGCAGCAGTTCCTGCTGCTCTTCCATTTATCTTTCCTTACCAGCGTGTTTTCACTCTCCTCCTGTGCTCAGCCTTTTCCTAATCCCCTCTGTTTATTATTATTCCCTCCCTTAGGAACAGCCTGATGGTGGCTCTTTTCCTGAGAGCGAAGGGGAGTAGCTCCGCTGGCCTCCCGATTTAGCACCTGGAAATGGGGTCTGGCTGACAGCCCTGCCCCCAGCAGCCCCTGCTGATGCTGTTGATAAAGCTGGCAAATGTGACCCCAGGATGCGTTTTTTTCCCCCGTTTTCCTCTGACTTCTGCCAAAACCCTGAGCTGCTCCCATCCTTTAAATGTAGATTATACAGGAGAGAGGGAGAAGCGCTTGTCACTTCTTTGCATCCAAATACAGAAACCAGGGAGACAAAGTCTAAAATTAGAGTGCATCACAGACAGCAGCATCTGAGTAAACTCGTTTAATGTCGCTCCAGCAATGGCCCCTAGGGAGGCTGCAAATATACCTGGAAGCATCTGATAATAAATAACATATGAAGGTAGAAACAAAAATAAGCGAAAGATTCTTTTCTATTCATTCCCAGAAGCAGCTTTCTCCCAAGGCAGTCACATTTGCAGGTTTTTTGATGGCTGAGGACAGTGCGCAGCTTATGCTCTTGAAGTGATACTTCAAGAAATAAAGAGCCTGTGTATTCCCTGCAAATAGAAAGGGCATAATTTGGATGGCACATTTCTGTTCTGGATCAGGAGAGCTTCGCAAATTAAACTACCCCTGAACTTCATCTCTTCTGGGGGCTGTTCTCCATTTGAGGCATTGATTTCCAAGCAAAAGAAAAAAAAAAAAATCCCAACAATGGAAAAGAGATGTTTCCAGCCTTCCCACATATCTGAAAAACAAGATTTTCCTTCTGGAATTTACACTTGAAGATGTTATATATCAATTTTCTCTGCAGGCATTTGAGACAAGAGGAAATTTTGTTGTGACCCAGCATGGCAGCCCCGTCTACCTGGGTTTGTCTCTCCCTCTAAGCCAGGCAGCAATGTCACCGTGGAGGATGATACTACAAGTAAACTCCTTGGAACAACATTCAGCTGTCTGAAAGTCCAGAAGCATTCCAGGTAGAGAGAAAAAAAGGGGTTTGTGATCGAAGGCACCAGAGTTAGCCAGTGCTTGTGTTCTCAGCACCTTAACCACAGCATTGCCGGGTACTGTCTGTGACACACAGCTCAGGACCCCTCTGCCTGGGAGGCTCCGAGAGTCCGTGTCCCCATTCCCCACTCCTGTGCACAGGTCATGGCGAAGAAATCCGGGAGGCAAAGGCTCTGGCTTCAGGGGTGGGAGTACTGCACGTGAGAAACCTGCCCACTCTTGGAGAGTGCCCCTGAGAAATGTCAGGGTTAAAGGCACCTCTGACCAACAGAAACTTCATCAGAAATACTGGGCTTCATTGCTTTACAAAGCAAACTAGAAAATTCCGTGAACATCCAAAACCTCCTGCCCTAAACTTCCAAAGCAAATCCTCCCATATGTGTAATCTTCCAGCTCTGCTGGAACCGTCAGTTGTGTCTGCATGTTGGTTCGTTAATACTGACCACTGCGTCAGCTGATCTCCAGAATTCCAGAGCCAGCTTGCTTTAAAAGCTCACAGACTCTCCAGGAACAATGTGAGTCAATTGATATTACTCCTTTGAGGATGTTCCTAAAAGAAGGTTTGAAAGTAGAACATTTGCTACTGAATTCTTTGTTTGTGCCTGCTGTCTCCTAAATGAGGTACCTTGGTTAAACCTCAATCCAAACTCAAACTTTGGGCTGGATAAGTGTACAACAGCAAAAAAATCTCCCCTTTTTATGCAAAGTTAAGGACGCTACAATCAGTGGCTTTGGAATAGTGGATAACGTACTGTCCTTCACCTGCAAACGCACCAGATATTTGTAGCGCCCATGTACTTCCAAGGAAATGATCTAGATATTTGATTTCCTAAGCTTTGAGCTTTACAAAAAGAAGGAGGAAAGAGATATTTGAGAAGGCAATTAGCTACATGAAGGCGTCTAGACAGAAAAAAACATGTCAGATTTGAATGCATTTCACTGCTGTAGCTTTAAAGAAATGCGAAGATGTTTTCAGCAGCAGCCAGCGCCAGCAGGACTGGCTGCATTTGCCAGACAGCCGCAGGCATCTCTCACCTGACTCAGTATTTTCTTGGTTCAGGAGATCGGGGTAGTGATGCCCACGGTGCCAGCTCCTTCCTTCAGCTACAGGCAGAGAGCATGGATGCATTAAGCCCTGGGGTGTTATAAACTGGTGGCAAATTTCACCACGAATTTAGCCAGGCTTGTATCTAGTCCTGGGTGGAAGCCTGGCTGGTTTTATTCGAGCCCGATGCCTCCACCCGGGTTCTGTGCAGTGTACGAGGTGAGAGCAAGGCCATGGTTTAGTAGGAGAGACGAGGCCAGTGAACACCCGCCTTGCCCCAAACCAGCCAGGAGCTTTGCAGGAAAAGTGGGGAAAGCAGAAAGCCTGGTGATAGCTTTGGTCTCAGAGCGCAGATACTCCCTGCCCGTTATTTCCTGCATCTCACCACTCCGTAATCACCTGTTTGCGCTAATGAGGGCCTCAGGGGTATCCAAGGGACACAGCCGGGCATTCCTCCCGCCTCTGTATGGGCCGGGGAGCTGTTATCAGCAAGGGAGGGCCGCAGACAGAGAACCTGTGGGTAAACGAGAGAAAATTAGGGTCTTTTACACAAAATCCCTCTTCTACCTCCCAGAGATTTAAAGCAGACCTTCCACAACTCTGAAGCTGAGAACTGTTCTTTCTGCGACAGTTGTAGAGCCAGAGCGGGCACAAATGTATCTTTAAGACTTAAGACATTTACCACAAATTCTATTTTATGCTTTTCACATGCCATTAAGTTTCCATTACATGGCTAAATGAATTATACACAAAATTTTATAGTTTCAGTAGGAAAACGGTCTTTAGGTCTGGCTCCTTGTAATGTGTTGTCAACACACAAAAGGGATATTTAATGCCATTAAGAAATTGCCTTGTCCAACAGTACGTGGGATGTCACAAAACTGTCAGGAAAATGCTAAAACTGTTATCTTTAACAGAAGCTGGCTATGAGCTGCCCTTTGGATTATCGGGCAATTTAATCCAAGAAATGTAGGGCAAACGTTCTGGCTATTTTTAATATTATTTTCTTTTTAATGCCAGGTGATGGTTTCCTTATAGTACGAATGGCACCAGCTCAGGCTGTGCCAGTCAGGGACCTAATCCCACCTCCACGAGGTTTGTCTTTACCTCTGCAGCTGTTACCTCCAGCTTTTCTTTGGAGCGTTTCAGAGGCAAAGCATGCCTTTCCCTGCTTTCCTCCAGTTTGATTTCCATCAGTGAGGTTCTGTTATATTCTCTTAGCCACTCTGACAGGGACCTGTCCCCTTGCTTTCTGGTGCGTGCATGCTGGGAAAAGGTGTTTACCCCTGCTTGGACCAGTTTGGCTTACCTCCTGCTTCTGAAAGATGTGATGGGATCTTGCTTTTGTCTGACAGGTTTTGGATGCTTCTTGTGGATGGGTGTTTCTGTGCTACTCGGGGGGCAGCCTCTGCCCCGGCTCTGCCTGTCGGTGAGCAGAGGCTGGAGAGGTTCTGGAGAACCCTTGTGTGTCACCTTTGGTTGGAGTAACTGAAATGAAGGGGGTGTGCATGAGAGAGAGGGTGGCCAAACACAGAAATTCATAGAGATTTCCAAAGGTTTTGCTAGAGGATGAGAGTATTTGGCTGAGATCAGAAAATGGCATTTTCCATTGAAAGTGAGTCAGGTTAAGCAACTTCTTATTTTATTTTCAACAGCTTGAAAAACAAAATACATTTCAGCTTCTCCCATTTCCTTTAATTGCTTTTACTTTAAAGGTAACTGCACACAGAGATTGCATTACAGCATCTTCTGTAATTTATATTTCTTCCAGTGGATCATTTTCCCACTGTGCTATGTTTTTGTTAAACAGTAATCCCTAAGAAATTTATTGCTTGGAGAAATGGTCTGCTACTTAATTGCTGGAGGGCAAATGTAGGAAAAGTTCCATTTTTATCATCTAGTGACAAGGCTGAATGGTGAGGCTGATTTTTCAAGAGGAGTATTTCCTACAGGCTGTAGCTACTGGTCTAGAGTAACAGCAAGATTATGCAGGAGGGTTGTGGGGGGAGGCTGTTGGTTTTTTGGTTGTTTTTTTTTTTTTTTTGTTTGTTTGTTTGTTTGTTTTTGAGGAAAAGAGAAGCAGCTGCGGGGAAGCTGAACAACTGCTTTAGAATGTTGTTGATTGCTTTTGGCAATTGTTTTCTGTTAATCTACCTACCCAGTGCAAAACACGCAGACATTTCTAGTTTAACAGTTCAGGGCACACCTTGAGTACAAAAGTAAACATCTAGGATACCTCATCCTGCAAAGATCAGAGCACTCTGTCACTGACGTGTACTTTCTGTATCTGCATACCTTTAGCGATGTGAGGCTAATCCTGTTATCTCCTGAGGTTCTGTTCATACATGTAATAGGTGACTTGCAAGCTTCCCATAGAAAGGAAAGAGCTGGAAATTGACAAAGATGGAAAGATTTGCTTAAGGTGTCCACAGCATGGCCAAGTCCCTTTTCACTAATGCCTTTATGAATCCTCCAAAAGTAAGAGCCAGGTGGCATCCCTGGTATGTTTTCTGCAGTTCATGTCAAAGTCATCTGCTTTGCAGCTGAGGCTGAGATGAAGCCTTCAGAGATGACACTGGGGTGTCACTCAAGGACAAGATACCAACCTCACGCATAAACACGTGCATGAGAAGAGTAATTCAGACCTCCCTGCGGTCCCCACACAACTAGGGTCTGCCTGACAGGTTTACTGAAAGGCCTTGGCTTTATTGTTAAGTAGAGTTAAAAGGATTCTAAAAAAGATCTTTGGGGCAGAATCCACCTTTGTTAAAATCTGTCTGCAGGCTGGATTCCTGCCCTTCTTTCTTTTTCTGCTCTCTGGTTGTGTAAAGGGGAAGCTGGACCATAAAACACCAAAGAGAATTGGTTGGGATTAAAACTTTAGTATTAATCCCCAAACGCATAGTTTTTACAGGTGTTTAGATTTTATTATTCCACTGCCTCCGCCTGCTAACTTCGGTATGTGCAAGAAGATGGTAATGACTGAGTGGGTAGCACCTTAATTTTCCCACCTTGCACCCCTTGACACCCTGCTCCACCACTGAATCCTTTAACATCATGCACAAGGTTAAAGCTCTCCTTCATCCACGCTGGAACCTCCAGCTGCTACTGGAGGATGCTGGAGCATCCCATCATCTGGCCTAGCCCTGAACAGAAGAAGCTGTCAGATGTTAAGTGAAAAACACAGATGAAATGCAACACCCACGGAGAAAGGGGGTAAAGGGAGGAGGGTGGGAGTACGATGCAATTTACTGAAAACTCACAGAGGCAGACACAAAGTCATGCTTTGGCAAATCCAGTTCTTACAGCCAAGCGTGGGTCATTTAAAACCTCTTGTCTGCACCCCAAATCCATGTTGTTCCTAGTAAATGGGCTGACATCACCCCTTAATCAAATCTCTCCACGGTGCAGTCTGTTACCATAGCCATTACAGGGAAGATAAGGTCCTAACCAAGTTAGCCTTGAAAGCTACATGATGTAATTACCGATGTAACATGGCTGCTTGAAGTAAGAGAGAAAGAATTTTTCCTCCCCTCTTTCCTCTGGGGTTTGCAAAAAAACCATCAGCTTGCCTCAGACACAGACTTTCAAGCACCAAAGCAAAATAGCTTTGGGCTGCAATTAGCACATGTTGGCTGCTCACAGGCTCCTCTCCCCAGGCTGGGTCCTGCTCCATGGTTCCTCCTCGCTCCCAGCTCAGGCTCGTTTTAGCGGATCTGATAGCTGCAGATGAAATGGACTGATGGAAACTGGAAACCGGCTGAACCATTCTTACAGACTTTCTGTCATTCCTATTAAAAAATTTCCCCCTGGAAGTCAGACAGGCAGCTCTCAGGCGGAGGAAAGGCACTCTGGAGACAGCAGCAAAATTGCACTGCACGGCTAAGGCTGTTCAGCCGTAATTTATGTGCAGAAACCAGCGTAAGAGTTCGTTATAGCCGGAGTGAATGTGAAGCAGCTGATAGCTGTTTGCCAGGTGGAGGGTCGGAACAGCAGTTCTGCTCCGTCCTCGATAATACAGTTCTTTCCTGGCAGGAGTCTAATCCACGGCCAGCGTGGTGCCCGCCAGCCCCGCACCCCCTGCCTCCTACCAGTCCCTGCTGGCCAAACGTGAGTTACTGGTGTCATCAGAACCAATACGCAGTAAATTGCAATGAGTCAATGACACGGTGCTGGTACCTGCAGCAAAAGACAGTTATAGCCACATCCAAATGTCAAGTCAAATGCTAGCTTCAGAAAAAAAAAATCTACCAGGAGCATTAGGTATGATGGCTAATTTAAAACAGAATTGGATTATTATCTCTCTGGATGACACTTGGAAGAAGATGACATTTCTCCTTTCCTTGGAGCGGGATTTGGCTCTTAAGATAGGTGGAAGGGCCCCATTTCCATTTGTAGACACATAAATAAATCTGTTGTTTTAAGCGATGCTAGTTAGCAGCTCCGCTGCGTTCGCTCCCCCTTTGGCTGCTACGTAGACAGTTGGCACTTCTAATGCCTTAGTACTACTGAACTGGTTTGTTACCACCAACATGGAAAACCTGGAAGATTTACTTTACAAAAGGGCTTCCCAAGCCTACAAAAGGAACGCTGCTTCTGCCCGGACCCACGGAGACACGCGGGCACATGAGCAGTGTTGCCGGAGTGACCGCGCTCCACCAGCATCCCGCATCCCAGGCATCCCCCAGCCACCAGGAACCCGGACACTTGCAAAGGGAATTTCCCCCTTATTTCATTTCCAGTGACTCCTCAAGGCTTCGTGTCTCTCTGTGATCACGGTGCTGTGGCGTGGGCCAAGGTAATGCTGAGATTTATGGCAGGCCAGGAACACCGGGAAGCAAAGCCAGTTTGGGATGTCGTTCTAGGCGTGCGTGGGGATTTAGGCTGAGGCTTATTTAAAGATGCTCCATTGCCACTCAGCCGCTGTCAGCTGTGGGCTGTGGGCTGCCACATGACAGCTGACAGCTGTAACGCTATAGGTGACGTGTCTACTGCAGAAATAATCACCAGATTAATGAACCTACTGCAGTTGTTAGATATTATTTCAGATTCTCTTTTGCACTTACAGTCCTGGATTATCCCCTTCCTGATCTCTGTTATTTCAAGCAAGACGTGCACATCTCAATGTAAGGATTGCATGAGTTTAGGAACACCTCTGATTGCTGTTCCAGCTAAATGTGAAATGGATAGAGATCTTTTTAAAAAGTCAGAGGAGAACCCCACTCCCCTGGCCCAGGAATGACTGTGGCTTTGCATGAAGTGGAAAGGATCCACCCTGAAGAGTTTGTGTGTGTCACTGAAAGTTTGGGGGGAACAGGATAGGTACAGATGGGATGTTCCCCATCATTCTGGGATCCAGAGAGCTCCTTTGACCTGTAGAGACACTTTGCTCCTTGAGGATGCTGATTTTCCACCAGAGTTCCCACACCTCATTAAACTGCAAGTAACAAAAATCAAGCAACATTTTTCCTGGGAACTGTTATCAGCCAGACTCCGGGAGAACTTTTGCGCAATGCTTTCAGTCCTTTCTTTTGCTTATCAGGAAATGTAAAAATTTTTTAATGGTACCGTGCTTGAGTTCAGATGTGCAGAGGCTGTGGGCCAGACGTCATTTCACCCAGCACTCCCGTGTGCATGCGCCGCTTGTCTCAGGGCATTGCTTGCTCCAGTCTCCCCGTTATCACCAGCCAGCGGCTTCTCTTATTTCTGCTCCTCCCTCAGATCTTCTGTGGCAAAACCACCGAGCCTCCTGCAGCTGCCTGTGGTCTAACACAGTGTTACGAGGAGGGCTGGCTCCTCTCTGCTTCCATCGCTACTGCCACTGAGGTTGTTTAAACAGGCAGCCAGTGTCCAGCGTGCGCCCGTGATTCTTCCTGGTTAAACTGCGCTAACGATTTAGAAAGAGATGTTTCAAAGGCAGCCTGCTATGAGGCTTCCATTCCCCTTATTTACATCTTTTTTGGTATTAACTGCCATTAACAAACCCCAGCGTTGCGGTAACACCCCTCTAAGAGCGCTGAGCTTTGAGCTTTGCCTTCACGCTTTTGGGCAGCTGCTGTGACACCGCCCAGCACCGCTGCTTACTGAGAGCTGCTAATTGAAGGCAGAATGAAGCAAACCTTTGCTCTTTCTTCAAGCAAACCGATGGACAAGGATTTGTGCAGACACTCCGCTGAGCATGGTGGAAAAGTGGTGTGCTAAAGTCGGTGCTGGAAGGGGAGGTTCAGTGCTGGAAGGGGAGATTCGGTGCTGGAAGGGGAGGTTTGGTGCTGGAAGGGCAGGTTTGGTGCTGGAAGGGGAGGTTCAGTGCTGGAAGGGCAGGTTCGGTGCTGGAAGGGGAGATTCGATGCTGGAAGGGGAGGTTTGGTGCTGGAAGGGCAGGTTTGGTGCTGGAAGGGGAGGTTCAGTGCTGGAAGGGCAGGTTCGGTGCTGGAAGGGGAGATTCGATGCTGGAAGGGGAGGTTTGAGGCTGGAAGGGCAGGTTTGGTGCTGGAAGAGCAGGTTTGGTGCTGGAAGGGCAGGTTTGGGGCTGGAGGGGGAGGGTTCTTGGTCTTGCCCAGCAGGTTGGCCTGTTCTCATCCCCGGAGCACAGCGCGTTAAGGTGATCTGCACATGCGAATGCTGCTCTCTAGAGTTTTAAATCAGGAGTCTGTATAGGCTTTATCATCAGGTTTTAGGTAAGACAAAAACCTTGAGGAGAAACATGTGGTTATTATATGAGCGAAGGAGCTTCACTTCTTTGCCCAGCCCTCCCCAAAGCAGTCGGAGAATAAAGAGTGCAAGTACAAAAGTAAAAATGTGAGCTGTTTCTGTTATGCTGTCCCGTTTCTGCTTTACTGCTAGAAAACCTCTGCTCAGAGGGTATCGTTTCAGGGGGCACCAGGGGACTGTACCGTCATGTCTTGCATCAGAAGTGAGCGTACGCCAGAGGTGCGTGCCCCAAATTCCACTCACTTTGTGAGGGTCTTTTCTTTCTCTGCACTGAGGAAATTACTATTTTCCCTTATCAGCTTAGATACAGCCTGCTACCTCCTAAAAAGGACTATTGGATGTAGTAAAAGCACATACTGAGACTTTTCTCAAGGTGTGAAGTCAAGTTGGGCCAAGATGACAACTGAAGTTCTGAGGAAAAAGCCTTGGTGCTGAGGGGCACGTGCACACGGTCTGAGCACTCTGCTGCAAATCTCACCCTGTGCTGCTCTTCCACCCAGTGAGGGAGAAGAACTTTTGAGGGCTTGATGTACACACCACTGACAGGCTGTTCCGTGCTGTCCAAAAGCTTGATAAGTCCAATCCTGGTCATAAAACTTTCCTTAAGGAGGTGCTGGCAAAGATTTGGAGGTTCAAGGATTTTAAAAGCTCATAAGGACTATTACAGTCACTCCGTCTGAACTCCATATAATACAGGCCATTTAATTTCACTCATTGGTCTCTAAATTTAGAGGAACAGCTTCTTAGCGAAGGAGTCTTGATGTCTTTTGGAAAGACATCCAGCCTTGATGTGAAGACTACAGGAGATGGTGAATGTTCCTCATCCCTTGATAACAGTTACCACTGCTTAATTACTAACACTTTAAAATTCTTCTGTCTGTGTCTATTAAACTAAAAAGCTTTCTCATCTGTGAAATATTTGCCCACTCGGTATTTACAGTGGTTAAACCACCTTTTCCCTTTGCTGTCGGTGTGGGCACGGTGTTAAGCCCAGAGAAGGAAGGACTGTTTCCCTGCCTTGATTCAGCCTTGGCAGTTTCCCTGAGCCAACCCTATTTTATACGCCTTTTTGGAAACAAAGTATGGACACCAGGACAGGAATAGGTTTCTAGAAATGGCTTTGGGAAAAGGTTAGTACAATCTACTTCTCCTTTTCCTGGAGAACCTGTTTTGGCAGGGAAGTGCTGAAACATCTCAGCCAGGGAAGTTTTACCTTGTCCTTTAAAAGGTCTCTAAACACTTGGAGGAATTAAAACACCAACAGCTCCTGGCAAGTTCAGTGAAGTTTTGCTGTATCAAGAAACAAAAGAGAAGCGCTGACTAACGCCTTGTAGCTCATTTTCCATCTATCACAAAGGAGGAGGGCAAAGGGTTACTGGGAACTGCTTGTAATTGCAGGTTTCAAAGGATGTGATTACAATTTGCCTCTATTGTGAAAGCTCAAGTTTGGAAATAATTGCTTTGTTTAACTTCGGCTCTGTTCATTTTGCACCGCATTTAAAAACACTCAAGAATATCTTTAGAGCTGCATATTCATCAGTAACTGGCAGAGTGACCCAGTAACGTAGGAGTAGCACTCCTGAGCCCAGACTATTTTCTTGGAGTCAAATACAACCAAAATACTGGTTGCATTGAACCCTGAAGTATATAGACATCAGACAGCCCATCAACAGCAACACAGGGTAGCTGAGCTAAAGACTTAAATAGAATTAACGGCCCCAGTGCAGTGTTATGTCTGCTGAGCTCTCCTTTCACATTTGCCTGCTTTTAGGGAGACGGAGGTTTTAGCTCTAACAGTTGCTGGTGGTTTCTGCAGCATTGATTTGTTCTGATGAGCAGAAGAAACTTGCCGTGTATTTTTTTCAGCTCTGCCTGAGATATTTCCTACAAAGGAAGCAAGTAAAACTTCTGAAACCTCATTCTGGCTTAAAAAAATAGCCAAGTTATTCTTGCACTAAACCTCACTTTGCATTCCCTCTCCACTAGGGCAATAAACACATAATTTACTCATTAATTTTGTTGCTCTGGCTGCTGACTGAATAATTACCTGTGAATTTTGCTTTCTCCCTTCGTGGGTTGCCAGTCTACATGCAACCAAGTTTACTCCCAGTGAGGGTCATTCCTGCCCACAGGCCCAGCAGAAGGGCTGCACAGCACAGGCGTACAGTCCCAAAATACCCGCTGGAAGTAAATTGACGTAAACCTTCAGCTTACATTTGCTTGTTGGAAAAATAAAAATAGATAAATCGCTGCCCTTCCGTTTTCAAAGAGCCCAGCGCAAGCTGTTCCACTCCAGGTCTTGCAGTAGCCCAGCGTGAGATGCAGCCACGTTCTGCTCTCTGAGATCTCACGCAGGTTTGTGCTGTGCCCACACCTACCTCCTACGGTCCTCTGGATGCCTGGAGCCTGTTTAAAACCTCCAAGCCACCATTAGAATTTACAGTTCTACTAACAGGCTTTATTCCCTCCCTCTATTTTTCAGCACACACCTGGGAACCCAGATTTTATTCTTACATGTCTACAGCATGTCAGTGTCTCCCGAGTCCTCGGTGCTTTGGCCTTTTACCCATCTGGCTGCCTTCAGTCCTCGGCAAGAGATATGGCTTAGGGGCAGAGCAGCCAGGTGCAAATGCTGCAGCCCTAGCAGCTGGCTCGGTGGATTTATCTGTTTTCTTTGCTGTTGGGCTTATTCCCATCACCGAGGACTCTTTGGTGCTGAGGCTACAGCGCTCGCTTTTGAAAATTTCAGTCCCATTCTCCAGCTGAGTGTCCAAGAGCAAACAAAAGCCAGCAGCCTCCAAACGGATTAAACACCTTCCTGGAGAACGCACCCTGGCTGCATAGCAAAGGTGCAAAATGAATGTTTAAGGCAGAAATTCCACCCCAGCTCCAGCCCTGTGCAGCAGCCGGGAAGCCGGGCTGCAGCCAGCGCAAGGGGCTGTGCAGCCAGAGGTTTGCAGCTGGCCTTCGCAGTACCGTGCAGCATGCACCTCGAAGTGCTCCTGCAAATATCAATAAAGGCTCCGGACACCTCTCGTTTATCTCCGTTGTGCAGGCGGGTAGGATGGAGGGAGACCTTTCAGGGAGTCCCGCAGGGCTGCGCTGAGCTTCTGCAGCGTAATCAAGATTAAAACACCTGCAGTCATTGTGTCGGTCTGAAACCGTCCTGCCCTGCTGGACCAGGGAACAGGGCTGAGGGGTCTAATTTTTCAGCCTCTAGCTTTTCAGGGCTGACTAGGTGCCCTTGCATATAGTCAAGGGTAATTTTAGTTAGTCAACGTTGTAATTTGTTGCTTCTCTCCTGAAGCATTTTTCTTCTCAGGGTGGGGGCACTTACAAAGATCGCTTCATGCACAGTGTGTCATTCTCTGAAGCCAAACTGGAAGTATGTCCCTACTTCAGCTCTACTCCTATCATCCATGCCTGGGAATCTTTAGTACTCAATCTTTTTTGAGGTCAGCACTTTTGTCCCTTCTTTTCATGTTTGGAGGGAAAGCAAATGCTTCTTTAGGATCTGTGCAAAGCACCTACGTGCGTTTGCAGCACCTAGGGACCCCCGACCCCCCAGAGAGCTGCCTAATTAAACACGAACTTGCTCACTCAGCCAAGCTCCATGGCTCAGCTACTGCCCCCCTGCTGTGCCACCCCCAGCCAGCGCCTGCTGCATCGTGGAGCAGCCAGTTAGACATGAAGAGGCTCCGTCGCCTTTCATGTTCACACATCACAGCTGCCACTCTCAGACCACTTAATAATTATTTTTCCTTTTTGTGGATTAGGACTATCAGGGCAATGCAGTTTCTTTACAGCTTTCCTGTGAATGGCCTGATTGCATTTGGGGGAGCATGTATGGAAGTGGCTCTATTTAAAGCATAGGTGCTGAAGACAACCAGAATCAAGTTTCTAGAGCAGGGAACATACTTCCAACAGAGCGCATAGCCAGATGCTCGTGCTGCAGAGTCAGCATCATAGGAGTCAGGAGGCCAAGCTGCTACAGATACTAGCCAGCCCATTCCTCCCGTCTGCTCCGTGTCTGTCTGCTGTCATTTAACACGTTTTGGTTGTTGCCTCTTCTCCGAGCTGCCACCATTCTGGATGTAATGAAACACTTTTTGAAAAATGAAGTTCTCGCTGTATAAAACTTCAACAAAAACTTGCCTAGCCATCAGCTTCCCAGTCTCCCATTCCTTACCACAGCCAGGCATTTAGAAAGCTCCACCAAGCTGGAAAGCTGAATTTGTTCAGGAGAGATTATTGTACTGCCTTTCTCTTTTGTCCCAGAGGCAATCCTTTTAGATTAAGGAGTTTAAAAGAAAACACAGATTGTAATCTGTTTCACGTAGTTTCTCTGTGAACTGCTTTATAGAGTTGCCTACAAGAAAAAGAGCTGAAGCCGGGGAGAATGGTGAGCAGATAGTGAACACGCACATACACGCGCTTGTCACCACATCGGGCTGTTTTGGGAAAATACCAAACTCCCATTTTGCCGCATCAGGGACAAGTAACCTGCCTCACGGGCAGGCTGGTGGCACCCATGGTGACCTGGAAGGGTCTGGATTGCGGTGGCTCTGGGGGATTGAGGGTGAGCAGCTCCCCATTTCAGCCCAGCTCTGCTCCCCACCTCCTAAAGCCACAGGGCTGTGGGACAGCAGCGAAACAGGCACGACCCCCCCTGCGCGTGCAGCATCACCGCTGGCAACATCTGTCTCGGTCACAAGGAGGAGCACTTGGCCTCACTTTAGCTAATGGAGATGCTGCAGGACCCAGGGGACTACGTGAGCCCCTGACACCCTTTCCAAGGTCTCCTTGGTTTATTCACTGCTGATAAGGAGCTTATTTCATCAGAGCTCTGTGGGCTGGCCGCTCCCCTTCATCAGCCGATACCTGAAATACACGTTGCTGCTGTCTGCCTAGGAATAGCTATGTTGCTGTAAGGCATCTCCCAGCATAGCCCTGAAGAAGAGCGCAGGCATCCTCAGAAAGCCCCAGCGAGCCCGAGCGAGCTT
Source organism: Falco punctatus (assembly GCF_963210335.1). Classification (NCBI taxonomy): domain Eukaryota; kingdom Metazoa; phylum Chordata; class Aves; order Falconiformes; family Falconidae; genus Falco; species Falco punctatus. The sequence goes on along the minus strand of NC_137596.1, from coordinate 1,934,728 downwards.
GGAAATACATCAGGAGAAACAACCGACAGAAGGCATGGATGGAGACGAGGGAGCGAGGGAGGACGGAGCATTGGAACTTGGCCGGCAATGTTGATGGGTGGTTAGATCTATCCAAGAGGGAAATGACCTTTGTCCCCACTTGTGGTGGGCTGACCCTAGCTGGATGCCGGGTGCCCACCACAGCTGCTCCATCACTCCCCTCCTCAACTGGACAGGGGAGACAAAATACAATGAAAGGCTTATGGGTCAAGATCAGGACAGGGAGATCACTCAGCAGTTGCTGTCATGGGCAAAACAGACTCGGCTTGGGGAAAATTAGTTTAATTTATTACCATTCAAATCAGAAAAATGCCTTTCCCTCACCCCTCCCTTCTTCTTGGGCTTAACTTAATTCCCGTTTTCTCTACCTCCTCTTCCCGAGCGGCGCAGGGGATGGGGCTGCCGTCAGTCCATCACACGCTGTCTCTGCTGCTCCTTCCTCCTCACACTCTGCCCCTGACCCTGGGCTGCAGAAGGGGATCTGCTCCCCCGTGGGCTCCGTGGGCTGGGGGCACAGCCTGCCTCGCCAGGGTCTTCATCACGGGTTGCTGGGGCATCTCTGCTCCGTGCCTGGAGCCCCCCCACCTCCTCCTGCCCTGACCTGGGGGGCTGCAGGGCTGCTGCTCTCACATCACCACACCCCTTTCTCCTGCTGGTGCAGATTGTTGGGGGGTTTTTTCCTTCTTAAATCCATCATCCCAGCAGTGCTCCCACCATCGCCGATGGGCTCAGCCTTGGCTGGTGGTGGGTCCTTCTGGGAGCTGGCTGGCGTGGGCTCCATCGGGCATGGGGGGAGCTCCTGCCACCTTCTCACAGCAGCCCCCTGCTACCAGACCCTTGCCAGGCAAACCCAGTACACCACCACATATAAACTTATATTTCTCTTTGTTAGTCAAAATCTGCTTTCTTTTGATTCGATCATGGGATGTTTTCATTGAGCAGGCCAAATCTGCAAAAAGAAAAAAGATGACAATTTAAAATCTTCATTTTCATCTAAGTGTTCCCCAAGAAAAACACAGATTTAGTGACAATTCCTGCAAGTTTGCTGGGACCAATTCTGCCTGCCCAGTCACAGCAATAGCTGGACTGAATGACTGCTCTCGGGGGAGAATAAACAGACTGTACTTCTTGCCTGCACTTTGCATTTTGGCCAAGGACATATCTGGTTTATTGACATGTGTTGTTAAATAGGCGATACCCGCCTTCAGTGTATTGGATTTGTCTGTATGGCGCTCATGAAAGTATTCAGACACTGACGAGCTCAGAACTGTTTTCTTCCCCCTTTCTTGTCTCCCTTTGCACTGTTTTCTCTGTTCTGATGAACTAGAGAAAATGCCTGTAAACATTATACTACCGTAACTCACTCATGCTCTATCTATATATTTACATAAAGCTTATAGCAAGAGGATCTTGGTGTCTAGTTGGGACCTTACATGAATAAGTAGAATCGTTCTCCCTTTTTGCTGTCTTTCATTCTTGCCCATGGTTCACTGCTTTTCTCTTATTCTCAGTTTTTCCTTTCAAATCCAATATACTTGTTCAAATGGGCTTGTCCAAACTGAGTGATGAAATCTTTAATTGCTTTAGGGTTCACGGGTGTTTGTAGGCTGTGAGCTGCGCAATATTTTCTGCTCCATTTGCCCAGGGCCGCAAAACCACGGTCTGCCCTGTTAGGACTTATCTGTGTAGAGCAACCTCTCAAAACATTAAATTAATCGAATATTTATTTTCATACCTTTATTGTTCTACCCTTTTAAACCTTAGACAATGAGATGGATAAGAAGAAATGTGTACTTTCTGCATTCTATTACAGCGATTTGGGAAAAGGATAGCAATGCAACACTGCAGTCACGGGGAGTTATATCCAAAACATGCAAAGTTGCATTGCAGAGTGAATGGTCTATTGATCCTACTTTTTTTCAATTCCTTTCAAGAAATCTCTCCTGCTTTCTTCCTGTTATTACAGCTGTACCTTTCAGTTTATAGCTACAGATCTCAACCCTATTGCAGGGCCCTTTCTGCCAACCATTCCAGTCCCTTAGAGAAGAAGACTACCTTCAATTTGTCCCTGTCAAAGGAGACACCTTCTGTACGCGACTCCCTTGACACTAGCGCAGGGAAATCCCTTCAAACCATCTGCAGGCATCCTTGCGATGCTGAGGTACACAGTCCTGCTCCGGCTCAGGGAGTTTATGGCTGTCAGTGCAGAAGGATTCCAGTGCTGCACCTCGCTGTTACGGTGTGAAGTCTGCATAGTGGCTTTGGAGGACTCAGCCTGATATCCTTGGGCTGATTGGGATTTTTTTGTCCTTTTTGTATTCTTCACTCAGTGCCTAGCTACATGTGCCCGGCAGTGGCAGGTTCAACTGACACAAAGAATGGAAGAGCCATTTAAACTTCCTCTGCTAAAGGCATCAGGTCTACCACGTAGGTGTCATGGTCTACGTGCCAAGGAGAAATAGGCTCTGCTTTTCCCTACTTTTTTATCCAAGGGTCAACTAGAGCATTTTAATCTCTAAGACTGATTAATCCATCACAAACCTCCCTGGAAATAAGCTAATGAGAGAAAATCCAAGCAGCAAGTAAACAGCAGAATGGCATCGAGACAGGTGCAAAACCAGTAGCTGCCTTTTGACATACTAATCAAATTATGAGGCATGAGTTTCTCTTTGTACTAAGCAAAATAAATACTCTTAACCCAGAAACACTTAGGGGGAAAAAATGCCGAGAGACTCATAAAACTGTGACTGCAGTATTTGCATTGATAATTTTAACCGGCACTTTACAGTGTGGCATTTCATTCATATGCTTAAGGCAAAAAAATCTATCCCCAAGTCAAAAAACATTAAAGTAAGAAATGGATTTCAATAAAACAGGATATAAAAACAAGAAATAACTATAAATGGAATTGAAAGCAAACTGCATAGAGCTCCAGAGTGAGCCTTTCTTTTCTATTCCAGAAACTTTACCTCTTACAGCTGTATTCATACCTAATTTCCTAAGAATTTACTGCTTATGGTAATATTCAGTGATCCTTCAGTCACAGGGTTTTGTCTGCCCATTTCCATATCTCCTACAAATTAACCAAGAGCAGGTATTAAGCCTTCCTCTTCTTAGCATCAGATCTACCAACGCTGGCATGAGCAGAAGGACAATTTCTAGATTGCATAAGTGATGAAATGTGGGAAGTGGTGTCAGAGGAGCAGAACAGGTAAAGAAGAAAAAACCCTCGCTGAAGACAGAAAACGTGAAAGGATTTGCATTTCAGCAATGATTTTTTTTTCCCCATAGATACAAATGCCGGAGTTGACATGACTGCAAAAAGACCACTACCGTGTGAAAGCTGGCTCCGCTATGAAAAATGTGAAGTGACTTTTCAGCATGAATTCACAGTATTGCCAAGAGGGTAAGTGCTCTCTTCCAAAGCTTGGAAAAAGGCAAAAAGAAAAGGGTAAATTTCACCCAGAATCAAATAAAGAAACAATCAAAACCGTTTTCACGTGTGAAAACTCACAGAGCTGGCAGAGGTGGATCGTTTCATGCTCCGTACATCAGTGTTAACGATGCCACTGCTCTGTAGTTCGTCAGTCAAGGGGCACAGGGACTGAGCTCTGCCAGGGCAAGGTTCCCCAGTTTTCACTCAGTGGCCCAGAAAATGACTCTTCCGTCCCTCAGGACCAAGCAATTACCGGAGTGGGACAGACCAGAACACTGCCTGGTCGAATGGTCTGTTTCCAGCAGCAGCAGCCAGGACCAGCTGCTTTAGAGAAGGTGCTTGGCAGCCTGCAGAGGCTGTTACGGAGAGTTTTCCAGGGACAAACCTTTCCTCTCTGGCGCTGGTGCCAAACCTGATGCAGGTGTAACACGCAGAGCTGCAAATTTTCTAAACTCTCTGATCCAGCTTCGCTGCCCCTTCCCGGCCTCTTTAAGCCATAAACGGATTAGGGCTTGGCCTCATTCATCCCAATGGAAATCTGTCTAGCCTGCAGAGGTCTGCGGGTGGTGCAAGGTCACTGAGTTTAGCTCTCCCATCCCTGACTTTGCACAGTCCAGGGTTTCTCCTGCACTCTTTCGGGGGACAGTGGGGTGCCTTGCAGCTGAATATCACCTCCAGCTGCCCTTAACGCTCGCTCACTTGAGGCGAAGAGATGGGAAGGAAGATCAGGGAGTCGCACGAGCTCCCTCTTCATTGCTGGGACCTCAGCTGCAAGGAGGAGTCCCTGACACGTGGGCAATCGTACCAGTCTGCCCAGTACCCAGGTGCAAAGTACTGCTGAAGGGAGACGCATGCGAAGCTGGTTCCCAGCTGTTTGCTTGAGCTCAACAATCCAGCCTCTTCCACTGCTCTTCCCCCCTACTGCGATTTCGCTTTTGCCACTGAAAGAGACTTTCCCAGCGCTTGTTACATCTATAGCTGAATAGTTCCCTTGATTTCTGCGCTTGGGTATGAACTATTCCCAAATAAAGATGGCATGTAAGCCTTAATATGAATGATTGCTTAGCTGGAAAGGGAGGTGTGAGTGTAATGGCAGTGGAGGAGAGCGAGCAGTAAATGAGTATCTCACACAGGGAGAAAACAGCTCTGATTTCTATTATCTCAGTAATAAATGGCTGTTTGACATCCTTCAGTGTTACTATATATGGTGTGATATTGCAGTACACACTGTATAACTCAGTTACTCAGTGCAAGAGGCTGTGGCATCCTTCCAAAATCTAATATACGTGAAAGAGTAATTTCTGCAAGGAACTCATCTCTATCACTGTCATGGATTTGCTGAAGAAACTGATTGGCAACCAGTTATCTAGGGGGGGATTTTTAAAAGAGTATACGTTTAATATTTTATCATTTTACATGGATCAAATAGAACGTTAAGCATAAAGTCACTGCTATTGTGAGCCTGTGAAAATGAGCAGAATTTACTGGAGGAGTAGGTTAGACCCTGAGTTAAAAGAAGGGGATGCTTTCCTGGGAAAGAGCTGCTTTTCAAGTTGACTCTTTATTTTACTTTCTTTTCCATCTAAACCTACACTAAAACCCCAGAAATGAGAGACGAAATTGAAGGCACTCTGTTAGCAGATGCATGGGAGATCATGTATTTCATGATAAAATACCATGCCTGGCCTCGGGTGTGACATTTAAAAGCAGTAGAACGCCCTGTGTAAAAGAAAGTGATCTGTAAAGGGTGGAAATCTTTTGTAACCGGCAGGCGTGAGGTGTTTGATAAACAACCTGTCGCAATCTTCAGAGTCTGGTTCCACAAGTGACGCCGTAGGGATAGTCCCTTTGGGCTGATGGTCAGCCGCATCCCTAGTCTGTTCTCACCCTCACCTTTCCTGCAATTAATACTCTTTGCCATCAGCCAGGTCTCCGCTGAACACGCAGCATGGGCCCTAACACGGGTTCCCAGGCACCGATCAGTGACCATTAACCTTCAGCCTGGTGAGCCAGCCCGACTCTGACCCAACCATCAGCCCATCCCTGAGGTCCATCCTCAGCTTCTAAACAAAATGCTGCCAGAGACAGTGTGAAAACCTTACTACATTGCATCTTCCTCTTGTCCTTTAGCCTTACTGTCACGCTGGCCACTTTTTCCCAGCACCCTTGGAGCCTCCCACCCAGCCCCGTGAATTTGGATACATCTGGTGTCTCTAAATAGTCCCTAGCTTGTTACTCCCCCACATCAGAGGAGATTAAATCCGTGTTGGTGTTTCCTTCCCAGCTAGGATGACTTATGGGCACAGGCAGCAGAGCCCACGGTCTGATTGTGCTTGGGCGACCGCCTGAGCTGGCTGGAGGGCGCCGGGTTCAGGTCACACAGCCATCCCAGGCATCCTTCACCCAGGAATCGTCTTCCTCCTGCCTTCCCCACCCCGGTCCATATTTAACTTCCCAAGGCTCATTAACCACAAGCCTGCACCTTGTTACCACATCATTTCAGCGGTGTTATTTTTCGGCTGCAGTTATGCTTCAATTTGGAGTATTAATTTCCTTTAACACTTGCCCTATTAATCACTTTAACAATCAAATTAAGACAATTATTTTAATGAGTTAATGGATTATACAGAGCAGACGATACACATTTATAACCACTTATGCCAGAGCACTTTTATAAAAGTCAGCCTCGTCAATAATATATTAGACCATAAATGTACTCCTATAGGGTCGGGGGAAGGGATGGGAAAGTGTTCTGTTTGACTGATCTAAATATGTCTGCCTCATCTCTGTGGGAGCTTTTATGTGCTCTGGGCCTATTAAAATCAAGTGCCAGCCATTGAAAGGAAGAGCGGTTATTTTTTTCTGGGATATTAGTGCTAGATGGCAGGGTATTCTCTTTTAGATTGCCTCTAACCTGGCTGCTCTGGATATGTCACCAAAATGAGGCTTCTTTTATCACATTTTTCACGTATTTTCTGGAGTAGATGCTGCATTACAAAATGCCACCATTTTTCGGTTGCTTTACAGCTCTCTGCTCCTCATGTGGAAATTTTGGCCTGAGGAAGTGGGGAATTATTCAGGTTTTGAGTCCTGACACCTTTCATATTTCGCTGATGAAAAGCGTGATTTCTCGTGGGATTCACCCTGCCAGGGCAATTTGGATTGACATTTCCAGGAGATGGAGAGGCAGCAAGGTTCAGGGCAGAGGGACCGAAGGCAGCCTGTGCAGGGACAGATGGACCTGCCTTCATTCCATGAGCCAGGCGTGGGCTTGTATAGACCAAGATTTTGTCATTGATGCTCGTAAGGAGTTTAAGAGCTTTAGACAAAAATACTTTTGCCATGATCAATAGAAGCCATATCTTTTGAAGGCTTCTGTAGCACTTGAGCATCTGAGAACAAAAGAGGCAGGGGAAAACCAGCTACTTAAGGCACTCTGGTTCCCTGCCTGTCTCAAACAGAAATTAGTAAGCTGGGACTGGGTGCAGAACACCAGCATCTACCGTTGGAGCTGAAGCGTGATAAGGGAACTCAAACTGAAGCACGTCATTTCCTTTGGACCAGTTTCTGGGTTTAAGTCTTCTACCCACAAGCAGCAAGGGCTCAGTTAAGTCTAACCGAAAATACACTTTTCTGTGTTGTGCACACTTGTGCAGGGAGCCCCACACCACCCAAGCAAACGGTGCCCCCATCAGAACAAGCCCCCATCACCCCTCATCTGGCTGAACTAGGAAAGCACTTGCGTCAGGACTTCCAGACTCATGACACTCAAGATAGAAAGCAACTGTTTAAAATGCCTTTCTAATGGCAGAGATATATCATCAGGGCTTTGCTTTCTGCAGCTCAATGCTATGATTGATCATACAATTTCATTGCGCAAAAATCCATCTATATTCCTGAAGCAGTTGCTGCTAAGATAATACTTCAGTTATGTGGCCATCTATACCAATAAACTCTGGGGCTTACAGATCTATTGGAATCTTTACAAGGGATATGCCACAATGCTGTGGAGATAAATGACGTCTTTCCAGTTTAAAGCATCGATTTCCAGAATCAAGGTATGTGCTTGTGGGTGGGATAGGAATATACATCAGAAAGACTAAATCAGAATGACCAGGATGAGTTGGGAGGAGCTGAAATACGTGTTATTGTGGCCTTAGTTACAGAGTTGGGGATATTTTTGTGTGTGTGTGTGACGGTTGTATTTAGGGTGTCCATATGGAAGATTCACCTTACTGTCCTTCAGAAAGGAGTAGTGGGTAGTAGGAAACTGCCGGATTATGCACGCTTGGTGTGTAAGGACCCTGGGCCCCGTCCCTAGCTGACTGTTGCCAGCTTGAGAAACATCAAAGGGATGTGTTTAGAAGAGCCTGAGCCAGGGAAGAGCCTTTGGCCATGGCTGTGTCGGCACGTAGTGCAGCCCAAGAGCCGAGGCTCTATGGCAGGCAACAACTGGTGGTGAGGACCCAATATCCCTGTTATAAGCACTGATGGCTTTTCCACAGGCCAGCTCTAGTAGGTCGCAGTAACTGAATGCCCAGTGGGCTCTGCCACATACCATGGGATGCACATTTTCCTGTTCAGTTTCCTTGGAAAGGAGTGCAGGATATGTCCTTCCGACGCATACTGGTGATCTGCACTGCGATGCTGGCTGAAATGCGCCTTCTGTTCGAGGAAGGGAGAATGAGAACTAAGCACTCACCCTTCCATGAAATACCCAGGATTTTAAAGGTAGTGGCTTTGCAAGATGAGCTTTAATCCTGCATTATTTCTTCTTGATCAGCAGAATCTGATCACCCCCGCTACCCAAGTAAAGCATTTAGCAAGGAAGGGATGTCTGCTGCTGCCTCCACACACAATGTTGGGGCCGCTGAAGATTCATTCCCTTAAAGCATTTTTATGTCTTTGGTGAAAAGTACATTAGAAATACATAATTTAAACTCACAACCCATTAATCTACATGCAAAAGCAAACTCGCAAATGGAAAGTATTTATTATTTGCCAACATCACATCTTTCCTGTTAACATCAGCAAGAGTAAGTGATGTTATTCTCTTTCTGGTTTGCTGGGCAGTTAGGGAGTTAATGGGGTGAAGCAAGCAAGTAGTCAGTCCATGAATCTTTCTTTTTTAAAAAAAGAAAAAGGCAGCACTGGTCTTGTGACATTTACTGCTCCACCAGCACATCAGAGAGAACACAGGAGTTACTCCCCTGAGCTGACCAAAACTTGCGTCCAAAGCCAGGCAGGGAAGGCACATGGAGGTCCCAGCTGCGCCCTGGGTGCTGAGCTGGCCCTGCATCTTGCCCTTGGGCAGGACAGGTCCCCCGTGTGCCTTCCCGGAGAGGAGCTGGATCCTTTAGGGTGTTATTAACATGCAGTTTGAATTGATACCGAGGAGAAATTCTGTCCTAGATTTCAGGTGTCACTTCCTACGTGCAGAAGTTCTAAGCCCTGGAGGTCGTTCACGACATGCCGTGTGCCGAGGCAGGTCCTTTTCAGGCTGAGGTATGGGCAGCACATCTTCCAAAGCTACTATACTCGACATAAAATTTAAGTTCTAATGTAAACCCCTCACATGATTACATTCAGATACCTTTTTTTTTTTTTTTTTTGCTTTGGTCTTCCACACCTATTACTGTTTCAAATCACAGTTACCTTAGAGTAACTTTTTAATAGCAAAATCAATTTACCCTAAGCAAAACTTCATTATCACAGAATTCTAATTAAAAAGGCATCTGATACAAAAAGCAGAGGATGGGAATGAGGAAAGTGCAAATCATTACTGTAGTTTTCTTCCAGATTGGTTTGCACTCTGAAAGAGGTACTTGCACCGGTGAAATGAACAGTGACCAGCACCTAACAGAAAACTTTGGGCATCTAATTTATAGGTTATTGCTTTATGTCATGTTCTTTCCTACTACGGGAACGGAGAACCAGAGGGGCCTTTTATTCTATCAAGTCCAATCCCCTGCTAAACATCACTTTTCTCAAATGGAAATGCTGGCAATTCCCACAGAGGTTTCCACCTGGCTGCTTTGATGTTAAGGTTGTACTTCAGGGCACTCTTGGTGCACGGGGCACCCCTCAGGTACTGCTTAGCCCTTCCCAGCTGGAGATACCAATAGCAATTCCTCCTAGATGGAAGTTCTGTGGCAACCAGGAGTAAAGACACCTGACCAGTCCCGCACTAGCAGCAACAGTAAAAAAAAAAAAAAAAAAAAAAAAAAAGAAGGAAACAAATCCTACAAGTTCTTGAAAGGCGGAACATTAATCTGGTAAATAGAACGGTGGTCTAGTGCAAGATTGAGGACGTGATTATATGGTTACAAACCATACATCTGTTCCTACCTGCAGATGGAAAAGAACAACCTAAAGGTGGGTTTTTTTTCTGCAGTGCTAGTGCTGAATGTGGCACAGAAATGGATTTTTGAAATTTGATGAAATTAAATTTGGGGTACATATATTTGATCTCTAAATTGGATGACATGTCACTTTGACACAGAGCTGTTGTGAGTGTAAGTCACTGCGGCCGCTCATTTGTTCTGTGGTGGAGGCCATGTCAGCATTAAAAATTTGGGCACAGAACCAAATTAAAATGAGATGGGCAAAGCTGTGTCTCAAAAAAATCCAGAAATGCTATTAGAAAGCTAAGTGCATTAAATGCTGCGCTTTTCACTTTCTATCCCAAATGCTTCCTTATTTCCTACCACGCACATCTGCTCAAAGGCACTATTTCCATGATTTATATATGTTTTATTTTTATTGACACTTGTGCAGAGCTTCCCCGCTGAAATAAAGGAGATAATAAAAAATTACTGCCACGTTTATCACAGGTGTAAGTGTAAAACCTCAGTCGTGACTTATTTCTAGCTCCCCCAAAAAGTCAGGCTGGTGCTTTTCTCATTCTCAGCGCTTATTTGCATGGTGTTTGAAATTCCCTGTCAACGTGGGTTTCTTTGATTCTCTCTGGGGCCGAGAGGAGGTTCAAAATAATTCCTTAATCTCAGCGTTGTCTTGCTGGAGCGAAGCAGACAACGTCAGATGTTGTGGTCTCATGATTGTACTGAAAAGACAGCCTTCACCACGGCTTCCAGATTACGGCAAATTGTTATTGCTAAAATGTTAATGCAGTAATGCAATGAAAGTGATCTGAATTTGAGGACTCGGTGTAGCACCTGCGGGTCACAGCTCAGGAGCCACTCAGCTGGACAGTCTGGGCATAATATCACACTGGGATCAACGCCTTGAACTCTGCTCCCGGCTCAATGATGCCCCTAAGAAGAGCATCTCTAAGAAGAGCAGTGATATTCCTTCACCAACAGCCCATAACCACGTACCGTTCCTGTCCTACAGGGAGCAACGGCCACAGTCAACACAGCAGTTCCCCACACCATGGGAAGAGCGCAAAGGCGAGATAACCCTCAGGAGAAAGGATGTTTCCGTGGGTTACACTACAACTTAGGAGCCAGGGGAAGAAATAGGTTGGAGACATTGCTCTTCGTGCCCATTTGAAGGAGGCTGAGCGAGCGAGGACTCAGGCTGGTGAGGCTCTAGGACAGGAACGGGGCTGCGCTGCAAACATCAACTGTTCCAATGTGTGTCGCGGGGAGTTAGAGTTGGCTTGAGGTAGGTGGCAACAGATGGAGGAAGAACATATGAAAAATTGAAAACATGACCTGGGGTATGAAACTGGTGTCAAAGAGCAGGAGCAGACCACAGAGAAAGGACAATGCTGGTCCCAGGGATGACCTCGATGAGCAGGATGGCCAATTCCTAAGAAAGCAAAGTCCCTCACCCAACACTCAGGATGAGGTCTATTTCCTTGCCGAAGAAATTTATTCATGAAGAGCCCTGTTCTTCAGAAATTCCCACCATCAGAAATCCTCAAATCTAAGACATCTTCCTAAAATAAATTATTAACGAACGCTCACTGGCTCCCCCCACAAGTGCTCTATTACACCAGTGAAATAGAGGCCTTTCAGGCACTCTCCCTTTTTATTCTGCCTTGTGATTAACTGCACAATAAAAAAGATATTAAATGGGTATAAATTTTATACAGGCCCATCTAAATGGCAAACTATTATAACTACAACAATAAACAAGGGCTGTATTTTTCTGGAGCTGAAATGCAGCACGCATATGCACTGCGGCTATTGACTACCCCAGCTCCAGTCTTCTCCCAAGCCAACAAGACACTGGGGGAGCTGGACACCCCCAGCTCCCAGTTTGTGTGTGTACCAATGCTGGCAGCCCCCCGCACAGGACTCGGTCCCTCTTGCTTTTTGTTTGCAGGCTTCACATGCTCAGGCATCGAAATGAACAGCAGCTCTATGAACAAGGCTTCAGCCAGGGAGTTTTGTTCCTAGATCTTGCTGCAAAACAGGGATGGTTTTATTACCGGTGTCATTTCTGCTCCTATGATCTGGTTCAATTCTTTCTAGAAATGAGGGCAAGTCAGCAAACCGAACAGTGAGTAAGGCTTAATACTCTTACAATTCTGGCAGCGCAGAGGGCTACTAAAAAAAACCCACAAATGGATAAATGTAGATACAGAGGATTCCATGTGTCTGGAGTCCAAAGGTTAAAGCAGGCATCTGTCACAACGTGTCAGCCAGCAAACACATGTTTGCATTAAAATAAAAATAAAAATCACCAATAGCATCCTGGAGGCATGTGTTTATAAGGACACATCACATTCATTTCACCGTATTCACACAAGAACTCCACCCTGCCCAGTGGCTGAGAACCCCACCGTGACAGAAGGGACTCTGTTCACAAGGGTTACATCTACCGTGGCCAGTATTATGGAAATTCATCGAGGGTTTCACCTTTTCCATGAAACATTTTTTTCATAAGAGTATTACTAGATCATTATGGGATTCCAAATCAGTAAGAATGGATCCTTTCCGAATGCAGAACTCATAGTGATTTTATAGTAACTGATTGAATCTGGTACCAAATTTTGGAGGGAGAAGTCACTAACCTTCAGAATAAAACCTAACACCTCTACGTCTCTTGAATTCCATTCCAAGGCTGTCCACAGCAGGTGGCCAAAGGCTACTAAGAGCTGCTGAACACAGAAGATTTTCCTCTCAAGCCCATTCGCATCATCACTCCTTGTATCTCACAGCCGAGGCAACAAAGCTGCTCCAGCCAGCACACAGAGTGTTGGATCCTTTCTCTCATCTCTTTTCACTAAAGCTCGTCTTTTCTTTTATGCTGTTGAAGCTACAAATCAATTGCAGGAATAATGCCTCTGCCTATGTAACGGCTTATGGGAAGTTAGCAGAATGGAAAAGTTTTATTGGGCTGATGAGCAACATGCATCTGTCCCTACTGCATGCAAAGATTAGCACACGGGGAACAATACTGGAAACAAGGACACATTTATCCAGGGGTTTCAAAAGAGAAGCAACTTCTCCTATTATTCCTGTTGTTATTATAGTCCGCATGCATGCTGCTGACCCATGCTAACCATTTCATAAAAATAAACTTGCGGTCTAAAAATATGCCAAATCACATTCTCACTCTGCTCCAGAGAAGGGGTTGGCTGTTATGCTTGGAGACACATGTATAGATCCCTCACTGTCATTTCATTAAGCCTGCAGAATCTTGTTATCAATTCCTCATTTAGTGCAATTTACAGAAAAACATCACTTAGGCTAAAATCAAGTGAAGACATTTTTTTTCCCTCCTGTTCTTTTCGTTGGTGACTTTCCAATTAGAGTTCGCAGTTCAGCTGGAGCTGTTTGACTGAGTGCTTGTTCATCTGTAACAGATCAGCCTGCTGATGAGCACATCCCCACTGGGGAAAGAGCTTCCCAGAAAGGCGCTGCTGGAGGCAGTCATTCATAGAAATGACTCAAAAAGGTCCTTATAGCTAAATACCGTCTCGTAAACTAAAACTGTAATCACCCCGCACCGCTCCTATATATGGTCCCAGGGACCCAGCCCCCGTGAAGTGGAAGAGGTGTCCTTCCCATTCTTTTATGGGCTCAGCCTGAGGCTCTTAATGCCGAGTTTGGTTGCTCATGGCTTTTTGGGAACCTTGTGAGAGTTCAGATCCACCTGGAAAGGGCCTGTGAATACAGGTTAATATCAACCTGAGGTGTAGGACAGAGGGAAAGAAGAAAACCCGAACAGGACAAGTTAGGCTTATTAACATTCTCGCCTCTTACAGCATTTACAGGAGATAGCCTGCAGTCTGCTAAGGCAAACGCTTTTAGTCCAGAGAATAAAGCATCACTTTGCTTTAGCATGCTGCTGTTGCCAGCTCCTGATATTTCTGACGAGGTTCGCAGGAGACTTGGCTTCTCTTCATACCTCCCGCAGCCTGCAGATTGTTTGTCCTACCGATTTGACCTAGGTTGAAGCTCAGGCACGTAAAAAGTAAATTTCTCCCAAGGCTAGAATCAAAAATGGGTTTGGAACACAGAAGCCCCGGGATCTGAGGCAGACAGCTTTCCCTTATGAAAAGACAGAGCACTTGAACCTCCTGTTATCATCCCTTGAAGATCTGTGGATGGTTTCTATGTTTAGCAACAGAGGAAATGAGGCATCTAGCTGTGGATTAAGTCTAGAAAATTGTGGCTTGCATCCAGCCACACAGGGAGCCAAGGAGTACAGCTGAAAGAGCCTTGGCTAGAAGCCAGAAGAATTGGCTTAGGTTCCCCAGAGAAGGCATTTAAGGTGTTTCTTTCATTCTTTCTGGACTTCTAGATTTAGATGCTAGCAGATAGGCTAACGGCGCCTCCAGTTCCTCCATACCACATTACACTTCCATGCCATGTTTTTTATTTTTGTGCTTTTTAGGGTTTTTTTCCAACTGTTTCTGGTTCTTCTCGGTGAGGAGAGGAGTGCTGAGGTCAGGGGTGGGTTGTTCAGCTCAGTGTTTCCAGAGAGGAGCCAGCATCCTGGAAATCTGAAGGAAGGAAAGTGCTCCTAAATTTAAGGCACACCGACACTTGATGTTGTACGTATCTATGTTGTAACGTGTTTTTACCTTTTTCTTCTGCTCCTGTTAAAAGGCGAGTTAAGTCAAGCAGAGAGAAATAACAAGAACTGTGAGCTTTGGGCACAGTTCCAAGCTTGAATCCACAAAGCATTTATTACAAGAAAATAAATAAGTACCTTTAAGTACCTGCACCCTCATCTTCCAGGGTGAGTTCACCATCATCCTACAGTTCCTGCAGGTTTCCTTGGGGACTGGGAACTAAAGATAGTGCCCAATGTGAATATGCTCCCCAAACGCTGGATGAGCATCAAGAGGATGCAAGAAGCAGGACCGCTGGCATCACCCTGATACTCTGCGTATCTTTGCAGTGGGTAGGATGGAGCCAAGGCCTCGAGCTGACTCTCCATGGACAGTCTCTCAGCAATTAGCGTGTTGCATAAGTCCAACATTTGCATGTCCTCATACATGGCCCTGGTGTCAGGCTGACAAGCCAGAGCATCTGGTGTTAGGTGCTAATTAGAGAGCATCAGACACCGTGCATGCTCCTAGACAGGTAAGTTCTTTTGACCATGGAGCTTCTTTTCTTCTCCATGCTGTTTTCGTTCATCTGTAAGATGTTAATACACTTTGCAAAGCACCTAAGAAGTCCTGGTGAAACATGCCCTGTTAGAGTCAGGTTTAATTAATTAATATGCAACTACCAGCTCATT
This sequence comes from Falco punctatus, assembly GCF_963210335.1. Taxonomy (NCBI): domain Eukaryota; kingdom Metazoa; phylum Chordata; class Aves; order Falconiformes; family Falconidae; genus Falco; species Falco punctatus. The sequence continues at coordinate 1,919,589 of NC_137596.1, read as the reverse complement.
CTTGCATTAGGAGTCACTTATTAAGTTTTGGCTGTGAATCTTCCTTGTCAGATAACTTATATTTCATCTACTTCTAGCAAAATTACTGAAGAGCTACTTCAGAAAAACACAGTCTGACTAAGCAAATATTTTCCCTAGGGTGATGGCAGCGTCCGCAACAAATTTGGGAAAAAAAAAAACCAACACAAACCAAAAAAACCACAAGCAAGGCAAACTCCAGGGTCTCTACAAAGGCTGTTTGCTAATAAAACATTATCCCCTCAGGAAATTAATTTGTATGCTTAATTGGTTCAGAGAAATAATCTTCAGCATGATCCCTTAAGGACTTTGCCATAATCTTCTTTTATTATCCCATGCTTGCTGACAAGACCTGGAGCATTTCCTACTCACTTTAGGGATCAATATGTAGCATCACTCCTGTTTCTTTTGGATCAAACTGCCACGGAGTCAAAGGTGATGTATTGGCCAGAGGCGTTGGTTTCAGCTCACTCAGTGGAAGCATGGCAAGGAGGAACGTTCAGCTGAGGGCATCTTGGCTGCAATTTGGCCTCTGACAGACTAAAGTAGCCTAGACAAGTCACTCCCTGTTTTCACATTTGCTAAAAAAATAAGTAATAATTCTGGATGCAACTCAGTTCTTTGTAGAGGGGCTAGCACAAAAGTGAAGACCCATCTAAGCTCTCACATAAATGCATGTACCATCTGTCTGCCTCCAGGACAACTTCATCTACCGAGTGCCCTTCCCCAGGAAGCTGTGAGATGGGGGGGTTTCTGGAAACCATTGCACCAGTTCCGTGAAACAAGCTCCAGTTGTGCCCAGCATTGGTGCTGGTTTAAACTTGGTTTACGGCGCTTCACCCAGCAAGGCTACGACCAAACCTCTCCAGGGAGAGCCATCCCTGCGGCAGCCGCATCACCATGGCGGGTACCCAATGCCACATGGGGGGCAGCGGCGAAATCCTTCGGATCTGCAGGCAAAGTGGTGTGTGCCAGCACTCCCTAACCTGCTTCAGGAAAAAAAAAAACCAACAACAACAAAAAAAAAAGCTGTGTGAGCTCGGGTCATCAATTTAATCAGTTTAAGCCACACCAGCTGATTCTGCCTGCAGCACTATAGGCAGAGTTACATAAACTGCCCCACCGACAGACTAACAGGCTGCTACCTCCAAAAAAAATGCAGAAGCAATGAAGTTTTTCCAACTGGCTCAAAGGTTTATAGAGTGAGTACCTGTCTGACAGTATCTGCTGTTGTTTTAAGGTTTGTCTGATAGCAATTTACGTTGTGTTTGTAGGAATAAGCTGAAATGACATTAAATGAGTTTAAGTCTCTGCAGGATTTTCATAGCTGTGCATCGTTGTTCCAGTTTGACTAGACAGCAAAGATACCAGGCAACTAAACCACATTTGCATGTAATCCAAATCTTGATTTTTCTTTGTGAAGTGCTTTGAGATCTGCTGTAAGAGGCTGTAGGAACAGAAAGCATTTCTCAGATGTACAAACAATTTTTATTTTATTGGGAGTCATAACTGAATTTATTTATTTTGCAATGTTGCGTTACTCAGCAGTTGATAATGAAAAAGTAAAAGCAGGTAATAGAAACATAAATCCTCCAAAGAGGGTTACAATTCAGAAAGTCAGTAGCAGGAGTGGACCTTCATTGTCAAACGCAACGTTCAATATGTCTCTTTCTCTGTATGATGATGTGGAAATTTAAAAATTACTCATGCTTTGATCTAACCAAACCAATAATCTAGGCACCAGATGCATAGCCCACTGGTTACCCCATATGCTGCCAAAAAGATTTCTCCAGTAATTAGCTAAAAATTGGGGTTTGGCATTTGTGTGCATAAAGGAGGCTTGGTTTAGCTTCCAATGTTTAATAAAGATCTGCTGTGGAGAATATTAGGTGTGGGTTCAAGGAAACTGATTTCAGAACATACTGCATTCCATAGCTTTGTAGTTACCGGGTAACACTTATTTTCTGGAATGAGCTCAACAAACTCATTTCCAGTTGTTTTTATTATTGCACTGGTACCTGGAGGCTTGAGGGACGGAGGCCTCGTTGTGCCAGGGAAACGGAGGCAGCGCTGTCACCAGCAGCCAAAGGCATTTCAGAACAGCAGCAGTGCCGTGCATCTACCTTTGCTGGGAGGTGATAAAAATTTGGAATTTCTGCTGACAACCCCTGCCTCCCCCCAAAAAAAACCCAAAACTAAACAAAAAAAAACCCCCAAAACCAAAAAGCAAACCAAACAACACCCCCCCCCAAAAAAAAAAAACAAACCAAAACAAACAATCCCAAATGATCAAAATATTTTAAATTTATTTAAAATCAAATCTTTATGCCAAACAAGAAGAAACTTAGAAACTTTCTTTGCAAGTATTTTGGACCCACTATGTTTGTAATTGCACAGCTGCCGCCGGTGCAAGGCAGTAGGTGCTTGCAAACCCCACCCGCTGGCTTCAGAGGGTTTTGTTCGTAGTTTTCCATGCAATAAAGCTGAAGATAAATCAATTTTCTGCAAATGAAGCTGCAAGTCTTATAATTTTAGGGATTAAGGTTTTCAACAATGAAAAGTCTGAGGCTGAGAGGAGTACTGTCCTTGGAAATACACAAGCAAGAAGGTAAGATTGTGTCAGGAAACCAGCTCTTCTCACCGTGTTACGGGGTTTATCTCAGTGTTTGTGTACTTGTACATGTGTGTGATGACACAGCTTCTAGCAGGAGCGTGCAGGAGTTTTCCTGCCATTAGCAATTGGGAGGAGAACAGAGGAAATGGAAAGAAGCCAATTTCCAATTTCACTGAATTTCAAAAGCATTTGACCAGACAAAGCCTGGCAGTGGGTCTGTGGATTACCAAATATTCTCCTGTTTGATGATGGCACCTGAAATCAGTTGACTACAACTTGGGGAAAAACATAGATGCTGATCCAACAGGATTTATACAGCTGCTTTCTTGCTTTTTTTTTTTTTTTTTTTTTTTTAAGAAAGCAACTGTGTGTGTCTGATGTCCTGCTAGCCTTGCAGAATCGTTTCACTGTTGCTGTCTGCCCTTTTGAGGGAAAACAGAATCCCTGGGTGTTTCTGGACGTGCTCCATTCTCTCTAGGAACTGGCAGTTGGTCAGCTGAGCCAGCACGGGTCTTCCAGGGCGCACGTTTCCAGCTGGGACCAGGAGCTGCCTAGCTGTTGTCCCCTTTTTTTCACTTGCCAGAGGAACGTCAGGCTGCTAATGGGACCATCTTTAGTAAAAGCTCCGAACCCACTTCAGCCTGCCCTTAGATTCACAGCGATGTGGATGCTTTGCTTTGCTGTATCTACTCCAGATGCTTCGGTTAAAGATCAGAGAATGTCTAAAAGTTGCTGTAGCTCCTGCAGCTGGGCTTGTTCTCTGGATAAACCCCATCCTGGTCCCATTACACACGTCGTTGAATTACCCAGCTGTGGTTTGCCCCCGAGGAGCTCTCCCAGGGAGGCAGGCGTGCACAGGTTAAGTAGCAAGTCTCAGATAACGTGTGAGCAGTAATACCTTCTCGTTGCTCTGGGATTCTCAAAGCTTATAGTTCATGTTAGATGAGCCTCTCTAGCAAGGCTGGGGTTTGGTTTTTTTTCCCACCTTCTGCTTATACCATGTCTTTTACTTCCCATCGCAGATGAAATTGGGAAAAGCTGAAAATGCTAAGACACGTACCCAGGGTTTGCTGCAGATTTCACACAAATTCATTCTGAGCCACTGCGTGTTATCACCAAACCAATTGACTCCTCGGTAATTTAAGATCAGATTCAGGTGTTTTTACTTAGTCTCAATATTGTCTTACTCCCTTCTGATGAAACAAATACAATTCTATCACACCTGAATGGGAGAAGCAAGTCTTGTTTTTATTAAGTTATATCAAAGCAAGAAGCTATAGAGGGTTTTACAGCTCAGGATTGGCTTCTAAGACACCTAGGTGTCTGGAAGACCGGGATTTCATTAACATTCTGTGTTTACTTCTCTGAAACTCCTTTTGAAAACCAAGGCTAAATACACTTGAATTAAGTTTGTATTGAAACATCACTTGTAAAGGACTAGAAATAGAAGTGATTGGAAGATATTTTAAGACTGTTTAAAAAATGTCCTAATAGGAAGTCTGACAGATCATAGAATGGATTGGAAAAACTCTGAGGGGTTGTTTTTTTTCTTTCCCCTCATAGAAGGAGTGTGCTTTGATAGGAACCTGGTGTTCCATGAAGCAAGGGTGATCCTATTGAGTGCCCACAGGAGAGCAGGAAGGTTCACCTCTCTGATCCCCATTAGCAGTCCCCATGAAGCCTAGTAGATGGGTGCACTACAGGTGAGAGCACAAAGCATGTAGAGATGCCTTCTTATCAGTGCCAATGAGAACAGAATGTTCTGGAACGTCAAAATTCTGCTCGATGTGCATTAAGCTTGCCCTCCTGGGTAAACGTGCGCCTGTGCATCCGGAGTGCGCATCTAAAAACCTGCTAGTGATGCACCTGCAGATGTCAAGAAAATGGTCAAACCATGTCTGCAGCATCCTTTTTAATTCTTTATTGACTAGGCACAAATGAGAGCCGACAGTTCAATTTGCGTAAGATAAACTGTTACATAAATGCTGACAGTCAGTGCTGGGAGTATTTGATAAAGGCAGCGGCAGGGGAGGCACGAGCGGGCTGCTCAGCCGGAGATGCTCACACACGGTGCAGCACTGTCCTCTTCCAGGTGGCACCATGGAAGGCTATTGATGGCTCTAATTTTCTTCCAGTGGGTAACACCAGGAATATTGCCTCCTGTAAGGGACGTGCTTGAAGGTTCCTCAGCGGAACCATGTTTGTTCCTCTGTGCTGTACTCTGCAGCACTGCTGCTGTGGATTGCTCAGCATTCAGAAGGGAAACCTGCTCTGTTTGTTGTCTTGCCAAGCCTAATTAAAATTGAGGTTAGCAGGTCACCTGCAGGCAGCCTGCCCCCTCCTCCTTCCCGCAGCCAGCAAGCAGATCAGTGCCTGCCCTTGCAAGCTGGAGGACCAACTTAACCATTGCACAGACAAGCCATAAGCCACAAAGATGCCAAGAACAGACTTTAAATTTTTTAAAAACATTATTTCCCCTCCTTTTTCTTTGAGGGCTTCTTTGTTGATTGGTGTTTCTCCGAGTAATATTTTTTTGGTGGTTGTAACTTATTTATATTTTTTTTTACGTCTGCTCCCCAGTAGCTAACCCTTCCCCTGACAGGGAGCAAACCCATAGGAGAGCATGTCCATCTGCCTCAACTGATCCTGCCTCACCTTTATTGTCACACCCTCTGTTTTTGTTCTGAACTGTCACTAATTATATTTTCTTAAAACTTAATTGGTCCAATGAGTTAAGGGAAAGTCAGCAAATGCCCGTGGGAAAGCAAGTGCTAAATGTGTGGCTCTTTGGAGAGCTGCTGGTACAAAGCACAGTGAAGTCCCTGATGTAATTTACATCAAGATATTGCAGCTGCATTGTCCATGCTACCCCAGGCCTGTGCTCACGTCTTCCCTGGAGTTTCTCTCTTCTTGCCCTGTATTTCTCCATCTCCCTGTGCTGCTTCTGCATGATTGTCTCCGCTCTCAGTGTGTTACTGGATATTTCTCTGTTCTTCCCTTTTCTTTCTGTCTCTCTTTAATATAAAATAATAAAGATCTTCTCGCCCCAGGGCTGTGTCTCAGGGCTTCTACCACACCCTTTGTGCCAGCAGCCAGTTTTCCCTGGGTTGTCTTTGTTTTTTGGGTTGTAGGGGGTTTTTTGGGTTTTTTTGTTTGTTTGTTTGTTTTTTTTTCCCTGAAGTTGCACCAGGGGCGGTTTAGATTGGATATTAGGAAAAAATTCTTCACTGCCAGGGTTATCGAGCATTGGACCAGGCTGCCCAGGGAGGTGGTTGAGTCACCATCCTTCGGGGGATTTAAAAGACCTGTGGATGTGGCACCTGGGGACATGGGATAGTGGTGGGCTTGGCAGCGCTGGGTTAACTGTTGGGCTCGTCATCTTAAAGGTCTCTTCCAACCTAAATGATTCTATGATGTTCCACCTGGGAGAAGGCTTTCTTAGAACAGTGGAAAGACAACTAGCCCTCTTCAGGTCTGGAGGTGGGAAGGGCTTGCAGAGGGTTGATTTTTTGTATGTTTTGGGAGTTTATTATTATTATTTTTTTTTAATCTCCATGGCAAGTAAAGCGACTGCTAGAGTAGAAATAACACAGCTTTCCAGACCTTTTGGCAACAGCAGCTATGCGGAGGGAAAAGCATCCTTCAAGTGTCTGAAGGAGTGGGATTATGATTGAGATGCACATACAGCAGGGTTTTATTTTTAAGCCATTTATACTGAACATTAAAAAAATTATTTTAAAACAGAGCTTTTAGTGGTGGGAAATGTGCTGTTAAAGGGAACCATGAAGGAGTGGTGGATGGGGAAAGAAAAAAAAAAAAAGCACAAGAGAGAATACCACAAAATGTGTGTAACTTTCATTAGCATTAAAAGCTATATGTAAGGCAATGATTACTTTAAGCTATTTTGAGAAAAGTCTAACAACCTTTTGATTTCCAAGTGTCTCCATGGCAAATATTGTGTGGCTGGCAGAAAGCAGTAATGATGCTTCCTCCTTCACCCCCCCACTCCCTTTTAAAAAAAAATAAAATAAAAGGGAGATACAGAAAGTTCATTAGTGACGTCAGCAGGAATTGAGGACTGTCACCTCAGCTTAGCTATTAATTCATTTTTTTGGGGTGTCCCTGGAGACTTCCCTGTGACCAAGGATACCTCTGTGGAAACTGTGGCTAATCAGTCTGCTTCTGAGCACTTCGGTTATGAGGTTTAATCAGTCCATCGGAACATTTCTTACCGATGTTCTGTGAAACTTCTCATCTTTAACTCTTTTAAGGCTGTAGTTAATTTTCATTAACGATGATGGAAATGAAGCAGGGTTGGATAGAAAACTAGTCTCGTGTCCTGTGGATAACCTACAGCTCAGGCAGAGGTAGGAGCTTGGAAACTCCAAGAATTTAAGGCCAAAATAACAATGTCAGGGCTATCAGTTTCTCAGTATCCCAGATTTTTTTTGTCATTAAACCTATGCCTCAACAGTGTACTCTACTAAAACAAAAAAACCCTCAAACACCTCCCCCTGCCCCCCCCCCCCCCCCCCCCCGAAAGCTACATTGCAACGTCCCATTAATTTCTGCCAGTGAAAAGCTCCAGTTCATCAGGAAACTCCCCAAATAGTAAGTTTTTATTTGCAGATGGAATAAGCATTATTTTAACACTTCAGAGCTGCCATGGAAAGGGGAAAAGGGGAATTCTGGCTTCCATCCGCCTGTATTCGTATATATGTCTCAACAATTTCATGGCTGCTGCATTAAAGGGGCTATAAAAGTGTAAATCCTGACTGCACGTTTCTAATCCACATGTCGAAGAATAACGCCACATCAAATCAAGTGCTTAATTAAACTCTGACTGGGTTAATGCCCCAAAGGCAGCACCTACTTGTGCATATTTATGCTGCCACAAGGCGAGTTAAGTACGACCTAAAGGGAAAGTACGGTATGTTCAAAGTGTCACTAAGCACCAGGTAATCCGTGTTCACAAAAAGATAAGGATCAATGGAAAAGTTAAGGTGGATCATCCGCAGCCATTCTAGGCTGGGGTTGCCATGGTGACTTGAACCCAAAGCTCCTGGATGTATTTAATTTTTATTATAAAGACTCTGAGTCGAGCAGAGCAATTATGATTGATTTATGGCCCCTGGAACAGCAGAACTTCCCAAAGCCATGCTGCCTTTACAAGCGGGGTAACTGTGAGTGCCCCAATTCCACCCCCCACCCCGTGTATTTAATCTGCTTTTTCTTAGCTTGAAATGGTCTCTGGTCCCCTGGGGGGGGGGGGGGGGGTGGGGGTGTTGTTGCTGTTCCTACCACCGCGGAGTAATGCCAGGACTGGCTGGCCTCGAGCCCCCAGCAGCGGTTGCAGGGAGGATGCAGAGGGATGCGTCTGCTCCGCTACCCAGCACCAGAGAGGACCCAGCACTGGGGCTGGTCAGGTGTAAGGGGGACACCTGCGTCACAAGGGAGAGGGAAAGCAGGAGAGGCAGGGAAGGAACTCACAGAAGTGGCAGCTGCATCTTAAACTTATGCAATTCCTGCGACAGCTGCAGGATGAATCTGCTGCCAAGGAGGGCTGTCGCTACCGAGAGCGCGCGCAGCAGCTAAGGCACTCTGGGCTTCAATACGTGCTCTGCCGGCCGCGCTTTCTTTGCCCAGATGATTTTCCCTCACTGTCCAGTGTTGCCCAGGGCTGTCAGCTTGGGTTGTAGAGATGCTTCCAAGCAGCCAGGTCCGCGCAGCAGTGCAGCCTCTTGTGGAGGTGCTGGCCCCAGAGCAGCTGCACTGGTGCTGCTTCTCCCTGGAGTGAATTGGGGTGGGCGCTGGCACGGGTCGTGGTTGCAGAGCTGGCTCCCTTGCAGGCAGCTCACTCCTCTCTGTACTGCTCTGACCGTACAGGGGAGTGACACAGAAAGGGAAAAATGGCAAGCTGCGTGTGCTCCAGCTCCCTTCTGGCTTCAGAAAGGCTTGCAATTCCAATGCACCTCCCACACTGGCCGCTCAGACGAGCTTCACCTTCCATGACAAGGGAATGCATCTCCTTTGGCTGTGCTGCCTTTTTGTGCTATAGGAGGGATTAGAAAAGAAAGATGTGCTGGTCCTGCAGGCTGTGAGGTGTTTATCATCTCTGCACAGCCCGCTGCCTTCGGCCACCTCTGCAGCACGGGCATCCCTCTGAGCTCATCGATACGTCCCAACCAAGGTGACACCTCCAGGAAGTCTCCCATGCTGGTTTCTTGGTCACAACCAGCATGGCTTTTCACTGCCCACTAATTTTCTTAATCAATAACTATAATCTATGCACAACTCAGTTGTATCCAGCTCTCAGAGCCCGTAGACTTCTGTACCAGCTTTAGCATCTTTATCCCAGCGGGACGTCTTGTCTTGTTGCTTGGCAGCACTTTCATCTCCCCTGCAGATAGCTAGTGTGTTGGTTTGCTTAGGAGGGAAACAGGTTTTGCATTGACGAGATGGTGCAGAGAAGATGAAGCCAGACTTTTTTTGGTGAAGGGACAAGAGAAAATGGATAAAAATTGAAACACAGGAAATTCTGACTGAGCAGTAAAAAACAACTTTTTTTTTTTTTTAATGAGGGTTGTTGGTGACCTGCAGAGGTCATGGAGTTCCATCCCTGGAGGGGTTAAAAACCTGGCTGGACACAGCTCTGGGCAACCTGCTCTAGGTGCCCCTGCCTGGGCAGGGTTTGGACTAGATAATCTCCAAAGGCCCCTGCCAGCCTCACCCGTTCTGTGATTCTGTGCCAAGGTAAGCCATCTATTCCAGAGGGAAGGAATGCAGAGGGTAGATACTCACCAGACACAAATCACTGACCTCGGGGGAGTGATGGTGCTGCTCGCTCCTTGGCAAGCTGAGCAGAGCCACAAGGGCAGCAACGTGAGCCCATTCCATTGCAGGAAAAAAAGCTAAAAACTTGCACCATACTACAAAGCAATCAAAAATATTTATATTGCCTATTGTAATCCTTTTGTTCTTCTCTGTATTATACAGTATAATGAAGCAGACCGAGGATATAATATCCTTATTGTGTGTTAGGCTGTCGAAGAATGTCAGTACTGTTAACCCCAGGATGTTTAGTGAATTTACAGTTTAGTATTTTAAAGAATGAAATCATCATCCCCCTGTTGCTTTAATTCTGCTGAAGGGCTGAGCTATATCAGCCACCAAGAGGCTTCCTAGTGATCCCAGCCCAGGCTGCAGGAACTTATTCCCCTTGTTCATCCTGATGCTTGAAGCCCACCCTGCCTTCATCTTTCAGGAAAACATGGACAGCCTCTGCAGAGCCAACTAATCTGCAAGAAAAATGTTTGTTTTCATATTAAGAACAAATTCTCTAGAATCCTTAACTGACAACTTCAAAAGTTCTTTTAGTAGTGGTCCTTCACCATGGAAGCTGGTTGTTCAGGATGAAGCCATAGCAGGCTGTTTATACACGAATGTATTTCCCAGCTCTACAAACCCTCGCTGCCTATGGACAAGAGGAGGGAGTTTGCTTTGCTGAAGCACCATCACGTTTGCGTGATGTTAGCTTAGTACTATCACAGCCTTGCTGTTGGGCTCACAATTTCTTTGGAATTTCCATTTAAGAAGGAGATAACGCTCCTGCTCTGACCTGAGAGCTCATGTCTGTCCTTGGGAGTCAACTATCTACTAGAAAATGTTCTCAGGAGGGTTTTTTCCAACTGTTTTGTTTATAAGGGCACAAAGGAAACAGGTTAACAATGCTGGAAAGCCATGATTCAAGTGCTGTGTCTTTAAACTAGCCCATCATTTTGGAAAGTAGCTGGCAGTCTAGACTAACAGATCTTGCATAAATTAAGGAGGCGTTTTAGTTCACTGGTTTCTATCCTCATGTCTTAGGCAAGGTTATAATCATTTGGGAGGTAACCCTGTCTGGTTGTACATGGTTAATATCTGTCATGCCTAGCTGTTTAAATCATATAACAAAAAATAAACCTCCAACTGGAAAAAAAATACCCCCCCAAAAAAAAAACCCCAACAAAACAAAACCAAACAAAATAAAAATCAAAACAAAACCAAACTCCCCCAAAACCCCGAAGTCTTTCCCACTCAGGCAGGACTGTTGGGACTTTGCTTGTGAGTTTGCAGCATGGCTTGAATAGGAGATGTGAGCACAGTCCCTGTTTGATATGTTAGAGGAGGAGCTCTCCTGGGAATGCAACTGAGGCTCTGTGGCCGTAGGTTAGGGCATCGCCTGCACGGCTGGAAGGACCTGTAGCTGCAGTAACAGTCAGATGAGGATGATTTACCTGCATGAAATCATGGTGACGTCCTTATTGCTGGGATAGGTTGGTTGGTGTCGTGAATGAGGCACTACTACACCATCATCTCCTCCCCTCCAAGCCCTTGATAGCCTCATCACCCAGGTGAGACTACCCAGATGGAGGGGGTGTGGGCTGCTTCCACGACGGAGCACACCGCTGCGTTTAGGATATGACTTCTGGTTTTAAGCCTAATGCCAATTGAAGTGTTGCCTTCATAGGGTCATCTTTTTTCCTTGGAGTGCATTGCTCATGGGTGACTTTTGACAGCCTACAGAGAGCTACTGATGGTGCCATGAATGGCAGGAGATCCTCGTGCTGTGGAGCAGGATTTCTTCCAGCCAGAGCCTCGTGGCAGCAAAGGCTGCTGCCATTCTCCCTCCAAAGCCACGAGGCAACCAGGGTATGGACAAAACACATCAGGAACGGTAAAATTCCAGGTACCTCAGGCTTCTGCTTTGCTGAGCTAACAGCGAGCGCTGCTAGTTTGAAGGGAGCATTGACTTGTGACTAAGTATGAGGTTTGAGCAGCCCACGCCTAGAGTCCAGGTTCCTGGAGTTCCTCCTGTGATTATACCACGTTTCAACTCTTCTCCATAAAAAAGTGAAAAAAAAAAAAAGAGACACACAGAAGGGAAGTTGTTTCTAGCTTCCAGGACTAGGAAGAGAATCCCAGATGATGTAGGACACATTTCATCTGCATTACAGCTGCTCTTTTTTCCTATTTAGAGGTCAAGAAAATACATTTTTGAATCCAGAAGCTGAGACAGTTGCCAAGGGAAACTCAATATTCTGGAGGGAAAATTGTTATTACATTTGCAAAACTTGAAGTTTCTGTAGCTACTAAATGTAAAACAAATGTGACATAAGGAGGAGGAAAGAGTGGGTGGGAAAACGAGGAGATGAAGTAGAAAGTCAAATCAGGGTTTAGCACGAAGTCCTGAAGTCAGCTCTATCCTTTCACAGCGCAGAATTTACAGTGCTGAGCTCCACAGAACACACTGGGGGAGCTCTGTGCTGGACTCCCAGGGCATAGGCTGCCTGTTGGTCTGGTTCTGTGCGGCGCAGATGTGCTGGGCCCCAGCAAGGAATAACGAGAAGCCGTGATAAAATAATATTGGGTGTCACAGGCTGAGACAAGGGGCTATTTCAGGTCAAAGTTCTCAAACTGTTCTGAGTTTCTAAATATACCACGTGCATTCAACACGCTGTTTAGCAGGCAGACGTGAGCTCATGCTGCTCGTGTTCCAGATTACGAGCCTGCCCCAATGCACAAATTAAGCAGCTACATTCAGAGGTGCTGAGCTCACACCAGTATTCCTTGGATGCACTTCTTGTTCTGCAAGCCATCTCAGGAAATGCTGCCACTGCTATTTATAGAATTAGTTTTTTGATTTCCGAATGGAAGAAAATGGATTTTATATTTTTTTTTCAAGCAGCTGAGAGGATTAAGTCTTCCATGATGAGAAACAGGTAGTGTTCCTGTGCAGCCATACATGCGGTCCACCCACATGCACAGTGTGCAGGCGCTGAGCAGCTCTGGACAGGTCTTGAAGAGACAAGAAGTGGGAAGTACGTATAAAGCTGCAACAGGACAGACTCTAATTTGCTCCTCTTACGGCACGTGCCAACAACAAGGGCAGGACGATGCCTTACGCAGTGGCCACCCACAAGCTGTAGCCGCTCCAAAGGGATAAGCCTGCCCCATGGCTTTTCTGCAGCAGCCCTTGCCTGGGGCACAGCGTGCTCCTGCATCGCTCCTTTTGCTTTTCCCAGTAAAGTCTGCGCTCTCACGGTAGGTTTAAGAGTCAGCAGCCCAGGTGAGACTGCACGGGATGAAAGCACGAGCAGGGAAGCGGTCCCCTCTGCCCCCCGGGACTCACGTCGCAGCGCCTGGCAGCTGGGGCAGCCTCTACCTAAGGGCAACACGCTGCATGCAGTACAGTATTTTCCATTCTATCACAGGTCCCTCAATTGATTATTTTTTTTTTTTTCGCTGCCACAAATGCTCTGCTTTGGGTTTGTCATTCGCTGCAAATGGATTGGGTTTGAAAACCAGCAGGGAGGCTGGGTAGGTGGTGCGGGACCGCTCTGACTCGCTCGCGGTCACACGTGCCCTTTGTGATCTGCCTGCTTTAGCCTGTCTTGGGCTGGTTACCATCACCTCCCTGGCAAGGGTGACTGTCCCCGTGGTCTCAGCTCTCTGACAGAGGCTTGTTACTGAAGAGAACTGATAAAGTGTTTTGGGAAGGGCTGATGTGTAGTTAGTGCTGGCAGGTGATGGGGGGCTCGCTCCTGCTCTAGTCTGGGTGGTGCAACAGGGATCATAGGACCCGCTGCTGCGTCCTCAGATGGTCCTTGTTCTGACATGGGCTGGGTGAAAAGGCTGAGACTTATTTACATTTTTATTTTTTTCCATTTTACTGTATACTCTAACAAAAGCTTCTGTCTTTGAAATGGACATGTTTTAGAAATACATGTTAATTCTGACACTTCACATACCCACAACAGAGGCAAAATGCCTCCGTGTCAAAATATCCTGTTGCAACGTTTTCAGAGTAGTTCTGGGAGTTCATTTCAGAAGGTTGTTTCAAAATGAAACTCATGTTTTCAACATCAAAATAATTTGAGATATTTGACAGTCTGAACTCGGTTACCATAGGTTTTTTGAAAACTCTTCCATTTCTTTTATGGAATGCATAAATATATGGAAGTTTTAATTTCTGCTATTTCCTAGGAAATGGAAAATCAGCTGCCCCCACCCCCTTCCTCCTGATCTGGAGGTAACCACATAAAAAAACATTTCTTGTTTAAAACTTGTTAGCTATCCTCTACTACTAAAGATGTTTTCTTCCTCATGTCTCACACCACAGACTCTACCATCTATGTGAACAAATTAATCTCTGGAGCTTCCAAGATGCAAAGAAATATTTGACAGCTGGGAACCAAAGAGATTAAGGAAGAGATTTTGCTTCCTAAAACTAGGTAAGTGTATGATGTTGTTTATAAGAATGCCAAGGTCAAAAGGATTGCATCTTCAGGGATCAAAATACCTCTGAAATCTACCTGTGACTTGCACAAAAATCTATAGCACGGCTAAAAGCTGGAACCAGATCTTTCTAAGTGCACAGTTTTAACCAGCCAAACATTAATCTCCCTTTGTTTATATGCATCAATAACCTCCAGGCTACAGATAAAAATAAGAAGATGCTTCTGTCTAATCAGAGGCACTAAGAGAAATCACACCAGTGTGATGGGGAACAGAAATGCCACAGCCACCGGCTTCCCTGGTTCGCTCTTAAAACAGCAGCAGGCGGGTCGAGAGGTCCCTTTCATCCCTAGAAGGGGGCGGCTGTGAAGCTCATGGTGAGGATCAAGGGCCCGTGTTCACCTCTCGTTATAATTGATATTCAGGGAGAGGTGGGAGCTCTGCACACGCAGGGAGCGTGCTCCTTGCAGGGCAGGCACAGGGCTGCTGCTCTGCATCCACGCGTCTTGCACTTCTCTAAGCACAGCTCTGCATCCCCTCCCCACAACCTAACCACATACATACTGGTTTGCCTTCAAAACAAGGTACTAAAAACAATCCCCAGAGGTGAAATAGTGTCTGCTCATTGCAGCTGCATAAAATATTTCACCCCTACAATTGCACAGGTGAGTTAATTTTGAGCATGCCAGCCACCAACTGAAGAAGGAGACCAAAGAACAAAACACAGGACATCTGGTTTAGTTTTCACAGGTCTTCAGATACCCAGTTACTTGGCACAAATTGTCAAAGGCATTTTATGACACAGATAAATACTTGCAATATAAAATCACAGCTGGAATCCTTAACTTCCTTTGTCACCAAAGCTGAAACAATTCAATGTTTAGTAAAATCTACTCAAGTCCAGCCACCTTTTTGAGGTTAGCACCCTGGATTTTCTGGATGGTCCACGTCAGGTCATGCTAAACTGACAGCTCTGAAGCATGGAGATATGAATTTGTTGCAAGAACAGACACATTGGGACAAGCTGTGTCCATCCTGCCCCTGCCTCTGAGCATCAACCCGTTTGCACAAGGCCAACTTTGTGATGAGTGAGAGTTGCTGGCCAGAGCTAAGCCCTGACCACCTGGGTGCAGATGCACAAGGCAAAGTCTAGTGGGATGTGACACCTCTATGGAAGGGGCATTAAAAGGTTTCTGGAGAAGGAGACTGTAAAACAATTTTAAAAAATCCCATAAAGTTTCCCTGTTTTTGATACAACAGCAAGTTCAAAAAACAATTGGCCGGTTGTAAATCCAAAGATATTAACGTATGGTTTTAAGTAAGAAATACAGGATAGATAATGCTGCCCCATAAACACTTCATTTGGGCACAGCGAGACTATTAATTTTCACGATTCTTCATACCACAAGACAGAAAAGTAATCGTTCAAGTCATGTATGATGAAATCTAATGTTGTGGTATAATTTCTTCCCATCGATTGGGTCCTAGCCGATCCGGGATGATTTATAGGAATAACTAGGAACAGGAACTTGCTGCAGTATTGCAAGGGCCAGTTAAGTTTATGTGCTGTGCTGATGTTCCGAGTTAATAGATTTTAAATTATAGCCTGTGTAGTGCTCCTACCAATGCAAGCTTCCCTGGAGGGTTGGGATGGAAGAGGTGGGTGGTGGAGGAGCAGTTAGTAGAGCCGGCCGTTGTCTCACCAGTTGCTTTGGGATCGCTTGGATCTGACCAGTTGCCTGCAGGAAAACAGCACCATTGATACAGCTTCTGGTCATACAAACCAGGACCGCGACTCAAGGGTGTAATTCAGCACTGTGTAGTTAGAAATCGATAGTTACACTGATCTATGCTGGTGGGGGTCTGGATCAGGAGTTTTAAGGCAGAGAGGTTAATGTTCCCTTCCTTTAATATAGAGAAGAAATACAGGATCAGTGCTCTGGTGCCCAGAGCCAGCTGAGCAATCCTCAGGGAAACCAAGCTGCTGTGAGCAGAGCTGAAAGACGGCACAGAAATTCAATTCCAGCCACTCTGGCCCCGTCACTCACCCCGTTATCACGCTCTGTGCCCCAGTGGAGACCGTTCTAGAGTCAAACAGGGTCTTGCTCCCGCTTTCTGCTTTTGGTTTGGTGATGTTCAGGCGTGGAGGGCCGCGAGCATCTATAGAGAGGCAGAGGCTCCTGCAGGGAACCCGGAGAGAAGGGAATGACCCCTGGTTCCATTCTTGAGCACCAACAGGCTGGAGTTAGTCTAAAACTGATGCAGCCAGAACAGTGCAGCCTGCAATGGTGCATTTGGATTTCCATGGGGATCTCCTCCCCCAGACACACAGAACCCAGGGGGTGACACCCCAGGACCACCAGACATTACAACAAGGCAGAATTACGGCTGATGTTCAGTTCTGCTATAGCCCCGGCAACAAGATTGCTCTGTGATTCATTGTGCAGAAGTCTTCAACGTGGTGCAACCAAAATTAAATAGCAGCTCATATATTTTATACGTGTTTTTGTTGGGTTTTAGCCACACTGAATGCATTAATTCCTTCTATGCAGCAGAAGCAAGAAGCCGCTTGTTTGTTTGAGGATTAGGTGTGGAAGTTCTGTTTTGCCAAATGCTTTGTTGAATTTTGAAAAGAAACAAGCAATTAAATCACAGCAAAAGGGAATTGTAGCAAATGAACATGTGTGCTCTGAATAGAAAGCAACAAGGCTTTGCTTCACGCACCAGAGCCAAGAACTACGTTATTTCAGAAGTTCCAGTGACTCTGCCTACCGTAGCTCTTGCATTCCTGTGTTAGAGGAGTTTTTTCTTCTTCACTTAGGCATTGAGCCGAGTTTGCTCTAGACTTACAAGAAAGGGATTTTCTCTGGTTGTGTCTTTTGCCTTCACCAACAAGAGAGGGGAAATTCAGCTAACCACTTTCCTAAGGAAGGGCTGGCACCTGTACATGCCTCGATCCAGATCAGTCACAGGTTTGTATTGCTGTCAAATTATGAGATCAGCCTAGAGCTCAGACTAACCGTATTCTCTTAAATCGGTCAGGACCAACAGACGTACTACAAGTCATTAAGAATATCAATGGAGAAATGCCAAAGGTGTCAGTGTCACAAGCAGTGCTGTACACTGCAGTAAATGATGGCGTGAGATGCAGAGCATAGGCAAGACAGGCTGCTTGGAGCTAGCTGGCTTCTGCCCCTTGTGCGTTCACCCAGGTGTGAACACAAATTTTCTGTATCCCTGGGCTTCAGGATGGGCTCCAAGATACATCAGGTAACTTGGAAGCAGCAGCTGTGGTGTTCAGGCACTGCAAGGCAAAGCTGAAATCTAGCAATTAGCCCTGTCCCCTTCAGGTCTTTTCTGATGGCATCCAGGGAGGGGCTGCGGCTGCTGGGCAACCCCCTTCCCCTCAACACAAGCCTTGACACTTTGCAAGGGGTCTCAGGTGCACCCTTGAGCACAGAGGAAGAGAACAGCTGGGAGAGCACTGAGCTGTAGCTGAGGAAGCTGTGGTTTGATCCATACATCTGCTGCAGACTCTTTTTAAGACCTATTCAGAATCTCTGTGCCTCTGTCTTTCCATCTGTAAAGTGAGGATCGTGCTCTTTCCTTTGGCTGTCCTAAGTGGTGAGGGGGCAGGAGCTGTCTAGCTTCACGCATACATGCAGCTCGCAGTAGGAAAGAGCTACATTTCTCTTTGTAGCACTAGGAAATATGAAAAATATGTCTAACGGGCTATGGTTCCCACCTTTTCCCAATCAAAAGACCATAAGTTCAACAGAGAAAAAGAAAAGGCCGGTGTTTTCTTATTCTTGCAGTTTTTCTGCCCCATTTTCTCTGCCTTTCTCCCCATTTTTTGGTATAGCTTTTATCTTGAAATCTTCTTTGATGCCAAAGTCAGAATTTCAATTACTTTTGCTTTGCTTTGATTTACTCTCTGTTTTGCTACCTGTGGCTATGGAAATCAGCAGCACACAACCATTTGGTTACCTGATCCAAAGGATTATTTTTTAAAAAACAAAATTTCTGCTAGCACCGAGTCAATGTGACATGTGATGGAACCAGAACAGTGGCATTTTGCACAGAATGAAATGCAAAGGAGAGAGTGGCATCTTTTAAGGCACCAAGTGAGGATTGGGAAAGCTCAGCAGCAGCACCTGCGTACCAAAATCTCTCTGCTCCCCATCCTGGCTCGGCAGCCAGGCTTGAGCTCTGCATCACTTCTGCTCTACTGCGAGCATCGGTGTTCTCTAGCTGTGATCAGCGAAGGGAAGGATAGAGACCAGTCTACACTGATTGCTGTTTTTCTTTCTTCTCCAACTGTTACCTCTTCATTTTTTCACTCCCCAGAGCTTTCTGCTAATCCTCCAGGCATGCCTCGCAAGCTCTGCTGCTTCCACGGTCCAACTCTTCCCGCTTTGCAGCAGCTCTATTAACAGTAATAATGAAAACAAATGTGTTCTTCCCTCTACTCAGTGGCCCGTCAGCAGAAGCCAGTGAGATCTCCCGGGAAGCCAGCTGGCAGGACAGCTGCAGGTTCTGCTACCTTAGTTAGAGAGATCAGGCACCCAGTTGTGGGACAGGGCATCGACCTGCCCTTTCCAGCCCTGAAGGCATCCTCATCCTCCTTGGCTACTGGGCTTATCCCTGCACAACACAAACCAGCTGATGGACCTGGGAACTGCCGTGTTCCTGACTCTCTTTTGTCCTGTGAAGATACAAAGGAGTTAACCTTTGCAGGAGGCAAAGATTATTGCTTCTGGGTTGCTCTGTCAGTGAAGCAATGCAGCATTTATAGTTCCTGGCTGTAGTTAGACCTCTGAAAGATACAGCTGCTACTCAAAGATCACAGGTAGCGCTCATCCATCACCTGGAGACACAGTAAAGGGAGACAGGCCAATCTGTAGTAAGCAAGTTTATTTCATCTCTCCTGACATCTATAGATTAGGCAGCTGCCAAGAAGATACAATAAGGTGCTTCACCAGGAGTTACTTTCTGAACTCATCAGGAGTCGCTGAGGAGATGAGCACACACTGAGAAGCTGTTGCTGGTCCCTGTCCCAGTGGTCGCATCCTCACTGACGGAGGAGCAACGCTGAGCCTTTACCATGTGTCAGACCTGGGCTAATACACCCGGATTTCTGGCTCAGTAGCAATAAACAGAGCACATGGGACAAAACTCTGTTTTCAGTAACGGGGAGAGCATGGAGGGTTGTCTGAAACACCAGCTATTGCCTCTGTCAATAAAAAAAAAAAACAACTGATTTTTGCTCTGACCTACTACAGCGAGTAGATCCTGGGAAGAGCAATGTACCACCGAGTTTTGATAGTATTTGGCTATTGGAAAGGAGCAGATTATGAGGAGTATTTAAAAACCTCTGTTGGTGGGAGCTCTCAGGCCACCCTGGCAGACCCACAAAAACCAGGTCACCCACCTGCTCCCACCTTTGGGTGAGCAGCCTTCCTAGTTCGGGGGAAGAAGTTCAGGGGTTTCCCTCAACAATAGTATTTCCAGGACCTCGAAGTGCTGATTAGGCTGTGCTGTCCACGTAGGGCACAGAAGGGAAGGAGACGGGAAAACCCCACAACCTCCTCCTCCAGAGGCACCGTGTAAAATATCCCCCTGGGATTTCCCCCCACTAGGGAGCTGACCCGCTCTGCTTAGCCTGGCCCTGAGGATCTCCTAAGCCTCCTTTTGCATTTGAACCATATCAAGAGGCCAGGAAAAGATCTGGACATGGTGGTCATCTTAAGGTGCAATTTCTCATGGGATGCCTTGACAGAACATCTCAGGAAAGATGGAAAAGAGAGCACATCGCCAGGCAGCATCCCAGTGGCTCAGACGGAATGCTATCCACTGCTCAAGGGGGCACAAATCCATTTCTTCTTTTTTTTTATTATTTTTTTTTTATTTGGCCTTGAGGGAAGAAAGGAGAAAAAAAGTGCAGTTTCCCACTTGTCTCCATCACTCCAGCAAACCAGTCTGTCTAGGTCCACGGTGACTTCACTCACGATTTCAGGCTCAGAGCCAGATGTTTCTATCCAGACCATCCATAAGTTTCGGACGGGAAGCCACAGTGGACAAGGCAGTTTGTAGCTGTTGAAGGCTTCATCATAAGGTGTCAGTGTTAAGCCTTCTGCTACCTCATCCCCTGCCAGAAAAATAATTTCCTTGGTGCCTGATTACCGGATTGGCAAAAACGCAGGGGCAGTTCAGGGACGGCAGCAGCCCGTGCAGGCCAGCGCCTTTACAGAGCCTTTCCATCCTGCACTGAGCTGAGCTCCATCAAAATTAATTGGGTCTGAGGGGTCAAGTTTTGTAAACACGTTTAGGTACAGTTAGATATCCAGTTCCAGGAGCTGCCTGTGAAAAACTCACCTAAGGCTTCTCTGAATCCCTAGGTACTGAAATACTTCTAAATACTCATTCCAAAATCTTGAATCCTGCAGTCAGACAGAACACTTGAGCTGTCATTTGCAAATCCTGTTTTTCCCTAATAATGGGATTACTGGAGGAGTTTGGCAGTAGCTTTGGGAAGAGTCAGTCTTTCCTATCTGTACTTTCATCTTTTAAATTGGGAGCGGGATCTACAAAAAAATCTATCTTATTGAAACAAACAAAGCCGATTTGTGAGAAGAAACTGAATCAATTTCCATTACCACCCTGTACACAAACCGAACATGACAAAGGGATTCACACAGCTCAGTCACATTCAAGTGACATTGAGTAGTTTGCTGCTCTGTGGCTTGCATGCCGTTTCAAAGGCTGTGTTTGCTCCCCTATGGTTTAATAGCAATTTTAGGTAACCTTGTTCCTTGTGTGGTGGCTTTACATCTAAAATGTTTGCAATGCCTGCTGGCAGCATCACCTGAGAGATGGCTGGAAACGTTGCTTAATTCTGGTAGGACACATGGTGGCATTGAGCAGCAGCAGAGGTCACCAGGAAAAAGGAATTGGAGCGAGGTTTTCAGGGTTTTGCAGGAGATGCGGCCAGGCTGCCTTTCTTGAGGGCTGCTGGAGGATTAGGCTGATGTTACAGATACAGGGATCAGCTCCCTGAGGAGCTGCTCAGGAACGTAGGATGTCCTTTGCCAGACAGAGGCGGAGCTGCCTGGGAATGAGAGAGGAATTAACACCAGGAAAGCTGTGAGGGTTTCCCCAGGTCGAAAGACAGGTTCCCAAGGAAACTCCAGCACGTGCCCGTGTGACAAATCTCCTGGGACATATGTGGCATCCGCGGTCTGATGTCTTCACTGCAAGCCTGGAACACACGGGCAGCAATTGCTCGCGCTGTCCCGGCACAGCAGGAGCGGAGATTAGCGGGCATTTCCCAAAGCTGTTTTTCTGGCAAGCCCGATTCCCCAGCCCCTTCTGCGAGAAAGCTTCACAGATTAAGGAGGCAGTGTGCCTCCCTCATCGGTGCCAGAAGGATTCACGTGAGGCAGAAACAAGCAAACTGCCTTGCCAAAGAGGGAGGAGAAAGCATGGAAATTATTTTCAATCTGTGTCTTTGCAAGTGCAGGGAAAGGCTCCCACTGCTCCGCATCCGTGGAGTTGCGCACTGCCAGACTCAGGCCAGCTTCTGAAACTCTGCTGGTTAGCATGCTGAGCTAAAAAACATGTTAAGCATCTTGTAGAACTCTTCTCTGAAAGAAAAAGAAATGTTTTGCTTTCTCCTGTCAAATTGTAACCCTGTCTTGAGAGAGAAATGAATGTGTTTTGGCACACGAAGAGGTCAGGCTGCGTTTTGGTGGCACTGTTCACACTTTGTCCCTGAAACAGACTGAGCATTTGGAAGAGCAACACAATTTATTACTGAACGCGAGGATGTGAAGAACATTTGGGTTTAACCTCTCCACCAACAGACGTTTTAAAATACTCCTGGCAAGCTGTTCCTTTCCGATAGCCAAATACTGTCAGAATTCGGTGGTATACTACTACAGGACCTACTCGCTGTAGTAGGTCAGAGCAAAGATCAGGTCAAGTGGTCCCTGGACAAGGGGCAATAGCTGGTGTTTCAGATAACCCTCCATGCTAAAACCAGAGGATTTTGTCCTTACATGGATGCAGGGGTGGCTGGAGCCTGGTGGGAGCCCTGCTCAGCATCCTGCCCTGCTCAGCGTGGGAGCACTCGCACCGTGTCCCACGAAGGTGATACAGGCACCACCACGCCTTTGGCTTTGCTCAGTTGAGCTGGTGCCTGAAAGGAAATTAAATGGAGTGATAGGAGAAAGAGTGCAGAAGTCTTCTGCTCTCTTTTCCCTTGTTTATTATCACCTCCCTTTAACACCCCCAAGCTGTCCTCAGGAAACCTGTCCTGTCCTCTACCACCCTGCACAGCTTGGCGAGCAAACAGGGCACCAGTTCAAACTCCCAAAGTAGCTGAAAGCCAGCAACACGTGGGCTTGCTAATTATTTAGAGGCTTAAATAAAAATTTGGCCTCTTCAGGCAGCGCTGAGGGCAAGGTGGATGCCTGCTCACCCTCTCCTCCTCCTCTGAGGTTTTTAGGTGCAGACCATGGCATGTATTTCTAGTGTTGCTGGGCTATAAAAAGAAGGGTGTGCATCACCCCACGGCTCCCTAGGGGTCAAGGGATCAGATTGGACATAGCGCCCAAGGCAGGCTTGTGCAGCCAGACATCCCCGCTGCTTCACCACCGCCAGGACCCCACAGCACCGAAGAGGGTGACATACCTGCTGTTTGCAGGTGGGTAGGAGGCATCTCCAGGCTGCCTCAGCATGTGAGTGGCAACAATCCAATACTCTCCGTGAGCCAGGCAATGTTGCCGGTTTCTGCCATCGTCGTGCCTTTAGGACCTCACCCAAGCCTGCTTCAGAGGCAGAGGGACTAGAGGTCACTGGGCATTTCTGTGTCCAGTATGGTCTCTGGGGGCAGGGACCCCAAAGCACAGGTAGCTCAGGGAGTGCATTACACGAGCTGTGTCTCTAGTCAATGCAGTTTCATGTGTTTTGGGACCACCTAGGGCTCTGTTACGCATCCCACTGCTATCCTGGCCTGGATCTTTAAAGCCCTCTTCCAGAAGGCACAATAAATTTCAGCTAAAGGCGTGGAAACAAGCCTCTTGCACCATATTTCTTTGAGGTATTTCAGAGATACTAGAAAATGGAGCTGGGATTTAATCTGAAAAAGGTAACAGTATGAATGTACGGGTCACCCTTGTAGAGCTCAGCAGGTGGGACTTCAGCACGTTACTTTCCCTGTAGCAAACTGAGTTGTCTTTTATCCTTCTCCTCTGCAAAGAAGATGCTGCGCCCCCCCCCCCTCCTTCCAGCCTATCCTTCTCAGTAATGCACTGTAACCCATGACCCCTCGGATAAAAGATGAGAATACTAATTGCTTGGAAACACTCCACGGAAAGTGGACGCTAAGTGGACTAATGCTGAACAGCAATGGAAATTACAACGTGGACATCATCAGAATCCATCACAACTAATGAGATTAGAGTGGCTACCACAAGAATTCATAATGATCTACTCTGGGCCCCAAAACTTTTGTCAGTGCATCTGAGCCATGCTTTGCTCTTCTCCTGCCCTCTACTTGCACACTTTGAAGAGTACAGACAAGGGAGGACCCCAGAGGCCTTTCATCCTGCTCTGTACCTCACTTAAACAACCCTTGTTTCTGATTGTATGTAGACACAACAGCAATGGCAATGACTTCATAGCACCCCCCCACCCCCCGCAATGAATAAATCATCCTCATCTCAAGGCAAAGTTAGCACAACCATCCACTGTGTCATTTCCATGAATCACAGTGATAAAGGGCCATGCTTGTTGAGACATTGCTTATGCAAATGCAATACAGCACTAATGAATGTAAGCAAAGTCCTACAGTGCCAGGACAAGGCAAGCTTGTGCCAAAACTCCTAGGAAGCAGCTGTTGCTTTGTTCAAAGGAATAAGTGATGAGCTGGGGCAGAGAGGCTCTCAGGAGCCTGGGACTGCACTATTCAGTTATTTCAGATCCAGGATTATGGTCCTTATCGTTTAGGGACATACTTTCCTGACAAATATTTCTGATTTATAAGCAGCGAAGCCTCTCTCTGAGTTCCTGGAAATTGCGATAGGGGAAGGGGGTATTCTGAACCAGGGTGATCCAGAGTTCAGTTCCTTTGCCATGAGAGAGCAGTGTAAGGGGAACGCAGCATAAGGTGCTGGAAAGCACCCACAGGGCTTTGGATTTCCTTCGCTATTCTCCAAAGATTAATGCAATTTAACACCTCACAGACCAGGGCGTTGCTGTGGAAGTATCTCTGATTTCCAGCAGATCTCACCGTTATTGTCCTGTGCTGGTATTTGGTACCTTGATGTTATTGTTCGTATTCTCTAGAAACCCATAAAGGAGGTGGTGAGCCAAGCAAGGGTTCGTCCTGCGGTGCTGGATGATTTATGGGCAAAGGGTAAGAAAAGGCCCTGCCACAAACAGCCAGAAGGGCCAGATAGCTGCGTGAGAGATAGGAGAGCAGAGGAAGGCGGAACGATTTCCTCAAGGTCACACAAGTCACAGCACAAGGCCGGGAATAGGCTCCATGACTGACAGGGAAGCACAGTGCATCGTCCTGCTGATGCAGGAGTCTCTGATAACCCTGACTACCACACCACATGAAGAAATTATTTCATGCTCTGGAATTCTCTGGCACCAAGTATCAGCCAAAAAAGGTCTAACACAATGAATGTAACTCAATATACGGCACCAAAGGTTTTCTGTTACCAATAGGTGCCAAGCACAATTGATTTTCATTTACAGTTTCTTCTTTTGTTAGATGATGTCATGGATTATTTATGTCTGAAAGCATTAAAAGGTACAAAGCACTTGATGAGTCATTGGGAAAAACAGCCTTTAAGCCTAGCTGGTGCAAGAAGAAAGGACCATAAATTCCCTAGCCTCGGTGTCTCCAAGCAGTTGCATTGCTCTCATACAGTGAATGCAAGGAGAGCAGCTCTCCCACCATGCCCAAGTCATGCAACCGAGCGGCTGGTACTTCCCTGCCTGGTATTTGGGTTTCAAAGCTGACCAGTGCCGCTCACGGCTCCACAAACCAGCCCCCGAACGCACCTCGGGCTGCTGCTGTTCCACTGTGCCCCAGTGGGCCAAGGCTGTGCTGGTCAGCCTGCCACTGAGCCAGGGACGGGTGTAATTTTCTAATTAAAACACTACTGGAGTGTTGGACCTACTAAGGTCTGCACATGCTGGTACCCCAAAACAAAGTTCTGGATTGCATGAGGTAGATGCAATCCCCCTCTGCAGCCGCAAACCAAAGCCAAACCATGTCTCAGGCGCACGGATAAAGGGCTTTTGAATGGAGAAGGATGAATCACATGCCATTTCACAATTAGCACTTTAATTCTGAACATTAATTAGGGCACTAGTGTTTGGAGAGTTTAGTTCTCATCGACCCACTTACATTGTTCAGAGGAGGCCTAAAGAGATACTGGGGTCTGCAAAGAAACCCACAGGAAAAATGACAAGTCGGTACCAGCTGCAGCCCATGAGCTGGTGATATGGGAAATGCTTCACATAAAAAAAGACCTGCTTACTAGAGCATGGGAAGAAGCAATATTCCAGTTACAATACCATGCCACTAAGGAAATACAGGCACAGGGATTCACGTGGTTTCACATGCAAGGCACAGGGATAGGCTACAGATGGGAATCGGCAGCCCGGCACTATTACAGTTATCTTATTGAGCTCTAACATCCTTTGAAAAGAACATTATTCTTGTGCAAGAGGAAAAAATGTTACTTATTTGGAGGTGTAAACACGATAACTGAAGCCAAAAGCCTGTAAAGAGGCTTGGATGTGAATTCATTATGAATACGCTCTGATGAAATGAGATTTACTGGCTCTTCTTTACATAAGGAAGTAGAATGAAATCTGGAAATAAAAACAGATGGAGATCAGCACATCCCAGCCATAATGCAAACAGGAGTACTACTAAGCACTAGCTACAGGTGAAGCAACAAATGTATTTATCCTGAAGAATTAGAGTATGTGAAAACACCTGCTGCTTTCCAGGAAGATAAAAGCCAAGAGAAGATAATTCCTCCCAGGCCACAAAACGAAGAGAAATTACATAGAAGTCAGCTAAAAAATACACCTCCATCATGGCTACAGCAGAGTGATCTTGATCACGTTTTGAGGACCACGTTGTATATCAGCCAGAAGAAAGCAAGGATATCCCTGCAGCAGGAGCATCCAAAGGAGGGTTTGGAATACAGATGGAAGGTGAAGTTTTGCAGGTTGAATGGGAGCTTTAGGGAGCAAGGAGGACTTTACCAGGTCATGCTTGCTACAGCCTTTCTGGCATGTAAACGTGGACCTTCCTCTTTCAAGTGTCTCATCTCAGCGTGGGGGAGGCAATATGTCCCACTCCCTCCCCTCTCCCAGGCAAGAGCTCAAACCCTGAAAATTTGCATCAGAGACCACTGCTGGAAAACACACAACAGACTGGAGAAGGCATGGATGCTATTTATTTTCCTTTATGTAGAAAAAAAAAAAGCTTCTGTGGAGAACAGGGTCCTATTACTCAGTACTCTGCATGGTGTTTGACTTGATTTAAGTGGCAGAAACCTTAATTAGGGCTCTAAACAGGCTTCCTAATAGTGCAGTTCGAACTACCAGGGAAGGAACATTTGTCTGGTCAAAGCAAACAGAATTTGATTAGTTTCTGTGAGGGACCCAGGGAGTGAAACAGGAATGTCAGAGAGGAGACACCAAGTCCGGCAGGACACAGGTGGATTATTCCTCTCATACCCTTTACATCTTTTAAAACATCTGTCCGGACTGCAGCGAGCCTTGTAGCCTACAGATGCAAGTGATAAACTGCAAGTGAAGTTTGTGGAAGAAATGGAAATTACAAGCTAGATTCTCCCTGGGACCCAAGTCTGCACCAGAGAAAACCCTTCAGCTTAAAAGCATTATTTCAGACTCACGAAGCTGTAAAAGAACTGGGGAGAAGATCTTAGGAGCAAAATTATCCTGGATCATCATAGAATAATTTAGGTTGGAAAGACCTTTAAGATCATCAGGTCCAACCACTAACCCACGTCCCCAAGTCCCCGCCTCCAGGGATGGTGATTCCTCCACTACCCTGGGCAGCCTGTTCCAGTGCTTGACCACCCATGGTCATCTACGGAGGCAAAAAACATGCAACGTCAGAGCTGCCCGGTTCCAAACATCTGTTTGGAAAGGCTTTTTGGACACATGCATTTTATATATGGCCTTTAAAGCTTTAGCACTGACTATGCACAATAACACATCCCAGAGCATCTGTTGTTCCCCCAGCCCTGCAGCAAGCCATGCGGGGAAGCAAGCAGAGGGATAACACTGCCTGGCTGCACAGCTGGGAAGAGTAGCACATGGGTAGCAGAAGGCCACCAACTGATATGAATCCAACTACGTGGCATGGAGATGAAGCTGACGTGAAAAACAACTTTTATGAAGAAATTGTGTACTTGAACCATCGTTCATAGGTTGCCTTTGATTTATTTTGATTGTGGCGGATACCAGAGCGGTGCGTGGAGGAGCAGCAGCTGTGGGGCATGCATGGGACATGCAAGGGACACACATGGACAAGTCATTGGCTTGTCTGGGCAGGGGGTGTTCCCTGAGCAGCCGACCCCAGAGCTGCTGATGGGCTGAGGCAGCGAGGGGCAGAGCCTGCATGGCAGCGTGGGAGATTTAAGCAGCTGAAAACCATCAGCCCAGCTGGTGGCAATGGACCAGACCCTGTACCTCCCAGCAGGCAGCATGGTACCACCCTTCCAAAAGCAGTGTCCTCTGCTGCTCCTGAGCTCCTCGCACCCGGTACGGCCAGCGCAGCCCCAGGCAGAGCTCCTGCTCGAGCGTGCGGCCGCCCAGGATTCCGGCTGCGGGATGCGTGGAGGGATATTGATATCTGGCTCCGGGACTGGTGCCTGCACCAAAACTTTGGGGCTTTAAAGCATGGAAGAGCCTTAGAGGCGCAAGGTATGCCGGGGCCTGGTGGGATGGGGAGAGCATGTCTTTGGGTGTAAGCTGGCGGGACTGATTAAGAAAGCTTTAATTACTAATCAGTGCGGGAAGGGGACGCCAGCAGGACTGCAGTAGGTAAGCCAGGGGCTGGTGTGGCTGCCCGAGGCTGGTGGTGATAGTGGGGATGTTTATGCTGCTCCTGGGAGCATGGGGGGCTCAGGGGTGTCTCTGAAACGCTTGTATGCCAGCACATGCAGTATGAGAGAAAACCAGGATGAACTGGAAGCACTGGTCAGCTCCCAGAGCTTAGGGTGTTGTTGGTATTAGTGGTATTGCTGGAAGGAGTCCCACGACTGGAGCGGTGGGATGGAGGGCTCCAGGCTGTCCAGGAGGGATGGGGAGGCAGAGCTGTAACGCCAGGCACCAGTATAAACTGGGAGAGGGCCGGCTGGCCAGCAGCCCTGCAGGAAGGGCTCTGGGGGTGCTGGCTGGCAGCAGCTCAGCAGCAGCCAGCGGTGAGCCCTGGCAGCCGGGAGCACAAACCGCAGCCCGGGGTGCGGCGAGCCCAGCACCACCAGCCCGGCAGCGAGGGGCTGATCCTGCCGCCCGGCGCTGTGCAGCCTCACCTGGAGCACCGGGTGCGGTGCTGGGCCCCACCGCCTCGCAGGGACCTGCCGGCCCACGAGCGCTCCCAGGGGAGGGCACCAGGGCTGGGGCAGGGCTGGAAGGCACGTCCTGGGGAGCGGCTGCGCTTTGGGCTTGTCCGGTTTGGAGAAGAGGAGGCCGAGGGGTGACCTGGTCACCCTCTGCACCCTCCTGGGGGGGGACGTGGAGAGGGGGGCGCTGAGCTCCTGTCCCCAGGGTCCCGTGCCAGGACACGCGGGAACGGCCCAGAGCTGCACCAGGGAGGTGCAGGCTGGGTGTAGGGAGCATTTCTTCAGGGAGGGTGGTCAGACACTGCAGCAGGATCCCGGGGAGGCGCGCGATGCCCTGGGCCGGTCCCTGCTCACGCGGCACTTGGGCAGTGCCCTTAACAGCGTGCTTGGAGCTTTGGGTTAAGTAGCTGGACTAGATGATGGTTGTACATCCCCTGCAACAGAACTGTTCTAGTCTGGGTTTATTTCTTTGGGTGAAGGCACTGACAGAGGAACCTTATTGAAACAAGCACTTGTCACGTGGGGGTGACAGCTGGGGGGAATGCAGGTTAAATTGGTGGTCTTCTCTGGTAGAAGTAGTGGCAACTCTTCTGTGGCTTGTGTAAGCTTCATAAATGCGCAGCTCCGCATCTTTCTCAGTCTTAAAATAAAGATTTGCACTTGGTGGTTCAGTTCTTTCTCTCTTTCCCAAAGTTTTTTGTATGATCTTGGTCTGGAAAGGGAAAAATGAACAAAATGGTGTATCTGATTTTCTGTCTCCAAGCACCTAGATACCAATGCAAACAGGGCTGTTTATTTTACAAGTGCCTGTACACATAATATTAAAATCAAATATTGGTTTTGCAGTAGAGACTCATCATGGGATAGTTTTGGGGTTTTTTTTACTTGATAAATAGCTGGGTTTGTGTGGGGATTCATATCAGGCTCCATACAAACAAAACTGAAGTAAATATTTGCCCATCTGTGGTGGGATGACCCTGGCTGGACCCCAGGTGCCCACCAAGGCTGCTCCATCACTCTCTTCCTCAGCCGGGCACGGGGGAGGAAATATAATGAAGATCTCATGGGTCGAGATCAGGACAGGGAGGTCACTCCTTAATTACTGTCACAGGCAAAACAGACTCGACTTGGGGAAATTAGTTTAATTTATCCTACTCTGATTTGAATGATAATAATGAGAACTATAAATCAAAACTTAAAAACGCCTTCCCCCTAATCCCCCACTTCTTGCTGGGCTCAACTTCACACCCCATTTCTCTCCTTTCTACCCTGGCGCAGCACAGGGGGACAGGGATGGGGCACGATCAATCCATCACACTCTGCCTTTGCTGCTCCTTCATCCTCACACTCTGCCCCTGTCCCCGAGCGGGGTCCCTCCCACAAGAGACAGCTCTCCATGAACCTCTCCATCGCGAGCCCTTCCCACGGGCTGCAGCTCTTCGTGCACTGCCCTGGGGGGTCCCTCCCAGGAGATGCAGCGCCCCAGGCACAGCTGGTCCCAGGGGTCCCCATGGGGGCACAAGTCCTGCCAGGGGCTGCCCAGGGGTCACAGCCCCTTCAGGCATCCCCCTGCCCCAGTGTGGGGTTCTGCCTGGGCTGTGGGGGGAAAATCTTCTCCCCCGTGGGCTCCGTGGGCTGGGGGCACAGCCTGCCTCGCCAGGGTCTTCATCACGGGCTGCTGGGGCATCTCTGCTCCGTGCCTGGAGCCCCCCCACCTCCTCCTGCCCTGACCTGGGGGGCTGCTTTGGTGCAGTGTCTCTCTTCTCTTCTGCTGTAACTTGCTGCACAGGTTTTTTGCCCCCTTCTTAAATCCATCATCCCAGCAGTGCTCCCACCATCGCCGATGGGCTCGGCCTTGGCTGGTGGTGGGTCTGTCTGGGAGCTGGCTGGCGTGGGCTCCATCAGGCATGGGGGGAGCTTCCGGCACCTTCTCACAGCAGCTCCCCCCCATAGCCCCCCTGCTACCAAACCTTGCCAGGCAAACCCGACATGCCAGCTCAGCTGGGGTTTTGCCTGCGTCTGCAGTGCCTCTTGAAATGGGAGGAACTGGGCAACCTGTTGTGGTCTTCTCCTTGGAAGTTCGTATCCACGGGAGCACGTGGATAGCCGCAGTCTGGGGCAAGCAGCACAGCGAATTCCTGCGCTCACCAACGAACAACCAAGGAACAAAAACGGGAAATGGGCAAAACTGAAATCACCAACTCAGCTGCCTGGAATGGTGTGTTTCCAAAATGCTCCAGTTCCTCTCTGAGCCAGGGAAAAGATGCTTTTGCTTTTCTCCTACTATTATTTCTTTTTTAAACCGGAAAGAATATGTGAGTACCTTGGAGACTTTTCACTCTTCCTGACACTGAGTGACATACGCTTTTTTGAGTTCTTTGTACAAAAATTAGCAGCAAAAGGGTTTGATAATTGTCTTAAGATACCAATTTACTAAAAGGCATGGACCTTCATGTTAATAAAAAAAAAATGGAGCTTAAGAGCCATTTGGCCTTTCTTTAAGGGTCACTGTATTCCTTGTTCTAAATGAAAAACCCAAGTCCCTAGAGGAACCTCAGGTCTGCAAAGAAATGGGCTGGGATTTAACTATGGGAGGTTGCAAACAGAATCTGTTGCTGCCCTAAAACTGAATTTTTGCTTCTTGATTCCTAAAGATTACATCATTAGGCTTTCTCCTCCCACTCTGCATCTATTTTTCTATACTCGGATATATAAATACAGTTACTATTTTAACTGCCTTTTCAATACAAATGTTGCCAATTAGCCAATGTTTTGCCCGATGCCTGGAAAACATAAAATCAAAATATTCATCCAAATCCACATATAGCCAGATCCTCAGTTGGTGTCAATGCTTGCAGCTCTGCTAATTTTTTTGGAGCTGGGCCACTTTATGCCTGCTAAGGATATAGCTCAGTAGAATCCAACTGACTGACTCTCCTTGGCTTCTCCAAGATCTAGATCTGGACCATTGCTATTACAAATGCTTTAAAAAATCTGGAGTATGTTAAGTGTTGGGATTGCTACTCTGGTAAACAATCATGTGTTGGAATATTTTTCTACTACCTCAGACCCCATGAAGCAGAAAATGGAAAGCCTGTACTCTCTCCTCCTGTTTATATTGGGACCAATAATGCTAATTTTCAAATGTAATTTAACATATGTCTGAAAGTTGCCTGACTGCCCCAGCCAAAAATTGCAATTGGCAGCTCCATTTCCTGGCATGGCTGAATTCAGAGCGGACCATCTCTGCAGATCAAAATATAAAGCAGCATCACTGGTGAGGCCTGGAATACAAGTTGTTCCCAGACACATGCCCAAGACATTGATGTTTAATGACAGCATCGTTCAGGGCAGTGTGAAAGGAGGAAATTCTGCTGCATACTCGGTAGGAAATGAGAAATCACCCTCAAGTGTGTGACATTGCAGGGCTGAATAAAAATGGGAGTTTAACAGAAGATTAAATCTGCAGAAGCTAAGATTTAAATCCATCAAACTTTACAACACCTGGTCAATTCAGATGCTGTGTATCTTTCCTTTAAAAGAATACTCTCAAGGCACCGTGATTTGGATAGAGGTTGTTACTGGACCATGAGGTGGAAGTATTCCTGCCTGGCTTCAAGCATAGGTTTTGCAATTGTAGGAATAAATGGAGTTGAACACTAGCTGAACTCACCAAAGGGCATTTTAAAACCAAGAAAGGAGTGAAAATGAAACATTAAACAAACAGAAGGACAAATAGTGATAATGCCAATGAAGCAGGAACAGCCACACCATGAGTGATAGGTGCTCCCTTGAGAGAGAGAGAGAGAAAAAAAAAAAGAAAAACAAAACCCAAACACAGCCAAACCCCCACACATTTAAAGTAAGTATGCAGGTCATCCATCTCCAGAAATTTCTCCACAACAAAAGTTAATGGTAGCATACCAGGAGGGGAGCAGCAGCACAGAGCCAGGTCTCCCATAAGTTAAGGGAACCCTCTTAGAAAGCCTCCTTCAAAGGATCAGGTTTTGGATGCAGATGTAAGAAGCTGGCTGTGGAACAGCCCCAGGGGTCGCTTGGCTTTGATGCAGAGTGGCAAAAGAAATGCAGATGAGTTTGCTAAACACAAAGCTGTCGCATCTAAGGGCTTTTATTAATTAGCCTATGACTCAGTGGCTGCTGTGAAATAAATAAATAAAGCCTGTTTAGTGCTGCCTCTTGATGTTGCTTTTTCCTCCCATAGTTTCTGGAAATACTTGCGCGCGAGAAGAGCTGTGCAGTCTCTTGATGATTTTGTCTCTCGGTTGTGTTTTCCTGTAGCTACTAAAGCTGAGGGGGGTTACGAGTCCTGGATGTCATGGTGAATCTTGCTCTCTCTTAGGAGGTCCCTCCAAGACCCTTGAATATGTGAGGGTTTTTCAGCTTCTTGAATGGGTGTGCTCCATCATCCCTGTGAGCAGGGCAGTGTGGTGGTAGAGCTGGTGCCAACAAGGTGGTGTCGGGAAGAGGGGAGGAGAGAAGCCTGCAGTGGTTTATGTGGGATGTCCTGTGGTCTCAGGGATCCTGGCTGCGTTCTTGCTCCACTGTCTCAGTGCTTACCCGGACCACGGGATGCCTGCCTCCTCCTTCCCATGCCCCAGCTGGAGCTCAGTGTGCTTCATCTTTTTCTTACTGAGGTTCCAGTTTCAGATGGGAGAACCTTTATGAGCTAACCATCCAACCAGGGAAATGCACGTACCTTTGCAACTCAAAAATTACTCCCTTTCTGTAGAGTTAATTGTGAGATAGAGCAACTTCTTTCTCTTTGGGTAGGGTTAGAATTTGGAGACTGCTTAGAGAAGGGCAGAGCTGTGTGGGGAAAAGGGTCATATCTTCAGCAGGGGTAAATCAGTGCAGCTCTGGAATCAGGGAGCCCGTGTTGATTTATGCCTGCTGAGAAACAAGGCATAACTTCTTCCAATGCATGAATGCGCTGTTTGTAATCGGCAAATAAACCCCCATTTAAATAAAAGCCTAGTTCCTACAAAGAAAGAATGCATGACGCATGGAAAACTTGGGTTTTAAGTCCTAATCTCCGTTATTCAGAAAGCATAAAAATTTGGTTGCGCGTGATGTATCATTTAGTAAAAAAAATTTTACTGACAGTGCAGTTTGGTCTTGGGGGCGGTAGTATTGGAACAAGAGGCAATGGGAGCCCTGAGAGAAAAAAAAAAAAATTATGAAGAAGCGATAGAAAGTAGACAGCCATCCCTTCCTTAAGGCTGTGGGGCTGCTTCATCCCTCGTGGATGGTGCGTAGGGCATAGACACTGCCCCACAGGCAGCTGCGCTTTCTCTTTTCACTCCAAGTGGCATAGCCTGGGCCTTTGGGAGTTAAAAGCTTTGGGGCTGAACGTTCGAGGAAACCCTGTGTGATGGGTTTGTGGTGCAAGTGGTGCAGATACTGGTGTTATTTTCGTTACAGAGGACTCTGTGCCACTGTCCGCGTGGGTGTGGGCACCAGGGATGCGGCGCTGGCTGTGCCGCAGCGGGGGTGGGGGGGGGCACACGAGAAGCCACCAGACGCAGGTCGTGGCTCAGGTGGAGAGGAGGAGGGAGACCCAGGTCGTCCAAAGGCTGAAGAGGTGTAACGGCCATAAAACCCCTCATTGCATATTTAAAGCTGCAGGTTTTGAAGGGTGAATCCCCTGCATTGTATTGCAAGCATGCGTACGTGGTTTGTGATTAAGGCTCTCTGTATCTCTGCATATGCATATTTATTATTATTTATTATTTATATGCCACTGGGAATGTACATGGCACTTCAGAGACATAAAACAAGCTGTTACCTCCTGTGAATTGCTTCCAATCTAAGTGCTTTGTAAGGCTCTTTAACCAACTAATTTGGAAATCCAGCTTTTTAGTGCCACTTTTTAATGACAGACACACTGATCCAATAGAAATCGTTCGTTTTCCCATTGAAATTCTGCGATGGCTGCCACAAACTGGCAGCGAGCGGGTTTCGGGATGAAGTATTCCACTGGAGCCTTCATTATAGGAAAAGTCTTTCTCTGTCCTTTTTTTCTATTTTATGACATGATTAATTTATATTACCAAAGACCTTGAAAGCCGCAAACAGAGATGGATTCCTGTTGTGCAACGTACCGAACGCGCACAGGGCCAAGACGGCTGCAGTACTGAGCAATGGAGGATTTATAATGCATTTCTGTTCCTGCTGGACTGAGTCACCGAGATGACCCTGTCTGTCTAGGTCCAACTTTATCAGGCTTTGGCTGAAATATGAACAAGAGATCAGCCATTTGCAGATTAAGTGGTGAAACACCTACGCAGGGCATGTGTCAGGATGGCTCTATCAGGGGACTTAAAGCCATAAGATTCCCAGAGGACCAGCGCTGCCCATGCAGTGTAAATTACAGAAGCCGCCAGCCAGCCAGCTCGGAGGCACCTCGAACAGCCGTAGCTGCAAACCCCGTTTTTACATCCTTAAAGTTCTGGCTGGAGGTCTGAGAGGGGCTGCAAAGTGGTGGATGCAGCCCCTGGTCCAGCTGGAAGTTCTTACAGACCCTGGGCAAAGCAGCAGGGGCGTGAGGAGGCACAGGGCTCTGGGGAATCGGGAGCGAGCAGAGGAACGGTCCCTCCAGCGTGCAGATGCTGCCGGAGACAGGGAGAGCTGCCGACGCATCTCCCAGGAGCGTTTCGGGGGATGCTTCGGAAGCAGCATAGCAGAGAAAGCTCAAGGAGATTATACAGCCCCAGCGCTGGAAGAGAAGGATTTTGCACTGCATTTAGCAAAGTGCTGGCAATTCCTATTTTGAGACAAGCAAAACAAGTAGGGGATGCCAAGCAGATCGGCAGCCAGAGCATCTGATTAAACAGCGTGTGATTGCCACTCCTTTCCCTGGCTTTACATCAGGCTCACGCCAGTGATGTCAGTGCATTTACCCCTTGTTTATAGCAGCCCTGGAGAGAGGGGAAAAAACAAGCAAGCTGGTTTCAATAAATCAGCCCAGCCTCATTAGCTCCCATCAACTTGCTCTAACATGTCCAGTGAGTATTTGGCTTAGAAGGAAGGTAGCATTCACAATACACAGGGCAGGATTTGGCAGCGAGGATTTTTGGGAGATAACAAGTCAAAGCCTTGTTCCCACAGAATAAACCCTGTCATAAACGCTGGCCTGTTATTACTGTCAGTTACTGATTAATGCTGTGATTGCTGAGGCCATTTGCTCTGGCTCCCCGAGTATGGTCCACTTGCAGAGTATTGCAATGGCAACTGCCTCAGCTGCTGAGATGCTTTTAAATTAGCTCTTTTTTCAGAAAAATATTTGCGCCGATTTTCCAGTTCTTTCAGTGGGGCAGGGGGAGAAGCATCCCTACAGCCCAGAGAGAGATGGACTTAACATTGAGAGAAATTGAATTAATTTAAGAGGGGCAACGTTATGTTTAAAACAGAGGTCATCTTTTAACAAAGTGCTCAGCCTGCCCTCTTCGAGCAGCAAGGTTTCTGTAAACACTGTCTGTCCTTGTGTGTGTTGGTGCCTGCCTGCCACTCCTTTCCAAGGCATGGAAGGGAAGGCAGTCCGGTGACAGCTGACATTACTGGGTCCTAAAGAAATTGCACTGGAAGCAGGCATGAATGTTCCTCTCTCTTTATTTTTGATTTTTTTTAGCTGATGGATGAAGAAATCCATCTGATTCTGAAAGCTGGAGGAAAAGAAACCCCAACTTTATGGGGTATCGGACTTAAATCCAGTAGCTGTTTATAAATAATTCCTCCAAATCTTCTCTAGCTCTCGGCTTCAAGGAGATATTTAACCCTAGGCTGCCCGTGCTGCTGCTGAGGCATCCACCCCACTGCACGGGAAGCTGGTTCCAGAGCTGTGCCCGTGGACACCAGGGATGCGATGGGGATGGAGGAGCCAGGAGGGCAGCTGCTGCAAAGGCACAGATCCAAGGAGTCTTTGCAGGAAGCTGGAAGTGTTTGAGAGGAGCCACGGCAGCGTGGAGAGGGGTCTCTGAGGTGATGGAGAGGAGGATGCAGGGTTGCAGTGTGTATTTTAGAGGCGTGCTGCTCCACAGTGAGGGTGTGGGAGAGGAAGGGCTGGCTCTCCTGGTGCCAATTCTGCCCATCACCGAAGGCAGCAGCTGGTGAATGGGCAAGAGGCAACGATGAGGGTCTGTGTCTCTTTTCTTAGAGTCTGAGCTTGTCATCCCGATTTAGCCCTGCAGAAAGCCTCTGGTGGGACACATGATGTGGCGTTGTCTCACAGGTTCTGTGACTCAGGGTGTCCTAGGAATAGAAATTAGCACCGGGCTCTCTCACATCCTGCAGTTGTCTGACATATGCCTCAGAAATACCGGGGTAGTTTTTTTTTACCAGCGGTGGAGTGCTGCCATTCCCAGAGAGCCACAAGGCAAAGCCTGGGAGCCCTGGGTCCTGCAAGGCCCGGGAGTCACAGGTTTCCTTGGAAGGGCTGTTCCCCCAGAGGTCTCAACGATAGACCTCTTTCCTTTTGGCTGAAGAGCATCCAGCAGGGATGCTGCTGCTACATCGGGGTGATGCCTGATGCCATGGTGATGGGCAGCAGTGTGAGCCCAGGTGCATTCAGCCAACATTAAGCCCTGAGAAGGGTCAGCTCGCTGCTGCAAGGTCTGCGGTGTGACCAGTCTGATGCATGCAGACATGCAGGCATATCCAGGTGCTTTAAGAGGAGGTGGGATTGCCTGCATTCTGTTACTGGGGAGGGGTGCAGGAAGCAGCTCGTACTTGGGATTGTTGCCTTTTTCTGTCCTCTGATACCCCCTGGCTGAGGCATATCTTTGCCCTGTCTGGGTTGAGGTCAGAGGTCCCCAGCAATCGGGAGGGAGGACAGCATCTCTTGGGATATGGTCCAGTACACACTCCTCGTTTACCACCCCTCCAAGCAGCCATCTCGGGAATCCAGCTGGCAGCACAACAGTTGGCTGCAGAAGCGAGTTTTAATGGGGCCAAATAAGAGCTAATTGTGTCTCTGCTACAAAGCACAGGAGGCTCCGGTGGAAAGGTCAGGCTGTTAAAGACTGCGGCGCGCCGGGTAGGTAGGAGCTATTTTCAGTCAGACACAGAGATTCCAGCACATCTCTTGCTGCTGCCTTGTTTCTATAGCAATACTGGGGCCAGGCTGTGCCGGGACTTGGGCAGCAAATGGAAATATAACCCCGTACAAATAAGAGCATCACTGCTCTGGATGCTCCAGACACTACCTGTCCTGGGGTATGGGAAGGGCTTGGGAAGCCGCTGCATGCTCCATGCAAAATGCTTGATGCAGAGAGCTGTACTGAATAAAGAAAAATTCTTCATTCACCTACCTGCCACGTTACAGAAAAAATGCTACAGGATGAATAGGAGAGGAAGGGAAATCAGGAAGGGTCCCAGAATGGAAATAAAGATGGTAACTAGAAATAATACAATTCCTGCTAATGGGTTTCTTAAAGATACTGATGACTTGGAGACTAAGGATTTAATTCTCTAAATAATTTTATAGGATGGTCTAATTGGCCCATAGAAAAGCTGCTATAATATCCCCAGGAAACGTCTTTGTTTTCTCATCCCTGCTCTCCTCCCTTCTCCCTTTTCTTTTTTTTTTTTTTTTTTTTTTTTGGTTTGTTTTCTGGCATGACTCAGCAGCTGCATAATACGTTAGCAACCAAGCATCGTTTGGGAAAATTTAAAAGAAATCAGGAAAGTTGACATTTCCTTAGATATGCACAGACCAAAAAGTCTGTTCTGTTACTGCAAAAAATGCAAACTGTGCTGGGTGCTGGGCGCTTCCATCAGCGGAGTCGGTCTCTGCTCCTAAATGAACACAGCATGCAATTAGGAAAATCAAGCAAGGCTGCGTGGAAAGAGGCACTGCTATCTCTGCTTTTCTGTCTGAGGAACTGCCATGTAGAGGGTTAAAGCATGCGACAGGAATGCCTGAGGGCATAGACCCCATCCCCAAAGCAGCAGGGCCCCCCAGTTTAATGGGTGTCCCACAGCAGTCACCCTCCTGCAAGCCGCGCTCCCTGTGCTCCGTGCGTTTCATTAGGATGGCCGCGTTCCCTCCCGAAAGCAAACTGGTGTCTGAGCTAGCGGTCACAGTTAGTGCCTCCCTGGCATTAGCTGCTCCAGGTAGGGATTCAGTGAAATCCCCAGGGTTTACTCAAAAGTCAGACGGAGAATTTATTTATAGGTTTTTGGTGGGTTGGTTTTTGGGTTGGTTTTTCTTTTCCCTGCTCCTGACAGTGATTTCCCTTCAGTACGGGAACTGGCATAATTTTACCAACCTGATACTGCTGCAGTCTCTGTTCTCACATGGCTTTCCTATCACCTCTCTCCACTCCCTCCTCCCCCTCCTGTCATGAGCTGTCACATTATGTTTTGTCACTTCTCAGCAGTTCAATCTTCAAGCCCCAACATACCCGCACACCTAAGGACCTTAGGAATCAAAGAGTAATTTATCTAAAGATCTGAATTAGATGAACATTCACCACCAGACTGATGACTCCGGTTTCACACCGGTATGCTCCTAGCCTTGTGGCTACAGAGAAAGTCCTCAAGAAATCCTGAGCAGTGACGTTTGCTCTGCTTTAGGCTGGTGGTGCTGGTCCCAGCCCAGCCCCAGGCAGTGTTTCCAGCTCCTGCCACCTCAGCTGCTGCCGCTGGTCCCTGGGGTCAGAAAGCCACGGCAACAGTGGCCTTCGCTGCTGATGCTGGTTAATTACGTGCCCCCTGTTCCATCCCTGAGGCTTGAAATAAATATTTTTCCATGCCTAGCAAAGCTAAACATAGCATTATGCTCCATTCCCAGCTGATTCCCATTTTAATTTCCCCTTCAGCACTGCTTTTCTGTTTCGTTCGCTTGTAAACACCAGGCACTTTAGATGATGGTATAGGGGAAGTTCACTGATGTTGGAAGAACCTTTTTTCCTTCTGGCTTCATTTCCCAGGGGATCACAAGCAGAGCTCCAAGGCAAGCTCTGGACGAGCTGATTAATATGAGCAACAGAGGAAGATGCTGGTGAGATCTAGTGTGCATGACATATGTGGAAGAAAAAAGTCTGTTGAATAGTTCCCTTGCCTGCTTGTGCCTTGTACCAAATGCTACCCATCAGATGTCTAGCAATACATTCAAGTTCCACCTATGTGAGAATAGCAAACATTCATGGGGCAACACTGCAGCAGCTTCTCTTTCTCACCCCTCTTAAAATCCTCCAGGCACGACATTTGACAGCTTTTATCGTTCTCCAGGGTTTAGATGCCAGCACTTCTCCTTACCAGACTGTCTTCTCAGGAATGCATCTCTTCTTTGCTTGGTACATTGTGCAGTCAAAGTAACAGACCTACCAGCTCTTTGAACGCCTAATTGTAAAACCATTAAGAATGCGAGGCAATCAGCCCAGTTGATTTTACAGCATGATCGAGGCAAAAGATATCTTGTTTTTCGTCAGAAAGCACATAGAGACCTTCTGCACAAATCCAAGCTCTTCAGCAAGACTCATCCTACCCTAACGGATCTGCACCTAAGCTGCTTAGCAAGGTTCCCTCTGCAGCCAACAGAAAGAAATAGACACTGATGAATGTTTTGAGCCTAATTTAGATGCTTTCAGATTAGATGATGCATCTTAGAGACAACTGCTTCTCCCAACTGAGAACAGAGTCCAGACAGGTGTAGATGGGCACATCTGCAGTGTGAGCGTCCACACAGGAACAGCTCAGTCCCATCTCCTTGCCACTGCCCTGGCTTTGCAGCCCTTTGTCAGAAAGGTTCAGTTTTTTGTAGCAACTCCAAGTGGTTTCAGTGTATTTATGGGCTGTGGTGATTTTGCTGCCTGTTGCAGGTATTTTTTGACCATCACCACCCTCTATCCAGGAACTGCCATTGAATTTTAGTTTCTTAAAAGAAGAAAACAAGAGAAGAAGTGCATGAAGTGAGCTCTTGAAAAACATCATTCTGTCCAGCACTGTGCTAAATCTCGATGTTCTGAAACAGCATGACAAAATAAAGACTAAAGCAAGAACTTGAAGACGGCCTGATGGAGTGCCTCTCTGCTGCTGGGATGCATCAAACTGGGAGAGCGCACCAAGCCCTCTGGACCGATGTTTTGCAGAACGCTGGAGAGACTGCAGCGCTTTGGGGAAATGCCCTCACGCACGCACATGGAATAACATGGCACAGGCTTTTGAGCTTTGTTCCTGCCTCAGTCCTTGCGCTTCTTTTCAAGCCAGGATCGACATCTACCCATTTCCAACCTGCAGCCAGCTGGGAGCATCATCTGCCAGGGTGCTGCTCCGCTGGGATGCGGTTCCGCTGCCTCACCGAGCATGGCACAGCCGCATGTCTGTCCAGACACTTCCCTGTTGTAGATCTTGGGGGTTTTATTTAGGTCCATTGTCATTATTGCCACCATTTCTGAATCATTCTTTTCTTCACCTATTTGAGAAGATAACTCAGCTCTTAGTCCAAGTTGGCTCTTGCATCCTGGTCTGAATTCCCATTAATCCTTTCTCCATGTCATTTATGCTCAACCTTGGCCCTCAGATTCCCTAATAGCACAGTGCCAAAGTTAATAGAATAAGTATTTTCTTTTTCCTCTTTTCTTTTATTTTCTGCTAAGTGCCATGGAGTTTCTAGTTGGTCTTTTTCCTAATGCATATACAAAGTGCAGTCATCATTAGGAGATAATTCAATTAGATAAGATCAGCTATCAGAGCTAATAAACCGATACAAAAATGAGCTTGCGCCAGCCATCAGCAAAGGCAGATGAGGAGGTCGCTTCTACCCTGTTAATTAGTTTAAGCAAATGTGCATCTGTGTGTCCCTGGTGTGAAATCAATGCCGGGCAGCCCCCCTGTGAGCCAGGTGTCCCTCTGCCAGCCCCACGGGACCACCCAGAGCTGCCCAGCCACTCACCAGATGTAGCTGTGTCTGCCCCCTGGTCCAGCCCATCGTTCAGCTCGCCTGGGCTGCTCCTCCACCCCACATGGCTGCCTTTGTTCTCCCTGAAAGCAGGGTTTATTTATGGCGGGTGTTAAAGCAATATTGAAACCCTGCAGGGGCTCATCTCCAGCTCGAGGAGAGCAGTTCTATGGAAAGGGAGAGAGAGAAATTTCCATCTGCCAGTCGCGGATACTGTCAGAAGAGGCAGGAACGAGTGCTGCTGTTTAAACCATTTGCAAAGCCATGCCTTCTGGGGTCTGGTTTTGCAAAATAAAACCCAGGGCTGGGTCAGCTTCAAGGCACC
The DNA here is from genome assembly GCF_963210335.1 of Falco punctatus. Taxonomy (NCBI): domain Eukaryota; kingdom Metazoa; phylum Chordata; class Aves; order Falconiformes; family Falconidae; genus Falco; species Falco punctatus. The sequence continues at coordinate 1,877,809 of NC_137596.1, read as the reverse complement.
AGCGAGCAGCACAGAAGTGACAGGATGGTAAAGAAGCGTTTATGCTTTTGACCTGCATTTACACTTTAACATCTCTGTCTCACTCTACATAAATTCATCTGACTAGGCTTCAGTAGCAGTGTCTGAAATAGAAAGTAGGAAATTTTCCAGAAATACGCGATGGCCTGATGGAGAGACGAGAGCAGAAGGCACGGCTGCAGTGCTCGACTCTCCCCAGAACAAGGTGCAAGTGGGTAACGTGGAGCACTGCTAGTGTTGATACAAACGCACCCCCAGGATCCCAGGCAAAGGTGAAAGCATCTCTTGGGAGAACGTGGCAGTGGGGGGCGTGGAGGAGGTGAAGGGGCCGTGGAGGTGCTGCTCAGCCGTGGGATGTCCTGACTGCCCTCCCCCTCTCCAGAGCTGCACGGGCTTGAGGGAGAGAAGACCCCTTCCTTCTGCAAAATTACCTACCTGCATGTCCTGCTTTAAATTATCTGTCGACACCATGAAGATCTGAATAGCCTTCCTTTATGACTATTATGAATCATTAACCCCTTATAAACTCACCTGAAGAGTATTGGTTATGGTGCACTGGTGAGGCCACATCTGGAGTCACACTGTGCCCAGTTCTGGGTCCCCAGTACAAAAAATTATATGGACTTACTGGAGCGAAGGACCACAAAGATGGTGAAGGGACTGGAGCATGTGTGAGGAGAGGCTGAGACTGCAGCCTGGGAAAGAGGAGACTGAGGGGATGCTAATGGACACGGATAAATACCTTCTGGGAAGGAAATGGGAAGGAAGCCAGGCTTTCCTTAGCCTGTGACAGGACAGCAGGCAAAGGGCACAAAGCGGAACACAGGGAATTCTGTCTGAGCATTAAAAAACCTGGGTGAGGGTGGCGATTGAACCCTGGAAGAGGTTGCTCAGAGAGGCTGTGGAGTCTCCATCCCTGGTATTCAAAGCCCAGCTAGATACAGTCCTGGGCTACCTGCTTCATCTGTCCCTGAAAGAGCAGGGTTTGCAGTAGGTGATCTCCAGGTGTCCCTTCAAGCCCTTCTCAGGTTCTGTGTGCAAAGCCAGGGCTCTGATGCTTTAACAGCCAAGATTTAGAAGTGCGGCAAAACAAAAATCCCAAACTAGGAACAGCTTACGGCCTCTCAAGTCCTTCAGCAGCACATGTAAAGTAGATATGTATTGACAGCTTGTAAATGTCACAAAAAATTGCCACAACTTCAGCTTCTGTCTTTTTTCCTCACACTCCCTCTTACTGTTTTTGTTGAAAATGTCATTCAGAAGACGCATCTTGTCACAAATTCCTCTCCTACTTCTTTGAACAGGAAAGGCATAGAGAAATCCAAAATAAAGTCCCCAAACCTATTTCTTTTCCCTAGTGCTGTCCACTCAGTGACATCTTTGAGTCAAAACAGGTAACCCAAAACAAGATGGAGATGCTGACAATTGTGCAATTTCCTTGATTTTCCGATGAATATCCCTCATAAGCCAAAGCCTCCACGGACATGTCTAGGTGCCAGGTCTTTCCCTGGTCCTTACACCATGACATATTCTTTAGTTGTGTTTGTCCCTTGTCTTAAATAATTTTAATGAATCAATTCCTTGTCATGGAGTTCATACAACATCCATCAAGAACTGTAAAGTACAAAGATGCCGTATCTGGATGTCTTTAAGCCACAGCTCGCTGGGAGAAATGGGGCAATCTCTACTTTCTCACCCTATTCCTGTGTTCTTCCTTCAGCATCTGCACCCACAGTACCTCTCCCTCCATACAGGAGGGTCTTGTCTAAGCACAGGCCAGATCTGGGAGCAGAGGATTTTCTGAGGGTAATGCCAGGCACTTTGCTGGGGGCTGAGCATCAGCAGGTGCAGAGAGCAGCTTCGGTATTATCTTGTTGTGGCTGAGCCGCTGCAGCACCCCTGCTGTGACTCCAGATGGCTGCTGTTGTGATGCTGCTCCTGCTGAACAACTGCAGGGATGGAGAAGATGAGTGTGCAGAGCTGGTGCTGGCAAAGGGCCACCTTTGGCGAAGATCTGGTCCCCACTCCACCACCTGGAGTGCCACCACGCAGAGGGACGATGACTGCAAGAGCTGGTAGGAAGGCTCTTCCTCACAAAGCATCCTGTCTTTATTGTTGTTCACTAAATGTGGACGTTTCTTCCAGCCTTAGCTTCACACCAACACCCACACCATACTGTTTGCACACACTTTGTCAAAATATTTCAGAATTTCTAAAGAATATTCAAACCTCAGCAGCGCTGGATAACAGGGACACCTGCACTGCAGACCTCCCTCCCCATTTGCACAGGATGGAAGGGAAACGGGCAGTGAAATAGAATTTTCCAGAACAACCAGTGAAAAGAAACCCAAAAATAGTTCCTCTGGAAAAATAACTTGTTTTAGGCATTTGGGCACTTGTTTTTGATCACAAAGCAGCATTTAGCCTGGAACAAAATTATTCTAAAATGGACAGTCCATGCAGGGGCATGTCTGGCGCTTTGCTGACACAGTTTCTCCAAAGAGTTTCTTCTTGTCACTAAAACTCAGTCTTTGCTTGCTTGACACTTCTTCTTTACCTGAATACTTATCACCTCCTCCTTCCTCTTGGCTCTACCAAAGCCACCGTGTCTGTCTGCGTCAGGAGCAAACGCTGTGACTGAACTAGGCTGAGCTGCTTCCTAGCCTTGGGTCCCCGACGAGACGGTTTTCATGACGTGGGCTTTGTCTGTGAGAGACCTGAGGGCTTCGAGATTCTCACTCCTCGCTTATTTACACCCCTCCTCAACCCGTGGACCTGCCTGCCTGCAGAAAGGAGTGACTGGGTGGCAACTGGTGTAGGATGGGTTTTAACTGGGATTGCCCAAGCCCAGCCTCCCTCCAGCGGCTCCCTCCAGTGGCTTGACCCAGAAGCTGTTTCCCTGCAAAAACCTGGTGTTTGGGAACCTCAGTGTATAATTACTTGATAAACTTCTCTATAGAAACATGCTGTTGGTTTCCTTCGTGTACCCAGGTCACAAGATGGAGAGGCAAGCAGCTTAGCGTTCACTTGGCAGAGTGGAATAGGCTGGACAAAGTGATGTTGGGAGCTGACACATGACATTTGCACAGAAGTAAAACAAGGAGTGGTACGATCCAAGAGCAGATCTGCTCTTTTACATCCTCCACATCACCAGTAAGAGCTACTGGGAGAGAGGGAGTGACACGGATGCTTGAAGAAGAGGCAAGAAGTGGAAGAAAAGTAGGTAGTGGCTGGGAAATGAAAAATCTGCCAGCCTCTGATATAACCAGGCACAGGGCAATCCTGCCACGGCTGCGTCAGCAAGGACGTGAGAGAAACATCAGCCCTAGGGAGGTTCTTTGTCAGCAATGAGGTGGGAAGAGCAGGTCAGCCCAAAGCCGAGGGAGGCAGCATCCTTTGCTCCTGCACTACCCTGAGGGACGCAGACTCCAACCCCCTTTTCCTCCCGCTGGCAGAGATTTGGGCCGTATGTAGCTCATGCTGCTCAACACCAGTGCAGATCCCAGAGCGTTCCGCTCCTTCGGCTTCAAGACAGAGCAAACAGCACCGGTTGTGCCCTAGACACCTACTCTTAACTGGGAGCCTTGCCTTTCCAAGGTGCAGCTCTCTGCCAGGAAAAAAATCCTCTTTTTTTTTGTGCCAAAAATAGTTCCCCATGGAGAAAGAACTTGTTTTAGGTATTTGGGCACTTGTTTCTGATCACAAAGCAGCATTTAGCCTGGAACATCCATGCAGGGGCATGTCTGGCGCTTTGCTGACACAGTTTCTCCAAAGAGTTTCTTCTTGATATGGCATCTTTGTACTTTACGGTTCTTGATGGATGTTGTATGAACTCCATGACAAGGAACTGACTCATTAAAATCATTTAAGGCGAAGGACAAACACAACTAAAAAAGAAAAAAAAAAAAAAAAAAGGATCTGAGCTCAGAGCAGCAGCAGTAAGCTGAGTTGTTAAATTGAGCCTCTGTTGGCTGCAATATGGAGGGGAAAGTGTTGCAAGACAGCAGAATTTCTCCACAAAAAGGCCAGTGCCTCCCAGCTCAGGGGGGAATATTAAGGAGCAGCCTGTCGCCTGGAAGCTCAGAGCAACAGCCAGAAGAGGTGCAAGTAGCCAGCATCAATCCACCTGACTTTCTTCGTTAGCCTGGACTGAACTGCCTCAGAACAGGTGAAAGCTGAATCCAAAGGAAATGCAACACCCCTGGTTTGGCTCTACAAAATTTCCACCGTTTCATGGAGTGCAGCCTGATACAGTGCAGATGACTCCTCAGCTGGAAACCAGGGGCTGTTGCTCTAACATTTCAATCGGAAGAAGAATGCCCTTATCAACTTGGCTGTTCTTCAGTCACAGGCAGGGGAAACTGGCAATGTTGATTCATTTAGCTCGGGCACATTCGGGTCAAAATCAATCATGTCAAAAATACATCACCTGTATTCAATAAGTTTTTAAAAAAGGAAAGAGAGATATAGACTACAAGAATAAATCACAGCAGAATGGGGCTCAGTTTGAAGTGAACCTATCATTTGCTTTGAGAGGATAAACATGTTGTTTGCTTTGAACATTTCCCCAATATTTAACAGGTGACTTGGCAAAGAGACTGGGCTTAGCTTTGAAATGGCCATCTCTCAAGGTCAAAGAAATGGGATTGAGGAACCAGGGCAGCAGCAGGAGGTCAGGATCAGTGCTCCCCCTTTTCCAGACATGTAGCTCCCTCCCAATGCTTCTCAAAGAGGCTTGAATGGCACCTTCCCTGTGGGCAAGGCTTGAAGCTGGAGAGGTTTCCTCTAACGCTGCATGGAGGTGGTTGCTTGCATAAAGACAGTAGTCCCTCTGGAATGCCACCAGCCTGGTCCCGCAGAGACCCAAGCCACCTGCTCTAGTGACGACTCCCAGTGTCAGCGAGTGTGTCCCACCACAAGGATCAGTTTTCAGGGCAAAACAGCTGCGGTGTGATTCACCTCTGCCTGTCTCCATTCCACAGCAGTCATGCTATCAGAGATTGAACCGAAGTGTAACTAGCTGAAAGCACATTCTTTTCCTTACAAAGCGATGGATGCAAAGCCCTGGCCACAAAACATTGTGGCAGGCATGAAACAGTGAGTTATTGTAGTTACTCACAAAGGATAAATAAAAAGGATGCTCTGAGGTAGAAGTGTTTAAATTAAAAATTAAGGGTGAGAACTGAGACAAGGATTGTACAAATAGTAACTGAGGAACCAAGTCCACCATGAAATAAGAGAGAAGCTGAGGAGCAGGACTTGTTCCTCCCAAGACCAGCTTCAGGATTTGCAGTCATTTGTGGCGGATCGCTGTATATTCAAGGGTATGGTCAAGACGGAGAGCAGGGCAAAGACTGGCAAGAACTGAAGCTGAAAAAGCAGTTTTCTTGGTGAGGAAAGGTAAATATCTCCTACGGTCTCATTCTGGATTTGCAGCCAGCTACTGGTTCCTGTCCTGTTGGCTTCCACGGAATAGTTCCAGATAAGAGGCTAGCACTATATGATGCTGCAGCCTTTATTTTTAGGAGACTCAGATCTCTTCGCCACAGCATCAAGTGTAGATCCCGGGGCTCTCTGTTACCCAAAGCAGAGGATCCAAACCAAGTCTCTTACTTGGTCTGAGGAAACACACTCCTGTCTCAATCACAGAATATCGCTGGGTTTCCTAGTCCTGTAGCTCATCCAACTCAAACGTTTTAGTGGAAAATCCTCTCAAAGCGACCTTTACTTGGTTAGGTTTTTTATTGTTTGGAGACTTGGATGGGCCCAGCCTTCATTTGGAGAGCCATCAAAGTGCAAATTGCCGGCAGTTCAAGCGTACCCATCATTTCTTACCAGGCACCAGTAAGAGCACAGTCCATGTCCCTGTCTTACATGTGACCTCTAGTGAAATGACCGTAAGAGTAGCCCGTGGCGAAAGTTGTCTTTACCTCTGGTCTTCTCCTGTGTCACATCAGGAATTGATACACAGGTTTTATTTTATCCAGAATATTTGAAAGAAGGGTGCCTCAAAGAAAAGAGGAAACGCTTCTTCCAGGAGTTAAATTTCCAAAGCAGCAACTCAGTGGGGATCTGTGCTCCAGCTCAGGCATGTGAGCCGAACTGTCAGGTAGAGCTTTCCACGTGGATTCAATCAACAGGCTCTGGGAAGAAATATTTCCCACCTCAGCATTCCTGTAAGCTTAAGAAGAGCCAGGGAGCTGCAGTGAGAATACTCTAATGGTCTTAATTTCACAGATGGCCAAGTGAGCGTTGCACCAGAAGACAGTGCTTGTGTGACACAAGTGCTCTATTAGAACTTGCTCTTCTCTTTCCATTTAGTTCAATTGCAGGGAAAACTTCGGGATAACCAACATGGAATGACATGCAACTGCAAGAGAAAGGTACTGCCTTTATAACTTATGCTCCACTTAGGCTCCAGTTCCTACCTTATTTCTTTTGCCTCTTTCTGCCACATTTGTGGTTTTAACCAGTTTTTTCAATTCATCAATGAACAATGAATCATGAAGGCTGAGTCAGCCTGGACCTCAGGCAGCTGATTTCAGGATCAGTCCAGAATCCAAGCGCTTGCACGAACTAACTCCACAGATTTCATATTTCCTGTGCAAGTAGCCTGAATTTAACCTGTCGGAGATCTCACCGGCCCTTAAGGCAGGTGGGGCTGGTTCTCTAGAGCAGATGCCATCCTGAGGGCAGGCATGAAGAAATACAGTGCTTACATCCACAGATAGCCCTTGCAAAGGGTTGTAATATCTGTGGGAAGTGTCCCCATTTCTGATTTGCAGTCAAGAATCGGTTCATTGCTTTGTTTTGCAGTAATTGCTCATGAATCAGATGATGGTTTTGGCAATAAGTGGATGAGCTGGCACAGACAATCCCTCTCAGGATAAAGAGGAGTTTTGTTGTATGCAAGTGGCTCCTGGGTTTCACTGAGCTAGCAAGTCATACTAGCAGAAGCAAATGGCCAAGTGATTCAAAATGCATTCTTTCCAAAGCCCGTCTGTAAAGCTGAGCTCAGGAAAGAGGAGAACAGGTGGTCATGACAGATGCTCAGTGGTTTTAAAAACATTTAGGTATGGAGGATGTACAAAGTACCACCACGATCCCACACTCGGGATATCCATGTTCAGATACCCTAAATTCTGCCTTGATTTCTGTGTTTCCTCTGTCAGGAGCGTTACCCTCTCACTTTTGAACAGGGAATCAGAAGTGTTGAACAGGGAACCATTTAAACACAGGGATTTAGAACTCACACGTGCCATTAAAAATCCTCCTTCCCAGTAAAACATTCACAAAGGAAAGAGCTAAGGGGAAGAATACTGTAAAATTCCAGTTCGCTTTGAAACAGAGGAAAGAAAAATCAACTGCTACCCCAGACACCAAGATGCCCACGTACATTCTTCTTTTAGATTAAAGGAGAATTCACTGAAAGTTGTTCCAGACCCAAATAATCTCCAAAGAAGATAAACCTGAAAATCTTCTTGGCTATCCCAACGTGCAAACCAGGGCTGTGAATCACAGGGCTCACAGCTTCGTGCCACCTTTGTCCAGCACTGACTGAGGCTTCTCTCCATCCACAGAGTTGTCATGTGTGATAAAGTGACCAACATGAGCAAGGAGCTTAGCAGCCCAGCCAGCAGGACACAGCTGCAGATATTAGGGTGTCATTTCCAGACAGAGCAAAACCTGGAACTGATGAATGAGAAAATGTTATGAGTGGGGAAGTTCAGCCCTGAGAGGAGTTCACCCTAGATATTAAAAAAATACGTGTCGGTTGCTTTGGGCCATGAAAGAGATATCCAGAAGATGCTCAAAAAATGGTACAGGATTTATAAAAGGGACAAAAAGATAGGTTGCCTTGTCAGAGCTCTCCACTAGGCCCAGAGAATGCAACCTGAATTAATATGCTGAATATATAGCAGTGAAGGCATTGACTCTGCAGACTTAGTGCAAAAAAGCCCCAGCAGCTGCGGGGAGCCAAGGCGTCTTTACGCCTCTTTCTGCCTGTGGGTTTCCCCCTCCATCTGTGGAGCAGGAAGGATTTGGATTGCAGGTCCCAGTGGGAATCCAGAAAGGCAGCCCTGTGGATTTTAGCAGGAAGCAGAAAGTTAAGGCAAACAGCAATATTCTTTAAGAAAGCTAACTGCAGTGGGGGCTGGCGCGTGGGAGGGAGCGGCAGAAGGAAGCCCAGGCTCTCCAGCTTTGGTAGCTGCTGGTGGTGCTCGTCCTTATCGAATGAGCCCTGACAGCGACTGGGGAAGGCAGCAAACACTGAACCAAATGGAGGTCCTGCACCTTCTCTCTCTCTTTATTAAGCTTCTACACTTGCAAATATCTGAACATCGTTCAGATGGTTCTCGTGGCTAATCGGCATCAGCCTGTCATTTATATTATATATATATATAATAAGGAAAGGACACACACCCAAATATTGCACAACTGCCAACCACATAGGCAAGGATCTTCAGCACTGCCGCTCTCTGGGGCTGATTCGGTGTTTCCATCGCTGCAGCTTTCTCCCCATCTCTTTTTCTAGCTCCCAGTCTGTGTGTCTTCTTCTCCTAGTCACCAGCCTCCTGTAATGAGGACATCAGGCAGGGCTCTTACCCGAACAAGTGGTCTTGCTGCAGAATCTTGCTCGTGATCAGTCCCTCAAACATCCTTCTGCCCCACATTTCAACAAAAGAGCAGCTGAGGCTCCTTCCCTCCCCAAATACCAGTCAGCATTAACATACCACAGACATAACCAGCTGCTGGCTGCCTGGCAGGAGATGTCACGTTGTGTCATCCACTTTGGCAACGCTGGTTAGTGGCACTTTGGAATATTTTCAAGGCTCACTAGACCCCAGCTAATCTCCTGCTGCCTGTCTGGATCCCACCACACTCGCGGTGGACTTGACAAGCAGGCAGTGGGTGAGTGCAAAGCAGCACAGCATCATCATTCTACGTGGGGACCAGAGGTTTCTTTAACCAAGCACATCTACAGGCACCTACAGCATTCTGTGTCCCAAGAACCTAAACCTCCACCTACAGAATCTTCTGAAATATTCTGGAGCTGCTAAAAAACATCTATATTGTCTTCTACCGTAGTTTAATAAATGCAATGGATTCATCTAATGCATTTAATAATGTTTAATAATGTGTTTCATTATCTGACTCTAGTCATACCTTCAGATTAATGAAAGGATTTTAGAGAGTGTAAGATGTTCCAGAAAAGCTGGGAAGGGAAGGTGTCCATAGCTTACCTAACATCTTCAATCAGAGATGGAGGAACTGGGAGGAGTAAAAGCTGAAAACTTTTCTATCACCAGGGTGGCATTTTTGTGGCTGGTACTGTTGTTTACATCGCTCCAGAGAGGATAACAGGTTCGAAGGTGCCTGATTTTTTCCAATAGTGCCTTTAACTCACTTCTAGCTACCATGCCGAGTGTAATTCACATTTGTCAAGGATGGGAATTAAGCATTTTGATGCTCTGTATTACACAAAACAATCGTGGAGAATTTGTTTCCCAGTAATAGTGCAGTTAGGCAAGGTTATCTAGGTTATTTACAACAACAGTCACTCTGAAAAAATCTTGAACCATGTTGGTCCATGGCAGACACAAAAAGTTCTAGCTCGTCTAGAACTACAGGTGGGGAAAAAAAGAACACACTAACAAGTCATTGCATGAAGGACAGGAGAGATGTCACCAGTGCCTAGCACCACTGCGCTGCCATTAGTTCATAGCTCTTCTAAACTCTTGAGGAATAGTAAAATTGTCACCTGGTGCTGTTTAAGTGCTAAGACCAGCTGGGAGAAAATAAACTGTGGTTTGCAGGAATCAGGATAACCCATTCATTTTGTGAGAACAGCCTTTGGAGAACAGTTTCTGTCAAGTATGTGATTCACCGGGGAAAAAGATTTTTAAGTGATGTGCCTACTAACAACAGACAGATAGTCCTTGGCACAGAGACGAGATGCTGAGAGCCTAAGCCAAAAACTGTATTTCAAGGTAAGGACAAAAAAAGCAATGACTGTTTATCATCCCATTAATTAGGGAAGGTGAATGTGACTGCTCTCCCTGTGCACTGCAAGATATAAGGCACCTGTGACATGGGTAAGAGGGTGTGGAGCGAAGAGAAGTCCAGGCAGGAGGTGGGAAGCATCTGAGTAAGATCCACTCAAGATCTGTGCAGCTTGAGATGACAAATATTTCCGAATCATGAGAGTCACAGGTGGTGGTTTGGGCTCATTTTCTGCTGTGACTGTGCCAAAGAAAATGCATCTCTCCCCATCAAGTAACAGAACGGAGCCTCTGTAAAGATGGAAAACGGTGAGTAAAGAGAAAGGACCATGTCATTCTCGTTTCACTGCAATGAGAACAGTGGGTGCCCTTGTGCTTCTGAGTGAGAATCAGATGCTCAGTCCTCCCAGCGCCGGGGTTACAGGGCAGTGCTTCCAAATGCTGAACAGGAGCTCTGTGCAGGGCAAGCTGGCAGCAACGGGCGATGAAGGAGGCTCTGCTGGGCAAAAATGATTGGGAGCGAGGGACTGTGCCTTGCGGAGCATCGGTGGGACTGTGCACGGTGTGCAAACAGGGCACAGCACAAATCCGTCCAAGTAACCAGGCCCCCTGTCCCAGGGCAGGAGAGAAACAACTCTGTTCAGGATTTCACCATCATCATCATCAGCTGTTACAGAATTTGATATCTTTTCCTGCAGTCTTTCTCTAGCAACACAAAGCAGCTAACCCCAAACCTGCCATTCAATCCAAATCAACCTTGGTGTGATGGGACTCTGCTTTCCATATTTTTTCAAGTCTTCCTATGCATGGACTAACACAAACATCATGAGGCAAAAATTACTAAATTTTTGAGCTGTATTCAGGTGAAAAATGCATCTGTTGTGGGAGAGGTGACCATTTTAATCGGCAATTTGCATTGCTGAAGACAGCCCCAAGCTGTAGAAACAGAAGCATTTGTACAGGCGGTGGTAGCAAAACCCAGCAAGCTCCGTCAAAGGAATCAATTCATTTGCCTTAACCATGGTATCACCAGCAGATGGAATTGGTGCAGTGTTTGGAATAGCTGCCCTGCTAAAGGAATCTCTGGGTAGTCACTTTTAATTGAAGTGGCATCATTACTGCAGATATGAAACAAAACAGATGGTCATAAAAGGTGACTTTAAAAGCATCATGTCAAGAAAAAAAGCCCTAGGTGATTTAAAATATGATCTCTATTGTGAAAGCAAAGCTTCAATCCTGTCCTAAAAACTCCTGTTGCTGATAAAACCGTACAAAAAACCCCTTGGTTTTCTTGTGATTTCCTAAAATCATGGAAGAAAAAGGGTGGGGGCAGTGGCTTCCATTTAATCTCAGAATTTATCATTGCCTTCAGGGAAAATATCATTATGACTTCTAGTCATAATAGATCATTTTTTTCCTCCCCTCTTTTAAAAAGGAGTGGAAAATGCCAGCTTGCCACCAATTCAGGCGTTGTACCTCGTTCACTTTCCCAGAACGAAGCTCTATAAACTATTTGCCAGGTGCTACAGCAGTGACAGCATCAAAATCCTTAATGGCAATTTGATTCCCACTGAAAATTGAAGTTGTTCGTTATGTCAGCAAAGTTGTACGCGTGCACACAGAGCCCCAAGGAGTTGTTCTGTTACCTAAGGGTGAGCACGAGTAAAATACGGCTTCCCAGCTGCTGATCCAGCCAGGTCCAGACCATGTTCCTTCAGATCCCTCCTGATTTATGTATGAACAATTTTTTTCCATAGGTTTTCAGAGTGCTTTACTAACGCAGCTCGTCTCCCGGCCATGGACAAGGCTGACGCTCCTTCTTCCAGGCAGGATGCAGGTGGATGGATCGGTGTGAGGCATGAGGGTACCTGAAGGTGTTGGGAAAACGCACGGTGCTGAGCTGCTGATGGTTCTTTTCCAGCATAACCTCCACTGATGCTGGCCATACAGAACAAAAGCTCGGTAATTTATTAAGCGATAGAACTTGTTGCCATACTAAAATAGAGCTTTTCCCCCTCTGAACCTGTATGATACAGAGGCATGTTTTGGATGGGGGTTTCACTGATTATTTGTGAGGAGTGGGTTTGGTACCTTGAACAGAAAAAAAACCCAAGGCAGAGAAACCTCTGGGGAAAGGTGTCTTTATTTTTCAGTTTTTGTTTGTCCTTAATCCAAAATAAAATTTGACCATGAAATTTTTAGGAAGGGGTCCATGTTTTTCCTTTAAACATCTCTGAATGTCATCTGATGGATTTGTTTGGCCAGCCTGGCTGCAGTGCTCCGCCGCTTCCAGAATATTGTGGTTATAAATGCTCACGCGCCTCTGTAACTTCATCCATAATTTACAGAGCATGACGGAGAACAGAGTGGCTGAATGATGGGTTCAGTGCTTTGCTCCACAAATCTAAGAAAGAAACTGTACGTGAATGCAGGTACACCTCTTCAGAGAGAGCAGAAAGGGCGTTTTGGAAAACACAGCTTCTGCATCAAAAAATGTCACGTTTTCAGGTTTTCCTCCTTGAAATTCATTACCTTTGTCAGTCAAGTGAAGAAATGTGGTCTTTTTAGCAGTAAGACACTGGGATGAAAATGAAAAAAAAAATAATAATCCTATCAAATCCTACAAAGGAAAGCATATGGTCTTATCATACAGCAAAGTCCATGACTAATCAACAGAAAGACGGAACGTAGCGCAGGTTGGAACCCCAAGGAACATCTCGGCACAGCTGCACACAGGATTTCTGTGCATGTAGAGATATCTGACACCACAGGGTAAGGCAGCTTCTGCCCCTCACAGAAACAAAATCTCCCATTATCCAGCTTCAAACCCCATAATCTTTCCAAAGGCATCACCTGAACACACCCACCCTCACACACCCCACCCCCACACACACCCCACCCCCACACACACCCCGCGACTTAGCTTAGGGAGCGAGGCTTCAAACAAGCTGAACTCATCTATTTACTATTGATAAGCTTCTTTTTTATACATGAAGGGTCTGAAGAAAAGAAGAGAAACTATGTGGCTTAATTTGGCCATAAATTCAGTGCATTTTCCACAGCATGCGTTTATTAAAAGTAGTTAGCAACACAGTAGCGGCTGTAAGGAGCGCTGATCCTGTTCTAGGGACCGTGGCACTCGGGGATTCCTGCATGTGGCTCCTATGCAGAGACAGAAAAAGCAGGGGACCCTACAGGGGACCCTGGCATTTTCCGAAGAGCTTCTATTTAGCTCCTCATCTTGTTTTGGCCTCAACACATGCTCTGAGGTCCTCTGTCATAGCTGTGCTCTTTTCTCTCCATCTCCCTCCAAGTAAACTATTTTTGTCCCCTCCTGTGGCTGCCAATAATTTTGCAAGTGTAATGGCAGTTTTAGTGACTGAAGCCATGTAATGGGAAATTCCATTTGATCTTCACAGTCTACTGTTTTCCCAGAACTGATTCTCCTCTTTCTCAATTGGCTCCAGTGTAGAAGAAACATATACTGAAGTCATCAGAGTTTAGCTGGGTTAGGCAATAACAGAATTGGTCCTTAAAATCTGCCAACGTTTAGGCCACAGAGGTTCTTGATTTTCCATTTCGTCGGCATAGAAATTTTGCTTTGCCGTTTTCTGCTGTGCAAATTCTGCTGGGTCTGTTGTTGCACAACAATCTTCTTTTTTTCCTCCTCCTCATCTTCCAAAAAAGTATGTGCATCTCGTAATTAAGAAGATTAGAAGCTAGAGACCTAACAGCCAGCTACCATTACAAGAAGGCAATCCAGGTAAGACTGTCCTCCTTCAGATTTTCCTTAAGAAAAGTAGAGAAAAATTCCTTTAGAAACATATTTGGAGAACCCCGAGTAGACAGAAGCCTTTGGATCAGAAACAGGTTGTGCTACAGCAACTCTTTTAATGAGTACCAGGAAGGGATGATGAAGGGGTGGAGAATACAAAGCAATGACCTCCACAAAGTCTAATAATGAGTCATTCTCAGTGTCTCCAGCAAAAGTTCCCGGAATAAAATGATTTGACCAAAAAAAAAAAAAAAAAAAAAGCAACTTAGCAACACAAGTGAGACCCCACCTTTTGCAAGCGAGGCACATTCAGGCAGCCCGCAGCTGGTACGTGATGCTGGGCGTGAGGAAGCTTTGGCTGCCCATGAGGAAAGATCTCTGGAGACACGAGCAACGTGAAGATCTTGCTTTGGCTGTTGGGGGGCACAGGGGAATATTGCCGGTGAACTGCAAGACGGGGTGACATCCTCTGCATCAGCTTGGCTTGTGGTCAGGCAAAGCTCCATCCCAGTTACTGCCGGACTGGCCTGGCTGGGAGCGCAAAGCTGTTGCTCAGACTTCCATCAGGTGAATGTTCAAAGTCCACCCAGCCAGTGATACCCAATTCACTGAGGTGAGGGACATGGGCAGCCTGGGGGATAATCTGTTCGCAGCAGCTGGAGCGCAGGGGATAGCAATGCGGGGGGCAGCTTGCCATGGCGTCCTGCCAAGTACTCCCACCAGATTCCAGGGTGTTTCCTGGGCACTGGAACATTACTTGTGCTACATCTTGGTTCAGCTGGGATTCAGATGGTTCCTTTGAACTCCACCACAGTCAGCCTTGTTCAAGGACGTGCACATTTAAGGATGATCTTGAAGTGTTTTCACTCAAACTGGACAGAGGAAAGTAATTGTCCCCGTTTTACTGATAAGAACCCTGGGTGCAGACAGATGAAATGATTTGCCCTGACTCATACAGAAAAATTGTAACAGATGCACAAAAGGAACGCTGCCCTCCCAAAGCCCAGCTCCAGACACCAGCCAGGCACCAGCCTCCTGTTAAACCTGGCGGGGGGGGGGGGGGAAGTAAGGATAGCTGCTGCGAAGTGACACGCTACATGATTAATACCACTGCAAACCAATAAAATAATTGTAATGCTTTCTCTTCACCTCAGAAGTGAAGCAACACACACGTGGCCTGGGGCTCGGGAATACCAGGCAGGCTTGTCCTGACCCTGCATCAGCATCGGTCCCATCCCTCCCACAGCTGCCTGACCACCAGGCATCAAAGTCAGCAGGGGGAAGGATATTTGCTTTAATACCAGCCTTCAAGTATTTAAGGAATCTTCTTGGCAGCTTTGCCATTTTAAGACGTTTTCAGCCATGCAAACATGTCCCCCTCCTGCCTGCACTCTTTACTTGGGCTGCAGCATATTCCTTACTGCTTTAGCCTGACCTGATTTGGAATGGAAGAGGCTTTAAATCACAAAATACATAGAGGAAAGCCTTAGCAAGCCTCTCCAGCAGCACAGCAGTGCTTTAATGATGCACACTCACAGGTGTATTACATCCCTGGTTCCCAGGGGCTTCCTTCCATTTCAGCTCCCTCTCACAAAAGCCCAGGATGCAGGATGCGGAGTAGCCTAGCTCTTGGGATGATGCTGTTTGGATGATGCAACTAGCATTGCCACACATCATTCTCTTCCCCAGGGACCAATTTGTTTGGCTCCAGCTTCAAAGCACTGCTTCATTTAGACAGGCAAGGGCATTAATTAGAAGTGTGAGTCACCTGAAGCCACCTGGATCTGAAGCGAAGGCAGCTAATAGCAAGGCCACTGCAAGGTTACTCGGTGGCTGGCAAGCTGAGCTGGGTTACACTTACCCTTTCACATGACTTCTGAAAAGTTAGAAGAAAAAGAAAAAAAAAACCCAAAACAAAACCAAAAAACAACCCCCAAAACCCCCCACCACCCAAACCCTCAAATACCTAACTCGGAAAAGCTGTGCTGATGCCCTGCCCTTTGTTATAACCTTCCTGGCAGACAAGCCAGAAGCACTCGTGTAAGAGGTGGGTCTTCAAACAGTGTTCCTGGAAGAGGAGGGAGGTGCAGCAGCGGATAAGTAGCATCAACGGTGAGCAAAACTAATGCAGATTCCTTGTGTCCACTTTGTGGTACTTAAACTGTCTCAACTTGAGAGCCTTTCATCACAGGCTTACAACTCATAAGCATCTACAAAGGTTCCTTAGTGTCCTTTTGGTAGCATGCATTTTGTTCCTTGTGGATGCGGTAACTGCTGTACCCAAAAGTCTGTAAGTTTGCAGAAATACCGTACCAGAAATAACATGTGCTGGGTTTGATTCCTGGTCTCTTGTTTCAAATATGAGCTCCTGTTTTCTGTATTGCTAGGGGGACTGTTCTTGCCTGTTATTGATTAGGAAGTATCTAAAAGTGTTGTGTGAAATCCTGCCTTTTGTTTCATCAGGCTGAATCACTTTGATTATATCTTTCATAGGATCTATTTTTCATTATTATTATGTGTCTGTAGGCTGAAAGCCAGATACTGGCTCCCTAGGGTGTTGGGTATACATAAAAAGGGAAGTAACCCTAAAGAAATACATAGACTGAGCCTTATTTCTGCTTTCAAAATTCTATCACAATTAGAAAATAAGTTGATAAATGTCTCCTAAGTGAACCTATAAAGTGCATAGTTCACAGATAACATGCAGCTGCCATCTATTCATGCTTCTCTGAAGATTCAGTGGGTCATAGAACAAACCATGGAGGCTTCTCAGCCTTGCTTGAAGCTATGCTACTGTCTCTTTCCATATTTAAGGCTGTTTCCATGTATGAGCTACAGTAGTTCACTCCAGCCAAAAACACCTTCAGATCTCCATGAATCACCCCTCTAATCTAGCCCGCTCTGCAGGCATGGTCCGTAAGTGGAGCATGTCTGGAGGTCTCCAACAAACTGGAACAAAATACCGAACAGAAAGCACACTTCTACTAGCTCAGCTTGTTCCTGATCAGGTACCTAGCCAAGTTCAGCACGTCCCTCCCCTGCACAGCCAGCTTTTCCCCTTCTTTTCTGATGACGAAAGGTCCCACCCTGCAAACCAAACCCCAGCGCTGCCTTGTTGGGGCACCAGCCGGTGGCAGGGAATGACCCTTCCACCTGGAAGGACGTGGCTGGATCCTTGCAATGGGATCTGGGAAGGGAGAGCTGCACAGTGCTATCCAGGCTGCTCTTTCTCGTCAAGAGATTCCTCGCCTCACGTGTGCTGGCAGGCAGGGAGGTGGTGAGAGCGCCCAGGTCCACAGCGAGCTGCTGGGGGGGGAGCCGGGCTGGCTCAGCTGAGGGTCCAGCAAGGGTGAGTGTGGGGATACAGGTCCTGTGGCAAAACCCAGGGCATGAACAGCTTCCTTCTTGACAAACCCAGATCCCACTTAAAACCTTGTTTTAGAGGCAGGTGCTAAGCCAAGGGTCCAACCCCAATTTAGGAATGCCAGAGGGGTCTGCAGGGCGGGAGAGGCTGGGGAAGCTTTGCTTACACTTGCTTGTTCCTTTGTTATGTGAGTGCTTCAGGGTGAAACACAGACCAAAGGTGATTGCCGAACTGATGTGAATGGGATCTGCTGGAATAGCTGTCTTTGTGTTCACTTGGGGAAAAGAACAAATGTTATTGAACCTTAAAAACAAGCCTGAGCAGCTCTAAAGAGAGAAAACGTGATTTGGGTACCAGCACAGTCCTGCTCAGTTGCAAACCAGAAGACTGATAAGTGTTTTAGGAATAGGAGCCCTTTGCAGGATTCCCAAGTATAGGAAAGAAGATTCTAGAGCAGCAAACCTTTCATTGCAGCTATAACATCCTTGCCTAACACCCACCGCATTTGCATCCTCCTGTGGCAGCTATGTCAGAGCCCCAGCACCCTGCTGGGCAGCTGGTCAGGAGAGACCCCGGGCAGGGTAAGGGACTGCGTGGCGTGGTGCCCCCCACCTTCCCAGGGCAGAAAGCAGAACAGGCGGGTTGCCTGCCGGCCTGGCCAGCTGCTCGGTGGTTCTTGCTGTGCTCGTGTCAGGGAAGTGATGGGCAGGGTCCAGGGCTGACAAGGAGCTTAGAGCTGCTTTCACCCTACGTGGAAGTTCATCCTCCCCTAGGCTAGCCGGATGAGATGAGCACACAGCAAAATGATTTCTGCAAATGGGGGCCTTGCTGGTGTGGTCTGGGTGGGAGCTGCTGCCCTTCGTGTGCAATGAGCCTGGCAGAGCCACCCTGAGCCAGCAGGGCTTTGTCCCTGGCTGAGCTGGTGCGGAGGGTCTTCAGCTCCTGCTTTCAGCTTGGACCCATTACTGACAGGGCCGAGCTGATTCAGTTCAGTCGAAGAAGAGGAATGAAAGCTGAATTGGGCTGTGCCCAGAGCGATGCAGCACAGCGTGTGCACAGAAATTTCCGTCTGTCTGTTGATACACACACGCAGTGTGCACACAGCCCCCCTGCGCACATATGTTTTGATCTTAGCTTTGTACTACCAGCTCCAGGAGTTGGTCCAACAAGCTCTGGCTGTGTTTCCATTCAAATGCTGTACAAGATACTTCCTAGCACAAAGTTTGTATTTACAACAGGAAGATGAAAAACGTTGGGGTAGTTTTCATCTCTTTCCTGCCTGTTGGTACCATAGTTAATTTGGGCTCTAGCCTGAAATAATCCCCCTAATCCATCAGATCACAGATTATGGAACATGAAAGTGATGAGCCTGAAGCTACCCAGGAGCAAATCGATGCTTCAGCTGAAAGGCTCCCAAATTAAAGATGGGGAAGCTCAGGTGGGGGCGAGGCTGGGACTGGCAGCAGTGGCACAAAGGACCTGACTTCAAAGACTGGAGGTGAGGGGCAAGTGGATAGTTCCTGCAGCCGTTTTCTTTTGAGTTTTTCTTTTTTTTTCCCCCATGGCAGAAGGAAGGATTTGTGCTCTCATTCAGCAGCAGAGTCGTGAGGCCACAAGCAGGGAAAGTGTGAAGCAGGAGCCTCCCTTAGGAAGAGTGGCAGCGCCGGTGCAAGCGATGCTGCTCTGTCCGCCCAGGCTCTGGCCGGGTGCTCACCGCAGTGGCTGTCGCTGTAGTAACACGGGAAGCATTAGACAAGGTATTTTCAGGACCACAAGTTTAACAAGTCATTGATACCGAAGCAGCACGCACAGCCACAATGGCGTGGGAAGAATTTGAAGGGAGATGGGCTAACGGAGCCGGGAGCTGCCACCCGCAGCCCCACCTCCACCCTCCTCCGTGAGCCAGCACGTGTCGGCTCACTCTTCTTGGGGGAAAGGTTTCCTGAAGAAAATACCTTTGTTGCTCTTTCAGCAAGAGGTACTAGAAATGAAGCTGCTGTTAGCATTGTCAGGGAAGCGGATCAGGTGTGATTCATGCCTGCGGTGTAACTGCGCAGCCCCCCCGGCACTCGGGATGCTGCAGAGGCTCTGGCCAGGTACAGCCAGTGCAATTCCTTGGGTTTGTCTGTGGTTCTTGCTGTTTGTTCAAGGCTCCAGGTTATCCTCTAGCAGGAAAGACTTCCCATTGCTTCCTGACTCATTTTCTATCCCGCATTCCTGTCTGTGGTTAGTGCTCTGTACTGTATGTGAGTATCAGCTTGCTTTTCAATTAACAAGTTTGCTTAAATGGGTGCCAGGACGACTGGTGTTAGTGTCCTAGGGGTAAAGGTGATGCTAGGTGGGAATTCCTATCCATGACTGTTCATTCCAATGGAGGGCGGAATATTAAAAAAATCCCTCTTTCCTCGTCCAGAGACTTGCAGGAATCTATAGGAATGCATTTTGTTTACTATCTGAAAAATAAAGCCCAAAGAATCAATTAATATATTTCAGTTGTCCTTGAGGAACAGGCCAGATATGGTTTCCTCCCTCAGAAAGAAGCAATTCAAACTTTCTGAATCTTCTTCTGCTTTATGGTACCTTGGGGGATGTTGCATGGAAACAACATATCTCTGTTTTCAAGACATACTGAAAAGTTGTCGAGGCAGCCCAGGCCCGTGTTGAAGGTGTGATGTTTTTACCCCAGGGTTGGATTATTGCCAGCAGTTCTGCACCTTAGTGATGGAAATTACTGTTCCTCTCCCATGCTGCCATGAGGTGGGTTAGCGCTGGTGCACTGTGCTCCTGGGACCTGTTGGAACGTAGGATCCTGTCCCTGCCTGCAACAATCTGACTCTTCTCTGGTGTCTACAATGGCTTTAGAGCAATCCTGCTGCTCTAGTCGCCTTCCAGGCCGGTCCTGGTCCCCCCCTCCACAAATTCCCTTTGCAGACTGCAGTAACCTCGTCTTCCTTTCAGCCTGAAATAATTGCTGAAGTGCAGACTCTGCCTTTATCACCTTGCATATCCCTTCTTCTTTTTCTTTCCTTTTTTTTTTTTTTTTTTTTTTTTTTTTGTAATAACTTCTAATTAGAGAAAACAGAAACTGGGACAAGGGGAGGCTGAAGTCCCATGTTTACCTACTTGCTGCTTGTTTCTCTGACTGTTCTAAAACCTGCTGCCTGGCACCTCCGCTGCAGCTTGTCTCTCCTGGACTCCAATTTAATCGGAACGTACGGCTGTTGCAGGGAGTTCTTTGCCATCTCACCCTCCTGAAAGCAAGAGCCTCCTTGACAAGAACCTACCAACGCCACATTTCAAAGGCCTTTCAAACAGTCTTTAGTCCAGATAAGGCTTGAAGGGTGAAGAGGCAACAAAAAGCAGCTAATCCACTTAACTGCCGGTGGAAACTTCACCAGTGAAAAGAGCAAGTTATTTTTTGGAATGACTTCCCTGCAGTTAGATACTGGGGATTTCCAACAGCTGCACAGTCCTCCCTGCCTGTGTTTTCTAGTAATGAATACTAACGATCTTTCACTTCTATTTTAATTGCCTGCCTATCAAGCTTTGTTAATCTTCCCCATTTTCCTTAATCTTTCATCAAGTGTCACTTTTTTTCTGTGTTTCTTCTGTGTTGACAAGGCATTTAAACATTTCACTGAGCGGAGAGAAAAAAAAAAAATAAAGGGAGGAAGAAAGAAAGAAATCCTCCCCTTTACGTCTGGAATGCTCATTTTCCAGATTAGAAAATAAGTGGCTGTGGTATCTAATTAAAACTAATAGGTTAATTAGAGAATATTTAGAGCCCCATCTTTCCAAACCAGGAAGACTGTAGACTGCTTCAAAGTCGGGCTGTGTTCATGCTCCAAACAATACTTGCAGCTAAGGCAGAGTTTTTCTTCCAGAGGAGCGAACGGTGTTTCAGCCGGGAACTCGCCGAGCGTTTGATCTGTGCTTTGCTGAACGAGAAAGTTCTCGATGAGCAGAGCGCCAGGATCACTGCTGCAGTAAGCCTTGCCTGCTTCTCCCGAAGCCGCTGTTTTAAAATCAGCCCTTAAGACTTTAGTTCCTTGTGAATGTCCTTTAACCCCCCCACCAAGGCTTTGCAGTGAGGTTGGGGAAAATACGTGTTGCCTCGAAAGTGTAAGAACAGCGGAAACGTGAACGGGTTCATTGCAGCAAAACTCAAGATGAGCTCAAGTGGTGGAGGTATCTATAGGGGGAGGAACAGCCTCCAGCAGAACGCTTAAATATATTTGATAAACACCAGAGGAGTCAAGGAGCCCTCAGCTGGGCTTGCGTGAAGCGGAGATGGAGCAGTTATGGACTTGGATCAGGCAAAGCCTGGGTGGCACGGCCCTGGTCACCCACCATTAAATGGGGCAGTAAGCAGATAGGGTGGTCTTCCAGAAAGGAACCCCTGCCTGGGAGCTGGGACCGGGCAGATCTTGGGCTTTACCTTCTGGGACTCTGCTGAGGTGGGGCTGGGAGTCTGACAGTGTTATTACCAGAGTTTGAGAGGACCTGTTGGGTCCTGTGTGGTTCATCATGCTGGCCAGCCCTGCTTTACCTCCCCTAAAAGCTGCTCTCTGAGTGACTGTGAAGGTTTTGAGGAATGAGGTGAGCCCACCAAGACCCACAGTGCTTCAGAAATGCTGTTACAAGGCAACGTGACCTGCCCCCAGCAGGCACAACCCCGGTGTGGGAGCTCTCCTGCCTGCTTGCAGTTATGTGGAAGCATCAGAGGCCAATTGGTAATGATGAACCTCTTGGTGAGGGCAGCTTTTCCTTTGGGCTGTGTCCAAACAGGAGGCACCTGGGGTAGATTTGCCACGGTCCTCAGCCTGAGGGCTGGAGACCACTCACTGTGTGCTCCCCCTCCGGCTTGACACCCACAGAAGGAGAACCTGGCAGTGGCTGTGCTTAGAGCTGCTGTCACTCTTAACCCCTAGGTGACCGAGGAGCTGGGAAGTGCGGATCAGATACTGCCACAGTTTGCTGTTCCTTGAGGTCTGGAGACAAGTGGGACTCTTGTCCCTGCTGGCAACACTCGTGGCAATGGCCAGCCTGCGGTGGCAATGGCCCACAGGCTGTGCAGCTGCGTTTGGGCTGCTCCGGGTGTCTCATATGGGTGCCATGCCCCTTATCACAGGCACCGAGGGGGGGGAGAGCCCTGGGGTAGCGTTAACCTACAGTGGCTGATGTGAGTGTGACGTCTGTGCCTCTTTTCTCACTATTTTGGGACTCTTTCTGTGAGCGTAACACCATAATCACTCCAAAGCATCCCAAGAACCAGGTATGAGCAGCTGAGGCCCCCATGGGTGTTGGCTAAAGCTGTAAGCAGTCACAGGTCCTCATCAGTCTTGCCTCGGCCTTTTGGAGACAAGGACTGGGGTTTCCAGGTCAGTGCAGTGGGTCTGGTCCCATAGTCCTTACTCGCTGTATAGGCAGCCAGCCTTCCCGACCTCCATCCTGCTTTGAAAGCCGCCAGCCATTAGATGTAGCAAAATTTCTTTTTTTTGTTTACTTGCAACTTGAATGCTAAACGTTAGGACTGAGTCTGGAAAAAGCAATCCTTGTCAATGTACTATTCCCATGGGCACATCCTAAAGTGTAGCATATGAAAAGGTCAGCTCAATTTGTTTAAACTCAATAAAGAAGAAATTAGCTTAACGGGGTTTTTTTCTGCGCTGAGCATACCTGGCTGTTTTTCTAGGATGATTGCCACATCTCTCCCATCCCTGACCACAGAAGCTTGAAAGCCCATCTAGATAAGGTCTATCGGTAGTACCCTTGTGGACCCAGTCGATGTGTCTATGTGCATGTCGTTAGCTTCAAACCTCTTTCTTTTGCCCTTGAGCACTTTCTCCCACAAGCAGTTCCATCAATGAGGTGCTCCCTCCTGCCCTGCTTAAGAGATGCCGCACTGTTTACCAGAACATATTCAGACCCTGAAAATATGCTTTGTCTTTCAAGGGAGCTTCTGATGTGTGCTGATTTGAAGTCTGCATCAGCAAATCAGATCAGGAGGGGAGAGAGAGAGGGAGAAAAAGTAAGTTATTTTTATTCCCTAGCCCTGTTTATGTGTAACGTCTAATAGTGAAGGCTGTCCAATTACAGAAATCTGATTTCAAAATATTAAAACTAAGATTCCATTGTTAGAAACAATTTTCCTCCCTTTTCCTCAAAAATCTTTCACGGCCGTCTCAAGCGCTGAGCCACGTTCCATGCTCTGACAGGTTTGTTGTTTGTGTACATGGGTGCTGTGGCAGAAGATCAACCACAACAAAAACCGGTGTGAAGTTTGGGCATGTGTGTTGTCACCTTGTTAGAGCTTCCCAGGGTGTCCTCACCTCCCTCCTTCCCAAACCATCGGGTGGCAGATGGTAAATCCCAGGGGAGTACCCCCACGGCTGCTCCCTCCAGCCTGGGCAGGGCTTCCCAGGTCACACACTGATCTAGGGAACTGGGAGGGAGACGTGAACATCCCAGCACAGACCTGGCATAGCGCTGAAATCTGAGAGTAAAGCATCAGCCCGCGGTGATGTTTTTCTGGTTAAAATCACAGCAATGAGTTACGCGAAAGCCACAGTAGAAATGCAGCTTTTCCTTGGGGTCCTAGAGTCTGTTTTTTGGATGTTATTTTTCTGTAACGTTTGGATCATGTCTGTTCCCACCACTGCAAAATGGGATTCTTCTTTCTTACTGGGTAAACTGTGCATGACTGCACTGAACCTGATGGTGCTTCTGGCGTGACAGGTTAATTGCACCCTCACCATCAGCTTTTCACAGGGCTGTGCAGAGTGTGATCACTGATCTTTCAGGCCATGCCATCAGTGCTTTTTTTTCCTACAAAAAACAACATTATTTGAAGCAATAGGTTGGGTTTTTTTGAGGGGAAAGGTGGGAGGGGGTTGTCAAGCAAAAGAACCTCCGAAACCTACATTCCAGCCTACATCCTCTGCTCTAAAGAGGAACACAGGAATCCTCACCTCAGAAGGATGTGAGATAACAGATGCTGCTTGTCAGGTCTGTTTGTAGTTGCTAGGAGTTAGACAATATTTTTAAATGAGACGCTAAATACCCTTCCTCAAACGCAAGGTTATCTTTGACAAGTGCAGATCCTGCTCCTTTGTGGAACCTCGCCAGGTTCTGGACTCGCTGGGGGGAGTTCCATGGTTTATTTGCATATTGCGCAAAAACAATATTTCTGCCTACAGCTTAGGCTTTTCAATTCCTTCGCTGAACTCTTCCAAAAAGAAAGGAGCAAAGATTGCCGGGACTCTCGGGCTGAGGCACTGCGCTGCCAGCCAAGCAGCCTTGGTTTTGAGCCACACAGAGACAGAGGGTTACTTTGGAGACCAGCGTTCAATAGCAATAACTATGCAGATACTGGCGAGAATTAAAGTTGCAAATCCTGATTGCAACTGACCCTTTCTTGCCCTTACGAAGCCTTGCCAAAAAGTCCTTTCAGGGCAAGAAGCATGCAAGGGAGAGAGCTGAAGAACACCCAGCTTGCATCCCCCTGCCAGTACTCACTGGGAAAACAGGCTAGCTTCGCCTTCCCCTCTCCCATTCCCTGCCTCTCCCCGCGCTGGAGCGTGCCACAGCAACCGTTGTGACTAATGAACCGCGTTTGGATTGGAATTGAACAACCTGCCTCCTCCAGCACCGAATCATCTGCTGCCTCAGTGTTTACATTGCACTTATAGTTATGTTGCATCAACAGTCAATCTCGGCTCCTGCTGTGTGTTCGTGTGGATGTGCTCCCTTCTATGCCCGAATGCTAGGGAGAGCTTGGTTTCCCACTTTTTGTGAGGCATTGGGAATTAACCCAAGAAGAAAGCGGCTCGCAGAGGAAGTGGGTCAGCAGGCTCTGCGTTGGCAGCAGCTGGGCGAGGAGTGAACAAGCACAGTGAGTTATGGGCGACTGCTATTAAGGACTCCCCACGGAGGAATTTGTTGAATGCTGCTAGCAAGGCTGTTGGGAAGTTTGCACAGTCCCTCCCTGCTCTGGCAGCGGAGGCAAGGAAGCAGCCGTGCGAAGGAGGAGCTCAGTGCAAAAGTGAGAAATAGATTTTAAAATCCCTCAGCTGCACATTTAGGATGATTTATTTTTTTTCTTAAAAAAAAAAAAAAAAAATCTGAAGGAGTGTTTGCGGCCAAATCCCTAGTCTGTGGAGTCTGAGCGCACGCAATCTGGTCTGCTGTGTGTGGCTACAGCCTGGACTGAGCACATGGTGTGATGCTGACAAGCTGCTGGCTTCTGTTCACAAGGAGATCTCGGTGGTGAGAGTGAAGTGCATGGAAAGAAACCCAACAAACTACCACCTGAGGATCCCACAAGAAAGCCTGTGGGGAGCAGCAGCTTGCTTACCCACTTCTAGTCTCCCTGGAAGGCCCTGGGCCCCGCAGGTACCAGGGATATATTCTTAAAAGTTCCCACCGCTTGTTGCCAACACTGGGAGCTTTTCCGTAGACAGGCAGCTGCTGCTGTCTTGATTAAACCTGCTTTGACCAGCTCTTTAACGAGGAGTTTAAAGCAACAGCAATTACGAGCTCTTAATCCACTGCGACGTGGGAGTGGAAAACTGTTTGCTAACAGAAATAGTGCTGCAAACTGGGCCACGAAGCAGTGAAAGGAGAACCGAGGGAACAGAGCAGCACAGGGCTGTGGATGGGGCTGAGAGAGTAACACAGCAGATGGGAGAGCCCTCACCACGGGGCGCGAGGAGCCAGGGCAGTGGGAGCAGCTGGCTCACACCTCCAGCCGGTGTAGGTCAGCAGAACCTCAGCCAGACCAGAAACCGAACCACCATCATCTACCAGTGAAGCCTGGATCTGGGGCAAGTTGCTAAACAGGATCGGTGATGCCCCTAAAGGAAGGACTGAAGGACTCCTCATGTCTGTTTTTTTTCCCTAATTTTTGGTAGCCCGGTTCTTTGGGTGCTCTTCCACCTTTCTACCATGTAAGCACGAGTACAAAAAAAAAAAAAATCCGATGTCAAACGTTAACAGAATCCTCGCATTGTCCGGGGATAATGTGTGATGGCAGCCAGAAGCTTTTACAAGGCTGTGAAGGCAGAAAGGGTGTTTTGCTCCATGGCGTGTGCGATTTGTCCTTCGGACTGAAAAAATGCCGACACAAGTTAATCTGTCAAACTTCAAACACACACAATACTTCACCAAGGACCCAATTCTGAGCTGTCAGCAGAAGAGACAACGTTCAGGAGACGCTTCTTAAATCTAAAAAGAAAGGGGGGAGAGGGGCATAGTTTGCCTGGCTTTGGAGGCTTTTCTGAGGTCGGTGTGAAGCATTAATGGTGCAGAAAAGCAAACAGAGAGCAACTAATAGAGTAAGTCTGAAAAGCATGCGTGCACAGTGAAAGTAAGGCACCTCAAGATAGTAATCCTGCCTCGGATCTCTCTGTTTACCCTTCATCCAGCACCTGGGCCACAGGGAAACAGAATCTTCAGCCTTACGGACCCCTTTTCCCCCCATAAAACTCACACGCCGGGGTAGTGGTTCTCCATGTACACCTGGGAGAAAAACTGATTTTGTAAAACAATCTGTATAGGAGCCATCGATCAAAGTCCAGTGTCTGGGTAACGATAGGAAAGAAGAAATCCCAGATAGATTTTGCTTCTTCCCAAGTTTCATTATCCATGAGTTCTTACTTCCAAGCCTCCAGGCAAAGGAAGACAGGAGAAAACCTTCAGGAGACAGGCGGAGAATTACGTGATGGGCAAATGCTTTCTGCTGTGTGGGACATGAGCACAACCCGGACCTGCACCTCTGCAGGTTCACCTCGCTGGGCAAGCCCTGCTGGCAAGCGCAGGAGGAGCACAAAGCCATTTCCCCCTTTCCCAGTATTTGTGTCACTTCTTGCCTTTGACCTCCTGCTCCCCAGTAGCTGTCCCAGCAGCTGGCCCCAGCTCTGGTGCTGTGCCCTGTCCTGCCGTTGGAAACGGTGCTGATGCAAGAACAAAAGGTGGGCGCAGGGGCTCAGCAGGCTGTAAGAGGGCAAGCTTGATGTCTTGTGTCCTGGAATACAGGCACAGAACATATATATATATATATTATTTTTTATTTTAAATATACATATTCCTGGGACATGGGCTACCGATCAAAGCAATAAAGCACATGTTGAATTTGACATAGAAGTTCTAAGTTCCCGTGACTTGCCTTTTATTCTCATCTCGCCAAGAATAGCATAAGGGATCTGATAATTTCTCTGGCGTATTAAATCAGATTTTTAATATTTATTATTATTTTCAATCTCTAAAGTTTTCTTTACCTCAAAATACCCGCTATGGCTTTCTCCACTGGCTTGCCTTCTGGACGATAGCTCTGGCTTTATTTCTTTTAGATACCCCTTGCAGCAGCTAGACGTGTTTTCCTAATTTGAGTTACTCAGTGACTATTAATCTATAACTGAGCCATTGTGTCTAGTGTCTCCTTCACAAAATCAAGTCAATATAACATCCAACAGGCAAAGTGTGTTAGTTTCTGGGAGAGGTAAGAAAATTAGAGCAGTTAACAATGGTTTTGTATTTTGGATATTTAGAAAACACCTAGACTGTGTTTGCACTGGCATTTAAACTGTCTGCCACAGATTTTCCCAACCTTCTCAGGGAGATTTGGCTGGGTGTTTACCTTTGCTTGCTATGAAAAAAAAAAAAAAAAAAAGCAGCGTTTCACTTTATCTTGTTGATACATTGCATCGTAGTAGAGAAATGCGCTCAAGAAGATACGTAAAGCCAGATCATATAAAAACTTAGTTGATTAGTCTCCCTTGCATCCATGTTGAGAAATAAGAAAAAGTCACCGGCCTTAAACCCGGGTGCCCTGTCAGACACCTCCATCTAACCACCTGACAGGAATGGGGTCTGATCTGCTGGCCATGCACGTGCTTCCTTACCTCTGGCTCAGTGTATAAGCCAAAACCTGAACTTAATTCACGATGGGGACCAAGCAGTAGCTGTTAGTACAACTGTAGTACTAGATACCGAGTCTCCCGGGTTTTACTGTTTTAAAGGCCAATTCTGCTGCTTCTGCTGAATGGGAAAGTACAAACCCAAGGGCTGCATCCTCCCCGAAACTCACACCGAATGCCAGACAGCATAGCGCCTGGGTAACTCCTTTTCAGAAGACAGAAAAAGGCAATTTACTACCGGCCCCTACCAGAGGTAGGAAACGGTGCTGGATGGAGCCTTGCTCTGACCCTGCAAGGACACCGTGACCTGCGATTGCGTGCGCCTTTGCATCAAAGTCTGCTCTCTGCAAGAACGCTTGAGCATGGAAAATGCTTGGATGACCCGAGTTAGCAGCTGGCTGTTTAGAATAACTGCTGTTAGGGATACGCATTAGAGAGTCTCTATTTTTCTCAGCTTTTGTACCCAACTGTGATCTCTGAGCTGTTGAACAAACTGCCCTACCACGAGCCTTTGCACCTGGCGCTGTTTCTGCTTTGGTGCGTGTGTTTCGGTGATTGTGGTGCCAGCTGTGGCCCTGAATGAGTTGCCAGAGGTTGCGGAGGTGGCCTCCAGGCCACGCTTCGTGGACCTGACCCGGCGGATTTCACCAGACGAAGCTAGCAGAGCTGGAACTGCACAGTTAGATGGTCATTCGCATTCTGCGAAGCTGAAACCAGGAGCAATCCGTCGCAGGGGAACCATATTAAACACCTTCCTTCACTGTCCAGCAGGTACCATGGGAGCCTTATTTTATAAGATAGAGTTTAAGGGAATTAGCACGATCATTATTTTAAATATTACCGTACCATTCATGCTAAAGGTGTCGCATCTCTGCAACACAGCATCTTACGCTTCGTTCCCTGGGGATCACGAAGCAATATGGAAATCTTCTGAAGTACTGCCGTCATTACTGAGGAGAGATTCATTAACTCCCCGCAAATTAAAATCAACCTGTGTTGTCCAGACAATCCAAGAATTTTGTGCTTTTAACACTACGGCTACCTTAGGGGTAAAACTCCCACACAAAGCCTAGATCTCAAAACAGCGAAGGTCAGACCTAAAAGGCAAAATGTCACCTTCCTGGTTTACAATTATTCCCACAACAGCTGAATGTCAGCAAAGGTCTTGAAACAATGTGATGCTCACTCTGCTAACCTGCTCCACTTCAGTTCCTAATGTTCTACATCAGGTAAATTACTTAGTGCCACAATTAAATCCTTATCAGCCCCGGGGGGGCCTGTGTCACAGCCACTTTAGGAAAAAAGAAGGTTACTTTGAGCTCTTCTTTAAAAACTAAATTGCATTAGGAAGTAATTGCAAATTATTATTATTATTATTTATTGCTTGCATAACAGATAAGGTGTGCATGATCAGAATGCTTTCAAATCTTCTCTGCACTGAACGATGAGTTCATGCAGGGCAGTACATCGCGAGAAGGCTCTGTGAGGAAGAATACATTAGGAAACGCCAGCTTTATTGCCAGTCCCTTTGTTTTTCTCCCTGAATGGATTCTCTGAGCTTCGCGTTTATCATGTGGTTGTAGAGGCAATTAAAATACAGCTAGAAAGAGGTGAGCAGCCATCCTATAAAGCACAGCTAAGCAGGAGGCAAGATGTATGCCCCTGCTCCTGCCTTGGGCAGTGAAGAGGAAGGATGCTCTGTGCTCCTGCTCCTGCTCTACCTACGTGGGCAGAGTCAGGGCTCTCAGGTGCTGGGGCACAGCACCCCGCGACTGAGCACCACTTAACCCGGAGCAGAGCGTGGCGTGGGATCCCATTGCCAGCCAGGACGAATAACTGGCAAGTGTTTGGATCCAGAAAAAGTATTTCCAGTTAAAGGCTGCAAGGTCAAATCTGCAGGCTCATCTCTGCCTCTGAGGAAGGGCTTAAGTATTCGTAATACTTGTGTTATTACTATTTTATTTTTATTTAATTTTAATTATTTATAGATATATATTATTTATTTATGAATTATTCATCATAATACAGTGCCCCTTAGCCCACAGACGTCCCAGCTGAGTTTAATGCCCATTGTGCTTATTACTGTGCCTTCACAGAAGATGCAGTCTGCGCCCTTAAATACTAAAAAGTGTGAAAGACAAAGCAGGGCTGAAGGCTTTGAGGAGCTGGCTGGAGCCAGGTTATGCAGAAAAAGAGTTCTCCTTTCACAAATCCCAGCGCAGTCCCTCGCTGCCTGGGCAGCACGGTCTCTCCAGCACAGTGCTGGGTAATTTCCACCCGTTAATTGCCCACGTGGAATAACGGTTAGTTTAAGGGCTACACAGAGAATGTATCGGAGCGTATGCTCCCTCATGTATGAACTAGTATGAAAAAGCTCATATATCACAATCCAAATATGAAACTAACAGATTAAGATGAGATTATCCAACCTAATTAACCCTCCCCCTTATTTTTAGCTCAGAATGAAAAAAAACAGAGAAGTAACTCCCACCCTCGTATTTATTTCTGGGAAGAAACCTCCTATTCAAAGCCTCTTCCCGATGGGATTTTAAGTGGTTTGGATTACAAATATATATCAGGAAGGGGCTTCTGCAGTCATCAAGTCTTGCTCTGACAGGGAATCGAGTCCTGTGATCCCCACTCATGAGTTTATGAGCTCTGCAGGAGGGCATGCCATGAAATAACTAAAGAAACAGCAATGAACTATTGTTGCCAAGTCCCTTCTGAGTTCACTTGTATTATGGAGATAAATTAAAGCACGGTAAGGTACAGCTTTCTGCCTGCCTGATGCCGTGCACGCAGCATATAGACCAAGAGATACGGGGCTTTGAGTCACTTGTGCAGCTGTGTTTGCTCCATAAATCCATGCTAGAGGATGGATTAAGGAGAATTTATAATTGCATGAGCTACATGGAGACACCGGCACTTTACCCAGTAAGTGCCCCTTCCTTACAGCTGAAGTGCTGTGTATTTATGATGACCATAATTCCCAGATGCAAATAGGGAAAGGACCTACTGTGTCCATGCAGAGGAGTCCTACCTACTCCGTCACTTTCCTCGTGTAAAAGTGTTCTCAGCTTCAGCTCCAAAGGTACGTTCTAGTAAAGACAGAAGCCTAACTGCTTAGTGATGGGATAATTTCCATCTTGCTCGGGTTAAGCAAATGTTGCCCCATCCAGCCTGGTGAGAGATTGGACTAGAGTCCTCCAGAGATTTTTTCAAACCACTAGTGGCTCTTTAGTTTCTTTGCTGAGACTGATAGCGAAGGAAGCACTAAGCATGGAACAGCAGGCACTGCTGGTAGCCAGGCACACCGAGAGCTACACAGCACTTGAAAGGCTTTACCCATCTCAACTTGCAAAGGACAGCTATACTAATTTCCCATGGTAACTGATCACCAGACGTAAGAAAATGAAGCTTTATCAAATCAGCATCTCTCTGTGCAGATGAAAAAACACCCAAGCCTGAAAGGTGTGGGAAGTCATTCATCAAATATTCAAAATGTTTAAGGTGTGGAGGATTAACTGGGTCATCAACACAAGGCTGAGCACTCCCACCTCTCTGCCTTCTCCACCGATCTTTTCCTGTTTTCACAGGTATTTCTTATGATGGTTGGCACTAGTGAGCATCTTCCAGTTCAGTAAGGTCCATCCTAGCATCTTCAGCTTTGGGAATATTGTCCAGCCAGTTATTCTCTGAGAGGGGACAGGTGGGATACATATTCCTGTGCAGCTCTGCCAGTTACTTCTGTGCTTGTTTGCTTGTAAACAAAGAGTTGCATTCCTTTGATTCTTTAAAGCAGTAGTAATTTCTAACCACCTAGTTTGTCAACAGCATTATTCTCACCATTACAAAGCTCCCAGATACCTTTCTGCCTCCCCCACTGCTGCTGCAGCTGTTGCAGATCTTGCAATGGCATTTCAGCTCTGACTCCGGCAGGATTTCAGTGCACCAGCAGATTTTGGCAAGTGGACTGATACTTGTGGTACCTACAGCGAGGAACTCATCACCTGGGACTGCAAAGAACAGTTAAACCCGCAGCCTGACAGAAGTGACGCTGCAAGCCAGGATGACTGGAGGTGAGACTATTTCTGACACCTCTCATCCTGTCACGTGTACACAAACAAAAGTGTTGCCTTTGGAGCCACATCTCGATGTCACTAAGCTGTGTTGCCTTTTTTCTTGCTCTGTGACAGCAAATATTTTTTGTTCCCTCCACTCCTACTTGCTATTTCATTTTAAAACATCTTCAGCCCATGCTGGTCACAGTGGCTGCGTCATCTCAGGCTGTTTCTGATCCCCTGTCAGTTGCAGATGCTCTGCAGTGAGAAACAGAGACACTTCTGTACAAGCTGCCGCTTCCCTGATGACAACCGCAGGCAGGTAGCTCCAGAGGGAGCGGGCTGCGCTTCAGGGATGTTCTCCTAGCACACCATGAAAGCACCATGGACCTGGCAGAACAGAGGAACCATCACGCCACGGCCTCGCGCCTATGCCAGGACACATGGCTGGTGGTCTCACTTTTTAAAGGCCTGGCGTAAGGACAGCACAGAATCTCACGTGCCGTGCTGTTCTAAGAATTTCTGCTGCTTCTCTACTCATTAGCCTCTGTCCCACAGCCTGAGGTGACCAACGAACTGGTAAGGACATAAATCCACAGCTGGCAGCGAATGGTACCCAGCGGGAGGGATGGTGCAAAGGGCCAGGTGGCCAGGAGCATGTCAGCACCCCCGGTCCCAGCTCTGCCACCGGCTTCTGCAAAGACTCTCGGTAAAGCATCCAGCTCCCCTGAGCCTCCATCCCTCCTGTCGGATGGCACGGCTCCTTCCCTGCCTGCCGAGCAGCCAGGACAAGGGCTCTCGCCATGGGGATGTTCCCATCCAAGGGGCCTGACCTCTGCTGTGGCTGCCAAGAGTAACCGTAATTTGGGAAATAATAATGAGTTTGCCTTTCTCCCCTGCCTGGGAACTAGGTAGGAGACATCATCCCACTTGACATTAAAAGAAAAAAGCAGGCACAGAAAGGAGATGGGATTTGCTCCAGGTCACACAGCAGATCAGTGGCCAGGAACAGAAGCCAGCTCCCACTTCCCTTCCCAGCCCGCGCGTCCCCCGCTCTCCGCGGATCGCTGCAGCGTGGGCTTTCATCAGGAGGCTCTGTTTGTTTTCATGGTCCTGATCCCTCCCGTAAAGCACTCCCACACGATATGGGATCCCTTTGCCTTGCTGGGCAGGTGGGTGGATGGTAAGGAGAAAACTGTCAGTTCCCTGAGCCCTTTCCATGTCAGGAATTCTGCCTGCCTCCGGCATGGTGAATTTCTTAGGGGGTTTCTAGACTTTCTGACTCCTTGTCCCACTAACGCTCCCTTCTCTGGGTGGAAAGGAAGGATTCTGAGCAGTTTAAACCTGACCTGGCAGACAGGGAATTCAGTGCGCTGCCTGAAGAAAACACAAAGTGATAAGGGGCTGAAATGTGCAGAGTCCTGAAGGGAGGGAGGATGATAAAACCCTCTTCACAGCATGAGGATGCATCTATGTGTCACTGTAATTCAGCATGATGCATGCTGGAGAGGCCCCTGCATTCATTTTTTGGCCCATATTTGAACTCTAGCAAAAAAATGAGTTGACAGCCTCCCCGCAGCTCTTGCTGGGTTCCGAGCAGAACTTTTATATGTGAAAATTCAGCACCTTGTGCGAACAGGCTGCCTTTATCTCCAGCAGGATGGCAGCAGAGGGGACTGGGTTTTCTTTTGACGTAACAGCTTGCAGGGCCAGAACACTCACGAGAACAGACTGCCAGCAACAACTGGCTTTAGCTGAACAAAAGGAAATTAAATTTTAGAAGCAGGAGGCCTGAGGACTGCCACACCACCCGAGGGGAGCGGCAGAGGCAGCACAGCAGGGCAATAAACTCCCATGAGTGAGGGGAGCTCTGCTGCTACCCTGGCAGGGAAGATGCTTATGGCAGGACCAGCCCAAGGAACAGACTGGGGCGCATCCCACAGCGAGGAGGAGCAGGAAGGGAGAGGCAGGCAATGCTTGACTGTGATTTTTAAGTTTTGATCCTTAAACACTCGGTTGCATGAGTCAATATCTTTTCAGTTTAATAATTAAGTGTTTTTAATAATGAATGCTGTCTACTTCTCTGTCAATCCCTTGAGGGGCTAGCATGTAGAGTGGGTTTACTTCACCTCTTCTAGATTTATCGTACAACTATAGAGGCTGGTTGGCACTGACAGCTACGCCGTCGGCTGTGCAATCCAGCAAGACTGCCAGGGCAAATAGGTGTTCCCCCAAGCAGGGAAGAAATGCAGCCATCCTTTCAGCACAGGTCACTGGTCAGAGCTGTGGGAAGGAGGAAGCCTCTGCTTTCAGGAGTCACGGGTCAGCAAGGGAGCACGCTGCAAGGGCAGTGCCGTGGCCACCTCTGCCAGGGCAGCTCTGCCACGGGAATCGGAGCTTCGTGAGCCCAAGGGCAGAGTAAAGTGGCGGCGTCTGCTAGCCAAAAGCTGGATGCATGGAACAGTTTCATTTCAGCACTAGAGGGGAATCTTGGGTCCTTAGTTTGTCTGCACAGAGGTTTATCTCCACGTTCAGGAAGTTTTATCCTCACCTCTATGTTGCATCAATGTCAGACTCTGCTCTACTCGGTGAAATCCGACAGGGTAGAGAGCCCGCTGGGAAACCTCTTATCGAGCCCAATCCCTGAAGAGAAAGACCTCAAAAAGAGGCAGGAAACATGCTTAGCAGAGCTGATGACAATTTTCCAAAAGGTGCTTTCAGTCAACGTTTACTAAAGCATCACCAGCCTTGATGCAATGCCATCACAGCCCAGCAGCGAACACATCGCCAAGCATTGGAATGGCAAGAAAAGATGCTGCTGGAATCTTTCCTGCTTTGCTCAAACCCCACTGTATCTGTAGTTTTAGTAGAGTATCGAGTGAAAAAAAGAAGCAATTGAATTACCAGAATGTACCTGAATAGCACTAAGATTGGTAAAGATCAGCATAATAAGTTATAGATACGCTAACTACAGTATGGCTCTGTGGAGAGAAAGGATGCAGAGAAACTGGTGATGTCCTCAGCAGTGGGTGTCCTTCCTGCTACTCGCTGCCAAACAGCCATCCAACACTGAGCAGCCCTCACAAGGAGATCCAACAGGCTTTGTTACTGGTGGATAACAATCTGCACAAAGAAAACCCAGATTTAGCTCAACTGAGCCGAACTTTATCTCCGAGACCAATGCCCTCGGTGACACATCACCATAGCGACAGGCAGCCCTGTGCAGGAAAGGATGCTGACTGCTTTCTGCCCTTCATCTTTGGTGGTTTAATCCATCGCTTTTTCACCAAAGCCAAAATTCTCTGAGAAAATAAGATGGGATAGAGACATGGAAAGAAAGATCTTTGGGCAGGTATTAAGGACAATGACCTGTCCCTGGCAGTCATGCACACTCCCGTCCCCAAGATGCCATTTACATAGTGGTACCTTGCTCGCTCTAAGCATAGGACTTTAAAAAAAATTCCTTGTGTAACTTGCAATTTGCTTTAGAAGCTCTGAGCGAGGGTGAAACTCTTGCCGTCACGCACAAGCGTGTTTCTCGGGTAATGCAGTACCTGGGGCGAGCAGGCTTTGAAGCTCACCGTCTGCCTCAGAAGTGTGCCGATTCCCCAGGGATGAGTCCTGCAGGTGGGTGCCCTGTCCCACCAGCTGCCACGCTGCTTTGTAACCAAACCAAAGGTAACACGAGGCGCATCTTGCAGCGCTCGCTTCCATATTGTTTCCCTGGCTGATGGGGAGCTGATGTCTTCAGTCAGAAATTCTGCCCCAAATTGCCCTTTAACAATACAGAGGCTACATGCTTCCTCGAGATGCACATTAAAAAAAAACCCTACAATCATTGTGACATCAGACCCTGTAAATTCAATCTCTCTCTTGGATGCTAATGCCAGCAATCCATCGCAGTTAATTGCAAGTTTTACTTGCAGACTGTAAATGATGGAATCTCGCTACAAAAGAGATCTCTGATGTAGGGTACAATGTAAATATTTATGTTATTTCTGTGAAGGAATGCCTTGCAATCAGGCAAACCACACAAAGGCAAGTGAACTCATCAAAAGAAACCACAACTGAAAGGCAAACATTAACACAGAAAAAAAAAAAAAGAAAGGGGAAAAAAAAAAAAAAGCTTTCCTTGTAAGAGAACCTAGGGCTCACGTGGCACTGGGGTGTTTTCCTCAAGAGAAGATCCATCTTCTAGTTTGCAGGTGCTTCTAGATTCTTAACAGGATGGGAAATCTGGGCCAGTCCATCTGAAATCTCAGGAATCTGATTTTCATGGAAGTGTTTTGTCAGGCCCAAAGGAGACGAGCGGCTGTGTGTGGCTATAAAGCAGCCAGCACGCGGTCGGTGCGCACACTCAGGCACAGCAGCTCTCAGCTGTTGTCTTTTATAACGTTCAAACCCGCTCTGAACCAAATATTCTGTCTCGCTGTCACCGTTCGCCCTCTCCATTCTTACCTATCCGGCAGCAGCAGGGAGGGGAGGTCTGTGTGCGGTCAGTTACGGTTCCTTTAGTCTGCTTTTGGTTTTTAACACTATCAGATATCCCCAGCATCAAAGCAACATTAAAAACTATATAGGAAGTTTGCTGCTGATATCGAGAAATAGAATTATATTTATATTTATATATATATACCAGAGACTCTACGCTTTGATAGATGTTTTTGTTACAGATAATAACAAGGACACGACGGGCCATAGATACAGTCACGTTTGGCCATTGAGCTGCTTGTCTAACGGTGCATTGTGAGACTAATCGTGACTCACAGAAATCACTGTCGTAACCTACAATGACTGAGATAGCAGCAGACAGCCCCAGCCCCGGCGTTTTGTTAACAGCAGGTTCGATTTCTCTCTGAAAGAAAATGCATCAGGATTGTGTTGATCGCTCTGCAAAGCTCCAGGTTTTTCCACGGCACCTCTTGGCTTTGTAGGGATGTCTGCTGCTGTTGGAAAGGGTGGCATCCAGTCTTGGACTTAGGGTAGAGAGGGTTTTATGCTAAAAGGGAGGGAGGACGGTACAGGTGAGCCAGGAGGACCTGTTCTTCCTGCAGGTCAGCTGCAGCAGTGCAGGTAGGATTCCCATTCATGTTGCTTGACTTGAAAGCACTGGTTTGTCGAAGGAAATTTAAGGCTTTTTTAGGCAAAATTCTCTTTTGCCACATCCAACTTTTGTTAAGGAAGCACTAAGAGAAAGGGCAAGCTGTTTCTTCTTTTTCTCTTCTCCAAGATGTTTTTGTTAATCGGTCAGCATGTGGCACTCCCCATCCTTTTCTAGCCCCAGCAGTTTCTGAGTTTCAGAAGGACTCAGGAACCAGGTCAAAATTCAGCTGCGTACACTTGGTGAGCACAAGGCTCATGCTGCTGAGGGTTTCAAGCCCTGTTACAGACCTTGGGTATGTTCCTTGCTCTTGGGCAAATTCTGTTTGAAGAAGCGATGAATTGCATCTGTTTACTAAACTCATCTTCTAGGCCTTGATATCTCACCTAGGAGAGCAAAGCCAAAGGGGTTTGAAATGGTGCCTGTGTCCAGCTCCTGTTTGTGTCTGTCCAAACCCTCCTGAGGTAACAGATCCTACTCTGTGTTCCCCAAACAACACGTCAGGTCGCAGCCAGGGTCTTGCTTTCAGTTTAAACTACCTGGCTCATGAGGAAAGCTGCTACTGACCGCTCACATCTGGACTCCCTAACAAGCACTTTTTAAAGCAGAAACAGGCTTTCAGTGACGCCAGCACGAGCTTAAAGCACGAGAAGAGATGACGGCCGGACAGCATGCAGAAGAATAAGATTTTTGAGCAGCATTGCAGCCTGGAGAGATGCTGAAAAACAATCCGTACTGCCTGCTTTTTTTTTTTTTTTGAGCAAAAGAATGGTGCTGCTTAGGGGCTTTAGCTATACATTAATGTTAGAGTGCAGCCCATGTGATAGGTATGGATATGGGCTGCCTGCCAAGCATGGAATTTCCCAGGGGTTTTGCTCAATCACAGTAACAGACGTTGGCAGCATCAGCAATCGATATCCAGAGGGTCACTGGACGGACCAGCAGCACTCGTGTCTTCCCAGCCCTTTGGTACCTGCCTTGGCAAAGCTCCATACCTACAACACGTGGCAGAGCCAGAGCGCTCTGTGGCTGGAGAGGTGCTAGGAGAGAAGAACACAGAAAAACAGGTTTAATAACTGGGCTTAAGGTCTTTCTTTCATTCTCTTCACCAACATCATTGATTTATTCACATACCAGTGAGTCACCCAGACCAGCTTCCATCCAGCTACGTGTTCTTAACGCATTACCTACTCCTTAACTAACCACTTGGTTTTGGAAAGGTCTTCTTTGGAATGATCTTCCTTTTCTTTTTTCTTCTTTTCTGTATGTAGCAACTAAGTTTCAGTTATTGTTTTTTTCCCAGATGGCCAGCTTCCCAAAAGGAGTTTCTGAGTGACTGTGACCATAACTGGACTATTGTCTTCTCATAGAAACCTTGTACCTCGGACACAGCTTAGGATCCTGCCCTTATGCAAGATTATCATACGCATCTCAGAATCCAAACGCTGACGGATGAACCTATGCTGGTGTTAGGGTGAATTTGTGTTTGTCAGACCAGGCAGAGCCGTGGTACAATGGCTTAATTAATTCCTGGGGAAATGCAAGGAATGGGCTCAGGAACTCTGAAAACATGACTGATAGGTTTGTGTAGAAAAGCTTGGAGTGTAAAAGCAGGAGAAGATGGGGCAACTAAAAGGAGCAGTAGGCAGAAGATGGTGCTGCGACTCTCCAGGAAGCCAAAAGCTTGGAATACCCAACCCTCAGAAACACTCCAAAAACCCCACAGAGCAGCCCCAGCGTGTTTGGCGCACAGTGAAACACAAATGTCACCACCTTGCCAGATGGGCAGGGAGAGGCATGATGTGTGAGCGCTATAATGAACCCTGGCTGACGCTAGTGTGTCCTCAGCACAGGCTGGTGAGGGGGCAAGGGCTGTTCCTCTGTTAACTGTCCCCGCCACGGCTCTATGTGCTGCCTGGCAGTGCTTCTTCATGTGTTGTGATTTCCAAAGCTGCCACATCCCAGCCCAAACCAAGAGCTGAAGTCTCAGAGGCGCAGTGAGGACGAGTGTGTAAAGCACAGGCTGGCGATGAAGGGGCTTTCAGGGCGTCTGTGTTCACCTAGAACCACGCTTCACATCACGCACCGAGTGAGGCTGGGCTGAAACAATCCAGAGTGTCTCCAGATCATTGCAAGGCACCTGTTAGAGCTGTAAGAAACCTTCCTCTTACAGATGAGGGGCAGAGGAACACTCAAACAAGAGTACGGAAGAAAAGTGACTCCTCAATGACTGACCATGGCCAGAGGTTCAGTCTCCACAAGCAGTTTTTGCTCTCTCTCTAGCTATTGGCATGCTTCGGCCAACGAGTCGAGCCCAGGATTGCTATGTGCCTGGCTGCAAAGCAGCAGAACCTGGCTATGCCTCAGCATGCTCAGCAGTGACCTCTTTCCACAGCGACTATGGGCACTGATAACTAATGCCTCCGTCAAGAGAATCCCTTAACCCGTGCAGCGACTGTAGCTGACAAGCATCTTTCCTTCGGTTTTCAAATGAATGATTTTGTCATTGACCTTCCTGCAAGTCACAGCTCCAAATGATGTATGCAGAGACGGGTCTAGCCCCTGACCCCGTCGCCAGAGCGCCCCTGGCTATTCCATTTAATGTGTAGGGTCACTGAGAGAGGATGAATGATTTTGGTTTTGAGATGCTACAAGCTAGTGACAGAGAGATACGGGTAACGCATTTTTGAAAGCAAAGGTACAAACAGTAGGCAAGTGTTTCTCACCAGTTGAGAGCTCAGTTGGAAAATCACAGCCCCAGGAGAGACCCTGAGCCTTCCAGCAGGACTCATTCACCCTCAACAAAAACAGCCGCAAAATTTACACCACATTTACGACTTTGCCTCTTGTCATTTCTCTGTTGTTGCATTTCAGACAAGCGCCGTCTCTTATAAACTCACCTGGGTTTGGACCTTCAGCAGCTGCGGATCACGCAGGGCTGATGCCCCCTTGCCCACGCAGCATGCTAGGCATGATGCGCTGCTGGCAGGCGGTACCCTGGCATCGTGTGCAGGGTCTCAAGTAGCAAAACCCGTAGTGCCGTGCTCTGGCTAGTCCTCCCCCCCAAATGACATAAGCTAATGTTGTGCCAAGATTCTTATTCCAAAAGGCTTCAAGCTATTTTCCAGGAGGAAGCACCTGTTCAGGGATGCGTAGAGATGCCAGGGCATTAATCAGGAACAACAGTATAGAAGAGGCAAAACATGACTCCTAAAAATGGCTCTGCAGCACATGGGAAGGGGGGGCAATTATTTCAGTGCCTTTGTGAGAAGCTTTCGGATGCAGCATTCCCCACCCTCTTGCAGCAGGGCACCTTGGCATCTTCAGAAGGAGCCCAGAACTCCACCAAGCTGGTGGGAATCGTTCTGTTTGCTTCGGTGAACTTCGGACCAGCCTCTCCTCAGATGCAGGGTTGAGAACCTCGGGTTTACGCCACCCCAGGAGCCGGCCGTGAGCTCCCCCCATCCCAGCTCAAAGCCTTACGTGATGTAATCCTGGAATGGCAGAAACACTAGATGCAGATGGTTTCAGTCACTTCTTGTATGTCTATACTCAACCTAACAAATTTTATGCTTTGAGTACCTCCATAATAACACAGCAAAATCCTGGCTCAGGCAGCTGTTTGGAATTGCATTTTGCTAGCCTGCCAGAATGCAGCCTGTCGTAACAAATCCCAAACTTTTCCAAGCTGGCCTAAGTCACTTCCTCCAGAGAGAGTGAAACCTTTCCTTTTTAATTATCTTCTTTTTTATTTTTATTTTATTTGTTTCTCTGGAAAGTAAGACAACTTAGTCAGGGTACCCTCTGACGGAATTCAGTCTTACAGAAAGTCCTGCAGATTTGCAAGAGGCTAAACCAGTGAAAACTGGAAGCCGTTATCTTTCCAATACCAGAAAATTTGTTGTCTGAATTAATGGCTGATTTCAGGAATACGTGCATTAATGCAGTACATCATAAATTAGATGCTAAATTACCAGCAATATTCCCATTCTTTATTAAATACTTTGGCTAATTAGAATGGGAACATTTCACAGGCTGAAGGGCTGTGATGTACTGCAGAAGGTCACAGCAGAAGGCGGTAGGCGATGGATTAGTGAGCACAATAACTCAGCTGGTCTGTTCAGCTCAGCCACAGGTTCACGTTGCTTCTGATGTCAAGACACTTAAAGTTCATGAGTTCTCTAGGGCCTTTTTTCCACCTATAGGTATGTAAAATAAAAGTAAAAACTCTAATTGTGATGGTGATGAGGACCATGAAAACTACTATTTCTGAAGTGGCTTCCATGGCTGCCAGTCACACCTGAGAACCGACTGCATCGAAGTGTGTAAATACGCAGCAAAATCACATTCCATAAAAAATGTGGGGCAATTGGCTCAGAAAAATAAATGTCAGAAATGCAGTTGTGAAATATGCATCTCTTTCTCCTATGCCTCACCTGCAGCGATCCTATAATGCTTGTACCAGTCGTTGCAGAAGACTGACTTGGAGTTTTCCTTATGTTCACATCACCTTCAGGTAGTATCTTCCCGAGCAGAAAGCAAGCTGCTTTTTCCTCCGCGCAGCACATCCCGCTGCTGGAAGCTTGGAATGCTGCACTGCAGAATGGAACAGCCAGTTCCAGCAGCACTGAGCGCTACCATTGCTATTCACCGTGCATCCCACTTCATTTTCCTTTATATAATAGACATAACGCGGGAAGCAAATGCCATGGCTAGAGCCCTTCAAGGGCTCTGCCTTTTTACCCGTCTGAATGTCCCAAGTTTACTGGGAAGCATTAATACCCGCCAGCCACCGAAGCAGCGAGTGCTGCTGGCAGCAGATGTGCAGTGAGACGCACAGGCAGCCCACACCGCAACCTCCTTCCTCCAGCAAACCGGTGGCAATAAGATGTTAATGAGTTTACGGAATCAACCGCCTGGCTGGGGGCAGCACGGGCTGCAGGTGCTCCGGCAGCGGGGGGTGTGGGCTGTGACCCTCGTCACTCCTGCAGGTTGAAGAGCCAGGAGCGTGGATCAGACCGGGGCACCCTTCCCCCACGGTGCAGAGCCTTTCGGCAGGGACATCAGTGGCACATCCAGCTGCCACACGTTGACCTGTTGTCACGCTGATGGGGCTGGAGGTGCCAGCCTACGGACGAAGCAGAAACCCTGTGTTCTTACCTTATAGAGTGACTATAATAAATTAATAACGTTAAAGATCCCATAATGTTATACATGACAAGTATAGCGTTGGTATAATCCTCTTGGCCGAGGCCCAAGCCAGGTAATTATCCCCTGCCTGCCTCGATTTGCTCTGCGTGGGCAGCGGCTCGAGCATTCCTTCGGCGGCGATGCTCTTTGGAACTGTTAGCCACCAGCGCCAAGCCACCCCGCAGCCACGCCACCTTCAAGGTTTGTTCTCCTTCCTCATTTATAAAAACATGTTTGATTTCAAACGACATCTTTGTGTAACGATCAGTATTCAAGGGTGAAATGTGTTGAAGCACTCATCTGT
Organism: Falco punctatus; assembly: GCF_963210335.1. Taxonomy (NCBI): domain Eukaryota; kingdom Metazoa; phylum Chordata; class Aves; order Falconiformes; family Falconidae; genus Falco; species Falco punctatus. Next base: position 1,835,076 of record NC_137596.1, on the reverse strand, counting down.
GATTGTTTATGTCAAGCACTGACCAAACAGCTGACAAGGGCTCTTTGTGATGCTGGAGGTGGGGGAGGGCAGCATGGAAAGCGATGCCTCTATTCATCTCTAAGCACCAATTTAAAACTAGGATATTACTGAAGTATGCACAAAACCAGCCAGAAATACAAACTGATTTCTTTTCTGAGGTCAATTAAGAAGCTGAAACTCAGTCTAGAGGTACAGGAGTTCATAAACTATGAAAAAAAAAAAAAAAAAAAAGAAAAAAGCTGGGACAAATGCTTGTGACTGCATTGCAAAAAAAATGTGGTGAGTTGCCCTTTTAACCTAAAATTCACATGAAACTGATTTCAAACTACAATTCCAAGAGCAGGTCCTGGGACAAACTCCAGAAATTATTGCTGAAAATTATTTTTTTCTCATGACATCTGAAAAGAGAGAGAGGGGAAAAAGAGTCTTAGCTAATGATTTTGTCACTTGGCTAATCATAAATCCGATTATTTTCCCATTCTAGAAAGGTGTCTAAATGCCAGCTCACCACACCTAGCTTTGTGTATCACCAAAACAAAGACAAATTACTCTCAGAGTGCAAATCAACATAGTTTAAAGATTGTCTATCCATCTAAGGTTACAGGTGGGTGTTAGAGTTAAATGTTTGTGTTGTTGTAGTATTTGAAAGCTTCTGTCAGTAAACTGTTTAATTAAATACTCCAACACAAGTCAAAACTTTGTTCCTGCAGCCAGACCAAATCACTCAACCACAAGAACCACAGAATAACAACGATAATCGTACACAGAACGAAAAAGAATAGCTGCTCAGACATCACCTTTGACTTTCCCACTCTTGGTCCTTCTGTATCATTCGTTTATGGTTGGGCTCGATGATCTTAAGGGTCTTTTCCAACCTGAACGATCCTATGGTTCTATGTTTCTATGATGCCTTTGATATTAGCACCTTACAGACTCCGTTGTAGTTTCATGCTCTGAGTGTACCAGAAGGTGAGGACGGAGCAGTGGCTCGGCCACCACAGGGCTCAGCACTTGTTGCTTCACAACCATCGCCTGACTCCAAGGTAGAAAATTCTCATCTTCTGTGAATTCCTATTTATTGAAATTTTAATAAATGTTCATTTCGCTGGCTACAAGAGAATCTCACGTGACAAGAAATTCAAGATTATCTTGAAGGAGAAGCCTGCTTATCTTGTGCTGTTCATCCTCAACAGATTTGTTAAAAACACAGACTAAGAACTTCTCTACGGTCAACTTTAATTGCATCTTGTGCCTCTAGTTTTTGAAATCAGCGCTGTTTCTGATAAGCACTTTGGCATATAAGGTCATCTCTAAATAGGATTGCAAAAGTATCAGAAATAGCCCAAGAGTGAGAGCCTGAGCACGTGTGGGAGAGCCCTGTGCTGCGCTGCAGGTACAGCCTTGGTCCTGCCTTCAGACCGAAGAGCTGGGAACTGGAAACAAGACACAGGTCCTGCCAGGGGCTGCCCCAGCACAAGCTGCCACAGGTCCTGCCAGGGGCTGCCCAGGGGTCACAGCCCCTTTGGGCATCCCTCTGCCCCAGCGTGGGGTCCTGCCTGGGCTGCAGGAGGGGGGATCTGCTCCCCCGTGGGCTCCGTGGGCTGGGGGCACAGCCTGCCTCGCCAGGGTCTTCATCATGGGCTGCTGGGGCATCTCTGCTCCGTGCCAGGAGCCCCCCCACCTCCTCCTGCCCTGACCTGGGGGGCTGCAGGGCTGCTGCTCTCATCATTGCACTCCTCTCTCCCCCTGCATGGGTTTTGCACTGATTTCCAGCCCTCCCTTCTTAAATCCATCATCCCAGCAGTTCTCCCACCATCGCCGATGGGCTCAGCCTTGGCTGGTGGTGGGTCCATCCGGGAGCCGGCTGGAGTGGGCTCCATCGGGCATGGGGGGAGCTTCCGGCACCTTCTCACAGCAGCCCCCTGCTACCAGACCCTTGCCAGGCAAACCCACGACACTCCCTTACACCAAGAAAAATGATTTTGCAACTTTGTCCCTGCTGTTCAACCACAAACTGGGGCAGTGGCCAGAAGATGGGTCCGTGATTAAACTAGGTTTTCTGTTACACATGGATTTCCAAATTTTGAAATGTTTTTTTATTACATTATAGAAAGTACTTTAGAAAAAAGCAGTAATTTATTACGATATCATAATTTCTGAGGAAGAAAAAAAAATCATTCAGTTTTTAGGGGGCATAAGTTCTACCCCGAAATACCTCGCTCCCCCCATTTGGAGCAGGGCAGAGAGAAGTGCCTGACTTCACTGCTACGGTGAATCTCCTCGGCGTACTGAGGTTACTGGTGTAACCCTGGTGAGCTGAATCCAGGCTACAGAACATAAATGACAGTATTCACCTACTTGACAAAGAGCAGAAATTAATTGTATAAGGAAGCCAAAAATATATTTCTATTGATGTTAAATATCTGTGTAATTTTCCAGAGTAAAGGCATAGCCTGCTTTCTGGAATGACTGCTGGGTTAACCTGCGCCGTGGCAAAAGCCAAACTGTACCTGGAAGCTCAGGCTGAAGTGACCTACAAGGTGAAGCTCTACAGTGAAGATATTGACACCTCTGCTCCTTGCCACTGCTCCTGGGACAGGTGTCTCTATTTGACCTATTGCTGCCATCTGCTTTAACATGAGATTAAGGCAGCTGAGACAGCCCCCACCCTTGGTGTGCTCCATCAGGAGGGTCCGTTCCTCTATTTAAATGCCAGCTTTCAGCCTTGTGCCCTCCCCAGGGCTGCCTGGTAGTTACTCTTTATACAGAGATGTTGTGTAAACTGGTGCTACTGCCTCAGCCCGTGGTCACTATGTCTCGGGAGAAATACAAGGAACAGCAATTGGCAAACAAGTGTCTGTGAAGATGGGGCAAGAGCAGCACTGACCATCAGGGGGAAGCAAAAAGACGAGGTAAGCCAAATATTGCAAAGAGTTGTGGGGAACCATCAGGCTTCTGAGATTTGATCCAGCACCTTGAAGTGGAGTTAAGGCAAAGTAAAACAAGGCAACAGCAAATTTCCTGCTGCTGCCGCTCTCCAAAAGTCTTGGTGGAAAAATCTGTGGCAGATGCAGCACCCCAGGGTCCCCTGTGCCTTCAAGCACCTCTATGAGGTGTTTTTCTTATGGGCCCCAGGGAAGTTTCCTTGGAGGAGATAGTGGTGCTGCTGTTCCTCCTGCTCCTGGCAGCTGCTGTAGGGTAGCAGCCAGCACTTGAGTCACACAGGATTTACAATCTGTCTTGGTTTTGAAGTCCTGAGGCTCATTGCCTGCAGCAAAGGCAAAAAGGTAACGTGCCTTGACCTCAGCTGGTAACCTGCTCCCTGATGACCCAGCTCCAGACACATCAACCCCTCCCTGCTGAGGCTCAGAACTTTTGAGATGTGTCCCTTTAATAAGCTGTGCTGTGGGTACAGGCTCCGGGGGCAGAGCTGGGAGCCAGCAGCGTTGCCTCCGAGCCAGCAAGGCAAGCACAGAAATAATGCCAAGGTTTGGCTAGCAGCTTTGTTGAGGAAGGTGGCTGTGCCGAGGCACCGAGCGCTCACAGCATGGCAGTGCTTGCATGGCAGGCACAATAGGGAACGGCTTGCATGGGGTTAAAACCTCCTGTCCCTCTGGATTTTTTTTTTTATATTTCTATTTTGATCCTGGGATAATGGTATAAATAACCTCACACATTACACTGTGCTTGAAGAAGAGTAAGAGGAAGAAGAGCTCTAGAATGGAAGAGCTAATTACAGTTTGAATGCGCAACAAGTATTCTCAAGGAAGATGCATGTTCCATATGCAATGTTAAAGGTACTATAAATAAACAGTTCTGCTCCCTCTGCTGAATATTTTGATCTTTACTTTGCAGCAAAAATAGGAGCCACTGCTTGAACCAGACTGGGAGTGTTGCTTAGCAATGGGAAAGGGTTCCCTCCTGCTCTGTCCAGAGGAATAAAGCAAAGCTCTCCCTTGACTCATTAGACAATGCACAGCACCGTGAAGAGGAGTTTTGGGGAAGTTTAGGTTCTTATCTGAATAAAAACTACCATGGCAGAAGCACGGAGCAATGCACAAGTAGGAAAGAATGAGGGTAAAATCACCAGGCTAGTAATGTTACTGGGATTTGTTGTTGTTGGCCAAAACAACAAGGATGTGACCCTGGAAGGGGTGTTATGACACACCTTAGGCTTTCTCTGAGCGGAACTGAGTCAGATATTTTCTTCCTCCTGATCAGATACTCCAGATTTACTTTTCCGTTGGGATTCTTCAGATTTTCTCATGATGCAGATAGTTATGCCGACTTACGGGGAAAACAAAGAGAAACCAAGCAGCTGACTGAGAGCTGGGTTGTGCCAGCGGAGTTTGGGGAGTCCTGGCCACTACAACAAGCCCCTATCTTATCGACCCCTGTTACAGACCCGTTACTCAGCCACCAGTGAATGGCTGCGCTGAAATCTGGAAGCGGAGCTGGGCAAAACATTTGCAGGCTCAGGCAGATGCGTCGCTGGAGAGACTGCAGGAACCCGTTATTCCTGTCACATATTACCCGCAATGCTCTATAGCCTAATAATAGGGATGCAATTGCAACGTTTTGAAAGCTAGACAGTAAATTCGTGTAGGCTTCAACAATTTCTTTCATTTTGCATGGCTCTCCAGTTATACTTTGAGGAGCAGCTCAGAGGAACCGTGTGAAGTGGGTAAGTGCCCTGGAGAACATTGGCTTAGCTGGAATTACAATTGTGTAAATGTGGCCCTTTAGTATTTGCTACCACATGGCTGATTTGTTAATACTTTAAGCGTGCACATGTACACGTAAAGTCAAATACTGCTAAGGAAATATCAGCCTGACCCCAGGCACATAGTCTTTTAGCTGTCTTCAGGATCAGAAGACTCTTTTGTGGCAGGATTATTTTAGAAATGAAGCCTGGTCAGAAACATAACACTGAAATTTGCAAAACTGGCAGCGTGATTTCCTCACCCAGTGCAACAACTTTCATAACCACTTTACCTTTTATAAAGTAAATGCTGGTATTAAACTTAAGCACATCACAAATGGCTATATTTAATGGCCTGATTATATGGATATATCTGACTCTTAGTAATACTGTGAAAGAAATGCATTGTAGATATTGATTGCTAGTATAATTATGAGTCATTTCCTCTGATATAGTGCTTGTGCCAATGAAGGTTAGGATGCCCAAGGGGCTGTTTTAGGCTAAAAAAAAAAAAAAAAAAAAGGAAATAGAAAGGGAGTGTGCCCTGTAGAATGGCAATGACTTTCATTCAGAAAACACCTTTACATGAAAGCTTGGCTTTGAAAAGAAAAGGATTTACATTCCTTCTAATGGAACTAGAATAATAAAACTAAAATTGGCCAGAGAGCCAGATACCACACTTTCAAAGGCTTTGCAATTTTAAATACACCTGAAAAAAACAAAAACAAATTATGGTTTAGATTTAAATGTCATGTGAAATATGATGTTTAATATCCTTTAATGCAGTTTGATCTGGTACCATCAGGACAACTAGTATGTTCTGTGCTGCTGCTCCTCCTCGGGAATTGCTTTTCACAGACAAGTGTCCACTGTTGACATGTTATTGACATGTTGACATAATAATTTTCTCATGTGGAGTTTCACACATCTGTTCTAATTGTTCTATCAATGAAAATAAAACTTTTGACTCTGCATAAGAAAATGAAGGATGGTGGAAATTTGTCTCAGATACTGCCAGGGAAATCAGATTGCTTACGGTCCTTACCAGGATGCTGAAAACAAGCAGTTGTGCTTACAGGTGGTGGTGGAATAAATACTTAAAACCAAAAAACCCTCCTGGATCTAGATCAGACAGCAGCAGATGCTGTTGTAAAGTAATGCCAATTGCAAAAGTCGCTACGGTGAGCACGTAGATCAGGGAAGGGTAGTGGGTAGCAGGGGAGTAGGTGAGTTTACATCCCCTTACGAGGCTCCAGTTGCTCGGCTGTCAGCCTGTTATTTACTCACATCATGGTAACAGCCCTTTCTGTAAAGTGGATGAGGGGGAGGGGAAATAATCTTTCATCGTTGCATTTAATTCCATCCTACTGCTTTCAATATTGGCCTTTTGGTTCATGGTTCAAGCTAAGGCTCAGGAGATCTGCTTTCAGTTTCCTACTGGGCACAGATTTCCTATAGGGAAGCAGAAGGCACATCACTAAATCTAATTTCTCAGTATGTTCGGCTAAGGTGGCTTACTTCGTTTAGTCTGTGCTGTCCTGTGCAAGGACTGTTTTTTACTGTGCTTTTAAAAATTACCCAGTTTGATTCTCCTAAGCCCTTCACTAAAATAATAAGGACTTTGGGAAACCAAATTTTATATTGGCAATCCTCACCAAGAGTAAACTAGAAATATGAAATAATAGAAAAGAGGTTATTGAATTACACTATCTTGCCAATACTGCTAATGGAGTGCTGTGAAATCTGCACAATGAGTTGTATATAGGTGTGATGATATGTTTATCTTCACGAGATTTATCAAAATAAGCTATATCCCTTAGGGACAAACCACTTGCCAAATGCACTGTCTTGCCCTGACTGTCTGACCTGACCAGGAGCTCCAAGTCTTCAAAGAGCATCCTGACTGTTCGTGAGTCGGGTTTTTTTGGTTGTATTTTTTTTCCACCCCCCCCCTCCTCCCACAATGAGCACAGCCCTTCCCCCAAAAAAGCTGCTGCTGCTGTGCAGCTGGTAGATGTCTGCAAAAGCAATGGATCACCTTGATTGCCTGGAATTGCTCACGCTGTCACAGAGCCGTTTTGGCATTACCTAACGGCCACCCCATGAGAGACCAAACTTCTCTGGTGAACAGAGCTAATACCATGCACCTGAGACACCTAATCCTATTTTGACGGCTTGATTAGTATTGCTGCTAGCCTTCTACCTCTGCGGGTAGGTGCTAACTGCCACGTCTCTTCATGTGAAAAGCTTTACACAACAGGCAATGCCCCGCGAAGACATTCCTGCCTGTTTACTTTCTGTCGTTTGGTGTGCAGGAGATTATTTAATATTATGGTAACTTGGATTGGAGATTTACAGCGCGAGGACAGCCGTGATAAAAACCGCCTTCAAAAAAATCAAGGAAAGATTTATCAGGCAAACCTTTGAGAATCATCCTGTGGCTCAAACTGGGAACAGCTGCATCGGCATCGCTTGGTGATGCCCACAAGCGGATTTGGCCCCTGTGTGTGCCACCAGGCTGGCTATGGCAAAAATTAAAATACTAATGTGGTGCCAAAAGATTTCATGGCCGAACTTTAACATCCCGAATGAGGCAACCACCCAGATGTGCCTGGGTAGTTGCCTCAAAACTGATCTGGTTCCAAGATATGCTGTATCCCAGAGCCTAGATCCAGCCTTTGGTAATAAAGCAGAGGTTATATTCAGTTCAAGAACAATGATTCTGCCTCAACAGCAAGAATTTTTTAGGATCTTTTCTTTATCTCTGCATTTCAGCACCATCTTAAGACCGTTACGCAAAAATAGAAACACTACTTTCCTCATATTTTTATCCTCTCTACAGTATTTTTAGAGAAATGTAAGGCTGAGAGAACACAAAATCAGAGAGGGAGATTCTATTACTAGCCTTATTCTTCTCTGCCTTAAATCCAGTTGGAACTAAAAAAGTTGAGGAAGGGGAAGGTAACCCCGAAAGGCAGGGGAAATGCTGCATGTTGCCTTAAACTATGCTCTGGGCTGGTTTTTTTTTTTTTTAAATGGAATTCTTCCTTTTCCTGTTGGAGTGGCTGCCTACCTGTGGCTTTTTACGCAATCAGCATAATCCTATTTAGTCACCTTTCAGCCAGAGGAAAGTCCCGGGCACGGCGCTGCCCGCGTTGTTTCGGAGGACCTGGCCCCAGCGTGGGTGCAGCTCTGTAGCTGGTGACACAGCTGAAGGGTTCGCGGGACGGCAGAGGACAAAGCCCCCCCTGGTTACTCTTAGAGTAAGACGTAAGTAATAGAAATGAAGGGGAACGGGGAGGGCTCCAGGTAGGAAGCTGGAGACCCTCCTGCTGACCGGGTGCAAGGGATTTTGAGCGTGAAGCTCCTTAGCGCTAAGTCTTCTACGGGGGAAAATCCCCAGCGACTGACAGGCTCCTCAGGCTACAGCGCCCATGGGTCTTCTCCAAAATACGTCATGAAAATTATTTGCAGGGCTTTTAGTGCTTCTTAAAGATTGTATTTCCTTTACACTACAATATTTTTTTAATTACAATATTTCAAATCTCTGTTTATTCTCTATGCTTTTGCTTTCTCCCTCTGATGGAGACAGATGTTTACATCTTATTTATAACTTGCACACCACCCCCCCTCCACCCATTGCGTTATTCTCTCTGCTATGTCACCTACTTGTACAATTTTCTTCCACAGAAACGGAAAGGTTGGCAAGATCCACCTTGCGGAGCCTTGGCTGGAAAGGAGCTACCTCTGCCCTCTTCTGAAAGGAGCAGGTACCATTCCTGCGGTAAGGAAGAAGAGGAGCAAAGTGTTGTTGTAGAAGACCCTTTTAGGCTGTCTCTTGGACAACTCGTTTCCTCTTGGGGGATGGGCGAAGCTTCATTACATTGCTAAGTAGAGTCCACTTGTCATTTGTGCTCTAGATCCATTTCTGGGGGGGTGGGTGGAAATCTGTTTAGCTTGGGTCTGCATGTGAAACGGAGCTCCGTGTTGATAGAATATGGTTTCTCAGAGCTTTCATATGCGCTTGAACATTTCTGTCAGGCATATTTATACTGTTTTTTTAAAATAAAAGCAGATTGAGGGACGGATTTTTCCAATTAAGATAACCATTTATTGCTTGCTACCAAATGTTTAGCCGGAGACACCCTGTTTTAGTCTCTTCTACTCTAATTTTGCATATACTGGTTTTACACATCTATTACTCCACATAATATGATGGCGAGCCTTCTAATTGACATTAGTATAAATAAAAGCAGAACTAGAACAGCTGTTCTTTTAAAATAGCTAGGTATTAGTGATGGTTATGCTATTATTTAGAGGCACTGGGTGATGGATGTGCTTTAAATGCCTTGGCTGATCAAAATGCTTCAAATTAAAGCAAACACTGGTGATACCACGGGGAGATGCCAAAGAACAGCCAATTCATCCCGATGTACTTTTTACAGCCCCCTGATTTTCTGTGTTTCTGATCAGCTGAGAGTCTTTCTTTCCTCTGAATCGAAGCATCAGGGTTGCCTGGATGGATTAAGAAGATTAAAATGAGACATTTACTGCACACGGGAAGAGTAATGGTGTTATACATGGAAGCATACACATTAAATTTCAAGTTTTAACTTTGAAAATGGGAGACTTCTTTCCAAAGCTACATGGGAAGTAACTGCCGGGTAACTTTAGGGTTGCCGTTAGCTTGTTGATGGCATTTCCACTGGGAGTCAGACCCACAGACAGTCTTTGTGGAGTTTCTTTCCCTGGCTGCTTTCACCAGTTAGCTGGTTAGCAGCGGTCACGTGCATATTTCCATAGCTCTGTGCACAGAACAATTCCCTGTTTGCCCAGATGTGGCAAGCAAAGTCCCAGAGCAGGACAAACACTGAGATCAATGCTGGAGTTTGTTCCAGGTACGGAGATAAAACATCGAGGTTTTTAATGCCAAGATTCTGAATTTCTGGATTGTAACGTGACCTCTTGAATTCAGATTACTTCATCCTCATTCTTGTGGTTTATGACATCGCCAGAAAAGCCTTACTAGTTAGTTTTGTAAAGTCTATTGCCTGAAGAGGGAAGGGGAGATACTCTTATTATTTTTTTTTTTCTTTATTAAGACTTACAAAACGATCTGTGACAGAGAAGGGTATTTTAAGGGACTGCTTCTGCTTGCATTGCCTAGCTGTGAAGTAGAATATTGATCTGAGGTGCATTTTGCATAGTGTTGTTATCCATCATAATAAATACCTACACAGCACAGAATAACACTTTGGCCAGAGAGACTATTGAAGCGCATTCCCTCAGTGTGCCACTAATTACGCCTATTTTCTGGAGCCTACCAAGAAGTAATAAGTCTACTTTGAAGTTTATAAATCTGGGTCTAGTGGTTCCCACAGAAAATCCCAAGTAATTCTTTGCAGACTGTCTCTCCATAATGATGCCAGCATAAGCGGCATGTTGATGAACGTAATTTCTGTTGCTTTTCAATGATCAGCAAGATACAACATCTGTCATTGTAGCAACGGTTATTACTGTCCTGTTGCATCAGGTTTGAATCTTGGGATTTGACCTCAGTAGCAATTTTAGATTGTAAACTTTTCTTCTCAAAAACTGAACACAAAGCACAACTGTCTGCTATGTTATTTCTTTTTTAGCTTGGCAGCTGAAGGCCTCTTTTGACCCCACACGATGCTTTAATGTCATAGAGAATTTCCAGTGCAGCCGGTAATAATCCTTCCTCAAATACCAGCCAGCGAACAGTTATGTCAGGAAAAGGGGAGTGCTGGCGATGGGGAGGGTTATTTTGCAATCTTTCGGTGATGCTGAAGCTGTACCTACCCTGTGAGATGCCTGCATCATTAAAACTCCACTTCACTTGTTCTTGTATTTGCACAGTAGAAGTAGCGGCATTAATTTGGTAGATACTAATTGCTGCTGCTTGTAAGGCTGGGAGAAAACTTGTTCTGAATTTCCCGTTCACTTCAATGCAAAGTACCTAATTAATTCAATAATTAAAACTTGTGTTTCAATTATTGATTTGTGTGTTTTGCCCTTTTTATTTTATAGATCAAGGGAAAGAAATATGTGGGCACAGCCCATAGACATCTCTTAACAGCAAAATAAAGGGAGATATTTCAGGTACTGTACTTGGAACGTCTCCTTCAATTTGGAAATGCTGGGGACTGAACTCTATTGGACTCTCATCATAAAATCCAGTTATGTTTTTAAATTGCTTAGAAGCTTAAGTTCAGAGCAGACATTTGGGGTCTTTACTGTGTCAGATCTTTTGAAGAGAGGGTGAAAAAAGCTGATGTTTTTGGAAGTCCGCCGCAAGTGAAGCGGTGCCCCCTGCTACTCCTGTACTCTGCTCTGCCACCAAGTTGGAGAGGACTCGGGATGTTTCTTACGCCACTGGCTCCCGTGTGAGTATTCCCCTTTACCTACCCTGAGGATTAACACTGCTATGTCACAGACTAATGTATTGCTTAATAGGAATAAAGATAATATTGGGTATCTAACACAAACAGCTACTCACAGGATGTAATAATTCATGCTATTTGTTGTATGTACAGTCTGTCTTCACATATCTCTCCGTTCCAATTTTATGCAATGTCAGCTTTGGGGGAAAAGAGCTGCCTTGATTCATATAATGTTCTATATGAGACTATAGTTCAACACATACAAACACTACTGTTCTGAAAGTACTTTGCTGGTTTGCTGATTATTTTTTTTTTTTTTTGTAGATAAGATGACTGAGGTCTCACAGAAAAATCTCAGTTGCAGTTTATAAAAATGGACAGTTGCATCTTATAAGTTAGTGCTGTAGCCTCCTCATTCAACACAACTTGTGTGCTCCCACGATCTCTCATTATGAATGCTATAAATGTACTTTTTACAAGGTAGCTGTCTATCTAGATGTTCTTTGAGGTGAGTGGAAAGAAATAGACACTTGTGTAAGGCCTCTGGGAACTAGAACTAATTCTACAAACTCTTTCTGACAGTGCTAATAACGGCACGACAGCTTGGTCCCTTTCCTCCGTAGGAAATGATCGGGCACTAATCTGGCTGAATGCAAAAGAGTTTATCTAACCGCTCTGGGGAGAGACTCCGGAATTCCCTAGTGCCAGAAAGCCAGCCAGTGGAGCTGGTCTGGAAAAAGACCACATCTCATGAAACCATGTTTTGTGATCTTCTGGGGTTGCTTTGAGGGTCCCCTACCCTGAGAAGGGCGATGGCAGAGGGGGAGACCCAAGGGGAAGCAGATGGCTCACACAATGTTTGTCCACATTTGTCAACCAGCAGTTGGAAGGATGGAGAAACAAGGTGGGAGTCTCGCAGGGTGTCCTGGTGTGATGGATGGTGGAGATCCTGCCTCTCTCCTCTCCGTGGAGATCCAGCCATGAGTTGATTTAATCTGCTGAAGCTGTGTAATAATTGATGTAAACTCAGCGTACTCCTTATGATAAGAGGAAAAGTATCTAACACGCACCCACAAATCGGCTTACTATTTTCAAGGTAAAGGATTCTGTTTCTTCTGAGGTTTTTTTATCCCAAATACTCCTGGCGAGAGGTTGGCTTTCTGTTCCAAAATGGCCTGAGCTGAGCATCTGCATGACCGGAAAAACTTAAAATTAATATCGATGTTTCCCTGGATGAGTGACTTTATGTTGGGGGCCAGGAGGGATGCAGAGCCCAAGAATGCAAGTGTGCAGAATGGTGGGGACTGGTATGAACTGGGAGAGCAAGAGGGAGTCGAGCCCCAGCCTGTGGCACAGTTGAGCAAGGTTGCTCCCTGCGGATAATCAATCCAATATGGGGCCACGGGCTCGGCAGACCAGAGGAGCAGGGAAGGCATGTTTTCAATCACAGTGCAATAAGTAATTTTGTTTTTTTCTTTTAGAGAAGGGGTTTTATAAAATGGCAAGGGGGAAGGGATTTCTCAAACAGAAAAGGATAAAATAACGTGATCTGGCCTGGAACAATCCTTCAGGCCACTAACAGCAGAGTACTGGAGTGGATTGACTATGGTAAAATATTGTTGAAATACTGGTGTCACATTGTAGTCAAAGGGTGTTGTTTCCTTAGTGAAGTCTTCTGCCTAAATGGTTTCTACTTGGCAGTTTTCGGCTAACAACGCCTCTGTGCCATTAGAAGTCCTTACGTGTTCACACGTACCCTAGGTATTTTGAATTTCATTTTAAAATAGCAACTACAATTAGCCAACCAAGAAAATTATTTTTGCATGTTATGACAAAGGTCTACTTCAGTTGAAGTGCTTTTCTCTAATACTAATGAAAGGAAAACACAGACTGTAGGCTACACCTGAATAAAATAAACGCTTACATTTTAATTTTATTTTTTTTTCCTCAAAGAACTTTCTCCCCCTTAAAGCACAGCTCCCCTTGTCCAAAGCAATTAGATCCTGTGCTCAAGCCAGGAGGGCTCTCAGCAGCTCCTGTGGTTTGGGGGGGTGCTGGAGGAGCACTGTTGGGACACGATAGCCTGGAAAAGACAGACTTTGCCGATCGCAGTGTAAACCCTGTTCCAAACTGACTTTTCACCATTTTTCCTGTGCACCCAGTACAGGATCCGCATGGCCTTTGGGGCCATGCCCAGGCGCCCACCACCTCCCGGAGCTCCAAGGAAGAAGAGCTGCTGCCGTGGGTGGTGGTGTAAAAAATGAGTTGAATATTCTGTATATATGCACGGACAGACACGTAACTGGGCGGGAGGCTTTGATGGGATGTCTGTGGGAACTGGCGTGGCCATAACTGGTGAGGGGGCTTTGATGGACCACTGTCTGGGGGAACTGGGGTGGCTGTGACTGCTCAGGGATGCTTTTCATGGACTGTGGGAGCTGGAATGGCTATAACTGGTCTGGGAGGCTTTTCATGGACTGTGGGAGCTTGGATGGCCATAACTGGTCTGGAGGCTTCTGATGAGACTGTCTGTGGGAGCCAGAGTGGCTGTAACTGGTTGTGAGGCTTTGATGCACCACTGTCAGTGGGAGCTGGGGTGGCCATAACTGGTTGGGGGGCTTTTCATGGATTGTGAGAGCTGGGGTGGCTGTATCTGGTCAGGGGCTTTGATGGACCACTGCCTGTGGGAACTGGGGTGGCTGTGACTGGTCAGGGGGTATCTGCAACTGGTCGTGGGCTTTTCACAGATCGTGGGAGCTGGGATGGCCATAACTGACTGGGAGGCTTCTGGCACGCTGTCTGCGGGAGCCGGGGTGGCCAGAGGGCCAGCGAGCAGCCCTGTGAAGGCAAGCCTGGCAGAAACGGTTCCCAAGGGTGGGCAACCTCCCTCCTGCGCAGCTGGGGCTCCACGGAGCATCTCTTGGGCCACAGTTCCTCCGTGGCTTTGGCCACCAGACTTGAGAACGGCAAAACGGTGCCATAGGACCGCCTGGCCCCGCGTTCGGCTGTCCCCGAGCGAGCCCTGGCCCCCCAAACAGAACAAACCCCCACTGAAGCGCAGGGGATTGACCAGACTGCGTTCCCCTTGCGCTCGCCGCTCCCCACCTGCCTTCCCGCAGGTGCCGGCCAGCCCAGAAGGAGAACCCCCTGCCCAAATTCCTGCTGGCTGGATAATCCCTCAATTTTTTTTTTTTTTTTAAGCAATAAACGACGCCCAAAAAGCCCGCTGTGGCCGAGGCCGGTGAAGGCTCCTCACCAGGCCGGCTCCGCGATCCGCTCCGCGTTTCGCAGGCGGCCGGGAGCGCCCCTCGGCGCGGGCTGCGCGGTACTATTTGAGGCGGGTGGAAGGACACGGCGGCGGCGGTGCCGTGCGCAGCGCCCGGCCGGCGGCGCAGGGATCCTGGGCGCGGTGCTGCGGCCGCCTGTCAGTCAGCGCGGCGGCGGCGGGACGCGGTGAGGGGAGTACGCGCGGTAACGGATCCGGAGCGCGGCCGGGAGGAGCGGCGAGGGAAGACGCGAGGGGGGGGGAAAGAGAAGAAAAAAAAAAAAAAGAGAATTAGGGGAAGAGAATTTAAAATTAAAATATAAAAGAAGCCACCTGCGTTTCCTCTGACCGGTAGCAAGAAGGTATTTCGCGAGCGGCGCGCTGTGCCCCTCCGCCGGCTGCGATGCTGCTAGCCGCCCTGCTGCCCTGGACGCTGGTGTTGCTCGGAGCCGCAGGTACGGCCGGGGCGGGGGGGCCGGGGCGAACAATGGGGTCGGGCGGGCCCCGCTGCCCGGCGCCGGGGGGGCACAGCCCGTGGTGGGGTCCCCCCCGCCCCCGAGCCGCGCCCGGGGCTGTGGCGGCGGGTGTCCGCGCAGAGGGGACGGGGACCGGGGCGCTGCGAATGTGACAAATCTGACAGGAGGGGGGGAGAAGGGTGGGAGCGGGCGGCTGCGCTCCGGTGTCGCTGTCGGTGGGTGCGACAGGAGGAATCGCCCCCAGCCCCCCCCCCTCCCCCCCCGGGGGGGCTCTCGGTGCGCCGTGCATCGCAGACAATGGAGGTGGGAGGCGGAGGGGGCGAGCGGAGCGGGGAGGGGGCGACGCGCGCTGTGTTGGTGTGTCGCCGGGCGAGGCGGCGGGTCCGCGTTGTCGCCGCGGCTTCATTGTGAGTGTCGGGGATGCTGCTGCGCCGCGGGGGCGCCCCCCGCCCCCTGCCCCCCCCCGCCGCCCCCCGCCGCCCTCCCGCCTGCGAGCGGTGCGTGTGCGGGGCTGGGGCTGCGGCGGGCGGCTGCGCGCGGGGCGGCGGTTACAGCAGCTGTCGGAAAAAACCAGCCAAAACCACACACACCAAAAAAAGCGGGGGGGGGAAGAGGAGAAAAAGGGAGGGAAATAGAAAGGAAAAAAGGGAAAGGAAGGGCGAAGGAAAGGGGGGAAAAAGGGAGAGGAAGGGGGAAGGAAAGGGAGGAAAAAGGGAGAGGAAGGGGGAAGGAAAGGGGGGAAAAAGGGAAAGGAAGGGGGAAGGAAAGGGGGGAAAAAGGGAAAGGAAGGGGGAAGGAAAGGGGGGAAAAAGGGAAAGGAAGGGGGAAGGAAAGGGGGGAAAAAGAGAGAGGAAGGGGGAAGGAAAGGGGGAAAAAGGGAGAGGAAGGGGGAAGGAAAGGGGGAAAAGGGAGAGGAAGGGGGAAGGAAAGGGGGGAAAAAGGGAGAGGAAGGGGGAAGGAAAGGGGGGAAAAAGGGAGAGGAAGGGGGAAGGTAAGGGGGGAAAAAGGGAGAGGAAGGGGGAAGGAAAGGGGGGGAAAAAGGGAGAGGAAGGGGGAAGGAAAGGGGGGAAAAAGGGAGAGGAAGGGGGAAGGAAAGGGGGGAAAAAGGGAGAGGAAGGGGGAAGGAAAGGGGGGAAAAAGGGAGAGGAAGGGGGAAGGAAAGGGGGGAAAAAGGGAGAGGAAGGGGGAAGGAAAGGGGGGAAAAAGGGAGAGGAAGGGGGAAGGAAAGGGGGGAAAAAGGGAGAGGAAGGGGGAAGGAAAGGGGGGAAAAAGGGAGAGGAAGGGGGAAGGAAAGGGGGGAAAAAGGGAGAGGAAGGGGGAAGGAAAGGGGGGAAAAAGGGAGAGGAAGGGGGAAGGAAAGGGGGGAAAAAGGGAGAGGAAGGGGGAAGGAAAGGGGGGAAAAAGGGAGAGGAAGGGGGAAGGAAAGGGGGGAAAAAGGGAGAGGAAGGGGGAAGGAAAGGGGGGAAAAAGGGAGAGGAAGGGGGAAGGAAAGGGGGGGAAAAAGGGAGAGGAAGGGGGAAGGAAAGGGGGGGAAAAAGGGAGAGGAAGGGGGAAGGAAAGGGGGGAAAAAGGGAGAGGAAGGGGGAAGGAAAGGGGGGAAAAAGGGAGAGGAAGGGGGAAGGAAAGGGGGGAAAAAGGGAGAGGAAGGGGGAAGGAAAGGGGGGAAAAAGGGAGAGGAAGGGGGAAGGAAAGGGGGGAAAAAGGGAGAGGAAGGGGGAAGGAAAGGGGGGAAAAAGGGAGAGGAAGGGGGAAGGAAAGGGGGGAAAAAGGGAGAGGAAGGGGGAAGGAAAGGGGGGAAAAAGGGAGAGGAAGGGGGAAGGAAAGGGGGGAAAAAGGGAGAGGAAGGGGGAAGGAAAGGGGGGAAAAAGGGAGAGGAAGGGGGAAGGAAAGGGGGGAAAAAGGGAGAGGAAGGGGGAAGGAAAGGGGGGAAAAAGGGAGAGGAAGGGGGAAGGAAAGGGGGGAAAAAGGGAGAGGAAGGGGGAAGGAAAGGGGGGAAAAAGGGAGAGGAAGGGGGAAGGAAAGGGGGGAAAAAGGGAGAGGAAGGGGGAAGGAAAGGGGGGAAAAAGGGAGAGGAAGGGGGAAGGAAAGGGGGGAAAAAGGGAGAGGAAGGGGGAAGGAAAGGGGGGAAAAAGGGAGAGGAAGGGGGAAGGAAAGGGGGGAAAAAGGGAGAGGAAGGGGGAAGGAAAGGGGGGAAAAAGGGAGAGGAGGGGGGAAGGAAAGGGGGGAAAAAGGGAGAGGAAGGGGGAAGGAAAGGGGGGAAAAAGGGAGAGGAAGGAAAAAAGAAAAACAGGAAATGGAAGGAGAAAAAGGCAACAAAATAAAAGGAAAGGAAGAAAAAGATGAAAGGAAGAAAGAAGGAAAGGAAAAGGAGAGGAGGAAAAAGGAAAAGAAAAAGGAAATAAAAAGAGGGGAGGGGAAGCGGAGGGAGAGCAAGACGGCTGGCAGCGCAGCGGGGAAGGCACGGGGTGCTGCGGGCCAGGGGTGCAGGATTGGGCCACATGCTGCCGTGGGGGGAGGCGGGGGCCCCGGTGAGCCCCTGGGGTCACCCACGGCCGCGAAGGCCCGGGGCACGGTGACGGTCACACCTGTGCTGCCACAGCCCCCGGCAGCGGGGCCGTGGGTGCCCCCCGCGCCCTGTCCCCACGCCGGCAGGGCAGTGTCCCCAGCTCCTGGCTGCGCGTGTCCCACGGCTCCTGGGGGGCTCCCACGGCCCCTGAGAGCATCGTGGCCTAAAGCCCCCGCGCTGGCTGCTCCTGCTGCTCAGCCTCACGCTGTCCCTGCCTTTCCTTGCAGCGGCCCCGGCTGTGACCTGGGTGAAGCCGCTCTCTGCCCCGCTGCCCGCGGGCTCGGGGTAGCTCCGGGAGCGGCGTGCTGGCCTTGCTGCACACCCGGCGCGCTGCTTGCACAGCTCGCTGCTCGGCGTGCTCTCGCCCCTCGCCTCGCTGCGGTCCTTAACTACCAGAACTCCTCCTTCCCGTGCTGGTGGTTCTTTATCACCTCAAGCGATTGCTTCTGCTGGAGCTTTACTAACGGAGTAACAATTCCTGTCTTGTTCTTGGCTCAATTCCAGTGCCCGTCATGGCGGACCATTGCCACCAGTGTGCTCAGGGCTGTTGCCAAATCGAGCCACCTGTTTAACATCAGCGCAACGCCCATTCTTAATGATACACAGCACTCCCATGTCATGTACACCGCTACATAGCTTCTTTTTATTAAAAAAAAAAAATACAGTACTGTTTATTAGAGGGGATATATAACAATTAAGGGGGGGGTTGTTGTTCCATTTCCAGCCCCCTTCTTCCCATAGCCAGCTCTGCATCTGGCTCGGCCACGCCCTCTAATCACCGTCTCCGCATACATTCTTGATCTCAACCATTATAAGATGCCAGACTACTATCTGTGATCCTGTAGCTATCGCCTCTCTGACACATTCACGCAGGCTTTCTCAGCTGTGGGAGGGAAGAATAAAGCATTTTTTTCAGGGGAAATAGATGGGAGTAAGCAAAGAAAAATTATCTGCGTATCATCTGTTGCCCCACTCAAATACATGTTTATCCAATAATAATAATTATGAATGTGTAGAGTGCCTAGGGAGCTGCACAGCTGGAACTGGACTGTTAAATCAGCATAAAATGGAGAACACAAAAAAACCCCAAATAAAATATTAAAAAGCTAGAACAAAGCAGCAGACTGTTTATGGTAAAAGCAGCACCTAGCACGTCAGTTGTGCTTCCCATGCTGAAGGATGCTTTGGTCTGTTTAAAGCTTGTGCCGCCGCCTTTTTTTTTTCTCAGTTGACCTCGCCATGGTCTGTGAATGGGGGGAGAAAGGCTGTTGCTTTGGGCTTTGGAAGCTGCGATACTGAAGATGTCAGTGAAAGAGGGGGAGCAGCTATGATGATGCTAGTAAAGAAACTCTTAACTACAGCTTTACAGTAGCTTAAATGTAAGAGGAGGGGAGAGGTAGATGTTTATTAGTGAAGAATCCCTGAAGGGACGGTTGTCTTGAGTGACGGTTATGTGGTAGGTTCAGAACAAAAGCATGCCTTTATGCCTTTTAGAATAATTCCACATTTGGCATGTATTCCTGTGGCCTGTGATAGTGACGATTTATTTAATCTAATAATAAATTAAAACATTCTCTTGTAATTTAGAAGCTGATTTATAGGCACAACAGATGGCTCATCTCCTTTCCTATACATCCTGAGAACTACGGTTTCTTAAATAATACGGAGTATTTTGTATAAACGTTATCCTCTTGATCTATGAACTTGAGAAGTCCTGACTTGACTGTTGCATTTTTTTGGGGGTGGGTTTTCGTTTGGGTTTGGTTTTTTTAGGACATTTAATACAATAGTAATTTAATGAATACCCAGTTTTTAAGTGTTAAAGATTGTGGCCGCTTTCCAGACTGAAAGTGCCTTCACTTTTCTTGGCTCCTCTCCAGAAGCATATTTTGGCGATAGAATTTTCTGCCATTGGGTATAAGTTATTGGGTTCTGGTTGATGGAGAATGGCATGTTTTTACGGAGGGTTTGTTTGTTTGTTTTGGGTTGGGGTTGTTGGTTGGTTTTTTTGGGTAATGCCATGGGTTTGCCTTCACTGGCTGGCAGGAAAGCAGAACCAATTGATGGGGGAGGAGGAGGAGGAGGGGATGCTGCATCTGCTGCCATCAGTCTGCGAGGAACAGAAAAATAGCTTCAGTAAGAGACAAAAGCGCATTTTATTTTCTCATTTAAAAGGCCACCCTGCATTTTTACCTATTATTTAACACACCTGGTGGTACTGTGTGTGTAGACAGTGCACAATGCTAGGGTTTTTTCCTTGGTTTTCTCCTTGGTTTTCTTGTATGGCTTTTGAAGCGTTGGTTTTGGAGGGCAGTATACTTCAGCGTGATTTGGTCTATCGGTAACAATTCTGTTGTACTCTAACTCACAACTTGCAAATAGTAAGAGAGATGCTATGAACTTCCCGAAATGCCTCTGTAATCGGACTGTGAGATGCTGCCTTCTTTGAAAGCGTATCACAGATTTTATGCAGGGAACTATCAGGAAAATTCAAGTGGGGGCTGTTAACAGTATTTTTCAGGTGTAGTGAAAAGATGGTGTCTTTGTTGTTTTCCCAATTCTATGCCCTCACGAAGATCTGAAATGTGAGATTAAGTAAAGCAGCTCAGTTGCAAATAGAAAAGTTTGGAAACCATCAGGAAACAGAATTGTGGTCGGCCTTACTACAATAGCTTTCTGTAATGAGGAGAATGTCTGCGAGTAACTTGGGCTGAGGGTGTGTCTGGAGAGAGCTACAGCTCCCAGGCATCGCCACTTTCCTGCATGGTGTCCTTTGCGCATGTTTTGATAGCACTTGGTGTGTCGGTTTTCATCAGAACACTCTCAAGTCCTGGAGGGGAAAAAAAGAGCCACCAGGCAAATAGACTTTGAGACATAAAAATCACAGAAGCAAATTTGAAGGTCAGATCTATGCTGGCTGTCTCTTCTTTTGTTTAGGAAAACGCATTACCATCGTTTAGAGCCCTTGCTGATGCAAAGGGATGTAAATGAGGTGGGTTTGGCGGTAGTGCCATTATGCCCTTTTCAGTTCATGGTGTTGAAATGCAGCTTCCCTACTGCAGCTGCTCATTAGGAACGATGCCTTTTGAAGTTCCTGAGAGCCAAATGGCAGGCTTTCAGGCCCTTCTGATACGTCGCATTTGTAAGTGTCTGAGACCGTCCCTACCACGTACTGGAATGAGATTTTTTTTTTCTGTGGGTTTTAGTTTATAGGTGCACAGAGGAAGTGGAGAAGATGAAAATCAAGGATGTGCTTAGGATGAAAATATTTTTTCACTTACAGTTCAAGTCCAGTAGCTTCCACTGTGTCTAAGAAGACAATGACAAGGCAGGTAATTGCTGTCCATACGGTGAATCATACTTGCAGCTTCTACACCTTCCAAGGATAAATGAAAGAAAAGCCTGAGCCAAAACGTGTTGAGGGTAGATGATGATGTATCTGAAAATGACCAAGGCTACCTGGCAGCTTCCATTATAGCATTTTCTTGGACCTCATTTTGGGCTTTGGCATTTGAGGTTGCTTTTGTTGTTTTATCACAAGCAATATATATGTATTACGGGTACTCTAGCAAAACTATTGTTTGGACCAATGTAGAGCATCAATAGCCTTTGTCCTGATAACTTCAGATCTTTAGGCAGCTGCTAATGGGAAAGCTGATTTTTGGAGAATGGCTGGCAATGGAAGGTTTATCCTGCTAATCAAGTGCAAATTGCTTTAAGATAGCAGAGTCCTCCTCTGAAGAAGCAGCAGCTGTGGGGTATATTCACATAGTACTGTACTTAATAGCTGGATGAGTTATCTAAATTCTTAAGCCGTCACACTTAGAAAATGAATACTTAGCATGGATATCTAGTAATCATGCAGACCTACATATTTGTAGCAGAAAAGAAGGGAGCCATGTTACATCTGAAGAAAATAAGATGCTTGTGCCTGAAGATTAATATGTCTCAACTCACTACTGTGAGTTCAAAATAAGACCTCAAATTTACAAATAAGGGAGAGATTTTCAGCTCAAGCCTATAATTGCTGACTCTTTCTACAGTGCAGGTTCTGCGTTTCTTCCCTGTTCGCATAACTAAAGGTCTGGAAGGCTCCGACTGTCCAGAGGAGTCAGTGGTAAGCTTGGCATCACTTGGCTTAAAGCCAGGTCACAGAGGGACCCAAAACCAGAGAATGGCTGAAACTGATCCTACAACTATTTCTACTAGCAATTCGTAATGGCAGGTATGAAGCCCTATATCTGTAAATCTGATGCAAGAAAATTAAGTTTAGGCTAGAGACAGTAACATGGTATGTGTTGTAGTTGATCCTTTAGCTATTTGCATCCTAGATCTTATGACAAGACAGATACAGAGATCTGCAGGCTGTGTTGTAAAAACTGAGGGTTGCTCGATTTAGTACAATCTTGGTAGAATGATGTGGAAAATAATGTGGAAATCCATTGAAATGGGTTAATTTCTTAGAATGGATAGACCATTTGATTTAGTTTGAATTGAAACAAATGCCTATCACTTTATCAGGTTATTGTTTGCCAGGACAGAATGCATGTAAAGAAACTCTTGACTGTTCTATGTGTTCTAGAATCATCAGGCTCATAAGGTCCTGAATCAAAATATTTTTTTCTTTATAGATAAATTTTAAGACTGTTACAACAATTGGGTCTTTGTAAATCAGGATAGGTACTTTTCATAATTCGTTGTTGATTTTCAAAGTATAAAAAACAGCTCAATTTTCTTAAAATGCATTTGCTCAGCACTGGTGAGGCCACTTTTGGAGTTGCGCTGTGTCCAGTTCTGGGCTCCCCAGTACAAAGAAGATATGGACTTACTGGAGAGGGTTCAGTGACAGGCTGCAAAGATGGTGAAGGGACTGGAGTATCTTTGGTATGAGAAGAGGCTGAAAAAGGCTGAGACTGTTTAGCTTGGGAAAGAGGAAACTTGAGGGGATCTTAATCAATATGGATAAATACTTGATGGGAGGGAACGAAGAAGAAAGTCAGGTGTTCCTCAGTGATGCCCAGTGACAGGACAAGAGACAACAGGCACAAACTGGAATGCAGGAAATCCAGTCCTGGAAGAGGTTGCCCAGAGACATTGTGGAGCCTCCATCCGTGGAGGCATTCAGACCCCATCTGGACAGAGCCCTCACTAACCTGCTGCAGCTGCCTTCCCCGTCGGATTAGATGATCTCGAGAGGTCTCTTCCAACATCAATGGTTCTGTGATTTTTAGTACAGCTACCGCTATAAAAATAGTTCTAATAGATGCTTATTTAAATATTTAATTTTCCATTTTTTGTTTCTCTCAGTGATATGTATCAACCTTGGAATCTCTAACATAAACAAGGATGTTAATTATTAGTTACTGGTTTATGTTTCATAATAACTTACCGTGTTGGTTAACTTGAAACATCTTTCCAAAGATGTGAAGGGGAGTGTTTAAACCTGTGTGAAAAGGTTGGGAAGTGTGTGAAATAAAGGGTTACAGTAAGAAATGAGCCAGGTAACATATTTGGGCTACATTTTGAGCTCATTTTGGGCAGAGTATGGTATATTGGTGCGGGAAAGGTCCTTTCCGTAGGACAGTCCTGGCTGAGTTGCGCACATAGGAAGTGTAGTTGACCTGGTGATAAATGATGAAAAATAGTGATGAGAAGTTTATACAATGGAAATAGAAAATCGGTGTCTCCAAATGTGAATGGACTTTTCCAGATGTTTTACATATTCTACCGCTTGTCCAAAAGTAACTATATCTATATATATAAAAAATGCTTTAAATGTTACTGGAACTGCAGCAAATTCATATAGAAGTTAGTTAATTGTTACTGAAATCAGTTTGTAATAGTGTAAACTTTCTTGTTTTATTAAAAAAAGCAAACCTCAACAGTCTAATAATTTTAAAAATTTTTTAAAAAGTGCAGTTATTTACAGTAGGTTTTAAACGCAGTCTTTTTAACGTGAAGGTTGGTATATGTTAAGGATTCAAGAATTTAAATCCTATTTTTTTTTTCACTGCCTTCATATCTGGGATGTTCAAGGCTGCATTTAAATATGATACAAAAAATGAACAGCCAGTTTGGTGGTGTTTACACAATATTGGCAAATTGGTCTTAATGTGTGGTATTATTGCATAATCTTATGTTTAAAATAAACACTGGAAATAATTGAATAAACCTCAGAATTTGGAAATGCTTGTTGGTGGTTCTTCACATCCCACTAAAAAGCAGGCTGTCTTTGCATATTAATCACTCTTTCAAAGGAAGTTTGCCTTATTTGCATTGTGCATGCACTGAGGAGTCCCATAGCATGCCTGAGAAAAAAAAGGGGGGGGGGGGGAATTGGAATTGTTGTTCTCAAAAGGGTTTTTATTCCATTCAAGTGGAAAGACTGAATGCAGGAGAATTAGTGCAGTGTTTTGTGGAAGAACAGTCCCATTTGGTCATTTTGTTTCATGTGGAGCAATCCTGGCTTGTAAGGACTCTGAACACTGGGGGTAGGGTTAAGAGGGGAGTGACTCATCATTGTGTGATGTAATCTACAGGATGCGAGATACTCTTAATTAAACGTACAAATACTCTGTGGATTATCAGGCAATTAGGATTAAAAAAATAAATTGGTGAAATGTTTAGTGTTTGCCTTTTATGAATACAGCCACCAAAACTCTGGTCCTTTGGAAAACGTGGCAGATGGAAAGATTGGGGAAATTTTCAGGCGGCCTGAGTTTTGGAATAACAGAATTTCTTATGCCTAGCATCACTCCTCAGGTGATGTGCTTTTACATTACTTCAGCTGTTACTTGAGCAATGTGGGCCGACAGGTTAATGAGTTTGTTACCGTTGTCTGTAGCCTTTCTGTTCTGGCTGCAGATGCAGGGAAGGTGAGCTTTTCTGTTACTTTTACATGAGACATCTTCATATAAGCAAAGAAGGTGTCTAACAGTCTAAAAATATCCTCGTACTCTTTTATTCTGGGATTTTGAAACGTGAGCTTTAGGGAATGGTAGAGATGTTTTGGCGAGCTCTCCAACTATTTTGCTTGGTATCCTAAATGAGAAGATGTACAGAGAAAAGATAGGGGTGTGTGTAAATATATATGTATGGAGTACACTATAGTGGGAATTTTCTTTCAAAAGAAGCTGTGGCATGATGAGTAAGCATGTTGGCCTGCAAACTGAGCCGGTGATTGTGGTGTGGTGATGAGTAGCACTAGCAACAGCTTCTGTTGTAAATACAGGTGAAACCTAATCGTATTCCTGTGGTGACATTGTTTCTGCTGAAGGCAATGGAGAAATAAAGGCATCTGTTGGAGGGAGAAACTGCGGCTCAGACAAGTAATATAATCACTGTACTTCCCAAACCCAAGGATGTTATCGTATGTTTGTGTTTAATCAGTAACATTGAGCTCTACTGTTTGCTGAAGTCCTTGGTGTCTTTTTTTCTTTCCCTTATCCATGCATTACCAACTACTTGGGCATGTTTTCTTACACTGAAATAACTTCATTTTGGTCTGCTAGAAAAATATAAGACTTAATGTGAAATCCACAAGGTGCCAAGTGAAGTCATGTAAACCGGTAGGAGTTTTAGAAACGATTATCCTACGAGCTAAAGACAGCGAAGGAATCGTGAGTGTAGATGTTCTGGCTGGGGTAAGGTCGATTTTAACTTGAAAAAGTCTTTACAGAAGTTAATCCCAGGAACGGAGCTTTTGGTGTTTTTATTGTTGCCATCTGTAATGCAAAATGATTTTGTCTTAGCTGAAGAGAGTGGGGTTTTTTGTTGTGAACATGAGGAATTGTTGTGTAAATTTGGTAACGCCATTAATGCAAGAAGACAGGAAGAGCATTCTTCTGATAAACTTCCACACTTCTTGTATTTCTGTGAGAATAGTT
This sequence comes from Falco punctatus, assembly GCF_963210335.1. NCBI lineage: Eukaryota > Metazoa > Chordata > Aves > Falconiformes > Falconidae > Falco > Falco punctatus. The sequence goes on along the minus strand of NC_137596.1, from coordinate 1,809,756 downwards.
TTGGTTTATGATGTATGTGTGCAAGTGCGTATATTCTAGGGTAGAAATGGAAAGATTTTCATAATGTATCAAAGCTTTGCCAGTATGTCATTGCAGTTACCACATCTATGGTCAGAAGAAAAAAAACCCAAACCATCTGTGCAGTACACTTTCCATTCCTTTGCACATTTATTTTCTTATGTTCATACAAAGCACATTGCACTTCCCCTGTTTAGAGTTTAAGTGTAGTAGCAAATAATACACATAACTAATGTTGATATTAGATTTCCGTCAGTGGTGCATTTTAATGATAGCTGCCTTAATATTTAGTCATTGAATTGTTGTGCAAGCTGTGGCTTTGTTATGATAAAACAATGAAAATACAGTGCACTCCTGTGTGTTCTTTGAAAGCTTATAAATAACCTTTCTAAAACTGTCTCTCTAGCTGTGGGTATAAATGACCCTTATCAATGTGCTTAAAACGTTCCTTTTGTGCAGTTCAGGGTCTAGCATGTGCAAAGCATACTTACAGTATCAACTGCTTATATTTTTTCAGGAACTTCATTTTTTGGTTTTGGATATTTTAATACTGAGAGAAACAGTCATCAGACAGTTGTGTATACCATCTAATCAACAGCTGCTTATCCAATTGACTTATTAAATTATTACAAGCCTGCAAAATTCAAAAGAACAGACTACTGTAACCATATTTCAATTGTAGTGTTTTCAAAAGATAATCCCTTAGAAGTATAACATGCTTTTAAGGGTTGTGAACAGACATGCAGAATTACTCCATAGTCCCCTAAATCCTTTTGGAGTTTAATCTCTTCATCATCTGTGGGATGCAACTTGAAGGCATTTAGGATTTATTATATACTCCCCTGTGCTTGGTATTTGTTAGAAAAAAGCCAGTTGTACTGGAATACTATTAAGAAAATTAAATGTGTATATGTATTTATTCTGGACACGTAGTGCAAGGACTAGTGGGCACTAGGAAAGCAGTCATAAGTGAAAATGTTAATGAATACTATGAAGAGGTATGAATCCTACTTAGCTGTTCTCCCTGTTGTCATCACTAGAATTCTGGGTGGTCGTTTGTCTGTCCCTTCCATCAGGATGGAGCCCTAGCTAGATGTGTACCTTGTTTCATATCTGCAAAGCTGCTCTGATTTCAGCTCGCTAGCGTTTTTTTTCTGTTCTAGCTTTTGTCTTTCTGCAGTTGGATACGTCTGCAAGGAAGAACAACGTTTATCCCAGTTCTGTAGCAACTGCTTATTTATTTTGGTAGGGATTTTGTATCTACAGTTTAAAAGCCAGTTGGCTGCGGATTTTTTTCAGCCATGGTCTTTAAGCTGGGTTTTGCTGAAGAGAACTCATTGGCCTGTAAGAAGAGGAATGGCATATGGAGCAAGAGATCTAATTTACTGCTGATTCACTTCTAGCTTTGCCGGGGTTTATTGTTGGTTTGTTTGTTTTTGGTGTGGTTTTTTGGGGTTTTGTTTTGTTTGTTGTGTGGATAGGCTTCGGCTAGCCAGCTCTATCATTTTTCTCCATTTCTCTGTAAAATGAATATTTCATGGAAATACTTCATTTGTAAGAGCAAATTTAGAGTGGTTTGTGCTTTATGGGCAAAAATAACCCGAAGAATGAAGTGGTGAAGTGTATGCTTGTGTTTGTATCTAGGAGAAGACTGTAATTTTCTGCATCAAGCTAGCATGAACATTAGCTTTTGATTAAGGCTGTACTGTGAAATGTGTCTGTTTAACAGAATGAAGGTTTTTTTTTGTCTAGGTACTTGAAAATGGGTATTTCTGTTGGTAGGATGCTTTTATTCCTAGCAAAGAAGTGTGACTTTTATGGTTTTGCTCTTGCTCAGTTTGCTTTTGCATAGTATTGGTCATTAGGAGGTGAATCCTACACTCAGGTGTGTGTGCCAGGGTGTCACCCACATCAGTGACAGGTGACGTAACCGCCAGGAAGGATCTTGTCTCACCTGTTCTGAGATACTGTGCTTGAGGGATTGTGTCAAGCGGGCACCCTGTCAATGTGATTGCTGCCGAAGGTTCAGAGGGGTTAAGTACAGATGAACGTAAATCTCTGGACCAGCTAGAACCTATGCTTTTGCAAGTAGGTGGGCATTCCTGCGAGTTGAAATGAGTAGTGGTAATCTTCCTTACACCTGCTGTAAAAAATAGGGATTTAACTGAAAGAGGGGAAAAACCAGCCTTATGAGGAAGCATGCTACCTGCCTTACTGCTCACACTAAAATTCATTTGACCTGCTGTTTCCAATCATGATTTGCTGTGCGTGGTTAGGAAAAAATAGAGAAAAGTTATGTATACAGTGATCTTTTCCTTGCTAGATGCTCTCAGCTCCTTTAAACAGTAGTGCTGTTAGGATTTAAAACACTTAGTCTGTCAACATTTGTTAGTATTTCACACTTACAGTCTGTTCTGTTGTAAGAATGAAAATCTTCCTCTTCATGTATATACAAGCGAATCTGAATATGATCAAGTAATGCATTAAACTCGTACCTGCTCGATTTATTCTTTTACTCAGTCTCTCTGCCACGAGATAACTTGCAGTGCGCTGAAGTGTTTTAATTGGACTTTTTTTTTAATAAATATTTTTGAAACAGTTATGTTGCCATTATTTTGCTAAATAGAGGTTGAATAGGTTTAAAAGGCGCCTTTGTACTTGGAGCAAAAGCTGTTTCAAGAGTATCTGAAGTGTGTTTACCTTTTATCTTTCCTGTACTCTGTGCATAGTCACAGGGCAAACACACTTCATTTTCTTTTTATCAGTAACAGTGTTTGTGTCGGCTTATACAACAACAATAGAAATAAACTTGTTAGACACAAACTTCCTGGTTTTGTGCTTTGTGTAATTTTATTGCTAAAGTAATAATTTGTGGTAAATGAGAAAACTCTTAAGTGCTGTACTGTTCTCATATTAGCAATAAATGAAAGCAGTCGCTTTCTTTTTAGTATGTACACTTAAGCTTCTGATAACCTGTCTCTCTGTTTTAGTTACTGTCTACCTTTTGAAAATACTAACCTGCAAAGAAAAGACTGAATGTGCCAATTATCTATAGATGAAAGTCCTAGTGTATTCTGATTTCAAAACTCATTTTGATTAAAAGAAACTGACTGTATGTGGGGAATACTTGTTTTATGAGAATGGATCTAGATTTAAATGAAATCACAAACCAAATATGTACCAAGTCACTGGCTGTTTTTGTTGTAGTTATCCATGAACTGAAGATGCTGTTTTCTTGTGGCTTTGTAGCTGGCTGCAGGCACTGTGTCAGGTCTAGAGAATGGTTAGGGCCATATTCAGCAGCTTTTGTGTATTCCTAGTAGCTGTTTCTCATGAACCTAAATTGGGACATGCAAGTAAGACTTGAGATAAAAATAGCAAATCCATACTAACTTATTTCATGTGTTAAGTCACTGCATTATTTATGTATTTCTGCAGTGTCTTTTGTGTGCAAATGCGGTTGTGATTTATTATTTATTGGGGCATACAGCAGTACCTGCAAGTATTAAAAAATAAAGGATAAAGATATTTTCATATCAGGTGAATGGTTTTATCTAATCGCCTTTTTCCTGAAGATTGCAGTGAGTAGTGGGACATGAAGAATTTAGTTGGAGTGGTGAGTGAAAGCAATGCTGCTGATTCCTTTGGAATTTAGCACTTTAAATGGATTAGAACTAAAAATATCTCTGCCTAGCGTTGTGTCAGATCCGGAAGCGTTTTAAAGTATTGGCATTTACATATTTGATGTAAATTTAAAAAGATTTCCACGTTGGAGCTAAATGATAGCATTGTCAATGTAAGCTCTTTGGGAATCGGTATTCTTATTGAAACAGCTGAATGTTGGACGTAATTGTAAAATTAACATGTATTTTGCTAAAATGGTAGCCCACAGAACAAGTGTTTCAGAAAGAAGATCTAATCTTTGTTTTATGCAGGATGTGTAATTCGCTCCGTAGAGATGGGGAAGCCTTAACAAGAATTAACCTCCTTTTGTAATTTGGGGCTGGTGTGCTGTCTTTCAGCATCTTGACCATATCTTACTATTTCACGTATGACTGTGCATATGCTTAAAGTACTTGCACCTGCTCTGTGTTTTGTTGTCTGCTGTACCTTTGCAGAATGAGTAAAATGTAGGGACATGAGAAAAGAATGCAAACCTTATACCAACAGAAAGGGATGGCTTGTTGGTTACATGGATTCTTCTCAAGGGATTTGCCATTATTTTTGCATTTCTTTAAAAATATTTTTTTATCTTGCTCATCAAGTCTACTGGCAATTAATTCATTCACAGGTCCAAATTTTTGTTAGGTGGTGGTTTATTAACACTGCATTATGGCTTGAAATGTACTCCTGCTTATAATCACATAAAACGCAGAAATGGTGTTTTAGCAATGGAAAGTTAAATAATCACATTTTGTGGTTATCAAAAAGGCTCAAATTTCCTTACCTCAGATGATGATCTTTAGAATTAAATTCTGGTATGTGCTCCCGTTTTGTTTGGTCTGTGTTCAGACCTGAGACAGAAAACCACTTCTTCTTTGGTTGCTACACAGTGCCATTGTAATTGCCTTCTGTTTTTATAGGCGAGATCTGGTCTCGTTGCCTTACAGGACACTTGTGGTCAGCATGTCTGTACCAGTCTCCTGTCTTGCTCACAGCCACAGGAACTGGAAGCCAGACCAGTGAAATGGATGGGGGTAGCTTTGATTATGCTGCGGCTTGATATATCATGTTAGACACTGGAAGATGACATTACATCATCTGATTTACTTTTTCCTCATTTGGGACATGCTACTTGCATACTAAAGGATGTTTTTGTGCAGCTAGCCTTAGAAATCATGTCATGTTTTGAGATGTGTTTTTTTTTAGAGTCAAGGGAAGTATGGCAAAAGATCTAGAATGGTTTGGGATTCTCTTCTGCATTGTATTTCTTTTGAGTCGTGTGTGAACACTGGGTAGGGCTGTCACCTTGCATTCCTCATGCATTATGAATGGCATAATGATATTTCTTTGTACATGTCTCAACAACAAATTCAACACGTTATCTTTGTTAATGTACAGCGTTACAGTTAGACTTGGCATTCTCAGTCTGCTGGGTGTATAGCAACTTATTACAATCTTAACAGAAGTAGGGAAGCTCAGGTAAATGTAACTCCCAAATGGGTAGATAGATTAATGGTAAAAGTTTTTGCTCTCATAAAGCAAGTGATCTTGGTGCCTTTGCAGAGGGGCTGAAACAAAGAAATACATAATTACGCAGTGTATTTAGTTAGTTGATAAGTTGTGGTAATATTGCGATGTTAAACCTCCCTATGCATTCTTGTTTTCAAAACTGCTGGAAAAAGTTATAAAGTGACGCAATACTTTTTCCATTATACTGAACGTTTCTGTTAACTTTTGGCCCACATTTATGGTAACTGCAGAGCTATTGGCTGCATGCTCAATAGTGAGATTCTGCTGATATTGACGACGTGTTGCTTCTGCAGGCTTCCAGAAGTTGAGGAAGACTTAAGTGCATGTTACGCTGATGTATTTGATTGATGAGCTGTTGTGCACTGCGGGAGAAGATCTATCGAGTTGTTTCTGCTTTCATTACATTTAGATGTTTATAGAGGACATAAATTAAAGACAGTGCAGTGAAAGACAGGTAAGATTTGAAAGCTTTGGTCCAGGTTAACATTTTGAACTCCACTAGGTGGCACTAATTTATTGTTCTGTTGATAAAGTGACTTTCCCTGGAAAAAACATCAAATGCAGTTTGTGAATTACAGTGGAAGATTTTTACATTTGGAATAGGAAGCGTAAGTAAGGTGATGAAGGTCAGTAATATATCTTGTGCATACATATATGGTATCCTTAATGAAGCTGTGCCTTTGAAGTGGAGTAACGAACTGATATTTTGGATGGGATAGGCAGATCATAAGCATATTTTTTAAATATTCAGAACTAGGAAGATATATCAGAAGAAATACTTGCCTAGGTTTTTATCCTCTTTGCTTAAACATCCTGTTGGTGTTAAAAAACAAGAAAGTGGTCCGACGTGTTGGGCAGGCAGTGTTTGAGACAGCTGGTTTTTCCGTAGTTGTGTCTCAGAACATCTCACCATTCAGAAGCTTGGTCTGATAAGGAGAAAGAAAGAGTATTTCTGGTGGATTATGATCCTGCAAGTACTAGCTTTGGTTAGCATCCAAATGATTAAAATGTGCTGGTGCTGAAGGGATGTGACATGAGCGTATTTTATTCCAGCACTAAGGGTAGAAATGGCCATGACAGTTATTTTTGTAAAGTTGATACAGAAAGAGTTCTCAGCGAAGATCCCCTGTATCATGCTGAGCCAAGCTCTACGTGCACTGTACAAAGATGACAGCCTAATCAGAGGAGCTAGAGTGGTATGTTCCCTTGCAAACCTTGAAAACGTTACTGTGAGAAGGACATTTGGAGTAGTCTTTGACTCACTTGACGGCTGACCATTTTTGGCTCTCTGGCAAGAAATTTCCCGTTGCAGTTGGTAGAGTGTGTAGTTGGGACAGAGGACTTTGCAAAAGCTGTAGGTGTTCTGCTGATTACAGTTGTGGCAGAGTAGAAAATTAGCTAGTTAGCTCAGTGGAGCTAGTGCTTGAGAAGGACGTGCAGTAACTTAATCTCTTGTCTTTTTTCTGCATTGTACGTGCCTTCAAATACTGCCTTTGATGGCACTGTAAATGTGTCTCATATGGACCTCGGATTCAAGACAGTGAGGGAGAATTTTAAGGATGCTTTATGAGAATAGATTTTGAATAAGGCTTTGTTCTGCCAAACAGTACCTTGTTTTCTTCATCTAATCTTGTTTTCCATCAGGCTGAGGGGGAGCTATAAGCAGTTTTGCCTCTGTTGACTTTGAATCCAGAACTTCTGGGTGTTTTTTTATCTGGTGCCACACAAGAGAGACGGAATTTCTATTCGGGATTTTTGTCTGAAATCAAGAGCTCTTGCTCTTGTGGTCACAGAGTGTGTACAGGTCCATCTCCAGCCTCCCTCCCTCCATAAAGTAAAGGCTATGTGTTTCCTCTCTTTTCCTGGCAAGTGATTTGCAGATAAGTGGTCTTCCAAAGAAACCAGGCTCCCCTTTCTGCCATGGACAGTATCTGCTTGGTCTGGCCTGTATTTGAAGGGATGAAGTCTTTCAGGAGAACCTGGATTCTCAGAGAAGTATAAAATCTGATAGCAGATCTCCAGCCATTTATCAGTATCGTAGATGTTGAGTGGTTTTTACTGTCGGGCTTCTGATCGGTCAGTTGTAATTTTTGGAGCTGAGTGTAGAACTTAGGGCAGCTACCCACCGAACTGTGCATTACCCCGGGGCTGGCCCTGCTGTTGGGATAGGTCAATGCAATTTTCCAGCAGCTGGTGGCTTTGTCTCCTCCTGGCTGGTGTGGGGGTTTTCCATAGTACTGAAAAGTAAGTTTTGCAACTGAAACCAGTCTTCAGGATCTCAAATCTTACTCCAGTGCCAGCCAGCTCTTTGCTTGAAGTTATGCCTGAGAAAGGGCAAGGGCAGGTTTAAAACCCAAATGACAAGGCTGTAACGCTTCCAAACCTGCATCAGGATGCGTGCACAGACAGTGGCTTGATCAGACAAGACACTCCAGTGATGCACATGAGGGAACTGAAGTATATTTTTGTTTAGTTGGCAATCTGCCTTCGGGCATTTATGTTTTAAGTACCGTGAAACAGTTTGATTTATGTGCTGATATTCTTTGTCTGGTTTAGGGTTTATTGTGTTTTGGGTTTGGTTCTTGTTTTGTTTTGTTTTGGGGTTTTTGTTTTGTTTTCTCTTAAACTGTAGATTCAATTGTTAGTCTGGCTCCTAACACATAATTATAGTTATTTTCACCAGGCATAGCACACTAGGATCTGTGTAGATTTCTTCCAGTCAAATTGGCAGTGTTTTTTAAAAATACCTTTTTTTTTCTTTTTTTCTCTTGATTCCATTAATTTTTACAGAAATTGACTTGCTTTAGGAATTTAACCGTTTGTGAGGAGGCGGTAGGTGATTTATGTTGTGGCTTTGAATCCTATGCTTGTCCAAGTGGTTCAGTATTTTCATTTTTAGTGTAGCTTTGCTTTAATGGTTTAAGGCTTTTTCTGTGAATTAAAATGGCATGTAGGTAAACACTGTAAAAATACCACAACAGACATTATGGTTTTGGACAGTATATAAAAGGTATGAGCTGATAAAATGTTGTTTGAATCTTTTTCAGGCATACGTTACCAAATAAAGACTTTACAGAATTTGTGAAAATATATTGCCCTTCTGAGTTATAATCAGTATCTTTCCTAGTGACCTTTTTCCACTGCAGTTTTTTTCTCTTCACAATTTCTGTATCTTGTTTGCTGCATATTGTGTAGCAATTTGAATTTTTGATATTACCATTCTATATATGACTTAATAAATGCATTGTTAATAACTTTATTATGTCAAGTGTGTCTACAAGTGCATGGGAATAGTCTCTGTCTGTCCTCTGAGGCTGATGGGGACTGGATGCCTGCTGTTCTTTGGACATATCACAAATCTAATTGTAAATTGGCCTAAAAAGGGGAAATCTACTGAAGCGTATCTAGGTCTGTTTGATTTGTTTTGTTGGGATAATCAATCAGAACTGATGACGGAGGTGGGTAGAGACATGGGGGGGTGGGGGATGAGGGGTGGGGGGGTGGAGGGGGCGGACGATGAGTACAAGGTCTGTTTTCCAGAACAGAAGGTGGAATAGTAATTTATTATCTGACATTCTTTGAAAACAGATGGAAAATACTATGCTTATAAATTTGCAAGGGAAAGAATTTTAGAAGCAGGCTTTGCATATGTCCTTCCCCCCCACTCCTTTGTTGCATGCTTAGAAAAATAGAACAGTTAAGTCCGTCCTTGTTGGAAGCAAACTTGTATGGTGCTGAGCCGAGTCCTGCTGTTGGGATGGATAGCAATTATAAAAAGTCCCAAAACAACCCAATGTGCATATGTTAAATACATTTAAAAAGTGTGAATAAAATAAGAGTTGCTGAGAAGTACAATGAGTTCTGTGAGTTATGCATAAATCTCATAGTATGATTTGCATTTTTTTTAATGTGACACAGGGCAGTAGCAGGGAACTCTGTACTGGAGATAATTATCTCATGAAGAAAGAGTTGTTGTTATAGGCTAAAAATGCCTACTATTTAAAAAAAATGAACAGTTGAATAAATGGCACATGAATCAGTAGGCAATGTATGTGCTTATTTACAGTAATGGCATATTTCTGTAGCGTACTGTGGTTTGGTTTTACTTGTTTGTGGTTTTTTCCAAGGTGGCTGTTAATTTAGGCTTGATTCTTGTGGTTGTTTCCTCATGGTATTTTACTTTTGTGACAACATGGAAGTTTACTGTTTTGTTTCTTCTTTTTTTTTTTTCCTTTAGTGAGTGTAAATGACAGGGTTAATTCTCATCCTTTGCAAATCAAGATGAACTGACACTGGGTTTCACGTCGTTGGTGTGACAGTGTGCTCTGCTATAGATGGAGTCCAGATAAAGAGTATTTGTGCGTTATGAATTTATTTCTTGTGGCAAGTCCGTGCCTTCTGCGTGTCTGCCTTATGGTCTTCAGACTGTGAGCAGACATCACAGAAGTTCCTAACGGCCACGGAATACCCAGGCTGTATAGAAACAGCAGTAAGCATTTACGATTGAAGCTAGTTACTCTGCCTCCGTCAGCTGGTGGCTTTTTCTACTGCAGAACTGAGGAAGAGGGGTAAAATCCTTGCCTTCAGAAGGTGGTTTGAAGTGTGGAATCAGGCAGAGGGTTACTTAACCCAAGTACTCTGAATATCTGGGAGGACACCTGACCTGTTGCGCTGGCTGGGAGGTCTAGGGACCCTTGGCTCGCAGTTGAAGCCGCTGTGTTAGCTGATGCAAATACTGTTTTAAACGTGCAGCTTGGCAGAGTGGTCTGTCAGGACACCTTGCCTGATGAAATAACTGCTTACAAGATCTTGTAGCGACGGAGGGGATTGTACCAAGAATCAAGAATCTTCTGATTCCTGGGTATGTGGAGAAATTGTATCAGAAGTGTGTTTGACGTTGAGATTTTAACTTATGACTCTGGAAGCAACTCAAGTTAATGGTTGGTTGGGTTTGGTTTTTCCTTCTAATTAAAAAATTGTAAAAAAGGCAAGCGTAGCATGAATGTTAACAATAGATGAAGTAGAAAAATCATGTCTTCATGTGTTCACAGTGCATTCCCATTTTAATGGAAGGCTTCCATGTCAACCACTTCTACTCTATCATTCTTGTTTATAGTATATTTTCATCATCTGAGTGTTAATTTTAACATCTGAAGCTCTGCCTTGCTCTTTCTGTTTTCTATCATGAGAGGTCACATTTCCTTTTTTCTTTCTTCTTTCCTATATTTCTTCTTTTGCATGGAAAAAGCAGAGAAGAGGAAAGATGACAATGCAGGTATTTCTGATTAAAAGCTAAGCAGGTCCTATATGAGCTTTGTCTAGTTCATTATAGATTACTGCTTTAGAATTAGAAAATTGTGTTATAAATTGTGATGTCATCTCCAATTAATCAAATTCAGGCATAAGCTCCCATGTTCCCTTGAGCGCTTGCCCGTTATGAACAGCTGCATCATGTGCTTTGATGTCTTGGAGAGGCAGCGGGATCGCTGTTCTGACTTCAAACTGCTTTTCCTTGCTGTTTTCTTTGTTTAGTGTTAAGTTTATGGAATTGCATAAGACACAAGGGAGAACACTTGATCTAAATCTTTGGCAGGAAATTGCTTAGAAATTCTACAGTTAAACTCCAGTACGGCATCAGAATTTTAGCAGAGACGCATTTTAAAAGCAGCAGACTTTTAATGCTAACAAATAAATGAGAAGGAAGGGAGGAAGGGGGGGGGGGGAAATCCAGCTTAATTCAGGAGGAAGCGTACTTAAGAGGGCAAAACTTCTGGTATAGGTGAAGAGAGTTGAGAGTTAGGTTTCAGGAAAATTCTAATTGGGGTGACGTTGCTTGTGCCTGGGTAGAAGTTAGCTATTTCTGTCTGGTATTTCTGAGAATATGCATATGTTTTCCTGTGGTGTTTTATGAAGTGGACAGGCCAGGATCTCTGGAGAAAACCGGGTAATTCATTCCTGATTTGTGCATATGAAGGGAGTCTCTCTACGCAGAAAATTGTTATGTCTTGCACTCAAAGTTACGTGCTTCAAACAACAGCAAGACCACTGGAGATAATGGATCTATCAGTTAATTACGTTTATAAGGAAAAAGCAACTGCATCTGGAAGGGGTAGGGAGGGTGTAACAAAAGCACCATCACAGTGATTTGGAGTTGGTGTAAAATAAGAGCAGAAGATAGATCTTTTTCTTCTCTGACTAAATGGTGTCCTTACTTGGCTAATGCATCCAAAAATTGTGACAGGAGTGTGCTGAAAGCTGGGCTCAGCAACAGGAGATTGAAAAGTTTTTGCTACTTATGAGTGCCTAAAACCGGAAAGATTGAGTAAGGTGAAGATACCTCGGTCATGCTGGGTGTATGGGTAAGGCAGTCTGGTGGAGAGTTACAGTGGCTGTCAACTTTCAGAAACAGTGACTTGAGGTGTAAAGTCCTGATTCATATCCCTTAAACACTCGCAAAGATAACAGTTATCTTGTATTTAAAAACAGTAGTGGGATATCTAGGCGGTAACTGAGGATTGCTTTTATTCTGTTGTGTTTGTACGTTGCCCATCCTGGCAGTATGAGGAAGGGATTCTGGTGGGGGTCTTTAGCTGTTGCAGTTAGTAAAATAGACTGCTTGAACTCCAGAAAAGGATGTAAATATGGCATATAAAACATGGGTAGCAAGAAGAAATTTCAGAAGGCAACTGTTCACTATGTGATGAGCTTCTTACATGGGGATTTGAACTACTGTTACCTTACTCCTTGAAAGTGCAGTAGAACAGAGTGGTTCAGTTGGAAGGGTGCATCTACAGTGATCTTCCAACTGCCTGACCAGTTCAGGGCTGACCAAAGCTCCAAGCACGCTGTTAAGGGCACTGCCCAAGTGCCGCGTGAGCAGGGACCGGCCCAGGGCATCGCGCGCCTCCCCGGGATCCTGCTGCAGTGTCTGACCACCCTCCCTGAAGAAATGCTCCCTACACCCAGCCTGCACCTCCCTGGTGCAGCTCTGGGCCGTTCCCGCGTGTCCTGGCACGGGACCCTGGGGACAGGAGCTCAGCGCCCCCCTCTCCACGTCCCCCCCCAGGAGGGTGCAGAGGGTGACCAGGTCACCCCTCGGCCTCCTCTTCTCCAAACCGGACAAGCCCAAAGCGCAGCCACTCCCCAGGACGTGCCTTCCAGCCCTGCCCCAGCCCTGGTGCCCTCCCCTGGGAGCGCTCGTGGGCCGGCAGGTCCCTGCGAGGCGGTGGGGCCCAGCACCGCACCCGGTGCTCCAGGTGAGGCTGCACAGCGCCGGGCGGCAGGATCAGCCCCTCGCTGCCGGGCTGGTGGTGCTGGGCTCGCCGCACCCCGGGCTGCGGTTTGTGCTCCCGGCTGCCAGGGCTCACCGCTGGCTGCTGCTGAGCTGCTGCCAGCCAGCACCCCCAGAGCCCTTCCTGCAGGGCTGCTGGCCAGCCGGCCCTCTCCCAGTTTATACTGGTGCCTGGCGTTACTCCCTCCCAGATGCAGAATCTGGCATATGTTGACTTTCATGCCATTGATGACTGCCCACTGCTCCGCTCTTATCTAGATCCTTCTGCAAGGCTTCTCTGTTTTACTTTGAGGGATTTCCATACAGGATTGGACGGTTGTATCTGGCTATTCATTAGGTTTCAAGGAAGCTGAAAATACGTTCTCGTTTATATTTTCAACAGTAATAAGTTTTTTTTCAGAATCACAGTGAGTCATGTTCCTTAGGGGTTTTGTTGTCGTTTAACTAAATGACAGAACTGACTAAATTCATGCTTTCATCCATATATGAGATACCACATTTCTCGTACCGTCTGTTACCAAACTTTGTGAGTTTGTTTCCACCAGTTTGCAGCAATTTTAGGAAGAGTAGGGGAAATAGAGCAGGTGATTAAAAGTAAGATCCAAGTGGGCTTCAGTGGTGCAAAGCGTTGTGTGCATTTCCTTGTTACTGTAACGATCAGAGAAGGCCACGTATCTGATTAGAGGTTCTTGTATGTTCAACAGCCTCTCACAGAACATGATTTTACTCAAAAATTATTCCAACAAAAACTGCAGATCACTCACTATATTTACCCTGTCATTAACCTAATTTTTTTTCTTTTTTTGGAAAAATGTTTATTGCTGTAATCGCAGCTCATTATTTCTGTTCTGATGAAGTAAAGGATTAGGATGTCCCAGGAGGTACTGACTGATAACAAAATCACCTTGCGTGTTAGTTCTGATTCAGAAACAGGCCTCCTGAGTGCATTTTTTTAATGAGCTTACACAGTAGAAAGATACGTTGTTCTTTACGCAAACAATTGCTAGATTGTACTATTTTGGAGCTCTTTGGACAGAATTTTTTGCTTGCTGTGGTAGTTGTCATTTGGGTTTTTGCTTTTTCTTCAATAGATACCAAAGAAAAAAAGTCATTAAAATAAATATTTCATTATTTGTCTATTAGTGGTATAAAGCTTCCACTTTATTATTTGCTATAGGCAATCTTTGAAACAGACTTTTGAGGAAGTACAATCAAAACAAGAATAAACAAGGCTTAGTGTTTTTCCCACGAGAGGAAAAAAAAAAAAATGCTTCCTAGCAAAACTGAAAACCCTGTCCTTTATGAGTCCATACTGATTTTAGGAACAGTTTTGATTGGACATGAAGTATGTACATGCAGCTTCAGAGTTCAAATTATCTTTGGTTACCATGGTTATTTATAACTGTGCAGCTGTGTTGCATGTTGCAGCGCACGATTGAAGGCAGAAGTGTTGTGAATACATTTGGTATCTATCAGGTTTCTCCTGAAGCTGTAGTTCTTACGCTCTTCTCCACACACTGAGAGAGACCTGAGTACTGGTGGTGCTTTGTTGTGAATACAGGTGTGCATTCCTTTTAAAAAGGATGCTTACTTACTGAAGAGACGCAGTCAGGAGTTGAGTCCTTCATTCCTATAAATGTCAATGGTGTGATGTTGTCCGGTGTCCTACCAAGCAATTCTGTAGGCAGGGCTTTAGAGGACAAAATGACCAACCTGCTTGCCATCACCTGTGGCTTGCCTTCACTGGGATAAGACCTAGCAGGCACGTAGAGTCAGATGAGTGGTGGATGTCTCTTGGTTGCAACTTGGTTGCAACTAAGTGTGGTTCCTGTCAGCTCAGTGTCATGCCTACAGCTCTTGTTTCTGTAGAGCCCGTTTTGTCCTCAATTGTAATGGGAGACTTCTTTTCAAATACTCCGTTAGCTCTGATTTTACCCGTTTCTGGTACAAATCTTTAGCAGCCAAATTCTGCCTGCAACTGAGATTTTCTGACCCTGCTAACTTAATGCACCAAACCCCTTTTCCCTCTTATTTTATGGCAGCCTAGGTGCATATGTGTTAAACAGGAGAATCTGTCCCCAGATGTTAAGGCTAGGTGTTAAACTGATTTATGCTTCCATGGTTCATGTTTTTGTCTGCTCCTGTGTTGGCGTCTGTCCTTGTTCCTGGATAGTTCAAATTGGAACGGTGGATAAGTCTTAAGCAGAGTAGATTGATCTCAGCTGAACGGTATTGCTCACATGGGTTGTTGCTCTGTTTTTAGTTTCTTCTTTGTTTCTCATGTACGGTTGTATAAAACAATGATATATCGAGCAAGCAAAATCTAAATTGTTTGTCCAGTTTAGCAACTTGAATGTAGGAGAGGCCAGAGCTTTGTCATGGGCCTGTGAGTGTGATCTGCGCACATACTTGCAGTTGAGATGCGGTGATGTTCACACTTTGCTCTGTACCCTTACTCTAGTGGCTGTTAAGCTGTGCATGTGAACAGCCTCTGATGTACACTGTAAACAGAATATTTTCGGTTGGAAACCGTTTCTGTTTAAGACTTGCCAGAACCGTAAGGTTTGCTGTTTATGTCAGAACTTCAGCAGTTTTGTCCTTGGACATGTAGTTCTGGTCCGTGTCAGTGTTGCACGGTTGTATCTAGCCCATGAACTGAGGATTGTTGCAGAGGCTTTTGTGCACAAAGGTAAATTGAAATTCCAGAAAATTTCTAGTCCTAAACTCCATTGCTCTTGAAACACTCCCTTTATGATCCTTTAGCACCTTGTTTTTGCTGTTCTTACAGGTACTGTTTTTCTCCTTAGTTGAAACAGAATGCATAACATTTAGCTACAGGGTAGTCCCACGTGAGTGCTTACGCCTGCTGGAGAGAGTGGTGGCTACAAAGGTAGTTCAAAAACTCATGAGATCTCTCTTCAGGAATTCTGTCTCTCAAACCTGGCAAACAATTCTAGTCTGTTTAAAAGTGTGGGTCTGGATTTATAATGTGGTGACTACTGGGGCTTCTCAAATTCTGGTGTCAGACACCTCCCTGGCCCCTAATACACCCTTAAGCCTTTTGTCTTTCTATAGCCTTGATTTTTTTATTATTATTTATTCATTATTTTTTCCATAGTAATACATGTATTATGAGTTATGAATGATCTCATTCACATAGCTTTGAAACCTTCAGGGAAGAGCAGCCTGGAAGTTCTTCATATTATACTTATCATATAACGGATGTGTCGGCATGTGTCCAGATCCGTGGGAAGTAACTGCATCTGTGATTATCATGTGAATTAAGCTTTGGATGTTCTGCTTCATGTAAGATGTTATTAGCCGTGTTGAGTGTCTTTTGTAGAGTGTTTCTAATTGCTTCCAAATCCATCAGCTAATCCATTTGTTTAAAGAAAATTATAATTCTGCACAGCATTAGAAACCTTTGTTAATATTTCTATGTATATTGTGTGCTTCCTGATTATTTTGGTTTTAACTTGACTGGCCTTAGCTTGATAGTATTTACCAGAATGTCAGTAAGCTATAGGATGGTGTGGGTAAAAGAATTAAACCAATCTAACAATGACAGCTCCTACTGCAGTCTGTGGAAAATAGACCTGGGTGGTAGTAATATGTTGAAGTTTAACAAATGGAGCATTACTAAAGTGCAAGAGGTGATAGATATAAAAGCATTAGTCAAAGGAAAATAATGAATAATGTGTAACTGTAAAAAAAAAAAAAGGGGGGGGGGAAATGCGTGCAGTTCCTCATGGGGTGGTCTTGGTATGGAAGGCATGTAGTCTGGAATTTTATTGGCTGTTTAATAAAGGAAAGACAAAAAAAGTTGTTAAGACCTATTACTCCCCTGCAGTTTCTGTAGGAGATGTGTCTGTGTACCTTACTGATATGCTTATAAGAGCAATCTTTTATCTAGCAGCTGTGAAGTACTCAGAAAATCAAAAGTATCTTACTGCAGAGTTGTCTATCCTAAGGTGGTTTTCCTGAGCCTCTTCAGTAAGCGTACCAAAGATCTGATGCCACAAGGTGCCAAGCGTCCTGCACCGCTGCTGTCCTTACTGTGCATCAGTGGTGTTAAATAACGTACGGTGGCTGCTCTTGAAACAATACTTCTTCAAGGTAACTTCATAAAGGTGTGAAAATACACGGCTACCCCAGTCTGGGTTGATTTAGTGTGATACAAAGCAGTAACTTCATTTTGTCACATCTGAATTGCCATGCCTAACTGGATCTGTCAACCATCCAGTCCACTTTTCCCGTGGCAGCAGCTGGCTCCAGGTGCCTTGTCTTGGATGATAAAAGCATTATTTTCCAATAGGGGCAGTTTCTACCTACACTGGTTCTTGATGGATTTTCTGCTCTGGGGAAAAAAAATAAATTACAACTGGAAATATCTTGTAGAGGATGTCTTCAGTATTGCTGTAAAAGCACAACTCTGGTCTGCAACTGCGTGCATTCTGGGCATCCATTATGTGTTCTGCAAAGACTGATGTTGGAATACTAACAATGTTCTTACGAACATTAAATGTATTGCCTTTCTCTGTACTTTGATACCTTTTTGCTCGTTAGACACAGCTATTAACCTTTTTATGACGTTTTCTCTGTATTGTATGTTACTCTGTATCACTCTGTTCAACTTAACCATAAAACTAATACTCCTGGTCTTTTCAAACTTTTGTCAGACAATCTTTCTAAGGCCGTAGTGCTTTTCATTTCTAAGCCCTTGGTGCTTCTCTGTGCCTTTGTCTGTGGAAAGACAGTTGAAAGCTGTAGGTGGATGACCATCGTCTGTGGATTTGTCCAGTGTTCCTAGCATATGTGACAAGGTGGAAGACATTAAGAAAGCTGTTTGGATGCTAAATCATTCCTTTAGTTGAAAAGCTGTCTTAATTTCACATTATTTTATATTTGCTGTTCATATCCTAGCAAAGCTCTGGATAACTGCCATTCAGGCGAAGGTTTGCATATCTGTGAACTCAATCATTTCTCCCCAAGGATAAAGTTTGTACAGATAAGCTACTACCATATTTTTATTTATTTTTTTCACCTTCAGGTACTTCTTCAAAACTCTTTGGAGTTCTAATTACCCCTCAGACCGGAGGCCAACGTGGAACAATTTATTTTAGAGTATTTGAATTGCAGTGAAATAGATTGGTCCTCTGGAAAGCCACAGCAGTCCAGTAGATAACTTTCCCCCAATGGAACCTTGCAGTTGCAGAAGCTTTACTAAAAGATGTATTTTCTTAAAGTGTGCGCAGATGATATAAAATGAACATTAAAACACTGTTCAGTACAGACGCCCTTTTACAGAATTGACATTTCTTGCACAAGCAAAACTATCATATGCAGCCAAAGAACAGAAAAACGAAAATAATTAATGCCAGCAGCACAAGTTGTATAGCGATTCGTTCAGCTGTCTACCCACACAGCACTTCCAGAAAAAGTTAGAGCCAAGACTTAACTTGGCAGTAGTTGCTTGATTTGTGGTGTGGTGTGTTTTTTTTTTTTTTTTTTTTTTATTAATTTAGATCATCTCCTGTAGAAAACTCTTGACTAAATTTCCTTGTTTTAAGACTTGTCAAAACGATGCACACGAGATCTTTTTTCTGTATGATGTGAGCAGCTTAGAAACACGTGAATTCTCAATTGTGGGTAAGATTTTGTCAGTGCTGTGATTTCTTCCTAACAGTGTGATGGTGCTAGATTTTTTCATGAGTGGGAAAGCTAGTCGTTGTATGTCTTTAATGAAAATCGGTCCAAATGGTGTAGTTGAAGGGGCTGGGAAAACGCAGTTCTACTAAAGTAACTGGCAAAAGTTGATGGCTTTGCTCTGATGAATGTAAGGGGGAGGCAAGTGAGTTCACCGGAGTGGAGATAAGCCTTCCAGTCTCTGTGACTCTGGGAAGCACCACTTTTGGAAGCAACGTTTTGGTTTTACAGCTGGCTTCCAAGAAGACTGCAGAGGTATCTTGTGACAACACAGAGACTTAGATTCTTATAATTGGAGGAACAGCTGATTTTATTTGATTTTTCTCTGCTGCAAGGCACATTCCTGAGCCATTAGACAGTCATGCAAGCTGATGTTGCTGGGAGCACTGATTTCTCTGTTCTGGGGCTGGGTCTTGTAGGCAGCCCCAAGGGAGTGAGCTGGGACAGTGCAATCCTGGAAGGAGTTACTGGGGTGCAAGGTGCGGGGGAGTCTGCGTAGCCTGCCTTTGATGTCTGAAGTCAACCAGAGAGAAATGTGTAAATTGTCATTTTAAAATGATGGGTATAGAAACAAAATAACTGTTGACCTTTGAAAGAAGAAAGGATTCTATGTAAGGAACAGAACACGTCTGTTCTCAGTAGGATAATTCAAGCGTTTGTTTTTCTGATTTATTTTTAATTGCTATAGATAGTGCCCTGTGTGTCTGCACGGAATACTCATAGGGTTTGTACTGTATTTAAAACACTGTTCTTACCATGCCCCTTGAGTTTCTAGTTGATTTCTTTTGCTCTTACTTAATTTAGCATCATGCAAAAGGTATTTACTTGCTTTTATGATGATTATAGTATCAGCATGTCATAGGGATAGGTATTGAAGGGAGTTCTCCACATCAGTAGTACTGTCACTGAGACCTGTTGTTCTCTCACGGTCTCGGTCCTGGGGAAGTACAGATTGTATTATTTATGAAATGTATTACAATTCTCAAGCCATTCATACTAACCTGTATTTAGTTTCTTTTTTTAATAATTGTTGGTGAACAAAATATTGTGGATTCTTTGCGTATCTGCTGGGAAGGAAACTCATCTGCATACTTGGGGGTGATGGTGGTGGTGGAGTTCATAGACTTGTAAGTAGCCGCAGAATTGTGACTGTGACTCTGACAGAGGTGGCAGTGTAATACAAAGGAAAAACCCATCAACTTGGGGTTCACCCTCCACTGAAGCTTCCGAAGCCTGGTGAAGGATTTGGCTAGAAGCTTGTGCTTCATGATGCCACAGAATGAACAGGAGCTATTCGTAATTAGAAATTTCTTACAGAAACAATAGAAATATTTCTTACAGAAAGAATATGGAAGATAAATAAATTGATATCACTTCTTGTCCCAAACCGTATTTGAGATGTTTGACTTCTTGATTTTATTTTTCCTGGATTATAAATTACATAGACTCCCTTTTTCGATCGCTCCCGAGATATATATAACATATATTTAAATGACAGAACGTCTTTGTATATGAAATGCTTTGGTGTTGCAAAAAAAATTGGAACTGTGTTATTGGAGTCAGCGGCTGTGTTGGATTAGCTCTTCTGTATTGACCACATTTTTTTTGTGTGTGGGGATTTTTGTTTCTTCCTTTCCTGCGACTTGTCACAGTTTCTGTTGCTACAGCTCTCTGGCGCTGTTTTTCATTGGAAAGCAAACATAATTATATAGTATTATTTACTATTAAAGGCCAAGATTAAAAAAAAAAAAAGCCCTAAAAGCAATCCAAAGCTGCTTTATGTTTTAACCGCTCCAAACCAAGATAGAAAATGTGCTTCTGCTAGGCACATGTGTGAGCTTGTGGAAGGTGCATTGATCATTTTTTTAATTGATTCCTCACCCCCACCCCCCAAAGCAGCGACAAAGCGTGCTCTGCCACACTGTATTGCTGCCAGTTTGTCATAGATGCAGGTGAAGACCTCTACCGTATTTTGCTGTCTGGTAAATAAAATGAAAATGTGTGATTGTCAAGAGCTAAGCCCTATGGATGGTGGTGTTGGCCCTTGCAATGTGGAGGCAAATGTATGTAGTTAGTCTCGTTTTGTGGTTGTTTCTTTTTTGTTTAGCAAGCTAGTTTTGCAGATGGTAGAGAATCCACTTGGGAGGTCTAGGTATGGATTGTGTGTAGGATCAGACAGATCAGCAAGTGAAAGCAAATGCCTGTGTAGTATTGCTTATGTACATAACTTTTCTCACTTCATTTTATTGCAGCCTTTTTTTGTTTGTCTCATTCTTTGTTGTTTCAATCCTTAATTATTTTGAATAGCAAACAAACGTGATTTACTGCAGTTATCTTGCGGGTTGGGGGGCAGGAGGGAGTTGTACTGTTTGTCTGGTCTCTTTGGTGTTTCAGTTTGCTGAATTGATAAACAGTACCAATTCCATGACACATTCATTTCTGAAGTTTTTTTCAAGAGAATCTGATGTGATATAGTGAACAAAACACTAATTTATCATTGTTTGGTTGATGGGTTTTTTCTACTCCTGTCCCTTTCATTCATGTTATACTCCTGCTTGGCTTGATGTATATGTGAATGATTTTTGTGGTGGCATTTCAATGTGTGATTGTGTATTAATGCAGATAAGTGTGTCTCCACCTTCCTGTTGTGAAGACAGATTTCAAATAATACAAAACTACCTTTAACTGTGGAGTAAACTGCTCATTTCCTCTAGAAAAAGTGTCTTGGTAGTTGTAGCCAAGTATTTTCTGGAACACATGATCATTTTCAATAAACAGCATCTGAACATGCTTTAAAATACTCATATTGCTGTCTGGTGCTAATGCAACAACTGATCTGTATGGAACAGTCAGTGATTAAAGAAACCCGGGTGGAGTCTGAACTTGTGTATTTTGTACTGCATAATTTTCATTAAAATGCTGCCCAGGAAAAATGGAAAATTCAGAGGCTGTGAAAGCTGGATTCAAGTTCTTTTTCCATTAAGTGATAGGAAAGATGAGATGTTTCAATGTTCTCAGGGAGCAGTTACACAGGTCTGATTTAGTAGCTAGTTTATTAGATTCTAATCACTAAATTTGGGTATGTAAAATATTTAATAAGGGTAGACAGACTGGCTGTCAATACTATTTACTACCCTAAGTTGATAGGGGATACAAAGATTATTGCGTAAGCTTACTACATGTGTTTGTTACGTGCATGCAGAAAAATGTTCCTTACCAGTCCCCGGCTGTCTGTCAGCTAGGGGGTCTCAGCCTGGGGGGGGGGGGTGTCCCTGATTGGGGTGTGTGTGTGTGTGACTGCCATCAGCCAGCTGCTCTGGAGGGACAGCTCAAGGTCTCCTTAAGGCTGCCAGTATTTACAGTGTGAAGTAGCTGGCTGCTAGTCAAACCACAAGTATACGCGTCCTTTTTTTGGTTTCTTGGGATTGTGCTGGTTTGGGCTGAGAAAATTTTCTTCCTAGTAGCTTGTATGAGGCTGTGTTTTGGATATGTGCGGAAAACAGTGCTGGTAGCACAGGGACGTTTGAGTTACGCTGAGCAGCGCTTACGGAGAGACGTGGCCTTTTCTGCCTCTCGCATCACCCACCAGCGAGGGGGCTGGGGTGCACAAGGGCTTGGGAGGGGACACAGCCGGGACAGCTGACCTCAGCTGACCCAAGGGATGTCCCGTATGATGCCACGCTCAGCATATAAAGCTGGGGGAAGGAGGAAGGAAGGGGGGGACATTTGCAGTGATGGTGTTTTGTCTTCCCGAGTCACCGTCACTGCTTTCCTGGAGATGGCTGAGCACCTGCCTGCCCATGGGAAGTAGTGAATGAATTCCTTGGTGGTTTTTTGCTTGTGTCTGTGGCTTTTGCTTTGCCTATTAAATTGCCTTTATCTCAACTCATGAGTTTTCTCACTTACCCCTCTGATCCTCTCCCCCAGCCCGCTGTGGGGGGCAGTGAGCAAGCGGCTCTGTGGGGCTTAGTTGCCAGATGGGGTTAAACCATGGTGGAGTTCTCTGATAATCTGGTTTAAACTCAGTTCATGTTCTTGTCCGTGGTCCAGGGGCTGTTACGCCCACGGGTTCATGTTCAGTCAGGAGGCCTGTTGTTCCTTTATCAGCCTGAACCAAAGGAGAGCCATCCTGAAAAGCAGTGCTTTGTGCTTTTTTCCCTTTTAAGGGGTAAGAAATTAAACGTATGTGGAGGCTTTGGCTGTGTCTGTATACAAGGAGGGGTAGAGAATCACGGGACAGTAGGCATTAGCAGGCTTAATGTCTAAATACACCTATACACCCTGTCCCTATACACCAAAACAAAATCTGGGAGAAAGTATAAAGCATTAATTACGGAATCACAGAATCATTTAGGTTGGAAGGGACCTCTTGAGATCTTATAGTCCATCCTCAACTAATACTGTTTATGTGGTTCTTCTTTGTGCTGATAGCATTTCATAGGACGTAGCTGAGCCCTGAAAATAAGGCTGAGGTTTTTCTCCTAATCCTTGTTTACCTTGTGGCAAAATCTATTCTTGCATCTGTTGGTTTTTAACAGTGCTGGCACACATCCCTTTGAATAGCTGCTTCTAAATTTTTATAAATGCCTAGTGACTTTGATGAAAGTAAATTTTATTTTTATTGATGACCTGTCAGAGATGCAGTGAGATTTAGTTTCTGTGTGTTCATTTCCATAATCAAGGAAATGGCAGTGTATAGAGATGTACTTGAAAGCTGAGGGACATAGGATTGTTTGTGTCACTGTAGTATGTCTCCTGTTTTTGTTAATAATTACAATTATTTGTATGATGGTAATCTCCAGTATCCTGGCAAGACTGGCGCCCTATTGGACTTGTTAAAGGATATATAAAAAAAAAACCAAGTCAAGCTAAAGAATCGTAGGAGAAATGCAAAGATGTTCAGCTTTTGCCCAAGGTAAAGTGGAACGTCAGTGGCAGAGTTCTGAATTGGTTCACAATTGCAGTAATCCAGTCTAGGAAAACACACTGTATCTGTTCTGTGCTGGTTTACTGCCTTTAAACAGGTGTTTATCTTCACTATCTGTTGTTTTAAAGACAGATTTTGCTGCTCTTAAGAATCAAATAATCCCAAGGAAATCTGTCTTTAACACGTTGCAATTACGTAAATGATGGACTTCCTACAGACTGGTTTATGTTTGCTTGAGAATGCAGGCAGAGTAAAGGGGCAGTTGTTGGCTTTTCATTTCACTTTCCGATTTGGATTGTTGAGTCAGATCTCAGCTGAAGTGGTTCAAGATTTACTTCTGTCGTTATGATAGTATTTGGCAAAATATATCAGAACTTAGAAGAAGTTTAATACAATTCTGATTTGCTTTGAAATTTGTTCTGGCTTGACTGTGTGTTTGATCTGTCAGTCACCTTTTGTTTCTCTTGGAATGTGATTTCCTCTTACAGCGGGAAGTCCAGGTCTTCCCAAGGTGTCTTGTTCCTTCGTACTTACAGACGACTAGAAATGAGGGTCTTAAAAATTCAGTGCGGTACCACTGCATCTCTGAATGCTTGCTTGCATAGAAACTGCCATCTCTGCTCACGTTCATTAGATAAGGTTGTTTCATGACTTCTATTTCTATTTCTTCCTTTGTGAAATTTGCCACCTGTGAAATGATTCCATCTAAAAGATTAGTTTCTGTAACTGCATATTGCTTTTCATTAAAATTTCATGGGGCTTTTATTTAACATGCATTCTAGCCTTGTTTATATGGGACCTGTTGAAAGTAAAGTGGATTAGACCGTTTAAGCCATGTATAATCCATTCCCTGTGGATTTCTGAAAGACTGTTCCCTACCGTATGTCTATTCTCAATTTTATTTTTTTTTTGTGACCATCCAGTTATCCATTCATCCCTCAGAATGTTTACAAGGAACAGGATTTTTGCATTTTCTCTAGAATTAATTAGCATTGTTTTAATTCCATGATAACAAACTTGTTCCAGATCTTTCTTCAGCACACTTAACAGTTGAGTTCCGATTTTGCTTCTTACTGAGAGCACAATTTTGGATCTGGAGTTATGCCAGTTGTACTTCTCATATTTACCAAAGTTGGCTGCCATTAACACATAGATTTCTTCATTATTTTATGTGATTGTGGGTAGGTGTTTTTGAGACACAGATGCGTTTAATGGTTTGTCCACTGTGCTAGAGCCGAGCATGGTGGCATTTAAATGTGCAGCAAGAATCTGTGTTCTGCAGATTGGTTCTGACTGCGCATTGATAACGCTGTTTGTTCTGATTTTATGAAGTAGGCCAGCTTTTCGTTTCCCGTTCTCTTCTGTTTCTGCCAGATTGCTTCATTTACAGTACGTTAATGCTGCGGTTTTAGTTCTTGCCCTTTCTAAGGGTTTATTGTGCTTATTCACCGTAGTACACAGGCCTGTGACTTCATGGCACTGAATTTGCTTCTGGTGAGAATTTGACCCGTTATGGGTTCCACAAGTTTGCAGTGCCTTACGAGGAGGACAGCAGACTGTTACTTCATGGTATAGGTAAAAAATGATTGTGCATACATTGACTATGTCATAATACAAAGAAGTCTTCATCTGTCTATACTAAGTAAAAACCGTTAATGTTCTTTGCAACCTCAGAGAGGGACTGTAGTCAGTTGCATAATATCCCATAAAATGAGAGCTGTTTGTGTAATAAACACATTTAATGTGTATTGTTGATATTTCAAAATTAAGCTTTTCATCATGATTCTTCATTCTGAATTAACATCTTCAAAGGCTAATTTGATCATGAGAATCTAGTCATTACTCTGTTATGAAACGTAGTTGATAATTCAACACAAATGTCATGACTCACTGTTTATTATGTCTTATGCTCTAGCTTTGATTAACTTTGACATAGCTAATCATAATAAACAGGGGAAGAACAATGAATATGGAGATGGTCTTTCCTTGGGGCTGCAAGGGACGTCACAGCGTGCTTTTGATTTTCAGTAAGGATATACACTTCTTCGTTCCGCACTGGGGGATACAAGGCGACTTGGCTGCCGTGTTATCGACTAAACGTACGAAGGAAGCTCAGTAACAACAGCAGCAGGTATTGTGTCCCCTTCCGTGGTAAGGGCCCCGACTCTTTTAAAGTCATTTAAAGACATTTAAAGTCACTCTTTAAATGGAGATACGCAGCCTCTGCAAGCTGTGAAGGACCTCGTCGTGGTCCGAGCTCTGTGTTACATTACAGTGTCTTGATAACCCGCAAAAGGAAAAAGACACGTAAAACAGATCAAAGGAAGGACAACCCCCAATTAATTTGCTTCTATCAACCCTATACCGGTACCCTTGGAATTAACACATTGATATAAACTTGCTGTCTGATGGAACACATTGGTAAATAAACTTCAAGTGATCAGAAGCCCTCTTAAGCATTTAGTCAGTTGCCCAAAGTTATTTTTAAGGAGGTAAGTGCAATATTGATGTTTTATTCTCTGTATGTTGCATATGACCTTTGCTTTTGATCAAGTGAAGAAAGCATTTGTTTAGAGGAATCATACGAAAGAGGGACTGATTTTTTTCCCAGCCAGAATATGTCTTTTGCAATTATTTGAGCAACATCATGGCATCTTTTTATTGTGGTTATACTGTTACTCTAAAGTTGATGCACAGAGGGACATCTGCCTTCTCCGGAGTGCCCGTTAAATCCAACAGGTAGCTATGAGTGAAGTCTGCAGGTTTGGAGATTTCAGACTTCTCTCTCCAGAAACTAAACTGCAAACAAAGTGAGAACGTTTTTTCTTTAGAAAATTTACGTAGAGTTTAGTGCTGTGCGAGGAAAATTAGGTTCTCCACAAAAGACTTTGGAAGCCTGGAGAGATTCCAACCAGTGGTGGAAGTTACAGTCTTCTAGAGTTGGTTTGAAATTATTAAAGGGATGATTAGATCCTCAGGATACTCTCATGGACTGTACATCTTGGAAACAATGAATGGCATCTCTCACATGCTGTTGTGAAGGTTCTTACTCGGCCTCTTTCAGCACTGCAGGTGGTCCGTCCCACCCCGACACCTAACAGGTCCTTGGAGAAACCTTGCTATGTATGGCATTAGGAAAAATATTAGGAAATAAGGGAAATTAGTAGGGCAACAGGAAACGGAGCTTCCCCCTCCTGCTTTATTCAGCAGAGCACTCCATTCCGTTACACAGTGTTCTTTCAGCAAACCCTCCTGCTCAGTGAGCACGTTACGGGCAGTGGTGAAAACTACTTGCGTTGAAGGCAGGGCTTCATCCCTGGGCGGCAGAGATGGCACCACTTGTCCTCTAATGGGACCGAAATGGCATACAGACATTAGTAAATGTTTCTGTGTAGTGGTATGTTTCAGACCACAGTTCAGGGTGTTGCTCTGCCTCTTGGATATCTGGGAACATCACCAATTCCAACCTAGCTTGTCTCTGGAGGGCAACGTGACTCGGTTCCAGTGGGCGATGTTTGGAGCCGTTGCAAATGGGCGTGCTTGCACCTTCCAGCTTGCTGAAGGCATGTGGGCCCTTGAAGATGGGTATTTCAGCTAATACGTTTGCTGTATTTGCTTCATCTTAACTTCTTAAGCCTGGATAGCACAAATATGTGTCACAGTCCTTCAGTCTGTGTTTCCAGTGAAATGAACGGCACGACCTTTTCAGTTTAAGAAGTTCTTCAGGACTGTTGAGGGATCTGCTGTGCAATTTCCTTGTTCTGTTTGCTATTCTCAGTCGCTTACGAAAAACCAGTTACTTTAGCTGTCTCACTTTAACAAGCTTTCTGTAAATATCTTTTGCTAGGCAAGTCTTGGCTTAACTTTCTCCTGCATGGACTTTTCCAATGTGACTCTCAGCTTTACCATTGTGGTAAACTGTTCATGTGGTGATTAGGCATGTGCTTCCACCTGTTGTCCTCCTGCATGCATGAAGCTCTTTCATTTCTTTGTGAAATGGGAAATAGTGCCTTGCTGATGCCTCTGGAGAAGAGCAAAATGGGATTAACTCTGCTTTGATCATAACATCGACCTGTGGTAGTACCCTTAAGTAAGTTACTTTTTGGAAATCTGCCTCCGTATCCAAGGAGTTGCACTGAGTTAGTGAAGGAAGTCTGGTTAAGAATCATGCCATGAGAGCTGATGAAATGGGAGATTTTTTTCTGTTCTGAGGCGGAGGAAGGAGAGATTGGAAGACAGTGGGAAGTGTTAATCAAATAGAGGATTTGGAAGAGGAGACAGTTTAAGTGTGCACCTTGCAATTTAAATTTTTCACCCTGGAGTTAAATATTCACAAATTTCTTGGCGTGTGTAACCTGGTGATCTCTATTTACCTGTTTCTTTTCTCTGCTTCTTCTCAGCTCTATCCTAAATCAGTACACATTGCTGCCTGCCTTCACACAATGAAGAGTTGCATGGCTTGCATGCTTTTATTTATGCCATACAATGGAGGAATCGGTTGGTTTTCTTGCAAAACTGTTTTGCTAGAAAGTTGGTAAGAGGGGAGATTTCCTTAGATTACGCTGGAATGGTTTAGGTTTCGCTTCTCAAAAAAGCCTTCTCTGAGAAGGTTTGGTGACCACATCTTGTAGTTGAGGGGAGAGTGAACTTTTCCTCTCCTTTATCTGGGGTGAAGTCCAGAAGCAAGCACGGGTTCCTGCATGACACACAGCTCATGTACAGAGAAGAGCTCTGGAGCTCTCCCTGTTTGGGGTTTTCTTTGTTAAATGGTGAATGAACAATTAAGCCATAGAAGGTTCAACTCAAACCTCTGTTAAAAGTGAGTGGTTCACCGGTTTTCTGAGGACATGCCTTACAAACTGTACCCGAAAACTGCCTGGCTATAGAATCAATTCCCATTTAAGCAAAGCTCTGGAATTTAGCACATAGCGATCATGCAAAGACTTGAGGAGCTCGGACCAGTGTCACCTGTTTACTTGCATGTCGGGGGTTTTTTGTTTTTTTTTTTTGTTTGTTTGTTTGTTTGTTTGTTTGGTTTTGGTTTTTTGCATTGCTGGAGTATTGCTGGACTGAGAAAATCTGTCAGAGCGTTTTGGATTGCATTTCTTCCAGTGCAGTCCAGCATCTGTTCAGCTCTGATCCATCTTCTAGACAAGGGTATTCCAGAGGTTGGCTGGCACCTGCTGTCTGAATCGGGTTAGCTTTTCTGCCTGCTTTCTGCCTCAGGGCCACACACTGCAGTCACAGCAATCCTCTTAACTTGGCCTGCTGGAAGAGTTCTCTCCCAACCCTACAACGACAAGAAGAAACTTTGACTTGTGACGCTTTGTGGCACCGGCTCTGAAGAATTCACCCCAGACTGGTGAAGGTCTTTTAGGACTGCAGTCTTGATTGAAGCAAAAGGAGCTCTTTGATTCTGTAGAGATAACTGCCATGTTTTAATACTTCATACACTTAACGCATTGCTGGTCTTTTTTGTAAAAGGGAATAGGAATTGCAGTGGGGGAAGTACGAGAAAAGGGCCTACATCTGTCTGAGGTGCTTATAAAACCTTAGATGCACTTTTACCTCTGCACCACCGTGTTGTTTCTGATCTTTGGGCAAGCAGGGAAATGGTGGGAATTCAGAAGATGCTACTTGTCATCTGCAGATGCTGCCTTTTTAATGGAGCAAACGTTGGTTTAACGTTATGGGATAGGGCTCGGCGGGGGAATTTTCCAGAAGCAGCAGGCAGTTAGAGTAGCTGAAGGGCTAAAGGTTTCCCAGCGGCATACAGTTCACAGCTGGGAAGGCGTTGCTGTATCCAAGGGCTAACCCTGGTACTTAGCAGCGTATCTGATAAAGGATGAAGGGTAGACGAGAATATCCTTATTGTCTGACTTACAGTCTGACATCTCTGCTAACAAACTAAAGCGAAGCTTACGACAAAATGTTTTAACTGCCAACTACCGCCTGAGCATGCTCTTTTTTCCTTTGGGAAGAAGCACGGAGGATGTGCCTATGGAATACAAGTTCAGCTTCTTTATTCCCACGTGATTTAATGACCAGTCACATCATGTGCCGATAACCGTTCCATTTATAACGCATAACAATGCGGGATCATCTCAGGAGGGTGTAATTAATGTGGGATTCAGTTTTAGAAAACTGCTGCATCCATTCTGAAGGTCTTTAATTATAGACCCAGCATGTTGTGTCAGAGAACAGGGTAATTCATTTCTTATTAGAAATATTCCCGTTCCCACACAAATACTCATTTTTAGAGGAAAAAAAGGCTGTCAGATGTGAAATCCAACTTGGAATAGTGCGGTGGAGACAGTGCATGTTGCTGTCTTTTGTCAGAATTCTTGATACAAGAAAAGCACGTATCAGTTCTGCACGCAGCATAATCATTGTGCAGGAGATTGTTTTCCCCTCTCAATTGCTTGCATTAATTGGCTGTAAAAGTACACCATTTATTTTAATGGTCTATCTGCATATTTCTGATGTGGCATTTTGCTGTGGGATTTTTAAATAATTTCTTTCAGCTCCATTCTAATGCCCCTGGCTTTTTTGACTGTTTTGATCTGGAAGCTTTTTTTCAGGACTATTTCAGTGGGTTTGGTTCCATGGAGAATATGGCACTTGTCTTGGGGAAATTCCAGCTGTGGTGCTTGGCTTAGCTTTTGGTCACGTGTGACCTTTCAGGACATTCTCAATTAAGTACCGGGAAGCTCACGATCAAGTGTCAAGAGAGAAGTCACTTTCCACTGCCTGAGGATCTTTGGTAGCATTCCCCAGTTTAACACAGACATGCACCTGGAAATTTCTAACGTAGTCTCGCGAAGATTAGCAGTTCATATGCAGGAGATCTGTAGCGCTGTAAAAACCACTATAAAGTATCAGCTCTGAGATGGAGGGGGAGGGGGCAATAACTGGCGACTGAAGACATTACAGAAGCGCAGTGTGCAACTGTTGTCTTTGATTAATTGTGGGGTTTATCTGGTGGAATAGCGCGGCAGGGCTTTTTAGCTGTATTGATCCGTATCGCTGGTGATCACATGATCTGCAGTGTTAATAAAGATAGAATTACTTCTGGTTTGTGGCTTTATTCTGCTTCTCTTATGGCCTTGAGACTTCAGTGGTGTAACAGGGCTCTTTGGAGCTCTAGTGCAAATAAAATGGTTACTCGCGTGTGCTAATAGGTTAATTGTCAGTTCTATCTCCGCTTGATTTTCAGCTTCTTTACTCTCTGAAAGGTGATAAAATAAAGCAAAAAAAAAATCCAAAGGCATTTCCCTCTTAAAACCCCTTTCTCTAGGCTTCTGAAACCTATTTATGCACAGGCCTCCCATCCTAACAAAGGACTCTTTGAGGGTCCTGGGGTAGTCTAACATTCCCTTCTTTCACATGAAATTAAGGGCTGTGATTTACTGCAGTGACCTGAGTGCCTGAGTGCTCTCATTTACAGCTAGCTGCTTTTTTTTTTTTTTTTTTTCTTCTTTTCTTTTTTTCTGTTGTTGTTTTTGGGGTTTTTTGTGCCTCCTCTGGGTGCTTTAGTTATGCTAACGTTGGGCTGGTGTCACACAGCTCACAGCTATGGTCAGCGGAGTTACGGGGTGGGATTAAAGGAGTAAGTAGTTTTGGTTTGCCTGTTTGGTTTTCTTTCTCCTAGATGCTGAAGTCTTGCTTTTCATCAGGTGAAGAAAAAGGGGACAGATTTATTTATTTATTATTTGATTGGCTATCACATAGATTTAGTCTAGAATTTTTCATCTCAAGTGATGGTGGAGGGCATGGAGTGGGAAGGCTCTGTCAGCGTTGAGGCTTGTGGATGGACTCTGAAATCATGACTGTCACAACTTGCTGCTTAGAATTCTTAGTAACTAGTAACTTTTCTTCCTAAAATTCCAGCTGCATGCGCCGGCTCAGTTGCCCAAGCCAATTCTGTTTGTATGCGAAAGGCATTCAGGAGCACAGAGCTGTTTAGCAGACCTTTATCTGCCAAGAGAAGGGGACATGCAACTCCATTTTCCCATTGCTTCTCTGCATCCTTCCCCTGTAGCATTTTCGACATGCATCTGCTGCCCTTGACTCTATGCTGTAATTTTGTGCGTATCCTTGTGGCATTTAATGGTGGACTTAAATAGAACGTGTTCAGAGTTTTACTGTGTAGCCAGAGACTTCTACATTTTCTGTAACAGATACTGTTTAGCGTTCTGTTTCATAGAGAATGCTGTTTAAATCAAAGGGACCGTGCTATTTTTTCTTGTTGTGCTGAACACATGAAACCTCGTAAGACTTTATTTTTTCGTGAGAACACTGTTGGGTTAACCACAGAAGAAACTCTGCAATGCAGGTGATGCCCAGAAGCACTCAACAGCACAAGATCTAGCTTATTCTGTGGCTCGAACTAAAACACATATTGGATCCTGCTGGACTTCTTGCAGGAAAATCTTTTTATAGGGGGATTTGGCAGGAAGCTTGTAGCATATCTCACAACATGGGACTTCTTCCACTTTCATCACTCCCTCCGCTGCTGCCACCTCCTCCTCCTCCTCTCAGGAGTGTTTTTTCCAGAAAGTGGTTACTGTGGAAAGCCCAGGAATCTTTTTTACATGAAACATGGTATTACATCTTGTTGTAAGGAGGCTGAGGCAGTTAGGGCTGCACAGCCTTCCCTGTCCCTCCGAGGTTTCCCTCTTGGAACTATCTCAAGACCAAAGCACAGGCTGGACTGAACTAGGATCTCACTCATGAACTCCCTCAGGAGGCATGTGATGGTCACCATGAACTACTACACTGCCCTGAGTGACACCCCTCTTCACGGCGAGCACTGCTGCAAACGCGGCGCGGAGTAGCCAGCAGGGTGTCCTAAGCGTTGGTGGTGACAGGAGGAGGGTCCAGCTCACCTTTCTCCTTCTGAGGGATCTGCCTTTTCCCTAGCAGGTGGCGAGTACGTGTGGTGGGGGAAGGCTGGGCTGCCTAGAGCTTGCCACTTAGACCTTGTTTAATTGGTGACTGCCTTTACTGATGAGGCTGTTTGTAAGAAAGTGCCTCTCATGAGCACTGCTTTATTGCAGAAAATGTACAAATCCATCTTAGTAAAGGAACTTGGATGATAAAAAAAAAAAAGCACTACCTGAGAAAAAGCTCAAAACTGGAGTGGGGAAGAAGCAAATAATTCCTTTTCTTTCCTTTAATCAGGATCAGGTTTATGTTGGATCCAGCTCCCAACCTTGAGCATTACATTAATTTTTCTAAACATATGTTAAGCCTTTAGCTAAACTAGCTTCAAAGTAAAAGATGAAAATGCAATTTTTTTTCTGCAGAATGCTCTCGTGGAAGATGGTGTGGTAGTGCAGCACAGAGACAACGCAGAGGGTCTGACTGAAAATGTCTTTCTGGCTTGTTCCTATTTATTATTCTTGGCAGACAGTATAAATGTACTGAAAAGTAATGGAATTACCCTTGACTATGTAATTCCTTTGCTTAGTGGTCTATGGCGCTTGCCATTGTTTTAAGAATTTTTTCCACTCAAATCTTCAGTGTGATGTTCCCTTCCATGCGGTATTACAGTTGCATTGCTTTGTCATCTTCTGTCTCTTTTTCTTCCTCTTATTTTTATCTGTCCTTGTCTGTCTTGTCCTTCACTTTACCAGAAACAAAACATCCTTTGTGGCTGTAAACTCAGCATGCCAAATAGTTTGAATAACTGTAGCACTCCAAGACTGAACGTAAAACATAAAAGCGACAGTAAATTCCTTTTAATGCCATCCTATAACAAAAAGAATTCCCAGTTTAATAATTGGGGCAGTAGAATGGTTGACCTCGTTGTTTGATGCAACCGTTAGCTTGCTTGGCTTGGTTCAAAGTCTGCTTACATTCTGTGTTTAACTTTGCAGCCAGTAATTTAGTGTTAATGATGCTGCATTCATTAACATCCCAAGGAGACCTCTTTTCTTTTTCATGCTTTTCTTCATAGGGCAAATCATTCAGTTACCTGAATCTCTGGCTTAATACATGCTTATATGAAACATGGGCTGTTTTCGTGCTTTTGTTGTGCACTGGGAAGGGAAGGGCCCTGAAAGCAAACTGGTTTAGTCCTTTCTGTGGCCGCCGTTTGCATTAACGCTTCTGTAACGCACAGAGATAAATAAATAATTTGAGGTTGTCATATTAAGAATGCTAGTTAGCATTCTCCCGAAGAAGGTCCCCTGAATGTGTTGTTTCGTTATTTCCAGACATATTTCCTGCTGCAAGCTCCGAACTGCTGTTTCCTTCTTGGTGAGAGTTCTCTTCACTCGTCGTTCACACGCGCTGGTTGTTTCTTTGAGGTTGGTTGGTTGGTTGGTTGTCACTGTGGAATCTTTTTGAGCATTGGAGAGCTCACAGATTTCCCTGTGCTGCCGTTTCTGCTTAGAGATTAAAGAGCATAGATCACACGTGAGAGAAGATAAAAGAAAAAAAAAAAAAAAAAAAAGAGAAATGATATTTCAAAAAAAGACTGGACTTCAGGAACCAGGTTGAATTTGAGGCCTCACAGCACTTCCAAGATCACAGCGAAGAGATCTGCAGGGAAAATAAGGCAGCGCCGCTTTCCCGGGGCATGTGTGGTTTGTGCAGTCTGGTAACTTCCAGAATGTAACTGCATCGTCTGCTGCGTAGGGCCAAGTTCTGCCGTGTGATGCAGGTAATTTCCAGGGGCTCCAGCAAAGCTTTGTTTTATATCTGAAATAGGATTGGGGCAGGGAAAGGCAGTGTGAGTTTAGGTTAGTAATTTACGTGATACGGAAAACATACTACACACCAAGATGGGCAAGTATGGTTTGTTTTTGGGATCAAAATCTGTTCCCTCATCAGGGAAACGGGGACCCCGCTGGCATCGGGCATCCTGCTGTCAGAGGCTCGCTGTGCCCCTGGCTAAGCATGTCTACCTAGACACCAGCTGGCTGAGCTGCCAGACAGAGCCTGCTGACATGCAAATGGGGATCAGGTATTATCTGGCTGCTCCTTCTAGTTCTCTTGAGCGTGCTGGAGATGTCTGTATGGAAATCGGAGCTAGCAGCTGTCTTTAGGGATCGGAGATAAGGGCATGAAGCACTGCCGCCATTGTTTGAACGTCAGCTTCTGCTCCAGCCTGCGCCTCTGAGCTGGTGGTGATGTCAGAGGAGCCAGCTACATCTGTCGCTGTTTCAGGTCATTCATTCTTAAGGATGTCTTTCAGGGGGTGTCATCTGTAGGGAGGCTTGCAAGCCTGATGCTGCGTAAGTAATCGTGGATCACCTGCGAGCACAGGCTGGGAAGAGAGAACCTGTACGCGCAGTTTGAGGCTCCGCGCCATCGCCAGCTGGCAGTCTGCAGCTCTGCGCTGAGAATCGGGAGGTTTGGTTCCTCACGTCTCGTTAGTGCCCAGGACAGCAAAGAGCTACTGGCTGAAAAGTTTTGCTGTGTGCTGGGGGCTTGTGGAGGTTGGACAGGCAGATCTGCAGAAACTTGCTACGTGCTTCCTTTGAGGTTCTTTCCTGACAAGCATCTCGTACCTACTGACAGGTGTGAAGTCCTAAACTACCAAAGGTAACACTTTAGATGGTTCTTTGTGCATTCATGAAAGCACATTGGCCAAATTTGTTTGAATGAAGAACTGCCATCAGTTTCCTAGTTTCGTTGGAGAGCAGGAGAAGAATCACTGAAGGACAGAACTAGGGTTGACAGAATTATTCCCCAAATATTTACCCTTTAGGTTTTGGTCACACTGAAACCTACCTCATATTCAGAAGGTAGCTTGCCCACAACTTAAACTTGGTGTTAAAAGCTTCCTTTCCAAGTTACGTTCGGCACAAATAAGCAGGCTTCTGGAAATTTCTGACTTGCCTGATGATTGCCTCATCTACTGAGGAGCCACAGTGCATTTCATTCATGCAGAGTGATGCTAAGCAGGGCAGAATTTGAAATGTGCAATCTGATTTTTGAAGGACCAAGGAATCTGCATTAGTATCACACCTGCTGCTTCCTAGGCTCAAGGAGGAAGGGCTTTTGTCTTCTCCCTTAAGGCAGATTCTGAATGCTTTCCTTGTGGGTGCAGGAGAGAAGGTTTCAAAACCAAAAATACCTCTCAGTTATGATGAGTTAGTGACTGATTTTGTCTGGAAGAAGTGGGATAGTTTTTGTGTCAGGAAATCAGAAGGCATTTTGTTGGTTTGCAGGGTGGTACAAAGGAGCGCACAGACTCTGAATGGTATCTAGAGAGTGGACAAGGAGCCTCACCTACGTTTATCATCACAGCAAAAAGTTAATGGGCAAAGACAGCAGAGAATGTAGTGCTGTAGTTCCACCTCTTGGTTGGGTGGTTTTTTCTCTCCTTTTTTTCTGATATGGCAAACCTAGATCTGTTTAGTGTTTTTTGACAAAAATCTGCTCTGGCATTACGGGAGTCACCATGTCCAAGACCAGCCCGCCATGCACAGAAGACTTGCTGATGGGCTTTAAGTGCCCATTTCTGTTGGAGAAAATCACAGCAGTTTTACCTCCTGCCTTGGAAACTTCTGGTTTGAGTATCAGCTTCTTACTGGTTTGACCCAAGCAGAACAGAAGCAATTTAGGATTAGTGGACATGTTTTCCTTTCCCATCAAAAGACTCTTGGATGAGAAATGTTTATTATTTTACTTCTCTGGTCTGCATTGTCTTCACGCTTCTTGCAGACTCTGCTAGTTGCTTTTCCCTGTGACTTTGGGGAGGGGAGAGTCATCTGGCACACGTCCATAGAATTTCATTGTGGAATACAGAAATATATTGTGGCTCAAAATAAACCCATCCGTGGCTCTTGATGCTGGAAGAAAGCTTTCCAGACCCACTATGGTCTTCATTTCAGCAAAGAAAGCAGTTGTTAGTGGCAGGAGAAATTTATTCAGGAGATTGCTATTTCTGCAATTTCAGAGCTGTGCAGCTGCGTAGGGGGACTTGATAATACACTGGCCAAGGGGCTCCATCTGCTTCTAATAAAACACGTAGGGGAAAAAAATGCAAAAATGGCAGGCAGGAGCAGTTGTGTAGTACGGATTGAGAGGAGAGTCCCAGCAGTTGTCTGCTGCCAGTTTCCCCTCCCTCCCTTTCTGTCTTCATAATGAGAAGTGAGCATCTAAGGAGGGGTGAGAGATACTACACTTTTTTCCTCTCCCTTTCTCGTTTCTACTAGGAGTATGGATTGTTATTTATGCTCTGAGTGCTGTCTGAAAAATGAGCTGTGGGAAAGCGCGTTGTGCATAGCTGCAGTCCTGGGACAGCAAGCAGCAGCGGATCTCTGGAAGCCCATGCAGCATTCGGTGCAGTAGCCTCCTGCGCAGGTTCAGTCCTCTTTCTATAGATGAAACGTATACGTTAGTTGTCTGCTTCTGAACTTCTTGAGATGCCTGGTCCTAGGATATACCCAAGCAGATCACGTGGGCGTTTTAATGGAACATCTTTCACCTCTGCAGAAGTTCAAAACTGAAGTGTAATAATGTAAGGCATAAAATAGTGAGATTTTTTAGGAAGAATTTGAAACTCTTGTTTACCTTGCTTTCATATGAACGCCACAGACTGGAGGCAGCAGTGTACCAGCTGTAACTTCTTTTTAATTCATTTTTTCTAGTTTTGCAACAGAAAATCCATGATGCAACTGTGATTAGTTGTAGTGAAACCAGTCACAGATGGGATGAGAGGCAGTTGAGCCTGAACGTTTGTGGACATCCTATGTTCGCATTTTTAAGGCATTCTGATGGAATTGGGCATCTCAAACCTGTTGCTTTCGTTTGGAGCAAATTAATATTACTTTTCCATTATAGTGAATTAGCTTTGTTGTCAGTTCTTCCTTCCACATGAAGGCATCTTGAGACAGTGGAAAATGGGAACGTTAAGGTCCTCCTTTGCCCTTCCATGGCAGTTAACCTTCCGTTGTCTCACCGAGTCAAACCCCTGTCTGAATTACAGTGGAAAGTATGCTTGTCCTTGACTGCAGTGATAATGCCTTGATGTGTGTTTGTAATGGATGGTATGTGTTTATACTTGGGCTCCCAGGAGATGGATGCTTTCAAGTCTGTTACTGTCCTGAGTTTTGATTTTTGCTTAGAAATGCATGCTGTGCAAGGATTAGGTTCTTGGTATATGAAGTGTAATGTGAACAGATGATAAAATTAACAGGTGATGCTTTTGGAGAACTTAATTTCTGTTCGAGCAATTTGAAGGTTGGAACCTGTGGAAAAGAAGTGAAAGGAGAATAAGGAATGGAATGGGTGGAAACAGCCTGGAAGTTGAAGGATCTCTTCATGTTTCCTTACTCTAGAAAGGCATTCTGGCCATGCACCCTTCCCCAAACGTGAGGCAGTCCAAATGAAATACTGGTGACTTTGTCATATTGCCATTTTGGAAAAAAAGTAGCCTCCTGCTCATTTCATCACTAGTAAACTTGTGATCTAGAATCCAAGGTTTCATTAGACAAATGAAGCATAACAGGCAGAAGCTTAACTACTGAAACAAGTCATTTGGGGAGCAGAGAGTATTTCGGAAGTGCTCCAGTGTCCTTTTAGTACAAGGAGCAGTCCAGGCCTCCTGCCAGGTTGAAATTTGCAGGTGTAATTGAATGAAACCCTGATGCACAGAGGTGAGGGCAGCTGCTGGTGGTTGCATGGCAGTAACACTGAAAGAAACCCAGGAGCCCACCCAAGTAATAACTGCATATTAACTTCAAGTACCGTACAGCTTTACATCGTGCAGATATTTAAGGAAATGTTTTAGTGTCTTTACTTACAGTCTGTGTTGTTATCAACTCAGAGCCTAGTTTGCAAGGACTTGGAAGTGTGCTGGTATAATGGTGAATGAGGTTGCTTTGTAATACAGGCAGCAAGTCAGTCCGGCTGCAGTGTCTGTGCGTTATGAATGGCTGAATTGTAGGCACAAGGAAATTGGGTTTAAATCCATTGAAATAAGGGCGGTTTCTTTTTCTGTCGTGCAGTATCCGAATGGCATAATCTGTGAGCTGGTGGCTTCTGTGTGCGAAGTGAAATGGAAGCAAGGCTGCTGTTGTCAGAGTGATTTACGACATGTTGCTCAGGTGTCGCAGTGTCTGAAGGAATTAGGAATGTGCCTGACAAACAGTTGGCTGAGGCACCGTCCGCATAAAAAAAAAGAGCAGTACTGGGAAGCAGAGCAGCCATTTGTGAAACTGGTATGAAATGTTCCCCTCTCAGATGGAAGTGTTTGCTCGTTTCTAGTAACCAAGGTCATGTGCAGTTTTGGATTTGTTGGGGTATTCCCTGCGTGTCGTGTGCCCCCCCCCCCCCCCCCCCCCCCTTTTGGCTCAGAAGTACACAGGTAATCGCCGATTGCAGCCTAGGAACCAAATTACTGTACCTTTGTACATTAGATCCAGATTAATAATAAACAGGATTAATAATGTGGCTGAAATAAGCTATTCCTGACAGATTTTGCCTTTACTCCCTCTTAGATCCTTCAGAGGAGGCGATAAGCACAGTGGTGCTTTCTGACCTTAAAATCCATGGGTTTAGGAGGAAAAAAACCCCATCTATATATAATCTTTCTAGGTATAATCCAAGAAATGAATACGAGTCCTAGTTTTCATGGGCAGTGACAAAATATTATTTCACGTGCTTGGTGGGCAATACGAGAGGAAGATGCCTTTTCCATGGGAATTTTTTTCTCGATACGTGTTATTTGCACTGATCCTTTTTAAATACTTTCCTGCCAAGTCTCTGAAAACCTGTTCTTTTATGATTTGCACAAAACAAAAACACCGCGCAGGAAATCCAAAATAGCAAATTGTGGTGCAAAGCTCGATGAGTTGAATTCTGATCTGCTGATTTGGAGCACTGTACATTGCATGCTCTTCAGGCGAACGTTGCCATGGCTCTCTTTGTTGCAGCAGGGTCTGCGGAGCT
Source organism: Falco punctatus (assembly GCF_963210335.1). Lineage (NCBI taxonomy): Eukaryota > Metazoa > Chordata > Aves > Falconiformes > Falconidae > Falco > Falco punctatus. The sequence continues at coordinate 1,770,712 of NC_137596.1, read as the reverse complement.
GGCAGCATCCTGCCAATTGTACCAGGGTGCACTGTGATGCGAGGGACTAGTTTTAAAAGAGGAAGGCCCAGACGCTTTTAGTTAGTGTTACTTGCAAGCTGTAAGGAGTGCATCGCGCATAGAATCATGGAGTCATTTAGGTTGGAAAAGACCTTTGAGATCATCAGCTCCAACCGCTAACCCAGCCCTGCCAAGCCCACCACTAACCCGTGTCCCTAAGCGCCACGTCTACGGGGTTTTTAAGCACCTCCAGGGATGGCGATTCCACCGCCTCCCTGGGCAGCCTGTTCCAATGCTTGACCACCCTTTCAATGCAGGATTTTTTCCTAATATCCAAGCTAAACCTCCCCTGGTGTAACTTGAGGCTGGTTCCTCTTGTCCTATCGCTTTTGTCTGGGAGGGGAGACCTACCACCACCTGCCCACCACACAGCTGCAGCAGTAGACATGAGGGGTGAGAGACATTTATTATAGCTTAAGAGCTTTGTTAAAGGAAGTCATCATCACCTCCAGCACATGTTATTGGGATGGACTGCGATTGATTCTTTTTTTTTTTTTTTTTTTTTTTGTGTGTGTACTGTCTCAGTAACAAAATGGATGCGAACTTACCATAAGGAATGTCCAGTTCACTGCCTTTGTTGCCGCTGAAGAATTTCTGGGGCATTGCTCATCCCGTCAAGATTTTCTTCTACAATGTGGATCTGCTCTTTCTGCTTTCTAGCTCCTTTCTGGCCTTCCCTTGCCCTGCAGGTTTCCTCAGCCTTACCGTGCTCGGCTCGCAGCCTGCCCCTGCCTGTGCTGCAGGTTACACGCTCCCTCTCCTGGCTTGCTCAGGATGGTGCTGTGCAAGGCTGGCGGCACTTCTCGTTGGCAGCAGTGCTGAGGGGGAGGTCAGCCAGCCAGGCAGTGATGCAGTTTCCATCCCACGCTGGCAGCCCACTGACCAGCACGCTGCGTTTCAGTAGTGGATGAGCTGTAGTAGATGTAACGCTACACTCCTGGTAGAGATTTTGTGTTTGTTTTAAAATGAAAACCAGCTAATTGCATTTACCTTTTACTGGTCATTCAAACAAATAAACTAAGTAGGTTCCCCTCCCCTTAATTTCTCCTTGGAAGGAAAATGTTTAAATCATTTCTTTGTTTTCTGCTAAAATAATTTCTGGTGTCCGCAATGAAATGCATTTTATGTGCTCTGTGTTTCTGAAGAGTTCGTTGTTCAGCCCTTACTGATGTACGCAGGTAGTGGAGACACTCATTCAGCAGTTCCCAGTGGGAGGCAGCTGCTGCCCAGTTAACCTTACACATAGTAGAGAACGGAGTAAAATAGATTCTCTGCAGGGATGCCAGCCATTGCTGCTTAGACCTGAAAATTCATAATGATGGTAATACTTCTAATCAGAACAATAAAAGATGTGGACTGTTCTGCACTCCCTTTTGTTCTTGGTTCAGATAGATTGCTGTCAGTGTTTAAAAACATCCAACTACCAAGTTGTAGCCCTATGAGCTGAGCCTTTTTTTTGTGCCACTCCGCAAATTGTGCTGCATTACTTAAGGGTGAAACATGCAAGCTGTAGTTAACCAGTCCTCACAACCTTCTCCAAAGATTATGTTTGTTCTCAGTTATTCTTAAGGTATTTATTTGATTGGTCAGTAAATTGGGGACCCCCAATGTGTGTGACTGCAGACTTTATACCTTTATCTGATGCAGTTATTTTACTTGTCTCCTATCAGATGAGGTGCTCAGCCGGGTGAATCATCGGTCTGTCTTGATAGGGCGGTTTGTTTGACGACAAGTTTTCTTAGGGAAGAGGTGGGTTGGAGCGCTTAATGAAGTAGTGATTAATGCATGTCCATCTGCACTCAGGAATGTATTTGTCATACCCAGGTTTGTTGGTTTTGTTTGTTTCTTTGGGATTGGTTTGGAGAGCTGCATGTTCATTGCTTTTGTGGAAGCTGAAATGAAATGAACATCGTCTGCCTGTGTCCTGCACAGCTGGAATTGCTGAGGTCTCTTGCTCCCTTCTGGATTCCAAAGCAGTGACCATGAAAACTCACTGGCATCCTGGTTAAGTTAGCATGGCAAAACCCATGCTTAGCTCTTCTTGCTACCCTGAAAGATGGATGAGGAGATTGAAATTTAGGACTGTGTGAATCTTTACGGGAATGTAAGGGAAAATAATGAAGCTCGTGTAAGGATAAGCTGAATTTTTTTAATCCCTTGTCATTTTGAAGTATAGATAAAGGAGTGAGTTTAGTGGACGTGAGTAGGAGATGGCACTTACAGACATGCCAGTCTTGTCAGAAGCAGCTTACAAGTGATAAACATTGTTGATGGAAGCCTTTGGACCTGAACTGTGGTTTTTTGGGGGATGAGAAAAGGACCTTGCAAATAATCAAAGGACTGTGGGTGTTGAGGAACATGCCTTGTTCCATTTCCAGGTGGAAATTGTTGGAAACAAGGTGTTCCAGTTTTATGCATGCTCTTAAGCACATCCAGAACCTTTTGCTAAGGCTAGTAAGTCTTCATACTGCCTGTCTTCATATGTGTGTTGATGAAAGCCTGACTACATTTTGTTGACTGGCAACGTTGTGTTGTACCAATGTCAGTTTGTAGTGTCCTACTCGAGTTCCTCAAGGACCAGGATTGCAACGCTCAGGGAGGATGCTGCTTACCGAGTTTGATCTTCACATGTGGTGCTTGCATTGCATTGGTCTGAGTCTCTGACAAATATATCTGCTTTAGCTTGTAACAGAAGGCAAGTCTTTTAACTTTAAAATAGGCTTACTCTTGCTTGGTTTAAATTGACTAAAAAGAATTAAGGTTTTTGATGATTCCCAATTTCACCTCCAACAATTAGCGCAAAAAACTTAGGTGTAAAATATAGCCATCAGTGTAGGATCCTTAGCAGAGAACTTTTTTGGGTATTACAGTGGTGCAGGACAGCCCTCTGGGGCAAGATCCTCGCCTACCCTTTGCAGTCAACATCTAGCAAGGTTATTTGTTGATGTGGTAGGCCAGAAGGCTTGCTCGTGCTAGGGTTAGACTACGGTGGGATAATAGCTCCTGCACAAAGATCTCCCAGGCTCGTTTGAGTTATTTATCCCACATAGTTTCAGTGGTAGAGTGATTGCTTCCTTATGTTTATCTATCCTCACAGCTCCCTCCATGAGATAGGTCCCTTCTCTCCTTGCACATCACACATGGAGGCGCGTAGGTCATACACATAGTTTCCGGGTGGGGAGTAGAAACTTCTTGGACCCTAGGACCTGGCCTTGTTGCAGGAGCCACCTGGGTGTGCTAACTGCTGCTGCTGCGGCTCTCAGAGCAGGTGGGTGATGGGGGTTAGTGGCCACCTCTGGCAGCTTTATCGTATCCATTTAGTTTTTATGTAGTACACCATCCTGAAAGCTTTCTGAGAGGCTGTTAACACCCTTCATCACTAAAGTCTCTGGAGGGCTCTTGGACCTCGTTGCTTGGCTGTTTCTCAGTCTGAAGGGAATACAAGAAATGTATGGGCAGAGACTGACCTGCGTTAATTTTTGACTCCTGTTGATGGTGATTATTTGCATAGCTGTAGATCTGGGTAAGGTAGGAAGTGTGGTACTGGGACTTCGGCTGTAAAAACAAACATTGGCTCTTGATGATGGAGATAAAAGGCAGGATACTGCGTGTGGGAGATAAAGACACTTGCACATCTCACTGTTCCCTAGGGACTTCTTATAGCAAATAATAATGGTAACAACGATTCTGAAAGGGGGTGTAGTGGTACATTTTCTTTTGCCATTTTTAATAATGGCAATACAATGATGCTTAGGTTTATTCTTTCAGCAAGCCTCTACATTGATTACTTTGCATGTGTCTGGGCTTTTTTTTTCCAGTTTGAGGACATTTCCGTTCTTGTACTCTCAGAGGACATCCGTTTGACATTTTCTGTTCTGCTGTTATGTATTCTATGACAGTGGTGTTTTCCTTACGCTATTATTTCATGCCCTGGAAAGCAGAAGGGGGTGTGGAAGGAGAGGTGTTCAACAGGAATCCTCAGGTAGCCCAAAGGTTTTCGCCCTTGGAGGCCACTTCAGCAGAGCGTTCTGCTTCAGCCCCCCGCCCTGCTTTCTCTGGGTGTGTGGTGCCTGTGCTACAGTCGCAAGACAGGGGTTGTAAGTAGTAGCAAAATGTGGTAAACGTACCTACCTCAGACCTGGTAGCTGCTGTGTGCAAGGTGTATGTGACAAAGATATAAAGGTTGTCCCCAGTTACATTGTAAACAAGCAAAACAAGCCGAAAAGAGACGGCACAGTCCCCATTTTAAGTCAGAGAGTTGAAACAGATTGAAAGTGAGATGGTGAAGTCTGTAGCGCACCGACATCTGGTTGATGTCAGTAAGGTGTGGTGAAGAGTTCACCTGGCTGTGAGTGGCTCAGGGGTGCACAGGCGGAGATGGGAAAGCATCGGGATCAACCCAGAGGTTTTGGTGTGCTCCCCAGAGCGTGGGACAGGAGATCCATCCTAGGACTGCAAGGCAGCTTGTTACCATACACTCACAGAACTGCGGTGCTAGTAATTCTCCACTCGATGGTGGTCAGAAATACCTTTCTTGTGTCTCTTTCATCTCTGGTTACAAAGTATGGGGTGAATGTTATATTTTTGTTATTGCCTACAGAACTCTGAAAGGCTGATGGCACTTGGCTGGTCACCGGCCCTGCCAAGAGGCATTAGCAATCACAGGTATGACTGCTGGTGATGCCAAGTTTTGAAGAAAAAGAGCAAACTGGGAGAATTTGCTTTATAAGACTGACCCAGGAGTTGACCTTGGTCGGAGAAGTAGTATTAAAGATCAGATAAACAGAAATGAATTCTTCTCTTGGAATTAATTCAGTTGGTGTTTTCTTCCTTGAGCTGACTGAGCAGACAAGGGCATAGGTTCTGTTAAAAATTCTTATAGCTAAATGTCAGCGGGTTCAAAGTGTCATCTCTGGTTGCCCTCCAGAAGACCTCCTGAAAAGCACTATTTTAACACATTAGTGGTAAACAGTATTTTATTCATGTCAGCATTGAAGTTTTATAGTCTAAGAGCATCTTGCTTGTGTTCTGTATTCCAGGGCTATCTGCATTAATATTCCTTCTCATTTTTGATGATAAAAAGCATAGTTCTGACAGAGAGGGGCAGGGAAGGTTAGTTGAGGTGGGAAACCATTATGTTAAGAGAAACATTTTAATTTGCTTTTTGGCTTTAAGGGTTAGTTAGATCCTCAGGTGTCACAGAAGAATTGAATTGGAAGTGTTCTTTCAGTTGTCTGAAGTTGTTAACATTCATTGATCAAATGATCGATAAAACCAAATCAACATACTGATATTTTTTTTTTTCTTTTCTTTCCTTTTGTTCTTTTACAAGAGAAAAATATATATATGTATTCAACAAGCATCTCTAGATTTTGGAACTTCCTAGGCTTCTTAGCAGAAGTTATGCCAGTGAGTGCTTGATAGAATTAAGGAAATTAATATATACAAGGGAGCTTTAAAAGGCAGATAAATCCTCAGGCTACAGGGTATGCTCCAGCCTCGGCCATTAGTAAATAGGGGTCAGGTGGAGCCTGCCCCTGGGTATACGTTATCCTGGGGATTAACCTGGCCTACTTCTGTACTGACCATCGTTCTAGACCAGCTATTGCACCTGACTCATCCGCGTTACGGAGAGCACAAGGGCCACAATTACAGACCCGGGTACCGTTGTGGTGAGTGCTCTTTAAATCACAAACAAAACAACAGTCCCTCCCCTAAAGAGCTTAGCTGCAATTCCAGTCTGTGTAATCCCTTGTGACAGTTCCTGTTTTCCTATTTAGGGAACACATCTCAATAAAAAAGATCTGAATTTTTGAAGTGCAGAGCAGGCATCAAGCATCTCTTGACATGAGGTGTTCAGTGCTGAATACTGGGCCGCTTTGTAAATGCGAATAAGGATTTGGGGTTTGAGATTTTTCACTGAACCTGAAGGAGAAAAGCTTCTTTTGAGAAATCCTGCCTATGACCCTTAATTTAAGCCCCAACATTCTGAAAATTGTGGCTACCACTCTAGTATAGTAGCTCTTTACAATTAATCATATTACTGCTAATTCCAAAATTTTGCCATCAGACTGGGCAGCAATATAGCTGGGAGCCAAGTGAATTTTCACCGGTACCAAAACGTACCTGAGAACTGTTCTTGTTTTTCCTGCAAGACATAGCTTTTTTAAAAAAAAACAAACATTGTATCTTACAAAAGCTAGAGGCTGGCTTCTAACTGTCTTTGTTCGGATGGAGCGATCAGCCACTAAATAAAACTGTAAGCCAGCTTTGTTAAGAACACCGCGGGCCTCTTGCATTATTGCAGTAATCGAGACACTTGCAGACTCGCTGCTCCTGCTGGTTTTATTACACCGAGGAGATAAAGTTTAAGCAAGGTAGAGCCATTCCCTGGTCAAAATCGATGAAGAAGGAGGGTAAGTGACGGACATTACCATGGAAACAAACGCTGCATCCTAGAAAAAACTTGGAGTGGTACAGGGGATAACAGTAGCCTGCTTCAGTGGGGGGAATGGGCAGAGAAGCATATTGGTGTTGTGCTGGAGTGTTCTGCAGAACGGGGGGGACGTCATTGCTTGTAACAGGCAGGGAACTTCACAGGGCAAATTGTTCAGGTATTACCCCCCTGCGAAGAGAGGCTTTGGAGGAGACGCAGGGAGATAGAACAAAAAAATTGAGTGCAGCTGAGTGCAAAGCTAGAAGAAAATAAAAGTGATGGATTAATGCGTGTGGCCTGACCAGGCTGATTTTGCTTCCCTAGGATTATGGATTTGTGCTTACATTTTGATCAGTAACTCTGGTAGAGTTGCAGTGGGTTTAGCACAGATTAGATAGTCCTCTTCTATAAAGCCTTTCTGGTTTAATACAAGGCTGCCTCTTTGTAATCTTGGTGATTAGCTATGGTTTAGGCTGAGTTCTCGTAATTTACAACCTTCACCTGTTATTTTCCCTCCCATGAAAACTGCTGTGCTAGAGGGTTCCTTTTTTATGCGTTACTTTGTGTGCAGTGTACATTATACATGCTGAACATTTGATGCCTGAAGCCACTACTCTGACATGAGTCATTCTGACTCCCCCCCCGAGAGATCAGTGTAGCAAAGATATAAATCAGAGTACAGTACTAAATGAGTAAAGTTAACAAACTCTTACACATATTTGTGCCTAATGTGTTAGGGTCTGCGTAGAGGAGTTGCACAGCAGGATCAGAAGATGAATCCGTATGTATGTGCAACTTTTTATTTTGTTTTTGTTTCAGAGGGCTGTTACAAAAGCACTGTCGTGAGAAGCAGCGGGCAACAGCAGCAGGAGTCTGGTTCCCCATTATCCTGTATTTTCCCACGCAGGGAGAGGTGTGAAAATCCAGTTGCATTGAGAGTGTGTGGAAGGTTCTCTTGATGCTTGCGAGGAGTAAATTACCACGGGGGAGAAGAGCATACAGGATGAGAGAATCAGACCATATCATTACGATCTCTTGGTTCGAGGGCTGTTTGGACACCTGTCTGCCTGGAAAATGTTTGTCCGTAAAGGTTTGAGTCTAGCAAATCCTAGATGCACCTGCTTACAACAGTGATCTGAAAGCTGCTCAGCAGCAGCTCTGCAAACTCAGCTAAGACTTGACTGAGAAGCCAAGAAACACCTTTAAGTCAGCAGGATTTTCCTTTATAAGGTTCATGGAAGCGTGTAGCTGATAGCTGTAGCTTTGCTTTGGAGCTGCCTGCGTACTTTCACTCCCTCCCTTTCTTCCTCTTGGACTCACGGCTTAAGGTGACCTGTATTTTAATACAGTTTAAGGTGTCTATAAAAAGTCTGGGGACAGACATTTTAGCAGGGCTTGTAGTGATAGGAAAAGGGGTAATGTTTTTTAAACTAAAAGAGCATACATTCAGACTAGATATAAGGAATGAATATATTATGATGAGGGCAGTAAAACACTGGAGCAGGTTGCCCAGAGAGATGGCAGATGCCCTGTCCCTGGAAACATTCAAGGTCAGACTGGGGGGGGCTTTGAGCAACCTGGTCTAGCTGAAGATACCCCTGCTCACTGGGGAGGTGGGGGTGTGTGTGGACTAGATGACCTTTAAAGGTCTCTTCCAACCCAAACCATTCTATGATTCTAGAATTCTGTGATACTTGTTTTATTTATTTTTCCCCCTCACAGAAGATATGAACAGCCAGACCTCCAGCCCTCAGACTTCTCAGGTTTTATCACTTTACACGTACCGCAGATAGCTTGTGTAATGCGAAGGGTGTGGGTTTTAGGGAAAAAAATCCAGGTCAGGGTCTTAAATCTTAACAGCTGGTTTTGAGTCCAATTCCTCTTACAGGGACTGTTCCTCACAGTCCAGACTGTGGAGATGCCAGCCCACAGCTGTCACACCATGTGCGTTTCCTCTGATGGAGATCCAGATACCGGCCAGCGTAGCTGTCCTTGGCCTGTCTCTTTCCTGTATTTGGGATGGGAGTAGTAAAAGGAAAGCAATTTTTAAACTAAAAATGCTTTGCACTTGTGACATTGTACGGCTGGGCGTGTGCTGCCGTGCTCCAGGGTTAATTAGGGTGGCCTCTGGGTGTAGTAGCTTCTTCATTCTGATGGCCTCTGGGAAGCAGAAGGGTAACTGGAGTTCAGTGTTTGCCAGCCACCACCCTGCTGTTAAATCTGGGGTCTTCATACCAGTATTACAGAAAGCAAGAAAGACTCCTGACAGAGGCGGAGGGAAGGATTCTCTCTGCTCGGTCTGTCCTTCACATTTCAGAAGAAATGGGAGAGTTCTAGCCTTAGAATTTTGGACTGTGTTGCATATTGCACTTGCTACAGAGACAGAAGGATCCATTCTCTAATAATGGAGAAGATGGAGCTTGCCATCAGCCTATCTCTGTGTGTACAAGAATAAATTGTTCAGGATGCTACTGTTAACTGTTTAAACTCGTTTTTTCTTCCTCTAGCGTTCCACATCCTCCCCCAGTAAAACAGTAAACAAACTACCTGGATCTTAACCAGTCAATGTTGAAACATTTTCATTCTGTCTTTCTTCTACCAAGGAGCAATTTTAAATGCAAATGACTCATGTCCTAGATCCTGGAGTTAATCTGTATACAGTGCTTTTTTGTGACACAGCTTCTTTGTTTTGGGATGGAAAACTTAAATGACGTGCCTATCAAGGAAAAAAAGCATTTTTTTCCTCAATGTTGTAGTTAATTTCAAGAGATCAACTTAGTCCTATTTGTAAGCCTTTGAGAAAGATTCACACTGGAGATGGTGTCATCTACTAGTAGAAATCCATTTTCTCAGGCCAGATATGATGTGTCTCTGCTTCTGCTATTTGATAATTGGTGACCGTTACCTGCTGTTGGCATTCATATAAGACTAGATAGTGTGTATCTGAGCTTGTGACAGTGTTTGTTTTTTTTTTAAAAAGTAGTAAAGGTGAGAAATCTTATTCCTGCCCATTGCTCGTGTAATGTTACCAAGTCTGGGGATGGGTTGCAGGAGAAGCTGGAATGTGAGATGAAGAGCTCTGCTTTATCCCACCTGACTCTGTGCTTACAACACACAGAAGGCATTAAAAATTGAAGGGGCTGTTTGGTCTGGTAATGAATAGACATGAAAAGAACAACCCACGTCTCTCTCATTCCCAAAGCTGATGTTATTGCAAGGAGTGCCTTGCTTGTAATGACAGAGAGAGATTCATTCCTGAGCTCTGCTGGTTCTCTTAATTTTTGAAGCACAAATGTTCAGCTAAAATGTTCTTTGTCTGACTTGCATAACTTTTCTCTTCTGAATCTCTGCAACTCATAACAGGACTGGAGGCAAGGACTGTAGATACCCAAGGAGAAGAGCAGCAGCATTCATCCAAAGTAACTGGCTGATGAGGCTCGCTATAAACCCTTTAAGAGATGCCACTGTCGCAGTAAAAATCCAACTAGACGCTGTGTGTTTTTTAAAGCTGAGGTAACTGTGGAAAAGACTCCAGGCTACCCAGAGCTGTGCCCTGTCTTTAAACATGAATTAAGTTTCTTATATTTGCTATGGTGAATTCTTGCTAGGTTTCCAGGAGACTTCCCAGAGGACAATAGATGAAGCATTTTCTCGCCTTCTGGCAATTTGGTTACTGTTTATCCTGTCAGTCGCAGCTGATGCTATAAGCCATTTAGATACACCAAGGGGACGGGGGGCAGGTTTGGTTGGGTTTATACTCTTTTTGTTTCTTCCCTGGGATCACCCCTTTTTGAGCTGCTTAGCTGTAAATGATGTCTGTGTTTGAGTTTGTCTGAACTATGCCTCTTCTATCTGTCTTAGTGCCTGAATGAGGAGGGCCACTGATTTATTGCCTCTAACTTGACATTAGTCTGATAACTACATAGTTAAAATAGTAATGCAGCAGCGGAGATGAGAGGCAGTAAACAAGCTCATCTCACTCTTGGCCTGAAGGCGTTTTTTGTTCCTGTGCTTGTTGAGCAAATAGGCCAGCGTATTAGCATGTTATTCTTCCTAATGTTTTGGGCTTCTGTTTTCATTATATTAATGCTTTAGGTTTTATTCAAGGGAAAGATGTCTTAATGATGCTAATAGTCCTAATGATTTTCTGAAATTATGGAGGTTCTATCAATGTGGTAGTTGCAAAAGGGCTTCCAGTTAGCACACTAAGTGTTATCACAGCCTACCCACAAATTACGGTGGTATTTCCAGAGGCACTAGCATATTTAGCAAGTCATCAAATTCCCAGAAGCATCTTGCAGTCTGCCATGTGACGGTCCTTGGGCTCTAAGTTGCCTCGGCCGGCTTTGTTCACCGTCATTGAAGGCTTGGACAAAAAAATCAGTCATGAGGATTTCCAGGTGTGGTCAGTGGTGCGGCTGGCACCGAGGGTAGTACTGCAGCTTCCACTCGTGTGGCAGTGAGGTGCTGTAACCAAAGGAGCTAAAAAAAAACCCCAAATCTGGACTGCTTGGGTGTCCCAGCTTCCGAGCAGTTGTGCTGTGCCTCCAGTCCCGTCAGTTTAGTGTTCCCATTACTTCCATCATTTGCGTGGGCCATTTGTCTCCAGACAGGAAGAACCAGTGAAGAAACTGGGAACTGGCGTTGTACAAGGAGGCCACGTGCCATGGGGCTTGGCGTAGCTCTTGAAAGTGTTTTATACTTTGATTTTTGTCACCAGCTTACTTCACTATTTCAAAGCTGCCAGCCCTGTTAGAGTTGCTTCTAGTTTTATGCAGTTGCTAGGAGTGCTAAAAGCTTGTTTTCCAAGTTGAAAAGTGAGGAAAATAGATAAAGTAATGCCTAGAAATGTCCAGTGGTGATTCCAGTGTGCCTCTGCAGTTCGATCCTACAGTGTCAGGCTTTTTCTGTGCAGAATGCACATTTGTTAATTCCTCCCCTGTAAAACTCATCTGATATTAATGTGATGTTTCCTTATAAATGCAAACACATTTTCTTGCTCTTTTGCTCCTACGCCTTCTACTCTTCCAATGTGGTTTTATATTGTGAAGCAACCTTCCCATGTTTTTAATGTAAAGGCAAGTCGTTAAGTTTCTTTTCCACCAAATATAATGAGGAAAAATGGGACTGTTTAATGTTGCAATATTAGGTTGTAAGGCAACGTTGATAATTCCCATTTACTGCAGAGGAGCTGGCTTATGAGTCAGTGGTACTTGTGCTTGCTTTTTATCTGTGTGTAGCTTTGGGACCCTGCTAGCTATCAGCATATTTCTGCTCGTTGTGTCATTTATAAATGATGAGGAATTGCATTTTGGAAACTGTGTTCTGTGAGTGTTATCTGGCCAAAGTCAGTTCATTAGCAGCTGCAAGCCAGCTTGGCTACTTCACTTGCAAATCCTCATTTGACTGATGGTTGAACAAGATCTCCAGCGGGAACGTTACGGGTCGGTCCTTCTGGCAAGAGAAACACCAAGGCTTAGCATGCTCTGCACAGTTCTCTTGGCTGCTCTCATGCGTTCCCTCGGCTTTGGCATTCAGCAATGAAAAAGCTCCCAAGGCACTCTCGCTCTCCCAGGAAACCAAAGTTTCCACCGGTAACGTTACGCTGATTTACTTGCCTTCCTTCGTGGTACAGGTCCAAACTGATCGTACGCCAAGATTCTGCCAGGGTGAATTTTTATAGCCAAGTTACAAATCCTGGAGACTACGAGTTTATAAAATAGATGCTGACACAGCACATCCCAGACAGCAAGAACGCTTTTACGCATGTAGAAAGTGCTTTGGATTACAAATGTGCATCTATGGACTTTATGGGGTGCGAGCCAGATCGAGTCCTGGTGCAGCATTGCTGACTTTGCTCATGTTACACTTGTGCTCCCTTTGGCCCTCCGGCACTGTGCAAGGCTTGGCTGCTGTCTTTCTCTTGAAATAGCATGCGATCTTTCATATCCTACTCCTATTTTCTTAGGGCTGGCTTTGATTATGTTCTGTATAACCAGAACCTAAGGCGGGCCTGGTAGGACTTGAAGTGTCCTCCTCACTCGGGTAAGTAAAGCAGTTTGAGCAGAAGGACCTGCATTCTCTCATTTTTTTTCAAGACGAAAATGGTCTGTTTTGGCATGAACCGGTACAGGCAGCTAATAGGCTTTTTAATTCCGTGTTGTGCAAAATCAGTGATCCCATGTGACTCCTGAGTACGGTCTTTGGCGACCTGAGGGAGCTGAGTCTATTAAGTCATGCTGGGTTTGAATATGAAGTGCCAGGTCACTGCATAATGTCTCAGTCCATTGATGGGGCGTTTGGATGAAATGAGGTCGGTTAAAATATTGAGATGAATAGTAACTAAAAGCGAGAGCTTCTTACCTTAATCTGTGGTTAAAAAAAAAAACATAAAAAAAAAAAAAGCATGTTCAGGCATAGTATTCAGTGAAGAAACCTTCCCGCATAAATTCTTGCAGCATATGTAGTTCTGTGGCGGTCGTGAGATCCTGACTTCGGTTCATGATTTTGTGATGGGAACAGTGTGGGGCTGCAAGTTAGTGCTCTCCTGTGTGGGCAAACAGGACTAGTTTGTTCGTTGGCAGATGGTTAGCCAGGTGGGGGTTGCTGTTGGAGAGCCGACGACTGCTTTGGAAGAGAGAAACCAAGAAGTGTTGTGAATTCGTGTACGGGGGATCAGTTCCCAGCCCAGAACCGCGAAGGGCCCGCAGCCCGCACCAGCCCGGTCCCGAGGGGGTCGGTTGAGAGGCCCTGGTAGGTGAGGCGGTCAGCTGGCCGCCCGCACGGCCCGGCGAGGAGCGGGAAGGCTCGGAGCGCGTGGGGTTAAGCGAAGGAGCCTGCCGCGTGCTGCACCGACTGCTGGGTGTCCCAGTAAAAAAGGAAAACTGGCATGATAGGTCAGGGGAACAGCTGCTGGATTATCTGGAAAACTGACTGCTGACCATTGAAGAACAGAGTTAAATGATCAGAAGCGATAGATCATTTTCTAATAAGTATTACTGTAAGCTCCGTTTCAGCAGCTGCTTATCTGTAGGAGGTGGCATTGAACATTACTTTTCCTGTCCTCTGGTAAAAGGAGACATTAAAGTATGCAGGCCCCGGTGGTTAGCTTGATGTTTTATTACCTCTTAAGCACAAAACACTGACATCTCGGCATGAGAGGGGTGAACGGTGGCAAAGCCTGTTACACAAACCCTTCATTTAAAACTACAGCTGCGACCAGCGTTGAAAGTAGTGGTGGAGTCAGTAATTCAGCATTTCTGTACCTCTGAAAGCATTTAATGAAACACTCCAGCTTACATGTTTCCGTAATTTATATGAGTAATTAGAAGTCTAAAGGATATTGTAGTAAGGAAATTAAACCTTAGAAAAAGCCTTCAATCCGAGGTGCTGCTTGGCTAAGAAGGCTACATTGCGACAAATGGAGCACTTGAAAAATACATTTATATTGTCGGCAGGTCGGAGCTGGGCAGCTGACAGGTTGCGTCCTTTTCTGTCCGGCAAGTGACAAGGAAGGCAGGGAGAAGGCGCAGGAGGGAGCAGGTAAAGGAAACATTCCTGTTGTGTTCAGCAGCGAAAAGAAAAGAACGGCCGTCTCGCATCTCCTTGGCTGTTATGTCAGCTCTGACTTGGTGAGGGGGATGTCCCGCTGGCAGGGGCTGTTGAGAGAAACTGTATTCCAGATGCAAAGAAGATTCCGAAAACATGTCAACAGAGAGGCCAGATGTTCAGGTCACTCAGCGCAAGCTGTGCAGGTTCCCGAATGTGGCATGAAGAACAGAGCCACGTTAATCAAGGCTCCTCCGAAACCAGCCACCCTCAACGAGAGGGGCAGGTGGAGCATCAGATTCTTGCATATCACTGACGTTCAGAATGTTTTCAGCTCTCCACCCTAAAGGTTTGTTGGCTTTGTTGAGTGGTAGCAGCTGGTGAGGTCCTGTGGCCTGATCTGTTGTTTAAGTGGAAAGCATTGTAAAATGTCCCGAGTCTTGCTGCTGCTGCTGTAGTTACTCGCCCTTGACTAGATTGTTTGCAAACACTGTGTTAGACTCTGCCATCCATCACCTGCAGCTTGTGCGGTTCCTGTAGCATTTTGCCCTGATGCTGGAAAGCAGCTGCACTCAAAAATTACGTTTCACTTAAGAGCATGAGACCTACGAACTGATTTGATTATTATTGTCTGTAGTGTCGTCCACAGAACAACACTTTTGATGAGCGTATTCTCAAAGTAGCTTGCAAAACATAGTGAAAGGGCTCCAACTGGATGTTTTCATTGTGAAATCGTGTGCAGTGCCACCAGTGCTCTGCCTGGCTTCTTGATGGAGGCATGTGTTTGGTCTTTACAGTTTGGCAACAGGAGAGAAATTTTGTCAACTTGCTTTTCACAGGCATGGTTTAGTTTCTGTTTTAAATATGTTGCCTAATCTAACTGTCAGTTTCTGTAAAGCAAAAAAAAAAAAAAAACCCAACCCAGAAAACACTCTTGACACTGCTCTGAAATAAAAACTGCGAGAATATACAGAACAGTATGTGGTGAACAGTGCATGCTTGAATGTCAGGCAAATACAGCCCTGTTGTTTGTCTTGACCTACATCGTAATCACACAATAAGAAGAAACTGTTTTTTGTTGATCACCAAAATCAATAATAGTGTGAGATTTTTATTTTTTTTAAACTCAGCTGACGAGGAAAGGCTATTTGGATCCAAAATGCTGCTGTCTCTGTTCTTTTCCAAATGATGCGGATGGTGTAGCTCTCCTGATCCTGCCTGAAGATGGGACCAGGAGAAAGGGAGCAGCCAGATGACCAGTTGTCATTGCTTCAGTTCAGCGGTGAACTAACTTCAGATAAAAACTTTTGTGTTTCTCGTGTTGTTGGTTAACAGTCGGTACGTGTTTCTACAAAGAATGGGACATACGACAACCGTTGCTGCCTACGTAGAATATATTGCTATACCTAACACCCCAGAGCCGTGCTCCTTTGGTGTCCTTGCAGTGGAAAATCCTTTGTACACTCTACAGAAAGTGCAGGAGGCAGGAGCGGACAGTCGCTTCTGTCCTAAAATTCCAGGAAGTTGCAGCTTTTTCATTAGGAGCACAAACCTGACGAATCTTTCTGCTGTTTTCTCGTCGTCTTCCATGTGTTGTCATGCTGCCTTTCCTCTGGAAGCGCGTAAAACACTGAACCAAGGTATGAGCCCTGGAAAGTGCTTGTTGCTGAAAGCTAAATGCTTGTAGAGGGCAAGTGACAGGATTATCGGGGATAATCACATAGCCAGAGTTATTTTTCTGTTTTGTAGTTACAGAGAGCTGAAGTATGAAGAATTCCTAGGGGCTGTACTGATTGCTGTGGTGGCTGATCTTAATGTCCATTGCCCCTAACAAAACAGCTTGCTGGCAACCATTTCCAAGACTTTATGATAATGGAGGAGTGAAATGTTGGGCAGGATGAGGCAACTGAGCCTGTAATAACAATTGTGCCTCGAGGCTGTTGGTGAATGCTGCCTGTAAGCACCTGGGCTTATTGCGGTGTGAATGTCAGGGTCCGCATAAGAATAGTGCTGTGTCTGTGGTAGCTGATGCTGATTTTTTTTTTTTGCGTATCAGCTTTTGAATAATGTCAACAAAACTCAGCAGACCTAATTCTAAAATTTTAGGCTGAACAGAATAATGGGCAGTGTTTTCCCAGCCATGTTTTCCTTCTCTGATTTAAACCATTTCACTGAAAATCATGTTTTCATAGAAAGGTATAATTTCATGTTTCTATAAATAATTCTTTGCTCCTGAGAGCGGCTCCTACCTTTCAGTACTGTTAATCTGATGAGGCTACAGAATGGGCCAAACCTCAGACGTGTCACATGTTCGAGAAGTCTCTGTACCTGTATTCATTAGACCGCAAATCCTTTGAGAGACATTTGTGCGTTTTCTTTATTTTCAACAGCACCAGACCATTGACGTTGTAGGTGTACACAGATGACTTGTCTTAGTGTGTCCTCAAGCACAAGAACATTATTTTCTTTCAGCTGTGGTACTCCGGTGGTATCTAAAAGTAGGATACTTCAAAGATTCATACTGAAACTAAACTGAGACTGGGATTTTTCTTCTTTGCATTTCTTGAGTAGCTGTAACTGCGTATTTATTATTATTGCTGTTATAATTTGGTAAGTCCTGTGTTTTCCTTCTGGGTCCGTGATTTTTAGCTCTTTCTAGGCTATGTAGTGATATTCAGCTATCAAAGAATTCTCAGGTCCCGCTATGTATGAAAGATTAATTTACACATTAAATAAGCTATTGATTTCTGGCAGTTGGTATTTGGCAAAAGATGGCTCCAGATATGAATTAAAATTATTAAAATATATAGCACTCTCTCTGAAGCATGTTTGTGAGCCACAATTTACGAGAGGCAGTATGTCTCTGAAATGCATGTGGAATATTTAAGGACTTGGATGCGAGCAGCGTGGAATCCTTTTGTAGACAAACGACACAAGGGGCTATTGGTTCAGTGCTGATAATACAGAATGAAGGATCGACAGAAAATATGATTTAGAGGATTAGAAGTCATTGTCTATTAAGTAAATAATGGATTAATCATCTCCAGTTAATTGCCACAAGATGGACTGCATTGCTAGAACTGGCCGTTCTGCGTATGTGCGTGAGATCTGCACTGAACAGGGTTTTCTGAAGGTGGAACCATTGGGGATGAGATCCAGATTCAGACTGCCGTATCTTGTCGCGTGTGATGTCCTGTCCCTGGACTGCCTGTGGGCATCGGCCAGAGGTTCTCCCACAGGTGACACTTACGGTCGGTGAGAATTCTCCGTTGCCAAGTAAGTTCATCTTCCAGCTTGTTCTTCAGTGGGGGCAGTAGTAAGTTTTATCTCTGCTTTCCAGTTCGTCTCTGAAGAGCACGGTTTTCTTTGAGACTCTTTCTGCACTGTCCCAGCTGGCTGACACTGGTGATTACCCTGGCTGATGGTGGGCGTGGGACAGAAACCCCACACCTCGTGGGCAGCACTGAAGTTGGTTCGCTTCCCTAAGGAAATAAAACTGGCAGAAACTCGAGTAGGAAGTCTTCAGGGGGTGCCTCGGTTTCGGATGTTTGTAAGAAACTTCTGCAGATCCTGGTTTTTCTAAGTGCTGAACATCTGCCTCAAAACCTCAAGCTGACTTCCTTGAAACAACTTAAAGGAGGCATCAAAAAATGGAGGCCCTTTAATTTTTTTTCGTGCTTTTGAAAAGCTGTGATTCTTTGTCTTGTCCCTTCAGCACCTAAACTGCTTTTGTCTTCCCCTGAGCTGCCACAGGACAGATTCATAGATAATAAATGTATGATCTATGAGTTAGAAATGGCTGTGTGTGCAGCTCGTCTTCCAGGCTGCTGTCTGCAAATCACAGCCCCGGTACTCTGGGAACGCCTGATTTATGGCAACATAACAGTGTTGCCTGAGTGATAGAACTGATTTTGACGTGACCTTTCACATACTGTTACAGCCGATTGTCTCGTTAATTTTGAACAGGAACAGTGAGCTGCAAGAAAATATATGTATAGTCTGTGGTGGAAGAGATGTCACAGAATCCTAGAATGGCCCAGGTGGGAAGGGATGTCGAAAGATCATCTGGTTGAACCTGTCTTGGAAACGGGAGCCTGGGTGTCTGCTCTGCTGTATCAGGTCTATTGATGAGGACTTACTGTTCCTGTTGCCTCGATACCCAAGTACTTTAGGAAGAGGTATGGTCTTAAGCAGGAGTTGCTGGGAGCAAGCAGGAGAAACCAAGTTCCCATTCTCGCTAATGCCTGTAACTCCTACCTGCTGCTTCGTCTTGATCAGTGGGACTGAAATGCATCAGTGCTTTTCTACTGAATCATGCTTCATGAAAAAGCATTTAAGCATTAGCGACCTTTTGCTTCTGACTGTGATTTGACCTCTTTGGAAACAGAGAGGAGAGAGAAAAAGCGTTCTGTGTTTTCATTCTTCTTCGTCTTAACTGAAGTACATGAAAAAGGTGGGTTTTTTCCACCTGAGACATTCCGGTGCTAACCCATGATAGGTCAGGCAACAGGGGAAATTATTATAATGATATGGGAGTGACAGTCCACCACAGAATGAATGAGCTGGACCTAAAATACAGCTTCCTTGAGCGAATCTAGTAATTGCGGTGATGAGAAGGTTACACTGGAGTTAATGATTTCTAGGAAGCAAATGCATAATTTCAAGCATTTCAGCTAGTTCAGCTTCAACCGTTGCTAAAAGTATGTCCCACAACTAAATCACCATATAAAAAAAAAAAAAGGTTGGAAAAGAATTATTTTCAGGACTTTAAAATCAAATCTCATGCTAACGATGCTACTGCCTTCACTAAGACTAAATGATAGACTGTGGGGGAGATGGAGCTTGCAGGTGGTAGAGGTTGCTTCGTTTCAGGAGTGGCACAAGACAGCCCAAGAGCTTCAGCTCATGCAGGGCTGTGTTCTGCCGCTGCATTGCAAGCGAAGCCACAGCTCTGTTCCAGGGAAGAGTGCGGGATGTGTGCATGCTGCTAAGCAGACTGCCAAGATAAACTAGCTGCAGCAAGATTAGACTTGAATCATGAGCTTTCACAAATCTTGTTTTTCTCATCTTCTCTGGGTTTGTAATATACCCGCAATGCAATGTCACTCACCCACGTTTCTTTTTCAACAGAAGATCGTAACTTTCTTAGTTTTTAATTAAAATGGTCCACACTCTGATTTAATGGCTCCATAAAGCATGTTGGCTTACTCTGCCTCAGGTAAATGAAAATATTTGCTGTGGCAAATAGGGCTATTAGTTTTATGATCCATAGCAATAAAAAGCTTTTATCAAGAATGTCATCAGAAGAGGCATAAAACTCTGTTCCATGTAGAGCTACTGATATGTCTGGGAAGCTTTACTTTGGTTTATCAGTTTCCGTAAGAGAAGGTGTTAGTGTAATCACTTTTTTGTGGTTGCTTCGAAAATGAGAAGCACTTCTGGGCAATGTTTGAAAAAAATCCTGTACACACAAAGCAAGAGGTCTGGGCACAATTTGGGTTATTCCCTCTTTTCTGCACAGATTGCCTAGATCAACTTGGGCATGCTACTTTATCCAGAATTAAAAGAATTTAAGTATTCTTAAATAAAATAATAATAATTAAATAAAAAGGAAAAGAAGTTAAGTGTAGCAGAAATCTTCCTGAATTCCTGTTTGTATTTTCAGGTTACGCAGGCTGCCTGGCTCGCTGATTTTGGGGTGAATCTCTGGCAGGTATAGCTGTAATACCTGCAGACGTGCAGGACGGCAGGCGGACGCTGCTGGACAGCTTGTGGCCGGGAGAGATGGCTTGGTCCCTTGTCAGGGCGCATCGTGGGCCCGCACCCAGGCGTTCCACTGGCGAGGTCACGCTATTTTATATATAACCAACTAGAAGCGTGTTTGCCTTAAAAGAGGATAGCATCTCGTTTTCTTAAAGCAACAAGTGAGTTAGCCTTCTTCCACGCCCCGCAGCCACCAGGTCCTTTTGGAAATGGCATTTTTCGTCCTGTAAGTCCACCCTGGTCCTACGATGGGTACCATTTTGTCCAGCTGAGGCCAGGATAGAGCCGACAGCGGGCTGGGGCTGCCGCTGGGGCTGGCTGGGCTGGAGGAGGGTCGGCAGCCAGAGGCACTGTACGGGATCAGAGCTGCCCCTGCTTTTTCGTGTCCTCTGCGAGAGCTGCTGCTGTCCCATTTCCAAAATCCATGGCTGGGAGCACTGTGCCCGGCTGGCAGTGGGATGCTGCAGTGGCGGGCAGGGGACATCCCTCTGTGCAGCATGTGGTGCTGCCTGCTCGCGGTCACCACGCTACCGTGTGTTTGGCAGCAGGGTATGAGCATCCTCTCGCTTGCCAGCTGCAGGTTGCCCCTGGGCCACCAGCCTGTGGTTTGTTGGTTTGGTTTTTGTTTTCTTTCAGATGGTTTTCCCTCTAAATGTTGCTTTAGTCACGTCTTTCTCTTTGCACTTTGTTGTGGTAAGCTGCTGTTCACTTCCTCGCTGAATCTTTCTGTTCTGATATTCCCCAAAGGTATCAACCATCCCCTCCTCCAATTCCTGGCAGAATTACTGAGCGGTTTCCATGGCGACCGGGGAGGAATTGGATCTGCAGACCAGCTGAGATCAATCCCAGCTGCCTGCCTCCTACTACTGAGCAGTCAGCGTATTTTTAATAAAGTGACCCTGTACAGGAGGCACGTCTTTGTCTTGTTAAGCCTTTGTTGTATATTAAATCCTGAGGGCTTTCACCATAATCTGCTGAACTCACAAGCTTTACAAATCCTGCCCTTACTCAAAGAGCTGTGAGCATTAGACCCAGCAGATACTTGTTTCTGATCAATTTTGTTTATTTCTGGACTTTAGCGTGCACTGCAGAGTTTAATTGAGGAACTGTTGTTAGAAGTGAATGAAATTAAAGGTGCAGTATTTAAGAAGTGAACCTAGGGTTCTGACTTCAAAACTCCTTTTATCCCTGTTAGTTTTTATTTGCCAAAAGGCGATGCATTTTCTCTCAGCTTCACTTGCATGTTGCGGAGGAATGTAATCCAAAGGAAAACCAGTGGGAACATGAAACTGAAATTCTGCGCTGTTACCGGGTTTGAGTCTAGCCTTTCACTTCCAGCCTGCATTTCTTTCCACTAACTTCCATAAATTCCATTTGTTTCCAGGTGTCAGAGATGGTGTCAGCAGGTATTTAGAGCTGCTCTGAAAACCCAGTGCTTATACCAGTACCCGAGTGGACGCTGGATCTTTCTCCGCCCAGTTCTAGCTGTGCAGGTATTTAGGGCTGCCTTTAGAGATGTAAAAACGGGGTGCATCATTCAGATTCCGCAGCCTTGGTGCCAGAAGATAGCAGGGTCTGACCTCCAGGCCTCAGAAATTCACCTTGCTCCTCTGCATCGCGGCCATAAACCGAGACAGGGTGTTTCAGTCAGGCCTCTGTCGGCTGTTCTGTGCCAGGGTCGATGGAGGTTTGGATCAGAGAATTCAGACAGCTGGAAACAGGCTTGTGTTGGCTGTTATTTGTTGCTCTGTACTTACTTTCCTCCTCTCCTGTCTCCTTCCAAAACCAGCAACTCAAATATATTTGATTTAATTTTTAAGACTGTTTTTGAGAAAGCTGTAAGATAGTAAGGACAGCGTTTAGGGAAGTATTTTTGGTACTCTTTGATACAAAGATTTTTCTTCTAAGCAGTCGCAGCAGTCGAGCTACCTGCTTGGTGATGCTTCCTAGGGGCAGTGAGAAATGGCTCATCTCCAGTGAAAGAGCATGAGTGGCGGTGACGTGCGGAATTAGACTCTGTAACTCGAAAGTTATAAAGTAGGTATGTTTATTGCGCGCAGATGCACGGGGGATCGCTCCTCCACAAGCGTGCATGCCCGAAGTGACGAACCATCCCAGATTTATACAATGAAACAAATGAATATTCAATTAACGCCTATACATATTCGTTACCTAAACCCCGCTTCGTATGTTAATTAGCTTATCAGTCCGTTTCCTGGAATGCGGTGGTCTTGCAGGTTTGTAGGTGATTCATGTCCTTGTGACCATCCAATCTTCTCCAGCAAGGAGACTTAGCACTCCCTCCCTCTAGACAGCATTTGAATGTCTCCCATCTTTTCTCATTCTCTTTTAAATAGCCCCTTTTGTTAGAGAAAGAAGGGCAGGCGTCTCCCCGTCTCCCCTTTGTTAGAGGAAGAGGGGCAGGCGTCTCCTCAAAACTGTAGTTGTCTCCTCAGAGCTGTGTGCCTATGTGACCAGACACCGCACCCATGACTAGTCACCATACCCACATTCCTTGAGCAGACATATACAATCACAATCGATGTCCATTGTCCCCATTTCACACTATTTCTCCATATCAGTGGATTCTTACAAATGGCAATTCTGTTTGTATTGCACTTGCAAGGCTCCAGGCTTGTTCTTTGCAGTCCTGCCTGCTGTGTTTGTATAAATGGATGAGTCTAGTTTTCTTTATCTCCTTTCCTCTACCTGCTTCAGCTTGCTGCAGCCACAGTGACTCTCTTTTTCTAAATAGGAAGTGCCCCATCAGTCTGCTTTATTTGGCTATTGTTAGAATTATTACACCAAGGCAGAGTAGCATCCCAGGCTTTTGGGAAATTGTTTAATCGAGCTTGAAGGTGCTGAAAGCTGTTTAGATCCAGCTGATCCAAATACTTCTTTGTCTGGGGGAATAAAAGCCAGATTCTTAACAAAGGTGTGGCAGAGGCAATGCTTTGTTCTGTGCTTGCTGTCATGAATGGGATCAGTGTGACTCAAATTTATGTCCTGGGTCCCTTTCAAGAAGGGTTCAGGGACGTTTCTCTCAGATTCAAAAAAAAAGTAGCTGATCACATAGGCAGAGCTGCAGGATGTGAAAAATTCTTATCCAAGGGATTATTCTTTGGCAATTTCTTTTCCTAAAGCCATTCGGGAAATGTAACGAACAAATGCCTGCTTACTTGGATGGCTCTGCATTTGGCTTCGCTTTGACTGGTGTTGGGGAAGGAAAACTCAGGAGCTTAGTTAATTTCTAACAACTGCTGGAGCTCTAGGCTGCGCCCGGATCCATCTGTTGGAAGGCAGGCGTGTTTCGTGTGTGCATCCCAGCTGTATTTTCCTAACCCATCACCAGTCTCTCTGGTTTTATTGAAAGCAGGCCTTTGCTGTGGCTCCTCTTGTGATGTGGTGGCGGTGGATGCTGTACCTCTTGTGAGAGGCTGCTTGCTTTGCTGGGACAGTTGTCCCAAGCGTGTCGGTGACAGAAGGGTGGCTGTTGGTGTTTGCACTGGATCCAATCAAGAGATGCTAACGTACTGTGGATCCTGTAAAGAAGCTGTCACGCCTAATTTAAGGTTAGCTGGAGCTGTGGGTAGCCCAGGAATCTGAATCATCTGAACTTGACCATAGACAAATACTCTGTGACACTCGGTCTCTTTACATACGTATATGTTACCTGTATACTTAGGGAACGTCATCTCCTTAGCAATTTTGGGGGGAAGACCAGATGGTTGGCTTTCAAAGGCAGAGATGGTAGCAAGGTACTAATCTCACAAGAATTTCTTTGAAACAGGTTCTGTATTTTGTTCACCGATACTTATTTAGTTGCTATTCTGGTATTAGCCAAAGCTCGTTGATGTTGTGAATTCGTAGCAAGCTGTTTCTGGGGAGCCTGGACCTTCAGAGAGTTGCTACAATAGACGTTGGTAATCTTGGGGGCTGATTGCTGGTTTGGGGAGACAGAAATATGCTGGTGCTACCAGAAGGTTACCTGTGGCAGAAGTGGCATGAGGGTAGGGATTGCTACTACTGGAGGAACGCTGTTTCCTCAAAGGCAAATACCGTCCAAGTTCACCAACTGTATTCAGTCAGGAGTAGTGCATATCGGGAAGAGCACTGACAACTGTGAAGTTAACTATTAATGGAACTTAAAAGGTAAAGAAATAGATTAATTGTTCTCAGCTTTTGGCAAACTGTCTGTGAAGATTCTTAGATGACCCCTACTGTTAGAGAAGATTAAATGTTGAGTGGGATAGCAGTCTCCCCTTTCCTTCTCTGTTTTTTACATGCGAGTTTTACATCTTATAGTAGATACAATCCTACTGGCTTTTGTTTTCTTTCATTTATTTCCATTTTGTGTAGTTCCTTCCTTTTTTTGCTTTGTTGTATTCCTCCTCGCTGCTCTTCAGTGTTACACATCGTTTCCTCTCTATCTAATCTCCTGAGGGCACCATTACTGTAATACAGCCACATCCCTATCTTCGTAATTCGTTCAGCCCTAAAACACCATTAAGAGGCAGATAAAGACTGCTAAGGAAGCCCGAGTATGCCTTGACAGGGAGATGCAGCATCGTTACATACCTATCCCAGCTGGTTTTAGGACTGGGTTTTCCTTTCCCCTAACTAGCTATCCGAGTACTACTACTCTGGCTGTACTCAGGTAGTATGAAGGTTTGAATGTCCCTTCATGCTCCTTCCTCAGATGGCAGCATCCTTCACCCCCTTCCCCAGCCGGCCCCGTTTTCTCTTTAGGCTGGTGTTACTACAGTCTGACGTTTGAGGGTACTCTGGTAACAGCAGATCTTGTGGAAGCGTCACACAACTACACAAGTCATAAATCTGTTGGCAGGAGCTAGGAAATGTGCCAGTCATATGCAGACCATTGGGCAAGGCTTCAGATGTGTATAGTCTTTTAAATCACTGGAGTCAGCAAGGGTGGCGTGAAACAGCGTGGTACCGTAAAGGTGACTTTATGATCTGTAAACAGGATAGCCACGTTCAGCACTGAGTGCTAAAAAAAAGTTAAATTTGTCTCCATCCTAGGAAGGTCAGAAAGACTTTACGTCTTGAAAGGGGGCATTTCCAGAGAGATGTAAGAGAATTGGGTATTATCTGGTGAGTAGGAATGGGATGCCTTTTGCTGGCCGTGCTCTCGCTGGCGGTTTGCTGTCATTCCGAGTTGCACGCTGATCTTACAGAGAACACTGCGTCAGTGCTCGCTCAGAGATATCAAAAGTGATACGAAAAATAAGTGTTCGTCACTACAGAAGGTGTCACACTTCTCTGCTGAGGCCACCGCTGAGCTGATGGGCGCTGTGCACTGTTTCTCCTTGAGGGCACCTGCTTGTGATGTGCTGTATTCTTCCTCCCTAACCTCCAGACCCGCAGACGTTAAACCGCTTTGCCATTGTGTGGTGGGTACTGTTTGTGCCTCTTCCTGATCTAGCTGTAGGCGGAGCTGGAGTTTCATTGCCAAGTTCCTAGTTTTATTTTTCTTTTTTTTTTTTTCCCCTGCTCACGCCTGTAGTATTTTTCTCAGTGGCCAAAAGACTGAGAATCCTGCCACGTTTAGAGGGAGCTTTTGGATGAGCAGAGGCATGGCTCTGGACTGACCAGAGGCTTGAAGTGTTAATAAGCACAGACACTTCAGATCAGAAGTGAAACGTGGGTCAGTAAGTGTTTCAATTTGTAATATTGTTGTGCTGAGAGAACACGGGGAGGGAACCCGAGAGGATTCCATGCCCCACTTTTTATCACCCTGAAGCTGAGTTATGTGGTCAGCAGCTGTTGATTTACGGTTAATAAAGACAGAAAATTGATGTAGGATCTATCAGCGTTTGTTACCAAGGTTATTTTTCTACAGAAAACCACCAAAAGGAAATTTCCAGCGTGGATTTTCCAAACGCATTGACAAATTGTTGCATAACAAAGGTGGCAGCTGGATAAATCAGAGAAGCCAAACCTTTGGTTTTCACCCCTGAGTCTTGTTGAGAAGACAGACAAACAAGCTGTGGCAGAGAAGGGTGAAAAATTCTGCTGATGCTGGCTTAGCTGGGTGTCAGCTTGCTGGTGGTGTCTTCTGTCTTTGCTGGAGGTGGGCTGTCCCGAAGCTGGAGGGTTTGCATCTTTTCTGAAAGCAAGTACAAAGATATAAAATTGTTCTGGCAAGAGCCTCTCCAGAAGTGTGGAGACAGGGGCAGACTGCTTTGCGTGTCCCGCTGTCGATTCCTGCCCGCTTCTTTCGGCTACAGAGAAATGCTGGATTTGTCACGTAGCACGTGCTGAACATAAAGAGTTCGTGCTGTGAAGTCAAAAGGATTTAGGTCCTTGTTTAGTTCTGAAGTTCAAACCAGAGCATGAAGGGTCAGTGTGGCAAAGTGGTGGATGGCTAAAGGAGTAATGGCTTTATGGGAAAGGAAGGATACAGGGATTGTGTGTGTGTGTGTGAACTCACGTTTATCCTGGGGAGCCCTAACGGCTATAGCCCCATAGTAAATTTGCATTAATTCAAATCCGTACTTAAGTGCATTTAGTGTTCCAAGACATTCCGTTTGCGTGGCCCTAGATAGATCTTCAGGAGGAGTTTGTGTGTTCGCCTTCCTGCTTCTCATGTGGCAGGGAGACTGCAGCTCATTCACACTTTGCTTCACTTGGAGTCCTTCTGGGTTTATTTAGACAGATACAGAACCAACACCCAGCAATTAACACACTTTCCTCTGCTTAAAGTGGCACGTTATTTACTTAACAGGTAAAGCCTGCTGTGTTAGCCTCAGTCTTAGCCCAGCAGGGAGACATCCTCCCTGCCTGATTATCAAAATCATGGCTTAATTTGAGCTCGTTTCTTTTGTTGAGATGCAAAATTAATTGTATTTAACTACAGATGAACAGGAAGTTGCATTAGCAGAGTTTTTTCAGATCAATGGGGAGTTATTCAGCATTATTTGGGGACTGGGGAACTTTGTAACCAGATAAAAGATATGGGGGAGGGCAGAGCTATAAAAAGTGTTATTGTGTGATTATGAAGAGGCCTTTTAATGCAGTTATTATGTGATGCTAAAAAGGCCTTTATTGCTTGAAGTTGGAAGCAGAATACAAATGGGCTCACAGTGTCTATTAAATGAAGAGGGGAAAAAAATAGTCTCAGTTTCCCTGAACTGCAAAGCAAAAATAACGATTAAGTAGTGATTAAAATCCGTGGCAGTGCTGGGTTTGTTAGTTTGATCATATACTAAGCAATAAAGTTTAGCACGTAGGGAGCAGTTGTTTGTGTAATTTAAGGCATAGTTCATTGGTACAGTAAACCTGTTTATTCAGATTATGATGTCAGCAAATTGTTCTGCAGATAAAGGCTGGTTGAAACGATTAGGGTTGAATTGGCCCTGGTGTAAAGTAAGTACAGGTGAGGCTGATGTGAATAAAATTCAGAGAAACATTTCTTCTTAGAGGATAGCTGATTTCCAGGAGTTATCTCCAGTTTCCCTGACTGAAGGCTACTGGACAAACGCAGCTGAGCTCTTTTCGTGCCCGATTTCATCACCAGGGGACTGCCCCCAGCCGTCTGTTAACTCAGTTTGTAGGAGAAAGCCTTAATACTGTTTGCAAACATACTGAGAACAAAAACCAGGGCAGGTTCCAGACTGGAGCAGACCCCCAGGTTATCGAATCCGCTACCTTGGCTCCTGCAGGGAACCACCACAGAAGAAAACACCAGGGACTGAAAAAACCCAGGTTATTATTTGCTTTCTCAACATCTGAGGCAGAAAGGAAATGCTGAGATTTCTCAGAGTATGTTTTGTGCCTTTAATAACTACGAGATGACTGCTTGCTCCACCTAGTGATTAACAATCAGAAATCTTTCTGCAGGGAGTAATTGTTGACGATGCGAGCAAACGCATGGCAGTCGGGCATGACTTCGAGGTTCTCATGGCTGTTTCTTGGAGTGCTGCAGTATTTTGGGTTCCCGTGTGCTAGGCACAGTATCAGTGCAGAGTGTGTGCTGTGGCTGCTGCCTAAAGACAAATAAAGGATGAGAAGACACGGTACGGGCAGATTTACTCCCAGTGGGAAGCTGCGAGGAAGGGTTGGCCGGGAGCGCTCGTACTCGGTTCTCTAGTCCAGCAGGTTCCCCTTGGCGTGTTCCTAGGACTTTCCTATCCCAATGGAAACTGCAGCAAAATAGCACTTGAGGCTACAGTTACATTTTGATCATTTTACTTCAGCCCTCAGCACGGGGAGAATTCTCAGGTGGGGGTGGGGCAGGGAAAGGCAATGGATTTACCCAATTCACGTGTGACAGCAGCCAGCTGCTAATGGCTCAGCCGGGAGCACAGGTGATCGCTAGCCAGACCCAGGCAGGTAATTTCTTAAATTCAATGGATGAGGGGGTTGAGCTGCATAGGAACGCCGGGGTCTCTTTTCCTACTTGTGAACAAATGGTATCTTACACGCGGCGGCAGAAGCAGCATTTAAAGAACTTCGGTTTGGTACCTTGAGCTGTAAGTGTGTGGCCGGGGACGTGGCGTTCTGCCCTGCAGGTCCCTGGCTGGCGTGGGGTTGTGCTGCCCAGAGGACAGCGTGGGGCAGGGTGGCCCTGCACTGTCACTGCGCTCCAGGGAAAAATTGAAAGGGCTGGTGCTTCCTCTGGTGCAGATGACTTCTCCATTGTGCTGCTCTAAATCAGTGAGCTCCGAGGTATGTCCCTTTTTTTGGTCTGTGCCTGTTCGTTTTGCATCATTGCAGCAAAGATCGAAGTTTTCCCACTTTTGTGCTGTGCACCTGTGTCCAAAATATCCATTGTACTCCTTCCTTTCTTCAGGCTTGCGGCTTGCTTGCAACTGGGGCCGAGAGTCCTGTCCTCCACCTCTTTAACAAAGCTGGTTTCGTAAAACTGCTTTGACAGGAAAGAATACCCCACCCAGTGCAGGCAGAAGGGCCACGGTCTGCTCGTACAGGTCCCCCATTCAGAAAAAATCAATACATTTAAAAAATCTTACTGCACTGGGCGGGAGAGGAAAAAAAGAAAAAAAGAGAGAGATTTGATTCGTTTGGCTGGGACATCACCACCCCCATCCTGGCTGTCACTGAGCACTTCTCATGGAGTCAGGGTCTCGCTCAGACTGCAAGCAGACCATCGCCTTGTCTCTCTGGCTTCAGCCGGGGCGCCGGGCAGGGGTGCAGGAGAGTGCAGGGTCCTCTCTGGAGCCCAGCCCAGCAGGCAGTTAAGGCCTCCCTGGTGAGGGGTTCCCGTTTAATAGCAGTATCTTGTCAGCGCAGATGAATTCATGACGCTTGTCACTGCCTCCTCCTTGCTCTACCCACCACCCAAGCTGCAAGCTGTCACTGCATTACAGTCATATGAGGAATGTCTCTAAATGTCCTTGCACTGGCAGGTCACCATAGTCGTGCAACTGGAAACTCCTTCTTCTCTGTCATCATCTTACAAGAGAGAATGCTGATGCTTATGAAGCTGAAGTACACGAGTATGGGATGAAGATCTCCTGAGAAAAAATCTATGGCATATTTTTGAGGTTGCTAGTGTAGGAATACCAAAATTATTAGGTTTTTCTGTACGGGAGAGCTACCTATACAAAACATAGTAACCGCAGGATCTGTCCTGAGCTACACTGCTGAGAATTTAAAGCTCTAGTTCTGCAAGAAGTGAAATGGATTATTGCAGCCCAGGTATGTAATAGCAGCCACTGATCACGGCGTCTGGTTTTGTAATGACATTGTAAAGGGCAGGCAGTGCATGTGCTTACTTTAGTCTTGTTCTGCAGAAGTTCAGAGCAGCCAGTAGCAGTTGTGAAGACGGTAGGCAAGTAATTTTTCAGGTTCTGGACATTAAGAAGATTATTTGTGCCTCTTGAAGCAATTAAGAAGAAGAGGAAGTTTCTCTTATCTTCCCAGCTTTAAGAGCTAATCATTCTTCTGGCCAGATGGGTGATTTGGGGATTGCAGTGCATATTTTATGTCCTACCTGCCAGTTCTTAGATGTCTTTTTGATTCATAAGAGCTGTGTCCTAAAGATGCTGTTGCCAGAGAGTAGTTCTTGGTGACCTGGAAAGCACTGGCAGTATTTGAGTGTATTCAGTATAGGACTTTCACCTTTCGTAGAGATTGCTAATAAAGGAAAAGTAAGTAGTCTGAGATGTGACATGTACAGTACACATGGGCACAACAGTCTATTTCAAGGAGTCTTTATGTATTACATTGACATTTTTACAACTTAGACACAGCAGTGCTGGAGATGACTTGAACAGTGGGTCAACAGCTTTGAGTGTGTCAGATAGGCTTCTCCTTCCAGTTTCATAAGAAAATCAGAGTTTGAGCCAGGTCTGAATTCCAGTAATGTTCATCTTATTGCCATGGACTGAGCACATCAGTCTTCCATGCTCGTCTTTCCTGTTGCCTTTATGCCATGGAGAAGACGTTTCTACCGTTTACTGTAGCTGGGGAGTGGTCATTGATAGAAGGGGACCTTGCAACACAGGGGGTCTGTGGAAGGACAGGGTGTCCCAGATACATCTTGAAAGCCTCGGTTAGTGCCATAACTGCAGGATCGTGCGTTCTCCCAGAACAAAGCCATCCCATGTACCTCTCTGGCTCAGTGTTGTCTATTTTGAATAGTTCATTTGCTTTTACTTTTATGATCTGTATAGTTATGTATCCTAGTTATTAGCCATATGCTTCACGTCGTGAAGCCTGTTACCACGTATGAGAAGTGCCTCCTGTCTTGACTAAAGAAATGTGAGTATTTTCAGCAACGTGTTTCTTCTAGGTGGGTAAACAGATGCTCCTTCCTCTTAAGAGCTACTTGTGCATAAAATGTTTTTTCCAACCTAAATGATGCTGTGATTCTCCAAAAGGAAGCCCTGTTGTGCTTCAGCGCTGCTGTGTCGCTGCAAATCAGGGAACTCCGCAGTGTGTGACTTGTGCTTTTGAATGAAGGTTGAGTTTGTGAAGCTGCTAACGTAGCAAGCTTGGACAGAGCAACTTGGAGAAAAATCATGATGATGCCTGTCGAGGTACTTTACGTGACTGTGATCTCCTGAATTACGAAGAGCTTGGGACAGACAGGTAATTCTGTAAGGCCCTGCAAGAGTGCTCTTGGTAGGACGGTTGGGTTGCTATAGAATGTCTGCTATGCCCAGCCCTCTGTTTAGAGGGCACTGGAAGTACTGGGTGCCTGTTTGGAAGCTGCTGCTGAGGATCCCAGGTTTCTGTTAGCTTGGCAGTAAGATGGAAGCGTGGCGTTGCGTTGATGCAGAGCACTGTCATGGTATTCGTAGGCATATTTAAAGCTGGACCTGTGTGTTTTCAGGTATGCCCCATACAGGTGCGCAGAGAATACAGACTCTGCGGAGCGTCCCTGTTGGGTCGAAAGAATTAAAGAGGAAGGTTCCGTGCTTGGGTGGAAGCTCCGCAAGTCACCTGTTGTACAGGACGTGAAAGGAGCAGAACAGGCAAGAGCAGCAGGTACCCTCACAAGCAGAGCGCGCTGTAGTGGCTCCAGTCTGCCGTTCCAGCCAGCCTGGCACTGTTACTGGTGCTCTGCACTATTTTCCAAGCCGGCTTAATACTCAAGCACTGCCTGCCAGTGGCTGTCGCCTTGTCACTGTTTAATAGCAGCGTTCTACAAGGCACTGATGTTTTAAAAGACCAAATCGGTGCTTCTGACAGCAGCAGTTTGTTGAATGACATTATGCAGTTTTTCTGGCGTAAGGTAAATCGAGTGTAAAGGGTGTGGATTCACGTGTGTCAGCTCTCTCTCTCTCTTAGAATAAGCATTTGAGGGGAGGCCTTTTTTTGTTTGTTTTTACAGATTCTCCTTTGAGGGAAGTAAATAAATGCTAGAGGAGAGATGAAAGCAGGGAGAGCATTTTAAAATAGAAATACACAGGCTGTCCCAGCAGTATGATAGTGACCCAGACCACGCGCACGTGAACGAAGAACCACTGAGGCACAAGCTTGTAGCACGTTACCTGCCGCGCAGCTACGTGTGTGCCCCTGCTAAATTAGTCCCGTTTCCTAATGTGCGGTAGGTTGCCGAGCTCTGTTGCTTTTCTTCAAACAGTGTGAAGGCAATACTGTATGTTGCTGAGCCCCTTGAGAAGATGCGCTGGAGGAGCATCCTGGTTGTTTTGTATGCTGCGCAGGGATAACATGTTTTGAGTGTGATGAGAGAGTCTGTACCAGCGCGTACGGATTGCTAGTAGGGGAACAGTAACGAAGTTGCTGTGTTCAGTACAGAGGCAGCAGTCACACCACTTCTCTGCTTGTGTCTGTTTGTCTGGTGGAACCTGCTCGTGGAGTCTGGTTAGCAGGGAGTGTCTTATCAACGAGAAGATCTCTCAGGTTAGTATTTTCTTGTGAAAGGGGTTAACTAGGCCTTAAGCCACCGGCGATGCAGATCCAATGCTGTATGTTTCAGCAGTCTCCTTCACAAGATACACAGCGTGCATCCGACTGGCCTGATCTTCTCACAGCATCTTGTTCCCTGTATTAGATTAAAGAAACTGAAGTGTGGTGTGGATTTGTTAATATTGGTTCACTGGTTCCTACTACTCACGAGGTCACAGTTTCTGTGTTACAGTGATTTCTGGGCTTGAAAAGTGCATTTCCAGTGTTAGTAATAATATCAGGATGTTTTCTCTCTGCCTCCCTCACGTCATGGTTGAAGGGACTGTGCTGACATACAGGGGGACTGTTGGTGAGGAATTGCTGCCCCTGTGCATAACCTTTCCAGAAATTCTATTACTTCAGCCAATAATTTAGCCTGTTTTAATGGTAATTAATAATTTAGGAGATTTAATGATAACTTTGCAGCTGGTGGAGCAGAGGGAGTGCTGACTGAATGAGGCATAACCAAGGATGTCCTTCCTCCTCTTGTTTCTAAGACTTCAAAATATTTGGCCTTCCTGTGTCCCAGGGGTGATTTCTAGGTTTCATTCTTTTGAAAACGTGCCCGTCACTGAAATACCACTGAAGTGCACAGAAGGAGCAGAGCCCCTGCAAAATGTGAGGGGGAACCTGGATGTTGTTGCTGGGCTCCGATCTCCTGCCCGGCCCTTTTGGCCGTTTACAGTCAGATGTTGTCTGGTTGTGCGATTTCCTCCTGTTCTTTGCTTCTACTGTAGCGCAGGCAGATAAAAATGATGTAAGGTAGAGCACAGGTGCCGAGTTCTGGGTGACAAAAAGCTCAATGCTTTACACAGAGGCTTTTTTCTCATTTCTAGCTATAACCAAAAGCACCTGAGAATGGAACGAAAGGCATTAATAACCAACCCCAGCCTTGGCCACCGCCTTCCCAGCACGCAGCAACTCTCAGAACTGCAGAAGAGGTCCACTGGCATATTTATATAGTGTAGTATGGCCAAAAAAAAAAAAAGAGAGAGAAAGAGGTATGAATTTATATTACATCTCAGTTAGCTCAAAGCCATGTTCTCAGCACCCCGCTGCTCGCTGGCGGTGCTTGGCTGAGCAGAAGGGAGGTTGATGGTTGGTCTGAATGCCCTTCCCTGGGCCACTCTGGTTTTCCAAGGCAGCGCTGTGGCGGAGTTCAATCACAACTTTATTGTGTTTGCAGCTGATAAAAAGTGCAGGGCTCAGAAGAGTCTTGGACAGGCCGAGAGGGGCTGTAATAAGCCATTACTGGGGGGATCAAGGGACGCTTTAATATCCCTTCCTTCTCGAAAGGCTCTTGGCTAGGCGAGGTATACGTAACATACGTGCAAACGTTAGCCAGAACTAGAACACCCAGTGCTCGCGAGCTCTGCTTTCGATTGAATCTTGGCTGGGTTGTTTCTGTTTGCTGCTCTATCCCAGTCTTTTGGGGTGAAATCAGCATTTATCGGTATAGCCTGCTAAAATCTGGTGAGAGCAAAACTAGGAAAGTGGCACAGATTATTTTGCACTATTGTTATCCGTTTTTGGAGCTCCGCTGGCTCAATTTAATTGCTTCCAGTTTACTTATGAAGAGAAAGGCTTTGTGAGGATGGTCGTTGGCCGAAGAAACGTGCTCAGAAACCTTATCAGAAAATCCTCCTACTTCTGTCCTCTCTCAGTGGTGGCAGGCAGCTCCTGCGTTCTGTGCACAGCCGCGTACCGACGGTCTAAGCCCTGCGCCTGTTCCCCCAGCCCCGTAAGGAGCGTTGCTCTCGGCACGTACAAACAGGTTTTCGTTTCTGGAGCAGTGCGTGTTTCTAAAACACTCAGGTGTGTTTGGCAGCTGAAACTAGTGCCTCTGTGGTCTGGAGGTGAAATTAGCTGCTCTGGGAGAAAGATTTTCGTGCCCTACAGCATGAAAACACGGAGGGTGACAGAGGAAGAATTTGCAGTAAAGTCGCTCAGAAGTGCTCTGGCTGCGTGGGGGAGAGGGGCGGCGCAATGAAGATGATTGTGTTCTGTGAGCTGATGGCTGCAGTTTTGAAATAAAACCTATTCATTTTGGCCTCTTGAAAGACATACTTGACCTGGACTTGTTAGGTTGCAGAGCTGCTGCAGCATTAAGCTATAGCTGGCAGAAAGCCCGAATCCAATTACATTTTCTGCCTAATGGGTCATAATTTATGCTATGAAGAAGGCAGTGATGTTACTGGGGGAAAAGAGCACTGGGCATGCTTGGATGTGCATTCTGGGAGGCTGGTTGTAAATGAATGTGAAAATGGGGAGGTATGCTTTCCCTTCTCGCTTGTTCAGTACCAATGTAATCTAAATCAGAAGATAAGCAGTCGTACCGCGCTGTATGCAACACGAGACAGAAATCTGGTTAGCTTGCACCTTGGCTGTCTAACTGGCTTTGCTGTGATCATTGTTTCCCCTTACTGTATGAAAACAGGATCATTTTAATAAATTCAGCATCTCTGACTTTTCACTTTCGGTTTCTGGTGACACTTCCAAAATGGTATGTTCGTTCTCCTTCGTCCGTTAAATGCTAATCTGTCTCACTTCTGTAAGTAAATAAAGAAAAAAATATGGGTGGTTTTTTTTTTTTTTCAGTAGCAGGACTCCAGATGTGAGCTGTTAAGCTGTGCTTAGGGTATTCCGTTAGGAGAGTTGCCCTACTTCTTGGAGAGCTGCTCAGAGAGGCTGGTTGTTCTTGAAAGCCCAACTTTTAATTTAGGTATCTAAATACAGCTTCAAAACCTGAACTTTACAACTCTGTTGCCAGTGTTGGTTTTTCTTTTTTACTTCCTGAGTGAAGATGAGAAAGCTTTTACAGCAGCAATTTCTGGAGCCCCTGAACTTTAAGAAACATTTAAGTTTTCACCCAGGAGCTCTAAATGTTCTAAATTGTTCTCATTTAGGTGAGACTAAGGATTCTTGGTTCTGTAAATTGAATTTCTAAACAGGAGCCATCACTCACATGCCAAAGCGAAGATCATGAAAGGCAGTTTAATTGATAATTTGAAAACACTCTAAAAAGACCCCATTATTAAAAAGTGCTTGTCTTTTGCTGATGCCCCCAGCTTCTGGAGTGTTCGTAGTAGAAACTACTATAATGTCATTCTGGATATTTGCATCACTTGCACATTGCTGTAGCTGCTGCCCAAAGACGTTAACTGAGTTTGTAAATATTGTCTGTGCTCAGATCTAGTTCCATTGTAATGCAGGAGGATAGATGCTTTAGATAGTACTGCAAAGCAGGAATCTGGTCTGGAGGAACTTGGAGGTCTGGGTTTGAGCCATTTAAGATCTCTTTGTAGTACCTTTGCACTCATTCCTCACAGCAGAGAGCTTCCCAGGAAAAGCACCCCAGAATACAGATCCAAATGTGAAATTTAAGTGTTGGAAAGCTTTGTAGAAAAACAACAAAAACGAGCCTGTAGAAGTAGGCTGTTTAGTCCTCACTGCACTGAATCTAATAAACCTTTAGCCTTTTATTATATTTGGCTCTTCGTACTTGCAGTTCTGTTTGGGATTGAATTGCATTAAAGTAGTATAGTTGAGAGAAATGAGATTACCCAGAAATAAAACAGGCTGAATGCAGGAGCTAGAAGGGCAACGTATACTTCATTGAAAAGTACAAGGAAGGTGAGAGTACCTTCAGACAGGACCCATGAGTTGAAGATGTCCAAAGGGAGATGGAAAGTGTCTGAGAATCGTTTTGATTTCTTTCAGCAACAGTATCCTCAAGTACTCTCTCCAGAATTGTTGTCTAACTTGGATTATTTTTAAATTATTCCTTTTGAGGCTGTGCTGGATGCAGTTGTAGGGAGCGCAGAAGGTACGGTATCTTTCACTGACTCCAGACTCCCTCAATTCCAGACAAGCATGTAATAGATGCTTCACTCAGGTCCATGAAACATCTGCTCCGTCTCTGCTGCGAAAACACCTTCAGTCTCTTACTTAAAAATAAACAAAAAGTCAAGAAAACAACACCTAAACCCCACTAACATAAAAGCCAAAGCACCGGTGATACTCCGCCAGAAGGCAGTGGAGGAGACCAAAGCATTGCCAATATTTTCATCTCCGCAGTAGGGGGGAGTTAGGTGAAACGTGCCTGGATGAACTTGGAAGCAAGTCTCAGCCAGGGCTGTGAAGGCAGAAACACAGGCTGTCAGTGGTCCTTGCCAGCACATGCTGGAGGAAGTTTCCTTCCGAATCCAGGTGTGCTCCGTCTGCCATAAACACCTCCAGTTTGCTGGCTGTTTGGACTGGGTTTCTGACTGGAAGATCAGAGTAGAAGATCAAGGACCCAGAGTATGCCAGTGACTTCCGCTCTGCATTTGTGATGG
Organism: Falco punctatus; assembly: GCF_963210335.1. Taxonomy (NCBI): domain Eukaryota; kingdom Metazoa; phylum Chordata; class Aves; order Falconiformes; family Falconidae; genus Falco; species Falco punctatus. The sequence goes on along the minus strand of NC_137596.1, from coordinate 1,734,172 downwards.
TTGGTAACTGGAGCTTGTCTGTATCTGGTATCGCACAGAGAAACAAGACGTTTCCAAACCAAAGATAATTTATATTTGCTGCCAGGATAGGCCTGTGAGCCAGTTCCTGTTCGAATCCAGAGTCCTTACGGACTGCTTGATGTTCTGCTGTGCACACTAAGCGTGCTTCCTAGTATTGCAGATCTGAATGCAAATCAGCCCTTTCTGTGTCCTTCTGTGTGTTTTATAAAGGGCTGGAAGCAGCTCTGAACAGTTAGCAACTTCTTTTGTGTCCTTAGGGGTCCCCGGTGCTGTACATGCGAATAAATTCTGATGAAGAGCAATGCTCATGAAGCCAAGAATGCCTCACCCTGTGCTCACCCATGGGATGAGTAAAGGAGCCACGGGGATTGGAAGGCTGGCAGAGCTTTTTTGGTGAAGACCACTCCTATTGTCTAACCATATTCTGCACGCTCGTTTCTTTTCCAGCCTCTCTACAAGTGGACATTGTTCCAAGCCAGGGGGAGATCAGTGTTGGAGAATCTAAGTTCTTCTTATGTCAAGGTGAGTGATGGCTTGTGGCATCAGGTGTCTATCTGGGTGTGCTGGGAAGGTCAATCAATGTATTAACTTTGGGATAAAAGCTCCAGTGCCAGGTCTAGCTGCAAGATGTCTTGCTCTTTCTTTCTCCTGTGCCCTTATGATTTGTAAGACAGAGCAGCAAAGGCGACACATGCTGTTTACTGGAAACGGTAAAAGCATTCTCCTTTGAGAGCTGGCAGTGGAAGGCAGCTCCAGCAGATGGATTTTAAAATGAAAAAAACAGGTACTGAGGCATCGTCTCTAAGCCTGAGCAACAGCCACAACAGTGGCACCTTGCATCATTCCACGGCTCCTTAATGTATTGAATTTAGAATTAAGGTTCTGCTTTTTCAAATTACTTCTCTAATTGAGTACTAACAGCAGTAGTGGCAGTGCTAGGTGACTCGAAGTTGGTACCTCTGCAACTAAGGATTTAAATGCTGCTGAAACCCTACATCTCTTGTGACGCAATTTACTGTTTGTTCAGGCCACCAACTACCCCAGGCTGTTCTCCCGCACAGTGTGCTGCAGTGCTGACACAATCCGTGTGCCCTAAAGCGGGTCCTACAATTTTATGGCATTTTCCAAATCAGCATCCCCATGCCTTCTTGAGAGCTTCTCCTGAAAGCAGCTGGCCTGGTTCCTAATGGGAGGACTCAGTATGTTGGAGCACTGACACGATAGTGTTCTGAAGCGTGACAGGTTGCAAACAGGCGCTATGGTGAGCTCTGGGAGCAAAATGCCATGCAAGGACCACGCTTCCTCAGGACCATATTGACTGGGACAAGTAATGAGGTCATCTGATCCAGGAGTGCTTAACTGCAGAATAACTTGTTAATGCTAGTGCTTTAATAATGAAAGTATACTCTGAGCAAGTGCTGCTGTGATGATACTCGTAATTGGAAAACTGTGGGATCAATTAAAGCCCCTCCAATAATAGGTATTTGTCCCAAATAACAAAGCCACACTGAGGAATGCAGAGATGGGAGCTGCAAGCGACAGGGTGGAACCACTTAATACCACTTCTGATTAACGCTGGATGCAGCAGGAGGTTTAAGCTGATCAGCGCCAGAACTGCTCTACAGCAGTGTCACCGTTTTGGTATGCACAGTAGCCCAGCCTGCAGATCCAGGTAGTTATTGAAAACGTGACGGAACTGAAGCAGGAAGACATTTCTGGGGCTGATCTGCATAGCGGAGGGACTGGGACATGGGACCTCGGAATGCACAGAAGGCCGGTCTGCGCTAAGATGTGTGTACCCCTTTAGATTATAAACCCACCCTAATACCATTTTTGCAGGACAGCAGCTGACCATTCACAGTGCTGTGAGAGAGAGTTTTCTTTGCTTGCTTCTCAGGTACAGAAGCCCTTCCCCTGGGTCAGTCTTCCGCATAGTGCTACTGGTTGTATTTAATTCCCTCGTTGCAGATGTGTTGGGAACTCATTTCAATTTGCTCTTTTCTTTTATTGTCCCTAGTGGCAGGGGAGGCCAAATACAAAGACATTTCCTGGTTTTCTCCTAATGGTGAGAAGCTGACGCCGAACCAGCAGCGCATCTCAGTGGTGCGAAACGATGACTTCTCCTCCACCCTCACCATCTACAACGCCAACATCGATGATGCTGGCATCTATAAATGTGTTGTCAGTAGCGTGGAGGAGGGAGACTCCGAGGCCACCGTCAATGTGAAAATTTTCCGTAAGAGAGCGTCTCCGAGGCTGTTTTTCTGGTCTGCTTTGCACGTATACATGAGGCACGATTAGGGAGGCAACCGTTTCACCTTCCTAGAAAAGGCTATTTTTAAAGGGGAAGAAGGAGGGTGAAAAGAAAGGGGAGGTTGAGAAGATGCAGCCTTCTCCTTGCTTGGTTCTGAGGGGTACGTGGGAGCGGAGCTTGGCCTGTCGGGGCATTACCAGCACGTCTGCTGCTTACATTCTTCTGAAAGACAGGAGAGCAAGGGGTAGAAGGAGAAGATTCCAGCACATTGTATATCTGGGGGGAGTCAGCAGAGAGCTCAGCGTTCGCGGGTGGCAGATGTGCCGTGAGATAAGGCTAGCGTTCAACCAAGAGGATCACACATGCAGAAGGGTTATAAGCAGCCGCCGGCGTGTTGCCCAGCGGAGCCGTGATAGTGGCTTCCTCCCCTTCCTGCCGGGCAGCTGAGCAGTTCCGAGTTCACATCTGCTCTGTGCGGTGTGGACAAACTGGTGGGCTGGGTAGAGTATTGAGTCGGCCCACTGATAAGCCTGGGAGGCAGGGCTGGAAAACGGGCTTGCTGCGGTGCGGTGCGGTGCGTGGCATCATGCACACCCTTGTCCTCCCCTCGGGAACAAGAAGAACCCTAGAGAACGTCTCCTCTGGGGTTGCTTTGCTTTCCTCAGCTGGGGAGCACAGCCGAGAAAGCTGCAGTGACTTTCTCCTTCCATTATTTTCAGAAAAGCTGATGTTCAAGAATGCTCCTACTCCGCAGGAATTCAAGGAAGGGGATGATGCTGTGATTGTGTGTGATGTGGTCAGCTCACTGCCTCCTACCATCATCTGGAAACACAAAGGCAGGGATGTTATCCTAAAAAAAGATGGTAAGGCACAGGAGGTGTCTTGGTGCTTGTCCATTCGAGGGGGGTCAGATGTCCATCTCCCACCAGGGCTCAAATTATGCTCATCCAGGATGTTCAGGAGAACAAAATGGTGGTGGTCACAAGGGCAGAGAGGAGCAATTTGTACCCAACACCAGATCTTAGGATGTGAGTTTAGTTATTCAAGGTGCTCTGGTTTGGCAACGGCAGAGCAATAACGTTCCCACAGAAATGCCCATCGGGCTTTGACGCTGTAATAAGCCAGGGAATGCTAGAAAAACTTCTCAGATGAAAGAAATGCCATCAGAGGGAAAAACTGCACGTTGTGACACTCTCCAGTCTTCCTAAGGAAAAGGGGCTAAAAGCTCCTTGCAAGGATCTTTCCTTTTCTTTGAAAACACTCCAACTGTCATGCCCAGAGGGGCATTTTACTGGCAGAGGGGGCTCCAGACCCCTGACTCTAGCGGAGCATTGGTGCCTCAGCTGGGTTTCCCACATCTGCTTGTTGCAGGCACAAGGCAACTGTAGTAAGACTCAAACTCTGCCACCCTTGGGCAAGAGGGGCAAGTTTCAGTTTGCTTCTTGTCTGATAGTAATTCAATATAAACCTGTTTGTGTGTGTATATTTATTGGTTTATCTCTCGGTGTGTACTTGCAGTATAAAGCACCCGAGCAGTTTGCCTGCTAAGCCACATCAGGCTTTTTTCTTGGCCGTGTCGGATCCAGTTACAGCAGCATCTCCATTAAATGATGGAAAGGGAAATTTTGTTGCGCTAAACCTTGTCTCAACCCAGAAGGGACAAGGAGTGGAGAAGAGCCTGTTACCTGCAGTGAGCTTTCCTGAGGATCCTTTGATGAACCTTCCTTTTGTTTTTTTTTTTTCTAGTTCGATTTATAGTCCTGTCCAACAACTACCTGCAGATCCGGGGAATCAAAAAAACGGATGAAGGGATATACCGCTGCGAGGGCCGGATCCTGGCTCGTGGAGAGATCAACTTCAAAGACATTCAGGTCATCGTCAACGGTGAGCAGCTTAGGCTGAGGCTAGTACAGGGGCAGGGTATGTAGCACCCGCACTCCAGGCTGCTGATGGAAACGTTTCTTCAGATTCACACTCAATCCACCATCACCTTGCTAATTTTTCTCTGCTGTGTCAAATAAAAATGTCCATGAAATTGACTGAGTGTTTATCAGATGTTTATAGGAGAGTCTCATGTCAAGAGAAACCTTAAGTGTCTCATGACTTCGAGTGAGGTATTGATCTTGTTGGGACTTGCAAGTGGTTTTGTCCACAATACCGATTCTCTGCGTCTCCCCACCCCCTGCCCTGCCTTCCCTGAGCCGATTGCTTTGGAGAGCTCATACATCAAACCTGCTGGTGGAAACCTGCAGGTGATGACAGAAGGGTTTGAATTACTCGTGACACCTGTGTGTATGGCAGAGATTTACAGTGAGCCTTTCAGGGCTCGCTCTCACTCACATCTTCCCTCCTTCCTAACTTGAATGTCGATTCCTTCTCTTCTAGTACCTCCTTCTGTGCGCGCCAGACAGAGCACTATGAATGCCACTGCCAACCTCAGCCAGTCTGTCACCTTAGCGTGTGATGCTGATGGCTTTCCTGAGCCAACCATGACGTGGACAAAGTAAGATGCTGTGTGCAATGTCCCGATTGTGTGTGAGCATGGATGTTTTCACCAAGGCCTGGAAAACCAGGCTGGAGGGAAAGCAGCATTTTAACTGGAGTCAGATTAATTCGTTTTTCTCACAGGAGAAAGATTGGCCTCATAATGGAATTGCAGTTCGCTTCTGTTGTGGGTTAACCCCAGTAGGCAGCGAAGTACCACACAGCCACTCGCTACATGTCCCTCAAGTGGGATAGGGAAGAGAATCAGAAGGGTAAAATCCAAAAACTCATTGGTTGCAGTGAAGACAGTTTAGAATAAATTTTTTAAAAAGCTGTGCATGCAAGCAAAACAAAATAAGGAATAAATTTCCTACTTCCCATCAGCAGGCAGGCGTTTAGCCAGGTCAGCTGTCCCCGCTGTATCCCCTCGCAGGCAGGGCAGGGTGAGAGACAAAGCCCATTGTGTGTATGCTGTTCAGCAAGAGCTAAAACATCCTCGTGTTATCAATGCTGTTTTGGTCACAGACCCAAAGCATAGCACCATATGAGCTATTGTGAAGAAAATTAACTCTATCCTAGCCAAAACCAGTACCGCTTCCTGGAAAAACCAAGAATAACAGTAAAAATAGCATTTTTTTTACTGACCCATTGCATCCTTTGTCAAGCTGCAAATAGAGGTGAAGCTTCATGCTGTCCCGTGGTCAGTTTATTGTCATCTGCACTGGTGGGGAAACTTAGGCAAAAGTGGATGCTGTAACTTGCATTTGTCGTGCCAGAAAATCCACATCTGAAGTCTTCCTCTTCATTCCATTGGGTTTAAATGTCACTGTCAGGCAGTGATACAGACTTGAGGTATGCTCTTCTGGAAATTGCCTAGCCTTTGGTGAGTGTTACAAGGACAAGCTGTAATGTTGAAAAAGCTGACGACAACTTGGAATACTGCCTTGATATGCAAGGACAGAAGTCGCCTTCAGTGGTATTTATAGCTCCGGCATATAGAACCATAGAATGGTTTGGGTTGGAAGGGACCTTCAAGGGACTTCAAAGGTTCCACCCCCCTGTCATGGGCAGGGACACCTTCCACTAGATCAGGTTGCTCAAAGCTCCATCCAGCCTGTCCTTGAACACTTCCAGGGATGGGGCATCCGCAGCTTCTCTGTGCTATGATGTGTAGGCTACAGTGTGTGTCAGGAGGTGGAAGGTTTAGCTGCCAGGAGCCCTGAAGCAGGAGGAATTAGGAATAGATCAAAAATGAAAAATAATTAAAAAAAGATTTGTAGCCCATAGGAGAAGGAAAAGGTGGTGGTCCCCCTCAACCTGAGGAGCGTCAGTGTAGTCACGCCGTTCTAGAATTAACAAATAGCCTCTGATTGCTTCTGCTCCCCAGCACAGCCAGTGTGCTTTGTGCCCTGCAGGGATGGAGAGCCCATAGAAGAGGTCGATGATGAAGAGAAATACAGTTTTAACTACGATGGGTCTGAGCTCATCATCAAGAAGGTGGATAAGAGTGACGAAGCAGAATACGTCTGCATTGCTGAGAACAAGGCTGGCGAGCAGGATGCCACCATTCATCTCAAAGTCTTTGGTAAACGTGCTTTTCCCATCCCCCCTTTCCAATCCAGCTGGCTATTGGTAGCTCACTAGTGCAAGCTGGAAGTAACTACTTACCCCAGTTAACTCCTGATGTGGCTTATCCAGAGGTGCTTTGTTCCCAAGTAATGCTGTGCTCCTCTGCCATCACGCTAGACAACACATCTGCGTATGTGCCTGAAACAGATGCCAACTCCATTCTGCTGCTTCTCTGACAGAAGAAATTCAGTCCTGTGCAGGCGGTGCTGTAGGATTCACACGTTATTTGAAATATCTTCCAGGCCCAGAGGGCTGGATCCTAATCCAACCAGAGCTGCTATTAAGGAGGGCTTTAGCCACTTCAGTGGGACTTTCTATAACCTGGATGGGGGGGTGAACTCCACCCCACCGCTGTATGAATGACCTCAGGCCTGCGGGAATCAGTCAGCAGCTTTCCTACCTTCCGTGAATCTGGAAGTGTTAAGGAATATAATTCTGTCCCATCCCTCTGCAACCACTTGGCAAAGCTGCTTATCAAAAGGCTAATTTGGGGCAGAGAAAGTAGACGGCGAGGTGGAAGACTTAGCTCATAATCCCAGGGACTGATCATTTGTACGCTGGTAAATGGGCTCTACTGCAGACATATTCTGGTCCTCTGACAAGCCTCGGCTCTAATCACATATAGAAGAGGTTTTCTAGTTCTGCAAGGAGGTACCCTCTTCTCAAACGTCACTGCTCCCTTCCCCATTTGGCAGTAAACTTGTGCCAGTTTTTTCCCAGTGCTGCTTGTTTCAAATGTTGCTGTAGACAGGCAAGCTTCATTTTGAGCATCAACTCAATGAAGGTTGCTTTTTCTTTTCAGCAAAACCCAAAATCACCTATGTGGAGAACAAAACAGCCATGGAGCTGGAGGATCAGATAACGCTGACCTGTGAGGCTTCTGGGGACCCAATCCCTTCCATCACTTGGAGAACTTCCACCCGGAACATCAGCAATGAAGAGAAGGTATAACCCTCCCCAAAACTGTGGTCTCAATTTGCTGGGATCAGTGCAGCTTGTACCTGCCTGCCTCTGCTGATCCAGAATGCATGACAGCCGCACGCAGCTGCACATGGAAATCACGGTGATCCCCCTCTCCGTAGTGCGAGCACGTGTGGTCCTGCACAGACTGTCCGCTAAAGGGTCAGAGCCGCAGCTGAAGTAATGCCGTAGGTGTCCTCGTGTCCAGGAGCCATCTCAGTTTATAACAGCTGAGGATATGCTTTTTAATTCCTGCTGGTATCGCTCTGAGTTGGATTAACTTGAAAAGCAGCAGGCCCTCGACGCTTCTCAGAGGAGTGTCCAAAGGGACCTGCAGTTGCAGGAAGCTTGTGAAAGGGTTTGTCTCGCCTGTTTCTAAGCCGAGAGGTGGGAATGAGCACCGATTCCGGTGTTGTCCGTGCTGTCATCAAGATGATGAAATGATCTGGAGGGTGGCAGGTGGAGAGGTGTGGGCTACTATCTTTCAAAGATGCAGTGGACCAAAATGAGCCTGTTAATTCCTTCTTGCCCTTCTGTATTGTATTCGAATACTGCATGTATCAGAAGCACAAAAGCCTGGCTGCCTTTGTGTTCACCTGTTTTGTTGATCATGTCAATACCATTTTCTTCTTAAAAGGCAAAAATAATTAGCAGTTTTTCTTTTAAAAAAAGAGCGCTGTTGTTTTCTTATGTCTTTGCCACAATTCCCAGTTACTAGATTAGATTAGGATGTGCTGTAATTCTGTAGATATTTCATAATAGTTGCATAGGATGATCAGGAGGCATAGGTTAGAGCCAAAGAAGTTGGAACAACAAAAGTTGGAGTAAGGAGTTGTTGCTTATTAATCATCTTCTAATAACAGGGTGGTCAAGGCTCAGCTAACTGGAACTTACTGGGGGTTCTGACTCAATGTGAAGCTGATAAACTGTGAAGGTCTTAAAGCCACAGAGGTAGCCACTGCCAGCCATCCACACAGCTGCCATTCTGCACTACAGCCCCCTAAATGAACATTTTTAATTGCTTCTGTAATGTCAGCTCTTCACCATGTCGTTCATGTGTAACTTACTAGTCGGGGTGCCAGAGTTTTTCAGCCTTAATTCTTTCTTAACACCTTTTGGATTTGAGGGCTAGTGTAAGTCCCTGTAGTGTTTAGAGGGAGATTTCCATTGCCTTCAAAAGTCGTTGGCTTGGGCTCTCGCTGCAGCGTGACAGGGTGAGGTTATTGATGGTTTTGCCTCCGTCTTGGAGGATGGTAGGAGGGAACTAAGTGCTCTAGTGGAGTTTGGATTGCAGCCATGGAAAAGAGCTTTGACAGGGAGAAGAATATAAAATTTGAAATTACACTAAATCAAGTAGAAGTTGGTAGGAGAGCCTGTTTGCCGAGAGTCCCATCTGTCCAGCCCAGTTAAACTAACAAGATCTCAGTGGCAAAACTGCTAACCATTTTTGAGACATTCATATCTCCTGCTTGATGCTGTTAAGCTGATGATTAACATTCAGCAAAATGTTAATACTCCAGTAGTTTCTTCTATAGATGAGGGGGAAGTCAAAGGTTTGAGGTACTACCATATGTCTCATGTACCAGTTCAAACCTTCAGGGCAAAGATTTTTTTATCATGTACCATGCACTTTCTAGGCAGGATTTATTTGTGTGTGTGTGTGTTGTTTGTTTTTTTTTTACTTTCTCCCATTCCCTATCTTGTGCTGCAAGGTTAGGTGAATGGTACAGAAGTCCAGTAAATCCTCAGGGCAAAATAGCTCTCATAAACATTCTACTACTTGTATCACCAAGTGCGTGTATTCAGTTTACTATCCACTTGCTGTCTCAGGGTAGCACAGGGAAATGGGTGGTCTTTGATGTGGGACAAACAATACTATTTTTAAATTATCAAGCCCTACTTTTGAATAAGTTTTAGGTACTTGGAGGCATTTGTCTTGCTATATGTTGTTTACTTTAAAAATCTGGACTGAAGTATGATTACAAAAGGTCTAGAGGTGTCTTAACTCTTGTGAACATCTGGTACTTCAGAAAAACCTACTCAAACCCACAATTAAACAAACAAAAAACCCCTCTTTGGCTTAAAGGTTTTTTCCCCGCTAAGTCTTTGCCCACGAGCAGAGGTAGTCTGAGGTGTGAACAAGGGGCAGGCAGCGCTGCAGCCCAGAAGCCTCAGCTGACAATGTCACAACTGTTTCAGCATTCCCCCGCGCTCCTGCCTGCTGATACCCTAGCATGCCCAGCAAAAGATCCTCCTCTCTCTGGCCATGCCCGCATAACGTGGCGCCCCTTGGTCAAACGATCTTTTGCTTTGGGGATGGTCTGCGAAGGTAAGTGCTTGTGACTGTGCTGGAGCAGCATCAGGTGGTTAACAGCTGTACGCCAACACCACTGAGCAGACCAGACCTCCAGATCCTGGCACGGTAGAAGCTTCATCTTACTAGTAAGCCAGCAGCTTGCATTCTTCTGCCTTGCAGAGAGCGCATGTAAAATGAAAAATACGTATTTTAAAAGATTGCTTATATTTGGTTTACTTCTGTTGTGAGTGTAGGAACATGCTACTTAAGGAGGAACTTTTGCCCCATCAGTCTGAGATTCCTGTCCATTGCTACTGCAGAACATACCAAGAACTAAGGCACCTGGAGAGTCATCAGCATGACGATTTGAAATGGTTTGGCTTTGTCTTTCCGCAAGTATTTACTGCGGTGCCGTTGTAGGGAGGAGGAATGCTTGCTCTTTGAATGATGCCAGATGTAAGGCTGATGCGGCCAGCATGCCATACTGCTCACCACCTTCAGTATAATTCATGCCCTTTTAAGAGACGTTTCTTCTGTTGCTCCCATAGAATCTAACTGAATCAGTAAACACAGTTTCCACCTGTTGTGTGTTGGCCAATGCAGGCTTTTTACAGTTGTAGCGCAGGGGTGAGCGTGTTTCCCGTCAGACTTGGAGGAGGCAGTTGCTAACTGCTCTCACACGCGCTTGGAGGAAGCAGTTGCGGGGGCAGTCCCGGGTTTCTTGCCCAGCAGGGTAGCTCAGCGGGTGAGGAAGGGGAGCAGCAGCGGGGATGCGGTTAGGCAGGTGTTTGTCACCTTGCCAGGGCTGCCTGCAGGTGTGTCTGTGTCAGGTCTCACTCGGTGCTGCTGCCCGGCCTCCCGTGCTGGCTGTCAAGACCTGCGTCACGTTACCGTTTTCCCTACGGCAAGTCAGAAATAAAGTGGACATTGTCTGACCAGAATAGAGGAATCAAAGAACAGAGGAAGAGATCGTCTCCGGTATTCTTCCTCCTTTATCCTAACTACAGTTTAACTTGTGAAGTGGCCTTGTCCACCAGTGCTGTCCCACAAGGTTCCCTGTTCCTAAACTGGGAAAATAGGGAAGTATGACTTCTGAATGGATCAGAGTTCGAGGGCCCCCCTTAGCAGGTGACTGGTGTCCTTTAACAGGTGACTTTTCGGTCACCCCTCTGGCAGGTGAATTACACCGCTGCATTAGGCTGCACTGAAAACCATCCAGTGCATCCTTCCACTTATTTTCTGGGTTACTGTTACTGACCAGTAGCCTCTATCAACTCTGCGGTGTTGGCAGCTAAAGCAAATAGAGAAGTTGTTTCAGGTTTAGAAATCTTTAGATGAAAACAACACGATTGAATTCCAGCAAGGTAAGGAGTGCCTCTTTGCTAGGACAGAAGCGTCGGGTTGCCAGTGTTGCAACAGCGTGCTAGGGTGGAATAGCCAGAAGATGAGAGGAACTCGTTCGCTTGCACAGCTCACACTAGGTCAAATTTAGCAGTGAAATAATTAAAAAAAAAAAAAGGAAAAAAAAAAAAAAAGGTGAAATACAAAATAGAGAAGAGCCAAATATTCTGCTAATGCAAATGAGCATTGTAATACCTTCAGCAAAGATGTGCTGCAGCAGATCTAACGTTTCCAAATTTAACTTAGGTTTAATTTCCTGATGTTTTCTTCTTTTAAGTGGACTATATACCCTGAATACAATTCCCTGTCTTAAATCTGTGTTGTACTTTGTATCTTATGAGAGGTACATGGGAATATCTTTGGATTCAGTGATCCGGGGAGTAAACTACCCTGGCAGTTCCCAGGAACTCTCCTGCAACTGAAGATGTTCCCATTGAACAGCTTGCTCCCAAAGGGAAGACACCAGCATGCATGAGGCAGTTCCCTGCACGGTGCTGACTTGAGTTTGTGTCTCTTTGTTGTTGTGATGAAGGAGAGTTAGTATGAAACTCTCAGGGATGGAGAATATGGTTCTGCCTTTTTTTTTTTCCCCACACCCGTGAACACAATTACAAAGAAACAGCGAACTCTGGGAGTGTGGGGACAGGCTTTTCTCCTCCTTCGGCTTCCTTTAGGTTGACAGGTACTTTTTATCAAAGGATAAAAAGACATCTTTTTTTGTTTGGCTGGGTTTGGTAGGGTTTTTTCGGAGGGGTTTTGTTTGTGTAAGGTTTTTCTGATTTTGCTTTTGGTGTGTTGGGTTTTTTTGAATCCCTCTGTGCTGACACCACAGAGACAGTGTACAGTATTGGGAGGGGACTGGCATGGGTGTAAGCGAGGCAGTTCCCTGGCCAACCTGGTTCAGGTACAGGGAATGGTACATCAGAAGGGGGTTGTGCAGAATTCTCACAGTTGCCTCTTCGGCTTCCAATGAACTTGTGCAGAGCAGGATATATGTGCACAGAAAGGATCAGATGATGGGGGTATCCTAGCCCGTGCAGGTGTCGGTGAGCCTCTTTTCAGGTAGCATCACCTCAGACCTCTAGTTACAAGCAAATAACTCCCTTTTATCAAGGATGTTTTAAAATGAGGCTGTCTGTACCATATGTTACTACTTCAGTCTCACAGTGTTCACTAGAAGCACTGTGGAAGCAATACTGTGCTTTTTTTATTCTCATTTCCTAAGCTTTCATCTCCATTTCTGTACTGTCGCTCTCGTGTACGCTGTTACATCCACACGTCAGCAATGCTTGTGCCTCACGTTCAATACTGCCATCGTGGCTGTGATATTAGCAGGTGATTTTTGACTCCTGAACTGAAACGGATCCAGTTGAAATAGAGACCAGAAGAAAAATATTTGAAAGATAAATCGTAGAGGGGAAACGGAACCCGGCAGCTTTGGTCTTTCTGATCCACAGTGAATATGGTCCACACTGTTGGTGGCTTTCCCTGAGTGGGAAGTGTATGTTTGTTGGTGAGGTTTGTGCATGTTTCACTGATGCCTGTTGTTCTGTTGTCCCAAGCCCACTAAGGGTGCCCACATCCCTCAGTAATGAGCTGGACATCAGCAACTGGCAGTACAAGGTTCTGCCCTGCCGTCTCCCGTCCCGGGTGGACGTACTGTTTCAATGCGTGCAGCTCAAGGTCCCCTACTCCTGGCACAGTATGCATGTGAAAACGTGTACAAATGCATGATCGCATTAACGATATGAGCCTTAACGTTAATCAGTGTGTGTGGGTGGCTAACAAACCAGTGTCAGAAAACCAGTTCCATAACTTACCTTTGCAATGTAGTGACCTACGTCATGGGAATCACTTCCCCAGTACACTGGGAACAGGTTTCTAGAAATGGTGAGATGTGGCAAGGGAAATAGTCACTCGATATGTAAAAACAGAGGCAGTCTTCAGTTACCATTAGCTTTCGTTTAATCACTTTAAGACCAATTTCTAGGATATGAAATTTTGAATGCAAATCTAAATTGAGGTTATATTGGGAAATGGAAACTGTGATCACCCCACACACATGAGAGAGACAACTTGGAGCCTGCATGTGCATAGAACGCAATGTGGTGCATACACTATGATACGTAAAAGCAACCTTTGATAAACTTTTATTGCTTTTTTTCTGTTGTTGTTGTGTTCTATATCTGTTCTCTCCAGGCTTCATGGACCCGGCCCGAGAAACAAGAGGTATAAGATTACCAGACCTTTAGCAAACTTCTTAGTTTCTTGGTTTTGTTTTTTTAAAGCATTAGAGATTAACAAATCTCTAGTCCAGTAACCACACCAACTAAACCAGTATTAATAATACGAACAAATTAAGTACCAATACGTAAAAGAAAGAGCTTATAGAGTTAGAAGTTGCTTGGCATGTAGTAATGCGTTTTTGGATGAGCAAACTAGTTGTGTTGGGAGTGAGTAACTCTGGTTGTCGCCTTAAAAAAAAAAAAGAATTAAAAATAAAAGCAAATGGAAAAATCTAACAAATACTGCTTTCACTGTTTTCTTCTGTGCTACCAGTTTAAATCATATCTTCTTCTAGAGTTCTAAGAATCAGCAACAGCATGTATTCTGAAAAAGTATTTTTTTTCCAAAGATAGCCTCTTCTGCTCCAGCCAACTCATCTGTTTGCTCATGGTACTCCTTAAGTTCGACCTTCTCTTAAAGGACAACTGCATCATGTTCCATTTCACAATCAATGCAGATAAATCTTTCACAACTTAAATTTCTCCAGAAAACACTCCAAATTGCTAGGTTATTATTTGCCTTTGATTTGCAAGGGTCGGTGAGGGCGTGTGGGATAATGCAGTAACTCAGTTTGGTGCAAGTATGGTTTGTTGCTGTTTTATTTCACATTCAATGTTGTATTTAAAAAGTAATAATAACAACTTAGCTTTATGCACACCTGATTTTGTAGCATTCTTGCTTCAAAATGGACCGGAAAGTATGTTTCCAAGGAAATAATAGGGGTCAGGTAGACAACAAAATTAGCTACCAGAGCTGGGTGACTCATATTTCTACCTTTGGGATCAGCTTTGTGGAGGCTTTGGGTATCCTGATTTTTTTTTTTTTATTTTTAAGCTGTCTTAAAGCAGAGGCTAGTGTGGCCTAAACTAAGTGAACCTCTAACTTAAGCACCATCCACCTTGGTGTCATATGGGGCCGAGAAGGTGCTGCCCCTTCCTCCTTCAGCCTAATCTGTTGGGATAGATGAATTGTGGCAAGTGAAGGCATCGGATATTCAGACCAGTTTGCATTGAAGAATTTGGAATTTGAGTAGTTGCATCTCTTCAGGCCTCATGTTAATTCCCGTTATAGTTGTCTCCGTCTGTCTGTGCACACCCCACCCCACCCCCCGCAGTGTTTTCACTGTGCTCTCTGTCTCAAGCTTTTCATTAATATCAACGCTAATACTATTAAGCTTGCTGCCTCTACATTTCTTGCTGCGTCTGTGTCTTAAAATATCCGGGTGGGGGTTCTGTGAGAATGTTGTTGAAGCTTGTTGTTGCAGCCTGTGTAGACAAATCTTTAACAACAGCCACCATGGGGTCTTCCAGCAGCGTGTTCAGTTCTGGGGACGCTGCGGGAGCGCCTGGCAGTACGTGTTTCACTGCTGCTCGTGCAGTAGCTAAAGTAAGGAAGTCTCCGAGTGCAGTCGCGGCTGCATATGTGGGTGTTAAATCTTGCTTTCCTTGCTTTGGAGGCACGGTTACAGCTGGCTGCTTCTTCCTCTAAACTACAGTCAGCTCTGCTTACTGTGCACGGCCCGTAACGTCCCAGTTCACTGTTCGGGTCCTGCATATACTGGAGAATTGTTGAAAGCCGTATTAGCAGCGTATGCTAACACCCCCCCCCCCCCTCCACATTATCACCAATAGATGCTAAAAAACAGAGTTACAAGCAAAACTGCACCACTGTTACACCACAAACTGGCGATGCCTTTCTGGTGACTGGGAATTAGTGGAACCTTGCAAATATTAAGAGCGTAGATGAGTTCTGGTTAGTGCAGCGTGAGCCCAGAGCTGGGAGAGACCAGTCATCCTCCTTCGTGGGTTTGTAGCTGTGGTCGGGGTTTCCCGGTGCTCTTTGTAGTGGTGTCCGCTGTGTGGGAAGCGGGTGAGGAGGAGATACAACTGCGTGAAATTAAGTCATGGATACTTGTTTGTGAAAGGACTGACAGGTGCAGGAGGTGGAGGAAGAGGGGTAAATGCCTTTCCTACTTGTCTCTCCTCTTCCCCTTCGGCACTGAAGTGTTGAAATCTGGGGCAGCTTTGGGCGTAGTGACCGTGTGCCACGCGGCATTGTCAGGACTTGGAGAACACCCGCAGGTACCTCGGGATAAGTTGTAGTAATTGGCAAAGGCGAGAACCACCGTACCCTTTTCCGTAGAGTGGCGGTTGCTACGGCATGAGTTGCTGCCTGGGCCCCGTAGGTTGCCTCCCCATTACTATGAAGCGAGTTTTTTATCCCAAATCCTTGAAATCAAAGAGGCTAAGAAAAGGGATTACAACTGTCTACCTCTGGCTCACAAGTTTCTAGCTATCTTATGTCTCTAACAGCTAGGGATAGTTAGCATCTGATGGTCTGAGATATGAATAAAGAAGACTAGTAGTGTGCTTTTTTGAGCAGGCATTTTTCTCTTCCTTGGAGTTTTTTTTCCCTGATCTTTCTTTTTCTTTACTTGTGCCTTTTGCATTAAGCTTCATCTTCAGAGTCGGTTGCATCGCTTGTAAAGTTACGATTTTACCATGACTGCCTAGCACTCTTTTGTTTGTATCAGTTTTTGACAAAGGGAGTAAAAGGCATGTGACACTGGATGTAAAATTACCTTTGCTGTAATGATCACGTGCTGCTGTTTTGCCGTGTTTATCCTTTTGCCTGCTGACGGGGTCACAGACAAGTGTTTAGAATATTCACCCAACTCATGAGCTACAAGCAGCTGGGAACCTTGCAGGTCTGGAGTCTTGACGTTTGCAGATCCTACTGCAGTAGTTTCAGAAGTGAGCTGGGTTTTGGAGGTAAATCACAAGTCAGACAGAAGGGTAACAGTACAGTCAGCCAGTGAAGAAAAATAAAAGCAGAATTTAATCGTATAAGTTACCACAGCGGACTAATGTCTTCTTAAGGGATCCTTCTGCGGTTCTGGGGAAGGAGGCACACAGCGTCCCATGCACGTGGAATAAAGAACCGTTCCCAGCAACACAAGGGACCAAGCACAGGAGGAGGAGCGGGGTTCGTAGCTTGTGGCAGTGGTCAGGGATCGCAGCAGACCTGCGTGCAGAGTAGAAGAGAGAAGAATGGCCTTAACTGTTTGCGTGGAAAAAAGATACTGTTGCCGTGCATGTGGAATTTGACTAGCTCAAATGAACTGATACTCGGAGCTAACAGACATCATCACATTCACTTGTTAGAAACGTCATCGGTCTTGGAGACTGAGACCACTAGCTCGGAACAGAAAGGGGCTTCAGGCCTGGAGGATGTGACCGCTTGAGATACCAGAGGTGTGCTTGGTGCTACAGCTCAGTGCGTTTGGCTCTTCAGTGTCCTCAGCGGTTTTACTCATAATCTCAGTACTTGTCCTGTATTTCCCATGAAAATTAATGCTCTTGGAGCATTAATTGCATTAAGGGTGGCAGGCTGCAGCAGCAGGCACAGCCATGAGGTTACCTAACATATTTGCTTGTGCTTGTGCCACTTTGGAAACTAGGTGAGAGACTTGGTGCTTTGAAGCTTCCAAGCTGAAGCACAAGGACCAAGAGCTTGCGCAGGCACCAGGGCGAGGGAGGGGTCCGTGCCCTCGTGTGCTTCGTGTAGTAAGAGAGCACTTGGGCTCTGGTCACAAATCGGACAGGGGGAAAAAAATACTTACAGGGGAGGGGATTGCTGGTGGCTGCAATCCCTCTGAGCAGATGGTAGCCTGAATTTTACATTCTTTGTCTCTGTCATTGACCTCTCCACGCTCTTTTGCATGTGGGAGCAATTTCTACACTGGCAAAGAACCAATGGAGATTGCTCTAGAATTTTCTGAAGGTCACAAGACCTTGAAGCAGGGTTGTCTCTGAAAGGGTCACAGTTTTCTTGCCCTCTTCACTGTATCTTGCTCTTTTCAGTGAAAGTTCAGACGAAAAGTTCTGAGCTTTCATTTTGTCTGGCTCAGCTCTGAGGTCTGGATCGTTTCTTATTGATGCCGTTTCAAGGACATGGAAATAAAACAGGTATCAGAGGGAGGAGAGGAGGGCCTGAATTCTCTGAGCAGAAACACCGTAGCCATCGGGGAGGTTTTCTACAAGAGCGTGCTGGCAAAAATTGTTAACCAGAGCTGGATCCCTACAGTTCTCATTCTGGGAAGGAGCTTGATGCTCTCCAGCTGTCCTCTAGACATGTAGTAGCTTCTGATACTTTGGTCCTTCGTTTATTTTTTTTTTCCCCTTTCCCTGAGTGCTTTGAATAACTGTGGTTGGCACTGTGTGACAAGGAATCTTCTTGTTGCTTTCGGAAATGCCTCTCTGTGCCCGTGGTTTCACCTGACCTCAGGTGATCGCTTCCGAAGCGCTGAGCACTGGAGGGTCGGTGTGAGGTAGACTTGCATTCGTTCCCATCCCTTCAGTCTGCGCCACAGGCTCAGAGCTCAGCCTCTAACTCTCTTTTCCTTTCCTGCCAGACCCTGGATGGGCGCATCATAGTACGTAGCCATGCCCGGGTGTCGTCCCTGACTCTCAAAGAAATTCAGTACACAGATGCCGGAGAATATGTATGCACAGCCAGCAACACCATCGGGCAGGACTCCCAGGCCATGTATCTTGAAGTGCAGTGTAAGAAGTGGAGGATGGGGCGGGGAGGGTGTTCATGTGTTTAGAGTGGGAACTGTTTGGATTTCTTTTTCCTGGGATGAGGATGAGACTGAGGCACCTACGGCTACGGGGATGTGTGTTGTTTAGGTAGAGGGCATGGGAAGCAACTCAGTCTGAAATAATTTTGTTGGAGATATTGCTGTGTGCATCCATGCGAGTGTTTGCTCTGGTGTCTCCAGCTGGGATACTGTTGCACCTTGGGAAGGTTACGGGCCACGAATCTACCGCGGTCCCGTTTGCTGGGCGCATCAGAGTTCTTCCTCAGGAGAATTTCTGGTACGCACTTCCCTAGATGCGGGGCGTGCTGTCTGCTCCTCCTCCCACACTGTTCGGAGCAGCCTTTGGGACTGAGCAGGTTTCCTCCTTATATCCTTCCGCAAAAGACACCACCCCGTCCCCCTGCGTGAGAAGACAGTCCCCGTCTCCTATATTGGATTCCCTTCTCCCCATTAACGTGGACCCCAGCCAAGAGATCCTTAAAGTGAGGCTGACTGGGCTACTTCAGGAGACTTTCTGGCTCAAATTGCCTTCACAAATCTGTCTGTCTTTCAGATGCCCCCAAGCTTCAGGGCCCTGTGGCTGTCTATACCTGGGAGGGGAATCAAGTGAACATCACCTGTGAGGTGTTTGCTTACCCCAGTGCTGTCATCTCCTGGTTCCGGGATGGGCAGCTGCTTCCTAGCTCAAACTACAGCAACATCAAGATCTACAACACTCCATCAGCCAGCTATCTGGAGGTGAGGAGAAGCAGGGAGGGGAGAAGGCAGCCAGGAGGGCTCAGTGCTATCAAAATCATTTATGGTCCTGATGCTGAAGGCGTTAAGCCTTTTGCCAGAGCACCCTATTGGTAGACCAGAAGTTGTGTGGTGTTTCTGGCACGTAAGTGCTAAGAAAATCAGGTAATAGAAGGCGCCCCCCCCTCCTTGCCGTTGACTTTCAGCCCAGCACAGCTCTCCCCTCTGCGGGCGGCCCGGGGAGGGTTAGCACGCGCTTTGTGGCGGCTTCTCTCCCCGGCAAAATGCAGAGTGAAAAGGGATTTCTGATCCGAGCATGAGCCTTCATTCCTTCCACAGGTGACACCAGACTCTGAAAATGACTTTGGGAACTATAACTGCACTGCTGTGAACCGCATTGGCCAGGAGTCCTCAGAGTTCATTCTTGTGCAGGCAGGTGAGCATCCCAGGCAGGGAGATCAGGAAGTGCGTGTGCCACCCTTGAGCTGAGGTGACAGTGACCTTTGCTAGTTTGTGTTGGTGGGGCAGCAGGAGAGCCAGCGTCTGCTTTCCAAGAGACCGTTCATCGATTTTTGCGTTGGGATGGGTTGTAGATAAAAAGATCCTCCGTATCTCTGTCTCCTTGTTTCTGAAGGCTCTCGTTCTTCTCCGCGCTTCCAGTAGACTTTTAACAGAGCTGTGATCTCTGATTTCTGACGGCCATCGCACGTGTGCCTGTGTGTGCACGCCTGCTTCTCGAAATCAGCAGCATACCCCTAACAGTGTACAAACCAGAGACCGCCGAGCGCTCCGTACCAGCCAGAGGCACCTGGTGTCTGACTGCCTGACAGGCTGGGAGGGCCTCGGGTGTCCTCTCGGGGCTGCCAGAGAGAGGGATTTAGGAACGGTCAAGCTGCTGGGCTGCAGGGACAGAGCAGCCTCCGGGATGCTCTCACTGCTCTGCTGTGGTTGAAGAAGGTGCTATAAGTCTCTAGCCCCTGAGAGGAGAGACAAGGTGAAGGTCTCTGCACTGCCTAATTAGCGTTCTTAAAAGGCCTCCTACCAGTCTTCCCCTCCTGAGGGAGCCTCAGGCCGACCATTCTCCTCTCCTTCGTGAGGCCGTGACAAGGGTGTGTTTGATATTCCCAGTTTTCTGTTTTCTTTACCGCTGGAGCTTGTTTCTCGCCGTCTTCTGTATCACTGGTTGTTTCCCCTTCCTCCCCCAGATACTCCGTCCTCTCCTTCCATTGACAGAGTGGAGCCCTATTCCAGTACTGCCCAGGTGGAGTTCGATGAGCCTGAAGCTACCGGCGGGGTGCCCATCCTCAAGTACAAAGCGGAGTGGAGGGCACTGGGCGAGGGGGAATGGCACTCGAGGCTGTACGATGCCGAGGAAGGTAGGGTGATAAAACAAGACGTTACCACCCCCACCTGTGTCTCAAAGCCGGAGCGGAGCGTTCCAGAGCTTTGCAGTTTCAGCTCCTATATTAAGGCTCCAGGCAAGTTCTTAAAAGTTGCCTTTGCAGCGACACTGTGAATTCCCAGCTGGACACGAGGGCTCTGCTGCGCTGGTAGCTCCCGGTGTGTGACAGGGCACCAGCCTTCTCCGCCTGTAGCGTGCGTGTTGCAGCACTGTACGTCCCTGTGTCCCTTGCTCGCACCAGCCTGTCTGAACAAGGTGAAGAGCCCCGTGCCCAGCATGGAATGAGGCTGGCTGGCGGTGCCGTGCATCCTGCAGCATCAAGCCTTGTCTGTCAGCCCCTTCAGGTCCCCTTCCCTGTCCCTTGGAACACAAATCCTCCCATTCCAGAAGCAAGTCTAACTGCCGTTACACCCTGTCTTGTTAGAGCAACCTGTAGGAATACACACTGCTTAAAATGCCTCCTGAAGTCCAGTAAACAAAAGAAATTTTGATTCAGGAGAACTGTGAAGAACAGAGTTCTGTTTCAGAGCTGACTCTTCCACCGCCAGTCCTGGCTGGAGCCGGGATGATTATTCTAGGTCCCCATTGGAGTGAGGTGGTCTTAGCTAGAGCCAGGTTTATTTTTCTCATTTCTCCTTTCGTGTCTGTGCAGGAAAACGAGTGCTTCTTTCTGTCTTCATGTCATGATGACCCCACAGCCGTTTCTTTCCATGTCTTACGTAGTGTCTGACCTCCTTAGAGATTGTTAAAGGAGAGAGATGGGTTTTGCTCCTGCTAAGGGCTTTGCTTTCGGTTGAGTCGTGCAGCCCAACAGATGAGCAGCCCTGGGTGGTACGTCTACTACAGCCAGAGCCCCACACGACAGTGGTCTTGAAGAGCTTTGTTCAGGAGGCTCCTTGGCACAGGCCGAGGGCTGATGGCCTCTGGTGTGGAGCAGGAACTCCATCCCCTTGAGAGAGGCTGTGCCAGCGCACCCCTCGGCAGCTGGCTGACACCCCGCTGCCAGCTCTGACCTCTCTCTTGGTCCGCACTGTTTGCGCGAGGCTGGGCCCAGGAGAGCGCTCTGTTACGTGGGGTGGGTGGCACAAGTATGTGATAGAAACACGGCATTTACTGGTGACCTAAAGCCTGAGCCTGTCTTTGCTTTTCCTCCCTTGTCTCTGCAACAGCAAATGTGGAGGGCATGATCACTATCACTGGCCTGAAACCTGAAACAACCTACTCTGTGAGACTGTCTGCGGTCAATGGCAAGGGCGTGGGTGAGATCAGCCTGCCATCCGACTTCAAGACACAACCAGTTCGTAAGTAAAACTGTATCCTCCCTCTGCCTCTCTGGCTCTCTTTCCTTGCATCTTTCCAGGGAATCTCTGCCATGCATGGATGACACCTTCTTCTCTTGCAGACCTTGCTGCACCCTTTGTTTTTGTTGTGCTTTTTGATCGTAGTGAATTTCATCACTAATTAAAAATCTTCTTTGAAGGTAGGAGGCAGAGGAACTATTTCATTTGCGCTAGTTAGTGCCCTGCGTTACTAGTATAAACTCTGTATTGTCGAAGGGAAGGGGCCATGCTGTGGAGAGTTTCAGTAAGAAAAGCAGTGAGCTGAGAAGGGCATCGGTCATAGAGGGTGTAATGCCATCGTTGCAAGGCAGGGTTTTTGCAAATCAGAAATTAAGAGGTTCAGCACAGGACTGGCCATGAGCTGTGGAAGGGGGGTTGCTCTGCAAATCACCCCCTTAAGATGCCCCTGCAGCACGTAAGGTGACTTCCACAGCCTCTTGTCCACTTTACTTGGGTAATCTTCCACTCCGATGGCAGGATGCTCTGCTCTGGACCAACGCTTTCCCCCCCGTTTCAACCAGGATCAAAAGAGGCAAGAATTAAAAGCGAGGGAGTTATTCAAGGCAGGAAGGAGAGAAAGAGGGGAACAAAAGCACAGAGTGGGTAGGGGAGATGTGACAAAAGCAGGCAGGGGAGAGGTGGTCTCTTACCCTTGTACACAGCCTCATCCAAGTATTGGTATCTATTGAACTGCCCGCAGCCCCGGGGGCTGCTCTTTCCCCTTCTCCTTGCATTTACACCTGCAGCCCGTTCCTCCCACCATCGCACCCGTACTGGTGTACCTGTTTTGTAGCTCTTCGGAAACCACTGTGCGGGACGTCCCGAATTCAGAGCCAGCAATACCCTAGCGCGTGCCTGTGCATGCTTTGAGGTGCTGTGAGCTGTGCATGGTCGTGATTTTTGTGCCTCGTCAGGACTGCTGAGCACACGGGGCAGTAAACGTGCCGTGTTGTGCGGGAATCCCAGCCCTGTGCAGTACGCCAGCCCTCACAACCCATGTCCAGCGTGACCTATCCCACTCCCTAGGGTTGGATTTCAGGCAGCTGGTGGTATTTTGATTTTCCAGCTCCATGTTCTCTAGCTCCCCTTCTCACCTCTTCTACATGTTATTTTTTTTTTTTGTGCGTCTATCTCTGTATTTTCTTTTTGTCTGTGTTCCATCCATGGAAAAACTGCAGGCATCCCTCACTCACGTAAGTGCCTCTCTGCATTTCTTTCACTCTCTTTTTACATTTCTAGAGTCTTCCTCTAACATACATAACATTAGCTTTTAATCTAGCACCTTTTTCCTCTCAGGCTCTCTAGAAATGAACTGGTACTGTCCATTTCCTAACAAGACTGACACTAGAATAGTCACCCTACGATGGGTAATGCTGCTTTGTTTAGAACAGAATTAAGGGTTAACATCTTTGTATTTATTGTAAAGCATGCAATTCAAATATTTAACTTCGTGGTTGTCTAATAATAGCTTGCTGACTACAGAGTGGAGTAATGGAAGGCTTTGTGTTTATGAATGGCTTAAAAAATTCTCAAATTTTAATGAAATAGAGATAATTCAGGGGAAAAAAAAAAGGAAAACAGGAGAAAGTTTTAGCTAAACTGCAGGTCTGGTTCAGACCAATTAAGAGCCAACCAAAAACTTCAGAATTTTGAAATAATTTCACAATTTTGGAAGCAAAAACTTTAAGAAAAAAGTCATGGGTTTGGCCACTTTTTACCATTAGTAGTCTGTGGACAGTCTTCCAGCACTTGTGTAGGCTGTATACACAAATAAGTAAGTGACCCTCATACTAAATAAAAAATGCATGTTTCCCCCTTCCCAATGTAAAAATGAGTTAGAGAGATGTGCTGGGTGTGTTTAATTGTCAGTTGGGTTCAGCGAAACATTGTATGCTCCACAGCTTTGTGCATTTCACATCAGAGTTAATCAACGGCAGCTAAAAGAAACCTCTTTATCTAAGTGAGCATTATTCTGTTTATTAAAGTATGTGTCCTTGTGGTGAACTCTTGTTATTCCCAAGACTGCATGGGCAAGCTTTATGAAGCTGCTGTCACATCCTTTGAGATTTTTGAAGCTGAAGTAAAAAAAGGAAAGTGTGGGTTTTGTTTGGTTGTGGTTTTTTGTTTTGTCGGTTTTTGTTTTTTTTTATGAAAGCTTGGACTTAGTGGATCACTAACAGGGTGAGTGAATCAATAGTCGAAGTGGGTGGAGGAATGGACAGATGGATAGACGGAATTGCAAATTGCAGCAGTTACAAAGAGTCAGCCAGGAGACATGATTCCAGAACATAGGTGCAGTCTGTTGCCTAAAATTGTTTGGAGCCTGTTAATTTCAGTAGAATTAATATATCCCTTACATCAAGTTGATTGTGGTTAGTATTGTAACTATCAGGCAAATAATTTGGTGGGCCCAAACTGGATGTGGTCAGCAATACACAAGGGAGATAAGGGCTTAGGTATTCAGTCTCTGTGCAGATCAGTACCACAGGAAAAGGGAAAAGATCCAATTAAGAAGAGAGGAAAAAAGAACATTAAAAGCTTTGTTTCAGCCACATCGACAGATCTGTCTGCCAAGCCTCATGTTCATCACTTGGGGACAGGTACGTGGCTTTGAAGAACGTTAAAACATGCTTCTAGTAGAGTTTTTTTTTGCTTTTATTTTTTTTTTTTTTTTTTTTTTTGATGTGGCAATTAGCTATCCATCAGTCTGTAGTCCTTAACTCTGCTTCCTTGTAGGGTAAGTTCCAGTTCTTTTTCTCTTCTTTGTGGGCTGTAATATTTTTTCCATTTGCAAATTAAATTCTGCTGATGCTCCTTCAAGCACATTTCTGCCTTGCAGCTGTGGTCCTTCTGAGCATTCGGTTCTCTCATTCTTTCTCTGCTCTCTGGGGTTCTCGAAGCCTGTCTGAGATCATGAACTTGGTTGCAACAATGGTGAAGAGATTGTTGGCACGACAGAAATGCCTTTTTTCATCTGTGCTGGAATCCCAGTCTCACAATATTACCTGTTTGTGGGCAAAGTCAAAATCAGGAAGAAGCTGTGTGTCCCCTAATCTGGTGTGATTTGAAGATCACAGAAATGTTTCAGAAATTTTACAGGAAAGAATATAAAATCTGTGTTTGGATACCAGCCAAGGCTGCATTTTCAAACTAACCGAAGCAACTAGTTTTCCTTGCCCGATTATTTAAAGTTTCTAATTGAACGTGAAAACGGACACCATTGTTAATGCCTGCTGGGATGTCTGTAGTTATTTTGGTTATTATTTTTTTTCCCTCAATAAGCAAACAGTACTTTCTTTCTTGTTGGAGGCACATGAAGGCCCAAGTAATTAGTGAGAATGATGTAGTATACTAGCACAGATGAAAATTGTGGGGTTGGGAGGATATCTGTCTAACTCGACCTGAGTTTGTATTTTCATCCCAACAATTTGCTGGTTTTCTGCATTTCCTTTTCCTTATAAATCTGAAGACGAACAAAGGCTGCACACAGACCTTGTGAATGGTTTCTTTTTGAGCCCCAGCTGTTTCCTGCTGTTGATAAACCACGAGAGTGTGTGTGTGTGTGTGTGTGGTGTTTGGTTTTGATATCAAAATATCTTCATGTAAAATAAACAAACAAAAAAAGCCACCGAAAAAACCAAACCAACAGAACAACATGAAAATAATCCCGAAATTCCACCAGGTTCTAAAGTGGCCGTAGGAGTTAGCAATAGCCTTCCCCAAAACAGTAGCCACGCAGGCTGTGTTGTGCTGCCATACACGCAGTGCTGGCCAGCATCTCTGCTGGCCCCAAACGGCACTGGGTTGAACTGGGAACACTGGTGAGCAGTGGTGTGTCTGTGTTACAAGAAAGGTGGTTTAAAGCCAGAACTCACAGTGCATCCAAAACACGGGTCTGGCAAAGTGTGTTTACTCCGCTTGAGCTCCATGTCCAGAAAGGCTTGATCTGACAAAATCTTAGCAATGTGGTTTTTAAGTTTCTATCCTTTGACAGTATTTTACAGGAATCAACTCCCCTCCTCACCTTCCTTTCTCTTTCTTTAGCAAGTACTGCTGCACCCACCTCCTGTTTAGCAGAGAGTGAGTATGGTAGCAGAGGCTGTTGTCTTTGTGCCACTTTGCTCTGCATGCATCTCCTCACCGAGTGTGGTGCAGCCTGCCTAACATCCTTGGGTGCTTTCCTTCTTTTCTGTGTGTGTATATACAGACCTGTTCTTTTTTTAATTTTCTTTTTTCCCCCTGAATGAAAACTGAATCTTCTGGTAGAGCAACTACCGATAAGCGTAAGTTTGATTTCCAGGACGGAGAAGAGCCGCAGGCAGCTCCCAGGTCTGCTGGACTCACGGAAGGAGAGAGATTAAGGAGAGAGATGTAGAGTGAGACCCTGCCGGTGTGAAACCTCGTTGTTGTCACTGGCCTTTGCCATTAAGATTTCTGATCAGTTTGTGTTCCGTTCTTGGGGACATCTCATGGGGTATGCTCAGCTCCTGTGGTGCGAAGCTGAATTTCCTGAAATCCACTTAGCACAGCAAATAAAAAGTTTGGTTTCTCAGCTAAATAGAGCAGAAGATGCTGAAGTGATCAGCAGGGAATGGCTTGTGCTTCCCTAAGCCTGTTACTGAGACACGTTCTGGAGCTGTGGAAGAAAACTCATTTCTTTATACCCAGTTTCATCTTTTTTTTTTTTTTTTTTTCAATCTGCATAATCAGACTTAGGCTGCAAATTGTGTGAGGGCCTGTCCTGTTCCCCCCTCACACCAGCAGCACAGATACCACCGTGGGAGGAAAAGGAATTCATAGAAGCATAGAACATCTCAAGTTGGAAGGGACCCATAAGGTTCATCACGTCCAGCTCCCTGCTCCTCGCAGGACCACCTAAAACTAAACCATGACTAAGAGCATCATCCAGATGCTCCTTGAGCTCTGCCAGGCTTGGTGCTGTGAACACCCCCCTGGGGAGCCTGCTCCCGTGACCAACCACCCTTTTGGTAACAAACCTTTTCCTAACGTCCAGTCTGAGCTTCCCCTGATGCAGCTTCATTCCATTTCCTTGTGTCCTCTCACCGGTCACCAGAGGGAGGAGATCAGCACCTCCCCTGCCGCTGCCCGCTGTGAGGAGGTTCTAGGCTGTGGTGGAGGCATCCCTCAGCCTTCTGCAAGCTGAACAAGTCAAGTGTTCGCTTGTGTTTGCTCAGCCGCTCCTTGCAAGTCTTGCTCTGGGGAGCTTTCATCATCTTGGTCACCCTCCTCTAGACACTCCAACCCAACCCCCAGATCTCTTGCTGCGGGGCTGCTCTCCAGCTTCTCGGGGTGCCCCATGTACCCCTCTCTGTAGCTGTAGTTCTCTGCCTGATCATAAAGACATGACAGTGACAATTCTTCTGTTTTTCAAGATGTTCTGTAGAATAGTAGAGAAATCCCTCGCGGCTTGTCTCCCATGCTGCATTCTTCCCATGGCTTTTGGAAGGAGGGACAGCATCTTTCTTCTTCTGTCCTGGTAATCCTTCTAGTCAGTGCTGGTACGGGCTGCCTTTGCTCCTGGGAGCGGGGTGCTTAGCAGGATTCCCAAGGGATTTTCAGTCAGCTTCTCTTCAGACTGCCTTCTTTCTCAGGAGTGCTCACACCTTGTTGGGCTGTTACATTTTTATTATTTTTTTTTACCTCCTCTGCCTTACCCTGGCCCTAGTGCATGGAGGTGAGAGAGAACAGAGTGGTGTACCCAGAGGGTAGGTTCCCGGTGTACCCAGAGGGTAGGTTCCCAGTGTACCCAGAGGGTAGGTTCTCATTCATTAGTCCTTGCTCCTTTGTCTTCTGTCATTGGGCAAAAGCTAGCGATGGGGAGCTGTTCTGGAGGGCACCCCAGGAATTCTGTCACTTAATGGACCGGCAACATGTGAACTGAGGTTGCTGTTTGGCCCCAAAGCTGGCAAAAATGCTGCAGCTGTCTCTGATACTGGATTCAGAGCTTCAAAACTCCGGGGGATGAGCACAGGCAGCTGCAGGTTGCCGCCGGAGCCGTGTGGTGCCGATGGGCTCCCTGGCACCGGCAGGGACCTGCAGCTGGCGGCACAGCAATCCCTGCGGAGGGGCTTGGGAGGCGGCAGCGCAGTGTTGGCAGCCTCTTCAGGTAACACACATCTGCCGTAAGGATTCGGTATTATTCCCACTCTCTTCTCGTTAGACCTCCTGTCTCTCCTTTCTGTCTCCTCTGCCTCTTATAACTTATTTTCACAGTATGCTTCACCTTTACATGTCCTATCCATCCTTCGTGTTTCCATAGCAACTCAGCCTCTCGCTGAATCCGAAAGCTCGGAGCCACCAAGTGAGTAGAGGGGAACTGCTCCCCTTTGGTCCGGAGTGCTGTTTGTTATGCTGTAGCCCGTCTATCGAGGGAATTAAAGCTCTGTACTGCATTATTTTGGTGCCTGTTAACCAACAATCTGGCATTAATGCATTGTGTGAGCATGTAGCTGTTAAGAACCCAGCATGGTACCACTCTTCCTCCTCTCCCTGTTGTCCTGCCAAGCATGCAGTAACAAATAAAATACAAGATTTAGAAGAAACACGGAGGGGGAGAAAGAAGGAAGAAAAAAAAAAAAAGAAATTTAAATGGTCACTTCCAAAATGAATGTTTCCCTTTCACATTTTCCATTAGTGATTTTAGTGTTAAAGCTGCCTTTGCAAAAGGGGTGTGGACTAAATCTTATTGCTGCCCTGCCTTGCTCCATTTTCTGTGAATTTAGGGAGAGGCACTTGATACTACAACTGCAGGAGGTGGAATATCTTACAGGAGAGAGGACTGTGGGGAGGGGGAGCGTTGCCCCATCCTCCACTGCTGCCCTGCCTGCATTAAAAGGGTCTTAAGGCTTCACAAGAAGTCCTTGGGAATTGGAGTCAGGTTCCCTCCGTTCCGTCTCAGCACCTTGTTGGCTGGATGGCCGTTGCTGGCGAGGCTGGGTCAGGTACGCGGGTGCTTCCATCCACGCTGGATCCGAGTAGTCTGAGGAAAACCAGCTAAACCTTGTGTTAGTTCTTTTGTACGTAAAAAACCCACAACGTTTTGCAGTGTCGGTTTTAGACTAGCTGTTAATCCAGTGACACACTTTCCTGATAGTGAGTGGGTGTATCAAATGTGTGACTTTGATCCCTGCTTGTAGAATTATCGCCAATCACATACCGATAAGAAAGCCAAGCAGACGTTGCAACACAGTCCTGTAAAACAAAAGAAAAACACTTAAGGAAGATACAGGTTTATGTGGCGCATATGTGTGTTTTGAGCAACTAATCGTTTCTAGGAAGCGAAACACTTTTCTTTTGATTTACAATAATAAAATGTATGTGTTTCTGTGAACATGGTCTTTATAAGTAAAGACCTGTGTGTTTACCTGTAGTGTGTTAGAAATGGTTCATCGCTTCTAAATGGAAAATACTAAAAGCACGAAGTGTGTGATTATTTTGTGGCTTGGGATGGAGGGAGAGGATAATACGGTTAGTCTTAGAACTATCAAAGGAATTTAAAAAAAAAAATAAATTATTACTGCATTTATGACTGGCACATTCCATGGTCTTGCATGTCGCATGAAATGTCTTTTTATCTGCTAGTGACCACAACGAACGCTTTCCTTCCTGCAGAGGTTTTCACATACACAACATGCCAAACGGTAACTCCTGGCGCATCTGAAGTGGTGCTGACTCTGCTGCTGAAGGGAACTTTCAATTCAAATCAGATTTGGAGGGTGGGGTGGAGAGGGTGAAGGGTGGGGGAAAGGTGGCAACCAGCTGGTCTGCTAATGATCTTTTATTTTATTTCTTAGGAGGCAGAGACTCCATTGTGGCTGTTCATATGCAGGGCTAGGAGATAGCCTTGCTTGTGAGGGAAAATGTTGTGATAATGTTTTTCAGAGCATTCTTGGCTCCAGAAAAAGAATGGGTCTTTCTACCCAGAAAAGATAACTAGATCTAGTTCATGATAAACATTTTCCACCCTTTTTTGTTTGGTTGGGGTGCGCGCGCGTGTGTGTGTGTTGTGGGCATATTTAGGTTTTTTTAAGGGTAAAAGTTTGGATTTTCAACGACATTCAAGTTCAGGCTCCGAAGGGAAGCAGTTCTGACCTCTCGCTGCCTCGTTGTTGTTTGTGTACACAGTGAATTTGTGCAAAGAGCGGACACATTTGTTTTGTATGCCGAGTTGTTGTGCAGCGTATGGATATTCTGTAGGTACAACAGCATAAAAGAGCATCAGCACAAGGCAGGTGCTCTTATAACTTTGCATCATTTAATTATTGATGCTGCTGCTGAATGATCTTGTGTCTTACCCTAACTGAACCTCAGTGGTTAATGAGTGAAACCAAGAGTAATTAGAAATTGAGAGCTGCTCTGCAGCATCATGAAGTCAGGAAAGCAAACAATGGGTCTGATTGAAGCCTAATGAAGCTGAAGAGAGTTTCTTCACTGACTTTAGCGAGTTTTTGTCTTTATGTGATCAGTAACATATGGGAGATTGTCTATAGTCATGTAAGAGGTTTAGGAACATGTATCTCCTTTTGACTTAATCCACTTAGGTTGCTCAGATAAATAGGTCTGTATCAGTGGCAGTAATGAAGTTTTTCTTGCAGCTCTCTCCGCTGTGGAATCTCTTCTGCATAGCAATATTTGATGTCACTTGCAAAAAGCGGGGTTTTTTTCAGCTGAGGTACTAATTCAGGTCCTTCTCCTATCCAGTCTCCTGGTTTTCCAAAATCTATAGGAATTTTTGTCATATTGACTAGATACTGGCCAAGAGATTCAAAAGTTGCAGGATGAGGGAGGTGAAGAAACTGAGCAAGAGACATGCAAGTGGGAAGCCAAGTGCTGGTTTGGTTTTTTTTCTGTAAAATCTTGCAGAGTGCATCCAGTCTATTCAAAATAGGTGGCAGTCATGGGGAAAAGGTCACATGGGCATTCCAAGGAGCTGGCGCCTCCTTTTGCTTTGGAATTTCTTTCCCCAAGAAGCGGGTCTGGCCACCCAGTATTTGTTATAATAAGACATGTGGGGAGGGGAGCCTATTTACATAAAAAGTGAAAGTTTGGTAGCCGCTGTTCATGAAATTCATTTGTCTTTCACACCCCTTTTCTTTTTCCTTTCCCTTTCACTCCTTCCAGAGTTACCAGCAGTAAGATGTGTATATTCTCTGCCACTGCCTGTGTCCAACCAGACCCCAAGAGCTAGCATTGCAGTGCCTAGGGCAAACCGTGCTCAGGTCCCTGTCTCCAAAGGAATTTACTGTTCAGAGACAACTCTAACGTAAGATCTAGCTAGCTATGGAGTTAGGGAGAAGCATTTTCACTGAACAGACAAAACTGCATCTCTCCTTTGCGTTTAAAAAATACGGTCTGCAAGTAAGCTGGTCAATGGTCCATATCTTCCTTAACAAGCCCTGACAGTAACAGTAGCTATAAAAGAAATTTTATCAGGTTCCTTGGTCCAGTTGTCCTGAGAGAGACCGAGCTGGCCGTGAAAGCCCTTGTGTTTTCAGATCCATCCAAGTACTGCCTGTGAACAGAAGCTGCATGTACCAGGGCTGCCTCCCTCCTGTCAGCCCCAAGGAACCACTCGTCTGGCCACCTGACTTCTACCCATGGCAACAGGATGAAATTCAAGGTTTTAAGCTACAGACAGTATTTCCAAATGTCTTCTGTGTCTCGGAAGCCTCATCCAAAGTAGCTTTTGGGTATATTTATATGGCTAATTTTGCCCTTGATCTTTGACTAAAACTTTCTCTCAGGAGCAAGCGGTCCGAAAGGCAACTTCTCTTGCCTGTTTTTAAGTCTCATGTTATATTAAGCTTACTGGGTATTTGGCAGTCTGTTTCCTCATGAGCAGAAGACACTGAATGCCTTTCCAGGCATTCTCACAGTACCTCTTAAACTTCCCTCCTTCCTTATACACCTGCCTAGAGTTCCATGAGTCTGTTTGTAACTAGAGCCAGTGGGTTGAAAGCTTAGGCGTAACAAAGCGATTTTACATTTTGTACCATCAGTTCTTTCCTCAGTAATGGTATGTCCTTAATCTTGCCAGATACAAGCACCCAAAAGATTTAAGGGTTTAATCTCTTTACATCAAATTAACAGGGAAGTACCAGAGCCCTGTGAAGTAGCCTCATTAAGATGAGACAGAGGAATGATCATGAAAAATGCAAGTTATAAAGTAGATAGTAATTTATAAAAGGAAGCAGAGCATGGAGTTAGTGGTGTCCTCCAGTCCTACAACTGATTTTTTTTTTATTTTTATTTTTCATTCCCCTGTCATACAGCCTGCATACTTTTTCATCTCTTTCAGCAGTAGCTGTCTTCCTTGTGCCATCTTTGTAATTAATTTCCGGCGCAGAGCACTTCATCCCTCTCCTCGTTGACAGAAAAAAAAACCCTTGCACACATGAAATCATCAGCGTAATTCATTGTATGTGACTCATGCCATTCCTTGAATCTTCAGGCTGAATGTGTTGGACGGAGCTTGTGCACCCTGAGTGAGAACTGTCAGTCTGACCAAATTCTGCTTGCAGCTCTTTGATCGAAAGCTCTGTCCTCGGAAATGTATACGGATAGTAGATATTTCTCTTTTCCAGCTGTTATTGTTGTTGATATTTAGGAAGACATGTGTTTCTGCAGAGGGGAGAACGCATCAGTACGAAATGCCAAGGTTTGTCTTCACTGAACCGTGTGGGCTCTGATTTTGACCGTTTCCCCTCTGCTGCCTGGACTGTTTCTGAATAACCATGTGTCTTCCCTTTTTCTTTCCAACAGTCTTGTGGACTCCTTCAGCTGTCCCAGCTCTGGCGCACACCCTGCAATAATTTTTGTTTCTTCTTTGACTTGGTATTAATAAGCAGTGATGCGGCTGTGCCTAACACTCCGCCAGGGCTTTCCCTGGTTTAATACTCTTTGTATTTCCAGGCGGTTTTACTGTCTCCCCAGTGTTTCTGATATATACTGGCTAATTTAATTTTGTTTCTGTTTGATTTAGTCTGTAATTCTGTTGTTGATTTTTTTCCCTTGCCCATTGTTTACATCAGTTTTTTAATTTTTTTGTATTTTTCATGTGACCTCCTCCACTTTCCTTTCAACCAATCATGTGCGTGCGTATCATGTGACTTTGTCATGTGGCTTGCATGGTGCTGATGATGTCGTCCACGCTGGGGAACAGAAGGTAAAATACTTTGTTCTGATTGGTTGCCTAGATTTGGGGTGAGGATGCCCCTCTGGTCGCTGGCCAGGGGTCTCCAAATTCCATCACTCCAAAACCCCTCTGCCAGCCTTTTGGAGAATCGCTCACCGCTGTCTGCGTCTGAAGAGCTCAGCTTCAGCCTTCCGTACTGAATTGGAAAAAACTTGGGGAAAAAAACCCACCAAACGAAACCCAAGACAAAACCCACGCGGCTCAGTCATTTGCTTCTTTCACTGGCAGCGTCCCACAGCAGCGTCCTGGTGAGGTTCTGTCCTCTCCCTGGCATGAACACCAAGTGGCCACAACCCTTTGCCCTTCAGGCAGCTGTTTGGTGGGAGACTGTGGGTAAGATGCGCAGAAAATGCGCACACCCGATCTCCTCTCGCTTTAGCAGCATTTTGACCCTACGCAGTATGTATATATATATATACACACAGTGTATTTATATATAGATAGACACAAACATTCACACTGTACATATTTCGTAGCTTATCAAAAGGATCCAAAATTCCCTCTCTCTGAAATTTAGTTATTGGTAAGCGTGCCACATTACGATTTAAGAAAGAATTAATTTTTTATCACGAGTAAAACTTTAACTTAGCTAGAGTGGGAACTGTCTTTTTATGAAGTGGCATATTTAGGCGCACACAGAGGACGTGACGGGAGCTAGACTTTGCACAATTTGCATCAGAAGCACCGTGGCACCTTTCTTGCCAGCGCACCTCATCCCTCCCGCACAGGGTCTCAGAGCCTGGCAAGGGATTTAATCTGAACTCATTTACCAGCAACAGCTACGGTAGCTGGTGATCTCCATGAAATCAAGAAGAAAATGACTGACCCTTGTGGCTTGTGGAGATGGAATCAGTCTCCAAGAAAAGTGTGTGGTAGTGAAAGCAGTTTCTCCAACACTGTGATTTTTACAGCTTCACTTAATACACTGTGCATAATCTAAAGGGGTGGGGGGGGGAGGGAAACTCCTGCTTTTCTGCTTCCTCAACTAAACAAATAATTTTGAAAACCTGGAAGCAATTGGCTTTTTTCAAGCTATGATTTCTGAAAGCACCTTATTGTCTTGGACCACCATCAGGAAAGGATTTAGGCTGGGGTTTGCCAGGAAAACAAAACTAACACCAGTAACCTTCCCACGTGACTGCATGCATAGAAGCAGCCCCTCTTCCCCTAGTCTCTTCCCTCTCTGGTCAAAATCCAGGAGGATTGGAGACTTGGTTGTCTCGTTTTTGCATGTTCTTCTGGTTTTGTTCCTTATTTTTGATTGTCGATGTTTGCTTCTCTTGTGTGCATTCTGAAGACTCCCTACCTATTCTTTCTCACCCGTGTATATTTACCACTCGTGGAGATTTTCCATAGGTATGGCTGATGTTCGTTTCAAATTGTGACACTGTAAGTCACAATCTCGTCCTATTTACATGATGGTCAAAGATTGCAGAAATCAGCTGCTTCCTCGTTCATGTGTTGCAGATATCACCGCAGATTTCGGTTGGATTCTCTAAGCACAGCAAGGATGCAGGATCTTTCCTTAGAGCCAGCTAGGCGAGGATTTAATCTCGTGGTCTATTACATAGTAACCGATTTGAGCTGCTTTTCAAAGGTGGGCAGGAGGAACACACTTGGTGGGAGTGGAGAAGAGATGTGAGGAAAGGTCTCTGTCAGTGATGCTGCTGTCACTTCTGGGGTCCAGCGCACACACTCAGTGCCCAGTGACTGGGGAAAAGTTTGTGCTGCTTTTTCATATTCTCTTCTCTCCCCATCTCGAGTTTTCACTACAGCTGCATCCAGCCCTGGTGCTTGTGGCACTCCCTGAAAACCAGATAATTAAAAACAGTTAGCTGCTTCTGAAATCCAGCTACATCAGACTCATATTAGATCAAGGAAGCACTTGAATTTAAATTAAACAACAGTGAAAGGATTCCAGGAAACATTTATTGCTTCCCTGCAGCAGGAGATTATTGGTGCTAATGGCTTAGCAGGAGTGGATAAAAAATAATTTGAAAATGTAATGGCTCAGAGCACTGTCCTTGGCTACCCTCACATCACATGCAGGAGCTAACAAGTTGGGATTTGGGCTTCAGGAACCTGCAGAACTGTCTCTCGTTTCAAGTATAGTTGGTCAGGTTCATTGTGAGTTAAATCTGAAGCCCAAAGAAATGGGTCTCTGAGCTTAACGCTGGATTGCCAGTGATGTGTACCCCGAGAGCACAGTGCCGTAATAAGTAACGCTTCACGTCGTGTGTGTACTGCCCTGTGTTCTTATCAGAGCAAAGCGCTGGCTTCTTCCTTTCTTAAAGTTACAGGCTTGGCTGCTGGAGAAGAAAGACCATGCAGTAACGCTCAGGTGACTCCTGGGACCTGCACTGTAATCCAGTACAGCGCAGCAGCTGGGCAGCCCTCGTGGGAAGCAGCAAAACGATTGTGCTGCTGCTTAGAAAGGGAAGAGCTGCAATGCTGGAGCCACCTAGTCCCAGTGCCTTGTGTTTTGCACTGGCCAGCGAGATGTTTCTGGCCTAAAATCTGATATTAGGCAAACCAATGCAGCAGGAGTCTTTCCTGATGTCATCATTTTTCTTGAGAATCCAGCCATAAGTAATGTGGCGAGGGATCTGGGCAGACGAGTGGTGAAGAGCTTGAGTGGTTGTTATTTTTTCATGCAGCTCTCTGTGGTTGTAAAGATAAAAAAAAGAAGAGTTAATGGAAAGAAAAAGTAAGTTCCCAGAGCCACAGAAGATGTGAGAGCAGAAGCAGACCTAGTTTCCTAAAAGGCACTGAGAGATTGAAGGCTGTCTAATTCACAGCTCATCATTTCTGGGCAGTGGTGCCTTTGGAAGAGCCAATACAGAGCAGATGAAGTGCCTTTCAAAATACAGGGCTTCCTGGGCACTCCATTCCGTTCCAGAGAAGGCTTGCTCAGAAGTAGTTTAAATGGCAAGCAGCAGGCCGTGTGCTGTGCACATCTATTAGCTTTTATCCAAAGTAAGGCACCTATTTGATTTGCTTTTCTCCATTGCTGAAGGGTGTCCTATGGGTGAGGTTTAAATCGGTGGAAGTGGTCGATTCTATTGATGTCGGGTGGCTGAAACCTGTGAACTAGCTCTTCGAGCAAAATCCATCCCATTTCTCAAGGAGAGTAAAGCGCACACAGTCCTGGAAATCTAAATTACTTGTCTTCTGCCCTACAGGGGCCTCCGCTGGCAGCAGCTGATGCTCTCGCTGCTGGGCTGGATGAGGTGCCACCTGGCTCAGGCATGATCGCTCGTGTTGTTGCACTGTAGAGTGAAAGCACAAGATCCTGCATCCCTCCTTCTGCAGCAGAGTGAATTCTGAGCAGATAGGTGTCTGTAAAATGGTTGCACAGCAGAGCTCTGGCATGCTTGGAGCTGCCTGCTCTCAGCAAGCCAAGCAGCAGCATCACAAGGCGTGTTCCTTAGGGACCCCACGTTTTATGGGTGGAATAGGCAGATTTCTGCAATACGTCCAGTCATCTCTGTAAATGGGAGACCCCAGGCATGTAGCACACCTTTGTAATGCACTTTTGCTTTTCAGCCCCCATCCTGTAGGGAGGATGCATGTTCTGTGAGCATGAGTTTCTACTCTAACCTCCTGACGGCAACCTTTTCTCTTCAGCTACTGACATTATGACTCCTTAGAGGGATGCTGATTCTGCTGGACTAAACTTTTCCCACTAAACTTCTTCCTCCTTTGTTTGAAACTACACACTAACCCATTTTTAATTTTACAGCTCTGTATCTGGATTGCATCTGCCTGCTTAAGAGAAATTAAATGCTATGTATTTCTGGAGAGAAAACTGAAGTATTCTTCACCAGGGCTTGCGCTGCTATACCTGTTGGGTCTCAGCCATTGGGAGCGGTCCCTATTCTCTGATCTGGAGAGGATGTTCCTCAGGGCAGGAGTGCATTTAAACTACTGGGGAAGGAAGGAATCGGGAGCTAGGAACTGGGCAATTCAGAGTCAAGCAAAGTTTCAGCAGAGAGGGCAGTTAATCATTGGAATGGCTGTGTATAAGGTACAGCAGCACCTCTGACATTTAAAATATCTCAAGAATGAGCATCTTTCCAAAGGATGTTCCATCAAATTTAGTCTTGGTGCTCAATCACAGGGAGAAAAATTCTAGCCTGTGTTAGATAAGAGTTCAGATACTGTAAGTACAGTGTTCCCTTACCACTTCAGGATCTCTTTACTCATTATTAATTATCTCTCTGAGGTGAGGATGAGAAAGACTACAGAGGAGATGTTGATCTTGCACTGTCTAGTTATCAGTGAAGCCATTCATCAAGTCCACCAGAAATATGGCAATAGTTAAGCATTGCTGCTCATAAATGTTTCAGCAGTGTCAAGTGTCTCAGTGTCCAGCAAAATAAGTAGCTACGAACACCCCAGCCCCAGCTGTTACTTGGAGCTAGTTTCTTGTGTGAAAAAATGATAAGACATCTATTTCTGGTTTCATTTAATTATCAGTTAGTAGTCATGACACAATTATTGCAGTAATAGCTTCTTCAACTCAAATTGACTCAATAGTCAAAGCCAGTAACCTTTGGAGTGGTATTTTTCTTCTAGGACCGAGGAAAGAAAAACAATGTATGTAATTGCTTGCTTAAACTGGTGTTTTCAATATGCCTAGGTGAGGTACTTCTGCTCACCTAGAACTTGCCTGTTCCCATTTAATTTTCAATCCACAGTGTGCTAATGAATTATGGATGCTGAAAGCCTGTGTAATTCCAGGAGAAACGTGGGCTGGGAAGGGCTTTTCAAATACACAGCCTCCTTTAGTTGGCACTAAAGATAAAAATTTGTCTCTACAGTAGATGGCAAATGTGGTCAGCAGTTAAACACAAAATTCTCTTGCCTTTTCTCAAGACCCGAGTGGCCCTGTACTGTGTGAACCAGGAGGAGTCCAGAGGAGCGCGTGGCACCTCTTGTGCCATGAACAGGCAGAACTGCTGCCATGTGCTGCCTGCCTCAAGCCGCAGCGAGAGCTCCCTGCAGGGGCAGCTGCCTGGTCACCTTGAGAGCGCTAGTGCTGTATTTCCAGGGTACAGTCACTGAGAAACCTGCCACGGGGTGGAACACGGTTCTTGAGTGCCCAGCTGGTTTCGTGGGAGTCTTCTAATGGGGTTAGGCAGAGGCAAGGATTTGGAAAAGAAAAGTGTAACAGGGGAAAAAGGAGCAGTAACTAAGAGAAGTTAGTGTGTTGTGAAACACAAATACGTGTATCTCACATCAAAAAGCGTTGTGTGTCCATGGATTGTGATGACCTTGGAACAGTTGGTATATTAGAGCATGCAAGAAAATCAAACAAATCTTAAATGACTGTTTCAGTCTAGGTCTTGCAGTTTTCTCATTGATGTTTCACCAAAGCAAATGTGCTGGAATTCTTTCTTTGGAGGGAGAGGGGGAAGGGCTTCACATTACTTCTGAAGATCAACTTTGAAAGATATTGGAAGATTAACCTTTCTCTGGCCAGTCAGAAATGCATGTGCTCTCCATTAGTAGCTGACTACAAATCCAGGCAGAACAGATTTAGAATTGAGAATGGTTTTGGGGTTGTAAGAAAGCCTCGTGACTGATGTTATCCTTCAGAGTCGATCTTCATAAAACTACTGGTTTATTACTTCCTTTCACTTTTAGTATAATGCATCAGAACTAAGTACTTTTAAAGGTCTCATGCTAGGCAACAGGCTGAGCTTTTTAAAAGTCACAAACATTACTTCAGTGTCCCGGTTTTGTTCTCATTTGGTTACGTTCAGGCTCTTAGATGGCGAATGGCACCGTTGCAGAGTCTGGGTATAGTTCTCTTTGGGTTGCATCCTGAACTGGATCATCTTGCCGTTGTATTTCAGCACGCTGGTGTGTCGGTGAGCATGTGTTCAGGAAAGCCTACTGTCCAAACCACAAGTGGCACTGCAAGCAGAGACAGAGGTGCTTTAGCAGAGCTGTAGGTCAATCAAGCTGGAACGTTAAAGCATGTGCACAGCATTAGCAAACCTGTGGAAATGTTTGGGGCTGCAAACGTTGGGGAAGTATTTAGATTCAAGGTGCACAGGGAAACACAGGATGTGCATTGTCTGTTGTATTCGTTGTATATAAATTTCCTGTAGTCAGTTCTAAATGAGCTATTCAGCACTCAGACGAATAAATAGAAATACTACTAAAATGCATAAAATGTGCATAACTGTGGGTAAACAGAGGTGGAGGAATTTTTTGCTTTTTAACATTCAACTGCCTTAATTGTTACATAAAATACCTGTAAGAATGAGGACCCTGCAATGAGACCAGCCAGCAGGGTGTAGTTAATCTCAGGAGTTTGCTGGATTTACCAGCTGCAGCTGATTTGTGAGTTTTAACTTGCAAATAGTTGCAGTATTGGTTTTGTTCAGCTCACCCATAAAGCAGCCAGGCAGAACAGCTTCCAGAGGGCAGCAGCTGAAACGGTCAGAAGTTCTGAAGAAGCTTTTAAACCCAGAATTGGTGGCTTAAGCACTTAGACTACATCACGGAGATGCTACTAAAAAAGTCATTAAAACAACCTAGGAAGCTTCAGCAAGATTTCTGATAAATTTTGTCAGGTCCTAATGGCTGACCAGCATTTAAACTCCTGGGACACTTCAGGGCTGTGGAGATACTAGCTGCAGCTCCTGCCTCAGACGAGCGTTGGCACAGGAGAACCGAAGCCTTGCTTGCCTTTGCGTAAAATGGAGCAAAGCGAGCATCCAGGCACCGGCAGAAAGTCAGCAGATTCGGAGCTCTCCTGGTCTATGTCACTTCTGAAAAGAGACCAGGGCTCTTCTATCGCTGCTGTTCTTCTGCTAATTTGATACTTGACGTTGTTGGGGGCAGGAGGTTGGTTGGTCGGTGGGTTTCTTTTTCCGCAAAACCACAGAAACGGGTAACAATGCCTCTTGCACAGTAAATTCTGTCAGAGCACGTTGCAAACAGTTATCGCTGGGTAACACAAAAGCAGAAGGAGGAGGCACACGTCTGCTGAGCGATTTGCTGCAGTACTTCTGAACTGGGAACGTTGGGGGGGTGGAAATACATAATCGGACGATCTGTGGATTTGACTTTTGGTAGGAGAGATGTGATAATAAAGGTGCAAGAGGGAAGTACTGGAGTTGGGGTTGGGGAGCCACCCCCTGCAGATCGTGTCTGCAGGTTATGGAGGAACTGGCCAGAAAAAGCAGTTGTAGAGGCGTGGTGGGAAAGGTGTAGCTGCAAATCGGTGTGACGTGCAGAGGCAAATGACAGCTCAGTTTTCTGCTGATGCCAGGGCTGCAAATTGGGATATGATAGCTTTTTCTTTTAAAAGTGGTTATTACAGGAGAGTGAAGGAGTCTGGTTCTCTCCAGCCTGTATTCATTGTCATTAGTTACACCCGTGCAAGCTGACTGGAAAGCCGTGCTGGTGTGGTTCAGTACCATTTTTTCCACACTCGTCTAAGTGAGCTCACCAGTGAGTCTCGGGTCCAGCAGCTGTAAAACCTGAACAGCATTCAAAGTGCAGACACAGGTCTGTATGACAAGCATAATGTCCCTTTTCAACGATGCTCTTCCTATCTACATTTCACAGGAGCAGCCTGCCCGTTTGCCACGTGCCCTATTTTCCAGTGGTTTCACGTCAGTGTTTTACAAAAAATGCGAGGAGCCAGTTGTTGCTCTAGAATGTTCTTGGAGAAGGGTGGGATCTTTTTCATTCAGCCTCTGACTCCATTCCGGCACACACAAAACCAGTAACTTGTATCAGTGAAAACAAACCACCAAATGCAAGAAATACTTGGGTCTTGCAAATGTTTGTACCCTAGGCACACGGGGGCCTCTGTGGCTGGGTCGGAGTGAGGCTGGTACCCTGGCAGCTGAGCATAACAAAGTGTTTTTCTGTTTCTGATGAGTACTTTTTCCCTAATGTTTTGGTGTTGATTATTTATTTCTTTATTGCAAATAAACATAAATCCACCGTTGTTTCAGGGGAACCCAGCGCGCCCAAACTGGAAGGTCAGATGGGAGAAGACGGAAACTCCATTAAAGTGAATGTTATCAAGCAGGATGATGGTGGCTCCCCAATAAGACATTATCTGATCAAATACAAAGCTGTAAGTACGACCGACACTCAAGCCTGGTTGGTATTTGGCCTGCTTGGTACTGAGGCTTCACCGTGTAGACAGAGAACCCTGACGCTCAGCTCTTGTAGGCAGGCCAGCACGGGAACACGTGCTAAGCAGGGGTGGTGGGAGTGTGTGGGGTGTGAGACATGACGTGCACAGAAGCAACAACAAAGTCTTTGTCTCCTTTTCTTTCCCTTTGACTGTGAAAGGTTATTTCTCGGTGCTGTCTTCCGTAGAATTGTGAGCGTATGGTAATCACAGGGGTGTAGTAGTGTTTCATTTCCTATGCTTCTGAGGTGGGATGGCCAGCAACAGCTTGAATAGCCTGGGGATCAGAGGTTTGTAGTGTAGAGCACTGCCCACCTTCAGACACGTAATCTAATCATAATTCCTGCTGGTCATTGGAACTGCTGTCTTTGGTTGAGTAATGGGGGCTTCGATAACGACTCAGGTTATTGGATAAGACAATCCATGTAGTCAGTATAGACACAGATCAAGTGAGAGGTGCTATTGGAAGCAGTTCCCCTTTAGGCAGAACTTAATCAGCTCTCATTGTAAAATACCCAGGACTGCAAAATGCATGATTCTCAGAGCAAAACATCTAGCCCTAGTCTTGAGAGAGAACATCTATGGGATGAGCAGCTAGTATTGTTGCAAGCTGAACGTGGCCCTTGTTTTGTGCTAGGTGGTTTTTGATGGTTGTTTCCTACAAAAGAACACCCAGTCAGAGAGATTGCCTAGCACATCGCTGAGGGATGGTCAATGAGAATACGAAGCTCTTCCGGGCAGCAGAAAGAATGCCAGAAGTTTTTGAAGCTTATTTTTTCCTTGTTGTCTGCACACTTTTTCTCAGTCTTAATACACCTGGGAGCAGCTCAGCGGTACCAGTGTGTTTGAGCTGAGATACAGAAGCTTTCCAGCTGTTAAGAAAGCAGGACACTTTCTCAGTGGCTGAGGCTGGCAGATGTGGTGCTGAACTAATCCCATATTGCTGTTAGTAAGTTTTCTTTATATGCTACAAATGAACAGTCCTTAGAGTCAAGTCACAGAGCAGACTTTGCACCGTGGCCTAGAAATCCCACGAATATTTGTTACGATCATCTTTTTGTGCATTTTAGGTTACTTAGCCCTTCTTAGAGCGGGGAGAGTCTTTGGAGTGTCAAAAGGACAATCTAGTGTCACAGAACCACAAAATTCCAGCAGAGGTGGAAAAGTGTTAGCTCTCTCCAGTCTCAGAAAACTGCCCAAGACTGTCTCAAAGTACCTTGGCAGCAGGATTTTCAAATTCATCTGGGTGAGATGTACATCCGGATTGCCTGAAACTGAGTAGGAATTATCAAAGCTCCTAGTTGTGTGTGCCTCTTAACATCTCCCCAAAGGGTGCAGAGTAGAAGGGCAGTGGTGAGCTGGGCCAGGCTTGTGTTAAGGGGTAAGTCTCTGTCTCTCAGATGATTTCAGTTCAGCGTGCTGAGACATGAAAGGACACAAAGTGCTGTGCAGGGCAGAGACATAGAGGAGTTGCAGCTTTTCCCCTCTGAAGTGGAGGTGGTCTAGTGATGTGGCAGAGATGAGAGGAAGAACTGATGGGTTTTCTTCAGGTATGGTAACACTGCAGGAAATTATTCTGAGCAGGAAAGAGGCTGCTTCAGTGCCTCTTGTCCTCTCCACGTGGAGCCCACAGCACGCGATGTTTTGCACCCCCCAATTAGCTGAGGAGCGTGTGCTTCTGTAGAAACCTCCCCACTTTCCCCGTTTGTTAGTCAGGCGTTACAGCGTTCTCCAAGCTGGCTACTAATGTGCTGTGTGCTTTGCATCCCTGCCTGTCATCTCGCTGCGCTGCAGAAGCATTCCTCAGAATGGAAACCAGAGATCAGACTCCCGTCTGGCAGTGACCACGTCATGCTCAAGTCCCTGGACTGGAATGCGGAGTATGAGGTTTATGTGATAGCTGAAAACCAGCAAGGGAAGTCCAAACCAGCTCACTATGCTTTCCGAACTTCTGCTCAGCCTACTGTCATCCCAGGTACAGCAGTCATAAGCTTTACCATTGTTTTCTGCTTCCAATTAATGCAACGGTGCTGCATCCTTTAATGTGCCTGAGTAACCCTGACAACTTGCTTGCTTAAAGCCATTATCACAATTGGTTACCCATCCAAAGC
Source organism: Falco punctatus (assembly GCF_963210335.1). Lineage (NCBI taxonomy): Eukaryota > Metazoa > Chordata > Aves > Falconiformes > Falconidae > Falco > Falco punctatus. The sequence goes on along the minus strand of NC_137596.1, from coordinate 1,691,268 downwards.
TTAGTTTTTGCCGTGTACATACCTGTACTGTAGTCCGTGTTACAGTATGTACAGCATTAGCAGTACACCGTTAGGAATGCTACGTGACAAATCCTTGTCTGACTGTTTACAGGGAATGTTGGCTTTTTGTATCAGGGTAACAGGATTGCTGGGTGAGAAAAACAGTGGATAGAAAACGCTTTCTGAAACCAGAAAGTGGGATTCTCATTTTAAATTAAAGCAAAAGAGACCATTCAGATCTCCGGGGCGATGCTTTTCACAATGCAGATTTCCCTTCCAAATCTGCTTTGGGCTTGCTTACTGCTCATTTGTCCATCCAGCTCAGCCTCTGGAGAAATAAAGGCATAAGGAATTTGCTAGCGGTTGGAAGGGGAAGAGGTTAAAGTCTTTCTCTGAAGGCTTTTTGTGAAATGAAATGGAGACCAAATTAGAGTCATTTTAAAACAGCACTGTTTTAACGTTGGGTAGGTCATCAGGAAAAAGTAAACTAAATTAGCATTAGAATGCTGCTGGAAACTCTCGATTCAGACAGACTGTACTTATTAGTGTGCTTAAAAAGTAAGATAGAAGCACAAACGCTGCAAAAAACAGAGCCTATCAGCTGAGATGCTAGGAATTTTGCAGTTTGCCGGAGGGACAGTAGTAGTGTAGTGCACATGCAAAAAAAAGTGGACGGGGGGGGACCCTCCAAACAAGCAAAATCTCAAGGCTGAAATTGCTGGACTACTGTAAATTAAAGTTCTGATTAGTAAAAGGCAGATGGACAAACTTTGAAGCTGAGCTGTGTCAGGCAAGTTCTCACTGCACAGCCAAGAATTAGGCATGTTCATGCCAGGATTGGTGCTGACGGTCCATATTGAAGGGAGTGATTGGATTTCATTCTGTCTTCTAGTTTGTTAACTCGGTCTCGTGTTTTTCTTCAGAACAACTAGAGAGTTTCCTCCAGTCCTTCCCTTGCGCTGCGATTTTAATCCTTGGTCTGCCCCCGCTGCGCCCACTCCTGTCGGGAGGGAACAGCTGGGATCCTGTGCGGTTTGCATGCCGAAACTCCACCTGATCAGGCCAGATACTGTTCTTAAGCGTACAAATGAGTGACCGAGTCGGCTGGGGCTTGCAAAATGTGCATGGTAGGGAGGATGAGGATAGGGAGGAGGAGGGAAATGGGGCAAAAGAGCAATTGGGATGCGTGTTTGAACAAGGCTGTAGTTTTGGGTGGAAGGACCTTCAGTAACTCATTAAGCAACTTACTCTGATTCTCATTTTCAACAGCTCTAATACTTACTACCCTCACATATTTGAAGGACAACTGTGACTGATGTGGCAGGAGAAAGTAAGGGTAATTTGGCAATTACGTTACATAATTGTGCGTTACGGTCAGTTCAGTGTTGAACAGTCCAGTGCGGTAGGCTGGGAGCAGCAGAAAGTGGTTCCTTTGCACCGTGACGTATCTCCCCAGGGAGGGTTGCAAGTACTGGTGAGGCTTCCTGTGCCTCTACAGCCCTTTGTGTGCAACCATTGCTGCCTTCCTGTGCTGATGTTCTCTTTCAGCCTTTGTTACTCGCCCAATGGGACAACAAAGCTACCTGGGGCAACTGGGATGTCTCACACGGGCGCATTAGCAAATTCTGAGAGTGCTGTTGCCTTTGGAATACGGTGTTCATACTGCCATGTCCCATGGCAATGGGGGGAGCAACAAGCGCAGATGCCACTGAGCCCTTTAAATCCAACAGTAGCGTGGGCAGGAACCCTCTAAAAAATGAGAAAAGGAAATTAAAAAAAAGAGGGGCGGGGAAAAAAAAAGCCCAGGTTGTTATCACAGGTTTATATAATTTCTTTGGCCTCTCTGAAGTTATTCCTCAGTCTGGCATGCAGCGTAGGAGGAATAAGGATTTGGGGCTGATGCTCAAACGTTGCACATGGAAATGTCGGAAGCTCTTTGGGAAGCTGTCTTTTCGGAGTGCAAATTTGCAGCAGGATTGACCCAACAGATGGATGCGGTTGGACCTCAGCAGGGATGTGCTCTGGTTCAGGGGCAGGTAGAGCAGTGACGTGGTTACTGCTGGCTGTGCTGGATTTGTGACTGTGTCTCTAGGGTTTCGGCACTGCGTAGAGGACTTTGTTTCTATTAGGCCTTCCAAGGTGTTTGTTTCCAGACTCTTTGGTTCCCTGAGTTGATCCCTGAACTAATAACATCGGGGAAAATATTTCCAGAGGGCAGGCTAGGTTTTCACGACACGCAGCCCACAGGGCTCTGTGCCAAACTGCAGTAGGTCAGGGGCTCTGTGTTTTGGTTTCCTTAGCATCTCTTGTCGTTTACATGGCTTTTAGCTTTTCCGTTTTGATTTCAAAAGGAGCTACATAGGAGAAGTCAGAGCCAATGCCTCTAATACGGCATTGCTCTGCTTGAAGGTAATAGCTAGGAATTTCCTGCAGACAAAATGTATATTTATTATGTAGTCTTTTGTTGCCGTAATCGGTACGGTGTCCTTAAAGTGGTTGGAAGGATAAGGGTGTCATTTTCAGTAGTAGCAATAATAATAATTGCATTAGAGTAGTGTACAAGCAACTGGAAAGCTAAATGGAAAAGTCAGTCCTGTGTTCCTGAGACCTTGCTTCTCCAGGGTTTTAGTCACCTGGATCTATTTTCCAAGTCCTTGGTACAACAGGTTTTGGGGGAAGGACTTGGACAGGCAGGTGGGTTGTCTGCTACACAAAAGCTTTACTGTTTATTTTTTTCCTTTTGAATATGTAAAAGGCAGCGTTGTCCTTTCAAATACCAGATAACCATTTTCTTGTGTTTCTCGCTGAGCCTTCTGTTCCATCATTTTTAATCTCATTTGCTTGCAAACCCCATAAACCCTGACTTGGACCCTGCTCTGCGGCTTTGGCCATTGCTGAGCTTCTGAACCAGCCCTTTTGTCGGTGTGAATGTGCTAATGCTCTTCTTTAACCTTTAGCCATTTTAATTTACGAAATTAAATAAACCTTTGATTCTTATGTTTTCTATATTTATGACCTAATTTTTTTTATCTATTTTTCTCTCTTTCTCTCTTTCTTTCTTTTTCTTCCTCGTCCTTTCTTCCCTCCCCTCTCCCTTCTTCCCCTTACTCCTTTCCTATGTCTGTCGTCATACATGTCACCTTGGATCTCACGGGGAAACATCCACGCTTGCCACATGCACCAAATTTGTTTTTAAACAACCATGTTTTCCCCTCCTGGGAACCATTGTCTGGCACCTGCAGCGACCTTGGGAAGTCCATCAACGTCGTCCTCCTTTGTTTCATTGCTTCTCTCTGCAGTGACTCTGCTTTTGCTCTGTTAGAAACTTAAAATAAAATAAAGCAGTATTTGCTTGAAAAGGCCTGGGTCCCACCAAGGCGTGAAAGCAGATAACTTTGCTTCAGAGGATCATGTCAGTTCAGAAAAAAAAAAAAAAACAAAAACCACAGAACATTTAAAAAAAAATGTTTCATTTGAAAGAGTCAGTATTTTGTAACAAGGAAAAAAAGGTTTAAGCCAAGTTTTTTCTCTTTAACATTTTTTTGTTACTTGTAATGAATTTTCCCTTTTTAATGAATGTAAAGAAAGATTTTTGTTGTTGTTTGCTTGCTGTTTTTCATCAAAGGAAGGTACAATATTGAAAACCTTTTAAGATGCTGCTTTTTACTCATTTCTCTGCACATCTGGTGCTGATCACCACTGTATTGTGCAAAAGGTTTCTAAAGCCCCATCCACAAATCTAAACCCACAGACTATAAAAAGAGAAAGAAGATTTTGTCAGAGGTATCCTACTGGTTGCCCGAATGTCTCTGTGGGCTTTTGCATGTGGATTCAAATTCATGGCCATTAGAAGGTTTTCCTGATGCGGTGGTCTGAATATAAACATCTTGTGGGAATTAACACTGAAGAGATTTCTTTCTTTATTCCTTATGTGGTTGAATCCTTGCGACTAGTTGGCCCCTGGTGTGCAGTCAAGTATCTCATGACCCATGATGGATCTGGGGCACAATGCAGCCCATGAGCATACACATTTGCAATGGATGCTTGTCTAACATTTTCTGGTTTTCCACTACTGTGTGATCAACTTCATAGAGCTCTCTTTGCTTGGCATTTTAACAGAAAAGATTAGCTTGGATCAAGTTACCTGACCAGCTAAATTATTATTATTATTATTACTGATCGTTAATAATATTCACAGTTAGCTGTGCATGTGACACTACCAGACAGGATTAATCCATGGTGTAAACTGGTGCAATATAATGCATCTTTGTTACCATGTTACCAAGTTCTGTGTATTGCATTTCGTTGAACAAATTTCAGTTGACTTTTTTCTATTCTCTTGTTCTTACTTTAAAACAAAAACAAAAAACAACCCACCACACAGAAAAAAACCACCAACAGAACCGCCCTGTGCCCCTCGTGAGTTGTCTTGGTTATGGTGTCCTGGTTTCAGGTTAAACCATGACAGATGGGAAATCCATTTGGCTCTGATGCTCTTCTCGAAACCGGGGGGATGTCACCCTCTGGGTCTCTCCTTTCTCCGTGAGTGGGCCTGAGGTTGCCAAGGGTGAAACTGTTGACACAGTCGTTGAGCTGTCTGTACATAATGTCTCAAATACTATGAGTTGCCTGGAATGGGATTAGTCTTTCTAACAAAATTCTAATAGGGACAAAGAAAAAACCCTGCCGTCAGTCTCGTCTAACTGTGCGGTTTATGCTGTGCATATAAGTCTCTGCTGTGTTTATTCGGACCTTGTTCATTATGATTTGTGAACAGCTTTTCTATCTAAATTATAAACGAAAACTTTGTGCAGGTGTTGCACGCAAAAGCATGTGGATTTATTTGTAAAAAAACCCCTCACCTCCAGTGTTTTACAGTATAGGAAATTTGTTGGATCTTTTGAGTTTACATCTTGGTGTTATGGAAATACAGCAAGAGTAATCATAATTCTAAAAAGCCGTGTGACCTTCCCCTATAGCTAAACTTAATAAGTTCCTCTGTTAGCTGATATCAGCTCGCACCGTGGGTTTCCCCTTGGGCACAGACGGAGGTCACTAGCAGAGGCTGAGCATCTCCCCTGGGAGAAAAGGCTGAGAGAGCCGGGCCTGTTCAGCCTGGAGAAGAGGAGACTGAGAGGGGACCGTACCCATCTCTACAGATGTCTGAAGGGCCAGTGTCCAGGGAACAGGGCCAGGCTCTTTCCAGTGCTGCCCCGCCACAGGACCAGGGCAACGGGCACAAACTGCCACACAAGTTCCATCTGAATAGGAGTAAAAACTTCTTTACTTTGTGGGTGACAGGGTGCAGCACAGGCTGCCCGGAGGGGCTGTGGAGCCTCCTCCTATGGAGGCATTCAAAACCTGTCTGGGTGTGATTCTGCGTGGCCTCCTCTAGGAGAACCTGCTCCGGCAGGGGCTTGGACCAGATGATCGTCAGAGGTCCCTTCCAACGCTGACCATGCTGTGATATCTCACCCAGCTCACAGGTTATTAAAATTACCTTGTCTAAACTGTAACTTCATATAGCGTTGCGTGGAGAGAGGGTGGCACCTCTGGAGGCTGCTCTTCCTGTTCAAGGAGAGGTGCCTTCAGGCGGTGGAGATGCACCATGCTTTGCCTGAGCGTGGGGCTAGGAGAAGCCCAGGCACGTAGATGGGAGGTCATTTACAAGGCTAGTTAATTGAAGTGAATCCCATAATGGCAAACAGGAATCCAGTCAACATGGAATATATGCAAAAAGAGCTTCTGTCCCTGTGTTTGTAAACATAAGGAGCATAACTGATATTTTTACCACCAGTTGATGTGGATTCCTAACATGTCAGATACTAGATAAATGTCAGGTCCTTGAGGTCTGACAGTCAATGCTGGACAAGGTCCCAGGCCTTATTCTTGATGTAAATAAAATACAATTTTAAAAAGTTTGCAGAAAAGCCAGCTCTCTTTTTTCTATGCTCAGAGGTGGGACCTAGGTTCAGATCTGGAACCAGGAGTCGTTCAAACGCTCAGATTTTCAGCACATACACGCAACCTTGCAAGCACACACTCCGTGTGAACGAGTCACACCTACTGGAGGGCTGGAACACTGACCCTTAGAAAAGATCTTCCCGTGTGTGTGATGAACCGCAGGGCCCTGCAGGATCTCACATGTCCCATGGGATTCCAGCAGCCCTGTTCTGAGTTTGTTGTCTTTACGTATTTTCAAAGATGTTTGTCAAAGCATTACTATGGCTGCCTTCATTTTCCAGGAGGGCCTTGCTTGATAATGTTCTGCTCCACCAGGATCGGGTGCAATTGTTCACACCTCCTAGTTTCTGCTAGATAAAAAGTTTTTGAAGCTCTCCTGACTCTTGAAGCTGGTGGAGTGGCACAAGCAGCCAGTGTGTGCATGCAGTAGCGTACAAGAGGGGCAGCAGTGGCAGTGGTCAGATTGCAGATCAGCTGTTCAGATTTACAGTCTGGTTTACTCCTGAAATGAGGATCTTTGTGTGACTCTTTGCTTATAGTTTTTTACTTTTTTGCATGCTCATATTCCCCTTTTCATCATTGGAAAGGGAGTCAGTCACAGGAAAGTAACAGCTTGAAGCCACGCGGTGTTGGTGGCAATCTGAAAGGAGATCAGTAGTGGGTTTGGGAAACATCCATCACCCTCTTGTCTTGGAAGAAATGCTCCACAGGCTGCTGTGTATTTCTGCTACCTAGCAGCTAAGTTGAAAGCAAGCCTAAATCTGTGGAGCCTAAATCTGTGTGGGAACAGAAGCTGTTGCACTTGGAATAGAGGGTTGCTTGCATGCTGCTTTTCCCCACTACAAATTGTGTGGAGTGTCTGAGAGAACGAGGTCTGTAAAACGTGGCACCCCTTGTTTAAAGGATACTTGTGAGTCTTTACAAAGTACAGCTGTAGCATCCACTGAGAACAAATAGCTTTTCTCCTAGGTTGGTTGGGGTTTTTTCCTTCTGATGCATGACATGAATTTTTGTTTTGTTTGTTCCCCTCTCTTCTGCCAAATATTGTAGGACCTTTGAGATGCCTGGAATAATATCTGCTTCTCTCCATCCCTTTTTTGTCTCTTTGTCTGCCTGTGCCTGAACATTCTCTGCATGCTCTGAGACACCCACCCCAGGAAGATGCATCTGAGTAGTTCTGCTCCCTTTGGCAGGGCAGATGTCTGTACGGAGTTGCAGGAAGTAAAACTGATGGGTCATTTCATTTTACACTGTAACGTAAGGGTGATTACAAAGGTCAGTCTTGCAGGAAGCTCATTTTCCATTGAAAAAAATAATCTGTAGTGAATAAATTCTTCACTTCTTTAGAATTAAGAACTCAAATGTTTGAACATTTTTTGTTTCCTTATTTGATTTGTGGAAGTATTATTCCTCTCAGTCCTGAGACTAGCAAAAGGGACTCGGCAGCAAGCGTCTCATCAGGTTGGATGTGCTCTGGATCGGGTCAGAGATGTCCACCGCCTCTTTGCGCGGGAGCACTCGCTGGGTGACACTTGTGTACTCTCACAGGCACGGTGGTAGCAGCTGGTGCTCAACATCCTGACGGTTCATTTACACCCTTCTTTTGTGCACTGAACTGGTTTAGGCACCAGCAAACTTGTTATGGATATTAAGTGTCTAAATATTAGTTTGATTAAATACAACATGATTTTAGCTATAGGATGGAGTGAATAGTTCTTGAAGTGTTTGTAGATCAATTCAATTCAATCAAATGTGCCAGTCTGTGAAACTGAATAATATACTACATGCTTCCTGCATTTTATAGCAACAGCAGAATGCCTTTACAAAATACATACAGAAAAGAGAAATGCAGCACCAACAGTCTCAAAGTTCATGGGGTCTTTAACAATTCTTATATTATTCTTCCTTATTGCTCGTCTCTGAAAGATTTGGAATATCAATTCATGTTATGAATTAGAATTTATAAAGCCAGAACTAGTGGAAGAGATTTGGAAGTTACTGAAAATTGCAGGGCTTTCTTAGTAGCCTAGAAAAAAGAAAACATTGCAGGCCATTACAGTTCCACGGCCAGAAACTTAAGATCTGAGAATAGCACAAAACCAAGGGCATTCCTCTGCAGATTTGCTCTTATTCTCCCCAACTCCGTACTCTTCTTCCTGGCAGCCTTTCCTGGCGTAGCTGCTAGTGTTCCCTGGGGTGGAGGGGCCGAGCGGGAAGGATGATGTTTTGGAAGGGAGGGAGAAAGGAGAGGTGGCTTGTACCTTAACTGTTCAGTAGCTCTCCTTCGGGTGTCTAGAGAGAAAAGAGTTCTTTTGTATTTGTCATAGCAAAAGTTGGCTCTGTGGGGACAGTAGTGCTTGGTGTCATGGACAGCACAGAATCCCAGTGTAACTTGGGTGCTCTGTGCCGTGCTGTGCATCAGCTGCGGGTCACTTTTTGTGGCTGCAAGACCACAGCAGTCCGGGTTAGAACTGTATCTTCACGCTAATTAAACCAAACGGACTTGTGAGGAAACTCAGAATTATTTTGTAGGTATATAGGAGCCCTCCTAGTGTAGTTTTCTCAATAGTTTATGCCCCTGCTTTCTAAACAGAAAAGATGGGACCCTGAGGCACGGCGGAAGGGTAGTGGGGCACATCTTTGCTACGAGCTGTTGGTTATATTGGTTCCAGCGGATCTCTGGCAGTCGCAGTGGCTGAAGCTTTGCTGTTTCAGGGGTGCTTAGGGTCACAGAGAAAATCAGTGGTAGGTTGGAACATCTTAACCTGTTGTTCTAGTCATAAAACCATCTTTTCTGTCTACTATATCTGATCTTTTCTAACCTTTCATGCGAAAATAGCCTTGCAGGTTATCTGATAACATGCCTGGGGTTTGGACAAGTTTCATAAAACCTGGGATACCTGCAAGAGCTGTCTGATTTCTGTCTGTGAGCATTTAGACTTCTGTTCATGTTGTGTTTTCAGGGCCTCACAAGAAGCTAATGGAAGCAAAATTTAAGGCAGGCTGCTGTAGATGGAGTCATAGAGCCCTCACTGGGCCTTTGAGCAGAAGCCTGGCACCTTCTCCATCGTACATGTTGCCACTAGCAAGATCAGTCGGTTTGGGGGGGCCTGGTAATTGCTGGGGTTTTTTTTGCAGAGCGTCTGTTGTCCCACTGGATCCTAGTGCTTGCCAAGGGCTATCAGAGAACTAATACTCTGCTTCCCAAGCACTAGTCACAGAAATGTAGACACATGCACACACAAACACGTGAGAATCCGCCACTTCATTGTCAGTGGAATGGCAAATGTTGGAACAGGAACCATCTTTTTCTTCCATTTTTGCTTTCTGGTACTAATCCTAAGTAGAAGAGGTGAGTATTCAGGCAGGCTTTTCTGCAGTAGGGCTAAATAATCTGCCTAAAATCCATGTTTAGAAAGTAACGCGGTTTTCTATTCAACCAGATTTGATGGAGAAAGATACAACATTCTGCTCTGACTTGGGGATTTCTGTTAAAATTTCATACTTTATTCCTGTGCTCATCTACCTTCTGCTTCCAGCTTTTGAATCGTGTTGTGTCTTTGCTCAAATAAAGTGCCTTTATTATACATACTGTTCTGCTTCATATAGGGCTACAATCACCTAATTCCTCCCTGTACGTCTTATTTGAAGTTACATTGACTGAGTTTCCAAGTTTGGGGTTTTTTTAATTCTTCAGCCATGATTGTGATATTTCCCTGAATCGTCTCCTTCCTCAGCATATTTTCTGAATAGCTTTCCCCCATTAGTCATACCGATGCCAAAGACAGAGGGATTCTTTCATTTCCAGCTCCTTGTATCCCTGCTTATACATGTGCCTTAGGATTGCCAGAAGTGAAATGGTAACAGGCTGGCCCAGGATCCCGTGGGAATGCCTGAACCTTTTGCTCTCCAATGGCACAGCGAACTGATTCCTGCACAGGGAAGGAATTAGTTCTTTCCTTACTATTCATGTAAAGCAGCTTGCCCAAGTCCGATACTGTGTGTAAACACTTAAGGCACTCGCAGACGGCGGCTCTGTGCTGCCTGCTGAGGACACGGAAGTTTTGGCCGTGCCACAGGGCAGCAGCTGTCCTTGTCCTGAGGGGCTGCAGTTGTTGCAGTTGTTGCAGTTGTTCTTCCTGCAGTTCACGTGGGTCACACGCAGCGGTTCACAGCCCAGGAGTGGGCAGTGTGTAAGGTTGTAGATGTGGTTTGTGCCACAGGTAATTCCTGACCTTAAGGGGCTTATAGTTGATACTGACGGGTCTTGTAAAAGCTGGTGGGGAGAGGAAGCAAAGAGTAGGACTCTCATTTGAATGGAATTTTCCAGAAGATGTTGTCTGGCACATGGGAAAATTCCATCTGTCCTAGGACCAAATACTTCGTCTCACTCCAGCTCTGATGACTGAGATGAGGTATATTGTGAAGGCACGACAAGGAACCTGTCATCCCCCCTGTAATGCCTTCCATAATGCACCTTTAGCAGCCTGCCGAGGAGCTCATTTCCAGAAAGGTGATGTAGATGAGAAAAAAAAGTTTGACGCATCTTTAGCTTTTTCTCCAGGAGCTGCTGTGAACAGGAACATGTTAATTACTGAATAATTCATGCCAGAATCCTGAATGCATTAGAAGAGAGAAAATACGTGGCCTCCTCACTCCCTGCATGCATCGGAGGGTGATTAATTCATTTAATTATGTAGCTTGCTCCAGGGTGCTGGCACAAATGTTCTGCTGAGCATTTAATGGACTTGTGATATAGGTGTCAGTCGAGTGCCTCAGAGTGACTTCTACATACAGTCAAATTCAGAAAGAAACTTTCCTGTTGGAGTCTGGATTCCTAAATACACATCAGGGTCACAAAATGAAACAACACTCTAAAAGATGCTAAAGATGTTCCGTCTCCTGTTTTCAAGTAATAAAATGTGTGGCAGAGGGTATGGCGCTCTGGCTGCAAGCCCTGGAAATGATCTCTTCACCTGTCAAAGTCAGCGTAGGTCGGGCTGGGGGAAAAAGGTGCTTTGCTGGGCTTTTCTGCAACGAAAATACTCAAAGTGTTCGGGGGTTGTGACATCCAGCACTAACAAAATGCAGCAGAAATGAAGGGAATTGCATCTTAATTGAAAGAAAAAACAAAAATACTCTTACAGACAATGACAGATATGCTGCTGTTGTTCAGCTGGCTCAGTAAACATCACTACACAGCTCTGTCAGGTGCACACACAGGCCTTTGCGTGCCCAGTCCCGTAGCGAGAGGCGGATTGTGTGGCAGCTGAGACTAGCGAGCAGGTTTTGAGTAGTTTGGTACTTCTAAAGAGGAGCTGAACTGTATGAACCATCAGCTGAGTGCTCTGGCTGCAGATCAGCAGCTTGGGAAGAATTACTCTGAACACAACAAGGGGAACAAAAAGTAGTTTGTGTGCAGGGTATGATAATAAGAGGCTGGGAAGCTGCTGCTGGCAACCTGCAAAGCGGTGCCGGCTGGTTTTGTGATGATCAAAGGCTCTGACAGGACTAACTGATGTGTTTGGGCACTCCCTGTTTCTAAGCAAGTGCTCAGCATTTTACAAGCAGGTAGAAAGTTAAAGGCACTTCCCCTGAAGTTAGTGCTGTATGGGCAACCCCGTGCATTTTCTAGGTCTCCATCACCACCTCTCACCTGCTGTCCTCTTGTGTACTGGAAAAGGCAAGGTATTTTTTTCTGTTCTATAGCTGGGGAAACGTGGTGGAGATGGGGTGTGGTGGCAAGGGCAGCTGCTGTGACCGAAACGATGTCAACAGTGTGTCAACAAGGTGTGACAGTCTGCTTATCTCTACCACCTGCCTCCTCAGAAGGCTACTTGGGTTGTTGGCTGTACCTGAGCCCAGGCGCTCGCAGAGCATTCCCCAGCGAGCCCAGCTGTCCCTGGATGAGGTGAAAGGCTTTACCGCTCTCAGCTCCCGATAGCTGGGTCTCACTGAGCGACAGGAAGGGGCTTCGTTCCTCCTGTTGTTTTCACCAAGTAAAGGGCTAATCGCTGCTGAGGCCCTGCAGGTATCACCGGGAATTCTGTGTCCCACCAGGGCGAGTCAAGCCTCAGAGTCCAGGCTTCGCTTACACTTGTCCTTGGTGCCAGGCTGGCAGCGCCGAGGTCGCTCTGGACCCTAGAGGCAGCCTTCATCTTGAGGAAGTGGTGGAAGGAAGGAGGAGCCCTTCCGCCTTCCAGCTAGGCGTATGTTATGGTAGGAGAGGTCTCTGTGGCCTGCTTTCCAGGCCTTAGCCCAACAGGGAGGGGAAAAGCCCGTGCAAGTGAATCTGTCTTTTCAGGTAGATGGTCCTGCACATCTTGAGGATAAAGTACTGGTTATAACACAAGGCTGCTAGAGAGAGGGTGTACGTTCTGGAAGTTTCCCATGTGACCTAAGCGTAGCCAAAGTTGAGCCATAACTAGCCCTGACTCACTTTTTAACTACAATGCTTTCTTTTCTTCTCTTTTTGGTCTCTAAAGCCAGCACTAGCCCTACATCAGGCCTGGGGACTGCTGCCATCGTAGGCATTCTCATCGTTATCTTCGTGCTGCTCCTGGTGGCTGTGGACGTCACCTGCTACTTCCTGAACAAGTGTGGCTTGCTGATGTGCATTGCTGTCAACTTATGCGGCAAATCCGGCCCAGGAGCCAAAGGCAAAGACATGGAGGAAGGCAAAGCCGCCTTCTCGTGAGTACTGTCATTGCTTATATTGCTCCTTCTGCTGAGCAGTGTGTCCTCTCAGCAACTGTGGAAAAGAAACTGTTTTAGGGAGTTCTGGGTTCCTCATCTGATGGGAGGGCACTGAAGGATCCTGGGCCATGCTGGTTCTGCTTTGTATTTCCAGGAAGGGGTTTCTCCAGCTCTTTTCTTCTTCTGTTTTTGTCCTGTTCCTGTTAGTAGCCTTCAAATGACTGCCCCAAGTGCTCAACATCATGGTGGTCTGGTAATAACTGGAAGGGGAAGCGACAAAAAAAAAGTAATACACTGCTTAGGCCCGTCTGTTTCTGTCGTTCACTGTTGACGTTTGCAGCACGTCCTTGCAGGCGGCTGCCGGGTGTGAAGGGGAACCAATCTGCATGTGATTCCTTTGTTACAGGAAGGACGAGTCCAAGGAGCCTATTGTGGAGGTGCGGACTGAAGAGGAGCGGACCCCCAACCACGATGGGGGAAAACACACAGAGCCCAATGAGACCACCCCACTGACAGAGCCAGAGTATGTTGGCATTAGTCAATCTTAGCACAGGGTCAGTACGTTGCCCTCAGTTGTGTTAATCCCTGATCTCTCACGCCCATGACTTAGGGCAGGAAGAGAGGAAGAAAGGTAACATCTCCGTGTTCCATTTGCAACTTCCCAGGGAGGAAATGCCTCCTCTTTTCCTCAAGATTCAATGACTCCTGTTTCCAGCCCTGGAAGGGAACGGGGAGTAAAGCGATGTTTCTTGAAAGGCCTGTCCTTGGCAGTCCTGTCCAGCGTGTAGATCAGGCACCTGTCCAGGTTCACTGCAAAGGATCCAGCGCAAAAGCAGCCACCAGCGAGCACCGGCTGCTGCTTGAGCTCTGCCCTAGCAATGCTGGAGGAGCGCTCGGATGCCCCATGGTGAAAGCGGTCCTCTCTGCGCGTAGCAGCAGAGTAGCTACACTCTGGATATGGCAGAGACAGGGCACGTCTGGGTTATTCTGTGAAAGGGCTGAGAGCTACCTACCAGCTTTGTTGATACTGGAGAAACAGGTGGGATTGGCAGGTTTAAGTATTGCCCACTGTCTGCATTAAGCTTTTTCCTAGACTGTTGGAGTTCTAGCATCCTCTGAGTACTTCTCCATAGCTTCTGGAGTAATAATGGAAGAAATTCACTTCAGGAAGCTGCTGAAATGCTGGTTAATATTTGGGTCAGGCTTGGGATTGATGGCACAAGTTGGGTTCTTGTCCTTCAGCAGAGTCATGCCGGTGGTGAGGTGGTCGGGCTCTCCTACCCGCATGCTGCTCGCCTCCATTGATTACGGTAGCCGTCGGGCCCACTGGTAAAATGGCTCTGCTGGAAACCTGTGAGGTGGGGGGAGAAAGGAGGCTACGCCCACAAGCAGCACTGGAAATGCAGATGCACAACAGTGAGGAGTAGCTGGGATTTATATTGTCCTGGTTTTCTTGTCTAGTCTTGCCAGAGTTTTACCTCAGTTGCCTCTACAAAGGCTTTCTCTCTGCCGATGAGCCTGAGGTGGTGTTCTCAGGCACACTTGCTTCTCATGGAATAAACCGTTTGTGTCTCCAGCTTTGCATCCGTGTACTTGTTAAGGCAAGCAGTGCTACATCATGGCTGCTAAAGCGTAGTTACACTGTCAGGCATTGTCCTAAAGCAAACCCTACTCCAGCTAACACAACAGGCTGGAATCTGGTCAAAAGGGCAGAAAACATCACCTCAAAGCTGCATGTATGTATGTGTATATATATATATATATGCATTACATGTACGTGTGAGAAAAAGAATTACATTCTGTGCAGTTTGATGAAGGTCTTAGGCTTGCAGGCAAAAGGACAGGGCCAAGATGAGGGACTGGATTCAGGGGTCCTACCCTGGGACCTTGTGGCGTGGTGATGGAGGGCACAGGGCTGCCAGCTCAGGGAACTGGTACAAAGCTTCCTTGTGGGTTGGGTGGAAGAGGCTGAGAGGAAAGTTAGGCTAAAAGAGAAAAGTCTCTGTAAGTTGGCGGGGTGGTGTTTGGCTAAGACTTGAACCAAAAGCTGCGTGTGAACAAGCCATTCCTGAAGGTCATGTTCTCTTTGCTCTTTTTCTCTTCCTCGTTATTCTTCAGTCATCCCAGCCAGCCCTTGCTACCCTTTGCATGTTTGATCTCTGAAAGGTTTCTGCTCCTCTGAGTACCTCTCCATGTTCTGTGTGTTGTATGGATGTGCCATGCTGCTCCTGCACCACCTACCTGCCTCCCGAGTCACACTCTGCTCCCCTTTCCGCTGCTGTCATTTACGGGCTTCATTGTCTCTATTTCTCTTCTACTCCTGTCCTCTTCACAGGCACCCTGCCGATACCGCAGCCACTGTTGAGGACATGCTGCCTTCTGTAACTACGGGCACCACTAACTCTGACACTATCACTGAAACCTTTGCCACTGCTCAGAACAGCCCCACCAGCGAGACCACCACGCTGACCTCCAGTATTGCCCTGCCAGCCACGGCCATTCCTGACTCAAACGCCATGTCACCTGGCCAGGCTACTCCAGGCAAAGGGGCAGCCGCCTCAGTCTCTTCACCACCACCCTCCTCCACCCCCAAAGTGGCCCCCCTTGTTGATCTCAGCGATACCCCAAGCTCTGCTCCAGCTACTAATAATTTGTCTTCAAGTGTCCTGTCCAACCAAGGTGCAGTGCTCAGCCCCAGCGCTGTTGCTAACGTGGCCGAGACCTCCAAAGTGGCAGCTGGTAACAAGCCGGCTGCCCCAAGCCCTGCAAACCTCACTAGTCCTCCAGCTCCGTCAGAGCCCAAGCAGGAGGTCTCAAGCACCAAGAGCCCTGAAAAGGAGCCTGTGCAGCCCAGCACAGTGAAGAGCCCAACAGAGACAACCAAGAACCCAAGCAATGTGAAGAGTGAGGCTGCTTCAGGCAGCACCACAAACCCCTCCCAGAATGAGGACTTTAAAATGGACGAAGGGACCTTCAAGACACCAGACATTGATCTTGCAAAGGATGTTTTTGCAGCTCTTGGCACTACCACTCCTGCCAGTGTGACTAGCGGGCAAGCTCGCGAGCTTGCTTCTTCCACTGCAGACAGCTCTGTACCTGCTGCACCTGCAAAGACCGAGTATGGCTGCCTTTAATCTTCTGTTGGTTGTGTGCTGTGTCTCTTGTGCACTGGTGCTTGTGCTGTGTTCTTGTTGGGTGTTCTCCTAACTAATCTCATTGTTTCCTTAGCAAACTAACTCACCTGTGAACCAGCTAAACAGGGCTTGGCTTTGAAGGTCCAGGAGGAGCAGGAATAGGCTGTGCCGGGGAAGCAGAGGAAAGACAAACCCAGGAATTTATCATAAATACGTTATTATTTAGAGTTCTATGCAGCTTGGTCTATCATAGGTTATTCTTTGATGAACAAGATGAGAAGCAGTTCAGTTCAGTGCAAAGGGAGTGCTGTCCTCGGAGACACTGAGCTCCTGCGGTTCAGTGAGCACAGCCACCCAGGTTCAGTTTCCTAACAGATCAGTGGAGCCCTTCAGAATTGATTTCAGTGTAAGGGGGGGGGCAGAAGTTAGCGCCATGAGACACTGTAAAAGCATCATACCTCTGGATTTGTCCTGGCAAAAGGATAAGGCAATGTGATGCTGTCTGAGAGAGGGAGAGCAGTCAGCACACTTGGGTCAGGATAACTTGCCGGTGTGTTGGGATGGTATATTAGAGATGAGTCTCTATCCACTGTACCGGGTCTCCTCGTTACCCAGCTGATCTGTTCCGAGAGGAGCAACATGCCCCTAGGCAGGACAGCCCTAGGGGTCCTTTGGAGCCTTATGCCACCTGGACAGGAGCCACTTTCCTCAGCTGAGACAAGTCTGCACCTTGTGTTTGGCAGGAGACACTGTAACTGGAGAGTGAAAACAGCACGAAGTCCTCACCTGGTAACTGGGGGGAGGGTGTGCAGCTGTTGTGCAGATGTTGGACAAGAACACTCTTGCTGTGTCGGTTTGGATGGCAGTTGCTGACAGAGCCATGAGCACAGAAGCCTGGAAAATGCTGACTGGAAATGGATAAACCACCCTTGAGGGGACAAGTCCCTAAGGTCCCTGTTCTTTCTGGCTTCCTATTTGGACACCATGTGTGGATAGAGCAGGATGAAATAGGAATACCTCATCTTTCCTGCCTGAGCAGGGTCTGCACTTTATCACGAGAAAGAGTCCTGCAGAGACAGCTCAGATTTACGGTGGGAGCAGCTCCCAAAACCAAAAGACTGAGTTCAGGCTGTATCTTTAGCTTTGCAAAGGAAAGCGTGTGGAGGACGCTGGGCTCTGCACTGTCAGCTAGATCGCTGCCAGGAGCCCAACTGGCTGTTCTAGGTTCACAGCTCGCTCAGGTAAATCCAGGCTATGTTACGGCAGCCACGCTGGAGACATACCCTAAGTCACAGCTCTGGTCAGAACTTTTTCCGTCTTCACATCTCCAGGAAAATGACCTCATTCTGGAAGTTCTGTATTTGTATCCAAAATAAAGCCCTGGCCTTGATCGTTGGCTTTGAGGCTGCAATTGCAGTGTGTGTTAGCGCTCAAAGAAGTGTCAGTCAGACACTGTAGGACCAGGAACCTGGCTCTTTTCCACATCTGAGTAAAAACCCATGCTGGTTTACTTTGTTATTCAGGTCCCTTTACATCTTACGGCTCTCATCTTCCTACCTCCCTGCTGTGCTCCCGTCGTCCTCCCCTAAGGCAGGAGACATTCCTGCGTTATGCCCCACACAGCTGCGGAGCATCTGGCCCTTCTGGAAAGCCTGGGTGGCGGCGAGCAGATGCACCAGGGTTGGGGGGAACCAGGCAGCTTTGATGGGTGCAGCTGAGCCACTCCCAAGCAGAGAAATCCATTTTGGCTTCAGTTCAGTACACCCACAGCTGCTGCAGGGTGGTGCTGGGTGCTACAGAGAGGCAGAGTAGAGGATCGTGATCTGGTACCGAGCTGAAAGGAGGTAGGAAACGGTTTGCCCACAGTAAGGAAACATCTCGACTGAATTAATGCAGTTTCGTCTGTGGTGTAAATGAATTTGTGGTGTGGTGGGATGCAGAGCTGTGCTCTTTCTGCTGATCCAGCCACCTCCTTCCACCTTCCTGCTCATCTGCTTCCCTTGGCACAACTCGGTACCACAGCTTAGATTCCTCTCCCCTGCTCGTCAGGGTGGGTTCCGATGGCAGTCCTCTCAGACTGACTTTGTGGCTAATGGGCTGGAACAAGCACTTCAGGGTGGCCACCAGATCTGCCTGGTGTGGCACTTGTCATGGCTATGAAGTGTTGGACAAACAGACTTCTCTGCCCCTTCAGGAAGGTGCCAGAAGGCAGGCTGATGAACCTGAGCTGTAGCCTGTGGAGATGTGCCCTCTCTTACACTTACGATAATGTGTTCGGCAAAATTCACTGCTTCCATGTTTCCTTTCCTGCAATGTGCTGGGAAGTTCCGGGACTGACTTCCTGTAGGGAAAAAGAATTTCTGCTAAAATGGGAGGACGTTTGGGTGGCATAAGTGAGTGATGGTAAAATCAAACTCCTTTGCAACTGTGTGAGTTTTCCCTTCTGCTCCTTTTTGCACACTGCAACATGCCTTGCACCTCTGCTGCAGCCTGCAACCTCGTCCTGCTAGTGTGTTAACTCAGGGCGGGAGGAAAACGAAAAAAAGACTTCACTAGAGCCAAATGCAGCTGGGGCGGGGGGTGAGCTTGGTTTTACTTAGTTCTGCATCTGGAAATACTCATTTTGCTCTCTCTAGCAAGGCAAAAGTTTGCTTGTTTCCAGAATCACATTCTTTCCTTATCACTAAATCAGCAATAGACAGTCTGTATTTTTCTGACTCTAAACTGTGCCGTTTTGGTGATTCTTCTTCAGGAAAATCCCAGTAGAAGACAAATCTGAAGTGCAAGCAACGGGAACTAAGACACCTCCAGCAGAAGTCAAGACGGTCCCCAATGAAGCCACACAAACAAATGAAAATGAGAGCAAAGCATGATCAGCGACAGATGAAAGCAAATGACAGAACAACTTCACCCAAGCATATAAAACACAAAACACAACACACATCTCATTCCTCTAGTGTCTGTTGCCTTTTTTTAAAAAAAACACAAACAAAACAGAAAATGCATAAATGGGGGGCGGGGGGGAATCTCTCTCTTTTTCTTTTCTTCTCTTTTCTTTACTTTTTTTTTTTTTAAAAAAAGATTTCTAGAAAGGTTCTATTTGTTGTGCACTTGCTTTTAAAAAGTAATACATTTTAAAAACAGGGTTAAACCCGTAACCAAATCAGGGCTTAGCTGACCCTGTGTATATTCAAATAAGCAAAATTGCAAATACCATTTGCAGCGTGGTTGGGAAGCTCAAAATCAACTAGTCCTAGACATTAAAAAAAAAAAAAAAAAGACAAAAAAAAAAGAAAAGACCCTGTTCTTTCCTTCGTTAGTATAGCAGATATAACCACTGTACCTCTTGGTACAGCTGGTACTTAAAGAACAAAGTCCACAATTTATTTTTATACTTTTCATCGAGTTTGAAATATGTAAAGCCTCATAAATAAGTTATAATTTCTGTTCACCTTGTATTTGTTCAGTATGCAAAGTGTCTTGAGCTCTTTGTGACTGAATTCTGTTCTCCACGTTAGACATTTATTTGGGTTTAATTATCGGGTTTTAGGAAGAATGCCAAAATTGCAGCTTCGGGGATGTATTTCAATTTGCAGTATTCAGACTCTATATTTCTTTAAATTTTATGTTAATTTTTGCCAACTTTTGTTCTTTCCAGTGTTTACAATTGACAAATATTTTTTTTAACTTTTGTTGTGTTTAAATGTATGTGTAAAATAGCTGCCTTTTTTTTTTTTTTAAGTAAATACAGTCTATAGATACTAGGTTAGCAGCATGCTTGCTTTGCAAAGGGAGACATTTTAAAACATGGATGTTTACAGTAGTTGTTTCCCCTTTATCTTTTCTTAATTATTGTTATTATTATTGTTATTATTATTATTATTATTATTATTATTTCTTACTGGAGTAAGAAGAAAAGTAATGCTGGGTTTTGGTTTGGGGTTTTTTGGGTGGGTGGGGGGGTATTCAAACCACTTGTCACCAACCAAGGTCTTTATCCAGCAATCCACAGAAACACGTGCTTAACTTGGAACAGGAGAGTTGCTGGTGCGAGTCCTTCTATACTTAAATTTAGTAAGAGTTTAAGTCCCTTGCTGGACCTGGGCCTGACTGCATAAGAGAAATATCATCTCTGCTTTTTTAGGACATTCTCCCCTTTCCTTCATGGAACCCTCCCAGAGCTTTGAGAAGCAGAAGGGAGATTGTACAGTTAGGGCTGGCCTGGTCCCTCATCTCAGATGTTTGACTACATCAATTCCTCCTTAGTCCGTCAGGAAGTGCCGTTTCCTTTGACCCTAGAAAGCTGACTGAAAAGCAGAGACTTTTTGCACAAGGGTGCTTGGCAGCACGCAAGCCCCCCCCCCCCCCCCCCGAAGCCAGCTCCCTGGGCAGCTGGGTGACCCTTGTGGGTCCCTTCCAGCTGAACCGTCCTGTCACCTCGCTTGTACCGAGTCACCCAGCTCTGCTCCGCAGAACCAGAACTGTGAAATCAAGAGCAAGTGCTTGGAGATCAGCGCCAGGGCTCCCCGTGTTTCACTTGTCCTGGTGCCGTGTCTTTAGCAGCTGGGTCAGGGGGTGACGTGGTGCGTGCGCCCTCATTATGGAGGGGGAGCTTATCAGTGGCATTTATCGTTGAGAGTCATGGGGTAACGCCGAGATTTTGGGGTGAAAAGAAAGGAGGTTTGAGCAGAAGGAAGGCAGAGGTGTATAGGGGAAGACCAGCCCATTGTATAGAGATGTTCCTTCTGTTGGGGTTTTGGATTTTTTTCTTTTTTTTTTTTTTTTTCCTTTTGTTTTCTTTTTTATTCTACTTTAGATCTGCAAGCTTGTGCACTGTGGATGCGTGACTATTTTAGTGTGAAATGTGTTTTTTGTCATAGTATTGAAATAATAAAAGCTTCAACATAGTTTGGATGTGGAAGGTGTAGCGATAGTTCAGATTTGAAAAAAAAAATATTCAGGAAAAAAAAAAAAAAAGAGAACAACTCTTACAAGGAACAGAAGCCTTTAAATGAAAAATCAAACCGAGCTGACTATGGCATCCATTCCGTTGTGCTAAGGTGATGAACAGAAGGATGATGGGGGGGTGAGTAGACTGCAGTTTGGCTCAGGTAAATTGAGCCACTTTTATCAGTGTGTTCTTCTAAGTATGCAGTCTTTTACAGTAGCATCGCATAATTTCAAACTGTGAAAAATATTGGTCTTGTCATTTGCTAAGTGTGGGGGGGGTTGCATTTTTTCCGTAGCTCCTGGGATGCAAACAGAGGATGATTGGATATGCAGGCATAGACACTCATGCAATACCCGTCCTGAGCAGGATAGCAGGGCAGGATGGGTCCTCACTTCAAAGCCTTGTGTCAGATTCGGCCCTTGCATGACCCGTCACAGCAGTGTCGGTGTAAGTGTGGGGAAGTTTGGGCCGTGGTCCCTAGGATTTTTTTCTTAAGAAATCAATCCATAAAATGCTGGACAAAAAGCTACCGTGGTCTGTCTACGGCAGGGGAGAGTCCTTGGGGCAGCAGAGGACTAGTGGGTAGGCAGTGTGTACCTCCATTCCTGTGGGTGACTGCAACAATTTGTTCTCGTTTCTGCAAAGTTTTTGACTGCTTTTGTCATCTGTGTGTTACACCTCCTGAGTTATAACCCCCTGAGAGCTGAGCAGCTGCTAGGGAGCAGACGCTGCACAATGCTAATGACCAGAAACGTGTCCAGTGACCCTGGTCAGCACCTGTTGGTGAAAATTGCGGTAACTGTCACCTGGATTGGCATTTCTATCCTAAAAGGTAACCAGCTCAAGGCCTGATCCAACACCTGGCGGCATCGTTAGAAAGGACCCTGCAGGCTGCAGCCGGTTGGTGTCGAGATTGATGGGAGCGAGCACCGGTCCGAGGCAGAAGTGAGCCCTGTGATTGCCTGAACACTGGGAGTGCCCATCCAGCTCCTTGTCAATGCCCTCGTGATACCTCCCGGTACTTGTAGATTAATTCTGGAGAGTGGTTTTGTACTTGCCCTTAATGGAGAATAATTTGTTTTAATTTAGAAGTACCCCATTTCCAAGCTAGCTTAGGCTTCATTGCTTTTATTTAAACCTTTGAAGAGGGACCAACCTGATGCCGTTTACGCTGTATATGTTTATATATGTATCCATGCCATACATATATATCTATATGGCAATGCAGACTGATCAGCTTCTAGTTGTGGAGTGATTCCATTTCATGCTGCACCATACGTAACGATGATAAGATAATAGTGCATCCAGTTGTTCAGCTTTGAGAGTGGAGTTTTATTTTCACACTTTTTCTATGGAGTCTTCAAACCCCACGTTTTCACACTAGGCTGTTTTGATAGTTGTTCTCAGACCCTCCATTGACATCCTTACCCAGCATTCCCTACTTTTGGGGGCCTTCTATCTTGTTAAAAAAACAAAAAAACAAAAAATCTTTTTACCAAGTGAAACATCGATTCCACCTTTATTCCCATTCTCACTGGTGTAAATACTGATACTAACTGAGGATTTTGACTTTGCATTCTGTCAGAATACTGTGTTCAAATAAAAATTACAAAAAAAAAAGTTTGCGCCTGCAGTCTGCCCTTCTTTAGATGCTCTGCCCGGTCCTGGCTTCCCAGGGCTGTATTTGCACCGAGCGGAGCGCGGAGTGAGCAGTCCTCGAGGCATGGCCACAGCACGAGGGAAGCGTCTGCCGGAGGCTCTGGGCTGTGGACACGCGAGCGATGGTCGCGTCGCAGTCAGCCTGCGCGGTCCAGGCTGAGGATGTGCAGAAAGAACCTGCCCTGCCAATGCCTGGTGCCGGTGATGGGCTTTTCTGAAGCACCGAGTGTCATGAAGAGGAGTATTTTTAGTCCCACTGTAGGTAATTTTCTTGATGTAACTGATGCACAAATGCAGTTTCACGTCTGCTGTGACTCAGGGACACCTGCATTGCCCATAGCAAGGTGCTCCTCTGTCATTGGCTACGAAGGGGGGGGGGGTGTGTGCGTGTGAGTGTTGGCTTTAAAAGGGGTCCTTAACCCATCCTGAATTGGCTGCCTGAACTTGATTAATGTGGGATTAATCTAATTAAATTTAATTCTGTCCTAAGCATTGATCTCCCAGGGCACAGGAGAAATGAGAGCTCTGATGTGTGTGGATACCTGGGTCCTAGAACTGTTCACAGGAAAAGAAGACAGTAAATGTATTAAGCTAAAGCACCCGTTACCCCAAGGGAACACCTTTGTGCTTCCCCTCCAGCACCCTGCCCTCTGCTCTTGGCTGATGCTGACACTGGTTTGGGGTAAGACAGTATTTCAGCAGCGCTGCTGTCCTGGCCCCATATACTTTGGTACTACAGCTTTGGAAAAGGCTGTTGGAGGAAAAGGGACAGGAAAAATGAGCAGGAAAGAGTCTGTCTTCAGGGGGGGGTCTTTCATTGGGTGTCTTACTGTGGGGTTCCTTTTGAATTACGGTTCCAGATTCATGCTCCTCCGCTCCTTTATAGCTGTCATTTGTCTTTCATCAGGTTCCTGACTTCCCTTTCCTGACTCTCCCTTTTACACAGTTTGCAGAGTTTTCCCAGCCTGCTTTGTTCGGAAGCTCCTCATTCCAGTCAGTGGCATACAGAGGGCAGGATGGTGCTGTGGTCAGTCTCTGCCCTGTTACACTCCATGTTTGCAGTGCCGCGGTTTTTATCAGAACCCACCATGAACCATGGAGAGCAGGTGGATGGAGGACAGTGTCCTCAACCAAGATGCACATGTGCGGTCATGTCATACCACTTGCTTCTGCAGGAAGGTTGGGAAGTCAAGAGATGCTTTGGGAAGAATGTCTTTTTTTCTATGGGTTTTTTTTTCTTTCTCTTTTTTTCTAAAATTTTAGCTGAAACCTGCCAAAATGCCAAACTTTGTTTCATTTCTCTAGTCTGGGGTTGCAGAGGGGTAGCCGTTTACTTTTTCTTGTGAAACTCTCCACCAAGTCAGGCAAAGTAGACTATTTTCACACAGAAGTTTCCATTTGGTTGAAGAAGAGCTTTTTTTCTCACTACCTAATCATTGAAACAAAAGAATTTCAAGTACTTTCAAGTCAGGAAACTGTAACTGGTAAAAGTCACCAATTCTGTTTCAAGGGGGCCTCTGAGGTTGCTGCCTCCTGCGTTCCTGGCTTTAGCAGCTGCTTCCCTGAGTCACACCAGTGTCACCTTTGCACAACACCTGGCAGACTCTGTTCCCTGGTGTTTGGCTTGTTTCCTGCTGTAGCATCTTAATGAGCCATGAGGAACTCAGGTAGGCTTTCCTCCTCTCTCAGAGATTAATCGAGGGGCCTGGAGCACTTGGCCTAATTTACTGTTGCTGCAGAGCAAATGCCCATGTGTGAAGAGTGATGAGTTTTCCTTCCCTGGAGTCAGGGGTTGTGCTCAATGGTAAACAGAACTGAAAACCTCTTCACTAGCTCTTCAGCCCTTCATCAATCTTCAGTTCTACCTTTCTTGGTAATTTCAGCTTGTCTTTCCCTCTGCTGAGGCCATGGCACCCAACTGTTTGTGTCAACCTGGCTGAGCGTGTCTCCTTTTGCCACAGGCTGGGCTGAAGAGTAAGTCTAAGCGGGGGGGGGGGGGGGGGGTTGGGAGCTAAGGGAGGTAGCTGGAGATCCGCTGCAAGCAGTTGCTTCTTTTTCTTGTCTTTTCTAGACATTCTCGTTAGTTGACTTGTCATCAGATATAAATACCGGAATACACAAAAATGCTTTCAAGGCATCATTTTAAGTGCTTCCGTACTGAACTGTATGGAAATATTTGAGACCTGGAGACCATTTCAGTGAAGATGGCTCTCCCCTTGGCATGTTGGCCGATAAAGCGCTCTCGTGTTTGCTGCAAACTGGCAGGAAAACGCTGCACCTAGCGCAGCCTCCAGCGCTCTGGGCTGGGAGCAGGCACCACAGCCACGCTCTCTGTAAGGGATTAGCAGAGCTTGCAGGGGAGCAGAGTGGAGAACTTCTTCATTTCATTTGCTGTAATGAGATCTCTGCCTGGCTGCTAAATGAATTCCAACTCTTATTTTCCACAGCTGCATTATTAGCTTTGTCCTGCCCATAAGAGGCTCAGGTCCTGCAGGCTTCTTTCTCTCCACGTTTCCCTGGCTCACTGCTGCAGCTCAGTCACCGCTGCACTAGCTCATCGGGCCCTTGCAGCAGCACAGCACCAGCCTGCTGGCTGCTCCGAGTCATTTTATAGGGGAGAGTGAAGAGCACTGGGAGGGAGCAGCAGCCTTTTGTGCAGTGCTAGAGAATTATCCTCTTCTGTCACCCTCCTGCAGAGCCTGATGAACAGGAGAAGTAAACAATGGATCTGATGGCAGCATGAAATGCAACTTCTTGGATGGAGAGAGAAGGGGAAGCTGAATGGGAGGGGCAGAAGTAAAGACCATTTTGGTGCAGGTGACTGGGAGTAATTACAGGATCTGCCTACAGAGCTGCTGCACCTTTCAGCTGAAAGGCTTTGCTTGCCAGGCCGCTGAGCCAGCGGGGTGTCCCAGAGGCAAGACAGGAGAGCGCAAAGCTGGCGGCCGAGAGTGCATAGGTGGCTGAACTGCAGCAGCCGGTCCGCCTGACCTGAGGGGACAGACTGCAGGGATTGTGCGTGCTCAGTTTTCCCTCCATCTGGAGGGAGTTTATCTGCGCATATTCACAGCTATTGGAGAGAACCCTTCTCCCTGTCCTTCACTTGTCTCTGTCAGCCGCTCCCGGTGCTGCTGCAGGAGAGGCAGGAACCGAGGTGGTCTCTCTCCACCAGTGCGTAGGACTGGATGCTCCTGCCTGCATGCAGCACCCATGGGACGAGAGAGGGGTAAGCAAGAAAGACCGTCCCACCTCCACTTGCTGCAAATCTGCAACTCCAAAACACTCCTTTAATGAACTGACGATGAGCTCTTTGTACTGTGTATGGTTTATCTATCACAGTTCTTACTCTCTTAGACCTTAAGTGTAGCTTTATTCCCTAGGTTTTCTAGGATAACAAATAAAAGCCAGACTGCTGAGCATCCTAGTGACACAGCTGTTGCCTTGTGGGTATTTGTAATTGGGCAGCACAGACACTGGATTTGAAACAGCTTCATTAGAGCAAAACAAAATCCCCACCTTTGGGAGGGAGGCTTATGTGAGCAAGAGCAGAGCTGACATGCAGTGAGAGAAGGGAGCTATTTTGTATCAGTGCATGAGGGAAGGGGGAAAGGGATCTTTCGGCAGTTCCTGCAGCAAAGGGGCTGGAAAGGACAGGAGATCCCTGCTGCCCGTGGACTCGGGCAGCTCAGCACCTTGTTGGCACACATAGCCCAGGAGAGCATTTCCCCTCCCAGGCAGTGTGGTGGGACATGGCAGAGCAGGCAGATGAATCTAGCTGTGGTTTGGTACTTGGCAGTGAGATTTCTAATTTCATGCCCAGCAGAAACCAGAGTGGCCAGCTCCTCTGGGTGTGCTACACCTTAGGCAACGCTGCCGCTTTCAGGAGACTTGCCAGGTCACCTCTCTCTCTCTCTGTTTCTCACCTTTCTCTCCTGAGACAGCTGGGTTATAATGTGTCTGGGATTAAAATATACTGGCAGTGCAGCAGGGCCTCAGCGATGCTCTGACTCCCTTTGGTGGCTGACAGCTTCCATTAACTGCCACCTCCACTCTTCTGCCTCTGAGAACGTGGTCTTAAGAGTGTCTCCTGAGAGTGGTGACAAGGATTCACCTGGCTATTGGAACCATGCATGTAAGTGTGCCTGCCCTGATGGGGATGTGCTTTGTGTGAAGTGCCAGCTAGGGGAAGCTGGATGCAGCCTGCTCTGAACCACAAGCCTGATGCATCCTAGCAGGGCCACGTGGTGGAATGGAGGGCTGGGATTCTCTTGCACCCAGCTGGCCCTCAGAGCCTAAAAAAGTTGAGACACATGTCTCTATGTCTCTGGGCCATTGTGTGTGCTGCTGGAGACCAGACAGCCACTGTGTCTCCTTTCCTGTGGCTTCACCCACCTGGACAGACCGTATATCCACAGCACAGCTGGGTGGGCACCTTGCGTTTGGCAGCACACGCAGTGCACAATCCTGACTGGTAGGAGCACGGAGGCTGACTGGTGGCACAAGCAACAAAGCAGGAAAAGGCCTGCAGTCACAGCTTTGCTCCCAGCTGGCCAGCTGCTTTTTGTGCTGGAGGATGGTGCCATCCTCTGGCTGTCTCACTGGTGACAGGCTGCGTGTCCCACCCCGGAAAGGGCTGCGCTGGCTCTGGGGAGCTGCTGAGACCCTTAATGTGGAGGGAAGGAAAAGTAGTTCCCGGTGGGGGTTTAACCCTCAGCTGACTCTAGTCTTTCTCCTTCCCAATCAAAGCTTGAGAAAGCCCCAGTCCTTAAAGGTTATTTTAAAAAAGAATCCAAGTCTGGTATAAAAATCAGGGCAACGGGTGCTTGAGGGTATTGGTTGTGGATGAGCGGTCACGTTTCTTTCTTCAGCTTCCCTCTCCCAGATGGCAGGTCTGCTAAACTCCAGTTCAGCTGATCTTTCTATTAACCAAAGAAGTCCCTTTCACGGATTTTTTGCCCATGCTACCCCATTCCTGTCCCCTGCGTACGAACAGAAGATGACTTTGGGCATTAAAAAAGGCAGATTAAAATGATCTTAAACGCTCCTTAGGGAAATAACAGGCCCATGCTGATGTGCTCCCTGCTGTTAGCTGCCAGCAGGGCAGCTTCCCTCCTTGCTGTGCCAAATCAAGCCCAGATCTATGTTTTGATAAAACAACATGCAGGAGGGAGCACCAGCAGATCTATCTCCCTTCTGGTTTGTGCGCGCTGGGGCTGCGAGGCAAAGGCCGACCTGTTCAGCAGAGGGGAAAGGAGCATATTCCGCTCAGCAACCGGTGGAACATTGCGCTGAGATTTCAAGTCAGAAATTAAGCGAGGAAAGCCAGGATGGAGACAGCGGCTCCCCGGAGCCTCCCCACTGCGCTGTAGGTATCCGTGCAGGGCTCACCGGGAAGGGCTGCGGCCAAGGGCCCCTCCGCACCATTCTGCACATTACAGCCATCTGTACATTGTGAGCCCATTCCTGGTGTGCAGCCAGCCGATCTCACACACCGAGATACTGTTTTACTACAGGGTTGCACAAGTCTGGATGCCACCAAACAAAGCTGGCATGCCGCAGTACAAAGTTACAGGCGTTATATACAAAACCTTACCACACATTCCTTGCCAGGCCCATACAGATGATTGACTACGTGTTTGCATAGCTATTACTTATTTTGCTACTATGCATGCTGTCCGAGGAAAGGTCTCGTGGTGGGCCTGGGCCTTTCTCTTACAGGGTGATTTTCAGCGTTATAAGGCAGGTCATTCCCTGCCAGGGCGAGGCTGAAGGCCCCAAGAGCTCACGGACCAGCTTAACGCGAACAAGGCCACCACAAACATCGGGTGTTCTGTTTTGCCTCTCCCAAAGCTGCCTCCCGCGATTACAAGTCCCTTTATTAGCCATTCCTGACGACTCCAGAGGGTCAGCCTGACCCGAACTCCGTACACATACAGTTTAACAATCAGAGTAGGAAGAATTCGGGAGTTTCCACAAACGCAGGGGCCGCGCTGCGCCAGGAGAGGGACCCCTCGCTGCACGCTGGAGCCGCGGGCCGTGGCGCCCCCACCCCCGCGGTGGGTTATCTAAGGGAGGGCAGCCCAGCCGCGGACAGGGCGGAGGACAGCAGCCGGCTGTGCCCGGGGGGCGGCGGCGCAGCCACCCAGCGGCACCGGAGCCGCGACGGTCCCGCTGAGGCGGCGGCGGGCCCCGCGGGTGAGGTACCGGCCAGCCACAACATGGCGGCCACCGCCCGCCCGCCCCTTCGTTTGCATAGCCCCGCCCCCGAGGGCGCCGCGCCGGGCGCGCGGCCGGCGGCGCGGTTGCCATGGCAGCGCTCGGCGGCCCTGGTGGCGCCATGCTGGCCCCGCGGCAGGAGGAGGATTTCCAGCGGTTCCTCCGCCGGGTCGACAGCGTCAGTAAGTGTGCGGGGGGACCCGGGCTGGCCGGCCGCCCCTGGGGGGCTGGGGCGGGGGCTGGGGGTCGGCGGGGTGGTGCCGCCCGCGGGGAGGCCGTGAGAGTCGGGGCCGGGCCCGTTCTCCTCAGAGGGGCGGTGGGACCCGGGCCCGGGCCCGTTCTCCTCAGACAGGGCCCTGGGGGCTGAAAGGAGCGGGGGCAGGGAAGGAATGCCCGCTCCCCCCTCCCCCCCCCCCCTCCCCGGTCCGAGTTTGGTTTGTGCGAAGTCTTAAGAGCTCAGGTGTGGTGAGGCTTTGTGGGTGCCCAGAGTTGCTTTCTAAACCTAGGAATTTTTATAACGCAGAAGCTGTAAGTAGCGCTTGGAAGTGTATCTGTATACAGGAAGCTGTATTTGTAAATATTTCCCTTTGTAATAGCCGGGCTGCTCGCCAGTGCCTTCAAAAGTGTATGTCATTAGAGGCACGACTGGTCTGCTCCCTCCAGGATCACTTACAGTCCTTTGTGTATATCTCTTCTTAAATATATTGTTTTTTTCCATCCCCTTTTTAGCCACTTTACTGCAAGGCTTGAATTCCACAGACCCAGCTGTCCAGGAAAAAACGATTGCTGAAATAGAGAAAAGGCTCCATGACCCAGAAACCAGCAAGGAGGAAGAAAGCAGGACTGCAGTGAACAGAACCGTCATCAACACAGGACCTTCTGTAAGGGTTTTTTTCCCTTTGAAGTTCAAGCTGCATGCACTTTAGGTCTTTTAAATAACACTAATTCACATTCCTTGTCCAGGAGAAGAAGTTTTGAGCAATACTTACAAGTATGTTCTGAGTGTGACTTTATTTTTTTCACTAATTATTTTATTGGGAGGTACTTGCTGTTGCCTTCTCTTTGCCTTAAGACTGCTAATAACACAGAATACTTCTGTTGGATTTATCCAAGTTGAATGGGAGCTCTGAGGTGTCATAACTTGTAGCTTTTACCTGCGCTTCAGGAACTTAAGCAAAACTAGCCAAAGACAGAAGGGTCCCTTCATTAAGTTCATTAGGCTTTAATTCCTGCAGTAGAGTTTGGATTTCAGTGACGTGTCCCATTAAAGGAAATCTTTCCAGTAACGTAAAAAATTATTAAGCCCTTACTATCCTTTGCTTAAGGGTCAATTTGATATTCCCAGTATGCATCAGCCTGGCAGTTTCGGATACCCAGTAGCTTTAAAGAACTTAACCAAGTGTTCCCTTGCTGCTCTCGGTTTTACCAAAACATCTATGTGTGTACATGCATGTGCTGTGTTTCTCCTTTTTTTTAGGATACGGCAAATACAGAGGCAGTGAACGCAGGTAAGGCAGTGTTCTCGCTAGTATTTAGCATCACTTCAATCTGTTTTAGTAGAGATGGAGTTAAGGATTGCTGGTATTTCATGCAAGACCTAATTCCACTCCTGCCAAAGTCAAAGCTAACTTCTCTAGTGACTTCGTAATAAAAATACAGTCAGATCTAGCAGCACACTCAAGGATCTGACCAGTGTGGCTCTACTTGTTCATAGTAGGAGGCTTGTTGTTGTTTTGTTATCACATTCCGGCCTCTTATCTAAAAAGTTAGTATTCTGAATTTTAAAGGAAACAAGTTTTTCCTCTAGAGATGAAATACTTTGAGGCAAGTATGCAAATCCTAAGTGGTCTTTATCTGTATAGCTTGTCATTCGTGTTTCAGTTAATTGTTAAAATGTCCCCTTTAATATTTTCTTTGTAGAGAAATTACTCAGAAATACCTTAGAAATTACGTTTTTTCCTCATCTCTAGATTGATTTTAATGAAGCTTTTCTTTTGTGGTTTTGTTTTGTTTGGTTGTTGTTTATTTTTTTTAACTAAAATACCACCAACTCTCCTGGCTCAAAGACGGCTTTCTGGCAATTTTGGAACAGGATGCGAAAGAACGAGCTAAGCAAAGGAAGAGAAACGAACGCTTAGCAAATGGTAATTGCTAAAGGTTTTTCTAGCTAATGCGTTCAAAAACTACTTAGCAGGAACTGGGCTGATTTAAGAGGCTGTTGAGGTACCTCTGTTAGTGCCATTCTTATGCACACTGAGAGTGCTTTAGTTGTCTGAGATCTACATTCTTTCCTTATCACTAAATCAGCAATAGACAGTCTGTATTGTCTGCAGCGTTGATTAGCTGGATATAATGGGGTTATATACTTCACAGAGTTGTTGCAACCTGTTCTTCTCCATACTGCCATCTTTATGCTAAGGGTTTGGGATGGAGGGAGTGAGTCTGAGTATTTCAGAGGTGGGTTAGGTAGAGACAAATGCAGTTTGCCCTCTGAAAGAGGAATGGAGATCATGTGCACTGAACAGCTCACAGGTCCCTTGCAAATAATGGCTAGTGAAGACAGCTGCAGTGAAACGGGACTGGAATCTTGATGGTTGTTCCAACAGGAGACTGGCTTCTGTTTCCTCAGTCACCATTTGGGGAAATAAAAAACAAATGCATGTTTTTGAATACAGGTCTGTTATTTTGCAGCTCTGAAAGAGAAGGGAAACGATGCCTTCAGGAAAGGAGACTATGTCATAGCCATTCAGAGATACACTGAAGGTCTGGAAAAACTGAAAGATAAGCAGGAACTTTACACAAACAGAGCACAGGTCAGTGTGTGGAAATGAGCTACCACTATACTGCTTTTACTGTTACTTTGCCAGGATAGAACCTAAGAAGATTGTTCTGTTATATAAGTGAATTTCCAAAAAGGTAAGATATGTTGCCTTACAGAGAGGCTTAAAAAAGGGAGCAGACAATTTTTCCTCCTCTACCGGGAATTAATGAGTTCTGCTTTGCTGCCATATTATCAACAGTTAATTTTTACTGTGACTGGAAGTCAACAGCGATACAGTGCAGACTGAAGATTTTAATCTTTTTACAAACTTAATGAAAGAGTGGCACAAAGAAGATCATTAAAGGTGTAAATTCTTCCCTCTTGATCAATGTGTCCGAATTCCTCAGAAGCTTTAGTTCTGCTGTGGCTAGTCATTCCTCAGGGGGTGTTTGTGTCTCCTCCATCTTGGATGTGGCACAGGTGAACCCCTGCTCCGCTTGAATAAGTGGGGAAAAAACAAATAGTTCTAGTCCATATTTTTATTTAAACGCACTGATATTTTTTTAATTTATTTTGGGATCACTTTTATAACTGTAGAATGTTAACGTTTGCTTTGCATTCTCTACTTGCCTTTGTATAACCCATGTGTGTATTGAATTTTTTATTATTAAATTTATTCTAAGTTACAAACTCCAAGCAGATGGAAGACATGTTTAAGAAACAGATGGTAATTATCCTGCAAAATCAATGGCTAGGCAAATCAACAGACTTACTTTATCTTTTTTTAATTAGGTAATGTTTGTACAATAGTTAGTGGAAGTTGTTTGAAGTATTCTAACTGTTCCACCTGAACTCTCTTGGTTTTATTTCAGGCCTACCTGAAGATGCATGAGTATGAAAAAGCCATTGGTGACTGTGAATGGGCATTAAAGGTAACTTTGACAGGAATCTGTCTTTTATGAACAGGTTAAGTGCTCCTGGAAGGCAGGTTTGTGGGTAACTGATGACATGGAGACAACTTGCTAATGGAAATGAAAGAATATGGTGGTGGTGCACAGATTCCTGCATCCTGAGTTAACTTGAATAGTGTAAAGTAGTTAATATTTCAGTGCTGCCTGTGTGCAGAAGCTTTTCTAGCTCTTAAGAGATTTTAATTAAAAAGTTTATTATAAGTGGTAACGAGCTATTAACTGCACATGCTGGCACACGATATCTTGCCTACCCTTCTAAAAGGGGAAAAGGACCTCTTTAAGCTCACAAAGACCGGATCTGGTGGGAAAGGTAAAGATTATATAAAATGCCAAAGAACTGAATCCAAATTATTCAATTGTGTTACATCAGCAGTGTCCATGACTACAACACAGATTATTAATAATATTGGCAGCACCATTTCAAGAAATCAGTATTTTTGACACACAATTGAACTGGAAAAGATTACCTAATCTGTTAGTGTTGAGCTAGATGTTTCCTTGATTTGTCTTGTGCACAGCTCATGAAAATCAGTACCTTTTTCATTCCTGGCTAATCAAAAGACACACGGAAATTCTGTTGTTACAGAAGTCTGCGATTGTAGACTTGTTGCTGCAGGCCTTAATACCTAATAGCATAAGCGTCTGCTTATATTGCCTGCAGTGCAGTTTTCTGGGAAGGATATTCACACCCGCTGCTTTCCACCTTTACCCAGACCGAAGCCTGTGGTCCTTGCATAGGGAAGGAAGGTTGGTACCGGGAGGTAATAATTCAGCACATAAAATTTAGGTGCATCTAATAGATGGTATGAACACCCACTTCTCTGCTTACAGTTATTTTGGGTAGCTATAACTATTAATCAGAAGGCTGGAAAAATATTAAAAGGTTTAAATTTATAAACACATAACTAACAATTCCTTTTTTAACACAGTGCAATGAAAAATGTATTAAAGCCTGTTTTCTAATGGGGAAAGCTCACTTGGCCCTGAAGCACTACAGTGAGGTAAGCTGACCAAATCTTGTGGCTGTGGGACCATGTTTTGTTCTGCTTTTGATGTGATGTGGTGGGTGAGAGGCAGAAATTTGTGACCTTAAAAATCGGTCATATGGAAGTATGCTGAGCCTTTAGACTTCAGAGAAATTTTCTGTGCTTTGCAAAGACTAGTAATTCTAAAGTCAAGTCTTCTTTCCACATCTAGTAGAATAGCCTGTGTCCTTTACTTTGGTACACACAAAATGTAGAAGGACGCTTCTGTGTAGCTGTACGCTACAAGATTGTACTCTAATCAACCTCAAAAGAATGAGGGAATTTTCTACTCAGTATACATGGTTTATCTGGTGGGAATTTGTCACCACTCAGCTGTCAGACACCAAGACAGCAAGCTTTATCTGCTGCTGTGAGGCTTGAGTCTAGACTGGGTGAGTGTTTGAGGAGTCTGCAAGGATTGTGTGTTCACTCGGAGGATCCCATGTTTGGCACTTCTGGTGAAGTGCTTCAAGATAGATATTAGCAGTACGTCCTCGGGGACGTGGTAGTGCTGGAAGTGCCATATTTCAGCTCGGGTAAGGACCAGAATGAAGGAGTGTCCTTGTCAGGTACTGCAGACTCTTGTGATTGCAGTCTACTAGCAGTGACTATATTTCCCCGAAAAAGACAATTGAGTAAAGTGTATTTCACTTCTTTTATCTTAACTTGCTCTGTGCAGCGGGTGTTATTAATCTGTTGCTGCATATAACTAAGAAATGATTGCACATCACCTGTGGATGAGAAAAATCTCTACAAATTTCAAGTTAAGAGAACTGTTAAGATGAAAGATGCTAGTGAGAGTGATTATCATTTTTTTTTCCAAGATCCTAGTGAAATGAATGTTGAATAAAAGATTTAATTGTGCATTTCATGCGTGAAAACCTATGGAAGCATAAGTACGGTTAAAATAATGGAACATTCTAATAAGAAATTCTTAAGCTTGAAGTAAGCTGCCAGATATTTTAGTGCAACCCTGAACTTTCATCCTCAAAAATAATAAAGAGCCTGAAGAGGAGAGCAGCCAAGCTCAAAAGCGTTTCTGATCTTGTCAGACATGACTTCACTACAAGTAACTGTAGAGCATGGACAATACGAGTCACATGAAATCCACCTTGAGTTGTTCTTGGCAGCTTGATCTGCAAAGAGAGGTCTTCCCTGTTGTAAGCTTGGTGATCAGTTTATTTCTGAGTGTATGCTCAAGATACACAAAATGCACAAATAAAAGATAAAGATGCACATGCCTGATCTCTGCTAGTAATTACAGTTCCTGCAGGTTTAATGCTGTGCCTCATCTTCTGTTTTCTCACTGAAACCTTGCTTTTTTGTTCCTGCTAGTATGTTCATAGGTTTTGTACTTGAAATTTTCCTTTTACTTTGAAATAGCAGGCAGATGTAGGGACTGAGAATAATATTCAACTTACATTTTTAATTATGAAAGCTTTGACTTGTGTGTTTCCATAAATTTTATTTTTCATGTTTATTAAGTACTGTGGCCCAAGAACTTTTGAGCTTTAACAGGGTGACTCTGACTAGGATATATTCTTTTCATCATTTTCCCTTTTATATCTTAAATTGAGAGCCCATTTCTTTCTCTGTTAAGTCCAGGCAGTGTTATAAGAAGATCTTACAAATTGATCCCCAGAAGGAAAACCTATTTAAAGGTAAGAAATAGAAATTTTTACACTGCCATGCCTTGTTTTCTGGTCAAGATGGAACTTAATTGAAACCACCGTGCTGCTCTTCAGACCTTTCAGTGGAGTCTCTTCATGCAGCTGTTGTTTCTGATTGTTTCTTCTTTAAGCTCTGTTTCGCTCCCCAGAGCTGTGGGTCATTCTCTGCATCTGTACGTAGAATCTCTCTGTCATGGAGTCAACTTCATTTTTCACTTAACATTTGACCATCTCAACACATGTAACTGCCATGCTTTTTTTTCTTTTGACTTCCAAGATTGCATGAACGAGGTAAACTTGGAGGAGAAAAGAGTGAAAGATGAAGAGAGAGCAATGAAGGAAGTTCAGTCTGGAAAGTCTGCTGCTCTGTCTGTAAAAGAACTGCTACAGAAACTTGATAGGCCTGACCAGAATGTCCTGGACTATACAGGAGGGATCAGACTTCTGACAGGAGCCATGAAAGACTGTAAGTCTTTGATGCAAAGGTTGTTGATCAAGGGAGTTATAAGCCAAGTAGATGAATACAAGTGGAGTAATTTTTAAAGGAATGGGAAAAACTATTCCTGTGTTTAAAACATCAAATCAGCAATATTTGATATTTCAAAATTTATGGCCAGTAGAAATTTACATATATATTTTTAGATGTTGTAGCTGAGCTGTTAAGACTTCTTAGAGATTTGGGTCTCTTAAGAGCTGTTTCATTTATTTAGAAATATTTGTAATTCTCTGTTGAAGCAAATTGATTTGCACAGCTGGTCTCATGTTTCAGTCTACCTAAAAACCCGTTAACTTGAAGTCAGTTATTCTTTACAGCACGAGGCATGGATTAGAGCACTCTTCAGCTTCAAAGGTGCTTCTGCTTCAAGTTGCATTCTTGGAGCTTTTCCACACTATTAATGGTGTTCTTTCCCCAGAGCTGTTGATTCAGTGACCTTTTCTTTTAACACTCTGTTACAGAAGAGCAGGAGTCTGCCTTCACCATAATACATCGGCCAGATAGACCATAGGGCTGATTTGTTTATCTCTGAATTTTTCAGGCACTGAGCAAACTTTATTTAGAACAAACAATGGCTTCAGTATCCTCAAAGACAACGAGATTATAAGACGGTAAGAGCTCTCCAAAGGAAAACAGTAGGGTGTAACAGCATGAGGAAATGAAAATACTGTTTTCAAGAAACACAATCACCTCTTGAAATGCAGATGAAATGATTAAAAGATAATGCAATAACAGATTTTAATGTCTGAATGGTCTGACATATCTGACTTCTGCACAAACAGTGCTTTCTTAGATGCAGTGAACAGACAGAATTAATGAATTTCTGCTTTTGTCTCCTATTTCTGTACAGTTATCCTCTCTCATGGTGAGAGCAGATTTGTAAAAAAAACCCAAAAAACCAAAAAAAAAAAAAAACCAAACCAAAAAACCAACAACACCAAACCCAAAAAACTCAAAAACAAATGAAAAAAGAAACCCACTAACTAAAACCCCTCAACTTAATATAAAAGAACATCTGAAAGCACTTAGTTGCCTTAAGAATGCCTGGCTAGACTCCCTGGTGCTATTTATTGTCATCAGTAAATATTTGGTCATATAGCTCTGTAATGTAACCTGTGAAACTCCCTAATCCTGTAATCAAGGAAGAGGGTCATCTCTGGTGACCTGTATCTTCTGCTGACGTTATTTTCTTAGTAGCCATTATATTGTGTTTTGGTAATCAAGAAACAAATCTGACTTTGTTTATCTGTATTGCTTTATAAACATTGTTTTCAGAGGGATCTCTTGTCTGAATGTGTGTTTATAGAGTCAGGTTCAGATAGATAATGGAAACAAATAAGACGTACACAATTTTCAAATCGCATCTTTTGCACAACGAAGTTGGTTCAGAAGAGCCCGATTGGGTTGTGCAGGGCAGGAGAGCTGTTCTTTAAGGCTCTCAGTGGGAGTGCAGCACAGGGAGTTCTTTGGGGCTTATTAGTGTTTTGAGTGTTGCCTGTAAACAGACTTCAGAGATCAAGCACTTCCAAATTGGCTCAAAGATTTTCCTCTCTGGCTATTCACAGCTATCTCAGTGCAGAACTGAATTTATCACTGTTTTGTGCTGGGGAATGCCTGTATACGGTCTAGGCCTGTTGAGGGGAGAGTAGAGCTACT
Source organism: Falco punctatus (assembly GCF_963210335.1). Lineage (NCBI taxonomy): Eukaryota > Metazoa > Chordata > Aves > Falconiformes > Falconidae > Falco > Falco punctatus. The sequence goes on along the minus strand of NC_137596.1, from coordinate 1,654,069 downwards.
GGATCAGAAATCTGATCTTGGGGGAGGTCCTCTGGAAAACAAGTCTGATAGTCGTAAAAATGTTTAACCAATGCTCTGGGCTTAGAGCTTATGAGCTTAAGTGTTTGTGTGGCAGAGCCTCATCTCTGTGGGGCTTTGCTGATTTCCCTAGCCAAAGAGCTAATTGTTTGATACGTCCTTTGCTCTTTTTACAAGCAAACATTTCTGATTTAGGGGCTTTTGTGCGGAGAGAAAAAACACTGCTGAAGTGGAAATGACTGTATCTCTTCTCTTCCTTTGGCAAGCAGTCTGCGCTGGGAATGGTAATACTATGTAATCCACGTTAATCATTGTTAATGTACTGTTAATATGGCACTTACTGACTATAAAATTGTTGTTTGGCATGAAAGTCACTTTCCCAGAGCACTTGGGTCTAGACCTTATCGTAAACAAAGTTTTACAGGTCAATACTATTAGCAGCTAACACAAGTTTGGCAGTTTCGTGCATCATGAGGTGAAATTTCCAGTCTGCTTCTGTAAGCTTTTTAAATCTACTGAAGGGGTGGAAAGTAAATTCCCTGTGATTATTGCTGCTCTTAAGATAATATCGCTTGTATCATTTTGTCTTTTTTAAGCAGTTATACCAGCAAAAAGCAGAGTTTTATAGAAGTGCCATTAGAGAAGGCTGAATTCCTTTGACATTCACCCACAAAGATTAGTGGGTGTTCTGCCTTTACCATTGCACTGCAGGAGTGTTATGCAAGATGAACACATCAGAGTGAATGAGCACATTAGTGCATGAAATAAAGACATTAAACTTGTTAAATCAGCACCTAGGGGGGGAAAAATTGTAAGAGTAATGGGGATGTCATTGTGTGTGACGTTATTCTTGGATTTTCTCTTTTTTTAGCAGAAAATCAGCGTCTTCTATTGACTCACCCTGATGTGAATGCACAGCTGCCAAAACTGCTGTCTTGTGGGGTGTCAGAGATCCAGAAGGCAACACTGGCACTAATTTCCCTTTACTCAGAGAATGAGGATGGGAGGAGACTGCTGGTCAGGCACCAGGACCTAACCAAGTAATAAACACTACTGTACCTCAGAAACATTTCCTCAGTGCCTGAGTTCACAGCTGTTCAGAACTCATTCCACTAGCACCAAGGGGACAGGCTTTCTGAAAGGAACATAATGACACTGAGACTTCTGTCCTTGAGGGACGGGTCTAGCTAAGCAAAATTAAAAGGTGTGTGGGAAAAACTTTAGTAAAGTTTGTATCTGAAGATGTCTGTGAACATACAAAGTAAGGGCTTGTTCCTGAGCACGTTCATGTAATTTTGAGGTGTAGTTACCTTGTTGTAAACCAGTAAGTGTGTGTTTGTCAAGCACAACTAGCTTATGCTTTTGTCTCTTTCTTAATAGCTCGTGGCTTCAAGCTGCAACTCTCTTCTCATTTTGTAATTGGTATTTATGATTATTCAGTGTTGCCATGACTCACTGAGTGCAGAAGGAAACAACAGTTGATTACCTTTATCGTGTTATCCCTGCTATTTCTTTCTGGAGTTAAGCAGAGCAGAAATTTTAATTTACTGTTTTGTACTACATCGTTTGAAGTAATGGATGAACAGAAAAGATTCTCCAACAGTTCTATACGCTTCACTATATGATATACAACACTAATTAGAGATATTTTTCTTTGGGAGGAAAGGTTAAAGAAATTACACATCTGCGAGGATGCTTAAAAAAGGCAGATAATATCACCATGTCCTGAAATACCAGGAGGCTGAAAAATCTTCTGTCAGCTTCTGAAAGAGATCCTGGGCCTGATGGCTTGAAAAGAGTTAGGACGTTCAGAAAGTAATGTTGCAGATACTGAGCTTCTCAGCAGTCGGATCATCATTAGAAAGAGACAAGACTATAGGTTCTCTTACTGTGCTACAAAGCTGGGGAAGAGTGGGAGAGAATTTCAGCTCAGTGGAGGAGCATGTGGAAACCCCAGCACACGTACTGCAGCTGTACTTACTGTTCGGCAGAGCTTCTGGGTTCACAGGCTGAAATCGTGTGAATTGTATGCAGTTCAAATCCCACACCCACAAGCTCACACTATTCCAAAAGCTCGAAAGGTGAATGCTATGATGGTCTTTTTTATTCAGGCAGAGGTTAATTTTTTATCTCGCTACCATAAAGCTTTGTAGTTAAATGCCTTCAAAGACTGTTGGGTTTGCTTAGCATGTCCTTTTAAGCCATGCAAGCGTCAACATTGACATTCCCTGCAGGCCTTTACAGTCTGTTGCAGCTGTTCAGTACTGGGCTGTGCTGATGGTGTTCTTGGTCCTGACTGTTGCATTCGACTTGTCTGTCCCCAAGATGTTCGCCAGCAGCAAAGCAGCTTAGCTTCAAAAGCCTGTGAAGCTTACATGTTGATGAAATGTTCTGATGCTGACAGAAATTTTATATGTGTTAAAATCACTGTACTTGTGCAAAGAGAGACAATATTGCGAGAGAATCTAGTGCCAAAATACTGTTCTAATAGCAGTTAGGTGACTGAGTATATTTGGAGGGCAGAGCCTCGTCTGAACACAAAGGCGTTTAAGATCATAAACTGTGTTGGTGTGCTAAAAATGCCATTTTGGTCTTTAATAATTAAACAAAAGCTGAGGAAAATTTTGGTTTTTTTTAAATAACAGATGGCTGCAGATTTTGATGACATTTGTCAACAGCAGTGATACCAGGGCTAGCAGTGCCATGAACATACTGTGTGATTTAACTGAAGAGGAAAGGTAGAGGTTTCTTCATTTGTTTTTATAAAGTTGTACTTTGAAATGTACTAAATGAGCTGGTGATAGAGGCTAGTGATCTTGTCTTTATGTTGCTGTTGTGTTGCCTTTGTCTGTGTTTTTTGTCTAAAACTTTAGGTGTCCGAATATGGCTTTCTTTATCCCCCAACAGGTTCAAAACCCAGTGTCGTGTCATGTTTTCCACAGGTGCTTTACCTTTATTCATCCAGTTGCTGGTATGAGAGATCTCAGTTTCTTTATTTCTGATTTACTTTTGTGTAAACATGTCTTACAACCACTTTTCCAGTTTTACAGCCAGTTGCTCCTACACAGAACCCCTCTGGTACAACGGCAGTAGTTACCATGTTTCTGGTTCTGTAGGTGTAAGAAATGCAGTTTTGTCATATGTTTTGTTCAGGAAAAAGTTCTCAGTCTCCAATGCTTAATGCTTACTTTCTACACATTACTAGTTTAATGTTCAGTGAAAACTCTGGACTTGGTTGCAGGTTCCCACTGGTAATCTCTCAGGCCAGGATTTCACCCTCGGCTTTGTGTTACGCTCTTCTTAGTGTGACTTTAATCTGCTGTCATCAACTTGTTATATCTTGGATAGGGACTTCCTCTGTTTCTTTCTAATCTGAGAGGTCAGGGTGAAGAGGTGGCATTAGGTGACAAGGCAAAGATGTTTAGTGGTTCAGATCCCTTTCCTGGTTATCGTTTATTTAAGCTATAAACTTACAATACTGTTGGCACAGAAACCTGTCCTCAGGAAGAGGGAAGACGATAGGGAAGATTGGTTCTGTTGCAGAACAGCAGATATAGTTGGAAAGGAAAATACTTCCACTTCTCCAAACAAGCACCAAGACAATGCAGTAATTATAGCAATTTTACATTGCTTGTTGCTCTCTCCTTTTGAAAATACTTTACTGGAATTACAGCTGCAGCAGAGGATGTTCTGTTCTGTGACCTAGATAAGTGATAGTAGGAAATATTCACAGCCTGAGGTTAGGCACCACAGAATCCAGTCACGTTTTCCCAAGACTCTTAAAACATCATCAGGAGATTCATTGTGAAAATGAGGGTGACTTGCAGACTTGGGACAATCAGGATTTAGCATAGGTGGGTGAGAGATTCTGGAGCCCTGTTTTCCATTGCCAGATGGATAGGAACATGTATTTGTTGTTTCCTTGTCACTTGTTCTTAATTTGTTATTCCACTCTTCTGTTTTTAGACTTCTGCCAGGCTGGTGAACCCGGCAGCCCTTGCCCGTTGCATTGGCATCATGGGGAGCCTGTGTGCAGATGTCGTCATTCGAATGCAGATGGCTGAGTGCAGAGAGTGCTGGCAAGCGTGCTTAAAGCTTGTGGTAAAGAAACTTGATGGCTCCCTGGAACGGTGTGTTCAGCCCTGCCTCCTGTGGAAATGGCACTGTGTGATCATGTTTTCTGCCTCCCCTAATAGCTCTGAACCCCTGACTGAGGTCTTTCAAATCTGGCAGCTGGATAAAGGTGTCAGAGCAGTCCATTGTCCACATAAGCTGTGGATGGATAGATGGGTGGAGGAGAGTGAGTGGTCCCTTATTGTAAGTGGCCCCTTTCAGGTTAAGGATGCGGTATGAACTTAGTCCTCAGAAACTAAAGAATCTCAGAGGGTGGGAAAGGATCCTGTAAACTGCCCAGGCATCGGAAGTTTGGAGTGTGCAGCTTTAGATCCCAAAGTGAAACAAACGCAAGAATGAATCTGTATCAAAAAGGTGTCATGAGCTCTGGTGCTCACAGGACTTTTTCTTCCTTCTGAGTTCATGGTGCATCAGGGGAACACTGATGCCCCGTGTAAGTAAGCACACTGAATACACACTGAGGAAGTGCATATTCTGCACCTCTGAACTGATTGCACTCTTCTCCTCTGTACACAGGACGAGTGCCTTGATGTCAGCACACCCACATACCAGGAGTGTTTATTTGCAGTCCTGGGCCTAATGATGAACCTACTGCTTGAATCAAATGCAGTCATCCAGGTATACAAGATCTATGAATGTTCTTTGGTAGCGTTGTTCTTATAATTACTTCCTCAGAGATTCAGAGTTGCTTGAGCAGTAAGAGCATCCTCCTCCCTTGTCACTGTAAATGGGCCTGATATAAGCCACCGAGGTCATACCAGAACATTCCAATAGTATAGGCAAGGGAATGATCGTGGAATGTTGTGACCTTGCAGTCTGTACAGTGAAAAAGAACTTGACTGCATTAAATGGATTTAGAGCCCTCTTTCACAGCAGGCATGCTGGAGCACTTGAAGGCTGCCACCCCTGGATTTTTGTGGTGTTCAGTTAATTTTTAATTTTTATTGGCATTTAAGGTTACCATTAAGGGTAGTTCACAGAGTGTGAAGTAGAAAAAAATTACTATATTTTCTCCTCCATCACCACCACACACACCCATATACACACAGTTATGAGAGAAATAGTATAAAGTACACACCTTTCCATAGTGGTGTAAGTGCTTTGTTTGGCATCTGTCTCCAATTATGTGATATTCTTAGATGCTTGGCACGTTCCAAAATTATTTAAAACCAGGGGTTCCATCAAGAAGGAAGAATTTCTTAAGTTACATCTGGGTACTGAAGTGTTAGCAACTTACTGCCGTGTGTGCCCCAATCTCCATTGGATTCCTTGTGGTAGAGTACTTTTGTCTGTTAACCCATTTCTGCTCTAACAATGAGTTTTTCACATTGTTTCAGAACTTCGCTGTGGACGTAAGCAGCAGGTGTATGTCTCTCCTCAAGGATAAGGTTGGAACGATTGTGACAGTAAGTAGGATATCTATGGACTAATGAAAAATTAGCTGGGCTGGTTTCTACTAGGATTTTTTTTCAATAAATAAACATACGGGGAGTTGTTTTGATCTCAGCTTGGTCTCATCTCTTTCTACACTGAGTCTTTAGAATCTGTGCTGAGTTCAGTTTCCAGTAAGCAATGAAAAAGCCATGTCCTAAAGATGTTTCTCATTATATTTCCTTAATTTTCTCCTTTTATCACTTTAATTACTTTGATTTTATTCTGAAAAACTAGAATAATTTGAAAGCTTCTCAAAGTAGTCTGAACAAATAAACTTTTTTTTTTCCTTCTCACTCTTTTCTAATTAAGAGAGCCATTGGAGTGCTAAGTCGCATCCTGCCAGCGTCCTCCTCAGCAATAGAAGAAGCAGTGAAAGGAGGGGTGGTGAAGAAAATGATCAAATTCTTGAAAGTAAATAAATTTTAAAAAATTTACTCTATTTTTGCTTGTATTGTCCCTTAAGAAAACTGTAGTTACCTCTGTGTTTAGCCTCCTTTCCTTGGAGAAGGACCTGTGCGGTCACTCTGACTGCATGTGCCTGCATCTCTGTTGTCTGTTGTAACAGTGCTCTCAAGTTGAATTTTCAGCTAGATCACCGGTTTGGAGACTAGACTGCCTTCTGTAGTCTGGTCCATAGCCCAGATTTTTCAGCTCTTCCTGTATGAGTCAGATGCCTTTGCACAGCTCTGCTTGCAGAGACCTGCAAATTCAAGAATCCACTACTGCAGGCCCAGCTGGAGGATTAAATCTTAAAACTGGTATGGTCTGATTTGGACCACTGAAAAGCAATGGAGCCCCTTCCCCTAATTACCAGTGAGTGCTAAATCAAACCTGGAAGCAAAGTTTCCCTAAGTCACGTGTATGTTAAAACTGTAGACAGCGTTTTGCTGTACATCTGTGTATCCAGCAGAATGTGTATCCACCCAGCCAGATGTGCATTCTACAATTGGCAGATAAAAGTAGTCTAGAAAAATGTGCCATTCAGCTTGCCTCTTGTAACTAGCAAGCGTCGGAGGAGTTAATAGTTTGAAAGAAATTGGGCTCCAGAAATTCAGAGAATTTTTTATGTTCATGGCTTGCAGGAAGGAGGTGGTTCTTGCGTCGTTTTCAGCCTGTGTTCATCTTGAGAGATATACTCTACAAAGGTCTTAATTTGGTATTTGAGGTTACGTGTAAGGAATACCTAACTGTCTCCATGATACTTAAGCTATTCTGTAGCCTTGAGTAAGTTGGGGTATGATGTATATTGTTAATGTATGCCTTACTCTGATTACATCTAGACTGGAGGACAGATCACATCCAGTTACGGTATAAAGACCCTTTCCATCTGCACCAGAAGTAACAGGCAAGCTCAAGAAGATCTAGTGAAGTCAGATAAAAGTAAGTGACAGCTGCACTAATTAGAGGTTGAACACAGAGATGTAATCTCAGCATCATCCAGATATGTTCTTCCCCATTAGAATGGATCTGAACACTGGGTTTCACTCTTGTAAGACTTTTACCGTGTTTTCTGAGTCATGTGCCATTTTACATCCTGAAATAGTGCTTAATGAGCCTTAGCTCTGTGTGTGGATGGAAATAGGCACATCAGATAATGAGCCTGAGTTAGAGAAACGGTGCTTCAGTAAAATGGCTTGATATGCTTTTTCAAAGCCACAGGTATATTTGTTTTGAAAGAAGTGTTGTAAACTGTAACTGAATTGCGTTTTATATCCCAAAGTTAGTGGCTAAAATAAGAAACCTCATTTAGACATCTGATTTCCAGAGGCTGAGGCTGGTTATAGTTTCCTTCAGTTCACATGTGGATATTTGGCCTGGTATTAAAAGGAAATTGATATGGAGACAGAATGATGCTATCAGACAGGTGTCCTTGGGTATTTTTGAGCATATTTGCTCTAGTCATGTGGTATAACACTACTTAGATTGCTTTAAAACCCAGGTTCAATTAATGCTAATGTACCTACAACAGAGAATACTTAAGTTTTATCTAAATGGTTCAACCTGTCAAGAAACTGTCAGCTCGTGTAGTTCAACTTGAACCCTAGGGATTTCCACTCATTAAAAACCTCTCACAGAATCATCTTCCTTTTGTACACCCCATATTATTTTCAGTATCGTCTGTAGATGAACCTTTCATTTCCTCAGATTAGCAATAACACTTCACTCTCATTCTTTCCACCAGAACTTTGGGTATCAATCTTGCGAGAAGTCACTATTTCATATTTTTGTCACCTCTGTTTGCCAACCTAGACATTGCCCTGGTGCTAGGAGCCTGTTGGAATCAAGCTGTAGTCCCATGACATTAAATTGCATTCCAGCTGGGCCACTTAGTTGAGCTTCTGCACCAGCGCTGATGCCGTCTGGAGCAGCACTCCCTTTTCAGAAGATATTGCAGCAGGAAAGGTGGGATGTGATCTGGAAGAACAGATGGGACCATTAAAGAAAAGCAAAGCAAACTTATGTAACCCCCAAGGAAACTTCATGCATGTGAAAGCTGTGGCTGTATTTTATTTAGAAAGTGGTTTATCTGAATGTTTCCAGATTCTGTAGCTGGAGGTGCTGCTGCTGCTTACAGATGCCAGCAAGAGCTATACAACTCTGTCAAGAATATAGGCAGAATGCTCTGCCACTCCACATTAGTTATAGAAGTAGATGAGCTGGGCTGCTTTATGTTAGCTAACCAGATACAGAAAGCTTTTCTATGTTCCTTTTTTTCAGCTCTTCTTTCTGCAGCAGCATTTCTGTCAGGTGTAAGTGCTCTGCTCTGTGCATGCCCTGCCGGTATGGTGGGGTGAGAGGCCAGTGCAAGATCCTGCAAGCAGCAAAGGTGGCATGTTCAGTTTCAGAGAAATGTTAAATGCAGAAACACGAGCTCTGTGCTAGAGAACCTCTTAGAGTGTAGGTTCAGTTTTGTGAGAAAGACATCTAAGCAGGTGCAGCTGAGACTGCATGCTGGATCCTGAACCTTGCTATGAAATTCCTTCGCACCTCCAGGTTTCCTAGAAAAATGCCCAACACTGAACAATGCTCACTCCCTAGGAGTCTAGGTAAAGACGGGAAAAATATCAGTGCTACTTGAACAAATCTGTGTGCATTCTGTACAATTAATCTCTCTTTCTCCCAGGGTTCAGTGTGCTTCTGAAGCTCTTGGACTCAGAGAATGAAATGATTGTGGGAAATGCTGCTTTTTGCCTTGGCCAATGCCTCGCAGTTCCCGGAGCAGCGACATCCTTACTGAATTCTAATGTTGTGATGGTTTTGTTGAAACACGCTGGTGGTGATGCTACAAGAACTTCAGTGCAGGAGAATGCAGCCATTGCTCTAGGAAAGCTTTGCGTCGCTGAACCAAGGTATTGTAAAAATTACACTTGTTCTCCTGCACTGTTTGGTTGTTAGCAGGTGACAATTCTTGAAAAACTGACCAGTGTAAGTCAATTCTATTTGTAGAGCAAGCAGGTACAGGGCAAGTGATTAGTTTTTATAAATGCTCCATGAAATCTATTCCCCTTCCTCCAACTAGAATTCCCACTTGTGGTACTGTCCTCACAGTACTGCTTTAGGGCTCCTGTGGTTTTATTCGTCTGTCTTAACATGTTTTATAAGGAGTTCATTTTATGCTGCTTTCTGGTGTTACCTGTGCTAGAAGAATGGAAGGAGGAGGAGTGTTGTTACACAAGTCTGTAGAGGTCAGAACAATAAAGAGAGCAAAACCAAAGTATAAATGTCAGCAAAGCGTGTCTGCTGCTGCCTGCTAAGAGTATGTCAAGCTGTAGTTAGCTGCAAACTATCAGCTGGATCTTGAACTGCATTCAGGACAGAGGAGCTGAGTTCAGCTTGTTAATATACATCCTGAACCGCTGCAGACAGCCAGGAGTAATGCTTAAGTTCCAAAAAGTACCTTGCTTCTGCTGGAGCTCCCCAACGAGCGATGAAGTATCTGCTCTGAGGTTTTGCAACACACTGGAGAGAGAAAAGGGAAACACCTGACTGACTTAGTTTTGTTCATTTGAAATATCACCTATTTGAGCAGTTGTCAAGTATTATTTAGTTTTATTTTCCTTTTTGTGGGAAATAGTGATCTGGAAACTGTTTCTCATACTACTTTAGGAGGAATTTATCAAATGTGGCATTGAACATCCTTGAGAGTTTGGGCATGGGGTATAGCAGAGCACTGGAAGCTTAAAATTTTTATTGTTAGTAATCTTGCTGCCCGCAGCAACCTTTCTGTTGTCTTTTCAGGCATGTTATTCAACTGCGGAAACTCAATGGACTGGCTATCCTGAACTCCTCTATGAAACACGTGCATAGTGTCTGAAATCTTCAAGAGAGCTTCAAAATGTGCTGTTAATATCACTTGCTGTTGAGTATTCTCTTCCTTAATAAAACTAACTCAAAAGCACATCAACTTTTCAATTGCCTGTCAAAGTGTGTGCTGGTCCTCCGTAGGAGCCAGTGAAATAATATCAGTATAAGTATTAGAAGAGATAATTTATTATCTAGGCTAACAACTAAAACAATGGCTTGCATTAAGCTTATCTTTGCTTTAATAAATGATGTTGTCCTTTCTAACTGGTGAATTCCTTGCTGGTTAATCATTGACCAATGGCTCCACCTAGTCTATTTTCCAGTTTGGGTCCAGTACCCAGTGTATTAGAAGTAAATAGAAAAAAATATGAGTTGTGATTTTGAAGAATCCTTTTTCCTCCCCTCCATACGCTGTCCTCTGGTGGGTAGATTATGATTTGGTATCGCACTTTACTTAAACCTTAAACCTCATACTTACCTGCTTAAATATGTTGGTCTTAATTTCGCTAAGCACTCAGTCTTAGTGTTGACTTATGACAATGAGGCTTGTTTATGAATTATGGGCTGTTTATTGTAGTAGCGTTACGCTTACTATCTTTGTAAATTTAATGGTATCTCTTTGTCCTTTACTTTTGTGTGGAGTTTCCTGATCTTAAGCACTTTCGCATGGCCCCTTGTGTTCATCTCTAATCTCCTCTACAGTTACATATTTTTTTTAAACAATAACACAAATGGTGCATCCTTCTAGTGTCTTTTTTCTGGAGAGGTCAAAAATGAATTAGCGCTAATGGCAAGTGTAACTTGAAAGGAAAGGGAGTAATGCATTGCTCTTACTTCTTATGTGTTATTCCAAAAAGGCAGTTTAAGATCCTTCTGGAAAGCCTATCTGTTGAGGACTCCAGTGCTAACAGAACAGCAGCTATAGTACTGCGGGCAGAAGCCTGTCAAATTTAACAAATAGTCTTTTTGCAAATAAACAGATGCACATAGACACAAATCAATACTAAAAGCTTGTAGAACTTCGGCTAGATGAGGGCTTTGGCCATAAATACTTCTTTTGTCTTGATTTCAAACACAGGAAACAAAAGAATGTATTACATTTATATGAAGAAGCACAGGTCAAGTCATGTTTGACCTCAAAATGGCTCTTCAGTTTGCCTCCTTGACACATGTGGGTGTCTATTCTGTATGTAATCTTGTCCCTTCAGAACAGTGGCTGACAAATTATATATCATCTCATTTTCAAAATAGCAGCTGAATCATCTTCCCACTTCAGAAGGAAATTCTTGCACCTGGTTTTTCTCCCCTGACAGTGAGAAGCACACAATTGATAATATCACTGGGGTTTTTTTCAGCTCCTGCCATTAATTTATGCCCTGCCTAGACAAATATGTAACAAATGCTGTGTGTAAGGTTCAAGTAAGGGTTAAAATAAGCACTATGCTCCAAACCTGACAAACGCCACACATTGTCTTATGGAAAAAAAGTTATTGAATCTTGTGTTTACAGAGCCAGGATGTCAGAGGGGAGCAGCAGGTGGAATGTGTCACCAGAAAATTACAGGAGAGTCAAAATCCTCTTAAAAGCCTAAAAGCTAAAGATTTTCTTGATTTATTTTTTTTTTTAACTTGACAAGCTGTGTTTTGCTTAATGGAACCTTTCACATGCCAGTTGCTATTGTCCCCTGAAGAACATGGTGATCAGGTAAGAGAATTGCTTCAAACTTCTTTCTGCGAAAGATGTTTGAGAACTGATTTGTCCTCCTCAAAAAGAATTAACTGTTGCAGAATTTTTACAGTTGTACCAGGTTACCAGCAGGAGCTACTGACATACGGGGTTGGGAAGCAGACTTGAGCGATCAAGCAGTTACAGAAGGGGCATTGAGCTTGTACAAGCTGTAATGTCAATTGAAGAACAAAGAACCTGTCAGTAGATCCCAGCTGGGAGTTGCTGTGGATTTATGGTTCACTTCTGTAGTGTCTTTATACTTGTGAAACAGTTGCACCAGATCTTAGTTCAGGAATATATCTTGACTGGTGTTTGGGTAGTATAACTCATGACAGGCTGTGGGAAGAGACCGATGCTTCTCAAGGGTAAGTGGTCTGCAGAGACTATGAGTGTACAAAGTACCGTTTCCAGCAGAATTATGTCTTTAGTTGTAAAGTTTCATGCTGTTTAGTCTTAACAGTTCCAAGGCTGGTATCCATGCTGATGCATGATGCCACTTCTTGTTTGTCAAACGTGATGTGGGTTGAATTGCAAATTGCAAACTTTGATCACAGGATGCAAAATAGCTTATCTGTTCTAATCAAGGTAATGCAGGCTTGTCTTCACACAGCTGATAGTGAGGCCAAGCCCAGGCAATGGTTTGACTGTGAACCAGTGAAAGAAGCAGAAACACAACTGGGAGCTGTGGAACTTCTGCAAGTGGAACCTTCTGGAAAGGGTTTGATGTGTCGGCAAACGTGACAAATTAATGTGTGCTGGTTTTGGGTAGAGGCACTGACTAAAACTGGGGCTCTGTGTGTCAGGTGCTGTGCAAGTGCCAGTTGGGATTGTTTTCTTTCCCAGACAACTTGGAGTGGGGATAAAGATGAAGTGACCTGACCTTGGTTACCACATTCAGGTGAGTGACATGGCTAGGACTAGAAATTTTATCTGCCGGCACCTTATCTGTGGTATTATCTACTAAACTACATTTTTTCAGTTTGCTGAAGGATGGATAATGGCTTATTGTTACTTCCCTAGAGCAATCACCTTGTCCTCAGTGTCTTTTGCAGTGCTTTTCTGTCTTGTCATTATTCTGCTTATCTGACTTTTGCTCATTTTTTTACATAGGATTTCCACTGCACCCCCAACAGTCATGGCTGTGTCATGTTTTTATCTCCTCAACCTGCATTGCTCCACATTTCCTGTCTCTGAGAGTTTCACTCGCTGTTTGTGTCTGTGCAGGTGCCTGGCACTAAAAAGATGCCTGAAATACACTGCTTACTATCTCCAGATGAGTATTTGCAAGGATACTACAGCCTTACAGTTAAAGCTAAAAGGAGTGTAACCATGGCTTTGCCTAAGAAGCCTCTGGTCTCTTCTTTGGTTGTTATGAAAGTTTAAATTGTATGCTTGCTTAGCATTTGCGGTGCTTGTTCTTTCACTGATCTCATTCCTTTCTCACCAAAGTGTTAGTCCAGGGTGCTCTCAGCTAGGTGGGGTTAGTTGCTATACTGTAATTTGCTTCTCTTCAGGGTGTGTTGGCTTTTCTCTGTGTCTCTTGAATTCAGAATACGCTTTGCGAATGCTTGTAGGCCTAAGGAAGAAATGATCCATCAGGCTTGATAGAATGATAGAAGCAGCACCACCAGCTGCCTTCCTCTGTGGCCTAACCCTGCTTGGAGGGTCATGGGGAGAGAATGTCCATCTTATTTGGGCTTACAGAGCCAAACATCTGCATAATGGATTGCTTTAGTGAGGTGTCTCCATCTGGGATCCGGACTGATCCTTGTGTATATCTGTCTCTGCACAAACTGGCAAAACCTTCTGACCCATATTGGGTTGAATTATAGAATAGTTCAGTTGGAAGGGATCGACAGTGATCAGCTAGTCCAACGGCCTGACCAATTCAGGGTAAAACAAAGTTAAAGCATGTTATTAAGGACATTGTCCAAACACCTTTTAAACCCTGACAGGCACGGGCTTTGATCACCTCTCCAGGAAGCCTGCTCCAGTGTTTGACCAACTTCTCAGTAAATAAATGCTTCCTAATATCCAGTCTGAACCTCCCCTGGTGCAGCTTTGAGCCTGTTGCCCTCCTCTGGATGAATTCGAGAATTCACGTGCTTCTGAACTCGGGCTCAAACTGCACCCTGTGCTCAAGGTACCATTTTAACCCTTCAGACAGAAAGAGCTGCCTTGCATGGGCAAACTCTCGTGTTTACAATCACATTTTCCATCTTTGCCACACACGTGAACGCTCTTCTTTTGTCAAAAATCAATTGATTCCAATTGGTCCAGGCTTTTTTTCTTCTTTTTTTTTTTTCTTTTTTTGAAACAGATTATTGGTTGCTGTCTGACCTAGGCTCTTATAAAGTAACCCAATACTCTGCCCTTCCAGGACAAACACAACAAATTCCCATTGCTAAGAGGCAGCAGAGACTCCTTAGCAAGCTGCTTCCTCTCTGAATATAGTTATTGGGGTGACTCGGGAGCTGCTTCACAAGATGCAGGAAAAATTCCCCATCTTTATTCTGATTGCAGCTGGACTAGTGGATTTATTTGGTGAGTGATGTGTTTTGTTCTAATCTCAATTGCTGTCTTTCTGTGTTCTTTTCCTCTGTTATCAGTGAGCAGGAAAACTATGCTAAATATTGTGCCATCAGTCTCAGGTGTGTGACAAGTGAGATGAAGGAGCAGCTTGTCTCTGTGCAGCTGTGCTGTAAAGCTCAAGATTTGGTTTAAATGGTTCTGTTGTGGGACTGGTATGTGGCCCCAAAGCAGGACGTAGCTGTACTATTTACCCAAGCTAGGAGACGGTCCATTTCCCAAAGAATATATTGTCTCCTTCAGCCGGCGGAAAGCAAAGGAAAAACTAGAGTCACTTTTCACAGAGTAAGTCCATAGCAGAACTGAAATTCCAACTCATGTCTGCTGAAGCCTTGTTCAGAATACATGTTTCTAGGCTCCACTGTTTATCACGTTAAGCATGGGCTCCCCTCTTCACCGTGTTCTGCATTTTCTTTGGGAACAGATGTCCTGCCAAATATTTCTGACAGCATGAAATCAATGACGAGTTTGTAATGTTGTCATGCCTCAAACGAGTTCCTAGGGCTGCTGTCACTCACTGCAGGGAACCAGTCAGTCTTTGCTTTCTACCTCTTGTGTGCCTGTGAGCATACCCTCCAAGTGTCAAGTGTACCTAAAATTAACTTGGCTAATGAAAGCAGTCTTGGGTCTTCAGGCAGACTGTTCTCTTCAGTAAAGATAAACTTTGAGAGGGGTTGTCAAAGAATTTTCCACCTAATTGGTAGTTCTTTTTGTGGGTTTTGTTTAAATTACCTTGTCCTCCTGCAAGGTGTATTTGTGGATATTTACACCGCTTTCTTTATGCAAGACCTTTATTCAGTAAGCACTTGTCTTTGTAGATAAGTCACTTGTGTTGCTTTGCCAAGTTGGGGCTAAACCATGGGAGTCTCATTTGTTTATACAAAACCACAATTCAAAATATTTTTAGATTTAACATTCCGGTCTCTATCGTCCATTAACTTCTATTTCTTTTTTTTTAAGCAATGTATCAGCTTTTTGGGCTCCCTTGTATCAGTTTACTCTGCTCACTGTTGACTGAAAGTAGTACTGGTTCTCCAAATGACCGCAGAGAAGTTGTAATCTCCTCTTAAAGCACTGCACTTGGATGCCAACTTCAACGATTTAATCTGAAACAAAACTGCTAAACCTCTGCTTTAACTTTGTGAAAAAATACAATTTAAATGCATGATCACTTTTTAGCTTTTACATACATTCATTTGCTGGCAGGTGCCTAAGTGAGAATGCTTCAAGTTTTTGGAGAAGAAAGTACACGGTTTGGAAATTTTACTTGGGAATGCCAACCTTGTGAAGGCAGACAGAAAAAAGTAAAATGTGTGGATAAAACAATAGCCATTTAAACTGTAGGTCTGCCTCTTTAAATGACAGTGTCTGCTTCTGATTTGAGAAGTTAAAAGTAGAGAAGTTTCTGTGTCCTGTCCGCTCTGTGTCACTTCTACAAACCAAACCAACGTTGTCTTGCCTGGTCACCCAGTATGAATTGGAAAACTCATCACAGGACTGGGATGTTGGAGGAGGAAGAGTGGTTAAGGAGAGCCGGGTGAGGTGGCTCATTCAAGTATACATTAATTTTGCTTCGCTGTTAAAGAGCTATCAGCCCATCCTCAGCCAGCCTGAGGGTTTCATTCTCCCTGCATCTTTGGCTGTCATTTATATCCTTGTACAATTAAGATAAAGGGTTCCTCTCTGGCTGGTTAATGCTTTGTATCAGTGTGGCAGGAATTTGAAGTGTCATCCTTCATATGACACTGAATATAAATGGCAGAGGATCAGATTTATAGCAGCTGGCTCTAAGCATGGCAGTGCCAGAGCTGCTCATCCTCCCTCCTGCACAGTTCTGAATGGAGCCAGTGGCTGCTTAACTTTCCGCTTCCCCCTCAGCCTGTTGCAAAGTGCTGCTGCAAGCTGTTATAAGTTCATATACAACTGAATAGGTAACGGGTTTGTTTTCCGTTCATTAGGTGCCTCCAGGAATGAACATCGTGTCGGTGAAGAATTAGGCTTAAGATTTCCTGGAGAAGCCCAACCAAGAGCTGAGAGCAGCCCAGTGCCCAGCAAAGTGCTTTCCATTACAGAAGATAACTCAGATGAGGTGACCCTTGATTTTCAGAGTACTGCAGTTGATCCTACTAATGAAACGACAGCTGACTTCATTCCTCTCCACACAGAGGCCGCTGCAAAAAGAACAACCGTGCTGCCTAAGGAGATGGTTAGAGACTTGGAGGTGCCTGAGCAACCACACTCAGAAGCAGCAGCTCTGAAACTCCAGGATGGACACACATTTCCTAGCAAGCTCTTGAGTAGCATAAGCATCCCTGTCTCCACACAAGGATCACAGGTTGCCACACGTCTGGAGCAACCAGACAGGTCACTACAAGGAAAAGGGGAAAATATTACTGAGGCTGGTTTCAGTCCTACCAGCACTAGTGCTGGGCTGCCCCAGCCCGTATTCGGTGGAGGGACTCATCAAGACACTCCCAGGTTTACAGCTGTCTCTTCCATTCCTGGTATCAAGCAGACAGAGGTGCCAAGTCCTAAAACATCTCTTTTGACTTCAACAGTAAATTTTCATCTTCCAAGAAAAGAAATAACATCTGCATTTCCCACCAGAGTCAAGATTGCTCTTGAAAGTGCAAGGGTGGACTGGTTACCAACAGGACTGCCTGCCACTAGCAAAAGGCCAAAAGACACAAATGTACAAGTCCAGCCTGACAGCAAAGCTGGCATGACACCTGCATACCTGAAGAAGACTCAGAGTATGGATGCTAAAGTTACAACTTCTGTGTTCCTACAAAAGCCAACTTCAGGGGACCTCAGTGCAGTCTATTCCAGAATGACACAGACAAGTGCTAGTCCATTCTCCCCTATTTTATCTCTGCATCAAGAAACAACAGGCAGTAAAGCCAGAAACTCAACAGCAGCTGTAATATATGGTTCCAGACATCCAACCCAGTTGCCTGCTCTTCATACACTCCCACAAGGCAATGTACATCCTTCTTCATTATTGATGCACCAGGAAGCTCTAGTTCATGATGACTCACTTCCATCTCCATTTCGAGGGCCCATTAGCACAACCGATAGACAACAGCCCTTTTCTTTGCCCCGGACTCTCAACTGTACTAAACACGTTTCCCAGGAAAACAACAGGAGCTCTCACGAAATTGCAGTTCTAGTTTTGCAAAGACATACTGATCGTCAGATAATGACAAGTAAACCTGAAAAATCCAGATCCCCCGAGAGCCCACAGGCTACTGCTAATTTGCCCTCATTAGGCCAGTTATGGATTTCCACATTAAAACTTTCCCAAACGGCTAAAGAGCTAAAAGGAGCAACATCTGCACCCTTTCTGGGTACGTCTACCATTGAGAACGCAGCCCTTCAGCCTGTAAGCACTCCTGAAACTGTTCATGCAGGGCTTCAGCCACCAGGTACATCTTTTCCTACTTATGTTGGATTGCAGCTAACGGGCATCTCCACCTCTGCTGAGAAAGGACTTCACACAACAACTTCATCCACCTCTACTAGTTCTGGATCTCGGGTTCAAGGCATTTCTGCCCATCCTGTATCTCAGGAAGCCTTCCCTACGATGCTGCAGAGGAGCACAATGGAAGACTCCAAGAGAAAGGAAGTTCTCCCACAACAGATAAGCAAAACAGGTTCTCCCCCCCTGACTCCCCAAGCCAGCACAGTTTCCAGCCCCTCTGGACTGCATGACAACAGGAACCAGAAAGTTCCTCTTTACAGCCTTGCCCCTTCAGCCTCCCAGATCCAGCAAGCTGGCAGCCTGGCAGCTTCTGCTTCAAAACTGCCCTCACTCCATGCCCAGGGAAGCCCGTCCAGCTCGGTAACACCATATCCTGAACTAGCGGTGCCCAGTGTTGCGGCTGAGCTCCCAGCATATCTGGCACAAGCAGTGGTGCAGCAGTTTGGTATGACACATGATGCAGCTACCAAAAACCTCAGTGCTTTTAGAGGTGATCAATTTACAATGCTACCATTGTCACCATACTTGTCCTTTCTGCTTAAAAGTACTAATGGCATGATATGCCTGCAGCCCATGCAAGATTCCTCTCTACCTAAAAAACTCCCAAATACCAGTGTTGGGGGTCTGGTTTCCATCCAGCAGATCCTGGCAGTGTCAAATTCTTCAGTGCTGGACCTTGCAAACTTAGAAAATCTGAGTCCTTCTAGCATAATTCTGGTTAAGCCTGTATTTATCCTTTTGCCCAGTGACAGACCAGACTTACAGATGGTGCCCTCTCCTGAGAGTGAAGATGACAACAAAACTGCCCTCTCGTTCACAAGCAAGCGAGATCTGAATTTGGGTACCCCTGAAAGCAGTCGTGATATCCCAATGAAAACTAGTTCCTCTTATCCCGTGAGCAAGTTTTTGAGGCCTGAAACTACTCTTCCTACTACATATAACCAACAAGCAGAGAAAACAAAAGTAACTTCTCAGCCAGTGCTAACTAATCCTAATCATACAGCCATCACTAGTTTGTTTCAAACTGTTACCTCAGTACCGAATCGTTTGCTGGAGCCGCGGGTGAGGATTAGCACTGCGGCACAGGCTCTGCATCTGCACAGGCTGCCTGAAGAGACGCAGGTACCTGCTCCCAGTCCCCAAGATGCCGAGGGGACTGATTTGCTTTTACGTAACAATACGTTAGCGGAGCCTTTCACCTCTACTGTGCCGCCATTAGTGATGTCTGCACAGCAGAGCCCCCATGTTTCCCCCAAAGCGTTTTTCACCACTGAAAAGCCACGTTCTTCTGTGTTTCCTGTACTGTCAGCAAAGGGATTCCTGGATTTTCAAACGCCTGCCCAACCTCTGTTTACTGTCACAGGGACTGTAGATCAGGTTCAGCACGGTAAGAAACTAACGCTGCGAGCTACCAGCCATCACCAAGGCTTAGTGGCCACACCTTCCTCTGTCCATGCACAGTGCGCAGACTGTTTGACCTTGCACTCGGCTAGAACCATAAAATACCCATTAAGGATGTTTACAAGCATCGTGCCATTGCAGTCCACATCACAACATCTCTTAAGTACCGAGTCATTTCAAAGGCTGCCATCAAGAGTTCAGTTTGTACCCAGTGCATCGTCAGCCTTCTCAACACGTCCAGCTGGAAGTGATTACAAAGATTCAGCAGCGGCCAGCACGGCCTGTTCAGGAGGAGGCGCTCTGTGTGCTAAAGCAACACAAACCCACACCACCTCTGTAAAACATGATCTTACTAAACATTTGGAATTTACTCCCATTGTGCCTAAGCCCTTTGTAATGACAGAAATACTGACAACAGCACCAGCACATACTCCATTTTCAGCAAAGGTCCAAATGAAAACAACAGATTCTGTGAAACTTCTGGCTACAATTACCCATCCAAGGATGTATACCAGCTCTCCTGCGAGCCCACCTTCACCTGCATCTACACATGTTCCCCTGCTGTCAGCCATGAAACGGGACCAAATCCATCAAGCCTCAAGTAAACTGTTCTCACAGGCCAACTTGAGAGAAAATGCAAAGCCAACTGAAATCAGCACAAGTGCAAGAAAAATAGGAACTGGTAAATTCTTGGGAACAGGCATGTCTCTGTCAGCTGTGTTTAACACAAGGACGAAGCAAACCCCCACAGGGCATAAGGTTTTAACCCCGGTACAGCCATCTGTGTCTGCAGGATCTCTTGTTGCTCTTGAGAGAGAGCCTAAATTGACACAGAGCATATCACGTTCTCCATTAGCAGTGACTTCTCTTCCTGCAGCTAAGAATGATTATATCACTGCTTCACTTACAAACAAAAAAGTGTTTCACCTGCCAACACCAACTATTCAATCTGATCCAAACTTGGCGCTGCCTACAGTTGCCGGAGTCAACAAGTCAACCGTGGTCTCTACACCAGTGGGGAAGAGTGAGGACCTGTTAGAGAAAGGAGATGCAGCCACCACTAGCCAGCTGTCTACTCGGGCACCAGCATCTTCACCACATCAGGCATCAGCGAGACGTCCTTTGGAGAAGGTGTCACTGGAAGATAACATTGAACGTGAGACCGGTCATTCCAGCCCTGACACTGTCATGCATGCCAGTGAGCCCTCAACAATAAAAGCATTTTCTGTCTCTGCTAATAGGCTTGTAAATAAGGTTACTAATCAGTTAGCTGTCTTCAATAAAGTAGCTGCCAATGATGCTGAGATGCTTCTAGCCGGAGATCTAATCCAGTTCCTTCCAACCCCAGAGGTCCCCTCATATTCGTCCCAGAGTCTGGTAGCACTTACACCACAGGGGGATTCCTTGCTGGGTGTTGCAAACACTGGGCAGTCTGAGAGGCTGCTCTTGAACACAGAGGCAGAGGAGATGCTTAGAACAAACGAAGTAACAGAAGAAGCGGCTGAAGGCTTGGTAACTGTTCTAACCCTGCTGGATTCGGAGCCTAGTGCGCTGCTGAGTGAATCACATCAGAGGAGGGTTTTGCAGTCAGATGCTGCCATTCTGAATGGGTAATTATCTCGGCGTAGTTGCTGGTGTGTGTTTATGCTGCATGATTTAAGGGGGGCGTGGAGGGGTGGGTGCTAATTTCCAAATTGCTCCATGGGCTCAGTAACATGGGTGTGCTGTGTTGTGGTTTTAAAAACACCTAGTTCATTCAGCAATGACCTCACATTTAATGGAAAAAAAAAAAAAAAATGAGTCTTCTCACATTTTGGATATTAACGCTGTCATTCAGACCTAGTTTTCTTTTTCATAATAGCCTTCAGCTCTGCCTCTCCTCCCAAAAACAATCTATATGCAATTTTGCAAGTGATATTGCTTAAGTGATCGAATGCACTAGCAAGGAAGGTAGATATTCCCACACAGTAAGACCATTCCAAGTTCCCCTGAGTTCAAAAGATTTGACTGTGCAGAGGGGCAGGAGGTGGTTCTGGTCGTGGGAGGCTCTGTCATGCCACAGTCTACATGTTGTTCGTTTGTTTCAACTTGCTGTTTGGGTTCTCTGGGGAAACTCACCCTAATGCTGTTTTACTCCTAACAGGCTGTGGAGCCTGAGTTGGACCTGAGCTCTTTTTTTGCTTTTTCCCTAAAGCCTTGCAGTTGTGAGTGATGACATCTGTGGCTCCGGTAACTACACCGTACAGATGAGCTTGCGCCCTGTTGCAGAAGCAAGCCCTGAGGTCGAAGGGTTGGCACCTTCCCAAGACACTTTCCTGGCTTTAGTTGCTGTGCAGAGTAACAGCAGCCAGCCCGTACTCCAGATCCGGTCGTGCTGCGTGACACCCTCTGCCAGCCCAGGGGCACCGGGCGCGATGTGCTGCCTGTTCCACAGGTCAGACACGGAGCTGCAGGGGTGGGTGTAGCTTCACACTGCTCTTTGAGCCCTGGCTGATCCTTAGAGGACCCTCTCTCTAGCCTGTGGCTGCAGTCTGATCTCTGGAGTTCAGAGTAAGCTCAAAGCAGCGAGAACAAGTCTGAGAGTGCTGTTCCCTTAGCTGTCTTGTAATTAATACCAAGGGCTTGGTAAGACAAAGAACCCTCAGGGAAAAAGTCTCCCTTCACCCTTTGATTTATGTGAATAAGACATCTTGCTGCTCCACGCCATGCTGTCACAGATACCAGGTTTACAGCATCCTCCTGCACTTACTGCTAGGGGATGGTGCAGCCTGGAGCAGAGCAGTCAAAGGATGGGAGCCAGGCTCCTCCATGGGCCTCCATTTCCCCATCAGCATTTCACAGCTGTTCGTGCCTAACCTGACTGGATCGAGCACAGGGAAATCGGAAGATTGATTAGTTGGTGTTCGTACAGCCAGAGGGCATGAAATATGCGTTAGAAGTGCTACACGTTATTGTCACCAGTAAAAGAGCTTTCTGATTTGCCCATATTGGCTATAGGGGGAGATGCCCTCTGCAGTGCTTCTGAATTTGTCTGGGTTAAGGAATGATTATTGCACTACAGCAGCATTTGTGGTGGTTCTAGCGAAATCAACCTCCAAGAAACAATTCTGCTGCTCTGGGACCGTGGCCTTCACAGCAGGGACAGGTACAGCCTGAGACCCTGACATTTTTTGGATTTTTTGTTTAACTCTGACTCTGTAGATGCAGATACCTTGCTTAGAACTTGCGCAGACCTGTGTCAGCAGATCCCTCTCTCAACCCTTTAGTCAGGGAGAGCTGGAAATTGAAACTGTTTGCCATTTGTCCTTGTCAGGTTGCCATTTGAATGCAGACACATCCAATTACTGCAGAGCAGTAACTCTAGAGCTGCTAGCTTCACCATCCAGCTGTTCCAGATGCTGAATCACTCGGTGGCCTATTTGCACTGTGAGCTTAATGTCTGTCTGCATGGCCAAACAGGATGTGAACAGGTACGTGGAACAGGTCCCATCTCACTGGTCTAAGGAACTTTTGGAAAGATTTGGTGCTTCCAGCAAGTACAGTCAATTCAGTAAAGAATCTTAATGGTAGATTATAGAGCTCCACCTTCTTTCAGCTCATACAGTTCTTTCTTAATCCTCCTGCGTACTCTGTGTCTGCTAAAGCCTCAGCGGAATTTCTGCTCTCAATTAAGCTAACTGAGCTCACAATGGTTTATTTTCACTTTACGTGTAATCAGCATAAGAAGCGTATCAACAAATAAGCAAGTAGCAACCTTATAGGAGAATGGCAAGGTAAAGGCTCAGCAGAACTGTGTAATTTTGCATTGTAGAATTATGAGAAAGGGCTCAAATCTGTCTCTGTATTCGATTGTTCTGGGTCTGGGATATAGCATTTTTCAGGCTTCCACAAGCTTGGAGGGCTCAGGGATAAGGCTTCTGTGAAACACTTGGCATGGTGTCTCCTACTTAGCCATAGACCGTGCTGTGGATTTAAAAGACACAGCAGTACAGAAGTCATGCAAAGAAGTGTTTGAGAGGGATCTAGAAGAGACATTCGTGAAAGTTTAAGTGGTTGAGGTGCACAGTAGAGCTAGAAAAGATCCACAAATTCAGCTGGTCAGGCTTTTAAGAAGCCTTGGCAGGAATTAGAAAATCAGTTGTATGGGCACATGAAGGATACATCTGCATCTCGCGTATGCCCTGCTTGCTCTGGCAGTACTTCCTGGCCTGGAGGCGCAGCTGTTGGCCCTAAAAAGAGAGTTGGACCCTCTGGGAAAGAACTTAGCCACCTCCTGTAACAAAGTCACCGCATCAGGATCATCCCATATTTGGTCAATCCTTTTGTTAAAAGTCTGGAGGATGAGTTAATGATATGAAATGATAGCAGGAGTTGCTAATCACTAGGGAAAAGGAATTAGGGAATAGAGATTTACATATGGGCTGGTCCAAGCATTTTTCTGAGGACACCTCACTTTTTCTGAGGACACCTGCTGCCATCAGCACTGTGGTTGCTGCAGACTGTCCACAGTCTCTAGAGCAGGAGGTTCTGTTCAGGCGCTGCCAGTATGCTTTCAGATGTTCTTCATGTGTCTTTCCCAGGACTGCTTTGAAAGTGTGGAGCCACTTATCCAGCCAAGTGACAGGAACACCTATGGAAACCTGCACAACCTGATCTCGTTTGGTCCAGTTTTGAGAATGAAGAACAGGTTTCTATATAAACCTGTGGAAGGTGGGTCTCCTGGTTTTGCTCCTCTGTCTCTTGCAGGAGCTTCTGTTTGACTTTTCCTGCTCTAAGGAAAACAGCACACTTGTAACAACTTTCTTGACAGCCATTTGGTATGACTAGGTGATATCCCAACGACTCCTCACCTTTGTTGTGGCCTTCCAAAATCCCAAACATGATGGTTAATCAGTATCAGATCTGATAAATTTTCATACAGGAGACACAGCCAAATGCATCCTCTACAGGAAATGAAGCTTTAGAAGGAGGAAAAGGGCGAAAAATAAGGCAGAATGTCTCTGAGAAAAATTTTCCTGCATGTTGTAGTATTTTGGTGAAGCATGTTGACTGAGGATGAGCACTGTCATTAAAATAATTGTGAGAAGTATTCACTAACTCTTTCTTTCAAGTGGCTGGGTTTTAGGTGGCTTGAGATAGGAGTCACCAAGGTATAAGGGCCTCCTTTTAAATATTTTTTTCTGTTAGTTTTGCAGCTTTTAGAATGAAAGAGCGATGCAGTCTTGTTTTGTTTGGTTTGGTTTTTTTTTTTTTTTTTTTGCACTGAGCTTAGGGAAGAGTCCGGTTATTTAGAAGTAGTTATCTGGTACAGCAGGGAAACACTTAACTTAGGAACATTAGGTGCAGAATGAGGCTGGCCATGAGTCAGGAATGTTTTCTTTTTTCTTTCTGTTCATAGGTGAAATACAGCAGCTGGTTAATGTTAATTAGATGTTGTCCAGCTATTAGAAAGGAATGACGCTGAACGTGGTACATCATGAGCATGAGAGACTTCTTAAATCCACTGGCACCATCCCTGAGAGTCACCTAACTTCTTATGTCTTTACTTGTTTATGCAAAGAATATTTACTGCTGGGATCTTATGGCAAAGAAGGTAGTGTGTTTGGAAAGGCACTACCCTATGGAAAGAGACTTTGCCCTACCTGCTTGGCATGCTATAAAGATGAATGGGAGTTTAACCTTCTCTTTCTTCTCCCTCCCTGTCATAACGCTGTTCACTGCTTGATTACTTCTTTGTTTATTTCCAGGTCCTGATTCTGCCATGCTGGTACCCATTTTGCTGGGATCTCTTACTGGCTTTGCTGTCCTGGGCAGTGCTTTCATAAGCCTTTGGCTGCACCACAGGCAGAAAACCAAAAACACAGGCTGTCCACAACTCGGAGAAATCCATGGCCTGTGAACTACAAGCAACTGACTGGTCCTGCAGATCCCATGCCACTGCTGCTACAACGATCAGAAAAGCAACTGATTTTGCTTTGCACACTATTGTTTTGTAGAGCTTCTGCCGACCCAGGGAGCAAGACATCCAATCTCCGCTTTAAGCTTGTCTCTCCTTCCTTTCTTTTGTTCTGCATGAGCGAGTCCACAAACTGTGGAGTAGAGAAAGACTTGTAGTAGTGGTCCAGCTGTAAGGGAGAGCAGAGCTTAAAATGCAGCGTGTGCAAGCACCAGCACACTGTTCACAGAAATGGGACAGCAGACGGAAATCAGGGTGCAGAAGAACCATGTAAAATAAAGCAGTGTAGGCTAGAGCCATGCCATCAAGGAGAATAGGTTGTTAGGAAAACTGACGAAACCCAAGTTTATTGATTGGAATGTGGACAGGACCCAAAAGCTCCAGAGATCCAGCCTCTCAGCTTTACAGCTTTTCTCAGCTGAAGGAGCTGAGTCCCTTTATCCTCACGTTAGTATTTTCTCTTTGTCAGTGGAAGCAAGTTTCCACTAACTGTTGGTAAAATCCACCTAGTGGGAGAAAGTTAGGAATGCAAAAGCATTGTCCATAAAGCTAAATTTGAGAGTGCATAAAAAGAACTCACCACATTTAACTTACAGGTCCAGTTTCTTTACTGTTGATGCCAAAACACAAGCAGGAAAGGGGCCACAGCCAGAGCCCCTCGTGTCAAAGGCAACAGGGAAGGAGCCTGCACTTCCTCCTGGATCGATCTGCCTCCAAGAATTTCTTCAGATCTGATACATAGCTAAAAATCCCAGGTCAAGCCTCAACGACAAATACCCTTCAGAAATACTAATTATTTTCTGTATTGCAGTGGTGCTGAGGAAACCAGCACCACGTTGTGGCTGACATTGACTTACCTACAGCGATGGTCCCTGTGCTAAGCCCTTAAAGACGTACGTGCACGAGACCCAGACGAGTGTCATTAAACCCTTCTTACAGCTGAGGAGTCAAGGCACAAAGCAAATAAAAGTGTGTGGGCATCAATACTCTGATGCAGCCAGGAGGGAATTCGGCTTTCCTTTGCCCTGACCTGCTCTTTAACCAAAGGACTGTTCTCTTTCCTGAAATAAGTTTGTAAACAGCGTCTCGGAGACTGACAGGACAGGTTCTGTATGGAATAGCAGCGAAAGGAATAACAACATAAAAAGCCGTGCTGCTTTTGGCACTGCAGTGCACCTGAAATGCAGCCACATGGGAAGCAGCTTCCTAGAACCACAAACAGAAGCGCTTTGTGGCTCTGAAGAAGCCTGGCACAGTGGCCAGGTACAGTGTGGGCAGAGCGGGGCCGCAGCTGGGCCACCGCAGCTGGCACGATGGGGGCCATGGCTGCGGGGGGAGTGGGGGTCAGCCGCCGCCTTGGCAATGAGAGTTGGCAACTGTCCTCGGGGGCAGGTCAGGAGCAGGGGCAACAGCCTTTGTGGGGACAGTAGTCGGGCACCTCAGGGAAGGGGTGTTGAGCATCTGTCCCGCAGTGGGGCGACACAAGCATCTCAGGGTGAGGGGGTTCAGGGTCATCAGGGCAGGGGTGATCAGCAAGCACCCCAGAGAGGGGCCAGCAGCAGCATTTTGCCACGTTTTTGGGGTGAATAAACCAGATAGACTGCTGTGCTGGCTGCTGCGGTACGGCTGCCTTCCACTTTGCAGATGGTTTGTTGGCGCTGTAAAGCTTTTTGAATGTCCCAGCAGAATTGTCCTCGCCGTCTGGCTTGCTTTCCAGCTCTGCAGCGGCTGGGGTGGGACACGCCAGCCAAGGAGGCAGCAGCACAGCTGGTGGCACACGGCTGGCTGTGGCAGCCAGAGCCAGGTTTGCCTGGGCGATGTTCGGTCCGTCAGCGCAGGGGCTCTCGGGGCTGTCAGTGCCCCGGCTACGGGCAGCGTGTGGCTTTTCAAGTGTTTCTCTGACCACCTTCCTATGTGCGTGATGTAGCTTTTGGGTTCCTGATGAGGAACGAATTGATGAACTTGCTTTTCACACCATTGCCAGGCATGTGCCAGGGGAAAGGATCCATCCAGTTAATCGACTGCTTCCAGCAGTCAGAGACCGGAGGGTAGAGCCTCTGCTGCAGGCTGACCTGTCGGTCCTGTGACAAGGCCCTGAGCCGTCAGGAGGTGGCAGAGGTGCAGCTGCTTTTTCGGAAGGAAATAAACAGATGCTTGCGTGTAACTCTTCGGTAGAGCCTGGTGTGTTGTTTTTGGGTGCTTGAGCAGTGTCTGCGCTTGGTGCCACTCTGGAAGATGTGGCCTGCCTCTTGTTGGACCTAACGCTGTCTGTTAGTGCGGTGCCTCTTACAAAGGCGGTGTGGGCTTCAAGTACTTGCACACATTCTACATGTGGAAATTCCTGTTAATGAAGACCAAACACCTTCCTGTTCTGCACGTGTGTGATGAAACCTCATTTTGAAAAGCAGAGCCTTTCTATGCTAGGGTCCAGGGAGGCTGGACTTGATCTCCTTCCCGATGCCAATTCACTTTTCCTATTTTTGCTTGTGTTTGCCCAGCATCTTGTGCTGCTGGCAGCTGTGTCGGGTACACTGAAAGAGGGAGGATCTTCCTATTTCCAAAGGGTCATGTACAGTCCAACCCCTGAAAACTGTGCAGATGCTCAGTCCCTGTGAGCAGGGCTGTGATGGCCCTTTGGCCACTGCTTTACATGCCCAGCTCCATTTGCCCAGGGCGCCCAGCTCCGAGCCTGGTTTGGCACCGGCTGGAACTCTGCAGGTGGCAGCAGTGGTGCCTGGGGAAGCACCAATTTGGTGAGAAAAACGATCTGTGAGGCTTTTATCAGGGTAGGCAGGGGGTGCTGGGATGCAGGGGGTAGTTGTCAGGTCGGGTGGTGCTGGATAGAGGTCCCTCTGGGGACCAACCCAGCATCCCTCTGTCCTGGATCGATCTGCCTCCAAGAATTTCTTCAGATCTGATACATAGCTAAAAATCCCAGGTCAAGCCTCAACGACAAATACCCTTCAGAAATACTAATTATTTTCTGTATTGCAGTGGTGCTGAGGAAACCAGCACCACGTTGTGGCTGACATTGACTTACCTACAGCGATGGTCCCTGTGCTAAGCCCTTAAAGACGTACGTGCACGAGACCCAGACGAGTGTCATTAAACCCTTCTTACAGCTGGGGAGTCAAGGCACAAACAAAGCAAATAAAAGCATGTGTGCTGTTACTAGTGCTCACAGGGTAATGGTTCAACTACTCAGACCAGCTCTTCCATGTTGTCTTATTTCTTCAAATGCCCCTTGCAGGAATTTATCAGCACACTTTATCTCTGAGGTTTCAGTATTTGCTCAGCTTCATGCACTCATGTTTGCCACCTGCTAGTTTTGGGTTCTCTGTTCTTTAGCTTTCTGGAGGATTTTCCACTTTTCTCCTTCGTCCAGCTCACGTATGCAATGCTGCACTGTAGCCTTGTGGTTTTTTCTCTGTGTAAAACTTTCCTTTCCTTTAAGTATCGGTCTGCTTCACTCTCACCCAGCGTGTACTGATGCCTCAGGTGAGGACTCCCGTCCTTAGCACAGTGCCATTGCTCAAGGACCGCTGCATCGCCCTGTTTTTCATCTTGCAGTGTCTCAGCGCTCGCCCAGCCCGTGCTGGACATGAGGGGCAACCTCGCAGGAAGGCAGACGTACACCCAACCCGGCCGAGCTCTGCACAGCAGCCTGGCATGAGTGTCTGGAATTAAGTAGTGCAGCTCCTCTGCATACCAAATGGGAGTGACACTGAGGATCCACCTCTTGGCTCATCTCAGGTAACTCCCTATGCAACTCAGCAGTAGGAAGAGCTCCTTTATTCTTCTCTGATCCCGCCGAGCAGGAGGCAGACAGCCAGGCTGCCTTTTCTGTCATGACTTCGGTGGGAGACTGGCAACTGAGCGGCTTAACTGTCTTTAATAAGGAGGATTTTGAAGAAGACTGGGTTAAAGTGGCCAGCGGAGGCTTTGGGCATGTCTACCAAGTCAAGCACAAGAGGTGGAGAACAGTTTACGCAGTGAAATGCTCTCCGTACCTGCTGCAGGACTCCAGCGTAGAGAGGTAACTGCGGTCTCTTCTGGGTCACACTGTCGCTTAGAGCCGCCTACAGTGATGTGCTAAAAATCTGAAGGAAACGTTCACGTGGCTGCTTCTCCCTGGGAAGTCTAGCTTTTGGTATCCCAAAGGGAGTGGAAAAAACACTAGTGAGCTGGAGTTCTTTCCTCTTTCTTTCTTATGTGTGTATGTGCATGTGCAAGCAGGAAAGGAACACTTGGAGCAATTGGGGCTGAAGTCTGGAGGCTGAAGCAGGCATCCAAACTAAAGATGAGCATGTGGATAAAAGCAGCCTGATTACTTATTTTTAGCTTTCACTGGACATTGGGACTAATGGGTATTGGTTAAACTAAATTATCCATTAAAATTACCAGGTTTAAAGCCGAGGGATGGAGAATTTCTAGCTGGTTTTGCTGGGCTCACAGAGTGCTCTGCCTCCTCGCTTGCCTTCCCCTCCACGTGCCCTTTCGGTGGTGCATCTGCACCCCCAGTTTGCTTTTGCTTTTGCTTTTGCTCTGTCTCTTGCCTGCAAGACTCTTCTGCTGACTGCCTTGGGTCCGGAGGTAGGATAAAGCCAGGTAATCGCAACCACTGCTGATACCACATACACTATAGGCAATCCTGATGAAAAAAACAAGCAAAGGTATTTATTCTACAATTTTATTCCGTTCAAGTTGGAAGGATCCCATCTGGTTAAAAATCACATGCTCGTATGACATCTTGTCATGTTACCGACAAGAGCTGAGGTGGTTCAGTCTGAGCAGTGACTGTCCTCTTTAGATCGCATTGCTTGTGCTTGTCAGACATTACATTTGCATTTCATTCTCTTTTTGGGCAAAAAAAAAAATTAGTCCAGTTAATCAGTTTTAGTTCTGTTTATATCAGTTCTAGTAAATTTAATCATACAGCTTTCATGGATTTCAAGTCCTCGTGTACACTCCAGAAGAATGGTTGAATGTGAACAAAGTGTTCATTGATTATTTATTTTTTTTTTAACTACTCCTGCAATCACCAGGATTTGAAAAACTAAATCTGAAAATCTGAGTTTGGGAAAAATACCGAACTAGCAGTATATGTGCCTTCAGTAGTTACTGTACTGGTCTCCTAGGGACTGAAGTTATACTATTTTGTCATTAAAACAACTTTGCACTACAATGCAGTGTTATAGAAGGCTTTCCTACCCCTTAGAGGTGTCCAAACAGCCTTGAGGCTGCTCTGACTTAGACTACTCAGTATCCTGGGTGAGTTCTGGGGTTTCGGGGCCAGGCTGTGCTGTCCTGCGCTGTGGCTGCGCCACGAATCCCTCCTGTCCGCGGGGGCTGTAAGAAGGGCCAGCATCAGCCCCGTGGTCCTGTGCACCTGGGGGGGTTCAGTGGCTGCTTCTACTTGCTTTAGAAGGTGTCTGCTTTTGCGAGAGGCAGACCCTCGGTGTGCACTTTGTCTAAGGCACACACATACCCCCAGAGAATCTCCTCGAGTGCACGGCGTATCCATCTGGCGTGAGCCTTGCCATGCCTGTTATAAAATGGTTCTGGTTTCTCCGGCAGCACCACATACGAGACCCAGATGCAAATCTGAAAGCTTCCAGGCCACTCAGTTGGAAAAAAGCACAGCGGCGCGGTTGTCTGGTAAGGGGGTGAAGGAGGCAACAGTTTCAGAGAAGCTTGTGAAAGTCCTAAGCACTCCTGTCTGTGGGCTTGTGAAAACAACGTGTCCCCTCAGGAGCGACGCGTGGAGGCAACGGTGCGGTGACTTCCATCTGCTCACATTCCGGATGCATCACCAGCTGCTTCGCACTGTTCCTTCAACATGATGGGGCAAATTGACAGCAAGTTTGTTAACCTTGGGTGGGTTTGCTTGTCAGGAGGAAAGAGGAGATGCATTTTGTGGGCTGATGGAAGATGCCCCTGTGGGCACGTGAAAGCTGGGAGGGCAGGTGCTTGGTGGCTGCCACTGAATCTATGTATCACCCAAGAGAAGGAAAGAGGGCGGCTGGAAGACGGCTCTGGCCTCAGCTTCTGTCAGCTGTGAAGGCCCGTGGTTCATAGGTCTGTTGAGGCTGAGGAGAGAAAAAATATCACCGGGAACCCACAGAAAAAGAACAGCCACAGTATTTCCCAGAGGGCTGAAACACTCAGATTCTTCCATGGGAACTGCTCTGGGGCTCTGGCTTTTCTCCCTTAGAAGCCTCATCTCTTGGGGCTCCCTCTGCTTGTCCAACACCCACCTTCCTGCTGTGCGTTCTCACGTCTCTGTGCTGATGGTGCGAATGCCTCCTCTGGGCCAAACCCCATCCCCCCACTGCTCCCCACCACGCTGGGCTGCCCCAGGGTCCAGCCCAAGCTCCTGGGCCGTCAGCCCTCACCAGTGCCCGGGGCAGGGGGCGGAGGGGGTCTGCGCCCAGTGAGTCTGTCCCAGGAAGGGACCCAGAAATCACAGAAGTCACTTCTCTCTCCATGCCCATCGCTTCCCGGGGAGGGGGAAGGAGCGATCTGCAACCCTCCTGCAACCTGCTGCAGGTTGCAACTGCTCCCCTGTGTCAAGCCTTTCCCCCGCCGTGGGCTGGGAGTCCTCAACACAGAGGCACATTTTGCTGTGGGGAGCCTGCTGGAGGAAGTCTGGCAGGAGGATTTGCTTAGCTGAACTGTGTTTAGAGCTATTAGTGGCCTGGCATGATGTTGTTGCAAGCTCGGATTCATTCCTAGGGTGTGCTTTTTAAATGTAGTTTTGGCACTTCACTGCTTGGCTGCTGTCAGCGTGCTCTGGGCACCCCAACTCGTTCAGCAGGTTAGGAAATGTAAAGATTTAGTGAAACAGGTCTGCCGAAACAGGCAGCGACGGACAAGCATGTCTAGACTCCCTTTGGGACCAGATTCCCAGTGCTCAGCGACAGAAAGCTGCAGGCAGAGGCATGGGGATAGGTGCAGCCGAGGCATGCCCTGGGGCACTGCAAGCCTCCTACGTCCTGCTCCGCAGGTGAGTGTGTCCCTGGACCCTGGGCTCAGCAGGTGAGTGTGTCCCTGGACACTGGCCACCTGCGTGCAGGCTGTCACTGAAGCTGCCCTGTGGGCACGTGGTGTCTGACAAAAGCATGGCTCACCGTGCTGCACCTGCTCCTGACATCGCACTTTCAGGGAAGCGTCACTTGGGAATTTCGCCACAGTATGGGAACGGGCACATGGACGAGGCTTTCTGTGATCACTGCACGTCTCTTGAGAGCTGGGCTGAGATGGACGTTTTGATCGCTTTGTCTAGGTGCATCGTGGCTGAATTTGCCCAAACAATCCTCGGCTCATTTTGAGACGTCATAACACCTTGTGTACTAGATTTTAGTCATGATGTGGTTGCATCACCAATTCAAGAGGCAAATTGGAATTAATCATTTTGGGGTCGGCAGGGCTGCTTGGAAAGGCTGGATGTCACTAAGCTACTGTACAGTAACAGCCTGTGAATCGTCTGATACCATTCTTTGGTTCCACTTTTTAAATTGTTTTTATTTTTTATTTTTGCAGGACCAGTATGAACTGTCTAATGGAAGAGGCAACTAAGATGGAGAAAATCAAATTCCAGCACATTGTCACTATCTACGGGGTCTGCAACAGTCCTTTGGGGATAGTGATGGAATATATGGCGAGAGGGTCCTTGGAGAAAATTCTTCCCACTCACAAAATGTCGTGGCAGCTCAAATTCCGGGTTATCCATGAGATGGGCTTGGCTATGAATTTCCTGCATAGCATGACACCTCCTTTGCTGCACTTAGATCTAAAACCGGGGAACGTTCTCCTAGATGGGAATATGCATGTCAAGGTACGACCTTAATACCGTGTTTGTAGGGATGAGTTATTTCTCAAATAAGAGAAAGGTTATTTTTGCCAAATGAGTGCAGAATCCTAGTGAGTTAGGTTCTTCAGGAGCACTCAATGAAAGATTGACTGGTGGGGCTTAGGAGAAGCAGCTGGTAGACATATTACATGGTATTCGCAAGATCATCCAGGCAACTTAAGGCTCCAACTGAGGAGGAAACACAGATCTGCTTGACTCAGCGAAAAAATTACAATTTTATCAGGGTTTTATCAAGTTTCAGCTGCTAGACACCTCCTCACATCCCTGACCATGAAGGATGGAGGTTATTTCCCAGCTAATATAAGGAGGGGTGAGATTATGAGCTAAATGGGAGAGGCTTTCATTTTTCTGCTTGCAGATCTCGGACTTCGGGCTATCAAAATGGATGGAGCAGTCTAGCCGAATGCAATATATTGAAAGTTCTGCTTTGAGAGGCACTTTGAGCTACATCCCCCCCGAGATGTTTCTCCAGAACAGCAAGCCCCCAGGAATCAAATACGATGTGTACAGGTAAGGTCCCTGTTCAGAGGTCCCACAGAGGTGCCACCTAGCTCGACGCCGAGCAAGGCTGGCACGCTGCCTCACTGCGTTTGTGTTCTGGCTCTCTGCCTTGCCTCGTGTCCTCGGTGGGGAACACACCGGGAGTGACGCGTGGCACTCCGGCCTCCGTGGTGGAGAGTGAGGGGCAGTGGGGTTATCTGTGGATAACCACCCGCCTCTTACCCGATGCACCTCTGGGCTCACCGAGCCCACGTGGGCTGCAGGCTCCTTCAGTTCCATCGTACCCTGTGAGGCTGCTGGAAGTCATGGAGAAGGAGTAAGTTTAGAGCACGGAACAGACAGTGTCTGCCCTTCCATAGCAGTTGCTGCTCAGATTTGTTCTGATTTTAACACAGCTGTACTACTGCTTGCCTGCTTCGGTGTTCAGCTTCATTTTGGTCAGTAGCTAGTGGAGAAAAAATTCAACTTCATTGTTTTCCTTTGGGCCAAAGTGCTTTGCAGCCCACTTACACGAGCTACATATATACGTTCTGGAAATCTGTCAGCTCCTTAGCCTTACACAGTAACACAAGAAGAAACAGAGGGGGGTTTGCATGGCCACATAAATTTGCAGGTCTCTAAAACCCCAAGTAAATAAAGTGCAAAAAAGGCACCGAGAGCCTGACTTTCACGGGCGATGTCCTAAGTCACTCATTCACCACCCCAACCCTTTCACTGAGGCATCAAGGATGTATGTGATGATTCATAAGATCTTGTCCTTTTGGTGAGGGGGCTGAAATCCTTCCATCCTGAGCAACTTCCTTCCTTATTTTTCCATTTGTCAAGAAGGTGAAAGCGGTAAGTGACCTTTATGTCCATGTACCTGTGGGGGTGTTTGCTCACGATCTCTCATTGCCTGCAGCTTTGGGATTGTCATTTGGGAGGTCCTTATGCAGAAGAAACCTTACGCAGGTAAATATGAACACTTCTTACACGCACTGCACTTATGAAATGTTTATTACAGCCATTTTCACAGAGGAAAAGCCCAGTGCCCGTTGCTCTTTTTCAGGAGCCAACATGATGGCCATTATCGTCAAGGTCGCAGCGGGGAAGAGGCCGTGCCTAGAACCCATCAGCAACGAGTGGCCAGGGGAGTGCCAGCAGATGGCTGACTTGATGAAGAGGTGTTGGGACCAAGACCCTAAGCAAAGGCCAAGCTTTACAGGTGCAGTAGCTGGTTGTGATACGTATTAGCCAAGGGCCAGCTGGATTAACAAGCGGGCGATGAGCTTGTGTATAACTCTTTGCCAGCTAAATTGCCTGTCACCTTGGAAATGTTTGGTACCCATTTGCTGTCAACACATCTTTCTCCTTCTTTCCTTCCTCCCCACATGGAGGATACATGGAAGACGTGGGTACTGACTGCGTTCTGGCCGTCTGGGTATTCTGCACAGCTAACAAGTCTTTTTGCTCTGGTAGATATCCCTGTGGAAACAGACATGCTGCTGTCACTGATACAGAGCCATGTCGTAGATCCAGAGAACGAGCGCCTTGTCAGGAAGATGTCCCACAAGCCTGCCATCTCTGGGAACCAGCAGGTGAGGAAGGCTTCCCAGTACCACTCGGGAAATTCCACTGAGTCCTTTCCCTGCTCTTACCAGCTCTTGAGGATGTGTTTCCTTCCTCATCATTGTTTAGCATCAGACAAGGGCACCTCAGCCACCTTGGCGCAGTTTGTTTGCGTGGGTTGTGCAGCTGTAATTCATTTATGGGGATGGAAACCTGCAAATAAATTTAGCAAGCCAGTGTGCTGAATGATAGACAGTCTGAGAGGAAGAGCTTTCTGCTTGCTCTGATGTCAGGCGGGCCTCGGTCCTTAAAAGAAACTCAGGCAGACACAGAATTACAGGGGTTCTGCTTGTGGCACTGGCATACATGAGCAGAAGACCATTTTCCAGCTCCATGGAACTGAGGACGCTGGAATTAAATAAGTCTTGTAGGAGGAAAAAAAAAAAAAGAAAAAAAGAAAAAAAAAAAGTGAATCCTGTGTTTCTCTGACTAAGAAAAAAAGCAGGTTTCAGAATAGTCACAATTTTAGCCCAGCTACCGGCGGGTAATTGTCCCTAGAAGTCAGCCTCATCCAAGGCGAAGCAGCAGCTGAGAGCTGAGAGCTGCTGCTGGTTTGAAGTTGTGCCGAGCTGTGCAGGCAGCGGGCAGCGAGGTGCCTGAGCGGAGGGGAGCGAGGGGGGACGAGGTGTGTGTTTGTGTGTGGGGGGGTGTTCCCTGTACCACAAAGCAGGTGACCGGCTGGGATGCTGCCCCCGGCTGTGGGCTCGTGCTGCGGGGAGGAAGCAGAATATAGCATGTTTGGGAGCAAACAAGTAAAAGGAGGAAAATCTCATTAATTTCCAGAGATCATTCTCAGGCTCCCACATTCCTGTTAGTGTCGTGATTTGCTCTGCTGCGGTTTAGATGTCAGAACAGGATCGGATAGAAATCACTGGAATGATAGTACCAACTTCTAGAGCAGTAGCAAATTGCTGTATGCAGACATTACAGACTGCAAATAAGTAACTTTGTCTTACGGCTTTTTTTCCCCCCTTTCCTGAAAATGAGAGTGACAAAGAAGAGTTCACCTTCCCCCGAGACACCAGAAGTGGTGGTAAGTGGGGGACTTATAATTCAAAAATAAAGAAGGAGAAACTTACAAGAAGTAGCCTATTTCCTTGCTCTCCAGGGATAAGGATCTGGCTCAGGAACGTTTTCCATGTGGGTGACTTTTCCTTTTAAATGAAGGAAAATGAACTAACTGTACAGGAAACGGCAGGGACAGTTCTCGGCGGGGAGAGGGCAGATCTGTCGCTGCTTTCTAAGGGCCTGCAGCCTTGCCTCATTTCGTATTCCCTATCTCTAAAATGACTTATTTAATTTCGTTTCATACTACAAAGATTCCCATGCTCTCCCTCCCATCTCGTGCACACCAAGCTATTTCACTTGATCTTACTCTCTCCCATTTCTTGCCCCCCCTCCCCGCCCCACCTTTAGAAACTGATAATCAGGAGGTTCGTATGCCACCTGCTTACAGTCAGGCTGAAAGTCCAGAGGAGATCCTGTCCGAGGAAATCTGCAGAGTCCAGCAAAACGGCCTCACGCTGCTTCACTTCATGGTGATCCAGGGAAATGTGGAAAAGGTGAAGTTTCTCCTGAGCTGTAAAGCCAATGTGAACAGCCGGGTAGTCTGTGGCTACACCCCCCTCATCATGGCTGTTCAGAAGAGGTCACCAGAGATCTGCTCGGTTCTGATGGAGCACGGCGCGGACATCAACATGCCTGACGATGATGGTTGGACACCTCTTCACTTCGCTGCTCAGAACGGGGATGACAGAATCGTACGCCTCTTGCTGGACCACCAGGCGCAGGTAAACGCTCAAGAGCATGATGGGTGGACCCCTCTGCACCTGGCATCCCAGAATAACTTTGAGAATGTGGCCCGAGTACTGCTGTCTCGCCAGGCTGACTCCAACACCCAGGAGGTGGATGGGAAAACAGCCCTCCATGTGGCAGCTTGCTTTGGACACGTCGGCCTGGTGAAACTGCTCGCCAGTCAAGGAGCAGACCTGGAGAAAAAGCAGAAGAACCACAGAACCCCACTTCACGTTGCTGTGGAGAGGGGCAAGTTCAGGGTAGTCCATTACCTGCTGAAGAACGGGACCTCCGTCAACAGCCTGGATCAGAATCATTACAGCGCCCTGCACCTGGCCGTGGTGAGGGGCAAGTACCTCATCTGTGAGAAGCTCATCAAATCCGGAGCCAATGTGGAACTGAAGACAGACAAAGGCTGGACCCCCCTGCACCTGGCTGCTTTCAAAGGGCACATCGAAATCATCCACCTGCTCAAAGACAGCCACGCCAAGCTGAATGCCAGAGGGAGCATGGACTGGACACCACTTCACTTGGCCACTCGCTACAGTGACGAGCCGGTAGTCTGTGAGCTGCTGAGGTGTGGGGCAGACCCCAACATCGCCGAGAAATCAGAGTGGGCCCCCCTCCATTTCGCAGTCCAGCGGGGCTCCTTTTTGACTGTCATCAATCTGCTGGAGTGCAAGGCAGATGTCAACGCTAAGAACAAAGTGGGCTGGACACCCTTGCACCTCGCTGTCCTCAAGGGCAATATGGCCATTATAAAGACCTTGATTAAGGCTGGTGCTCTGCTTGACCTGGAAGACACCACTGGCTGTACAGCCCTCCAGCTGGCAATCAGACACCAGAAAGAAAACATCATTACGCTACTTCAAGGCAAGGACTCGCTGATTAATAGATTGGGGAACAGGACTCTGGTGAATGATGCTAAGATTTCAAGACCCAAATTTGTTCCAGGAAGGACGGATTTGTAGATTCATCAAGTCCAGCATTTATCACTTCAGCCTTCCAGCTTAAACTACCATATCCTGTCACCTGGTGATTACAGGAAAATAGTTGTTTTATTTTTCATGGAAGTTTCGAAGCATGAACACTAAAAGAGTAAAAGAAAATGGAGCTGCAGAAAGAAGCCGACAAGTTATTTTCCAGAGTCTGACCAAGATGGTAGAACATTTTGGCTTGGTGATGCTGGCTTTAGGCAATGCTTTCCTGTTGTAATACTTACTGTGCAGTGATGGAAATGGGTATATGTACTCCCTTTTCATATGGGCAATGCCAAAGATGTGTACAGCAGCCCATATATATACACGTGTCTTCCGCAGATTTTATTGCTTTTATTCTATGTTTCCCTACAGAGCAAATTGGTGTAAAACAGCCTTGGCACAGGTGGGAATTGAATCATCAAATTCTCACCTGCTGCTGGAAATAGATACTAAGCATATGGTACAGCAATGTGTCAGATTTTCTGACATCTCATTTTTGTAACAAGAATAAAATAAAACAAGGAAGGAAGAAAAATCACTAGTAGAGAGTATTTAAATGGATGCAACACAGAGGAAAGAAATTCCAGAATAATTCCACTCCATCCCTTCAGAAAAAAAAGAGCCAAGAGCTTTTTTTCCTAAGCATTCAAATTACTTATTGACCGCCTCCGCACCTCAGGCTTTAACCACTGAGGCTGTCATTAGAAAGACGGCTCTAAGCGTAAACAATGAGTGGGTGCAGCTCTGAATCCTGTTCCCTGCCATGAGAGCTACCAGTAACCTCCAGTTGTAACTACAAAATGCTGCTGTGGGATTGTCATAGACGGGTTGTAAGCCTTTCTGCTTAGGAAAGCAGTATCTAATCAGGGTTACCCCAAATTCTCATCGCCTTTTTTTTTTTTTTCTTTTTTGTTTTTTTTAAGAGCCCTGAGCAGCTGGGAAAATTAGCAGGTACTTAGTCAGTGACAAGGGGCAGGTGGGCTTGTAACAGCCTGCTGTAGGTGTTAGCTTAAAAGGCCAGGCTTTAAGAGGGGATGGGGGTCTTCTGGAGAGTGATGCTTAAGGAGTTGAAGTCAGTTGCCTGGCTTTGATCCTTTCTGCTAGAGATATGCTTCTGCGGATGATAGAACAGGCTTTATGATAAACACATCCTATTTGTATGCCTGGCCCTCTTTGTGGGGGCTGGTTTTAGAGGTGAAGAATCAGGGGAATTGTTCAACAGTAAGTTAGGTGGCAGCGTAGGTTACTCGCTGTGCTGGCTGGAGAGCAAAGGAGGCTTTCTAGCCCCAGAGAAGTTGTCAACAGCTGATATACAAGAGAACTGGCTGTTTTCAGGTCAAGGTCTACGTCATGTCTCTGCTGGGAAATAATTCTTGATCTCCGTCGGGAAGATGTTCTACAGCTGCATTACTTCACTGGAGAACATACAGTCATCGTGGATTCGATTCTTTTATCACAGTAAGTAGCATTCACGTAGCTTGTGACAGCCCTGCTGTGATTCAACAAGCACTTCCAAAATGAGCCTGGGATGATAACTTTCTTTCATGCCCTTAGCTGGAAAAATGCTGTAATGTCAACAAATAATCCACAGTTCTGGAGGGGAGAGGGTGCATCTTCCCTGATGGATGTTACTAGCTGGGGGTCCTTCCTTGAGCAAGTGTTGCTTTTTATCCTTTAGAGGTGGAGAAGGAAAGTCTCCTTGTGCGTGCAGCACGCTTCAGGTCCCAGCAGGGCAGTAATGCAAACACGTCACGCGCTTCCTACAGCGAGGGGCTGGTGGGCTCCAGACAAACGGGCTTCCGAGGAGTGACCAGGCAGCTGTCGAGGCTCCAGGAGCTGCGCTTGAGCTGGGAAGTGTAACCGTGCTGGGGACCGTCTCCTCTAGCTGAACCTCAGTGTCTGCTCCTGCTTGCTGGTGGTTCGGTGCCATCTGTTCAGAAATGTGGTGCTGGTTCCTTCCCTTGGGAAGAGGGGTGAATGGCGTGTGGAAGGGAGCTCCTGCTCGGCCGTGGCCAGCAGTTGGAATTGCTCTAGGACAGGGAAGTTCTCAGTGGCTTCCTCGAGGCTCGGTGTGCCTGGGAAACGCCGGCTGTCCGGGGGAAGCTGGCAGCTGTTGGAGCAGGGCAGAGCAGGACATCGGGTTTAAAATGCCCTGCAAGAACTAAGCTGTATCGTGATGTGTAAATCATAACTGCATGTTGTTTAACGCGGCGTGCCTTTCCTTACGTTAGCTTTGACCCACTGAAGGTCTCTGGACTACGCTAAATGAAAGATCCGGAGGGATGACTGCGATGACAGTGCCTGCTATTAAAAATAGTTTAGTCTCTTCTCGTGCATTTATTTTCCTTTTGAGCAGCTGAACATGTTGTGAGGACGTTATCAGAAGCTGGGCGGGGGGAGGGCAGGCTACAGGCTGCTTTTCCGTGGGAGAGGCGATGGCATCAGCCGCCACCGGAGGACAGCGGTGCGGGAGGAAGATGTGCTCCTCAACCACGAAGGTGGGGAGATGCCTGGTTTGCTTCCCACCTCTTGCAGGGCACAGAAGTCTTTGGCTTCCAGGCTTGCCTTCTGCTTGAAGGGGGTCCACTACTGCCTTCCCCGTGGGAATGCGATGCGTGTCCGTGCAATACGGTTTTGCAATTATCCGCTGTCAGATCCTGACAGAAGCGTTTCAGATTGTCGGTATGCTGCAAAGGTTTTCTTCTGGCTGTGTACATGGAACTACCTTCGTTACATTATCAAGGGATATAGTT
The DNA here is from genome assembly GCF_963210335.1 of Falco punctatus. Taxonomy (NCBI): domain Eukaryota; kingdom Metazoa; phylum Chordata; class Aves; order Falconiformes; family Falconidae; genus Falco; species Falco punctatus. The sequence goes on along the minus strand of NC_137596.1, from coordinate 1,613,514 downwards.
GATGTTGTTTTCAATTGACATGTTTTCTGTGGGGAAATGGATGATGTTACTTATGGAAAAAGTCAAAATGATTCATGAAGTGCTGCCTGAAAACTTCCAGACCTCGAGAAGGTTTAAAAGCCCAACCTCTATTTAATTTTAATTTTTACATTAACTTAGAATATTAATGTGTAATATATTTGAACTCTGGTCTTCATCATCCTTTGACACCAAAGCAAAACCTTCAGATATTTAAAAACAGGTTGTATTAAAGCAATTCATTTGTAGCATTTGCAGTTGCTGGAGCAAGGAGCTCTGCAGCTTATGAATTGAAATGCTGGTGAGGTTTTATTTCGCAGGGAGCTTAAAAAGGTACCTTCATTTGCAACAAAACCAAACGAGGCATACAGAAATTCCTCGAGAATGGAAATAGCATTTGCCTACCTGCTCATGCTGTTCACCTTCCAGCGCCAGCTTATGATGCAGGTTTTCAAAGGAAGGAAAGGGGCTGTACAGAGCGGGATTGAAGGCTGCTATAATATATAATATATAAGACAAAGGAGCTGTGTAGCTTGTACCCACCATACAATATGGAGCGAAGTTTCTATCACCTGTGCTGATATCTCCTTACTTTTCTTCCTCCCCCTCCCCAGTTGTACCGCCCCAAGGGGCACCTTGCATCACGTAAAGATTGCATACGTGTAACCTGTCTTATTTCAGACAACTCCCAGCTGAGTTCCTGTTCTTGGATGATGTTCACTTTCTGTAAGAGCAGAGCTCTATGCACAGCGCGAGTATCTGCAGAATTGCTCTTCAGCTGATGGGGGACGTCACTTGCTCAATACAGTCCGCAGTCTTTTTTTAGCCGTTATAGTATTTCCCTGCCAAAGAGCTGGAGCCATCTGTTCCGCTTTGAAGCCTAGCTCCGAAATTCGGAGCTCTTTCCCGGTGCTGGCTGCTAAATGTGCCCTGCCTTCAGACCAGGGCGTGGACACAGGCAGGGTTTTGGAAGAGGCTGCTCTGCTGCTGGTGCTTTTTCTTACTCATCAGCTGAAGTGGAAGAGAGGAAGGGTAATGACATATTTTTGTATTAAGTCAGTGCCTGGGGGATTGAAACAAGGCAGCAAATCGGAGAGTAAATGCCAAGGTCCCAAGTGGCTCTCAGGATGCCACCCTCCTGCGATGGACCTCTCGCACACAGAGGTGCCTGGGTGGGGTTACCCGTGTCTCGTTAATCAAGGAAAGCCTGCAAGTTAATGCACTGGAACTAGTCACAATTGTTGAGCTCTGAAATTATGCAGCTCTTGCTCTGTTTGCTCTCTGTGCTTCTCAGTGCCTTGTTATGAGCTTGACATTCCAGGTGATTTTATTATGGATATCATGCAGATAGCAGGACTGTGGCTAATATCTTCTATTTCTGATGGTTTTGTATCACAGCAGAGTGAAAAAGACCGTACCTTTGCAGGCTTCTTGCTGATGCTATAGTTACCTTCTTGGGTTCTGTGGCGTGCCGAAGGCAAACTGCATTACATGGCATCAACCCTGGCCAAACGGGGAATGGCTGTCTAGCTAGCACCCCCACCCCCACCCTGGGGGCAGGGTTCCTTCGTCATAACACTTGCAATGGAAATAATTAAATTTTGCTCCCGTAAGAGTGTCCTCCAACACTTCCCATTCAGACGCTCTGGTGAGGTGCCCTAACTTTATTTAACAGGAGTGTTGTGATGCAATGGCGTTTTTCCTTAGCGTGCTGTCTCCAAAGCGCCCCGGTCCGTGCCAGGGTTGCCCAGCCAGCATCCTTTCTCTTAAGGCCAGAAAACTGGGGACCCTGGGGGATAAAGGCCCCAGTAACACCAGTAGTGCTGCCCACAGAAGTGCTGGGGGCTCCAGTAGGAAGAGCAGGGCTCAGACCCGTACGGCCACCGCTGCTGCCGCGTGCCGCAGCGTTCCTCTTGCTCAGCCTCGGAAGGGTGTTCGTAGCAAATCAGCAGCTTTGCCTCTAATTAAAATGTCATACTTGTCATGTTCGAGAGCACCCTGGAAATCTCTCGCTGAGACCTAAGCTGTTTAGCTGTTTTTTAAGCTGTCAGAGGCATAACATTAAAGAAGTACGAGGCACAGACAGGCAGCTCTCCCTTGGTGTGACATTTTTACTCCAATATCACTTTGTAGCTGTTTTTCTTAGCAGCGATGCTTGAAATTCTGCAGGATGATGGATGTGAATGGCAGCAGGAGCACTGGTCCCCCTGCACTAGTAATGCCTTTAAAAAGGGGGAGGAAAAAAAATAATAAATTCCAACAGCCCAAATAACCCAAAACCTCAGTGGTAACTGAAGTCAGTCCAGGGAGGAGTTTGGGGCGCTTTTTGTTGTTGTTTTTTTGGTTGGGGCTTTTTGTTTGGTTGTTTTGAGGGTTTTGTTTTGTGGGTGGGATTTTTTTTGTTTGTTTGTTTTTTAATTGTGTGCTCTCAAGGGCTCAGGCTTGTGATGGGAACCTCTGGTGTTCATTTTACTCCATTTAATCTCCAGGTAGCAGATGGGGGCAGGCGGGGGAAGGGATGGAGGTGGGACATGGAGGACCGACTCCTCCTGCTGTGCACAGTGCATTTCCCAGCTTCTCTGGGTTGGTCACAATTGTTGCTTTCACCAAGGTGCAGAGATGTGAGAATTCAGAGCAGTACAGTTCACTGCCCCATGCCTTATCCACACAGATGCACGTCTCTGCAATCCTGCATGTGATGGCATTTGTGAGAGGAAAGGGGAATAGTAGAAAAGCAGCTGCAGAACATGCTAATGTGATATGAAAAATGAAGGACTTCTTATTTTATATATATATTATTATTTTTAATATCAATATGTTTTTTACATATTCAACCTTGAGGTCAGCCAATGTCATGTGAACTTTCCTTCCTTCCCCCTCTTCTTGGGAATCAAAGTTGAAAGGTTTAGGATACCGGAATCCTCATAAATGCTGAACAACAGGTTAAAGATTTCATTAATCGCTAAGAGTGCTTTGGGTTTTATTCTTGATGTTTATGTCCAGCTCTGACAATCTTGCAGCTGCAATACAGCAGGCAGGGTGTATGGGTCTTCAGGAATCTGAGCTTTTGCAAAACTTCTGGCTTCACTGTATCGGTGCCCCCAGCAGCTGCCTGTCGGACAGGAGCGAAGGCAGATGTTTGCAACTGGCACTTCATTAAAATGGAAAAGCGGGGAGGGAGGGAGCATGGGTTTGGTTGTCAGCCAGGACAGCCTAGAACCTGCCTTGAGGACCACCACATGGTAACGTAATATAATAATAGTTTTAATAACATCTCTATTCAGACATAATTTGTGACAGTGGTAATCACGTGATTAGATAGATTTCATCTGGTAATGTCAGCTAACAGTATGAAATGAGCAGGATGTTAGAAACAGGGAATCAGCCTGGGATAAAACTTCTTAATCTGCAAGGAGAGGACCAACCCAAGAAGTGTCCCAGTCAAGTTTCGTCCTGTTGGAACATGGATAATACAGCCTGTGTTGCCTGGGAACTGGGCCCCAGTAAAAGAGAGGACCCTGGGAAGAGCCCTCCCTGGAATAATAACATCTCGCTGTGAGGGCCAGTACAGAAAGAAAAAGTGATGGCAAGGGAGGGGTGTTCAGCTGTGCACTGATCTGGGGAGGATCCTTAACTGCCAGTTTTGCACCAGAGTAGGGTATTCCTCTGGATCCGCTGCTGCTGTGCAAGCTGCGGCAGCTGGAGCTGTGGTCCTAGACCTGCCTGCGTTTACCTGATTTGCACAGAAAAAAAACCTGCTCTGAAGATGCTCTGCAGAAGGGCAGCTGCAGGCATTGTCCGCGGGCGGGGGGCAGGCGTCAGGCACTCGGTACAGCTCTTTCTCTTAACTTTAGCCATACTGCTTCAGCTGGGGGAAGCGAATGTCTCCACTGCTTAATATTATTTGAAATATTTACACGGGGGGGGGAAAGAAATCAGATTACCACATAATTCAGCAGCTCCTTCCTGACAGAAAAACAAAACTCAGCTCATATGTCATAGAATGTTCCCTAGAAAAGCTTAATTAAATTTATAATGAAAATAACAGGGGATTAAGAAGACACAAGGGAAATACATTCCTCTTGCAGAGCATTACAGAGGTGATAGAAGCAATTTGCAGAGAAAATTACCTGTTTGCTGCTCAGTTTCTATAGAAATTAAATGAGTCTTTACAAACTCTGAAAAACTGCATTCCAGCCTCCGCTTTGTGACTGTGCGACTTGCAGCTTATTTCTAAAATTAATCGTAGGTCTCCATCCCCCCCTTTTTCCCCTTGTTCAGATACATTTTAGTCTTTTGTCCCTGCTGATAAACATACTGATGATTATATCGTGTTCCTAACGGAGACCTGCCAACGCTGACAGCCAAGGCAGCACGTCAGCAGTGCCTTTGGAAGGGAGCGGGGACAGGACATAAATCTTCTGAACAGCTCGTTTCTCGAGTGCCCTGTTCAGGCTCTCCAAAAGACCAAAACTGTTGACCCTTATGTGTGACACAAAAATCACTGTGAGGTACCCAAGGTTGCTTGGGCGAGCAGAGCCATGTTCCTCACTTTGCCACCGACCTTGCTCGGGAAGGCGAGTGCTGCTCCAGCACAAGAGGTTGATTTTGTCCTTAGCCATGTGTGCCTGACCCTGAGTGGGCTGAGGGGCTGCCTGTGGCCTTGAGCCAGGGGGACAGCTCTGAGCACTCCTGCAGTACCCCAAGCGCAGGAGAAAAGGCAGCCGCACACACTGATGGTCCTCACGTGCCCATGTTCAGGGGCAGTTGTGCAGCACCTTCAGCAGTGGGTTCTCAGCACTCTTAAACTTAAGACTTTTTTTTTTTTTTTTTTTTTTTTTTTTTTTGTATCTAAGGACAGATTTCAAGCAGCTTAATGCATAGGAGCATTTGAATCCAGGGCTCTACTAGCAGTGCCACAACCCTCTTGTTTGGGTGAAATCTGGGAAAGGGAAGGGAGGCACTCTGCTCCTGCTGCTGACAGCCCTGGCTTACACAGCGAACCTGCACGCAAAGTCCACGGGCAAACGAACAGAGGGTTTGCTAAATGCTTCCTTGTATTTGTCTGTGAAACACAACCCTGGGCAGCTTCCCTCTGTAACAGGCATTTCATGTCAGGGAATTCTACAGAGTGTTTACTCCGTGCCCCCTGATGGGATGGCTCGGGAGAGCTACTCTGAGCATCTCCATGTCGCATAGCAGCTCCAGCCAGCGTGAACCACGGGGACAGTTTTAAATTGATTATTCTTCAAAACCTTGTCTGACTTGGCTCACATCCTGCTGGAAATGAAACATCTTGCAGCGTAAAAGAGCAATGCTCAGCTCACGTTAGTTCTGTGCATGGTATGAAAAGGTAATGTAGCCAAAACCTGGGGCTTCTGTGACTTGTACTTCGGAAACTGAAACCACGTTAAAGCTGGACAGGCTGTATCGCTGTCATCTTGTGGAGTTGTAGACACGCAAGTGTAATTGGTGTAATTCATTGCTGATTTGATTTCACGGTGGTTTTCATTTACTCAGCGCTATGCATGGTAGAAGATGATGGAGAATCAGTTCTGGAGGTTGATTGGGTTCTCGGGCAATTTCATATGCTTTTATCAATGAAACTCCTGCTGCTGACATAGGGGCAGGGAGGCACTGAAGATATTTTTGTATGGATATGGTTAGGAGACTACATCACAGCAACTTTTACTAGCTCTTAAAAAAAATACACAACCAGTATGATACCTGGTGGTTTGTGTTTTCCACACTGCTTTACTACTGCCCTTCGCCTTGGGCTGGAGGCACCAGCAAGGTAACTCCTGTGAGCTCTGTCTGACCCCGTCCTCTGCTAATTCCATTCCTGGCACTTCGGGCACACCGGGCCGGCTGCCTGCATCCCATTGCCACTGCTTGGACCCAAGAGATCCATGGGGAAATGGCCAGGATGCAGCTTCTGATACTGTTCTCGACAGACACCACATGTATAAATTCAGTTAAGAGGAAAGGTACCGCCAGAACCAAGGAACGGCCTTACAGCACCTCACACTCTTCCAGGCAGGTGGAAGCCGGGACTGTTACTGATTCCTGAAGTGCTGTCTGCTCTCTTGGTGCTTTGACTATAAACAATTTTCCACTTGAGAAATTTACAGCCCAAGTAACAGAAACTGAGCAAGCGGGGACTTGTCATGTGCAGCGTGGAGCAATAAAATTCCCGACAAAAAAAAAAAATTGTTTGCAGGAGAGATGGTTTTGTCACGATCAAAATGCTTTGTGGACATTTCAGTGGAAAGTTTAGGTCTTCTGTGGGGAATTCTTTACAGTAAAATGTTTTGGAATGAAATCTTCCTGTCTGCACTTATGTTTTGCTTTGATCAAACAGTTTTGTTTCAATGCTATTGGATTTAAAAAAAAAAAAATGTTCAGTGTAAATTGACAGTGCTCTGGCATTTTTCTGATCTGAAATGAAAGCAAATATCACAACTGCAATTTCTTCTGGCTGGCCAGAACCGGCCCCCAAGGTCTCCTTGGTACAAGTGTCGTAGGGCAGCTGTGAATCTTGGGGGACAGCAGGACTGGCCGTAAGGTTTGTCTGGGGGGAAAAAAAGGAAGTGGCATATCCTCTGTGAAAGGGATGTCCAGAACACGCTTGTCTTTCTGCACCCTTGAATATTGGAATTTCTTCCAGAAGAGAGCTGTAGAAAGTACCTGGCTTGGGGAGGGTTAGTTTTAATTCATGACTAGCATGTGCTGAGAGGCAGCCTCATGATCCTCCTAGGAGCAGGGTTAGAGGGAAGGACTGGGAAGTCATTGCTATTATCTCGTCCCCTCTCCAAAACCAGGGGAAAAAATCGCATTGGGGGTTGTTCTCTAGACTGAGGACTGCCATCGCTCACAAGTATGTGACTTCTGATTCCCCAGCAGTTCTGCAGCTCATCCCTCCTCATACACAGCTCAGAATGGCTCTTTGGGAAACAGCACTAAAAGAAAAAGGACAGTCTTGAAAGCAGAGAAACATGGTGTTTCTGGGGAAAGAAAAAAAAATTCCAGTAGATCTCGCTGCAGCAGACATCTTCTGCTGACCTTTGGAATTTCTCTCACTGGTTTTGTTACTGATGCTTGTGCAGGATCAGCCCCCGTGGTGGAGAGCAGATGCTGGTGTCCCGTGGTGCTGGGTGCTGAACCATGCTGGGCACCAGCGCTGCTTCTGGTCCTGAGGGAGCTGGGGTCTAAAGGGACAGCACAGCAAACACACGGGAGGAGGGAGATCAATTCCTCCTGTGGAGAGGAGAAACTGCTTATGTGAAGGAGGTGTGAATCTGCACGAATCCACCCCGGCACTACCTGCGTGCCCAGCCACGCCTCGCTTGCTGAACGATCTCTTCTGTTGCTGTGAATCTGGTCATGAGATCGTACGGTCACAGCACAGCATCATTCAACTGCACCTCCTGCTTGGGATCCCAGTGTCTGGTAGCAAATGCCCACTGCTTTGCTTTTCTGTTGCATCTGTTGCTCTCGCTTTTTAGAAATTACCTTCATTGAAACTTAAGGTCCTTAATTACTGTCCTGTCTCCACCCTGGTGTAAGACGTCAGATCTTTGAGCTGATCTGAGTTTGTCTGAACCTTGACTTGTACATCCCCTGCTGTCTCCAAATTGCTTCACTGCATAAATGGATCTTCAAAGATTGTGCGTGTGTGTGGTGATGCCTTGTGCTCCTGCCTGGACAGCTTCAGATCACATAGCTCCCAGCTCTCAGGCAGTTCTGCCGTTTTGCTTTGGGAGTCACTACGTTCCTCCGGGTGTTTCCAACGCTGGCTTCTCCGCGTGGCTGCCTCTCAGCAGTGGGAACTCTGCAGGGGGGAGAGCTCCTGCTTCCCGGGGAATACAGTTCCTTTGTTTGGCAGTACTGGAATTATCTAGAAAGGCAATTCAATTACAATTAATCCCACATTTTGGAGGCAAATAGATCTGCATAAATACATCGGGGGGGGGGGGGGGGGGGGGGAAGTCTGTTTTTAGCAGGAATGCTTGTGTCTTTTCCATGGCCCCTTAGGTGTGAAGAATCAAGATGTTTCTGACAGTGATGATGTGAATGTAGGAGGGGGTGGTTTTAATGTAAGAAGAAATAGTGAATTCTGTGTGTTTCTTTTCATTATAAGGAGGCGACTGTAGGATCTGTATGGGATCAGGCATCGGTGTAAGACATGCCTTACTCCCTTCACAGACTCTTCATGGCCTGACATAATTAATCCTCATCTGGCTGCTCTTCCCAGACTATACAGCACTAACCTATGCTACTCCCCAGCTTTAGGGAGTATTTTCATCCTCTTGCTTTGATATAATTTCAAAAAGCAGCTCTCCACGCAGTTCTATCATCGCGTGCAGGTGTGCACTAACTTCCATTAGTAATGGAGAAAGGTGCCTGACTGGGTGTTGAGGAGTGCTCGCTGTTTGCTCCTACCAGGCATTTCACTCCCAGCAAGCTGAACGTCTTTTGATCCTTTCATCAGCTGCTACTTCCCTTTAATCTGGATTAGAGCACAGCATGAAACCCTTCTCTCCTGCAATTTGCTACTGGTCCTTCTCTTATTTTGGGGCGGGGGAAGGGGAGAGAAAAAATACCACAAACCAACAATGGTTGTTTTTAAAGCTTGGTAACACTTTGCGTTGTTACAGCCCCAGGGAGGCCTGAGCTCAAGAGCACGGGGGCAGGCTGGCAGGGGGGTACCACGGTTCAGACTGTCACTTTGGCAAGTCAGCCCTCTGCTCCTCACACTCTCTCTGGCCTTGGGAAAAGTCTTTGCTACCCAGGAGGAGATTTATATCCCTACCAGAATAAGTAACACAGGCTACCCCAGAAGTTCAGCACCACAAAGCTGCTTCCCAGCAGCAGCTGCCTCGTGCCCAGGGTGCTCAGCAGGTGATGGAGCTGTGCTTGGGACGTTCGCCACGTGCAGGGCAAGGACCCTGCGCAAGGGAAGCCCCCAGGCCTAGCCTTCCTCATCGAAAGGAAACTGCTGCTTTTGCACCTTTGAGTGGAGCTGGGATAAAATCCCAGAAGTGCTGGAAGGCCAGAGGACCGCTCCCATCAGCGATGCCGTGAGAAAGCCTGCCTAGTCCCAGAGCTGCCTCGTGTGGATGAAGCCAGGCAAGCATCTGTGCCCTTTCTACAACCAGGTCACCGCGTTCGCCAATAAACCCGACCGGCGAGTGGTTAGAGGTGATCGCCCAACCTGGTTACTGCTCTCATGGTTGGGTACGTAGTGAGAGGATGCAGCTGCCACCTGGCGCAGTATAGATGAGGGCCAGGATGAGCGCTGAGAAGACGGGTGAGAGAAGTGGAGTTAATGGCTGGAGTAGCTGGGAGTATTAAACTGAGAGGAAGACATTGTCTCTCTTGACCTGAATCCGAAAGGCTGATGCGATTGCAGCGCTGCTTCGGTGCAGAGTGCTGCGGATCATCCACTGTGTTTAGCAAAACCTTGTGAACGCTTTCTCTCATGTCTGGGTTGCAGCCTCTCCTGGCCCAGCAAACCCTGTGTGGTGCCCGTGCCAAATTCTGGCCTAAAACACACTTGCTAAAGGGAAGGAAAGGAAAAGGGGATGGCGGGCAAACCAACAACAACAAAACAAAAAAAAAACCAAAACCCACACACATCTGATTTAATATTAGGGTTTTGGAGAAAGAGGACTCATGTCCCTCAGCTTGGACATGCGTCTTGTTCTGCCTTCGGAGTAAGCAGGATGAAAACCTGGAAGAAGCAGACTTGGCCATCCCATACAAACCTCCTCCTATGGACTCAGTCCGTAACAATTCTCTCTCCTTCAGAGTGCTGCTGTCGCGACGGGGTGGTTGGCTCAAACCCAGAAGAAATTAAGGACAATGTCTTTACTCAAAGAAAATCGCTCTTTTCCTGGTTACGGTTGGTGCTAGAAGAGCAGTGTTCTGAATACAGCTGGAAGGAACCCTGGGGATGGCATCCTGTCCTCCACATAAAACCATCCTGAAACACATTCCTCTAGCTTGTCCTTGAAAACGATCAGTTATAGACATCGCTTCCAAGGGCAATTCATTCTACTGCACTATTGTTATAGGTGTTTTAAAAAAAAAAAAAAAAAAGTTACCTAGAGTTTAATTTATATCTTCTTTGCTGTAGTTTAAATGAGGATGTAAACGATCGCACCTAAAAGTCAGTCAGTCCAAACTAAAGTACATCAAACATCATCTTTATGTTACCGAGTCTTGGATCACGGGCCACACTCTTGCAAACTTGATTTACAAATAGAATAAAATCCTAGGAGAACAGAATTAATCACATAATGGTTGTAGAGAGGCAGTTGCTCATTGTATCGGTGTTGAAAAGCTGCGCTCTGTTTGGTTAGCAGGAGAAACTGCTGATGCTTTTATGAGTCACTAAGTACTGATGTGTGTAACAAATTGCTCTGCTTTTGCAAGGACGTGGTGCAGTAGCTTTTCTTTAAGTGAGTCTCAAATTTTCCCGCTAGGGCTGGAATTGACGGGTACGGGTTACCGGACTGGGGGTTTGTGTCCCAAACCTGCACATGTGCAACCACTTAACGAATTAAACTGTACTTATGCTTAGCTTAAGTTAACCAGTTTCCACAGTGGATCAGTGTGAAGAGCTGAACTATGGATTTATTACAACTCCTTTCTGTCTAATGCCAGTTATTAAGGGGGACACGTGTGAACTCCTGGAGTAAATATCCTCAAGCTTTTTTGCTCTCTAGGATACAAATACCCCTTTCTGATATATTGAGTTGCATGAGTATAATTCAGTTAACAGAGGCAATTTGTGAATCACATAACTAACATGCAGCTATAATAAACTACCATTTATTTAATAAGTGCTCCATTACTGTTTAAAAAAAAATATCTGGTTTTAAAAATGAAAAATCAAGAAGGTAAAAGATCAAAATCATCCAATGGACAGAAAGCTCAGCCAGCCCCCGCAGAGCACGGCTTAACTCTCCATCCTAGAGATGTGGCAACTGTGCTTCTCAATTAAAAGAAGAAAAAAAAAAAAAAAACCAACCAAAAAACCAAAACCCAAACAACCTTGCTAGTTAGAAAATATCACATTAAAGATTCTATCTCCATCTGGAGTGATTACAGAGAGGAAGATTAGTCCAGGGTCAACAATAAAGAGGGACAGTAATTAGCTGCAATAAGGGGTAAAACGAGCTCTGTTTGCTGCTGGCAGTCCTGTGGTCCAGTGCCTTTGCTTTAGGAAAAGAGAATCGTGGATGCTGATGGAACTTGGCTCTGACAGAATTCACGTTAGGGGCACGTCTGGGTCCTTGCACAGCACTTCTAGTGCTCTTCAGCACAGGCTTATTTCTTATTAAGGCTTTGTATCACCATGAAGATTTTATTGCTATTCTTTGGACAAACTTCTTTGTCTGCTCCAAGCAGGATGGGGGTGAAAAATAACTATAAGGAGTTCAGGGAATTAATTTGTTACTTTGGAAAAGACTCCAGTCTGCCAAAAGGTTTTGCTGATACCGACCTGCCTTTATTTTGAAGACATTATTTGTTGTCTAACAGCCAGCACAACTTCTCCCAGGAGAGCTGAGTAGGTCTGTTTGCTGGCCGATGTGTTGCTCCTTTTGACTGAACACAGTTGTGTTCTGCTTATGACTCATCCCTAGGGACTCCCAGAGAATGCTGGAAATTGTCACAGGACAAGAACCCACTGTGACATTTTTAAAAAGTAACTGGTGGGGAAACAACTGCCAAATAACCAAAGAGATGAAGAAAAGAGAAAAAGTAGAACTCATCCAAAATCTGTGGAGGTTCTTGGAAAAGAGGGGTTTTCAAGGTCACTGTCGTGTTAACGAGATGTTCAGGATGTCAAAGCACTTCATATTGTGGAAGGACTGGGTTCAATGGACATTTCAGAAGCTTAATTGCTTGGATATAATAAACATACCTGTACAGTAGCAACAGAGGAAGCCCCCTTCAGCCTTTGCGTTGAGCAGGGGAGCTTTTATTCATTTAAAGTGAACGGCTGTGCATGCTAACAGGGGTTGACATTCCCTCCCCAGCTCAGTACGACTGTATTCGGCCTTTTTACCCAGCACGATCAGTTCACCAAATAAAGGCGGCACGTGCCCCCTTGCTGCCCTGGGGAGCCTGCCACGTGCCGTAGCTGCTCAGCATGGCACGTGTTGAGTTTGCCTTGAGCAGCCCTGTGGTGCTTCCTGCTGCCTGCCCTCGATGGCACGCGGAGAGCGTGGCTGCACAGCGAGGGAGGAAGGGACACGGTACGTTAGCGCATCTCTTGGCTCGTGCCCAGCATGCACGGGGTACATACGGGTCCCAGCACGCCAGGGGTACAGTGGGATTCACATGGAAAATACATTGCATCCGCTGTGGTCCAGCTGGCTCAGCCAAGCATCTTGAAGTTAGTAGGGGCTGTAAGAGCAGCTCGTTTAACAGCAAGCCACCCAGATTTTCTATACTAAACCCAAAGGCTCCAGTTAGACCTTTAAAACATTTCCAAAGTCGCCAATGCCCAGCTCAAGCAGGGTCTGCCAGGCAAATTTCTCAGACATCCTCTCTTTTGCATTCTTCAGCTCTTTCTGGCCAGAGGAGGTCTCGAGAGTGCAGCCAAGTTTATCTTCAGGCACCCGTGAGGTCTGCAGGATCTGAGGTGATGGCTGCATGTTCTTGCTTTGCGGTATATAATCCTTCTCTTTGAAGAATTTCTAGCCTGACACAGAAGGACAATGCATTAAGGACAAAGAGCCGGAATTTCAGTTGCCTTTTCCTCTGGAATAGCTCCTTACTGCGATGACCCTGCTTTAGGGCAGGAGGGAGGCTCTTCACAGCTGAAGTCAGAGATGCTTCTTTTACATGGGTCAACAGCTCTACCAGTGTTTGCAAGTGACCACCAAGTTTCTGGACTGTCACCGCAGCGGTTATGTTCACAACAGAGCAGTAGCAATATGCGTACATCATAATTAGTCACTGATAAATATACTTAGTCACCACCCAAATCTTTCCATAAGCTGTTGGTTTTGAAGGCGTCAGTGTATTCTGCTGAGTTTTGGTGCATGTGGATAAGGCTGGTTGCAACTCCCGGCGGAGAGGCGGACAGTCTGGAGACGGGAACACGGCGAGGCCGTGATGTGGACAGGCAGTAACTAATGCCACCCCCGATTCCTCTGAACCACATCGTAGGATCGTAGGGAGAAACAGTTCTGGCCCCTTCATACCGTGCTGTCACCTGACGTCCACCCCGCTCTACTGTCTGGGGGATGATCACCACAGCAATGAGACACAGCCACGACTGGCGGAGCCCCCGACACTCCTGCTGCACCCCCTCTCGCAGCGCTGGCGTTCACTGCCAGATGCTTGCTCTGAGCACCCAGAAGTGACAGTGACTGACGCTTCCTACCATGCGTTGCTGTGGGTGCCAGTTTCCACAGTCCTACTCTGCGCCCGTCCTGTGGGCGGGTGTGCGTGCACTCTCACAGCCCATCAACATCGACCAGGGTAATTGCAATAATTAATTCTTTCAGCTCCAGTTGGGTTTCATGGGCCGTGGCAGCTCGGCACGACTGATAAATTGCCACTTTTCAGTGTTGATCTAGGCTGGGAGAAAATACAGCCTTAAACCGAGCAAACAAAACAGATGCTTCACGTTGCCAGGTTTGCTGCTTAAACCTTAGTGGTGAGTGAACTGTGCGCCCGATGCGGGCAGCATGGGCTAAGCAGCAAGGATTAGTTCCTTGGGAATGGGAGCTGCATCTGATTTTAGGAAGAAATCTGTTTCTTTAGATAGCTTTGGCTTTTCTACTCAAATTTTACTGGTTTGTTTTTTGGGTTTTTTTTTTTTTTTTGGTCCTAAGGCTGACAGAGGATTTGGGAAGGCAAATGATTCCCAAACAAGTGTTTTTATGGCATATCTTTCAGTTAATCTCCTCTTCACGTGCTCAGTGCTGAAAGATCCACATCTTTGGTTTTCAGCAGAGACTAAAAGGTTTAAAACTGCGTGTGGGGAAAAGTGCTGCAGTGGGTCAAGGCAGCTTTTGGAGAGGATTAGTGGATTAGGTCAGGAGCGGGAGGGTCTGGAAGGTGCTGGGTGATGTGCAGAGAGTGTGGAGCATGCAGGGAGTTCAGGCAAGTGGATCAGACGAGGTTACAGGCATTTCAGACTACATGCCTAGGAGGCTGGGTCTGCTCTTCCCTGCATGCTGTGAAGAATGCACGCATTCTCCTGTTCCTGGTGGCAGAAGTCACGTGTGCTTTGTGTTCATTGATCATCAGTCACATCTAAGACGTGCTGGCCCCCCAGTGAGGCGCGTTGACATGTTCATTTTGCCGTTCCTCAGCATGCGCAGCCCATCCCGCACACGGCCAGGTTGGGCTCTCGGGTCTCCTGGGGGATTCCCTGGCCTGAACTCTCGGGGTGGGACTGTGCCTATGCTGTCGGTAGGAGATAAATTCTCCATCCCTTCATTTAGGACTCACAGGTCCCTTTTTTTCCTCTGTGTTTTTTCTCTTTTCTTACTGCCTCTGCCAGGCAGAGAGCGGAGGCTGCTGCCCACAGAAAGGTCTGGGGTTCAGGCAGGGCTGTCCCCGGCACTAACTCCTTGGAAGGTGCAAACTTCCCAATCAGAGTTTACTTGAAGACTTTCTGCTTTAAGGGATGATCAGAAGAGGAGGGATTTCTCCAAAAGTTCTAAGTAACCAGAGGGACTGTGTTTTGGTTTGTTTGGTTTTGCTTAGTCAGTTTCTTCCACTATTAATCTTCTGAAGGCTAAACAAATAGCTTCTAAAAGCTAAACAAACACTAAAATGTTTTCTACACAGATTCCAAAGAAAAACAAACAAAAGCCTTGGAAGCACTGCTCGCCAGGCTGGGGCGTGGGCTGCATGACCTGGGTGCTGTGCACACACGGGGCCATCTGCCTTCTGGCCCTTGGCTTGGCTGGGTTTGTAGGCAGAGGTGGAAATCGCAAATCCACTTCATTATGCCTAAAACACAAGCGTGGATTTCAGACTTTTGGGGAACACATAGTTAGGGTGAAAAGACAGCTGGAGGATGAGTCTCGTTGCAAAAATGTCTTTTCTGCTCGTGAATTAACCTGTCCAGCATGCTTCTGCATGTACACGTGTGCGTAAAGTCAGCTCCTCCTCTGGCAGGCAGTAAATATGCTTCCCGAGGTCTGTGCCCTCACCTCTAGCACAAGGACAGGCTGGGATGAGCTCCCTGTGGATGAGGGTGCCCTACCCCTCTGCTGGTGCCACTTCGGTGATAGTTACCACAGGGTGACAGTTTTACTCCAAGGCTTTTTGTTGTAAATGCCTGTTCCCAAGTGCCTCACTTTATTCAGGCAGCCTTTCTTTGTCAGACTGGCTGGGCGAAGAATTGTCTCTCAACATTAGTCTGCTTCATGGAAAACTTCCCTTTGCTTTTTTTTTAATTAAGGTAGAGTTTACTAGCATTTTCCCTTTTGCTGATCTCTCTGAATCACGATCCAGTACCTAGTATTTCCCTCTCTTTAATCTTCTTGAATGATTCTGGTTTCATCTTCAAAGTAATTTACTGAGCTTGTTTATCAAAAAGGCAATCAGACACTTCTTAGAAGGTGCCCGGAGAACTGCCACATAGACCTGACTGTTTCCTTTGGTAGGTGGGCTCAGACATGCAGGCGTAGCTCTGTGGCTAAACGGGTTACCACGCATTAACTGAGCCACAGCAACTCACTCCTTCCATAATCTTAACTCCTAGCAAGTGCAAGGTAGGCATGTTAATGTAAACATCATGAAGGAATGCAACCTAGAGCGTCTGCCACCCACTGGGAACATGCACAAACTCAATTACTGTAGCACGGTACATTGCCAAGCCACGATAGTCCCGTCATGAATCTACATCCCTAGCTTAATTTGCTGTGACTTTTGCATCTAGATTCCAGCCTTCATACATATTGCAGAAGCTGATTCCCTGTTGTTCTGCACTTCTACTGTCATTTATAGCAAAACAGAGTGCAAAGTGGGTGTACAGTGCTACAAAGGCATAAACATTTTTCCTGCTGTCTCTGCTTTTAGCCAGCCTACTCGTTGGATTGAGATTCTGCAGCCCTTTTCCAAACTCACCGGTTTTGTTTTGGGTCAAACCCTTCCATTCTGTGTCATTAGCTGTACTATTCCCTGCTGGCGAACCCAGCCCACGGCCCGTAGGGAAGCAGAAGCAGCAGTTCAGCTCTTCAATATCAACTCCATGTGTCAGTGAATGTTCTCATGCAATGGGTTTGACCCAGGCCAGACACGGGCACATTGGTGTGTTTTTAACCTACTAACCACAGCCCATGACACCGCATTTACATCAGCTTCAGACCAGGCACTGGTTGCCCCAGCTGTGAGCGAAGTCATTCTCGTGCCATTATGCTGCAAGTCTCTTTAAAGGACCCACAGCAGCAGCTTTGCACTCTGGCTGCTTTTCTCTAGCAAAGGAGAAGAATTACGCCTGAGCAAAGTCACTTGTGATTTTGACTAAAGCTGTCCTGAAGGGAGCGAGGGATTCTGAAAGTGATGTACGGGCATGTTTGTTTAGACCAGCACTGACTCTCCATTTCTTCATGCAGACAAGCTCTCAACTCGTAACCTGTCTCATTCCATCATATTTTCAGCTCCTGGATTTTCCTCTGTAGCCCTGTACATTTTTCCAGCTTATGGTTTGACAGCTCTCAACTCCTAAGATCTACACAGAGTTTTTTTTTTTGTTGCTGTTTGCTCCTGCATTGCTGTTATTATTTGGAGACAAGATTGGCTTTCTTGCTAACATTAATTTCATGGTTTCTTGCCTTTGCACGTGGTTTGAAACGAAAATCAACTTCATGGCTGCATTATCAAGTAAAAATTAACGATGGTGATTATGAAATGGTTAATGCAATTACAAAGCCTGGAGTCATGACCCGATTCTCTCCCAGGTGAGGTCTGTAGCCCTTTGCGGCTGGTCTGCACGCAGCTGAGTGGGGTTTATGTAGTGGTTAAACCACAGATGAGTACAGATAGGAAGCAGAGAGCTCCGCGAGGACACTTGTCTTCTACTGATCATATTTTCCTCCACATGCAGGAGTCGCTATTAAAAGCCCAGAGTATCAGCTCCGACGTTGTTCGGGTGATGCTGAAGCCTGCTCTGTGTATAGGCAGAAAGAAGCGGTGCAGCATGTTGTGCTGAATGGGCATCTGTGCGTGCCAGCTCCGTGGCGGTGTTGCCCGTGGGTGAGAAATCAGGCCCTGAGCACGCCTCGGTCATGTCTTCTGCTGTCCGTGCTACAGGCAGTATGTCCCACTGGAAAAAGGATCTGGACAGTGCCTGGATGCGCTGTCCTCTGGCTATACTGACATCCCTGAGTTTGCGTGTCCCTGCCCTCTGCTCGCCCCAAGCCCAGCGCCTGATTATTTTGGAAAGCAGCATGACTGGCCATGGTTGGGAATCTGTCATGCCATAAGATATTCCCACTCCCACCCCTCTCTGCAGGACAGGCTCCACGTGGGAGGACCTGGCATCTCCCCCAGCCCCCGGAGGAGCCAGGCACGTCCTGCTGGCCCAGGAGGGGCGAGAGCAGCGGTCCCAGGGCGCGGGAAGCGCAGTTCCCCTCGGCCGAGCTGGGGAGAAGCTAAAGCGAGGAGGAGGAGGGTGTAAATGGGTGTGCGTGGGGTGCCGGGGGAGAGGGGCAGTGGGGGTTGCTGGGGTGGGGAGCCAGCATGTTGCTGAAGGCTCACAGTCATAAGTACCCCGCACCCCCGGCTCTCGGGTGGGCAGGGATGCGCAGACCCCTGCCCTCTTGGGCTTCTCCAGGCTGGAGCGGATGAACCTCTCGCCACTGAGACAGGGCAGTGGGCCAGAGAGGCTGATTGACCTCGTCTGCTCCGTGGCGAGAAGACTCCCCAGTGAAGTGAGAGCAGCTGAACTCCACCATTGTCCTGTAGAGCCCGTTTTAATCAGCTTTCTGTGCATTTGTGGCTTCCGTTTTGCTTTACTTTTATAAAACTTGCTAATGTGTGACGTGTCGTATTCCTGCTACACATTACAAACTCCCCTAGCAGCATGTTAGTATCTCTGTAGTTGCTCGGTTAGTAACCAGAAGCGATGCCTTCTAATCTAGAGTGAGCACGAAACCTCTGTGCTCTTTGCTTGCTTCCCTTCAGTAAGTCTGGCATAAAATCCTGCAGCTGAGATTTAAGTGATGTAATCTTTACAGCCTCATCAAAGCAATGGATACCGTTGATTGCATGCAGCAGGGAAGCAATGCTAAGCTTGGTTAAATGTGCTCACTTGTTTTCATTATCCCACTTTTTTTTCATGGGCCCAGCATGGCAGCTTGGGAATGCAGAATGTTTTTCCTCATTTAAAGGGCCTGGGTTTTGCTTTGCTTCTGAAGTCTCTTTAAATGCATTTCTAGGCCTGTTAATTTTTCATTATACCTTAATTATATTTAGTCCACTATCATCACTCTGTCATTGGTGAAGAAGGTTGTTATTTATGAGTCAAAAGCTATTTATGAAGCAGACAGTCTGGTATCATCAGAAAGATGGGAGTTGGGGGAGCAGTCTTAATTATTAAAAGAAGCTTTGATTAAAGAGAATGAGTTAATTTAACAAGTGCAACTGGTTTTTTCTATTTTTGTGCTAGATGTGCAGAAGAAAGCATATCTATATCAGGCCTGACCTGAATCTATAGGACTCGCCCAAATGTGCCAGGAGATGGACAGATCAGTTCTGTTTCTTTTTTTTATTGTTAATGGTGTGACCAGTGCTTGCTGGCAGTGCTTGCTGGGGTGGTTTTGCAGTCCGCAGGCTCAGAAATCAGATTTTGCTGGAAGGGAGAACCTCACCGGAGCTGGCCTTTATCCTGACAGGCTAGGGCTAGACATGCTAAAAACAAGCTGGTGTGTGTCCTGTTGTTTCGTCTTGGAATATCATTTATTCTGTTGTGTTGGGGTGGGGGAGGTGTCATTTGAGCACCTAATTTTCCATCAGTTGTGGTGGCTTTGGGTTGGATCACACGGCAAGGAGAATTAACTGTCAGTTGAACCTCGTAGCTTTGGAGCTACTGGTCACCGCACAGGCTGAAGGCTTCAGGGCAGGGTTTAGCTGTCTGCTCTGCGTTGGTTCAAAACTGAGTTGACCAAGTCCTTTGGCTCAAGCCAAGGATCCAAGCTGAGATTTCGGTTTGTTAGTTCTTGGAGACAGATGGTTTTCTATCCTAGCAATAGGAAGGGAGTGGTTGGTTGTTTTTTTTCCTTTTCCCTCTTTTTTTTGTGTAAAGAAAATAATCATGGTGAGAACTAGCCACAAACCCCAGTAGCGTTGCAGCCTAAGCTGATGTTTTACAGCTGTGCTGACTAAACCTGGCTGAGGTTTACCTGCATCTGTTGGGTCAGGTTTGGGTAAATACCAGACATCTGAGTGGGTAGCTTGAGGAAACAGCTCAACAGCAAGCACGATACAAGTGTAAGTATTCCTAGATGAAATAATGAAGTTCTCCAGCATAAAAGTGAAATGCAGAAGGAAAAAAAAAAAACCCTCCATGCGACTAGCTGCTTAACCTGGGCGTAAGATTTTAAGTGTCTTCACAAAACCTCTTCTGCAAGACCAAGCGATAGAGGTGGCCAGCTGGAGGGCTCCCACTGCTGTGAATTCATACATTAGGTGTGCTTAGCCAAGTGAAGCCCATAATTATTTTTTGTGGGGCATATCAACTGCTGCATAAAATACAGCATTAAAAATACTGTGTTTATCATACAAACTGCCTGAAGTGCCATAGTGGTCTGACAGCTTCTATTTATTTTCTCCATGCAGAGATGGCGAGTATGTAGACTCCACACCACTGTTTATTGTTGCCAACCAAACCGATACAGGTTGGTGCTTATGTTTGACTCATACGTATTTGTTGCCCTCAACTTTTACAGCTCAGGTAGACAAAGTCCCAGTGAGAGCAGTGGCTTTCAATCCCCAACTTGAACCTGTACTGCTATGGACCAGATGTGAACGAGCAGTGCCAAAAAGTAAATACAGGCAGCTGTTGTGATGCCAGAAGTGCCAGCATGACTGCTCTTGGCTAGGTACTTATCTGTTTTCCATCCCTTCCTCCTCCAAATACTCCACAGTCTGCTTCTGTCTAGAAGAGAACAGAGATGGAGAAATTTAAGAACATTTTCTTTTCTGCCTGTGTCTTTCTGCACCCTTTCATTCCATGTTTGATTCTCCTAGCTTCAGTCCAGACAAAAGCTGGAATTCTCAAGGACAGACTGGGATAAGGGAGAAAAAGAAAAAATACAACTAAATGGAAAAGCAAGTCGGAAAAAATGCAAGATCTCATCTGAAGACCATCTTTTCCTGTTTTGTAGGATGTATAGTGTAACCATAGGTCCCTAGAGTCTGACCCCTTACACTAAACACCATCATCACCGCTGCTGGTAAAAAGAATGAAATAAGCATATAACATCAGGGTAGCATGTGCAAGTCTCGATTTAATTACAGTGCTGCATGAAGACATTTGTTGGTGCCACAGGTACTTGTGATGGGTATTATACATTCCTGACTCTTCAGGGAGTCGTGTTTTCACTGGAGATTTTCACCACAGAGGTAGTGGCGCTTTTTGTTCCTTTCCTTTTCATTTCAGCAGGATTTAGTAAGCTGGTTAGACCTACTGTAATTAGTTTACTCTTCAATGAGGAAGATAAACAGTATCATGACTGTAGTAGGAGCAAGCAGGCAAGCGCCAAATACGGTGCAGGCAGAATTCACTAGCTTCTTAATTAAAACCTGTTCGGGGGGCACAGAGAGCCACATGGGCTTCAGCAGGCTGTGAATCACAGGGAAGAGGAGCAGGAACAGGAAGACTCAGTAAGCAGAACTAAAGCTTCAATTACAAATAATGAATCACAAAAGAGGGACTGTATCGAGGGTCTTTAGTTCTTCAGGAACGAAGAAATGAAATCTTCTCACTAATGGGCTTTAAAAAACATATCGGTACCCTTACCATCATCAGCATGTCCTGCCACCAGCAGTCCTTCGGAAAGCAGTATTTCTTCCCGAGTGGAAGTGACAGTGAGGACCGTATCTGCCAGACTCAGATCTGTGGCCAAGAGGCCTCAGAGTCCCATACGATGCATCTTACTTCTCATAATTTCCAGAAGTTTCTATTCACCCCTTCCATCACAACTGTGGGCTGGTTGTCGTCGTGCCAGGTGCTGTACAGACGGATTGCTAAGACTGTCCTTGCTCTTGGCATTAGTTTTTTTATCTGTAAAGCCAGAGGTGATGATGTCCTTTGGTCCTCTCAAAAAATGTAATGAAGGCTGGATTCATGGGTGGGAAGGGCTTCAGTTTGTTGTCGTTAAGTGTAGATGTTTTGTGGGAAAGGAGAGCCTGCTGCAGAGGAGATGAACAGACACGGCGCTACCACATTTCCAAAGGCAGTGGGGATACAGATATTCCCAGAAGATACCTTTGAGTCTGGAGTGTGAGGAACAAGTGGCTTAAAATGTCATTGGGATTAACAATGGGCTGCAGGTGATTTCTCCCAACAAATACTTAATCTCTAGGAAATGACACTTCTTCTTTTTTTTTTTTTCTTTTTGTTCCAAGTTAGCCTTTTTTCAGCAGCTTTTTTTCCTCCTTGACATCTTGGAGGAGTTTTTCATCTAGTAGTTCAGGTGAGTTGAGCTATAAGGTTCCGCATCTAGATTCAGAAGCAAAGTTTTCCAACAAGGTGCACAGTATTGAAGTTGATGGGTTTGTCCTGGCTTAACGCTGAACACAAAATAAAATTATGGCACAAAGTTAAGACATTTTTCACATTCCACTTATTTTTGAGGGCTTGCACCAGGATTTAGTACAGGGCAAATATAATCTATGGCTACTTTCAAATGCTTTAAAGCTTTTTTGTCTATATGCATATTATTTTCTATTTTGATACAGCTCCCCCCACCCCCGGCCCCGTTAATTCACTAAGAAAAATAGCACCCTTCTGCTTTGCAATTGTGAATATGTTAGGAAATTAAGCAGTAGGGTGTTACTATGTATCCACCAAAAAACCTACTAACTTTACATTATTCTTTGAATCTTTTAAGTAATACCAGTTTGAACTGATTCCCGTTACTGAGTGAATTTAACTTGCTTGGTTAAAACTGGGGAAAAAAACCCAACAGATAAATGTGTGCCTGAGATCTCTTGAGTTAACATCTCCAATTTTCTGATTAAAAAAGGATTGGAAAGTTTCCTGTGCTTCTGTAAGAACTGTTTTTTCCCTTGCCTATAATCCTATTAGCGTACAAAGTACAGAAATTCTCTAGCCGCATGACTGGCCCCATCTTACACGTTCGTCACGTTTTGTTCCGACAGCAACACATTACACCTGGTTCATGTATGTCAACAGAGTGTTGCTCTGATGAGCACGCACCCCCAGTTCAGTTAAGACATAAGACCTGTTTCTGCTGAGGGTATAAGCTGAAATCCTTCGCTAAGCTGGGGCACATGTAGGCAGCTGTAGGATCGCTCTTCATTCAAATTTACAGCCATGAGCAGACCCTGAAGAGCCGCGTTCAAGTGTTACACCAGCCCATGGGCTAAATACTAATAACCCTGGTTATCAGCCTCCTCCAGGAACACAAGGATTATTGTGGAAAGCTCTGGATCAAGGTGGGACTCTCGTTCCAATTTCAGAAAACAGCTGAGAGCATGTGTTATAGCTGCCTGACACCACCACTTCTTGACACACAGCTGGAACACATTCTACCATCACAGTCCATCCCATAGGAAAACGCTTTGTAAGCAATATAGGAAAACCATAGGACAAGAGAAACTCCCTCTTGGCAGCTGTCTTTATCTATTCTAAAGCAGAAACTATGTGAATATTCCGCAAACTGCATAGAGAGAAAAGGGATTCTATTGCTCTCCGGATTGTCTTTTCACATCTTTAGCAAACAGCAGGCAGCTGGAAGTCGGGAGCCTGCCTCTGCGCGTGGCTATTGCAATCACCTAGTTCTCCAGATCCCAGGTAATTTCTAGCCAGACCTATTTCCATGCCATTTTCTTCATCTTACTAGGTTTTATTTACAGAGATAATACAAAATATATTGTGAACTGAGTACAATCGATAAGTACAGTGTGGATTTGGCAATGCCACAGTCAGCGTGGTGGAATTATGCTGTTCAGGGTTTTCAACTGTTTTAATCCATGAAAGATAGTTAGCAAAAGGTAAGGGATGCTGGAAAAATCCAGACCTTTCCAGAGTCCAACTTGGACCCAGGAGCAGGTCCAGCTAAGGGACTTTCTTAGGCTTTTATTGTGGCTTTCTCCAAAACACACACTTTATTTCATTTACTGTTGAGTTAAATTAGGCACAATGTTATTCTGCGCTCTCTCTATTGAGAGACATAGGCAAACCATATCTGAGGTGGTCCTTGGCTCCATGGCACCCTGAAGTTAGGTGAGAAGAACTGGACCAAACTTAGTAGACTTGTTCAAGTTCACATCTGAGGCGAACCATGGCTGCAGGTGCCTCACCTGACACACTGTCTTCATATTTCTACATTCACTGCACTAACACTCCTCACCTAGTTGGTTTGTAATGCTTGTAAGAGACTGGAGATGAAATGCTGGTGGGCAGAAACTGCAGCTGGGCTGGCTGATGGCAGATGCAGTTGGTGTCCTGTTTGATCTGAACGTTTACCATGCAATACAAGGTATCGCTTCTATAATTCCTCTCCATCTATTTTTTGGCTTGGGCTTCTGTTCAATTCATCCTATTTATTCGTATTTACAACGATGTAGTGATTCCACGTGAGACTTGTGCTCCCCTTCTTACTTCTGCCCGTTGCTTGTAGGCCCACGTTCTTGCAGGGATTGGATCTGTAGGTGGCAGAACCTTCTTAGCCCACCTGGGGACCTCTTAAAGTTTTTCTCTCAAAGCTTCAGCAGTTTAATACTGGGTACATCAGCTCAAGGTGAAGGCAAAGCTATTGCATGGAGTTTCCGCAAGCTCTGTCTGGCTCCTATTGCAAAGCGGAAAAGACGGTCTTGTCTTTGGTGACAATCGTATCAATGATGTAACACGCAAGCCGGTAGCGGCAGTGACTGATCGCTACCTTCACGTGGCTCTGCGACTGTCTGTGTTTAATGCACTCAAGGTCAGGTGGTCACAGGCAAGAATCAAGTTGAGTGTGTCTTGATTTTTGCTTCTGCTTTAAACACAGTGTGAGGGTAGCTCTGAAAGGTGCTCTTGGGGTTGGTGTCCCAGAGTCCAAAGGTCATCTCGAGGGATGAGGGAACCTCCCACGCGAAGGTCCTCGTGACACCCCCACCCAGAGGTGCGTGGGCATGGTGCTGCTGTAACACTGTAGACCTCACTCCCAATACAAGAGCTCGAGGCCTCTCCATGGCTGCCCCTTTGTGTGCGTGAATGGCGTTGGTTTCTTTTTTTCTCCTTCTTAAAAATGCGGTTGCTGTTTTTCCTTTTAACAGTGGAGGATCTTCATGAAAGCCTTGCGAAATTCAATGTTGAAGGTGGTGTAAATAATTGGGTTGACAGCACTGTTGACATATCCGAGCCACGTAAAGGCGCTGTACATTGCTGGGGGGATGTTGCAATCGCAGTGCATGTTCAGGATGTGAGTGATGAAGAATGGGAGCCAGCAGATGATGAAAACACCTGGGGGAAAAGGAAAAAGACAGATTTTGATTGCTGAAAGCTGGACAAATGTTGAGACTATGAGAACAGTAAGGTTCTTTTGGGTATAAAGGAAGCGTTTCCCTGAGGTATGAGCCTTCTGTTTGTTAAGTCTTCTAGCCTATAAACTAAGTATCCAGGGACTAAAGAACTTCTTTGCTGATGTAATTAGACTAGTTACCTCAAAAAATCTGGCCTTTGTAGGTGCCAATTTCTTGCAGAGCTATGCTGCCTTTTGTGTTCCAGAAAGCCCGCGAGCTCTCTTGCCCCTGCACCCAGCCGTCTTTTGGCAGCCCAAACGCCCCACGGAGGGATGCCTTTTGTACTGACCCCAGCTGAGGAGGAGGTAGCCTTCCTATCGGCAGCCTCTTGCCTACTTGCCTACGTGTCCTCCAGGGTATCGAGTGAAATTATTTCTGTGGAGGCCTGGAAAACAGTCTACACTGGACATTCAGACTGGCTACCCTGATCCTGGGTAGCTACTGGTTTTCTGCAGAAACACAAGAGGAAGCCAACGCGCACTCTCACCGAGTACAATGGCTAGCATCTGAGTGGCTTTCTTTTCTTTCTGTTGTGATAGTTTCCTCCTGCTCACAGTCTTGAGAGAGGTCCTTGTCTTGCCATTGGGCATAGACTGGATCTCAAAGACCTTGGCTGTGTGGGGTGCTTCTTTGGCATGTCCATTCTTCTCTACTTTCCCAGGGCTGTCCAAAGGTGCCTGCAGGGTTGAGTTGGTGCCCTGATTAGAAGCGATTGGCACAACCAACTGGTGGTTACTTGGTGCCGCAGGTTTGATGGTGGTTTTCTCAGGGGGACTGGTACTGGACACCATCTCCATTTCCAGCTCTTCTATGTGACTCTCCGCCTCCTGGACAAGAATCAAATGTCCACAACACAAAGACAGATAAATATACAGAGAGGAGCAATGAACATTCCTTGCAGAGTGAAGCTGGATGATGCTGAAGAACAACCAATCCCTCTTCTCCCTTCCTACGTTTTTGGTAGATGCTTGGAGAAAGGGCTGCGAAGTCTTTACAGATAAGAACAGTTTTGGGTAGATGGGGTCGACAGAACTGAAGTGAATTGACTCTCCTTTATTGCACAGAGAGGCTAAGAAATGGGAGAGACGCTGTCTATACTCCCCATAGGTTTTATTTAGGTTTTTCAGAATATACATAAATAAAACTGAAATCAACAAGCAAAACCCAACAAAGCCAATGCAGTCCGAGACTTAAAATAAATAACAGAGAGGAGCAGAAAATCAAAGACACGAAATGTTAAAATGTCATGGCTTTTATAGCTGATCTTTAGGTGAGCTTACTCTGGCTTTTTGAGCTCTGTGATCTTAAACCCCCTGCTTCACTCTAAGGAATGGGAAGAATATTTAAATTTTGAGACTGAATGGTAACCTTTGTTCTTAGTTTATTTTTCTCCCACCCTACATAAATTCATTTTGTGTCCTAGGAGGAGAAAAGGGAAAAGTTAAATGCTCTGAAAAGCTACCACTTCTCTTTAACACTCACCACTTTGCGCTTATTAACTTGGAAACTCCCATTGGACTTCACAATAACTGTGCAGAGCTTGACGTCTTCTGGATGAGTGCATTTGTCCTAAGGGGCAAGCACCAGCTCAGAGGTTACACAAGCAGAGAGTAATTGGGAAGGGAAGCTGGTAAGGGAGGCACGTGGAAATACAAACACAGGGCACGAAGCAGAAATTAATCAGTGTGGCTAAGGTGCTGAGAATGGTGGAAAACTACTTGGAAGAAGCAGTAATGGAGGCAACTATCCCTCGTGCTTTTCGCCAAAGGAAGGAAACCACAAAGATCTCCTGTGTTTCAGTCTATCCCTGTCTTGCTGCCGTCTTTGCTTGGCATGGCACTGCCCTCTGAGGCAATGCAGTTGGGAGGCAGTGCCTCTGGGACTACACATTCCTACGGGGTGTTTTGCACGTGCTGCGAGAGGAGCGTTTTGACAAGCAGTCTCACACTTAAACACGCTCAGCTGGACTCCACTTACATACATATCTCATGCTTTGAGAGGCTGTTTTCACTGCAGAGGTATCATTACCAGCGATGTAGTTTGCACCCCAGCCACGCAAACAATTTCCATTGAACTTCTTCGTCACAGCAGCAGGACTGACTCAGAAAACAGCAGTCTTGGGTACCCCAGCCCAAACTTAGCAAAGCCAAGGGAAATGCAGTCTGGTTAATGAAGCAGCTCCTAATGCAAGTTTGCTGATGAAACATCCCCTGAGATCCAGGGAGGTTTCTGAAGCACCAGCCAGTGACCTGATAATCCAGAGTGTGCAACTGGGACTCCAGAATGGCACGGGACACAGCATTCACCTTTGGGATCCAGTATTGCACCTAGTCCGGCCAGTGCCATTTGGGGAAAGGAGGAGGCGCTTTGGGGGATGAAGTGGAGCAGGAGGGGATAAAGGACAGACTGCTGAGAGCAAGGCAGAGGTCTAGTTACCTTCAGCGGGGCTTGCGTGTCTGAGTCCAGGCCGTGGCTGCTGCGTTTGGTGTTGACACGCTTCCTGCGCTTCCGGAGCACTATGTAAATCTGCACGTACACCAGCAGGGTGACAATGAAGGGAACGTAGAAGGAGACGATGGAGGAATACACCACAAAGGCAGGATTGGCAATGATGCACTCGTTCTCATCTGGAAGACGAAAAGTTTCAGGGTGGTTGTCCCTGCCGCTAGGAACTAGCACCAGCTTCCCCCCTCTTCTCTCCCTCTTTCAGAAGGCACACGGATACCCAGAGAGGGAGGGGGTCAGGTTCTAGAGGGGGCCACCATGTCAGCTGGAAGTGGTAGCAGACTCTCCTTGGCTCACAGGGAGTCACATATGTTCCAAAATCCCTGGCTATTGCTTGCCTTATAACTAGAAGCCTGCTGATCCCGTGCTGGACACAATCTAGTCTTCCTATGAAACTGATGGCTGAACAGCCAGTTCTCTGTCTCTCCTGTCTCATTGAAGTTATTTGTCCCGTGACTTTCCTTTTCACGTGTTTTAATATAAGAGGAATTTTGATTTTGTAGTGGACAAATAAATGTTCGTGTAACACTGAGGAGTCCTGTGTAAACTCCTACGTAACCTCAGTTCTGATGTGTCTAACACACTGGTCTGGAACAGCAAGAGATGAAACAGACTCAGAAGCCACTGACAGAAGTAGCCTGGGATGACACTGGGAGAGGACACCTGAAACAGGGATGGATACATCCCAGTACACCTAAAAACTGATCCCCATGTTTACCTCTGCCTTGTAACAGACTACCTGGGGACCCAGTGAAGCCAGGAAGATGCCAGCAGCCATGCAGGTGGCTTAGCACTCACCTGTGTTGTTGAGGCCAAAGAGGAGCGGGCAGGAGATGGCAAAGGAAAGCACCCAGACCACAGCAATCATGACCGTGACCCTGCGCTTCGAGCTGTAGCGGGTATTATACAGCATTGGCATCGCTACCGCTGTGTACCTGCAGCGTGAAGATACAAACCCAGTCGGGTGTTACTGGGCCAGTGCTGACCAGCTCCATGGGAAGAGACACCTGGTTACTGTGTCTGAGACACTGCTCCAGCGAGAGAATATGGGGCGAGCAGGGTTTCACAGATCTCTGAGATCCTGTTTGGGAAGGCATGAGGCTGGGGTCAACCCAGCACAGCATTTTTCTTCCTCTCTCTCTGTGCTGCTGCCTCTTCCCACTGACATCTGCTCCACCACTCACGTATATAAACAGAAGGACTGAACCAACTGCTGGACACGTACAAGCAATTGCATTTAATTTCTCAACACCTATGCAGCAGCTCATGGTATCCCTGCTCAGACCTCAATAAGTCCTACAAATTGCTCTTCAAAAGACCTCAATGACACCAGCTCTCAACATTTTCAAGTCTGTGAGTCACAAGTAAAATTAGACCGTATGAAGATGGCCATAACTTGCCGCCGTGGGTTTGACATGACTTGCTGCCATGGAGCCCTCACCTGTCAATGCTGATGGCACAGAGGTTGAGGATACTGGCAGTACACATCATAACATCAAGGGTTACAAAGATATCACAGTGGATCCGACTAAACCTCCACTCACCCACCACCTGCAAAGAGAGAATCAGGTCAGCAAAAGAACTCACTGAAGATACACTACTGAGAGGGTCTGAAGGGGGAATTTTGCACAAAGACAGAAACTCTTGCTGGTAGCTGGAGTTCTGCTGGTTCAAGGGGGATCAAAATTTTGTCTGCAGAAGTTCCAGCTGGAATGAGGTCCCACACAGTCAGTCCCGTGCCATGGCAGTTAGGATGGGCTGCCACCGAGTGCCTTCCAGGGCTTTGTCCTGTCCAGTCTGAAGGTCTCAAATGATGGCATGGCCTCAAAGGAGGTGCTCTGCTCCATCCAAACCATTCTTTAGAGCATTCCTCTGAAGGCTTGTGTGATTTTGTCCTTCCTGATTCCATCCTGTTACTCTGCATTGAGTTGGACAGCCCAAACAGCAAACACAAACCTGGGCTCGTATCCCAGTGGCGTAAGGGAGAGCAAGTCTCCTCAGAGTGAGCTCTGTGAGAGCTTAAACAGGTCTCTGAAGCATTGCAAAGAGGTATTAGGAAGGAAATACATTAATTTTATATCCTGAGCATCTCTAATTGTACTTACAGCTTTTTATTAGGCTTTTTTTTTTTTGCAATTATACCTAGCAAAGATCAGCAGTAGAGAAGCAGGAACTTTCCTTCATCTCTTTGTTTAAAAAATCAGGGTAGAAATTCCTCACTTTTTTTGTGTGTGTGTGAATGAAATTAATTTAACCCAGTGAAAATTCTTTATGACACTACATGTTGTGATAAAGACAAAGAATTAATGATAACACTTCCAGTTACCAGTAGCCTTTTTCTCTTCACTTATCTTGTTATTGCAACTGAACTTTGCCAATTAAGTTTAATAGCAATTATTAGGACTGCTGTATTTGACATGTGATGAAAAAAGTATATTTCCCTCTAATAAAAATAGAGTCCTACTGCATTTGAAAATAGAATGAATAAGATATCTATTCTTCAGTTATTTCTGCTCTGATATACATAACCATAGGCAGCATAAAGAAGGAAGAATGACTGCATTGAAGCCTGAGTGACAGATGAATACTCAGTGATTAAAAAAGCACTTAAGAGACAGTTATATCAGTAACTTTGCTGAGAATTTGCCCAAAGGCAAAGGTTTCCAGCCAGATATAAGCCTCTGCAATATCAGTTTCCCAAACCCATAGTTCTGAGTTTATGGGAGATGCTGTAAACTGCAGCAGTTCTTTCTCTTAGTGCTTTCATTTAAGTAGGAGAAACCTTAGAGGTCTGGAGGTAGAAGATTTGTTTGCATCGAGGCTGATTTTTAAAAGGATTTCCTTTTGACATTAGTTTTTGTCCAGGCATGTGACACAAAGCCTAAAAAAGAAATGAATATATTTACAGAACAGAGGGTTCTTCTTGGTTTTGGTTGCAAATCGTGGACTCAGAGAGGGACCACAGCGTGCCCAACCCACGTCAGTCCTATGGCTCCTCCTCTGGCATGGAGTATTTGTCATGGGTTTTGCTGCTTCAGGCTAGCACTAGGTTTAACAGAGAGTGGATAGGAGCAGAAAGGGTAAAAAAAGTATTGCTGAGATGTAGAGACCTGATTGTCCTACTTGGTAGATTCAGGCAGCTCAGGTTCCTGGCCAACTCCGTCTACACATGAGCCCAGAAAGGGGAAGGCATCTTACATCGTTTGTGCTTTATTCTTCCACGTTAAAATAAGAAGCATCTGAGAGACTCTTACAGCTGGGCATGAGAGAGCAAGAACTTGTCACAGCATAAGGCTCTGCTTAAAATGGGTTGTCACAAAAGAGGAACAGAATAGAAGAGCATAACAAGTCCCAGAGGCATTCACTCCAATCACAGCCAGCCTGTGGCCATGTTAATAAGCTTCAGCAGATGCACGATGCTTTACATTTTTAAAGTGCTATGAAAACAATAATTAACTGGAATGATAATTAGTATTGTGGTTTCTCGACAGCCTATGTCACGTCAACGGGTTTGGTTTGCTTTGCATTAATACTTAATGGGCTAATTGATTACGGCTTCTTCCCCGGCTCTGCTCTCTGTTTTATCATTTGCTGTCATAAACAAGTTCCTGAAAATTATTTGTAAGCTCAGTATAGTTTCAGCCTTACGCTTTCTCACCGCCGTTCATTCTCTCTCGGTGGCGGTTGCCGCCAGCGTGCCAGGTCCCAGCTGGCCGAGGGGGCCAAGGGAGAGGGATGGTATATCTGCTCTCAGTCTTCCCTCTAGAGATGCATCTCATACTTCCAGGTTATTTACTGTTGCAAGAGTCGTTTGCCATCAAGTAAACAGGTGGCAATCTTGGGAGTGTTTGGCTTTCACAAACCAGGGCTCCACGCGGGCACGGCTCTGCGTGCAGAAGTACAGAGCTCTCCTGTACCAAAGTGATGTGCTAACGGCAGCGGTGTGAGAAGTACCTCACCTGTGATTTCTCTCAAATATTGTATCATAAAAGCTGTGAATTTACCTCCTACTTCTACAATTGCCTGCTCCTCTTACTACTGTAGTCCTTCAGAAATAGGGGGTTGATTACTTTTTGATGCAGTTTATTAGCGTGACACCCATGATGTTGCAGCAGACTTGTTCTTGTGTTTGGGAATGAACAGTCAATCTATGTAGTTTTGAAAACAAAACTGGAGTCCTTTCACTCTTGATCCCTCAAAAAGCCAGATTTTCAATGCAGTTGGACTGTAATTTAGCCCTCTGAACAACAGTGTACTTTCAAGTCAGCCTGTCATCTGCTGTCATGTTCATTTCCTGGAAAAAATCTGATCAACTGCTAGGAATTTAAAAACACGTTTGTTCGGGGAAATTCAGGAGGTCTTGGAGTGGCTGGTGTCCAGGCTGCTAAACCTTCCCTCCCTTTACCCACTCACCAGAAACATTCAGTACTGCAAAAGAAAACTGTGTCACCTACCTCCAGATAGACCACCCAAGGCATGACCAGAGTTGCTACCAAGAGATCTGCCACTGCCAAACTCACGATCAGGTAATTAGTGGTAGTCTGAAGGGCTTTTTCCCTGGACACAGCCATACACACCAACACGTTGCCAAAAACGATGACAAAGATGAGGAGGGTGAGCAGCATGGCATAGTAGTTATACTGAGGCTTCTGGTCCGCATGGGACTCGTTGAGTGGCTTGCTCCAGTTCCTGTCACTGACGTCACCGTTGTACCAAGAGAGGTTGAGGGGATCCATGGAGGTAAAAGTGCCAGGTTCCGGCTCCACCCTGATGCAAAAATGTTGGAAAGACAGTCAAAGGCCAACATGTAAAATAAAAGTAAAACAAATATGCGTGTGCTACCTCTGGAGGCTGTTCCCCCTCCCCTGAATTCCCGTGCACTAGCAGCTGACTGCCTGGAAATGCAATGAAGAGCCAGGTGGGAGGCTGAACTGATGGTCAGATACCTAGGCAGGGATTCAATAAGTTAATTTCTATTTCCAGTTCATGCCCCAGATTTTTGTTGCCAGGGATATTAATTACTCTCTGTTAGGGCCAATTCAGATTTTTGTGTTGGCTCCCCTAACCACCAGCTGCTCCCTGTTAGGTGTGCAAGGTTCAGGGCAGATGTGTCATGACCCACTTTGTTTATTTTTCATGTGCTTCGTGGGCTTTGGGCTGTGTTCTCTTTTTTTTTTTTTTTTTTTTTTTTTTTCCCCTTTGCTTTTCCTTATTCTTTTCCTCCAGCAGGGAAATAAATAAATAAATAATGCTACAAACCTAGTTGTGATCATAATGAAACTTGACAGTAACAGTTCTAAAGTCAGGGCTGGACTGTCCCTGCCTTCTGCAGTTCTCCCGGTGAGGATGCTGTGCAAAGGGGGAAATGGTGGGGGCATGACTGGGTGCCCACCCAATAGCCCAGCCTCTGCAGCTCCTGGTGCTGGGAAGACAGGTCTCCTTGGAAATCTGGGGCATCACAGTAAACCATCGTTCCTTCCTTGGCCATTGGCCATATCTGTGTGCTTTTTCAAAAATGACATATAAACAAATCATGGGGGTTGCTGTAGCGTTCCCTAGAACCTGTTTAGGGAGTTGTGTTTGTTTTGTCCAGGTGTAGCAAAGACAGCTCAAGTGTCTTTTAGTCTTTTGGAGTTTTTCTGTCTGCCAGGGCTGCCTTTGTGCTATTCTTCCCTAGCTGGGCCATTTTCAGCACACAAGGAGGCTGTCACCAAGAAGCCTTCCTTTGGTTTCCACTGGCTACGGATCGGGTCCCAGGCTTACAGGCATTTTTTCATGGATGAAGAGGAAGAAGAATGAAAATTAACTGAACAGAGATTAGGAAAAAAATGTTCTAAAGAATTGTTGCTGTCTGGATATAGAGGTTTGTGGGGTATTAGCTGCAAATGCAGACAGCAAAAAAGCTGCTTTCTGCTGAGGTAGATAGATAAACAAAGCTGAAGCGTGGGATGTGCGATGTGCAGGGAAGGTCATGGTTTGTGCTCTGATATTGTGCTTGATATCTCGAACTGATATCTCTTAGGATGTACTCCTGTACGGTGCAGGCTAGTGAAGGTGCACGAATGTCCATGATATCCATTACATGGATTTTATGCCAGGAGGTGATGCAAAGCAGTGATATCGGGACACTGCATGTCCCTGGACCACTGGCATCCAACTGCGTGTATGTCTGCATCATGAGAGACGGGCTAAAAGTTAAGCTACATGGTACAGACCTTGGCAGCAGGTGTCAGTGTTGGGGTCTTTGTCTGGTACGAGCAGATGAAAACCAGATTCCACATTTGCAATGAGACTGCAGAATATTTGGCCACTGGCCCTGGCATACTGGAAAGACCTTTTTCTGGCTGTGTGGTGGGGGTCTCTTAGCTCTCGTTTAGGTGGGCTTGCTGAAGAGCTCCCAGGGCAGGATCTGCCCAGTGGGTGCTCGTGATGGTTGGCACCGTCTTCTGGGTATTTTCACACCATGTCTGGGTCCTGCTGGAGTTTCTACACACTTATAAAAAGATGGGATTTCCACATGATGTGTGTTTGCTGAGGCAGTATGGGCTAAAACGGGAATATTGCCTCAGCCTGCAAATCATCCCTGTCCTCTGCACAACGGAGCCTGCAGCACAGGCAGAGCTGGAGATGCTCAGCGCTGACAGCTGTGCACCTAAGTGCCTTTCAGAGAGCCACGGAGGCCACGAGGAGAGGGGCACGGAGCTGAATTTCACCGTATGGGCTAACAGGTTCCCTGAGCTCACCAGGACAGCTAACGCCAGCTGCTCCAAGGACAAGCAGGCAGAGCAGTCTGATCATGATAACACGGCTCTGGCACACAGATGCTGACATCAGGGCAGAGCTGTGCCTTTGAGCAAGGTGAGATCCAGCCCAGTCCTGTCTGCTGGAACAGAGCTGCTTTGTCAACTGGTTAATTAGTGCAGCGAGGCTGGGCAGAATAGAGTTGTGGTACCCGAGCGGGCAGCCACAGCTGCAGAGGGTGTCTGGAGTGGCGTTAATCCACGTCCATCACTTCAGCCCCTTGCCAGGATTGTTTGTGTGTTTAAAAGCAAAGTATCGAGACCTGTACCTGGGTCTGATGTAGTCCCTACATCAAGAAATGGTGATGTGTCAGACAGCGTGGTCAAAAAGTAAAGGCAAGAGGTGCTTAAAAGCAACTGGAGATTTTGGCAACTTTGGTTTGGGGGGGTTCTGGTTTAGAGATCTTGAAGGAGCCTCATTCACTGCTCAGCACTTCCTAAATTCAAGTACTCTGTGTTTCTCAAGCTGTATCTCCATAAAGACCACTGTGATCTGAAAATCTGGCCGTCTTTTCAGACATCCCAAACCAGGCCATTTAATTTTCTTAATAAAAGACAAAGCAAATTCAATTTATTAAACCATATAAGCGATCAAAATAGCAAAACATTTGCAAATATCAAATTCACCTGGGAACAATGGTTTCTTTATGTTTCACTGAGCTTTTGTGTGCTTTTCTCATTCAAAGAACAATTTGTATAATAATCCTTGGAAATTTGTTGCATATGGGTCCTTAATAGCTGATAATTCAAAAAGTGTCTGTCTGACAGTGCTATCAGCGACACTTGATAGCTCTACAAATGTCTTCTTAGAAACTGTCAAAGTGTCAGAAATTAATTAAATGTTAGCTTATGTGACTCAGAGTGAAGGGGGAAAAATCAATGCTAAATGCAGCAACAGTTTTTTCTTTTCTCCTGTTGCCCTTTGATAATGCAAAAGTATCTAGAGAAGGCAGAAACATGCATAAAATGCAGGATTAAAAAAAAAAGACCACAGGAAAATGGAAAAATATCTTAAAAGAATAAAAGGAGTGGAATGATTCAATATGTGGAGGATCAGCCTCTTGGTCCTATTCTGGCTTCTTCTGAGCTCTGACTGCAGTTCCCAAAACAGAATTCTGCTTCATGGAGAAAAGGCCAGAGACAGGGGTGAGTTACACACACGTGGTTCCAGCCCTGCTCATTTTACACCCTGTTGCAACTCGGTGGTAGAGTTGGAGGAACCGTACACAGCTAACCTCTCATGGCCATCTATTGGGCATTTACTTGGTGGGGGTCAGCGAGGATATAGTGAGCAAAAGTTCTCTTCTGTTTCCTTCTGCAGCTTCTGCAAGGTATTTTTTTTTCTTTCAGTAACGCTGTTTTTACAGCAATGATTTTTGTCTTTTCATGCAGCCGATCATCATGAGGAAAGTTAAAAGAGGATGTTTGATGTACCTATGTACAAATGAAAAGGTTTGGTGTTTCCATTGAAAAAAAAAAAAAAAAAAAAGGGTTAATCCAGGAAAAAGAAACAAAAAAACTTTAAATATTTTGCATTAAATAGGGAAACTAAAACACAGTGTGATTTGTGATCATCAGTTAAAGGCTGTACCTGGTACACGTCCATATGGTACAATTACATGGACAACTGTTAATTCCTAACTTTTGAGGCTTTGAGTTTTCAGTCCTAAAAATAATCTTAATTTCTCCAGGCACAGAACTGGCACCATTTGGAAGCATTATGGTAACCATTAGAGTGCCTTGTGAGTCTTTCAGCATTGCTTAAAGGAGCACTTTTTATTTTACTGCTGACAGTTTCTCAGTAGAGAAGAAAGTGGCACTTGAAAAAGCTGACTGCAAGTGAGTGCTTTTTACTGCGTTTGTCCAGACACCTGCGTTTTGATACGGAGGCAGAGGGAAGGGATCATAAATACGGAGAAAAGGTGGCACAAGCGGGAGCTCGCTACCCTCTGTCCTTGGGGGACCTTGCTGGGGTTCGCCATCCCTGTACGCCAGGGGCACAACAGGGGCTGGGTTTCAGCTGAGCCTTTGGATGCAGATGCGGGTAGAGTCCTGAAACGCAACAAATTCCTTTGTGAATTAACGGCAGTAAAGCCACTTTAATTCCCGTACGGACTCCACACAGATTTTTGGTATGGCTGAGCTAATCCAGATATGGATTTACTGGGAGGCCAAGGGCAGGACAGAGCAGCAAGGTCGCAGCCCTGTGTTTGATGCCAGCAGCGCAGCAGCATGCCTGCATCGCACAGAGCATCACTGCCACCTTCCCCTTCGGTCGGACGGGGCATATGCTAATGCCCTTTGCATTAACGTACCTGGCTTCTGCTAATGCCCTTTGCACTAACCCCGAGTGCCGCAGCTCAAGCATGCCGAGCCGGCAAGTGGTTTGCCATCCAGAGGGAAACAGCCTCTCCTCAGCTCTCTCCCTGTGCTTTCCAAATGTCTTTCAGCAACTGGAGATCTGCTGCCTGGCAGCTACTCCCCACTGGAAATGACAGAGAAAAGGGAGCCAAGATAGAGGCTGCGAATGCAGAGCCAGAGTTTTTCTCTCCTTTGTAGTTAACTCCCCGTTCTATTCAGAGAGCAAACTGAAAAACATGTTTGTTTGCAGTACCGGTATTTCTCCTTGGCTCCTCACGATTGATCATCTAATTACGTTTGTGGCAAACAAGCACGACATCTCCCTGGCAAATGTGTAATGTTCACAACTGGCAGCAGCAAAACCGTTTGTCTTTCTGGCAAGATCTGAAACATGAAATATGTATTAAGCAGAGAAGCAGTTTGCTGTATTGTTTAGAGATGGATGTACCAGCCAGCTCGCTGGGAAGCAGAGGCTAAAAGGCTCCAGCCCTACAGCTTGTCTGCGTTGGAATAGTGCCCTGAGTCTGCCCTCTGCTCTTCTTCGTTCTCTTAGTGCACTTCTGTGCTAGGTCAGAGGTGCCTTGATGCGGTGCAAATGTCTCTGTTTCAGAAATAGCAAAGGTATAATGCTCTTCTTGATTTTTACTCTGCTTGCAAACACCCCCAGGCATGATATATTCACCGGCCTGACCCGGAGCTAGCACCAGCGTCTAGCAGACACCATGAGGCATGTCACTGCAGCATCTGGCTTCTGTGGGTAAAGATCTGTGGCGCTTGGTGCCCATGTGGGCCTGGCTGCCAAAACGTGCAGTCAGCCTTCGCTTCTTCAGAGAGCAGCGTGCCATTCCCTGCGGCCTTGCCCCAGATGTAACGCGTTTAGTTCAGCCTGGAGCAGGCGGGTGAGGTGGGCGCTGAGGGATGCAGCTGCGGGCGCCGTGCCCCGCTCCCCACCGTGATGCCTGGGCAGAGGCTGAGCTGCTTCCCCGGGCAGGCAGCGCGGTGGGGGCTGCAGGCAGCCAGCAGCACTGGTGTCACCTGGGCGTGCTTTCAGGGGACAAAGCTTCCCTGTGGGCTCCACACACAGTCACACTGCTCAGCTTGGGACTCCCAGATGCCAGGACACCCCAGGGACTGAAATCTGTGCAGACCTAGCAGGAAAACAACAGCAAAAGCCACCAGCAACAATATCCTGATGGCAGCTGTTCCCACAGCAGCCTCAGAACCATCTCCACCTCTCTTTTCCAAAGTCTTTCTTGCTTGCCATTCTTGCCATATTGCCTAATTGCTTCTAATTGCTGCTACCCAGATGTACCCATCAGGTTACTGAAGTCTCACCTAGGACCATGTGGGAAAGGTGTTTAGAGACAGATTTGCTCCAGAGGCATTTCTGTTCCACAGAAATCAATGTCTAAGTGAAATCTGCACAGTACAGTGCCTCCCTGAATTTTGTCATTTTCCTCTGAAATGTTGGAATCAAAGGGCCACAGGAAAGCTGTCAAACTGACATCCTTTCTGTCCTGAAGATGCTTCTTGATGCTGTTTACTGGGCTCCACTGAGAATGTGACTGCGGCATTCCAGTCGAGGGAGAGAACATGTTCTTTTGGAACAGGGAAGTGGTGGAAGAGAAAGAGAAGGAAAAAGTGTGCTTGGGGAGCTGTTTTGTTTCCCTGTCCGTGAGCACTGTGCAAAGAAAAGAGCTTCTGGAGCAGTTTCACTATTTTTTGCATGTAAGCCCAGGACTGACAATCTATGCTGTGAATTCCAGGTCTTGGTTAACTGGAGAGCAAGGAAAGTGTGCAACAGATAGCAGTAAGAACCTCTTCCCACCCGTTTCTGTGCAGGGGACAGTGTCTGCAGGTGTTGAGAAGGAGGAGGGAAGGTCAGGAATTGGGGAAATACTGTAAATTCTGTCTTGACCTGAGAACTGTAGTATCCACTGCTGCTGCTAAGGCTGATGACAAACCCTGGCCACCCGCCTTGGCATCTGACATGCCAGGATCAGGCGATGTACTGAACACAGGCAACGTCCTGGTGGCTTTAAATAAACCTGAGTCCCCCAGGCACTGAGCAGTAGATGCCAATACAGCAGGGATTTGACAGTCATGACCGGTGAGCTCCTGGCAATCCGTCCTTTTGAGGCAGTTTTGAGCACGGACTGTGTCCCCTCAGAAGGCAGTACTGGGCAAACTTAACTTTCTACGCTCCTTGCATTTTCTTAGTGGTAGGTCAGTCACCAGTAGTGAGTAGATTACACAAGCAGTAGCCTTGGCTACCTCTGCGCCCAGAGGTACTGAAATCAGAGACAAAGATCCTGACAAGGCTGGGGGGTTGGGGGGCTGAATTCGAACTTCAGCACTGTGCAGCCTTCACAGCCACCTAATACAAGAGTTCTCCCCATCAGCTCCTTGCAAAAGCCTCTTGAAATGCTTCCTCCCCTCCTGCCTTTCTCCATGGCTCCCCGCTCTTCAGACCCTTCGTTTTTCAAGACACATTTGCGAGGCATTTTGAACACGGTTATTGCTCACTTCTGGTTCAGAAACGTTGCTGCATTTCGTGTGGCCTTGCGCAATACCTAATTGGATCTTCCTACTAGAAAGCGCCTATGACGCCCCGGAGTGTGTTGTGAAGCACCTAATCCAAGCACTTGGGGGTTGTATGGAATACACACCTGCCACAGAGCCTTTGAGTCACCGGCTTTGACCGTTCTTGCTGATGCCACAATATTTTCTATTCACAGTGCTTTACTTCTCAATAATTGCATTGTTCAGAGCTCTCTGCACTAATTCTGTAACGTGAATCACCACCGCCCGAACAGCAGCGCAGGGACAGAGGGTGAGGAGAACCACAGCAGCCTGAGCTCCTTTCTCAGGAGTGCAGAGATTCCTTCCTGGGGGAGTGGGTGACAGGACGAGCTTACTGTGATAGCCTCGTAACGCAAGCACCACCGGGCTGACTCCTGGCTTTAATGCAGATGCTCTGATGCTTTTGACTTCAAAAAGTCATTTGATTTCTCAGATCTCCATTGGCGGTGTTAGTGAATTAATCATATCCCTCTTTCCCTATGATGCCATGAATTTTCTCCCGAGTTTGAAACTGCATTGCAGAGAGGAGAGGGAAGATGTTTTTCTTTCTCCCAGAGCACTTGTCCATTATCCTTTGGTACTGTGGTGATGGAGCAAAGCGTTTCCCAGGATTGCTGTGGTGTAGGCAGAAGTGGCACAAAGGGAGCGCAGGAGCTACTGCCCTCCCTATTAAAAACCAGCGCACACATTAATCTGGACCATTTGGAGAAGGATGTTCTAAGGCTGAATTTCACTGGGAATTGACTGCCTCCTGCTTTCATGTCCTTCAAAAATCTCACCCTTAGTTAAAGTCTTGCCAGGTTTTTGGGTGGGTTTTTTTGCATGTCTTAATGGAAGGGAAGAATTCAGCAATATCTTCCCTAGAAGCGGAGAAATGCACATTTACCTTGCTTTAGCATGTTTTACTGCTAATAAAAAGCAGATTCCATTTTTTAAAAGGCCTTCTCTTTACTCAAGATGTGCAGCTTGTCATAGGGTTTTATCAGAAATTACTTGGAATTTTCTGATTTTAAAATTCTCTCATTCCAGTATGTTAAACAGTCAAAACTAGTAACTTTTGCAAGAAAAAGTTGTAGTGGGTTGGTTTGGTGGTTTGGTGTTTTTTTTAATAAATGAGCTTTTTAGGATCTATCAGGATTTCAAACCTCTTAAAATATCTCACGTGAAAATGAGAACAAAGTAAAACCTATGAAATAACTCTCTGCTCTGAAATTTTAGTTCAGTTATACCCTTATCTTTGTGTAGTTCAATTATGCCCTTTTCTTTGAAAAGATCTAACTCAAAACATTTTGGTTACCCAAATTCAGAATATAATTTGCAAACATTTTTAGAGAATTCTGAGCCATTTTCCCTTCAGATCAGGTTGCCAAGAGTTCTAGCATGGGCTCTTAAACCATTGCAGCAGCCTCGGAGCCTGTGGTCTCGCTGCTAACCTTCCTTGAAGGAGACTTGACAAACCCACAGGTAGTCACCTCAAGCGCAGAAGGGCAGTTTATATCACAAATCACTAGTTTTCCTTCCAGAATGAAAGCAGATAGAAATAGTTTCTTCCAGCAACAAACTCCTTCCAGAAAACCCCATCACTCCCTCTACCCACCTGTAATTCAGAAGAGATGTGACTGCTGCGTGGCAGGCTGCTGGAGTGGAGCCATGGAGTCCTATTACTCTTTCAGAATTTGTGGGTACAGGGCAAGCTTTAATCTTCTGAGCATTTGGCAGATTCAGAATGTTGCAAGCTGGAGCCACTCCAGCCGCAGCCCACTCGAACAGTTCTCAGCTTGGTGGAAAGGATGGGCAGACAAGGATTTTTTTAAAAATCATTTCTGGCTGAATGTGCTTTCGATTTTGGACACCCAACTAGAACTATTACACCGATCTCAATTTTCAGTGTTGAATTTATTTCTTAAAAACAAAGACCCAAGTCTTACACTGGGCTTGTTTGAAAACAAATTGTAGAAACAATGAGATCTTGCGCTGCAGGGTCTAATGAAATCTGTAACAGCTGCAGATAAGGTTGTGAATTAATAGTGGAGGGACTGTGTACCACTTCCCTCCTGCGCTCTCCCATGGAGATGGCTGCTGGCAGAGACAGGTCTGACTAGGAAGGCATTGGTGCTTATGAAGTATTGCCCTACCACAGACCTAACGTCCTGTTCTGTGCAAAAGCCCTTTTTTTTTTTCTTTTTTTTCTTAATTCTTTCATGTGTATCCTAATGCCAAATCTCTCTGACTAGATCTGAGCCTCTGACTAATCTAATAAATTCCCAGCCTTATGATACCGGTGTTCTATATCATTTTAGAATTTGTTATGTATTTAAGATCATCTGCCAGTGCCTGCAAATAACCTTTAATCAGCAGTAGAGCTAATTGTGTTCTTTTTGAGGGACTGAAAAGGTTGGATTTCTTCACTCCCCACCCCCAGTAGTTATGTATAGAGGCAGCTGAAATTTGAACAAAATATTTACTTTTAAGTACTGCTTAAAACATGGCAAATGTTTAAGGACTTTTTTGTAATTATTTAGTTTTATCTGTGTGTAGTGTTCACTGTACGTTTTGGTGCTTGGCATTTGAAGTGTATAACTTAATTTGATTGCAGAAATAGATTGTGTTAATTCCTAAGTTGAATAAGCCTTGTGTTTTCCCTCCAGCCAGGCTTCCTGTGTTTATGCAGCACCTAGCACAAGTATATTTTAGCTCTGAGTCTTTCAGCCATACTTTATTAAAAGTAAATAATAATAATTCAGATTGAGAAGATCAAATATTTGCCCTCCACTTATGTCATCTAACATTCATTTAACATCTGCTCTTTTCATTGCCACTCCTATCACTAAGCTTGTTTGCAAAAATGTTTGCCAAAAGAAGTGAATTCCAGAGGAAAGTAAATTGCCCTTGCCCTCGCCCTTGCCCTTCCCTCCCCTTTTCTTAGATTTTGTGCCTGTGTGCCCCAAACCATGTATGACTAATATTTGCCACGAAGCCCCTTTTAATAGATTCTTTGTAGACGGTTTGATGAAGATGTGTCAATCAGCACAACATTCATGTGACTCCTCCTTGCTCTAATTGCCACTTCCCGGTGTTTGAAACTTCAGGGAAACATAGGATGAATTATTGTCCTATCCCTCATGGCGAATGAGTGCAAATAGAGGCTACAATCGGCAGAGGGGAGGCGAGGAGGCTCCGTGCATTCCTCCTGTACAAACCAGCCAGTGCTCCTCAAATTTCAAATCCTAATGATCTTTAATCATTTAATCCCTGACCCAAATCAGCTCCACTGTTCAGCTTAGTCCTGACTTCCAACACCCACCATTGTCATCTTTGCAAGTCAAATGTGAGTAGAAGAACACGCCTCTAGTCCCGAACCTATCCTTTTGCATCTCCTCCCAAAGAACGGGCACCCAGCCGCAGAGGAATTGGGCTGGATCACCAGCTTCCGTAAACCAGCAGTTGCTACCATGGCCATAGTGCTGGGAAGGGTGGGAGAGTCCTGTGGTTCCTGCTCCTCACCGCGGCCAGTCCGTGACAGGTGTTTGTCTTAGCTTCTTCACCTAACCTTCCTGAACATCTTCCAGATATGCATAACAGTTCATTAGCTTTTATATACACAATATATATTTCCTTTCCAGTTTGTCTTTCCATTCTAACGCCATTGCATCATTGCATCCCCTCTTTGTTCAGCTTTGTTCCCTACACAGCAGATCTTTCCTGCTGTTCCTTGTGATACAAAAGCTTGTGTTCTTGGAAGAATTATTGCTCCTAGGCAAGCTTTTCTTCCCAAGGGTTTTTTCATGATTTCAAATGGATTTGGCCCTCAGGTAGTGTAACAGAGGTAGCATGTGTATTTGGATTTCGAGCAGACATGTGAGAAAGGGCCACATGCAATGTTTCAAATAAAACTCACCTGAGAATGCCAGGGAACCACTTGTAAAAAAAAAAAAAAAAAAT
The DNA here is from genome assembly GCF_963210335.1 of Falco punctatus. Taxonomy (NCBI): domain Eukaryota; kingdom Metazoa; phylum Chordata; class Aves; order Falconiformes; family Falconidae; genus Falco; species Falco punctatus. The sequence goes on along the minus strand of NC_137596.1, from coordinate 1,570,573 downwards.
AAAAAAGTGTAAATTTTACAGAGTAATCTTGCAGAGAGTTATCAGCTTGCCATTGAAACCTTTGATAGGAGCCATTTCCTGGTGGTGTCCACATTTCAGAGGCTGGGGAAATTTGCGGGCACGTCCTGTGATGGTGGTGCATCCCTGCTCACACCCCTCTTTTCCCCAGGGTGCCTGAAGACATCCGCTCCCCTCTAAACGTACAGCAGGGAAGCAGACTAGAAAGGAGCTAGGCATCTTTTCCCCCCAGCCTTTTGGCTGAGCGAATGAGAGACGCAATGTGACAAGAAGTGTCATATGCGATCAGAGAACCCTATACGATGCTGATGTTGCCCCCACCTGATCGGACCGTCGGATCCCTCCCTGGCTCTGTGGGAGCCAAGCACTCCCCTGTGCTCCTGCTGTAGCGATCCGGCACCTGCGCTCTCTGCGCCCGGTGTTCCGCTCGCCTCACGGCTGTGCCCTGATGTGCCTCTCGTGGAGACAGAAGGAGGAAGAGGAGCTGGCCTTCATCCTGCCAGTGTCTCAGGACAAGGATTTTCAGATGCGTCTAAAGAAATTGAGTGTTCATTCCGACTTGTTACTACTTGTTGAAGCTCCTCGGCATTCTAGATAGGCCACCTGGTTCTGGTTTTTTGAACCCTTCACCAGCTAAGTGATGTCAGTGGTTTTGTCCTGGTTTCCTAAGGATGCTCCTCTGGATGCTCACTGGGGTCGGGGGAGGGGGGGGTGTCTATGCATTTGGGGGTATATTTTTCTGCGCCTGGCTTTTGGAACTGTTTGATTAGTGTCAAAGGAGCTTCCTGAGAGCTGAGGGGTCTTACACTGTGTGTTGAGTTCTCCTGCCTTACATGAAATTTGACAGTGGAAGGAGAAGATAGCCATCTTCTTGCATCTCCTCAAAGACCTCAGACAACCTGTGTAGGTGAGATTCAACCCACAGGACAGCAGCTGTTCTGCTCCCACTGTGGGTGGCACAACCAGCTTTGCAGGGGAATGCCTGGCTATTTTAGCTTTGTCCGGAGCCAAGACGTTAGAGATTTTAGCTGTCCTGCTTGTTTTTACTAAGCAGAAGGCATTAAACTGAACTTCTCCCATAGGCCTTCATTAAAATTCAGGCAAGCTCATTAGCATTCTGAAGTCTAACTACCGCACATGTGTGGATCACAGCCTAAGAATAGATTGGTCTCCCAGGTCTCCCAGCCTGTTGCTAGAGTATCCTTTGCTCAGCTGATGGCTTGGGGCTGATTCTTCAGTGGGGGAGCAAGAGCTGTTAATCCGACAGCTGGTAGAAACCTTGAAAAAAAGAGATCTTTTCCCCTTGTACTCCACATGCCTTTTGGATAGCATCAGTGACAAATCCCTCGGCAGGGGAAAGGGCTATCGACAGCTTCAGTGCTCAAGAGCTGTTCACTTTGGGGAACGGTTTGAGTCATTTCTATTTCCAAATCGCAGAACGTCTGCTGGGGCAGAGGAGACAGTTGCAAGTGGGAGCAAGCCTTCGTACCACCCTGGCCACCTCTCACAAGAAGCCAGCACAGACGGGCTGGTTCTGCTTGGGCTGTAGCCTGTGTAAATTCTGCCACAGCCCTGGCTGCACAAACTCTGCGTTCAGTTATAAACACCGAAGGGGGTCTGGGAGGGCACTGCATGTCTCAAGGCAAGGAACGAGTGAAACGCTGCTGGTGTTTTGTGGTTTTCAGTGGAATGGAGCCACTTTGGTGAGGCCAGCTGCCAAGCAGGGCTTGTTGCCTGTGTTTCTCTAGCCCTGGGATCACTGCACACACCCAGCTGCCCTTGTAAATTTTACCTGTTGCCTTTCACACTGTCAGCAAAACTTCCAGCCTGCTGCGAGGCATTAGCATACAGAAGGTTTTAGCGCACAGAATACAGCCATTTTGCCATGGAAAACCTATAAGCTAAAGCCGCAAAAGGAGCAATAGGAGAGGACACGAAAGGAAACCTCATTACCGCTGCTGTTTATATTGCAGCAGCAGCTGGGCCCCCGGGGGACGGCTCCCGCCTCCCCCCGTGCAAGCGCCAAGCCGCTGACAACCCACGCAGCGGCTAGCCTGGCCGGCAGGGTCGGTCAGCCCCAGCACCCAGACACAGCACCCTTGGCCGCCAGCCCAACAGCCTGCCACGTCCACGGGCTGAGGTCACAAGTGGAAGCGGTGAGCAGAGTATCTGGGAATGTTGTTTGCGCTGGCAGCTCCTCCAGTAGAGTTTCTCTGGGCTGGGTTGCCAGGTGTAGTGAAAACAAGCCTGCAACGGGGTGAAGTACACGCTCTGGCTGACAGGACATATCTCCTGTAGCGTGCACATCTGGCACCCAAAACAGTGAATATCTCATTTTATCTGAGGCTTTCAAGTGCAGCCATTGCACACAACGTCCATTATGAATCCAATCCATAAATCCAGTAGTCTGGACCTGCTCTAGTTATGAATTCCATATTATTTCCATATTCCTGTAATCCATAAAGTCATTAGCAGAGCTCCAGAAAGTCATGAATATCTTCACCCTATTTGGCGGGGAGCAGATACTCTTTCAGATGATACGTTACAAGGAGCCACTAATGTTTTTAATTATGGAGTGCTCGGTACAAGTTATTGTGAAAGTTAAGGCAGGACTAAATCCAGTGCTGTCTTCAGCGGCTGTTTAATTCATCAGCAATATAAATACAGGGGTGCAGAAGAATAAAAGTAAAATGTGCATGGTCTGAACTGCCCTGTTTGCTGAAGGTGAAACAAGCAGAGCAGTCCAAGAAAAACCTCCAGCAGGCACTGGCCTGCCTAACGAAGTGCATGGGAACAGAGCACAGGAGTGATGTTCTCTTTTATATGCCAGTGGTTCTCTCCAGGAAAAAAAAATTAATTGCCATCTCTAAGTGATGTGATTTGCCATGGAATTATGGGTTGCTGTTGTTGCCTATGTTGTCACACCTGACACATTAAGATGTCTTGGAATAGTATCTTCGGGGCAGTCACTGAATGCTGTTGGAAATGTCCAAGTTATTGAGCTTTCTCTTGCACATATTATAGTAAATGCTTTACTTTAAGGTTTCCTTTACATGTTCTTACTTTTTCCATTTTTTTTCCTAAAGTATATTTGTCATCTTTACAAACCATATCTCTTATGCTAAGGTTTTGTGGGTATGATTCTGAGGCCTTCAGAATCAGAAATTCAGCAATAAACTGAACTGCAAAATGTAGCCCCAAACGATCTTAACTTTATTATTTTCTCTTTTTGTAGTTTTCTGTTGCTGTTGTAATTTCATAATTGAGTCTCACTTCACACTGAGGAAAAAAATAATCTATAGATAAATAAAAATAACACTTGGAAAGGATGACAAAGGAAACTGCGAAGAAATAGACATCATATGTAGACAAACATCCTCCTACATAATGAATAATTGCAAATCATCATTGCATGGATTTCTCCTTTTATTAGTAAAACATCTTTCAAAGGAAATGCGTATATTTGTACTTTAGAAAGACTATTTGGACTTTACAGGTGGTCTGGAACAAGGGAATGGTAAAATGCCAGTGACAGAAATGCTCACTCTTCTAGGAACATTAGCTTCTGTCAGAAGCTCTGAACTCAGAACTTCTGCAGCTAAACAAAATGTGTTAGTGAAGAAATTACTGAATTTGTATGGGGGCGGGGGGGACAGAGGAAGAAAAGGTGTGAGAAAGGCAGTTACCTTCTATAAAATACTGTTTCAGTTCAATTGAATATGGAAATATTTTTGGCCGTGGAGTTTTCAGCTAGCCCTAGCTCTTACAGCTCTCCAGAACCGATGCTGTGATCGGGGGTAAGACGTTTTCAAAGCCTGCTGCCTCTTCCCACCAAATCTGCTCTGTATGCACACTTCCTTCTGCAACAAGGACAGTAAAACTTTCCCAGTTTCCTCAGATCTTGCTCAAAAGACATCTCTGCCAGCTAAGCTCCCACTATGGTGCAGTCATTGTGATTCTCAGTGTGATCCCTTGTCCTGCAGAGAACTCATTGATTCCTCCAATTGTTTTGAATATAAAACACGCTACATGCTGCCACAGACTCCCTAAGGGCACAAAGGGCCAGGACAGGTCTGGGAAAGACTAATGTGACTGAAACACGTAACCCTTAGCAAATACACAGCTGTGTAAAGCTGACATGTTATTTAAGCCAGTGAGCTGCATGCTGCTAGTTCAGTACCCAGCGGCGTGTCTCCGACAGCCTGACCCAGCTCCCGGGGGATCCCTGAGAGCGCGCCTGCCTTGCCATGGGAATGCATTAGCCTGCTCTGGTACACTCGGAAATACCTATAAGCAGAACTCTGATGCCCAGTACTCATTAACAGATAGGAAGGAAGCCCTGTAGTTATTAATAGATACTCTAAGCTCAGCTGCTTTGAAGCACAGTGCAGACGTTTTGAGCTACAGCCAGACTAACAGCCAGCGATGGGGATGGGAACCGTATGTGACCACGTGTGCTGATATTTACTCTCAGCCCCTGCCTTCATGTGGAAAGAGATCCACACCCAGGGATCCCTTCCACCTGGCAGCTCTCTCTCTAGCGGCTGCCCCAGTGCTATCCTTGGAAATGCTAACGCCCACTTTACAACCAGTTGCAACATTTGAGGAAAAGACTGCTCTTTTAGTCTAGTTTTCTAGGGATGAAAGAAGCAGGGGAAACCTAAAGTTCACGAGTACCTTTGTGTGCATTTGTCAAATGATAATAACTGCAGTATTTTATAATAACATCTGTAATGCTTTAATAACCTCCTGTTACACTGGCAAAGGGCTAGAATCCCCAGTCATGGATCACAACCAACTTGAGATACATACTTTAAAACTAAAAATAAACCAATAATAAGGACATGTAGGAATCTTTACTAGCATGGAGATTCTGATGTTGATTTTTTGATTCCCTGGTTGGTAAGATAATTAAAAACCTCCATTCTGATCTTACTGTTGGTTTGCCATTAAGAAAGTGCAAATAAGGAGCTTACACAACATGCCTAGCCCATTCACTCAGAGTCATGGTGGGCTACAGTATTCCTGTACAACCACAAACAGATTTGTAAAGCATCTATGACCTCACGAGGATGCTGAATGACTCATGTACTGGGACCAGGGTGACTCTTCCTGTTTAATGATATATATGGGGGGTTAGTGGCAGGGTGCTTTTATTTGTAATGCTTTTTAAATTCGTAAGATCTTTATAATTGTAGCTTTTCAAGCATGGTGACTAAAACTCAACTCCTGAACCGGTGTGTTAATGTCTGAATGAAAGCAGACTGGCTGGAGGCACCCTGTTGGCTCTGATGTGGCAGAGCACTCGACTCCCAAGCACATAGCTAAGGCTGTAACTCAGAGGTGTTCTTGCCTAGAGTGGTCACCAGAGAAACCAGATAAAAAGGTTTGAAATCTAACCTCAGACTTTGTTAATCCCATAGGTAATCACATTTTTCAGGACCGCATATGAATATGTAGAAGGTTGAAATAGGCAGATGCAGAGGTAACTGGAGGTCAGAAGAGTGCCTGTTAGAGACAGAACCTTCATTTGCTAAAACTCCAACTTGCCTGAGATATCTAAATAGCATCTGGGGCAAGGATTCAGTTTAGACAAGTAATTTTCAAGGTGTAAAATATTGCATAATAGATTTAACTTTTTGGATATGCTGTCTCAGCTGCAGCATTCAGGGGAGTATGATTCAAAACCCTGAGATGCTGGTGCAGAGTTCGTTTTTCTGTAAAGCTGCAAATTGCACAGTGCATTCTCAACAGTGTCAATTTTGCTGATACATCCTCAGCGTTGGTAGTTGGCAACCTGAAGCGCTGAGCAAAATCAAATACATGTATTTATCAACTACTAAGTGTTTCCAGCTCCTGGGACATCTCAGACAGAAACAGCTGAGGCTAAAGAGTCTGAGATTTGGGATAAATAATGGAACACGTACAGAAAGGGAGATCCAAATCAAAATTAATGTTAACTGCAAAGGCTGCACGATCGCAGTGGCTTTCGCTTACTTCAGCAGGACTGGGCTGCACTCTGGTTAGCTTTCCCCAGACAGTATCTGCAGGTTTGGTGTGTTTATTTAGCTCCGTGAGAATTTTGAAGTGTGGATGTCATTGTGATCTGCCAGGCCTACCCACAGGGCTTAACACCGTGTTCTATTTGCCTTTACTGCCTTTACTGCTCCTTGCAGTCTATCTCTTTTTCTCCAGTGCTACATAACACATAAGGCTGCATTTACATTTTCTGAATGGACTAATCATGGCTCTCTGCTTTGATAAAGAATGTGCAACCTCCCACATAACCACATGGAAACCAACAGGGAAGAGTAAACCAGAAATAAACCCGTTCTAGGGGGTTGAGAGAAAAATACCCACCATGATAATTGGGAGGGCTGTACAGAAAAGAAGCAACTGAACACATAGTCACGTCCTAAAAAAAATTGTGATGCTAAAAATATCCAGATGAAGGACAGCAAAAGAAAACATGATTGAAGCAGAACAATTGGTAGAGGAGTTAATACTTATTAGCAATCATTTTAGATTGAATATAAGTTGGTTTTGTAACAGCACAAGGAGTGATCCATTTGACAGGACTTCAACAATTGCCTCCCCCTTTCCCAAAAAATCTAGTTAGCAGCACCCTGGCACTAATTGATCAGTCTCGCATGCTTCTAAAGAGTTAGCCAAAGCAAATACAGTTACTGAAAGTTTTTATTTGTAAAATACAGTGAAGTCAGATCCCAAATAAGTCTTTCAGAATCTTTCCTCCCTATATTCCAAATCTTATTATGTTTCAATGTTCAGTCTACTGTGTTTTCTCCTGCAGCTTTAAAAAAATAGGCCTGCATGGTCAGACAAAGTTCAACCAGTCCAGTAATTTTTCTCTGGTGGTATCCAAAAGCTATTGCCTGGGCAAGGGTGTAAGAACAGAGCAAGTACATATGTTGTTTTTGCAAGTACTCTCCCATCATCCAGCTCTTTGGAGCTCAGATCTTTACTGAGCCAGTGTGGTTTCCATGCATAACACTAACGATTGGTGGACTTCTTTCCCTTGGAACTGAAATTGCTTAGTGTTCCCTTGAACCTAATTCAACATTTAGGAACGTTTAGCATCCAGACATCCTGTGGCAAGAAGCTTTACAGCTAAATTACATGTTATGTGCACATCTCCCTGTCCTATATCTCCTGGCACTGAAATATCAGCTATGTGCTTGTGAGAAAGCAGACACTCATTTCCAGATTTCCTAAGTCTTCAGAAGCAATCTGTGCACAGAGGGTGAAATTGGAAGAGTTATTACAAAAGTCTTGGAAGGTTCCTGAGCCACATTTATCTTACTCGTATCTGAAGAGCTACAGATACTTGTGCATTTGAAGATAAGTATTTTTCAAAGTTCCTTGCTGTTTTAGAGAATTTGCATGTAATATTTATTAAAGAATATTGCTGGTGAGAAAAAGGGTATGTAATTGTAGCACAGGGGTGTTAAAGAGAAGCAGGCAAATGCTTTGTAGAAATAGAGCATAGGGCTTAGGAGTTCATTCCATGGCTGCTTTTGCACGGCGGAAATAAGAATGTCCAAAGTTTTCCAAGTAACAGGAAATTTTGCTTTCTTCTAGAGGTGGTTTGATTTTCGTTTCCAGCCAGATATTCCCAGCAGTTTCAGAGGTAGCTTCAGAATATAATTCCATAAAATACCTTGGGTGCCAAGGATAAGAAAGCCTAGGGGTAAGTCAGTTCATACCTGGTCCTCAGGGTTTTTACAGTCAAGGGCCAATTTGGCTGTTACATAGTGCAGACCCTTTTCTGTCTGGTCAGTTTGAAATGACCCATTTGGCAGCAAGGGGTTTTAAAACATGGCAATGCCTTGTGAATTATCTTTTTTCATTCAGTAATGAAAACAAAGGCATACCAGGTAATTATACTCTCCGAGAGGAAGTTGTACCATGGAAAAAGTAATTCTCTGTGGCATTTTGACATGTATAAAAATGTAAGAATTATAAGCTCAAAGCTGAAGTAAACAGGGGGTGGGAGGGAGGAGATTTGCTGATTTAATACAGAGGAACACAGAGGAAATTGTATTTTATGCACTAGGCCTTTCTGTTTCATTGAGGGGGCATATCTTAGTCACAGGTCCTCCCTGGTCTGTGCCGTCGTTCAGTCTCCTCAGCCTAGCTGCAGAACACTGCTGCTCTGTTCCAGTTGCATTTACCAGCACGTTTGTAACTGGTGTTATCAACTGACCGGTGCCTTGAGCCTTTCCTAACAGTAGCAATAGCCTAAGCCTGCTAGCCTGGGGGAGTACGAGAAACTGCATTGAACCGACAGTGAAGTGCCATTAAAGGAAAAGCTGAGAATTTTTCCCAGGAGGGTGTCTTATACTTCAGCAAAGCTGGGAAAGATTAAAATGCAATTGTTGTGCTTGCTGCCCTGCATACAAGCAGTGCATGCAGAGCGAGTGGATGTCAAGCTGTGGTTCCCTCGTGAGAGGAGTGCATATATAAAAATCACCTTTGCTTTGCAGACTTCATGACAATTTGGGATTGGGTTGTGGGAGCGGTATCAGGATGGGCGTGGTGGATGCTATGTGACCACTTCTCTAATCTAAAGCATGACCTAGCCTTCCATGCGGAGTGTGAAAGTGACAAAGAAGCAAAATGTATAGGATAAAGGAAGCTGTTTGGTTCTGGGTAGGATCCATATTAGCTATGATATAACTTATAACTCCTATTAACCCAGCCTCATCTGGCTTTTGAAGGATCATGTGCTCCTCTCTGAAGTCTGAAATATGCACTTGTGCTTTATAAATGTTACAGTATGCCAAGTTGAAGCTCTTTTTTACACACGTGCAATCTCAATGTATGTGTGCCCGTGGGAGTTATATGCAAATGTAATAGCATGGCAGATCTTTACACAATGGGTTTGTGCACATGTAATTGCATGAAATGCATTTGGGTGGCATTCTGTGGTCTGTGACACATCACATAAGGCAATTCACACAATTCATGTCAGATGACTGCTGTATAGATATCTTTAGAAATATCAAGTGAAAAGGCAGGGCCCAAATGCATATCTTTGTAATTCTGCTGGCATATAGTTATTCCTCCAGTTCAAATGGCCAAGAGATTTGAAGTCTGCCCTTCTCTTTCTTTCTCACTCCATCATATTTGCCTGCCATACCATACACTGTCTACGTAAGCAAAAGGGAACCACTTGGTACCTAAATCAGTGGAAAGTACTTTTTTATACAAACTCTGTTCAGAAATACGGGAAGTAAAGAATCAAGGTTCTAATATTACAGAATTTCTGTAGTATGAAAAAGAAGTTAAATGGAAAAAAAAGTAACAAAAACTACAGAGACAGTGCTCTTTACACTTCTTTGACAGAGTTAGCAATATTGTCAATAGGCTGTTTTTTTCTAGACTGCTACAAGCAATTAATGGATTTTTACTTTGAAAGAAATAAAAACCCATAAGCATCAGGATTAGGAGTTCTTAAGACCACTGTGTGGTTAAAGAACAACTCCATGACACACTGAACATCTAAGAAATATAACCCACACTATTTTTCAGTGAATTGCATTTGTTACCTATTTGACCAGTTATGTTATAAGCTTGTGGCTGGTTATTTATAAAACAAGCAAGTTATTTTTCTTTTTTACTTTGAACTCTACTTGAGTGATTCATGCTCCACATGCTGTTAGCTCTATGGCTCCATGCTTTGCATGTGGGAAAGTCAGGCTGAGAGAGGCTTGAGAATTAACATGTGAGGATGTGCTATCTGTGTAGAAACCACCTACAGTCAACAACCTGGGACAAAAATACGTCAGCATTGAATAGGACGCAATGCAATCCTGGCGTCTGCTTCCCTGCCCTAACTCCTCAGGTTCCACTGGTTTCAAAAAGCCAGATGAAACTTATAACTGAAGGGCAATGGAAAAATATTAAGATACAGATAGGAACAATTCAGATGTCCTTCATACCACAAAGGTTACTGTAAACCTTGCACAAAATCTGCTTGCAACATTCAGAGGAGTGTTTCTGAAAGATTTCCTTCCAGGGCTTCTTCAGGAAAGGGTGACAGATCTCCTGTCCTTCACTGGGAAAGAATGTTCAGCATCAAGACTGGTGCTGAGAAGGAAATTTCAAGGGACACATGTTTTGCCATATTTAAAAATTGAGTGTTCTAACAGCAAAAATAGTGTTTTCCCTCTAACTATTTGACTGAATAAGCTATTCTTTGGGGAAACGGAATGTACCTACATTATATCCTAGCTACACATCCTCCTCCTACAGTCTTCCCTGTCACTCTGTTTCCATTGTGTCTATGTGAGAGCAATGTTAAGCATCAAACTTCTAAAAATTATCCTAGCTTCTTAGCAACTCTGAATGTCTCCTTAGCATTTAGTAACAATTGTTTATTCCTTTGCAGTTATTGTTTTAGAAGAAAAAATTAAGGCAGTCTGCATTTTTAAATTTGAAAACTCTCTTTCACCTACCCTATTTCAGAAGAGAACACAGATCATTTGGTATAATGGCAAATATTTTCTTTTTCTACTCTCTTTATTTACATTGCTAGGCAGTGGTGATTGCAGCAGCTATTATTGTCTCTGTTCCGTTACTGGGATATTCACGTTTGTATTTTTTGAAGAAAAGTATCAACACATATCTCTTACCTTCAAGCCATACGAATCTCTGGAGCAGAGGTGGCAGTACTTTGTGCCAAATATATCCAAAACACCACAACTCTCCACCGTGGCTTTTCTCAAGCTCTCCAGGCTTTCAAGCAGATTTTTGGTATTCAGTACTCACAGACAAGCAGAGGAGCAAAAGGAAGAAAAAAAGATCACCTGCCTGATCCCTGCAAACTGGGACTTATGCAGGTGAAACTTGCTGTGATTAACCCCAAGCTGAGCTAGCAACTGCTTGAACTTCAAGAGCTCAGGGAGCGTATCGGCTTCCTGGGGGGAAGCGATGTCGGAGCAAAGCTCTCCTGCAGTAATTCGCTGATCATTCCTTTCGGCACATCGCTGGGTGGAAAAGCAGCCGCTCCGTCTCCGCTTCCCAGATCTGGCTAGCTGGTAACCAGAGCCGCCCCCTCCTCCCACGGCGACATCCCGACAACCTGTTCCCACCACAGCTCCCTTCGCTGGCCGCCGGCTGCGATTTCCCGCAGCGCTCCCCTTTCCTGCCTCGCCGGCTGGGGCGGCGAGTGGGGGCAAAGTTTCCTCCCTCGAATCCCACCGGCTCACGGCGGGGGGGAAACGGCTCCTCTGCTCCGGGGCTGCGGGACGCGCTCCGCCGGCGGGCGCGGGCGGCAGCTTCAGCACCGGGGGAGCGGACAGCGCCGGGCGGGGCGGGGCGCGGCCCGCGGGAGCTCGCACGGAGGCAGCCGCCCCCCGGGACGCAGCAGCACACACACCACCCCCCGCCCCGAGGACCCCCCGCTGGCGATGAGCCTTCCCCACCCCCACCCAACCCTGGCTGCCCTCCCCTGCGCACGGGTGCCGGCTGCTCTGGGGATGTCGGGCAGCCCTCAGTGGAGACGGGGCAGGCAGCACTCCCAGGTGAGTGCGGGGGGTGTCTTGCAGGGTCTGGGGGTGCTGGGCAGGCTCCGGGCTACAAGGTTGCTCGCTGCCCTTGCATATGTCTGTGCAGAGCTGTCGGGTTTCCTACGGAAGGCAGGGAAAATAGGGAATGACCCTCCGGCATGGATTGGATAGGATAGCATAGGATAGCATAGGATAGCATAGGCAGGCAGAAATTTCTAAGTGAGGAAGCCGACTGTAGTTGTTATTGCTACTGTAAACAGCTTGTATACTTTACAAAGAAACAGGTCAATGCCAAAGAGGGACGTCACTCACATGCATTCTTCCCCAGTGGAAAAGTCCCAGCACGGTCCTATGTGTTTGCTAACCACCCAGGCTAAAATTCGCAACAGTGCTCCTGGTTTAAACACTCTCTGTAATGGTAAATAGATGTCTTTGCAATTCAAATACCAAGAGAATCCATTTCCTGAAAGGACAATGACAGTGTAGCTGCTGCTGCTGCAATATTTTAAATCTTTTTAGAATTTAATTTCTTTAATACTACCTAACTTTCAAAGCATTAGGAGTCCACAATTTGAAGGGACTTTTTCCTATGAAAGCTTTTCTTTTTTCCAGAAATGGCTTGATTCTCCTTTCTGCATGTGTTTTTCATATTGCCATGTAGCACCAGACAAAGAGAAAACAGAATGAAACCCACCTCTGTGGTCGGGTTTTAAAAACGTTCTGTTTCTGGAGGATTTTCTACCAAGGAGTGGATCTAAAATACTGCTTTCAACCTTCTCAGACTGTGGAACCCTAAACATTTTACAGCAGAGCTACTGACCCCTTTAGGATATTGCATATATGAATTGCTGTGAAATGTACGTGCATTTGTCTTTCTGAGTCATCTTTGGTGTTAAAGTCAAACCAAATACTCTTGAACTTTCCAAGTGTTATGGAAATAGTTTCTTTTCTATCCAAGTAGTGTTCCACTGTGAGTTTTGCAGTGCCAAGGTAGCCAAATGAATACTAGAACTGACACCCTCAGCACAAAACCCAGAAACAGCCACAGGAATTGCTGCAACATTGCAGTAACCCTGAAGTATTCCTCTGAAGTGTTAACCCATTACTCAGTGCCAGTGTAGGAAGTATCAGACATTATTGTTCTGGTCTATCTAGGACACTGATTTCTCCTTGTAAAGGAGGACAGGCAAGTTTTACTACATATGGCATTTTACTTGCCTCAAAAATATATTTACTTACTGGATGGACAACACTAGTCTGAAATGTTTATTCTTTCTTTGAGGTCAGGAAGAATCTTGTCCCCTCCTAGCGTCCTTGGGCTTCCAGTTGTGTCACAAGTCTGCTTTCCATCCGGTCATCTGTAAGAAATCAACTACACTCCAAGTCAGGAAAGCAGTGATTTAGTAATAACCGGGCAAGCTATTTAATGGATGAGCTCTGAGTCTCACTGACTCTTTGCCATCTGCCTAGGCCTTCTGAAGATGTGTTTAGCTGCTTGCAAGAGTCAGATCTGTGTATTGCTGCCACTATATTTTTTTCAGTCCTACTAAAGAAAACAGTTTTTATTGTGTCCACCAGGAACCTGTGAATTAAAGCAATGGCCAGTCTGATGGAAGATGGTGTTATATATCACATCTCTTGCCTGTGCTAGAAATGCAGCTAGTTTGTTAGTTTTAATCAGGCTATGTAGCTGTCCTTATGAAGTTTAAAGTGAGATTCATTTCCCTTGAATTTTCTATAAAGAATTTCAATAAATGCCCTAAGGTTAGATGAATCATGGGAGAGAATAAAGCACAATAACAAGAAAAACTGACACATAAAATACCCCCAACCCTGAACCTGAAGCCACAATAAAATGAAACCTCAAAACCACAAGTATAACCTTCTTATAAGAAGCAAAATATATTTTTTCTGGTGCATTTCTGGTTTGTGATTGCTCACTGGAGAAGTCCGAGACCAGCTTTTTGGTTAGAGGTTGTTCAACAGCAGCTCTCTGCAAGCAGACAATTCTGAAGAGTTGTTACTGGTTAATCAGAGTAGACACATCACTTCTAGGACATAGCTCCTCTTTGATTTTAGGGATATGACAAGTGGAGTACAGTTCCTGGGGCAAATATCATGGGTGTTCTGCAATATTTCCTCAACATGTGTTCTCTCTTTTTGCTTCTTTAACAGAAAACTTGGTCATCTAAACAGCACTGGAAGTAGAATAAGGTAAGATGCCTCCTGCACTGCACCATACCACTGAAAAAGTAAAATGAAATATCAGTCATCAAGATCCTCACAACAATATAGCTTATTATTTTATGGTTCTATCACGTGCTGCTGGGGTGGAAAGCTTTGAAGAAAATTATAGAGTCTTGACTGACAACTTTATTTCTCTGATGTAAGGAACAGTCGGGCACAAATGCAGAAGGGGAAATGTTTCTGAGTCCACTGGGGACAAGGCAGAGGTTTCTTAGGTTCCAGGGCAGAACTGTAGGATGAGATTTCCTGCAACTTTATCACAACTCTGTTGCCTTCTGTGTCAGGCCCATCTCTTTGACTTTGCCTTTCTGGAATCAACATTCAATATAAAACCAAGGAAGATTCTCAGAGCAAAACACTTCAGTGTACACAATTCTTCCTCAAGTATATAAAAAAACAAAACCAAAACTCCTTAAAGTGAAGTAATTGATATAAATACATCATATAGACTTCTAAATGGTGCTCAGATCTCTTAGCAAGTGTGCCACAAAAACCCTAATTCAGAATACTGCCCGGCTCAGCCGGTTACAGTGCAGGCGTGGAGTACCTGTTAGCTCACAGGAGCTGCTAAGCACCTCATTCAAAACACTGGTTCTGCAGGCTCCCCAAAAATGCCATTCTTCCAAGGGCTGATGCTATGCAGGTAAGGAGGAAAGTCAGAGAAACACAATAACAAGGCCAGGCTACTCAGCCTCAGCGACTCCTCTCTCTCTGGCACCTACAGCCCCCTGCAGCCAATATTACACACTGGATTTAGCAACTGAGACCCCAGGCAGGAGCCCGAATGCCCGTCCCACTTCCTCCTGCACTGCCTGATTACAGCTCAGGCTGCCGTTCTTTCTCCATCTCCTCACCAGCTAGCAGCTTGACTATTTGCAGAAAGGTCAAGACTGATCCATGTGCAAAGCTGAATGGAAGTTGGCAGGATTTCTCTCTCATCATGTGCACAGTCCTCCTTCACAGAGGACTGCTGCAAAGTCCTTTGACTGCATGTTGTGCCACCCTTATTACAGATACATAGAATAGCACATTAGCATTTTTTGCAGAAGATGCTGTCTCTCAGGATAGACCTATATCTGACTTCTGAATAAAAGACTTGAAGCTCAGGAAGGCAGATTAGTCATAATGAGCCTTGTGAACTTGAATGCTCTGTGTTTTTTTCAGCTATTCTGCCAAAACAAGTAACATTACCAGACTCTTGCTTGTACTCACTTCTAGTGTAGAGGGAGTCTTCACTTTCATCAGCAGAAGAGGCACATAGGATTCTTAGGGTCAGAACTAGCTCTTGGGAAATTATTAGCTCTGTGCCTTGCACTGGTGTGTAAGAGCAACTTAGTCCTGCCAGAGAAAGTACCTGCTACTTGTTACGGGCTCACCTTTAATTGCATGATATTAAAACTACCCTTGGGAAATTCAAGCTCTTGATACAGCTGTAGATATTATTTTAACCAGACACATGTAATCATAATCTGACAGGCAGCGTCCTATCAAACATGCTGTACTTTTACTAGAATGAGCTAGTAATAAGGTGTAAAAATGATGGGCTGCATCAGAAATACCTCACCTGACATGATCTGAAGGTTTGGCCTGATGGTTTTTGAAGTACTTTCTGTGCTTTCCTTTTATTGTAACCCAACGGAACACAGTGGCATATGAAGGAGCTGTAACTTGGGAGAGTTTTTCCCGTGATGCAAACCAAAGGTAATGCTTTGTTACTTACCAACCCAGCACACGAACAGCCCATTATAATGCAGTTCCCCGAGGGGCATGGCTTGTTCTTTTAGCGCTGTAAAACCCAATGAATCGTGTCCCTCCAGATGAGAGAACTGCCATCTCTGAATCTCCAAGAGTTGAGCAAAAGCCATGCCCGTAGTGGGCTGCCTTTGACGTCTGCTGGCACGGAGCCTGTGTGGCTTCGGCAGCGGGGCAGTGTGTCACGTTTCACCCGAGTGCTGTGATCCTCAAAGAGGAAACAGGCAAACACACTTGTTGCCTTCTCAGTGTGCTTGAGCCAAGATCCAATCTAGTCACATAACACTGGAAATGACTAAATTGGTTCATTTTATGTTTAAGAAATCAATAGTCTTTTGTGTGACATTTCTTCAGAAGCCAAGATGGATATTTATATCTCTCTGGAAAGGAAATAAATTCCCACCTTCTTGCATCTTTTCCAAAGTTGTGCTAGGAGAATGCTAGTTTCTCCTGTGAATAAGGAGTCAATAGTCAACTCAAAATATTTTTTCTAAAAGTAATTGTGGTGGGTTGACCTTGGCTGGAGGCCAGGTGCCCACCAAGCTGCTCTATCACTTCCCTCCTCAGCAGAACAGGGAGGTGAGAAAATAAGATGGGAAAAAACCTCCACCTTTTATGTCAAAACAAAGGCAGTTTAATGAAGCAATAGCAAATGTCACACGTGTGGAAGCAAAGGAAAAGACATTATTCTCTACTTCCCATCAGCAGGTGATGTTTGGCTACTTCCCGGGAAGCAGGGCTACAGGACACATAACAGTTGTTCCAGAAGACACATTTTGTAAATAACAAATGCCCCCACCTTCCCCTTCTTTCTCTTAGCTTTTATATCTGAGCAGGCGACATATGGTATGGAATATCTCTTTGGTCACTTTGGGTCAGCTGTCCTGGCTACGTCCCCTCCCAAGATCTTGCCCACCCCCAGCCTGCTGGTGAGGAGGGGAGCGGGGGGCTGGGGAGACAGCCTTGGTGCTGTGCGAGCGCTGCTCAGCAGCAGCCAAAACACTTTCTAGCTACCAACACAAGCACAGCGCTACGGGGGCTGCCATGGGGCTCAGCCAGGCAACACAGCACCAGAAAGTTCTAATAATAGAGAGAGGACTGGGAAAAGGGAGCTCTGACCTGCCCCTGCCACCAAGTTACTGTGGGGCACTGGGCAAGTTTTTGCCTTTTCTCTGTCTTAGCCTAAAGTTAGGACCAAGTTTCTGGGTTGCTATGGGCTTGGAGTTTACATATTAATCAGCATCTCACATGTTCAGCCAAGGTTCAGCCCAGTCTGCGTTCTCTCCCTGTTTCAGTCAATAAAGTCTGTCTCCTGGCAGACAAAGTTCCTGCTAAATACTTGATCTGGACAACGTGACTCAAACTGCCCTCTATGCCATTAGTGAGTAGCCTGGCACAACCAGCCATAGGTGGCCAGTCTTGGCCCTGCTATTTTGAGCTGAGGCCACAAAATTTTGAAACACTATGTAAGTGCAAGTATGGTGAACACATTGCCATTCATCTCTCTGCCATGGATTTCCTTTCCTTGGCATAAGAATAATAAAACTCACATTTACTTTAATGCACCGGGTAGTCTGAAGGCTTTCGTCACTCCATTTTACTTATTAAAATATCCCTGAAGCTAGAAGAGCACTACACAACTTCTGTTGTTTCTCTTTTGATCATTTACTATTTCTTATAGTGGCTTTTATCCTCTAAAGTGGTCTGTTCAATTCCCACAGGATCCCTGACTGGGGAAACGCTATCAGTGCACATCCAAACAAAATAAAATTTGCTGTAGCTGTGTTAAAAAAATATTGGCTTAGCTCTTTAGAAAGCAAATCCAGGTTTGATGCAGAGGGTCAATAATAATTTGTAAGTGAATAAAGGGTTGAAATATGCATACTGACACCCTGGAACTTGCAGAGCACACTCTTCTTTCTCAGAGTAGCTTTTTGGAAACTAAAAACTCAGTTAATTTCCTTCTTGTGGATAAGTATAAAAGATGCACTGCTGAAAGGAGTCAAGATTTCATGGCATTGCCATTGTTCTTCACCAGTTGGTGCCTTTTGTGCTGCATACTCATCTCACTGCAATATTTTTAACAAGAGATAAGGACAAGACTACGATGATTTAGAAGCACCTGTCTAGGTGCAGTTTATGAATTCTGATTAACCTTAAACAAATTCAGTACTTAAATATGCCAGTGCCGATGGAGCTGATCAGGTGCTCTCAGACCTGTGTCACACATGCTTCACATCAGGGAAGCAGAGACATGTTAAACTGTGATGGCTCTCCTTCAGCTGGAGACACTTGTCATGTACATGCATAAATGTCCCAAATTCTGAATGTTAAAGAGAGAAGAGTCTTCCTATTCTCTCCATCTTTTGTCTGGTGCTTTTTGTCTGCTAACAAAAGCCCTTGGGAACCTTGAGTGTTGGCAATCAGCTTGGAAAAATTCACCTGGATTGCAAGAGCCTCTTTTCTGCCTTTCCCTTTTTTTCACCTCCTTGTTATTTTTCCAAAGCTCGGCAGCCAGTGGAGACATGTAATTAAAGTTAATTGTGATTGCTCAGTGATGCAACAGCCCCCTCAGTCACGTGGCTTCAGGGTGCCTCTGGCTCACATAGGGCTACTGCCTTCGAGCATGAGTGGGCACGCTTCAGGGCTACAAGTCTGAAAAAAAAAAACGCCACTCTTCTCTCCAAGCCACCACAGCCCTGTGCCAGCATCCTCTGTTGTCCAGCCACTGGCACCGTTTGCTTTTGGGCACAGGAAAGTCCCTCCTGGCGCTCTGTTCCCAGAGGGAGGTGGGCAATGCCACCTTGTCCCCCAGGAGTCTCCATTTGCATGATGATCAAGTCAGGCCACGTTGTCAGCACCTGACAAAGTGGAAGGCTAAGGTGCTGGTCTGGCACTGAAGAAAATGATGGCTGTGAGTACACTGCAGCAACACTGGGAACCAGCGGAATTCCGTTTCCTCAGGGTTTTCATGCCTGCTTTTCGTGGCTGCCTGTGATGGATCTATGGTAGAGCCTCTGGTACTAATCAAGACTTCAGCTGCAATTTTTCTTCCCCAAGGCAGAGGAGGAGACTGACACCGCTTTGATATAGGATGAAAGACAATCCTGCCATGTCCCACAGTTATATACCAAATCCAAAGCTGACTTCTGGCCTTTTGCCAATCCAGAGCTCACTGGGAATGTTGCTCTGTTGTGCCTCTTTGACACACCATAATTTCAGAAGTATCTGCGTTAAATAACCTGTCTTGGTTTCTGGGGAAAAAAAACCAAAACAAACACATACCTAAATAGTCCTCCAAATAGCGAATTTAGCATCATTATGAGCTGGTGTAGCAGCTACTCAGTGGGCTGCAACACAGTCAGTGTAAAGCAAGGCAGTGCTTCAATGGCCCTTCACCGTGCTGACAGCAAGCGCATCAGCTCTTGCCGATGGGTAAATTAATTGCTGGATTCTTTTTAAATGAGGCCCACAAATAGGACGCAAATTCCATTCTGACACTAGAATGAAGGTTTGGTGGCAACGTCAAATTGCCACTAGACAGGTAATAACATAGTGCCAAATTCAGCCTCACAAGGGACTGTCCTGAAGAAATGCTCATCTGCAGTGAGCTTTTCCTTCCTAATGAAAAACAGAGCCACAGCCAGCTCCCGGTAATGAAGGAGTCGGTAAACCTGATTACGCAAAAGAAAGGTTAGACAATGATTTGCAAGAAGTGATCAATAAAGGACACAGCAATGAGCCAAACAGAAGAGCCAGTAAATACACGGTACAAGATGTATTTGCCTCAATAGCTAAGAGGTCTTTATCCATGTGGCATGGAGCTCAGCAAGCTTCTCTGCCAGACATCAGCCATGGTATACCACCTCCAGAGAAGTAGCTACACATGGGCAAAAGTCACCGTGTCTGTATCTAGCAGTAACGGCACTGCAAGCAGCACAGGCTAAGGCTCTGGCACAGTGAGTAGCACGAGCTCAAGAAAGCCCAAAAGGGAGGCACAGGCTCACGTCATCTTCTCCGTACCATCTGTGGTCACCTACAGTTTGTGTCCCAGAAGTTTAGACACATGCCAACGACGGGTTCACACCTGTGCTCCAAAGGCAGTATCAATTTTGCTGTTGTTTCATGCATCCCTAACTAATGTGTTTGCTGCTTTCATTAAAGTGCCGGTGGAATTGGCTGGTAAGAGGTACAGGGTAATCTGGGCATTGCTGTGCAGGGTTCTGGGTTCAAATTCTTCATTTTGCTGTGAATTAGAGAGGAGCAGAATGAAGGAGTGCAGAAGGGCCCACCTTGGTGCCACACACACATCATCCAGTATGTAAAAGAAGCAAAATGCTTAACTAGGAGTGGAAAATGGGGGTGCAGCTCAGGTACTGCAGAGCTGAGGAGGCTGAGAGCCCTAGGAAAAGCATATTCACAACCACGCAGAAAAGCTGCAGGTGCTCAATATTAGGAGAAACTCCAGGGATTGGTACCCACAGAGAGGACAGCTAGCTCCTAATAGGCTGGGAGAAAAAGCCCATCAAAAGTTGGATGACATTAAGTTTTCAGACCCCACAGCAGATTCAGCACATCACACTGGGAGGGCCCTGCTGCACACAGTGAGTATCAGCTGCAAAGAAGATTCTCTGAGAGCTCTGCATATTGCTGCTAGATCAAACATAATCTTCCTTACCCTGGCTAGCCTCTAATTGCTGTAGTTTATTTCCCCAGATTGCCTTTTTAGCAATTTCCCTGCAGACACAGTAAGTATAAAGTTTGTATTAATCACAATGATTAACATTTATTGGTGCAGTAAGTCCTTGCGAAGGAAACAAGTTTTGTCTTCTGTGTTTTGCAATCAACGGCCAAGCTGCTTAATTAACAGCCTGGTCTAGCAGAAATCCATTCCCTGCCTGCCTCATATCCAAATACTAACTACCCAAATTTACTTTTTCAGGATTACAAAGACCTTTCCCAAACCCGAACCCGGCGCTTTCCCGCAGCTTGCGCAGAGGGCGCCCTGCCAGCAGTTTTTCAGAAATGAGATTCACGAGCTACCTGGATCCTCTTTGCAGTTAGGGAAATAATTACTTTACGCGATATAATTTGCTTAAAACCATGACAGTTTTAACTATAGTTTAAGGCTAAATGACTGTTCAGCAAGACAGCTGATAAAATTCACCCTGTAATAAGACTGAAGCAATGTAAACAAGCCCAGCCCATTTAGGGCTTTGAGTTAATATAGATGTCAAATACTTCTTTCAATATCTAAATTTCCCGAGCCATCAGATATTTTCCCCCTTTATAAATGTATTTATAATAGATCTCATCCTTTATCACCTAAACCCACAACATATGGCTGTCCTAAATGCCTATAATTGGTTATGTTGGAATATAAATTAACCTCAGAAGAAACATCATCTAATTTGTTGAAATACTACAGGCACCTGTGAGACAGTGTAATGGGAACTGCTGCAGCACAGCTTTGGGGAGCTCCAGGCCCGGCTCCCTTCTTACTTGGAGTGTGGCTGCTCCAAAGAAAACGCAGCCTGAAGCAGCCAAAAATGTCAGGGCTTTGCCCTTTAGAATAAAACGTGCCCCGAGATGTTTTTCTCTGCTCTGCCAGGCTGCTGCAGCAGCTGTGCTCTGCTTAAATGTAAGATGTTATCTGAGTTTACCTTCTCTTGGATGCCTGGCTGTAATAAGGAGCTCCTTTTAAGAGCCACCTGGAGGAACGGTGACGCTTCCCAGGCATTTGCACAAGGGCACGATGCACAGAAAGCCAAGGTCACCTTTATGTACAGGTTCTCATGTGCTCTGCTGAGCCACACTCGGGACCGTAGAAAACTGTAGCTGATTAAGGGTGACAACCCACCCGGCTTTGGGCAAGAGGGGCTGGAAGAGTTTTTCAGCTCCAATTATGATAATTTCAATAAATGGGGGATTAGGACTTGGTTTACTTGGTATCAGTAGATATCAAGGTTTACTGGTGTCAGCAGAAAGGCTGCTATTTGCTTCCACGTGCTTTGCATCAGGTCTTTGGAGTGAATCAGCCCAAAAGCAGAACACCAGGCTGGTGGAAATCATACCTGTAGAGAAGCCGAGTCAAATTACTAAAAACTAAACCCCTTCCCCTGCAGCCTCTCAGCAGGCTAAGTAATGCCAAATAATTCTAATGTAAATCACAACCAGCAGGGAAGTATCTCTGGGGCCTGATGTCCTCTATCCTGCTCGGTTAGTAACAGCCATACAATTGCAATTGTGGTGATAAAGCTCAAAATTCATTTGCAGTTGCTTGAGTTGTGGTGATTTATTGTTTGGCAATTATCTTGCTGGAGCCTTAAGGGTGGAGTAATGTCCCCGATTTACATAATCAAGGTATCAAAGTCTTTAGAGCAGGCCATGCTATCAGCAGATGGCCCTACCACGTGTAGTAGGGTACCATTTTTTTAATAGCTCGTGTTGCACTCAATCTCTATCTGTTTGCCTTTAGGAAAAGTTCACTGTCTTCTACTAATTAAGCGTCATTTACATTAACACAGAGAATTCTTCCTGCTTTACTGTCAGCCAGCTAAAGGCCCGTTCAGTGGCAGTCCTGACCCATCTCTGTGGCCGAACAGGGGGTGTAAGCGGCAGGATCTGTGCAGGCAAGACAAAGCTGGAAATCTACTCTGAGGACTTGACCGCTGTGGACTCTGCATTCCCACAGCAGATAGAGTTGAAAAGGAAAATCAGAACAATAGCTTTGTCAGAAGCTGGTAGAACAAAACAGAGGAAGATCTAAATTCACGGGCAGAACAAGTACGTGGATCTTTTTTTATTATGGCTTGGTTTGTGTCACTAACACAGTAGGTGTTGAGTTTAGAAGGGTTCTTGGTGTAGCTGTACCAAACACCACCAGATACCAAAATCCTTCCTGGCATTCTATAAAGCTCTCAGAGCCCCTCCTTCCCCAGCACAAGCCACACATTATGGTCAGTTGCAGGAAAAGAAGATGAATGACATCAGGACATATCAGGTCGCTGCAATAACACAAAATTTGTGAGGCTGCACCATGCAAGTACTTTGATCTGGGCCTGTTTCCACTTAGAGTGCTATTGAAACTGACTTTTTTTTTTTTTTCCTCTCATTGCTCCTGTAAAATTATTTGCGTTTCTCACAATAAATACAGAGCCAAAAAAAAAGTCTGGTTTTCTTAATATTTTTGTAAAATGAAGTGCATTTTTCAATCTGAGTAAAAAAAAAAAAAAAAAAAAAAACCACAAAAAAACCCACCCAACTTACAAATACCCAGCTGCTGACCAAATCTCAGCTGTATGGTTTTTCTTTGACTGAACTGTTGGAACACTTCTGTGGGCCCCCATCAAGTGTTCAGAAAGTGCAGCTTAACCTTGGGGAATAAACTGCTGAAAGATAAAAATCTTTCTGTTGAGCTTTAATAACAGGCTAAGTGATAGCCTTTAAGACTATCTGGCATTGGGTCTTTTTCCTTTTTTCTGTAATATTTCTGGCTTCAAAAAGAATGTTCCTTGTGGAGGGAGAGACATGAGAAGTTACTGTGGGAAATTAATTAATAACAAAAACCAAAATATCTGGGGGGCATCTACTGCACTGGAAGGAACATGTAACGTTTTCCTTGACTAAAATGAATATTTGAGGGAACTTGGGTGCCTGTGCCCCATGGTGAGCACTGAGGGGCAAAAGGTTCTTCCCAGCTGTCGGGAGATGTGTAAAGGACTTTCTCCCTCCTGGTGGGGCTCTGTCGAAACCGTAGGCATGCATGGTGGGGGCATGCTGAGCTGAGGTGGGAAAGGGATGGGGTGATTCTGGAGGAAGGGAGTGAGAAAGGAAATAAGAAGACAAATCTCAAAAAAAAAAAAAACAAAACCAAAACCAAAAAAAAACAAGTAGGCCAGCATGAACCATTACTGCTTTCTATCATCCCTGCTCTGACAGTAATTCTCTCCCTCTGGGGATGTCTTGCAATTTGATGATCTCAGCCCTGCTCCCTCCCTCCTCGGCAGTGGCTGGCACAGAAGGAGGAAGAGGCATCGTGTGGAGCGTCGAGGCAAGAGTGAGCGAGCCCAGAGGAGCGTCGTCAGGCTGAAGAGTGGGCAGGAGCAAGGTGTTCTGGGCAAAGGGCCCTCTGTGGCGTCACCAGGGCCCGGTGATGTGTAGGCTTTGCGCTGGGTGACCTTCCTCGGTCTTTGCTTTTGCGGTCGTTGGTCTTTTGGTGCCTTGCTCCTTCGGCTGCCTGGAGCGAGTGGCCACCCTGTAAGGAGGGGAGAGCCACCGCCTCCACAGCCGAGGGGGAAACGGAGCTCCCTGGTCCCCAAGGCCACCCTGTCTGCAGGGGAGGGCTGTTTCCTCGCTCAGCCCCAGTGGCGTGGTCAGTGTGACAGCTCTGTACCTGGGACACGTGTCACAAGCTGTGGAGCCCCAGTCTCTGGAAGAACATGTTCTGGAGGAGCATATCTGCTGCCTAAACTAGTTTCAGTCCTGTAGAGGAGTGAAGGCAGTGGGTTGATTAGCACTGATAACATGCAGCTGTGGCCTTGCCTGAAGGCGGTGGGTTGATTGACATGGACGATGTGGATGTGCAGCTGTAGCTTGTTCCCACTAAGTAGTTAAATAGCCCTGAGGCTGGTGGGAGAAGGGGTTGGAGGAGCATTGTGGTCTGGCCTCTGGAGGAAGGAGAACCACCATGACGGTAGAATCTGATAGTAAAAACCTTGTTGCAGCCTACTAGCCTGTCTGTGCTGCAACACTGTCCTTTTCCCATTTGGCTAATATTATGTTGGCTGAACAAAATTATTATTTTTTTCCACTCTGGTTTATTTGTAGCTGCTCTTATGCATAGCTCTGCTTTTATTTATGCTGCATACAATTTTAAGTTTGCATCAAAGTCTTTGCAGTTGCAAGACTAGTATGTGCTTGTCCCAGGTGTTTGCAAAGGGAATCCTTAGGGATGGGGCAGTAATTTCCAGAGATGAGTTTTGTAGTTTGATGAGTACAAGAGTACTTGTTTTGTCTAGGGTGGAGTTTCATAGTTTCTATGCAGCTCAGTTTGCATTTAGTTGTGAGCAGTGGAATATCTTATGCCTGAATCTCTGTGACTTTGTAACTTACGTTGTGCAGGCGCGTTTGTACTACCAGCTTTATTCCAGTGAGAGCTGGCAGCTGGGCTGTCTGCTCTTCTACTGCTCTGCTCATTTTCTGAAGCCCATCAACAAAGGTTCTACCTTACATGTCATTAAGAGTTTGTCAGTTTTATTTGAAATTGGGCTGCTGGGGCTGTGCGTGTATTAGGAAGGAAAAGGTGGGTAGAATCACAGAACTGTGGAGGTTGGGACAGACCTTTGTGATCGTAGAGTCCAACTGTTAACCCGGCAGTACCAAGTCCAGTGCTAACCCAGGCCCACAGGTAATGACTCCCTTAGCGCAGGTTGGCAGAGCCCACCCAAAAGAGCACTCCCAAGGCATTTGTACTGATGGGTGGGACCTGCAAATGTGGGGCTGGGACCACTGCTTCCAACGTTGCAATAATAATTTTCAGAGCTGTAAAGTTTGCCTAGAAGTGAAAGGGGAGAAAGTACTGGAAAAGGTCTTGTCTGCAAAGCTTTGAAAAGTCAAAATAACAGAAAACAGATCACCTTGTTCATCACTACACATCGCAGCCACAAACCTCTGTGAATATTGAAACTTGCTTCTTTTAGATGGGCTCTTTTCTCTTCTGTCTTGTCAACGTGGCTTCAGGTACCTGCCTTGTGCTGTCCCTTGCCGCGCGTGATCCCTGCCACATAGGGATGCTTCCCTGCCTGAGGTGAGCACAAAGATAGAGACCACATTTCAGAAGAATTCCTTGCAACGTGTTTTCCTTGCGTTTGGTATACAGCACTCCTTTCAATCACCATACAGAGGTTTGTATGAGGGCAGAAGCCTGTACGCTGCGCTTCCTTGTGTGGAAGAGCTTGCTTCTGTGCACCACGTGGCTCCCTTACTCTCAAGGCAGCTGGGGAAATCAACAGCAATGCAGAAAACACGGTTTGTACAGAACTGAACTGAGTCTATATCTTAAGGAACAACACATTGCCCTTTGAAAAGGGCATTTGCATCTTTCTTGAAGTATGTAAACCAGAAAGATGACTCAAAAAAACTGCAGGAAATTAAACTATTCCTTTTAGTTGATAAGCTGGCAATGGGGAAAAAAGATGTAGAGTATTACAGCAAAACAGAATTGCACCCCTGAAGTTTCACAAGCCCCCAGGGAGAATGCAGCTTTCCCTACGGCAGGCACAGAGCAACTGACTGAAAGGGCTCTCACAGAGAGCTACAGTAAAGGATGGAGTGCTGTCCCTGGAGCCATACACAAATGGGGAAATAATACGGCATCTACTGCCCCAGAACACTGCTCAGATGCAGGTATGTGCTCTGTGTTGAGCTGCTACTGATTCAGGGTGATCACGTCTGAAGTTCTAGGTGCTTGCAAATACAGCCAGCTGGTGATGTACTAAGCAAGAGAAATTAAATGCTCAAGACCAAACCTTCCTCCATGTTCAGGTTTCCTCTGCATATACTTACTAGCATCATCTCTTCTGCCAACTTTAGCCCTCACATCAGCTCTGCACTTTTTCCAGAGTCCTGGTATTGTCTGAGCCTCTTGATAAATCACCCTCTAGCCCAGAAGCCTGGCAGCGTTCCTCACTGTTTGACTGAGCTGTTGCTTTATCTCATGTCTTTTGGTATCCCACTTTTAGGCAGGAGTTATGGTGACCACAGACTGCAGTGGTTTTGTTTTGTTTGGTTTTTTTTTTTTTTTAATATAAGGCTTTTTATTTTATATCAAAGAATTTTAAAAATCTCAAAAATTACTACAGAGGGCTGGGTCAGAGTTGTAGTCTGACTGTACCCTTGCAAGATACAACAACAACAAAAAAATACAATTTATAAAAGAAAGCTATTCCAGCTTGTCATTAGATTAAAACCCATACATATAAAAGGCTTGGAATTGTATTTTAGGATGAAATTTCGACTTGACATTTCTGAGCCTTGTAACTCTGTGCCTAAAAAATGACACCAGCACTTTTCATCTGCTTTTAGCATTGGCTTTATACCAATAATTACCACCACCTTGTAATTAGCTGAGTGTTCTGAATCTCTCTGCTTGTCATTACATAAATTAGGTTGCTCCCATGAAAGCGTGAGCATTCATGTGTTCTTATTTGCGTGAAGTCTCTGAGTTTTCCATTCTTGATTCAAATGTTTGTTGTTAAGGCCACTGCGTATAAAGCAGCAATCATCAAAAACTGTAACTCTCATTAGACTCATTCAGGGATATTTCATCTTCATGACTTTATGGAGGATGGGAAGAAGGGAAGTTATGTATGAAAACACAGATTTCTAGACTATATATCTGCAGTGTAGATGATTTTTTTCTCAGTACAACCTCAGACACCCTGTGTGTGTTTCTTCCCAGGGTCCCTCTGTATTTCCCATTGATCCCAGCCTGTCCTGCCAGGGCTGGTGTCCTGATACTACAAGACAAGATGAGCAATGAGTAATACAGGTTGCCTTGCTCCTTGCACGCTTGTGCCTTGTGGTTGTGTTCTTGGCTTGTGCTCTGAGAGAGGATTCCCCTGCGACTGAGAGTTTTGCCCTGACTTCTCCAAAGGGGTGCACTGATGTCCAGCAATGCCACTGGATTTCTGAAGGGCCTTTTTTCTGCTGGGATACTGATTTGGAGCACTCTTCTTTACTCAGCTTCAGACTTCTGTTAAATGGATAGAAATACTTTCTTTGAGAGTCCTTTCTGACTGTCAGGTTAGTTTGAAGTCGGCTGAGGGGCTCAGAGATTGCTAAAGCGAACTAAAACCGTTTTGTGGGTGGACTCGTGGACAGCCAGATCGTGTTTTTATTAGAAACTGGGGAGAGAAAAAAAACAAAAAGGAAGGAAAGCAATGGCGCACCTTGAAACAATGTTATTTATTATTATAATAGAGTTAATGTCTATCCAATGTTTTGCTACCCAAATTGGAGGAGTGAGCAAAGCAATATTTGATACATTGCCAAGGGTAACATGAGTGTTAATTAGCTCTTACAGAACCAAAATTAATTTTCACTGTCCCTATTCACATCCTAATTAAGTAGCACTGTCAAAGGTGGCCCACCTGCACTCTTGGTTAAACAAAGTCATTCCTTGAATGTGGCACAGCAGTGTGTGCCTCCCTTGCCTATCACTAAGCGCATTGCTTCCTGCTCCGTGTTAATTTGCAGAGCCTTTCTGGATTCCTTTTCAAGAGATAAAATTATGAGCATCTGAGACAAGGCTTAAATGATTTCTCAAGAGATTGGAAGATAGAGATGTACAACTTAGCCTTGAAAGAGGAGTTTGCTTCGATTGTTCATCATATTAATTCAGCTATATCTGTTTCCAGAGGACTTACCAGTGTAGTTCTTCTCATGCAATCTTGCTTTTAAACTGATGTTCAAAGGATTTTTATTCCCTTAAATGGGAAAGTAGGAGAAAACCTTTTTTTTAAGCGTAATTTTAAATTATGCTTCTAATTAGGGGAAAACTGTCATAGAAATTATGCCTTTGCATTGTCACACACAGAAAATTCAGTGCCAAGTTCACACTCCTATTGTTCCTGCCTTTGCCTAACAATTTGGATAGCTGTTATACCTGGAGCATTTTGTTGTGCTAACGTAGCCTGTGAAATGCAAAATCCCTGTGCTCAGGATCCTGAGATGCTCTGAGTGAGGGAGACTGGAAGCAGAGGATACAAAGCCTGGGCTGCCTTTCCACCTAGCTTGTTCCATTATTGAGAAGACGTGAGCTATTTATTGTGCTTGTATCAATATTGGAAGAACCTTTGTCAGTGGAAGAAAAACCCAGTCTGAACACAGCTTAGGCTGGATTCTAGCTCTGCTTATGAGGCTGCCCCAGGTAGCACCTGGCCTGCAGAGACCTTTCTGTTCTAAGTGTCCCTTCACTTGGCTCCTTGTTCACGAGTGAGCGGAGGTTATCTTTATTCGGCAGCACTGGGTGCATGGGGGATGGCTCCACCAAAGTCATGCACACCGAGGGGATTTTTCAGTCCCCTCTTTATACAAGCAACTCAGACCTATTCATTAACTTCCCAGGAACTCATTTACTTATCTCACTAAACTAGTGACCATGATTTAAGTCCCTGTCTTTGCCACGTTGTATAAACAACAGGAACTTAGGACCAGATAGCCTTTTTAAAGATGACAAATCCAAGGACTTAGCAATTAGTACATCTGTCATGTTAGCAATAAGGGCCCTTGGACGTTTCCCAACTTTTAGATAAACATAAGTACATCATCCTATAGATAAGTAGCAAATCATTCATCGTTCAATACGCAGTTGTGTCTGACACCAGCGTGCCCTACTGGAGAACCCCTGTGGGCTATAGGGACCCTGAGAGCAATAGTGGTAGGCTGGG
Organism: Falco punctatus; assembly: GCF_963210335.1. NCBI lineage: Eukaryota > Metazoa > Chordata > Aves > Falconiformes > Falconidae > Falco > Falco punctatus. The sequence goes on along the minus strand of NC_137596.1, from coordinate 1,541,574 downwards.
CATGCACTGCCGTCACCCTTGGGTTTAGCACTGTAGCTCCTGTTACACGTTTTTACATTTTAGACATTTATATTTTTACATATTATACATTTACATTTTACCAGGTCTAAGTAGCTCCCTTCTCAAACCAGACCTGATATTGGGGAAGAACAATTCCAGAAGTAGCAGCTGCAACATACATCTGAGCTCTTTTAGACCTTAGGGGACCTAAAAGTTAATCTTTTGCTTTAACTTTAATAGCAAATCAAAAGCCTAGCAGTTAAGCCTGTAGACCATCTGGGTCTTTTCCTAGAGTCTACAGAGCTTTTCACCCTTGTAAATCCATTCATGCTTTGAAGAATGAGTGACATGTTGCTGGGGGCCAAAGGATCCTTTATATTGTATGAAACTTTTCCTTTAAGTCCTTCCCAGAGTGGCAGGGAATGCAACACGGTGCTGGGTTTGACTGTTGCTGGGTAGGCAAGCTAAGAAAGTCTTCTCCTCGTAATAATCAGTCTGCATTTGAAAGGCACGCTGGGGTTGAAGCTGCAGCCTCTGCTTGTTTCCAGGGCACGCATGAAGGGGTTACAGGGCTCGGATGCTCATCCCGAACACACGCCTTTGTCTCTCCACTGGGAATCTCTGCAAAGTTCAGGAAGAGACTCCTCTCTGTTTACAGTGAGCTCACCTGCTGTGATGAGCCCAAGCTTCCCTCCCGTAGGAGACTCTCATTCTGGTTAAATAAAAGCCAGTAAAGGTCAATGCCGCATGCCAGATTAGTTAGGTTGGAACTTGCAGGATTTTACCCGAGAGATGAGTTGACTTTGGGTGTCCTGCATTTGAGGCCAGCATCCCAGAGCCCAGGCTTTTCTTCTGCTCTCTCTTAAGGAGTTTTGTTGAAACTCACAGCTAAACTGTAAAACCCAGCATATTTAGGAAAAAACATCTTCTCAGGAACGTTCCAACCATCTCCATTTACCAATTCCTCCCCCCTCTGGTAAGAGCAAAGGGTTGTTTTATAAGTTAGTAAATCACTTTTAATAGGCAAATTGGTGCTTGGAGATAATTTGCACATTTTTTTCCTTTTATTTTGCATTCATTTCAGGCTTAACCATCAAGTCTGCAGAATGTATCACTGCTGCGATCAGAATACTTATGTTATTAAAAAAAGGAGAAGGATTTAACCGCTAATTGCGGAGAAATATTCTGCAGTATGCACCTCGCATCTAATTTAGATTAAATCAGCAGATAAATATGGTAACAGGCTGCTTTTTATTGAACCAACAAACAAGAAAACTCTCTCTCTTGGAGCTGGCTGCAAAGCTGTGTGAGCAGTCAGTACTGACTGGACAAAAATTCACCTGGCTGGAAGTCTTAGGCAAGGCTCCAGAAATGCTGTGTGAGAGGGAGTGCTGTTCCTTGCCGCTCTGGACACATCTTTCCAGGCTCAACAATTTTTCATTGCAGCCAACTTTATTTCTTTATGGTGTTAGCATTGTTGTTGTTATCAACTGGGAATGGTGAAAGGGGTGCCAGGAAGAGCTGCTCTTCCTTTGGACTCCATGGGTTTGTGCTGTCTTCAGGCTGAAGCTCTTGGGCTGACAGTGAAGGTTCAGGATATTTGCCTGCTGTGGGATGTTCCTGGGTGTACTGCTGGGTACCACGAGGACTCGTCTTCTGCTGACCCTTGAAAAACATCCCCTCACTCAACTGTTTACAGAAGAGGCTAGCCAGTGACAGCTACGTTAGGTGATAGAGATATTCATGCTAGAGACCTCTTTGGTAGGTGATTTCATATCATTTGTTGTGCAAGAAGTTGGCGCTTCTGATTAGAGAGCAGGGGATTTGAGCTGATTTGAAAGTCTCTGGTGCGAACTTCCCGCATGGCTGTGGGAAAATCAGTGTCTCTTCAAACTTTGAGTTCCCAACCTTAAAATAAGTTGATGACAATAATGTTTCTGACCTTACAGAGACCTAGGCAGGAATAACCTCACTGGAGGTGAAGCAGTGCTCGGCAGTACGAGGTCTGGTGCCTTGGGCTGCCGGCTCTCCAGGGAAGAGGGCTGGTTCCCATTACGTGTCTGTACAGGACCCTGTAAAATGAGGCTTCACTTTCAGCTGCGAGCCTGGGCACTGCTGTTGTGCAACACTGCACATAGTGTAGGAAACATCTGTCTGTGTAAGGAACTTACCTTGCACTCACAAGGTAAGCTGCTACCTTTATTTGATTCCTCTTCCTCTATTAATACATCCCTGGTGCTCAGTTTGTTCATGGCCAGCACAGTTTACTGGAACACGCAGAGTTCTTGTCCGGCTGCTGGGGTGTAATAAGGGAAGCAGGAGATTCTGTCAAGCAACTTTGCAGCACCCAGGATACCTCCAAGCTTTTCTTTCTGTCTGTGACGTCTTGGGCTGCCTATCCACTTCACTTAACAAGACCAAAACCCCTTCCCCTGCTTGCTTCTGTCTCTGCTCTGCCCCTGTCCTCTTGTCCGGCAGCTGGCCTGTGGCAGTCAGAAATTGCCTCTGATCCCAGAACTGGTGAGCATGTGAGCCTGTACTGATCAGCTGGACTTGATGATCTTAAAGATCTTTTCCAACCTAAACAATTCTATGATTTCAATATGATTTCCAAAAAGCACACCCGCTCTGGGAAACTGGTTATTCTGTGGGAAAGCAACTAAAGAGAACAAATATATATGAGCTCTGGCAAACATGGAAGCTGAAGGGTACGTTACCAGAAAAGCCAGCAGGCTGTTTTCCAAATGCCTATTCCTGGCCAGGACTGGAGCAGATCCGAAATACCCCGACAGGGCATGCGCAAACGGCATCCTTCCCTCCGTGACTCACCACCATAGCCTGTGCGTACCCTGCATCCCAGCTGCCGAACCTCCTGATTCTAGCCAGTGTTCAGCGCAAGGTCAGTGCAAAATAATCCCTTCTCCACATCCCAAAATGCTCAGGTGTTGTTTTCCTTGTTGACATTAATAGTAACTCTGGAAGGCAGAAAAGAGGAACAGAAAGACAGGCCAATGAGCAGGGTGAATGTTGCCCTGCCTTACTTGAGCTTGTGCAGGAAAGGAGCTGCAAGGTCAGAGGACGCCAGGGCCAAAGCTCCCACGGCTTCCCTGGAAAGCTGCACTGGGGCACCAGTCGGTCCCACTGCCCTACAGATGGAGCAGCACTGCACGTCGCGGGAGTCACAGACCTGTCTGCTCCCTGCACGACCCTCGACAGGCGAGTGTGAGCTGGAAATGTCCAGCGCTGCAGACGCGTGTCCGAGCAGTCCATAGGCAGGCATCTGGTGCCAGTTTGTTCTGGAACAGTGGTCCTAGCTGTTACCGCTTCAGTTGCTTCTTGGTTTAATGAGAGGCTTCACAAATTGCTGTGGAAGGGGGAGCCTGAGTTAAGCTGGGGTTTGGGTCAAGTGGGTTTGATGCCTTCCTCTGACACAGGCTTTTTCGGTGTTCTTTGCCCTGTCACTTATTCCCCCTGCACCTTGGTTCTGCACTGATGAAAGTAACGACAAGCATCCTTTGTTCCTGCTGTAAATGAGTGCTGTGCAGATGACAGACAGGGCTGTGAGGCACTGAGATGCTATGGTAACAGCTGGATAAGTATCATAGATGAATGAAAATTGCTTTAGCACTGCCATTATTTGTTGGGAGATGAGATGCCTTCCACTTTCCGGGTGTCCTTTGCGTTAAGATTTGCCCTGATATTATAAAAAGAAATCTCAGTCCCATTAAACAGAGCACAAAATAGGCTACATGGATATTGGCAGCCAGTGTCAATGAGCTTAATCAGAAAAATATTTTCAAATTAGAACTCTAAACTAGGGACTTCTATTAACCCTGCAGCAGTCCACCTCCACTCAGCATACTGAGCAGGCCATCAGTGAAAAAAATACCAACTTGTTAAAGCAATAATGTAACTAGTTCTAGTTATAATTGCTGAAATGTGAAGCCATCCTGCAGCAAGGAATCTGTGGTTCGTATGACTTACAGTCATCATCGACTGCCCAGGGCCCTTGGCTGCAGACGTGTGCCAAACCGCAGTGAAAGCAACGAGTTAGCTGTAGAGCAGCTCTTTAGTAAGGGGCTCTTGCTTTTATCTGTGGAATCTGCAGGCTGCTGCAGGCTCGCTGTTGACTCACTGGTCTGGCCGGCTGATGCAGCAATAAAGCAGGAAAGTTGTCAGATTTAACCACAAAAACTTACGTGTGAATGTATCAGCATGGGTGTCCTCTACAGGTCCAGTCATTTCAGAGGGAAGTGCAACACCCTCTGCAGTTGCAGGATTATTTAACCAGGGGAAGTTTTCTTCTCCCTGCTGGTGGAGGACTGACACCTTGAAGCAGGAAGGTTGCTATTCTAAAGCATCCAAGTTTCTAATCAATTTTCACAGTTAAGAAAGTGCTCATCTGGACATCCCACGTCATGTTCATTCCACAGCTTTGGCACTTCCCGTTTTCCCACTTGCTGTACTTGTCCTGGACATGTGTTTTTTGCAGATAATCAAATAATAGTTGCTGACTGTTTCTTTTTTCTCCAATTGGTTTTCCAGCACCAGGGAAAAATACAAAAATCAGTGGCAGGAAGGAAAGGGAGCTAATTGGGTAACAAGACCTAATTAGCCAGGGATCTCACAGGGGAGTCCTCCCTGGGTAATTGCTACTCATTTTCAGCTGTGAATACAGGAAGACAAAATAGTTTTAAGAAGCTTAATCAAGTCCTTGCAAAATACTGCTAGCACCCAGTAGCTGAACCATACTTGATCAGTGCTTGAGTGGGGAGGGTAAAAAGAATGTATTTACAAACGGCTCTTGAAAAGCTCTCTGAGTATCTAATTAGACAGATTTCCACTAGCAGCTCTCCCAGGACCTGATTTCTGGTCCTTTGGTAAACATTCAGAAACCAGCTGAGTGGTTTCAGCAGTTGTGTTTTGGGGCAAGTTGGTTTCTTCTCCACTTGGGGAATATCCTTCTGGACCGAAACCACCATCCCAAGAAGCCCCAGGACCGCAGCCTGGAAGTCGTGGGGAGCAGCCTGCAGTTGGCCTGAGGTGGTGGGTGATCCTGAGCACAGGGCAGTGCTGGGAGGAAGGACGGGAGCCTGCGCTGCTCTCCTGCAGCAGAGATAAAGGTATGCATTGCATTTGGAGCATCAATAATGCAGCAGCTACACACAGAGCTTGAAGCTGGGTTTTGTCTGTTCTGACCCCAGGTCTCAAGGACCTGGTCACATTTGTCTAACGTTTGCACACCAAAAAGGTGATTTTGGGGTGCTGGGCAAGGGGATACCGAAGGATTTGTCTCCTGGTTATCGTGCAAGTGCCAGATGCTGCTGTGTACCAGAGTGTCTGGTGCTATAACACAAACCCGTTTTCTTTAGAAATATCGTAGTCTGAATTGAATTAGCAGCAGGACTGCTCCTGACCTTGCACAGACCACCCTCAAAATGCCAGAGAGGGAGGCAATTGTGGGGCTACACAGTGTCAGGCACAACAGAGCCGCTGACAGTAGCCAAACCATTCCAGTTTGCTTACTGGTATAACTGCTTCTACTCCTTGCAGAACAAACCCAGCAGTGTTACAGCTGCAAAAGGCATGTGTGTTCTTGCAGCTCATGACTCTAACCCTGTGAGCGACTTATTCTGTTAGCATGATAAATACATGCTGTAGAGGAACGGTACTAATTATGACCCTGTCACCTTCATCAGCTCCCCACTAATTGTTTTGGCTTTTTTTAATCTCAGTGCCTGGAGATGAAACATGATGTTTGGTTCTGCAAAGGAGTTGAAAAGAAAAGAGAAGAAAGAATTGCATTTTAAAATAGAATCATCAGGTAGATCTTTCTGTTGGATTTGAAATTCAAATGACAGAAATTATAACTAATTTTTGTGTTATTAAAATAAGGCACAGGAAATTTTTAGAGGACTTTCTGGGACTGCCCATATTGACTCTCAGTCCACTGACCCCACCTTGCTTTGCACTCACGTAATGCTCCCAGCCCAGAAAAGTCTCTGTGTCATATCATAATAAAACTTCCCCAAATCTCTCCAGGCATTGTCAGTTCAGAAACCTCTCCGGTAGTGACTCTCTTCCTAGATTTTGAGGATGAAGGGTGATGCCAGCTTGTCATGAAGTCTGTGGATCCTGGAAGAACAAGGATTAGGATTCAAGCCTGCAGGTTAGGGGGGAAAAAATAGGGTTTGTTCCTCCAATCCACCCAAAATAACAAGTCAATGGAGCAGTATCGGAATTTTCTGCTGGACATTGCTGCAGGGTGATGTGCAGCTGTTCAAGACCATATAAGACCAATGTGCAAGCAAAAGACCAAATACCTCACAAAGTGAAAATCAGTACTAAGATTTATTTAGGGGTGACACTGGCACTGAAAAAATCTTCCCAGGTGCCCTTCAAAAGATCTGCTTACAAGAACAGTCATCTCACTGCCGTGGGCAAGTTCTGTCACTGCACCAAGGCCAGAGTGTAAGCAAGTCAGCAGTAGCTGCTGTGTTGACTTTCATGGCTCAAAAATGGTTTGAAAATCATCTCCAAGATTTCTGTGGGAAAAGAGGATCTCTGGACGCTGTTAGCAAACCTTGCAGAGAAATTTTCAGCCACTTGACGATGGCAATGAGGATGTTACTGCTGCTGCGAGAGCGGCAAAGTTTCTGGAGCATCTGAGCACGGTGTAGATCAGACTATAACAGTGCTCAGCTCTTAGCAGAAAGCTTAACACAGAGTGAGGCTGGTTTTATTTTCAGCTGTTCTATGCTTTGCTTATCTGGGAGTTTGTTTCCTTTTTTTCCTGGATGAAGCTACAAAACATTTTATGTCATGTCAAGGCTTTAACTCGTGTTCTGGTTTGTTTTGTGCAAGCCTCTAAAGGCATGTTGTAGGCACAGTTGGAGAAATTGATAGATATCACCCGCTGCGGAAATGTATAGCAGCATTTTGAAGGGCCATACAGCAAGATGGATGGGCAGAGCTTTCAACACCTGCTTTATCAGTTTTATTTATTGCTTTTACCACTTTCTCAGCCATCTACAAGCTCCCTCTTACGGGACCGCCTTTGTCAGCAGAGGCAGGTGTGAAAGGCGCTGTTCTGCCTTTTCCAGAGCAGGATGGGGAAGGTGCTCACCTGACACAGACCCACCATGGGACACCCTCGACTTACGCTCTCTGCTCCTCCTCTAACCTTTAGGTCTGCCATAACCTGTCAGACTTTAAGTTCCCTGGAAGAGGAGCCTGTCTCCCTGCACCTGCCCACCACAGCAGCGTTCGTGTGGACCCTGGTGCCAGACAGCACAGCACGCTGACAGCATCTTGCTACGAGGCCAGCTGAATGGGGGATTACCTTTCTTCTCCGAGCTCATTGGGAAATCAACTTTACTCATGATTTGAAGGTGCCTTGCAAGGCACCTTTACTGACAATTTTGTGGCCTCATCCTTCATAGCTATTGAGCATTGATTTAATGTCTAGGCATGTACCCCCTGGCTGGTGTGGTTTCCTTTGGAAAGAGCAGCACAGCAAAAATATCAGCACAAGGCATGGTACTCTCCACCCCCGTGAGATTTAATGTGGCAAATGACCTAATGATTTAATTGGCTTGTTCAGGTCCTGGTACAAATACTTATATGAAAAAAGTGCTAAGATACCCATAAAGAAATGAAGCCAACTATATAAATAATGATGAAAGGTGTCATTGCAATCCTCCTGCACGAAGCAAATGAGTCCAGGCCTGATTTCCCATGGCTGCCTCAATCTCCACCAGCCGCTGCTTCAAGCAGCCTGTGAAAGAAAAGGAACTTGGTATGTGAATGCAGCGTTTTGCACTTGTACACGTTTCTGTTTTACCACGTATTTATAATGGAAAGGGAATGTTTGTGTCTGCTGAACCTGTAGCAGAGTTACCATTTTCAGAAACACTTCCCCCTGAATGGAGGATGCAGGGGAGTGAGCGTGGATGACAGAAGAACCCGTGTCCTTTCCCATCCATCTCCCAGTCTACAGCCAGGGGAGCTTTAGCAATAAGAGGCACAAAGAAGCTAATGTATGAAAATGTGCTCTGCTAGTTCTGCTGCTCACAGATTGTTACATGCAAGGCTGAGACTGGCTATTTTTAGCTGTTGCAAGGTATGCAAACAGAGGAACATCAGGATGTTGACCAGGAATCAGGAGATGTGTCTGTCTCTAGATCCAAACGAAGAGGCTCAGCCTGTGCTTCTTGTGAATTGGCATGGTTTGGAGGCAGAGTCATGCATATACATGATTTGCTCTGCAATTGACGCACAGCAATCAAATGCAAAGTCATTTATATTTTAAAATCCGGCCTTTAATTGCCAGCCCACGTTTATCTATGTGTGTAGGCAGAAGGGAGAACTCTTCACCCAGCTACATTTGGATGCTGGCTTTTGGGAGGGAAAGAATTGCTAAGAGCTGCCTCCATCCAAGGCTGAAGCTTTTTTTGCAGAAAGCCTTGTGCAAAAAGTCACAAGCCTGAAGGGGGCTGTTACCTTTCAGGAATCATCTTCCATCTAGCTAAGCCCCTTGCTGAGGCCACAAGCTATTTTGTCATGCCTCTAACTTTAAATACAGGATCGCCAGCCTTTCTTGCTCGGGTCACTATCCCAGGCTACCTTGTCTTAAGGTTTTATATTCAATTTTCAAATCTTTAAATCCCATCACACACAGATGCGTTGCCCTTCCTAGCCATGTGTTAAAATATAATTCAACTTCTTTGTCACACGTGTGCATGTGTACACGCACACTCTCTCTCCCTCTCTCCTTCCTCCAGTGACTCAGCCTTCCCACACTACGTAGACAAGCTGGTTTCATGAAGCCTTCCTGCTCGGACCTGCACGACACCATGTCACCACCAGCTCACACAACCCAGCTCCAAACCTGTCTGAATCGCACCAAACCCCAGGCCCATGGGCTTGAGTGGTGTGTCAGCAGCACGAGGGGGAACCTATGGAGCCTGAGAGCAGGGGAGAGACCGAGTTATTCATGATTTACGGTAAGGCTGGAAGGTTTGGAGGTGAGAGGAAACCGTGATATCTTGGGAGACCTTGTCAAAGGCTGATGACTAGAAAAGTGAGAGAAATAGGGCCATTCAGAACCTCGTCTGTGGTGCTAGTGCAAGAAGAGGTTCATTCTGCCTTGGGGCTCAGCTGCTTTCCAGTCTAATAGTAAGAGATGGGCACATTTTCAAAGTGCTTGTTAAACCTCCACATCCTTCTGGTTTGGTCAGTATTTCACTGGGTTAGCAGAAATGTGTATGCCCTGGGATCACTGGTGTTCCTAGGTAGCCTTTCAGCCTTCGCAAGTTCAGTACCTTGTTTTTCAGTGCAAGTACCGGCTTTCTCTCCAAGATGCCAGGAGCCTGGCTAGCGTGTCTGCTGGGTGGGCTCTCCAGGGGACCCAGCAACCGCTCCAGTCTTCCTAATTCTACATCCCTTTGCTTATCCAGCCTAATGCCCATGTCTTAACACCAGATACAGCAGTGGAAATCTTTCTTTTGCTACGTCTTGTTCATAACAGGTCTTTTTCTCAGAAGAGCTGAGACACAATGGAGTGAAGCCTTCCAGCTGCGTTGGTGCATTTCCACCGGGCAGTGCTGGAGATTTCAGTCTTTTCTTCTCTGTGCCACAGCCAAGCTGTTCATGGAGATCTCATTTCCACCTCAGAAGCATAAGGACTGTCCCACTTGTGTTGCATGTCAGGTACTGAAAAGGAAGATCAGAACAACAATTAAAAAAATGTATATTAAAATTCTCTGAGTGAAGTTCAGCGCTGCTGAGTGCGGCAGAATTGAGAGGAGGGTGATCTCTGTGATATGGCTCGTTACCCTTACCTTGTCCTTTTCTTTCTAGAACCAAATTAGAAGTTAATTGTTGTATAAACTGGCCGAATGGGAAGGACAGCAGATGTGGCGCTTAGGGACAGGGTTGGTGGTGGACTTGGCAGTGCTGGGTTAGTGCTTGGACTCGATGATCTTAAAGGTTTTTTCCACTCTAAGGGATTCCTTGGTGCTGTGACAGGTGAGGCTCAACCCCAGGCAGCCCCATCACACTGGGACTGTGCTTTACAGCCAGAAAGTCAGGACCCCTCCTAAACGGAGTATGTGCTTCCTGGGGAAGCCTTGTACAAGCATCTCGCCTCTTATCAAGGTTCTGGTCAGCCACTCTCTTGCATGATTAAGCAAAACAATCTTTAACTCTGCACAGGAATGAGGCAGTGGTCGTTCAGGTGCCAGATCTCATCTTCCAGGCTTGTGGAGGGACATTTATCTCGGTAACTTTATTTTTTAGCTTGAAAAGATTCCTTTCCTTTTTGATGGGTAATCCAGGAGTGGGGAAAGATGACAGCCATTCATGGTTTTTTGGCTATCCCAGCCAAAACCAGTACAAATACCAAAAGCAAACTTCCAGGTGAGCAGGGCACTTTCCAGAGACCAGGGAGTTGCTTTCATCCAGGGCCTGGCTGGATACACCTTCAGTGAATGAGGAAAAGGGCTTTTGTTATGCACCATTTTGAGCAAAATTGATCCCTCTTCTCGACAACGATCGAAGAAATCGAATCGGGATGGGGAGGTACTGTAAGTCTCGTTCACTCAGATTAATTCCATGCACCTAATTCCTCATAGAACCCAGCAGCACCATTTCATCTGTATTGAAAATAATGCCTGGTAAAGCCATGTATAGTTATGTAACTTCATTAATTCGGATGAAAGAAGCTAATTCCATATTTCCTATAACTTTTTTCTCATTGCCTTTGGCGGCCAACCAGCAAAGCAAACGAACTGTCCTCTGATTGATTTTCTAAGAATAAACCCCTATTATCCTGTCTCTGGCTAAATCCAGTTTAGTGCCCTGAACTGGGAAGCCATCTAGAGGCAAAGGAGAAACACTTCACACTTCCACGGGTGTAGGGGAGGGTGGTAGAGCATCGTTTTTGCACACACCCACGCTGGCAGTGGTGTTTGTCTCTGCCAGCCTCCCTGGCTGTACTGGGCAGCCCCTTGCCCAGCACCGCTGCGTTCCCTTTCTCCTCACCCGGTCTCGTGCTGGGCTTGGTCTGGCCAAGGTGTAAGACAAGCGTTTAATTTTCCAGCCACTTATGAATGCACCAGAGATTTTGCTGCACTTTATTCTTACGGAATGGCTCCCAATAGCTAGTAATACTGCGAGCACCTGAAAATTATTTTTTTCAGTCACAGCCTAAACCACAGCTTGGACTTCTCTCTCTGGCTTACTGTCAATATTTTGGCAAAATATCTGAGCTGCCTCTTCCCAGCCTGCTTCCCTCTCCCTGGTGCCTCCTGGCAAATGGATGTGGATCTGTTCAGCACCACAGGCAAGCCTCAGGGGGGAGGGGAAGATTAATTGAAGACTTAATTTCTTCTATTTTCATTTGATTAGCTAAGTGGAAGAGGCGTGAGTCCCTGCTTATGTGCTACTGGGGGCCTCATGTCAGCCGTGAATCACAGCTCCCAGCTGCCACAGTCTGGTTGCATGTCAGGTTAATTACGATATTGTAGTAAATAGTCTTGCAGGCAGAGTCCATCAATTATAGCCCTCCACATGCAAGCTGCACAACTCATTCTCCATCGCTTACCCAAGACAGGACAAAGATGAGAAAAAGGAGTTCAAATAAAACTGGGATGGGTCAGGGGTTCAGGAATGTCTCCAGCAGGAGGGTTGGGAGAGTGGAACAGGTCTGAAGGGTCCAATTCTCCAACAGGCAGCAGCAGCCAGCTGGAGCCAAAGGAGCTGAACTCATTTGGCCAGACTGTCTTGGGTACAGTAAATAAATCAAAGTTAGCCAGCGATCGATAAAATGAAATGTACTTGCACGGAGTCTTACAGGAAAGCTAGATAATCCCCAACGTGTGAGGGCCCAGCAAACAAGGAAACTGATTTTCCTCCTTCTCCGTCTTGACAGCCTAACGTCAAGCTTCTGTTATTGCCTTGGTACCACAATACCATCCAGCTCCTGCCCTTCCAGACTGTTGCAAATCAAAATTTCTTTTTGTGGCTTAATACTGTTCTATGAGTGCCTTGAACTAGGATTGGCCTAATCGATGCCCAGCAGGGCCGTCAGCAGAGCAAAACCATAAGCATCACTACTGCGTGCAGTGAATGCTTTTCAAAAACTAGAGCTTTACTCAGTGCAGTGTGAATGCCAGAAGCCCTTATGTTTCCCCTTCCCCATTTTGCCACAGGCCTCTCGTTCTCTCTGTTAGCAAGTTGGTGCTGATTTCTTTCTGGTTTTCATTGCCCTTATCTTAATTTTAGAGCCCGGTACATCACAAAAAATATTTTATTGGTGTTTGTTTAGAGACAGATGGAGGGGCAATGAGAAGGTACAGTGAGGAGTTACTGTCACCTTCCTTTTCATTATTAATCCTGCAACTGAATCAATTAGTCGCTAGCATGTTGGTAGCTTTTGACAAACCTCCCGCTGCACTCCATCTCCTGAGCTGTGTCTCATGCCAGGGGCTAGCACTCTTAAAGGAGACTTCCACTGAATTGACTACTTTCATCTTCCATGCATTGCCCAGAATCTTCTGGCCATGCTGGCCTGTGCATCAGCTCCAGTGAATGCTAAACATTTAATTTGTGGCCAGGAGGGAGCACAGGCCAACCTTGGTTAGCTCAGCCTGATGGCTGCAAACACACAGGCACCATATGCCATAATTTCAGCCACCCCATATATAGCTCTCTTAAAATACCAGCCACCTCTGCCCTTTCGCACTGTGCAGTGCGTGCCTCCCAGGAAAAAGATTTTCCAAAGATTTATTCGGATCTGGCCACCAATAAACCCTACCTGGTAATATTTTGCCTCCCGGATCTCCCTCCTGTTTTGTCCATTTGCTTATTTTCCCCATCAGCAGAGGGTTTTCCAGTGGAAAAGCGTTGCAGCCCTCCCTGGAATTCAAATCCTAAGGAGAAGCAACGAGCACACAGAGCCTCCATCCCTGACGAAAAAGCAGGGACTCCAGCTGGCAAGAGAAATCCAGGCTGAGAGCTGCCTAAGGCTTTCTTGGAGATTTAGAGTAATTACAGGGAACAAAAAACTTCATACTTTAAAATGTCAAGCAGTGTTTATCTGAAATTCTTCCCAGCTAAGGGAAAATGAAAGAAGATGCAGCAATAAAAAGGAGGGGTGTCAAATCCGGCAGCCTGGAAAGGCGTGGGCTGGATGGATTGCCTGCCAGACTGACCCTCTGGGCTCTAATCCATAAGCACCATCCAGTCCTCCCGGGGGTCACAGAGCGGTGTTAACAACACCAATTTCAAGGAGCATCTTAGAGTCAGCACTCTTACAATTTTTTTCTGCCTCAGTTTCACTTTTCTGTGCATGTAAGGTCAGAAACCTCCACTTATCCACAGATGCCAGAAGAATGAGTCTGGAAAAGAGAGCCCAAGGCCACCTCACTCGGAGACACGTGGTTCGAGGCAGCGGTGAACCTTCCCATACTGAGCGAACTGGGATGCGATGTGCCCATCGTATGACTGGACCAAAGAGAGGTTGAGCATCATGTCTTCCTCACACTGCAGCTGAGCCTCAGCCACCAGCCTGGCTGGGAAACGGCAAAGGGCAGGGTGATGCGGAGTGACAGAAGGTAACTATATTGCAAAGCTCCTCGGAGCATTAGATTTGAAAGATTGTCTTGGAATGTATGAAATGCTCCAGTGCTTGTTACAGCCCTGAGAGAATGCCAGGCGTGATGCAAAGCAGAATTGCAGCTACCATTGATATCTGGCAGCGGTGTCTGGGCACAGGGGGCCGTTGTGGGAGATTAAATCCCCCAGCCTGGGCTGTCTCTTCTGGGCAGTGAGCGCTACCACATCTGTGCTTGCAGAATCCAACAGCACCAGGAATTTGGCTGCTCCTCAGACAGCAGATTCCCAGATTCCTCTTTGATCCAGGCAATGACATTTGGGCCACCCTTCTGCACAGGAGAGCCAAACCGGGTGATCAGCTGATGGCAGCAGGTCTGGGAGGACCCCTACCTGCAGCTGCCACCCCGCGCACAGAGCTTTTTAAATTCCTTACTCTGGCCTCAACAAAAAAGCCTTTGGTTCATGGTTTCTGCTGAGGCCAGCGCAAAGACGTGCAAAGCTCTTTGTACAAATGGACCTGGGCGTCTGGCATTTCAAGGCAAACCCCCACATCAGTCCCATGGGCTGCAGTCGGGGGCTGCACGGCATTTAGTGTCCGCAATGCCCGATGGCCTGCCAAGGATGCCAGGGACACGCTTGCCGTGCTCCTCCTGCCCGGTGTGCCGCTCTCCTTGCCAGCTTCTGAGCAAATAAAATCAGCTCTCGGAGGGCATCCGCTGGGTAAAAATGCTGTATTTTGCATGCATCACCTCCCTGCTGCTACCAAAAGAATCCATGGTGTTTATAAAAGCCTTTTCGTACTTACTACCCTGCACACCCTTTACCTTGTATTTGAGGAAGAATATATGAGAATAACGCCTGAAACAGACAACTGAAGTGGGTGAACTCTGCAAACACTGACCTAGAAGGTGTCTCAGGCCATGAACAGGCATCGACTCAGTCAGATAGATGCTTGCTCATGTCCCAAAGCGGCAGGCTTGGCCACGCATTTGTTCCAGCCCAGGTGCTGGAAGCAGACAGACCCAAGAGACTGCATCTTCCCAGCCCAGTTCCACTGGCATGAGACTGGATTTCAGGGGCAGCAATACCCAGTGAAGAATCCTGTTCCTGAGGAGGGCTAGCCCTCACCATCCTGAGTCAGGAGCAGCATCTCTGCTGGTATGCCGGCGATCCCAGCTGCATGCGCTAAAACCCAGGAGTGCAACACACTCCTCCTTTCTAGGAGTTATCCGATGTTTGTGAGGTGCTTGAGCTCAGTGTTGCCCAGAGTGTATAGGAAGAAACTTCTTAAATGGTAGTTACATGGCGGGGAAAGTGGAGAGGATGTGGTATAGGCGCATCACAAATTTATTTGGTTTTTATTTAGCAAATGTGTTTAGGTGCCGTAATTCCATGAACACACTTCATATCACTGTGTTCTACTACACGAGCGTCCCTTTGGGAGAGCTGTTATGTTCCTAATACAGATGCTGAGAGAGAGACAGTCACGTTTGCTGCACTAATGAGACTATGAATTTCAAACTTACCCAAATAAATGTTGCCGTTAGGATCCCACATTTATTTTCTTTTATGTGAAGATGCTGAGTACCTATTGATTGGATTTGCGTACACAGTGGTACATTTTGTTTTCAGCAGGTATATTTGCATATGCAATTGAATTAATATGCTCCTGTGAGTGCAGTGATTGCTGTATGAGTCTGGTGACGTATTTGTCTCTGACTAAGAGAATTTTGGGCTTTCTATCTTGTTGAATGGATCTAGCTGCTACAGGTCGTATGGAAGCAGGAACCAGATAGTAGGATGGAGGTGCATGATTGCATACTGGCAGCGTAAGAGCATCTTGTTGAGCAAGAGTCCTGTTTTGGCAGATCCTGCCAACACAGACGTTTTGAGACAGTCTGAAAGACAGGGAAAAGACAAGCCAAGAAGGGATGCACGTGAGTACAGCAATAAGCAGGAATAAACAATGTTCTTCTGTCATACAAATAGTCTAAGGCAGTGTGTGGAGGAGAGTTGGCCTCTCCCAGCTCCTGTCGCAGGAGCTTCCCCCACTAAATCTCTTAGTCTTTGCTTGTGACTGCTCCCAGCCCATAATCATATCATCGTATCCCTTCACCATTTCCAGCTCTGATGAAACAGTAGTTCTTCCCGTTAAAGCCTTTTGTTTGGACACAGAGAAGATGGTGTCAGCATGGATGGACGGTGGACAATTCTTTTGCATTTATTTAGCTGTGTTACAGAGCACAAGGCATTGCTGTCCTGGCCGCACCATGCTTCTGGTCACAGTACACACGGATGGCAAGAGGTGGGCTTTGTCCCCAGGGGGTTACACATTTCCCTGAAGGTCCTTCACCTCCCAGGTTCACTGGCACCCTGGGCAAGCCTTGGGCGAGCTGTTGGGTGGCAGCAAAAATGCCCCTCTGGAGAACGTTGCAAAGGTCCTCGGTGTTCCATACTGTTTCCAACTGAGAGTTGATCCGTGTCTCTGACCCTGCAGCAGGCGACCGGTGGGGATCCCCCCCAGGATTGTCTCTCTGTCAGTTCCAGCTTTACACAACAGGACAAATTTGCTGCCTCTGCCTTGTTGCGTGTTGCCAAGTGATAGCGGTTTTGCAGGAAAGAAACACATAGGAAAACAGACCCTTGAGATGAGCCCAGAGGAGGTGGCAAACTTTATAAAGGCAAAGCTAATGAACTGGAAACCGGCAGCAAAGCAAGACTCTGCCAAGTTGCAGTTAAAATAATATCAAATAAACAAGGTCTCTTGCGTACAAAGAATAAAAGTCCCATGCGGAGAGAAGTGCCTGCCTTGTTCTGTTGCACAGCAGGAACTTCAGAAGGATTTTTTTCGCCTTTTTGCTGAGAAGTTTAACTTTCCCCTGAGGCTTTGGCGTCTGTGGGCATGGAGACAGTTTTTTTTATCTGTTGCAAACCACTGTTACATCCTCCCTCACCTTACTTCTCTGTCCACAAAACATGCAGCCTCACTACAGCAGACAATTTATTGGTCTTCTCAGTGCTTTGCTGCTGCTAGCAACTTTTGGAAGGTTATTTGTCCTTAAGTACTTGTAATTCTTCCTCTGCAGGAGCATAATCAGTCATTATTAGCAGCAGTTTCAGACTCTAATCATAAAGCTGTTATTTCTGCTTAATCCTAATCATGCTAAATATTAATTTAACATCTAATCCTCCAGGTATCTAGCAATATTTTGCTGCTGCTATCATTATTATTGTTGTTGTTGTTATTATTGTTACTATTACTATTATTACTATTAATGTGACACAGTGAAAAACTAGCACTGTAGTAATCGCATCCTTATTTATTTACCATTGCATA
Source organism: Falco punctatus (assembly GCF_963210335.1). NCBI lineage: Eukaryota > Metazoa > Chordata > Aves > Falconiformes > Falconidae > Falco > Falco punctatus. The sequence goes on along the minus strand of NC_137596.1, from coordinate 1,524,620 downwards.
CATCTGGCTGTCTCTCTTGTCACCCTGTGTCATGCAGTCTCTCAGTGCAACATCCACAAAAGAGCATCCGACATGGGGGAGGACACCCGGAGCAAGGGACAGGGTGATGCCCTTAAGGAAAGAGCCTGGCAGCACAAGGGAGGGTGCAGGCACCTGATCCCACACCGTTGCAGTCCCTCAAAGAGCAAAGGGTGAGGGCACAGGGTGCCCAGAGCTGGTGGCAGAAACCCCATGTCCCTGCTTCGCTGTTTTTTCTCTCTCACCTGAATCATCATCTAAATGGTTAGAGTTGAATTTGGATTTGATATATATGATCATGGTTTGTGTGAAAATGTCACTCCAAACTCACTCTGCTTTTCTTCTTCCTCTACCATCTTTTTTTTTTAAAAAAAAAAGGGGGGGGGGGGGGGGGGCACAGCAAACTTGTTAAGCTTTCAAACACAAAGCAGCAATTTACCATCACCAATGGAGAAGTGACAAAGCCACTGCAGCAAATTTCACAGTAGGAGCATTTACCAGGGGTGCCATTATTAACAGGTAATTATCTGCTGTGATCAATAAAGCTATTTTACAAATGAAAATTCAGAAGCCCGTAAAAACTGGTGAAGGAGCAGGTGGCAGCCTGCTGCAGGCTCCTTTCGTATGTGGGAAATGCCATCATTTCCCTAAAACAAGAGGCTGAAGAGCTCTTTTTGATGCGGTGATGCTCTGAAGATGTGGTCTGGTATTCTGTCCATCTTTGAAAAGCGCAGGAGGGCAGCTGTGCCAGACATCCCATCCTTCAGTGAACTCGGTCCCTGCTGCTGCTCCGTAACGTCGGCACAGAAAAGGGAAGGAACCAGAGGGAGACACTGCATTTCATGCCAAATCAAACCCTCCTGACCCCTCGGACCCTATGACTCAGTCCAACCTCTATTTCTCCACATGTACTGACCTAACAGTCCTTTCTAACGGGAGCATCAAGAGTCTTCCCTTCTCCAGACACATTTAGTGAGGGATGAGAATCACTGCAACCTCTAAAGCATCAGCACCGAGCACAAAAGGCAAAAAGACCTCCTAGTAGCTGACCTTGCGCCATTATTTAGCACTTGCTGTGCAAAACATGGCTATTTGTCACAGCCCCTTCCTTCTTTTTGCTCCATCATCATCTTTGAAATGAGTTACGAGGACCCAGAGCCATGAGGCAGCGCTGACCCTGGGCAATGAGCAGTGCAGACAGTCTCAGGGCCCCTCGGGGGACTGCTGGTCCATGCCTGACACCCCCCTCCCCTCCCCCACCCCACCCCACCCCAGCTGCTCTTTGGAGGGTCTCTGACACACCAGCTACAATATTTGATCAGTATCTGACAGTCGTGCATCCTTGCTGTTATTTTCCTTGCTTTAACAATGACAACTAATGCAGGAAATGTACCTGGGGATTCTTGCATTTATTTTTACAATAAAACCTGTGATTTCTACTTGAGGCTGCAAAAGAGCAGCCAAGTGACACAGAGGTTGGTTCATGTGATTTGGACTTCGTTGCAGTGTCCAGGAGCCTGGTGTCCCTGCTAAGCAGCACTTCCTTTACTATTTGGCAGATGTAAGATGAACCACCTAGACCACAGGAGGAAATTTGGTCCTTCTGTGGTTGGGAGTGAGGATACAGCAGCATCCAACTCCTCATTTCATTCCCTGTTCAGAAAATAGAGCCATTCTTTGGGGGCAGCTCCCCTGATTAGCGACAGAGTTGCCTGGGATCCCACCACCAACTTTCTGGAGCTTCCAGACAAACCCCGCAGCTTCTCCCCACGCTCTCCCACCTTCCCCCCGGTGTGAGTGAGCCTCTGCAACCGGGAACCCACCGCTCACCAGACCCTGATCAAACACCCTGGTAAGTGGACGTCTCTCTTCCCCTGATCAGGATGGAAGGGGCAACAGTGCCATTTTGATTATTTTCAGTCTGATGACTTGCTTTTTAGGACATAAAGAGTTGGAATTAAGCGGCAGTGAAATGTTTGTGTGGGTTATTGCCCACGGGGAGGGTAGCAGAGTAGGGGGTGCCTGTGCACAGCGAAGTTGTGACTCTCTTGGGGTCTGCCGGTGCCACAGGCTGGCCCTCTGCGACGGCATGGAGCGTACCTGCTGCCAGCACCCACGTTGCTGCCAGCACCCAGGTCAATGTGCAGTTACTCACCCCACAAGCCAGCCGTCGTGCCAGCAGTGTGCCAGGCAGGGCGTGCACATGGTGACACGTGTGCACAGAAGGACACACATGCCGCAGCGCAGCTGTGCCGCCGGTGCTGCCGAGCTGGGCACTGGAGAGTAAAAGAAAACCAGCAGGAATCTTGCAAGCAGCAGCTCCCTTTGTATGAATTATGATACAGTCTTTGTTACGTGATTATATGGTAGGGTATTTCTTAACCAGAGAAGAAAAAGACCTCATTCCCAGCACTGTCTAAATTCTGAACGTATAACTTTGAAAGCTTAATCATATCCTTTTCACAGTGCTTTATGGTTTATATATATTTGGGTTTTTGTTGCTTTTTTGTATTCACTCCTTTCGCTGTCAATTTAAGCTTAATATTATTAAAATTGCTCTGGTTCGCTCTGCTTAAAATTCTCCAGTTACAGTGTTTTTTGGAAAGAAGTGCTAAGTCAAATTCTTTCTCCTAGTTCTTATTTGTCTTTAATGACTCATTAGATTAGCACCTTTGAAATTGCCAGCAGGAAGCAATAAGCCTGCTTATCAGGAAGAGCCTTGCAGGAGCCAGCAGCAGGGAGCTTTGCAGGGACAGGACCATGCACTGGACCTCTGGGCTGGGGAGCTGATCTTTTCTCAGGACATAAATACACGCCACAGATGTGTGACGTGACTAGCGCTCCTGAGGAGATGCTACAGGGTGCAGGCAGCAGTGGGTTAAAGACAGCACCCTGCAGCCTCCTCCTGCACAGCAGGGTCAAAGGCTTTTTGCTCTCTTTGCAGGGTGAAGAGGATAAATCATCCCCAGAGCCCTGCCACCTCACCCGGGGGATCTGTGTGTTTCTGGTGGGATGCGATGGAGCCAATTTGCCTCCTGAAGGGAAGACAGGCAGGAGAGAGCAGCATGTGCCTGCAGGCAGGGCAGGAGGCAGAGCTGCTGGGATGCTCATTGCCCTCAGCTGGAACAGGGGCTGCACCAGGGCCCTGTAAAAGGCCAGGGGGAAGGATTCCCTCTCTCAGGTGTGGGCTGAGCTGAGCGCAGAGGTGATCCCGGTGGCTGTGATGGTGAGTGCTCTGCAGGGGTCAAGGTAGACCCGGGGTCCTGCCAAGAGCTATAGGGCAGCCCTGCAGCACCGGTCCTCTTGCTGGTCCTCAGCTAGGCACTGCGCTGGCGTCACTGGGGATGGGGGAATGGGGACTGCTGCCACCCCGAGGTGCTTCCCACCTGCTCCTGCCCTCGAGTTCCTCCCGTCCCGTGGCCAAGGGCTCCGAGGCAGCTGGCTGTGCCCCAGCCCAGCGCTGCGGCTGGCAGCCATCGGGGGCTGTGCTTCACTGGGGCTGGAGTCAGCCTTAGTGGTGGTAAGAAGGTGCTCAAAAGCTTTAATCAATGCCAGAAGGCAAAAAAAAAAAAAAAGTAACAGGTGCCTCATCAGCAGACATGTGTCCCTGTCAGGAGGCAAATCTGACTTTGCAGAAATACGTCGTTGTACGTGCTGTGGTTTCTGGCCTTATGGAAATGTCTTTTTTCAAAGGGTGACAGTAACAGCGTCGCTGTTACACCAGCTGCTACCCCTTGCCCTGGGGTGCTCAGAACAAAACCCAGCTCTGGGCTGTGAAAAGCATGACAAATGTCAAAAGTCTTTGTTCGTTGCCTCCCTTTCATTTCACAAAGCCTGACAAACCTCGCTAGGACAAGAAGGAAGGAGGGGAATCTGTTCACGGGCAAAGGCAGCCCTTGGCTGCGGCACCCAAACCTTACCGAGGGCAGCGGGCGTGCTCAGAGCTGAACCTGGAGCAGTTGCGCGGCTCAGCACGCTGCCCTGGGCGGCGAGGGGACGGGGCTGGCTGCGGTCCTACGGCTGTGCATTGCCGCAGCAAAAAGCAGCTCCCAAGAGGATTTGTAAGTGCAGATAAAGAACTTTTTTCTTTCCTTGCCTGCAAACATGGGGCTGACTCATAATCTCACAGATGACAAAAGCAAAGTTTTTCCCTTGGCATTGGGAAAAATGATGGGGTTTTTGCATGTGCAAGCTGTAATACTGGGGGTTCAGTAAGAAAAACAATCTTGAGGCTGAAATAACATCAATTTTTTTCCACTGTTGTGTTAGAGGTGATTTATTGGCAAGCTGCTTTTCTAAACTTAGAGCCTTTACCGAGTGAGTTAAATATGTGAGTAACGTTTGCTGTATAACAGGGATCTGGTAAGTCTTGTGCAGCTGGTGCCTGTTGCAGAACAGGCACTGGTTGCATTACTGGAGTAGTCAAAATACTTAATGTCCTTCGTCCAGCTTCATACCAGCTTAGCCGAAAGGCAGCTCTGGTAAAGAACTACATAGCAGATAAATACTGCCGTGTAGAAAAATGTCACGCTCAGGCCACTGTGTTGTTCACAGCAGGCAAAAACATCCCCATTCTGTGACTGACAGTGTTGGCTTCTGAACACTTTGCCCTCTGGTTCATTAGCATTTAATTAGGCACTACCAGTGCAGCATAATACTTAAGTGAGTTTTACTGAGTCACATCCCCTGAGCTTAAGCTGCTGGAAAGCTGTGATGTTAGCTGTCACCCATCACTCAACCCCCCCTCTGCCAGCTCCACAGCGGGGCTCGGTGCCGAGCCGGGGACAGCAGACTGGTCTCTGCTGGGGTGTGTGGGACCTGCCGGTTGGAGGCCTTGTGAAGAAGCACAGAGCAAGGTGGGAAGGGATGCTCGGTGCTGGTCCGAGTGGCTAGTGCAGGCTCACGGGGGCTAGCTGTGGCACAGCTCCTGGGAGACTGGCAGGACTCCAGAAAGAACCTTATCCTGAAGCCAGGCCCTGGGGTTAAACCACAACAACCTTAAGCCAGGTAACTGTGCGTGTAAACACAGCACCTTGTGAGCTTTACAGTTTATGCTGCATTTTGAAACTGTCTCTCTGGTTCGAAAATTAAAGGTATCTGCATCGTCAGGACTTACTACAAGATCTGTCTGTCTGTGAGGGCTGCAGTACCGAAAAGGCGAGCCCCAGCTGGCAGCCCCAAAGGACTGCACAACCCAGCAGTGCCCAGGGGCTCCCTGTTGGGTTCATTGATCCTTCGTTACATCAAACGCACAGGAAGAAAGGAGAGAAAGAGAGAAAAAAGGAAAAAGAAGAGAGAAAAAAAGAAATGGTTGATGCTCACAGCATGTAGTTTGGTTTCCTCCTTAGCTCAGTACTTTTTGGAGTAATTATATAAGAAATATTTCTTAATATTCAAATTTCTTGGATGTTTTTATTCTGACTGTGGTGTCATTACTAGTATTTCTGGAAAATGTCAAATACCCACTGTGGAAATATGAACATTTTATGATGCGATGCATCCCCTTTCCACACCAGAACGTGGTGTGAGGAAAGGCTGTGGAATACACGTGTCCAGGCAATAAGCCCTGGACATTTTGCTTTTCCTGCTGAATGCCATCACTTGTGTAGTAATTAAAGTCTTGCCCTTTCTGTCAGCCCTGTGCAGCCCTGACTGACGGGATGTGAAATGGCTTTGTTAGCCCCAACCTGGGTTCTTCGTCCCCTGTGTGAAAGCCAAAATACCAGGTGCTGGGTGTCTGCGCAGAGATGGGGGCTCGGTGGTGCAAACACGTGGCAAAACATTTTATGAACAATTGTTTACAATTACGTTTAGTCCCGCTTAATTCTCACTGGTTCTTAACAAGCCTCCTCTCCACTTAAAGGTAGTGTTCTTATTTTTCACTGCTCCTGGTCTGTGGGGAGGGGGCTTTGCTAGTAGGGGGCTCTCTTTGCTCCAGGGTGGATCTTTTAGTGTGCTAATAAGGGTAGTTCACACATAGTTCAAATAACTTTCTCTTTTAGTCTCATTAACCATTTGGTTCTCCTTGAGCTTATCTTGTGCCTCAGCTTGACATATTTATGGTGTCTGTCCCTTCTCCCCGGGCCCGTTCGGTGAACTGTTTGTAAGGATTAACTAACATCCTCCGTTTTTCAAATGAGTTCTTGTTTTTCACTATAGATGTGTAAATATCTCTCCTTCCCCCCCCCCCCCCCCTTTTTTTTTTCTTTTTAAAGTGAAAACTTCTTTTATCTGCTTCAAGAAGCAGAACTCAAATCTTGACTGAGCTTGGAAAATGGGTGAAGTTGGAAAATATTTTTCATGTGTCATTCATGCATTTGCATAAGAATTAACTGTTATTGATGCTCAACAGTCCTTCCCCGGCTGATAGCTCGGGCTCCAGGAGAGCTGCTGCCTGGGCCCTAGGCTTTGCAAAAGGGCTGGGTGTCTTTCCCACACCCAGTGGCATCACCAGAGATGTTAATGCTCTCAGCGAGACTCTTGCTGCCTGCCCACCCTTGACCAGCGGCAAACCCACCGTGGTGGGATGCCAGTGGAGTGGTTCGTGTGAGCCCATACTTGCTGGTGGAAATGCTGCGTAGCATCCTCCTCCCCGTCACATAGGACTTCAGCTCCTAACTCTGCTGCCAGCATCCTTGGAGAAGTAGCTCAGGGTAACGTTTTCATGCTATTTATTTCCCCACCGCTCCACTCCATGCACAATGACCTTCCCTGCTGGATGCACTCGCAGGAAGGGGAGCAGCACAAGAGCCTCACCGCAAAGGAGGCGTTTGCTGGTAAGCTGTTACACATTTAAAATCTAATTATTAATATCGCTGTAGCTTTAGTCTATTTGCAAAGCTTTGTTACCAAATTATGCCTAGTGAAACAAACATACTAATTAGCCGCCTTGGAAATAGGGTGGAAATAATAGGCCATTTTTCTACACTTGTGCTATTTATGCCTCAAGGATAACTGTTCTTTGCTGGGAGAAATGCTGAGGGTGTGTTATTGTCTGGACCGGGGCTTAATATTGTGGTGATGGGAAAAGATGTTGAAGATGATAAACGGCGGCTCAGTGGCTCGTGGTGCAGCCCAGATGCAGGCTGAATGGTGTTGGGGGATGAGTCCCCCCCTCCCCAGCCCCCAGGACTCTTCTGACAGTGATGCGTATGTTTGCTACTGGGAGAGCGGAGGAGGAAAGGGCAAAGTTGCTCATGGTTTATGCAGGGCTGTAGTTTATTGCTAATATTTGCCATCTGCATCTTGACTATCCCTGTCTCGCCTAGATGTATTGCTTAGTAGCACAAACTGCATTTCAGCCTGGAACGGAGGGGCTCAGCTGCGGTCACACAGCCAGCCGTGCACCTAAGGTAGGCTGGAGGTGAGCAATTAGTCACATCCAGGAGTTACATATTTCAACCCAAGACCAATTTGTTGTGTGAACCGTTTCCAGCTGACAGAGCTCAGCGCCTCATCCTTTTCTAAGATGATATGCTTTTTACCTCTGAAGGCTCTGTGGGATATGATTTCTCTTTCCCCTAACTGTGCAGCAAAAGAAAAATCACCATCTCCCGTAGGTGTGTGTATATATATTGTGACTAGTATGAGGTGCGTTATTACGTGACATAGGACTGACCCTAGCACAAAGGTGGATCCTTTTTCCTCAAGCTGTTGCTGGAAGGACTGTCTGGCAGGGCCAGAAAGAAGGCGAAGGTGCTGCCCTGCGGGTGGGATGGCAGCTTTGCTGGAGGGGGGCAGCAGGAGCAGGCTATTGCCCGCCCAGCATGCGGCTCAGCTGGCTGTGGGTGCCCTCTGGACGCCGCTTGAGCAGCAGCGGCATGGCAGGAAGCTTAGAACCACTCCTGGAGGGAGCAGGACCCGGGTGACACGTGTGGCTGTGGGGCAGAGTTGCAGCAGCTGCTCAGGGTGGGCAGTGGCAGCACCGCAGGGTCCAGTGGGTGCCTCAGGAGAGGGGAAATATCCAGTGTCTTTGCTGCAAAAGGAGTGCTTAGGAGCACAGGAATGGGCAGTTCAGAGGGAGGCTCTGCATCCAGAAGACATCAAGGTGGAAAACATCTAGCAAGCCAAAGAAAGATAGTGATAGGAACTGAGAAGGCATGTGGAAGTAGTCAGTGCCAAGGATGTTTTGTCATGTAGAGAAATGTCCTTGTTTCCTTCAAGTCTTGCACTTGATGAGAGCGCTGACTTCTGAAGAGCATTTTTTCTTCTGGCAAACAGCCAAGTCTCTTGTTTCAGGAGAGTAAATTGTGATGATATGCATCTGATGCAATGATTAGGTACTGTAGCAGTTTCAAAGTGACCCCCCCCTTTTCTTTTTTTCCTTTCCTAGTTGGCACCCACTGCTCCCACAAATCTGTTAATTCCTGAGCTGCAGAAAGCCCGCTTGCCCTGAGGAAGGGTGTCTTTGCCAAACTGCTTGCATGCAGAAAGAAAATAGCCAGAGACAAGGGAAAAATTTTGTTCAAGTTTCAGGTGATCCTTTGGGGAGGAATCAAGGCCACTGCTTTAAATCCGAGCTCTTAGTAATGACCTCATCTGAATTTATGGGAAGAACATAAATAAGAAAGGTTAACGAAAGGCTACTTTGAAATTTTACTCCCCTAAATATTGTGCCTTAGAGCATCACTGCTGGCCCTAGCATTGGGAAATAATAGAGCATCATTGCTGGCATAAGGGGGAGCTCGGTTCTGTGTCTAGATGCATCAGAGATTTTTCACTTTGTAGCTTGGGGAAATGCAGACTGGCTCCAGGGGGACAAGGGGATCCTTGGTGCAAAAGAAGATGCCGGGCTGCACACATGTGCAGGCTGGTCCAGCGGGGTGTAAAGGGCTTGAGACCTGCAGGGATTTCTGCAGCCCCGTCTTCTCTCTCAGGACTTACCATGGTGGTGCATCCCACGCCTGACAGAATTCCTAACACTTAAGTTAGCTAATTCCTAACTTTCAAAGTGCTGCTGTAGTGTTTGAGAGGTGTTGCTCCTCTCCCGCACTCTGCCCCTTCTAGCACCACAGCACTGCATGTAGAAATGCCTCTCTGGGGCAGGAGAGCAACTACTTCACCTGTCCCAGGCGCTTCTGTAGGAGCCTGGTTTCACAAGCAAATTCAAGTGATCCGTACTGTCACACCAAAGTTATGCCAGGTTTTCCATCAGCCCCGGTGATGCTGGGGGGCTCAGAGCCGAGGTAGCAGACCCTGCTGGCTCTGCCAGGAGAACAGAGAACACAGTAAGATCCATCCTCCCGATCCTTCCGTCCCCATCCTTGCTGCTTGCTCCTTCCCACGATGCCACTTGGACTGATTCGTGGTTGTGGGAGTTTTCTGGCTTGATGGTTACCGCGTGGACTGAGGCCAGGCAGAAGCTCTCCGAAGCGGTTTTTGCTTTAACTGATTCTGTACTTCATAACAGCTTTCTCCTTGTTCTGCAATTACAAAAAATTATTTTGTAAGTAGGGACTGCAATTACAGTTAATTAAAATGTATAATTAGTTAATTAGGATCCATAATGTGGACTAAAAACCAGGCTGTGTGAGTGAGTTTCAAGACAGATGGTTTTGGTTAATGGCACTGGCCATGACTTTGTGTCCCTCGGTGGTGGAGGGGAAGTAAGTCACACAGCCAGGCAGCGAGTACCGGAAAAATGACACTGCTGGCTGGGGAAACCTTTCTTTTTTTTTCTCTCTCAAGAAGCAAGGCGGTTTGAGTAGCCTCTGACTCAAACATCTTGCAAGGCAAGGTTGGCAGGAATCCGCCTACTACTGGATACAGCTTTTTCTTGCTGAATGAGAAGATGCTGAGCTGAATAATGACAGATTTACATGGAATACTGTCAAGTTAACTGTGCAGAAAAAGTGAAAGCTCCCCTTGAATGCACGGAGTTAATTTTATCAGGTTGTTTAGCAGGTTCTAATGAGAATCAAGAGACCTACATATCTTTGCAGGTGGCTAATGTTCTAGTAGGACCTTGATTGCAACTAGATTTTATACCCTACAGACCCACAGCCCTGCCAAGGATGGGTCCCCAGGGAAGCGCTTGATGCAAAAACGTTCTGCAAATGCAACAGTTCTCAATCTTTAGAAAGAACCAGAAATACTAAAATTCTGCAGCCCCTGGCATGGACTTCAGTGACCCCTCTGGGAGCTGAGGACCAGAGCAGAGAGCAGTTTTTGTGTAGCTGTGTCCCGCAGATGTAGTTCGGAGCACCGTTGGCCTCTGTGGATGCTGCAGAGGGTGAGGAGGGCACAGCCTGGCTTTGGGGAGCCCTGCTGGCCACAAATGCGCGATGCTAAGTGTCTTAGAAATGCTTATGTTCCAAATTGAGCCCATGTTAGTGCTCCTTGTTGGAAATCAAACAGCACCTGTTTTACTAATGTGGACTGTTCAACGACTGGGATGAAATCCCGGGAGAAACATCCCCAGCTCGGCCTCTGCAGAGCAGCACGAAGGCAGGAGAGCAAGGGCAGAGGTTCACTAAAAACATCTGCTGGAACTGTAGGCTCTGACAGTTGATAAAGATTTTGCTGACCCTCGCCTCCCCCTTGCCCCCTGGGGAGAGGAGAAGCTAATGGAGTGGAAGACTCCATGCCAGAAGGCCAAGGGCTCCGCAGGTCAGGCAGATGTCTTGCTGCTGGGTTTGGTCAGGCTGCAGAGCTCCCTGCGGGGGGAACGCGGAGGCTGCGGACGCTGCCAGATATCTGTCTGCGCGCAGGTGGTGGCATGAGCAGAGCTGCTCTCCCTGGCCTGAGCCACCTGGGTCAGGCTTCCCCCTGACACCCCGCTTTGGGAGCACCTTCAGGCTGCAGGATGAGGGTCTCCTGTGTGACAAGTGGTCAGTGCCAGCAGCACCCTTGCCTTTCCCTCCTTCGCTTGCAGCAGGTCCATGTCGCTGTGTGCTTGAGTCGCTCTTCCTGCTCTTGCAGCTTCGTGGGGGGGCTTAGCTGCAGAGGTGCACCTTAGAGGTGGGACTGGAGCAGCCAAGTTTCTGAAAGAAAGTCCTGTGTTGACCAGGGTGTGAGCAAGGTGCTTCCAGATCTTTTTGTCAGTCCTGTATCTGTTTTTCTGTCTCTAAGCCAAGCGTGTCTGCAGCCCCAGAGGCAATTTATTATGAGCTTTCCCTCCTGTCGATGCAAATAAACAGTGTAGTGTCACCTGCTGGAAAGCACCGGGGGGGAAGGGTGTTCTCAGCATCCTCAAATCATGTGGTGAAAGGCACACCGTGCAGGTTCCCAGGGCTCAGACTGGTTCTGCAGGATGCCAAGAGCCTAAATTACAGCATGCACAGGGAAAGGAGGGGGGAAAAAAATAAAGTATATGCCATCCCAGTACCTGCAGGCAGTACATTTAAGGATGTTTTTAGGATCCAGGCAAGTATATCTGTTCAGCTGTCCTCTGATGGGACAGTAGCACAGGTCCAGCTGCACGACCCCAGGCTGCTCCCTCATGGCTCTCAGTGCCGTCTTACAGAGGGTTTATTAGCTGAACTCTAATTCTGCTGCAGTGCCCTTGGTTGCTCTTGGATAGCTGCTCTGAAGGGGGCTGCCACACATCTGGGTTTCCTCTTCAGTCTTCTGCAAGCCTTGGCAGGGCAGAGCAGAAAGATTACTTGTATTTTCCCCTGGTGTACCTCAGGCCAGTTAAATTAAGAAATTGCTGAAAACTTCAGAGTTGGGGTGTTTTCTGCTTTTTTTTGTGTGGTGGTTTGTTTTTGTTGGTTTTTTTTTTTTTTTTTTTTTTTTGATGGGGAAGAAGTGGGCTAGAACAGGTTTGGCTCCCTGCTGCAAGCAAGACAGTAATACTGTGCAGCAGCAGGCAAGACCCGCAGCCCCTGAGCCGGCGTTACATCAGCGGGTGACTTCATCCAGGCTGTCAGAAGAGCAAGGGGAGCTGTATTTAACAGCGCAGTGGCAGGCTGCCTGTCTGGGCCAGGCTGCAGCCGCTGGCGGGGACGCGAGGCCAGCCCGGGTCACCGTTTGGCTCTGCCCGGTCTCCTGCTGGTCCTTCCTGTGCCATCTTCAGTGGTGAATTGCTGCAGCTTGCAGATGGCAATAGTGATGCTGGGCTGTGCCCCAAGAAGGCGAGGGGCTGTAAGGTGTCGCTGATGTGCCTGACTGAGCCAAACCGAGCACAGGCTCCTCTGGCCGTGGTCTTGTCACCAAAATCAGGAATGAGAAAACTCTTACACGTGGCCCCAGTGCAGCACGAAGAAGCAGGCATTCCTTTATTGTGGTGCTGGATGCACGGGGGATCGTTCCACTTAGCGTGTGTGCCATGCGCTACGTTCAGGCAAGATTATACAGATCATATATATATGTTTATGCATTACATTTCTTGGAAAAATCATGCACATTCATTCCATAGGTGGTACTGTATTAATTAAGCATTGTGCATGCTCCTTACAGGTATTTTTAGAAAACCTCTGGGGGTCTCAGACAGTGGTCACCTCTCTAGTTACAGCTGATCGAGGACTGAACCTCCTTTACCTTTCCCTGTATGGACTTGTCTTGACCACAGTTCAGCTTCTTCTGGCAAGTTTGGTTTCATTTCCACCTTTGCAAGAAGATATTTCTTTTTTTAGTTCCTTCCTGGACTTCCTGATTAACCTTCCCTTAACAATACCATGTTGCACAGCTGCTGTTTGATGCTAACGATCCATAGTGATAGCAGAGCAGATAGAGAACTCTCCAAACCAAATGGCATTTCAGAAAGCTGACATCGGTTTATTGCAGCACTGGGTGCATGGGGGATCTTTCCTCCTAACACACCCCAGGCTGCTTGGGGGCACACTATATACGGTGAAGTACTTGTATATTCATAGTAATCACATATACATTTTCATTTACACACAGGATCAATTACAAGTTTCTCACTTCTAATGCAATTAGTGCGCATCCTCAGACAGCACTGCTGAAGTTTTTTCCAGCTGCATGCGCTCCCGGAGCGGGGAAGGGGGGTTGCCCTTGCTCGGGAGCTCTGTTGGACTGGAGGTCGCGATCTCCCGTTACCGCAATTACCTTTGTCCTACTTGCAACTGATTTTCTGTGGGCTGCAGCACCTTGTCTCCTCTTGCAGCCAGAGCTTCCTCGCTTGGAGGCTTCTTTCTGCACAATTTAGATAACGGTGTTCTTATCACTACCTCTTCCCTGTTTCCCAAGGCTGACTCTCTTGATTAGAAGTCCTTTTGTTCATTAATTTTGAGGACTGGAGAGGGTGGGTCAGTTTGACCTAAACTCTGTGCACATACTTCTGTAACGTACAGTTAAACGCTAAATCAGAATTCAGTAATTCAGGAGTTCGGGCAACACCAGTAGAGTTCCTCAAGGTACCCAGCGGAGGTGGCCCTGCAAGGACCAGCCACCCAGGGTGGGCGCGAGGCCAGAGCATGGGTCAGCCTCCAGCATCGGTTCCCACACAGGCGTAGCCTGATCACCTGGCCTCTGCCTTTCCCGTGATGCCCATCACGTCCCCATTTTCAGGACCTCTCCGGTGGTTGGGGTGAGCCCAGCTCATGGGTGAGCCGTCAGGCAGCAGCCACTGTGCCCGGGACTCTGCCGCTCAGCGCAGTGTCTGCGATGCTGCAGGGCTTGTCCCGTGTCCCAGACACTGTCCCCATGCGGCTGCCACTGGTGGGGTAACCCCGCTGCGCTGCACCAGGGCTGTGACTGACTGCAGAGGGCACGGGTACAGCAGGGGGAGAAATGCCAGCCAGTGTCCTGACTGTGTCTTTCCCTTTTCCCTTCCTGGGGTTTAGTGGGTTCTCGGCAACTTGGAAGGACAGAGTCAGCCGACAAAGTGACAAAATGAGCTGTGTTTGGGAATGGAGAAGAATGAACATAATATTAATTGCTCCTTAACAGTGATTCCTCTTTGACTCATCTCTGAGAAGAATTCCCTCAGGATAGCTTTGCACTGGAACATGATACAGCTAATGAAACCATTTTATCCCTGACATCTTTGAATTCTACATTCATTAGGCAATTGATGAGAATCCAGGGCCCAGCCCTCTTCTGACTGCCAGTCCTCTGAAGAAGCACGAAGACGTGAGTACCGAGTAACGCTGCGTCTTGTGAGTCACCTGTGAGAATGGCAGTCATAACCTGGAAGGTGCAGCAGATGAAAATACCCTGCTCAAGGTTAGCATTGAGAGCTTCCAACGCTTCTCATCTTTACAGTGTCCAGTGGAGCTGGGACACATTTCTCTGTGCTCCTCTGACGAAAGAGGTGAGGAAACAGGCTGCAGAGCTCCCTGGCTCATTGCGTTTCTCTGCTGTAATAGTAGTTTTCCTTTCCAGGCTTTAATTTAGCTTAGCCTCTGGCCTTTTGCTTTACATCCAGCAGGATGTAAAGCTTCTTATGCGGGAAGCACAAGGTGTCTGAAGGGAATGACAGCCGCGAGACCTGCTGTTCCCCGAGACACGGGAACACGGGAGGGCGGGTGTGTGGTCACAGGGGCTGTGAGTTGTCACCCTTTCCCTCAGCAGTCTTGAGATTTGCTTCTCTGCAGCAAGAGCCTCTGGTCTCTGCAGCATGCAAGACACAGCTTCTGCCCGTGCCCCAGACCTGGGGAAGGTGGTGCTGTCTCTGCAGAGAAGAGAATTGCCTCTAAATTGTCTCTGCTTGCTTCATATAGTGCCACCAGCTTTTAAAATAAATGATTGTATTGGGTTGTTATGGTAGTTCCTCTATTCAATTCCTTCTGCCGAGAAACTCATTTTCCTGAAATTGCTTTCTCTCAACTCTATAATCATTACATAGCAAATTACCTGGGGAAAGGGGCTGGCACAGGCCAGCAGCCAGTTTCTGCTTGCCATGCAGCTCCGTGCCGCAGCGGGAGATGCACCGGGCAGGTCCGTGTCCAGCTGCCCGTGGGACAAGGACTGCTCGTGCCCTGGGAGCCGCAGGGATGCTGCCCACGGAGGAGCGGCACGGGCAGCGCTCCGCTGGCGAGAGGGCGCGCAGGGCTCAGCACCCAGCGTCACCCAGTGGGTAGCGTCCCAAAAAGATTTTTCTCTCATTTTCAGTGGCTGAGGCTACCCGAGCTGTGCATCCCTGCCCAAAAGCTGACTCTTATCAGCCTGATCCTGGTGTAATGGAGCAAGGCCAAGAAGCAGGCGAGTACTCACGCGAAGCCTGAACGCAGTGCAGGGCGCTTCGCCCGAAGCCAACCCACGAGGCTGCAGCCTGCCTGCTCCAGCAAGGGGTCTCTGTCCAGGCCTCTGGCTGGAAAGGGAAGGGTGGGCTAACCCCACGTTTGTGGGAGCTTTGGGGTCACCCCTTTCTCCCCTGCCTGCAGCACCCCCTGGGCTTCCCAGTGGGGTCTCAGAGCAGAGCCCAAACCACTGGGCAGGGCAGGGACCGGGGACCAGCAGCTCTGATGGAGGCAGCATACTCTTTCATTCTGGGCATTCGTGAGCCTTTTCCTCTGCCAGTTCCTATGCTGGCTTCTTAACAATTTCTTTGACACAGGACCTCGCTCACTCTCTTTGGGGTGATCACTCCAACAGCACAAGGTGTGAAATAAGCCATTTCCATGAGCAATATGGTGGCAATGAGTCAAGTTTAGAGCAACAGCTTTTTGCTCCGTGGAAATGTCCACATAGGATTGGATATTCGTATGAAATACAGAAAGATGCGTGTTCCATTCAACAGGGTAAATGTGTGCAGCATATAAACTATTTTCCTTCACGTCGGTACATCCCGCTGCCTGGGGTTAAAAAGAGTCTTAGTGAATAATTTCCCATTAGGAGGTTTGAGATGGCAGCTTGTCTTAGAGACAAGATGCAAGGTGGGAGGGATGTTAGTCAGATCTGGTCTGGCAGGTCTTATTTCTTGTGGTGACGCGAGTGTGGTGCTTTGTGAGTCTGAGATTAAACTCCGCCATAACTGCAGCGGCGGGACTAGGGCAAACTGTTCTACCTCCTTCCAGAGATAGCTAAATCCTGCTAGAGACAGTAATAATTGGGGCTGGGGACAGGCAGGTAGTGCTGACAAAGGGTTAGGAAACACTTGGGGGGTTGCGGGGGTTGGAAGGCTATTTGGGAGTTTATTGTTAATTTAAAATTTTTTTCTTTTTTTTTTTTCTGACCACAGCATCACTGCTGGGAAACACAATCTGGACATCCAGGACTCATTATCCATTATGAGATTTGGCAGACAGCTACCAGGATCAGGCAGGTTTGAGGCTGTTGCTTTTGGCCATTTCTCTCATTACAGGCTTACAGCAGCTATCTTATCTCACACTTTTATTAGATAGGAGACTAAAGGGAGAAAGAGAAGAAATGATGTAAGGAAGGAAATGATCCAACAGAGGGTCAGAGGCTCAGACAAAGTGATGTCCTGAGGTGGTGGCCACGTTGCCTTGTTCCATCTCTGGACACAGCCCTGTTTAGGCCAGGGTGGGAGCAATCCAGAGGGTTTGGCCAGCTTTCCTGCAAAGAAACGCTGAGCACGTGCAAGCCCCAGCAGTGCTGCACAGAGCAGCAGCCCCGGGCTGGGCAAGGGGCACACAAGCCTCCCCTCCCGCGGAGCTCTGGGCTGGCCAACGTTCCTCCAAGCTGCCGATGTGGAAGCTCCTGGGGCTGGGGCTGGGCACAGTGCCTGCAAGGCTGCTGCTCGTGGCCTTGGCGCAGCAGGAGAACCTGGGGTCTGCCCTTGCCTCTGCAGACCCCCGCAGCTCGGGGGGGGGGGGTCTTGCTGCTGCAGCCATGCCAGCGCTGGGGCTGTGGCACTTGGGTGCTCAGATGATCTGATTTTTCTCTCACTCCTCCACTCATCACAGAATGGTCAGGGTTGGAAGAGGGACCTTTGGAGACTGTCTAGTCCAACCTGATTTATTTTTTTTTTTTTTAAATCCATAGGAGCGCAACCTCCTGCTGCTGCTTTTTCCCAGTCGGTACGGGATCGCGCAGCGCTGGGGTGCACGTCTGCTCTCCCTCCTAAACACAAATGCCCCGACAGCGATGAGCTGCCTCTGCCCAGTGCTGGGCTCTCGTTGCACCATCTGCCACTGCACCAGCTCCTCTTTGCATGGAGTTTTGTGCCATGGTACCCACCAGGCAGATGGAACAGGCAGGAAGACCCTGTAAAGTCCAGCTACCGGACTGAAGAAATTATTTTTTCTCATTTACACCCCACCTTCACCCCCTGCCCCCAGCTATTGCAGAGCGTTTTGCTTTAGCAGGCTAGGAGCATGAGACTGAATGAGCTTTCATCCTAGATCAAATGAATCCTGCCTTGCCTGATGTTTATTTGGCTGTTTTTTATTGGGTCTTCTCTTCCTGAGTTCCTCTGGGGTAAGTACAGAGATTTTTCAGGCTTCCAGGGTTTTGTATTGGTAGTCTGCAACTTCACACTTCAGTGCTTCATATGCAAGAACTTAAACACTGGATCTCCTCAGAGCACAAAACAGGAGCTCACATATTGTTTTTCAAAAGGCAAGCTTGCTTGGCACCTGGTAAGCAGCAGACACCTCGGCTTGGATGCAGTCTGAGGCACTGAGTCCAGCAAATATTGCTGGGAGCTCCCAGCCCTAATTAAAAGTGAAATACTGGTTTGCTCCTACCGGGGTTGCCCAGCTGTGACAGTCTGAATGGGACAGCTCAGAGACTGCAGGAAGGATTTTAAAATGTCTCCTTGAGACAGGAGACAGAACCTGTATCAGCTAGAGAGGTGCTTTAAATCCTGATGAGTGAAACTGATTTATTTTTTTTCATTTTCCTTTCTAGCACCCTTTTGGAGGCTTAGAGTCCCTCTGGACATCCCCAAGGAAGATCTCAGCTTCTGTATGGGAAAGGAGTAATCTGAGCACAGGCTAAATCAAAGAATTAAAGTAATCAATATTCAGCAATCAGCTATTAAAGCTGCTCTGAAAAAATCATGTATTAGGCATACAGGCTAGAATTCACACCAGGGTGAAAGCTGGGTGGAGGGAGGCTTGTTCTTGATTCCTTCATCCTGCACCCAGCCCAGAGGGGCACAGTTCGGGATGCTCCCGCACACCCACAGGCAGGAGCCGCCGTCCGCATCCCCAAAGCCCCCAGTAAGGCAGCGCCCAGAGCTGGACGGCCACTGGGAAGCGAGCTGGGAGAGTTGTGCAGCGGGGCACTGTGGGGAGGTGGCTGGCTGGAGAAGAGCTCTGGGCTTGGGCTGGATTCGCATCCCAGCTTGGAAATGCCCAGCAGCCTCCGAGCTGAGCTTGGAGAAGACCTCACCAAGGCCAGGTGTTCGATGCGCAGTTTTCCGTGCCGGTAAGTCACCCTGTCTCACTAATCTCAGCAGGACTGAATAACTGGAGAGGATTTTTGCTTGTTATTGCCCAAGCTGAAAGGATGTCATCTGACAAACCACAGGCCAGCCCTTCCCGATGCTGTGCATAGCTGTGACTGCATCAGCTCTAGCGGTACAGCAAGAGGAGCCAACATCTGGCTTGTTGCTCTGCAGCTGTGCTCTGCTTGCTGCTCCCAGGTGGGAAAGGGGAATCTGTTTCGATGGGAATGAGTTAGAAAAATGACAAAGAAAATGTCTTATGCCTCACAGCATCCTTGCCACCTGTCAGGTACTCATGTAACACATGGGCATTTCAGTGCTTGTCAAAGTCTGTAATCGCTGCTGCTGTTTTTTGATTTTATTTGTCTAAAGCACCACAGAAAAATGATGAAAACGAGGAGGCAAAAGCTGTGCTGCTGTTCTCCTTCCTGCCTTTTCCATCTGGGTGTCAATGTTTAATTTTGAAAGCGCTCTCATTTTAGTCACTATTTCCTTATTGCAGGCAAGCAGGATTGATAGAAATATTGACCTTCTTTTAAGAGGTTTTAAAAGAAGAAAGTGAGCGTGACTCAGAGCAGCGAGGTAGTGTAGACTGATTGATGTGTCTTATTTTTTAAGTGCTACTGATGCACCTTTTTTGAATTTGCTGTGTTTTATCATTTTCCTTGTGCAGACTGATACTTGCTCATTGTGTTTATTGCTTGCAGCGAAGGTGTTCGCCTTTCTCTGGCTGTGGTCACATCCTGCGCTTTCATTTAACTTTTGCAAAGGTCGGCTCTCCCACAGCCCCAGGGCTTGGGATGCTCAGAAGGGTGATGACCTGAACTGGTCCTGCAGGGGCCTTGGGCTGGCCCTTGGCAGCAGGGAGGAGAAGCCTGGGTGGGTCCTTCCAGCCCCAGAACAGGGCAGCTGCCAGCAAAGGATTGATTGCAGGCTGGGTTTTGCACACCTTGGCTGTTGCCTCGTTTCCCACTGGTGCTTCTTAGTCCTCCAGCACCATCTACAGTCCTCCATAGACTGAGGAGATGCTCCAGTGCCACCAGGCACAGCCCAACCTCGAGCAGGAAAGGCTCAGCCGCCGAGCCAAGGCTGTGACCTGGAGGATGTTTGCAGCCTTGTCCATCGCTGCTCAGCTCGCTGGTGTAATCGCTACATGAGGTAGGCGTCCTGGAGAAAACGGGATCAAAACCAAAGAAAAAATTTCCCCAGTTTTCACAGCAGCTGAGTGGTTGCAAGGCCACCAGGCTATGGAAGGAGCCCAACCTCAGGGACCCATAGCTGGTCTCAAGCAGTGTTGCAGCCCGCAGCTGGCGCGGTGCTGGGGTGGCTGCTTCCCGGGAGCCACCACCATGCCTGGTGCTCAGATGGGTTAGATTTGTGGCACAACACACACGGTGCTCTTTGTCAACAGTGTGAAACCTCAGCTCGAACCTGCAAGGCAGGGCTATCATAAAACACTCATGGGAGTTTCCTTAAGTAAATAGCATTTAAAATTCATTGGTATTTTGAGCAACAAGCCATCAGCTGTATCTTTGGGGGACGGAGAAGGATGTAAATAAGAAAAGTCTGTCTTTCATGGACAGCTATTTAAGTCTGCTTCAGTTGCCTTTTGGTTTTGAGACATGCTGGAATCAATACTCAGCCTCACCTCTCCCAAAGGGGAAGTTAGGCTTCTAACTCAACGGGAGAAGCCCATCCTAGTATTTCTGGGTAGGATAAGGCCATCCTAGTGTTTCTGGGTGGGATACAGGCAGCCAGAGAAAGCAGCCAGGGCCGTGCGATGCACTGGGAACCTGGGGCTCTTTGCAGGGACTGGGGATGCTGCTGCAGTAAAGGAATCTCTGCTGGTGGTGACAAGCTCTGACTGTGCAGCTCGCTGCCTGCATCTAATTTCCGTAATGATGCTTGAGCTTGTATCTGGGCATTGGGAATTTGACAACTTTTACAAACTTGGCCACGAGTCTGGAGTGTTTCTGTCTGGTGGTGTGACAGGGCCTGCAAGCCTGCTGTGGTCAGGATGGTTTCTAGTGCCAAGCAGGGGAGAGGCAGGTTTTATGCACAAAATGAGTTGTGTGTTCCCCTGCCCTGTGCCCGCAGCTGCCGCTCTGGGGTCAGCTCTGCCTCCAGCTGAACGGGTCAGTGGGAAGGAGCCTGGGGATCGCGCTCTGCTGGGGCATCTGCACCCACCTCTGCTGTGGGCTGTAACTGGGGTCTCCCAGAGGTTTGGTGTGGTTTGCCCCTCGCTTTCCTGGGCAGTGCAGTGAAGGTGATCCTGGTGGTGTCCCCACTCAGCTCCCTGCCCAGTGCAGCGTGCCAGCTTGGGACTGGTAGCACTCACCCACCCCGGGTGTGATGCTGCAGCAGAGCATCTGCTGGGTCAGAGAAAAAAGAGCAGATGCAACAGCACAAGCAATTTCTGTTCCACCTCCGCCACGAGAGCTCTGCGTTGACAAGAAAAGCATCTCACACCCCAACACGGGCCAGCCGGTACCCAAACCGCAGGCGAGAAAGCCTCCCCTTCCCACAGGCTGCCAGCCAGGCATCTTCCAGCGACAAGAAATTACATCGAAAGTCAGAAGCCAAACGCAGAGCTGCTGTTTGACCTTCATTGCTCTTTGTGTCCTACAGCCAAAAGACCAGAGGGAAAATCCAGCACCCAGGGCAGTGGGGCTGTGTCCACACAGTTGCCCCCTAACCAGATCCCCAGTGCAGCCTGCAGGCAGGAAAGTCATCTTCCATGCATCACAGCTGGCAGGCACTTGGCGTGAGATGTGAAGCTGATGAGGAGCAGCTGCAGGCTCTTTTCTGATCTGTTCCAGTTTAGGATGTTTTCTTCCCCAAGGTCTTGTCTCCCCAGACGTAACACGGGGTGGTTGGTCAGCAGCCCTCCTGCTGCCCATGCCGAGGTCTGTCCGTGCCTCGGAGCCCACCGCTGGCAGGGCTGGCCACCAGCCCGCAGCCCCCCTGCTCGCACCCCCAGCCTGGGGCTGCTGCTGCTGCTCTGCGGCAGGGCTTGGTGTGTCTCCTACGGCCGAGCAAAATAATGGGAGGGGGAAGGGAGGGGGGCCCAGCAGGTGGAAGATGGGTTCGAGAGCCGAGGCAACTCTGCAGCTGCTGATCTCGCTTGGCGCTGTACCAGGGAGGGAGAGGAGCGTTCCCCTTGGGGGTCCCCAGCCCGAGCAGCGGGCGATGGGGGGCAGGCGGGGGCTGCTGAGCCATCACCCCCCACCTGCTGCGAGGGTCCTGTCAGCGGGAGGGCTGGGGGTCCCTGAAACAAGGAGTCCCTTCAGCACGGCCACGGGCACGGTGCGCGTGCACGGCATGGTGCCGGGAGCGTGCGAAGGGAAACTCGAGCTGGTTTGCTGAAGCCCCGTGTGCTCAGCTCCCGCGGAGCAGCCAGACCAGCAGCTGCCCCGCTCCTCGCCGTCATGGTGAGATGTGTGTCCCCGCTGCAGCGGGCAGCCTGGGCAGCAGTGGCATCACTTGAAACCTGTCCCCTGCCACGGGACCTGACCTCTGTTGCTGATCTGCTCCCCGGGACTCCTCTCCCTAGAGCCCAGCCTTTGGTAAGCAGCTTCCTGATAACCCGCCTGGCGCTGAGGATGCCATGCAAAGCCACAAGAGCTGGACAGCAGAGCCAAGGAGGGAAGCAAGGAGAACATGGGCCTCCCCGGGACACGGTGGGTGAGCTATTCATGGGCTTTGGGAACAGGGGGGGCCCTCCAAGTCTTGATCTCCCACAGAATCCGTGCCCTTAGCTCACCTCCTCCTGGCATTGCAGGGAGAGGGCCAGATGAGTCCTAGCAATAGGTGTATAAGGATCCAGGAGCTTCACCAGGGGCTTGCCAGTGCTGTGAGAGACCAGCAAGGCTGTGTTAATCCCCTCTCTTTCTCTGTTTCTTAAAGATTCTGCTAATGCATGTCTCAAACCTCTCTGCACCGTCAAGAGGCTGTTCCTGCTGCTCGGGGTCACCGGGCTGCTGGCGGGGACAGCAGCGGGGGCATGGCTCCTAGGTCAGTGGCTCCTCCGGGACAGCCTGCCGCTGCCGGCAGAGCCCAGCCGCCAGACCGGCAAGCGAGTTTGGGGTGCTGGCGGCAGAGGTGGTGGTGGAGCTCCTTGGTCACTGAACTGCAGCTTGGGATGGGGGAACATGGCTGCTGCGGGCTCTGCTGCTGGTCACTGTGGCCCCAGCAGCGAGCTGCAGCTTCACCCAGTGAGGGGCCCGTCGCCTCTGCCAGTGGGCAGCTCAGGATCGTTCCTAATGTTGTGCATCTTTGGATGCTGCCTAGGCTGTGTGAGCCCACCTCCCCTCCCTTCTCTCTTTGCTGAAGTGAAACACCTGAGGAAGCCTCAGCGAGACCAGGGCTTCACCTTGCTGCAGGAGCCAGACGCGATGCCAGCGTGCAGTGATGGTGAAGAGGAAGACCCCGTGGTCCGTGGGGCTCCCAGTAGAGGTTTCCGTCTTTGCTTGCTGCCAGAGGGTGGGGAGAGGGGAGCAGTGTGCAGGCCAGTGCCTGCCAAGCCTGCCAAAAGATGCTGTTTAATAATAAATACCTCCTGCTGATCCACTAGCTTCTTTCAGCTGTGTTTTGCAATTGTTTCGCTTTAAGTCCTGCTGCATCCCCCAGCGTTACGGCTTTGTCGCATGGCGTGATCCTACAGCAAAGGCAACGCTTGCAGGACTCCTTTGCATGTGATCAGTCACTCAGCAGAGCTGCCATGCAGGTGCTGGGAATATGCTTACGGGTTTATGTACCATTTCTAACTGCTTCAGATGGCTCCTTCTGGGGTTTTTAGCTGGTTTGGGTTTTGGGTTTTTTTTTTCGCTTGAGATTTCCATGACCATCCACTGTGCTGACGCTGCACAAAGCGCTGCAAGGATGGGAACTTGCTGGTTGTCTTTAATGGAATGGCTTTAGTGTCTTTCAGGATAAATGTGGCCAACTCCTTGCTGGAAGCACAGATGGAAGGCCACCCCGGCTGGCTCCTGGTGTGCCATGAGCACTGGAGTCTCTCCCTGGGCACCCTGCTCTGCCGGCAGCTCGGGTATCTCAGGTGGGCACGGTGGAAGCAGCCGCTTGGACCCCTACTCGCCCCTTTCTGAGGGAGTTCATTTGGCAAAGGCAGGTGCTTCGAGGCTGGGAGGTTTGTCGGGACAGCAGTCCCAGCTCCCTGGTGGATGCAGGGTGGAAAGTGGGGCTCGGGCTGGCATGCGGACCTGCGAGAAGAGCTGCAGGAGACCCATCCTGCCAAGGAGGTTCATTCCTGGCTACCAGAGCGGCCGGGCTGTGGACTGTTGTTCCCAGGGCAGGGTTACTTTCCTGATGCCCTAGCAGGTCCTCAGCCCCTTGCTGAGACAGTTTACTGTTGCTTCTGCAGGATGACCCATCAGAAAGGAGTGAACCTGACAGATGTCAAGGTGAACAACACTCAGGAGTTTGTTCAGGTGAGACCCCACCAGGAAGGCAGCCTGGAAGACATGTGGCAGGTCAGGTAAGGGCAGCTCTGGAGGAAGCAGAGTTCGCGGGGGGCGGGCTGAGACAGGGATGTTTTTGTCTGGCTGTAAGAGCATAGAAGCCCAGCCTGGTTTTGTGTGGTAAGCAGCTCCGCTGGGGGCTGCCGCAGCCGCCCTGGAGCTCCTTGGTGCCCCAGGGATTTTAGTTCATGTGTATTCTGACCAGAGGCTTATTCCTGCACAGGAGCAGCTGTGAATGAGGTCGAATTGCGGCTCTGAAATGCTCGGGTGAGTGCCTCCATCCTCCCCTGTGTCCCCATGATCTCTGCCTGGATCTAGCGGCTTCTTTGCTCCCTTTCCACCCCCTTCCCTCACCCTCCAGCCCGAGGGTCTGAGACCTGGAGCTTCACCTAAGGGTGCTGCCCGGCTGCCTTGCAGAGTGTGGGCTGCGCCGCGGGGCTGCGCGGGTGGTGGGGGGCACAGACGTGCCCCCAGGGCGCTGGCCCTGGCAGGTCAGCGTGTACCATGGCTCCCAGCACCACTGCGGAGGCTCCGTGCTGGCACACGAGTGGATTGTCACAGCAGCTCACTGCGTGCACAGGTACTGCCGGGCTCCCGTGCCCAGCCTCCGACGTGCTGCGGCTCTGTGCTTAGCCCGGTGCTGGTGCTTGTTGCCCTGCGGTAAGAGGCGTGCTGTCCTTGTGCTCAGCTACAGGCGGCTTCAGGCCTCTGCCTGGCTGGTTTTCGCAGGCGTTATCACCCACGGCTCCATCAAGCAGGAGGCTGGGGTATCGGTAAAGAAAATAATTTATCACCCGCTTTATAACGACAACAGCCTTGACTATGACATTGCTCTGCTGAAGCTCCAGGTCCCCCTGAATTTCTCAGGTAAGATGCTGCCGTGGTGCTGTTGTGTCCTTCTCCCACCTGTGGAGTTGTCTGTCTTACCCCATAATCCAGAGGTGGCCAAACCCCGTCTCTGCTGAACCTGCCATTTGAGAGCAGCTCCCACGGGCCACCCAGCCGCGCTGGCACGCAGCAGCGCGGGGCTTTGAGCTGTGCCAGGGCTGTGAGGGACCGGCAAGGCGGCTGTGCGAGCTCGTCTCAGAGCGCTGGCCCGAGAGCCTTTCCCTTCAGCACGGCCAGGCTGGGTGGCTCTGCAGGCCGGTAGTGCCGCAGCCCTTCCCTGGCTGCTCGTGCTCGACACTGCACGAAGCCATCCTGGCGCTTACCTGTCACCGCCTCAGCAGATGCCGTCCGTGCCGTGTGTCTGCCGCCCGCCCAGCAGGACCTCTTCCAGGGCACGCGGTGCTGGGTGTCCGGCTGGGGCTATACCAGACCAGACCAAGGTAAGCGCCCGTCTTGCCCCTGCCGCTCCCCTTTCCCCTTGCTCCCCACTGGCCCTCTCCAGCCCCTTCCATGCCGCGTGTGATCTTGCAAACCCCCCTCCTGCTTCATCCCACCTCTGCTCCAGCAGCTCCACAACCCGCACCCACACCTCCTGTGTGGTTATATTTAATCCCATCAGGTAATTCCATTTCCCTCCGTCTTCTGACTATCCCAGCTAGTGCCCTGCTCTTCCCCTCTCGCTCCCTGCACAACTTGTTTCCCTCTTGGCTTCTCTTTCTCCCTCTCCAGCACAGGTTACCGAGACACTGAAGGAAGCGCTCGTTCCCTTGATCGGTACCAAGCGGTGCAACAGCTCGTGCATGTACGCAGGCGAGCTCACTGCCAGGATGCTGTGTGCCGGCTACCTGCACGGGAAAATCGACGCGTGCCAGGTAACGGGAGGGAGCGTGTGGCACGTGGGCTGTGCACAGCAAGTGTGGAAAGGACCGATACGTCCCTGGTTTGCTCCAGCAAATGCCGGGTTTTGTGGCAATACCTCGCAGTAGGATCCGTGTCGGGTAGTGCTGGGCCCATTGCATCTTGCGCTGCAACACGGAGCCCGCAGTGCCCCGGTGCACAGATGTCAGGCTGAGATGTAGTTCCTTCTAGAAGGAACACAGAAACCTTGCAGAGGCACGCCCCGTGGGTACCCGCATTTCAGCTTCTTGTACGGCCGACAGACCAAAGCCACGCGGGAGAAGCCCACCTGCCCTGCACCCCCGCGGGCTGCGCTGCCTCACTAGCTCTTGCTCTGCCCCGCAGGGTGACAGCGGGGGGCCCCTGGTCTGCCAGGATGAAGCCGCCTGGCGCTTAGTAGGCATCGTGAGCTGGGGGCAGGGCTGCGCAGAGCCCAACCACCCCGGGGTTTATACCAATGTGGCCCAGCTCCTGCCTTGGATTCATCACGTCACTGAGGTAAGCAGTGCAAGCAAAGGCGTGAGCCCAGCCACGCGTCGCACAGACGAATCCCAGCACTAGCATCCTTCACTACCCTACGCTCGCCCTTGATGCACGAACCTCTGGGAGAACCTTCCACGGTACTGATTCCTTTCTTTATTTTGTTTCTCCTTTTGGATTAGATCTACTAGAAATAAGGCAAGGAGACTTCACAGTGCAACGCTTTGCCCCTTCCACCTAGTAAGTGGCAAACGGTCCAGGACTAATTCATACCATGTTACTACAAACCTAAGAGAATCCCCAGAGAACATCAGAAAAGATGCTCAGTATAAATAGTTTATTAAAGAAAATAGCAAATTACATTTCTGTGAATGATCCACATGGGAAAAGTGTCTTTCAAAATATGTCTTTTGGATTGCTATGTGTAAAGGGGCAGGGGACCCCACGAGATGCAAGTGTGGCAGGAACACCCTCAGCCTTCAAATAAATTACTTGGGGGGGGGGGAAGAAAAGAAAAAACTGGAGTTTTAACTGGCAGTCAGGTTTTGCTTCAGTATCTCCTTTCCTTGCTGCGTTCTCATGTGCTGGACTCAGTCTAACTGCGTGATGGTGCCTGCCCCCCCCCCAACAGGTAAAGGCAGAAGCCGAAGGGTTCCTCACCCCCTGCCACGCCTGCACTCGGCTGACCCAGCAGGCAGAATGGCTGTTCCACTCCGCAGTGACTTAGGGGCAACGTGAAAGCCAGCTGCGATTCAGGCCCTGCACGAACACTCGCACGTGTGAACAGAAGTCAGACAAAAGTGCACACAAAAAGGGTACAACAGTAGGTAACAGATTAAAACACTACGCTCTGATCGAAACTTTTGTAAACAGGTTGTAAGCACTATGTGGTAGGAAATGCTTTGTTCCACGTGTGAAGCAACCAGCCCGTCTCGGCCTCTGGGCTACATTTTAATGAATGCTTTTGGTGAGTTTTTCAATTAAAAGACATTTATGTTTCTCAAAGTCTCAAACATAGCCTTTTGTAACTTAAAAGATGCTGCTATGACTGCACACTTCATTCCCTTTTTATATTCACATATATTTCTCTTATTCTTAAAGGACAGAAAATTTACTACCAGAAAGATAACAGATCCCAGACCTACCTAGTTCACACAACCCAAAAAGGTAAAGGAAGGAGCTGAACTGGCTTTTACAGTTGGTAAAGTGAGACTGAAAAATTCTAAGTCAGTTTTAAGGTATTTTCCATGAAAAATAAAGCCATGAGTTTTGCCACTTGCGCAAAACCTCGTGACACGATAGAACAGTTCACTCAGAACAGGATCTCCTCTCCCCCTCCTCCCTCAACCAAATTTTCCTTCTCTTGAGGCCTGCTCTTCAGGGAAACCTGAGGTGGGAAAGAGCAGATTTGGCACTTCAGCATTCCTAGAAGGATATCAAAAGGTATCCAAGTCTGTGGGTTTCACATGTAATTTGCAGGGACAGAAGAGGTAACGCACAAAGGGGCTATGTGCCCCCTGCTGTAAAACTGCATAGATAAGGTTCACTACTGAGAAAGAAAAACCCTCTACGAGACCCTTAAGCAAGCAAGCTTGAGATGTTACACAGTGCCTTGCATGAGGCCCAGCCAACAGCAGTGCCTGTTCTCACCAAAGGATGCTGGATACAAGAGTCGATTTATTTCCCTACGCTGGGCTTAACCAGAAGATGAAATCCTAGGGAACGGAAATGAACAAACATCACAAGAAGTGTCTCTCCTTCACCAGGGCTGTATACCCACCAGCTCACGGAGGAAAACCTGGATCTGGACAGAACACTGCTGGGGAGCATGGCAGGAGACTGAATGTGGGAGCCCAAATTCCATCTGCCTAGCAGCTGGAGCAGGAGCAGTTAGTGTCCATGTGTTGACAAAGTACCCACCTTTGATTTTTCTGGTCCCAGACTCACAGAGCCATCCTCTTTGCCCTACAAACACTGAGCTAGGAAATGCTTCTTATCCCTCAGTCAAGCCTCCACGAAGCACTTGCCTAATGCTAAACCTTCTTTATAACAGTACAAATAGTAAGGGTCAAATCCGAGAAGTATTTGAAAGACGCAGTTTGCTCTTGCTTTATCAGAAGATGCAATGTGTAGGAGTAAACACAGAGTTACTTAATTTTGGCCAGCGCTGCTGCTCTCCTTTCCGTGTTCTGGAACAAGGCTCGGATCAGACTCTTCACTTCAGCTGCTGAGAATGCAGCTGCGAGAGGCCCTTTCCCATCTGCCCACCTACATGGGAGAGAAAGATGTTTATTTAACCAAACAGCACAGAAATGTCATGTTAAAAATAAACCTTCTGAGCACTCGTTAACAGTAGTAAGTCTGTAGGCAAAACAATTCCAGTTAGCAGCCTATTAGCTGTGTGCCAGTTGAGCCCAGAACTGTTTAGCTAGGGGTATAAAGCAACAGGCTGTGATTTTTGCACTCGCTACAAACTGTATTTTCCTTCTCCAAAATAAGCCTTGTCTGCAAAATTCCCACTCACCTCCTGAACAACCGGGGTGGGGGGTGGGGAAGTGTTTTATGCATGGGTGGAAGTAGATCTGGGAACCTCTGGTGTCTAACACGGTTCCAACAGCAGCAATGAGCAGGGCACAGACAAGGAACTGCCCTCCCTAAGCGCTTTCTCCACGGCTGGTACCTTTCCAGCTCAGCCTGCTGAGGACCGTGTGCGTTCTTGCCATTCAGACGCATGTGTGAGGCAGCTGTGAACAGGGAATGTCTAGCTTCTGACAGCTCATGGCAGCTAAAGTAAGAGAAGTAATTATGCAAATCCTCATGTATAATTCAGATGAATACCCCTTGCAAGTCAAAGGAAGCATCTAAAAAGCAGAGGTCAATCACGTGGAACGACTGCAGCAGCAAGGCACAGCAAACATCAAAGGCAGCAGGCAAAATGCCAGACTGCTTACCAGGAAATACTTCTGAATGTAAGAGAAGCCAAGGGGGACGCACAATCACTGTGGTCAGCTCTCCCATGGCACTTGTATTTTTATCATTGCCTTGTCCTTCCCAGGAGGCAGCTGAATGTATGAGCAACCTTGAACCGGGCTATAAACACACAGCCAAGAAACAGCCCCGGGAGCAGTTATCTGATCCTTTGTTACGGTGACTGCCTTTCATCTGAACAGAGTCCCCCGAGTGCAGTGCCCTGCTGATGTCAGACCACGTCCCAGCTGCCTGTTACTGGGGTGAAGAACTGAAAAGAAAGAAAGGAAGACACCTACTGATCTACTATTTCTTGGAGGTTGGCTTGCAAGATGATCATCAGTTCTTTGAATGTCATCCATTTCTGCACGTAGATTGGAACTTCCTCTTGGTATTTCTTATTCTTGTCGTTCTCAGGTAGTGGGGTGAAAACTTGGGGTCCTTCCTCCACCATGGTCCTACAGAGGGAGTATAACCTATCTGCATCTTCTGCAGAGATATCCTAGAATTGAAGCAATGTTAAGAGGGGAGCGGTTAGATATGTTTTTGGAGTGCCAGGCAGAAAGTGAAATGGAAAAAAGGTGGCTGTGTGCGTGAAGAAGAAAGCAATGGTTTAGATCACTTTTAACATCCTCAAGCTAACACAACTTATAGTGGTTTAGTGCAATAGCAAGCATTTTACTGCAAAGTAGAGGTGTTACGATGAAGGTCTGAATGGTTTACAAGGAAATGGCTCAGGCACCACCAGCCCAATGATGAAAGCCAAGCTTTTTGGCAGGCATAGCCTAGGGAAGTGTCCTGTAAACTAGCTGTTACAGGAAAAAGAGGACTTATTGGACTAATGCACAGCGGGAAGGCTCTTTGGATTGTAGACTACAACTAGAACAGATGCACTCACGTATTTCTATCATTTGCTGTGAAAACATATTTTAATTAAGAGATGTAACAGGACAGTTGTACTTGACCCAAGGTAACCTGACAATCACTCAAACTGGGAGTCAAACAGAGCTTTAAACAGATAAGAATTTCAGTTTGAAATGTCACAGGTATTTCAGCACCTGGTGCCTAGATAGGGTGGAGAGGTTCATTAGAGATGCACAGATTGAAAATGTGTCAGGAAAGATGGAGATTGAGACAACCAGTTAACTTCTGAACAAAGAAAAAGATACTGATTCATAGAAATGTTTATAGTAGGAGTAACACACCTAAACCCAAATGAAGGTGAAATCACAGCCACTTCCCTGACTCTCCCCATGGCTACAGAGTCATGGAATTGCTGGAAGAGCAATAATATGGTCTTAACCAGATGTGAGTTACTGGCATCTCAAATGTTTCTCATAGACAGGGCAACAATTACCATTTCTGTGCAAGGTAACTGTTCCCCTGAAACCCAGTCTTGGAAAGAACTTCTAGAGGTCACAAATGCCTGGCATGTCCATCTCATGCAGTTACCTCCAGGGCAGCAATCCTAGTGACAATCTCTGTGAGAGCGGTGTTCAGTAAAGTCCCCATGGCCTTGCAGTACACGTTCACTGGAAGGACATCTTGCCAGACTTTCCCCAGTCTTTTCAACTGATGCAGTACCTGGAAGATGACAGCTATGCATTATCTACATCTTATCAAAAAGAACATTAAGAGAGGCACCAAATGATAAGGTGACTACACATGGTCAGAAACTCGCTTGAAAAAGCAAAAGGCAATAAAGTACCTTGCTATCACATAGAGCAGGAATTCCTGGGGAAAAACACAACGTTTTCAGTTTGCATTAAGGCTTATCAAAAGTGTGATAGACCCTTTCCCTGAAAAATGAAAAATGTTATAAATGTACTGTAAACAAAAGTTCAAAATTAGGAAGCTTTTCATTTCAACTTGCAGCAAGAGGAACTGAACTCAGCATGCTTCCATTTTACCAGAAGACACAGCACAGGGACAAAAAATAATCAGGCCAGAAAACTGTGGTTTTAAGAAGTTCCACTCTGCTGAAACAGTGCACAGTTCTCGGGACTGTGACTACATACCATACCCTCCCAAGGACAATGTTCAAAGACAATGGGATATTTGGCACTGATTGCCTTGCTTACCTGCCTTATTGCTTTGTTTGCTGCACAGTAATTTTCCTCATCATCCATATTAGAAAAATTCCTGGCACTTGACAGCCTCTCCAGGATCTCTCCTCTCTGCACTCGCATCTGGGCCAGAAAACACTCCATCCCTTTAGGAACAAAAACAAACAGAGAGAAGTAATTAAGCAATTACGAAATCTGTTGTGCCAATTTAGAGACTGTAAGTGCCAAATAATGAACTTGCTATAATATTTATTTTTAAAGGAATTTCCAGTCTCTAAACATTCTCATAGAGCGAATTTAACCAGGCCCAGTCACATATTCAGTAAGCTCTTGCACAGCTTGCATTGCTACGACACTTGAAAAAAACAGCTGAGTGGCAGAATTAACTATGGATGACAGGCTCCTATTAGGCTCATACAAATTTATCTCAGAATTTGATTCCATATCTTATTAGCTAAAGAAAATACCACAGGTCTGAGCAGCAGATCCCAAAATATCTGAGTGTCACCACATCTCACTGGGTAACGAACTGTTTTTGGACCTATGTGCTAGACAAGAAGAGTCGGGTTTCAGAAAGTCAAGCTCTAAACAGCTATATTGCCTAGAGTTGTAATGCTCTGTCACACTTGCCAGTCTAGAAAATGCCCTGGCTACTTGTTCAGAACTCTTCAATAACAACCCACTGCTCCAGCCAGTGGCCACACTTACATTACACCATTCAGCAACAAATGCCAGGATCAGTTACCACATCATCCATCGACATATTTCAGTACTAAAAGGTAAAATTACCAAGTCTCCTAAAACCAGGTACCAGGTCAACAAAAGTAGCTGGTCCGTTGCACAGGATGTTAGTCAGGCGGTAACGGAACTGGTGTCCCAGGGTGAGCAAGTGGTGCGCAATATACATGCAGTTGTTGTGGTGAATGGCTGCCAGCTGGGGTAATTTCTGAAGGTTCTCCCTGTCCCAGGAAGGAGGAAGAGAAAAGGAAGAACTGCATTTATTTAGACTCGGCTCTGCTAAATAAAACTGTCATGCCCACCCTAGAGAAAGTCACTGTTTCAGAACAGATGTGGCAAGTAACTAACCATGCGCAATGCCTGATAAAGACATCAGTTGGAATAAAAATATTTAACCTCCTGTTGCATCCACACAAGAACTTACAGGGAAGGAGTTTCACAGCTAGTGAAATGGCACTTTGACATTTGAACCATGTGTAATGTCCACATTATTTCTAGCAATGGACATTCAAACAGGAAAATACTTTGTTATAGCAAAGTTACGATGAGGAAAAGAGAAGTCCTTCTCAGTAATACCCCAGTGTTTTCTGACAGAACTGTATTCTTCCAGTCTTCATTGCTGCTCTTTTTCACATGAAAAACATCATGAAAAACCTGTACATGAGACCTCAGGTCAAAGCTGCATGGCTGGATTCAAACGCAGCATTGTAAGAACTGCACCTATCTCCTCAGTCATAAGACTGCCAACCCAGAAACTCTCAAGCACCTATTTTGCAGCAGGTACGACTTCATAATAGACTAAGAGTACTAGCTTTTTGCTGCTGCAGAGAGCCCTTTAGTAGTCTCTGGCTGTGGTAGACAAACTGGGGAGAAGTGGAGCTGTGCCAGTAACATTTTTCTCTCTCCAAAACAGGCCCTAGGTTACACACACACACACACACACACACTTACTTGTGGTACGTTGGCACTACATCATAGAACAGCTGGAATATATTCCGTACAGAGTAGAAGAGCTGTATACAGCTACAAGAAAAATAAGACTCACGTTAGTTTGTCAGTGGAATTAACATCTTGGTCACAAGAGTCCCTCAACCTTTTCCAAAACAAGGTTTTACTAGTAGCGAAGCACTGGCAGTGAAGTAGCGGCACAAAGAGTAGATTGTTCAGAATCAATTACAGCGATGTCAACAAAGGCAACATTCTGGAAAAATTCAAAAATGCTGTGATGACCTTGTACGTTCAGTGTGGAAAAGACAAGTTTCAGACCACATGTCAGAAGCGAGATACATGAAACCCCAGGAACAAAGGGGACAGTGTCCCTTCCCCACCAGGTGTGCATAAATAGTCAGCCCTCTCTGCCACGGTACACTGAAGGGCATTCAGTACCTAGGCAGCTCTCCTTCAGAGTTGCGGTCTCCAGTTTTTAAAGCAGACTGTATGCAGTTCCTCAAAACATTTAATTGTTTTTCCTCTGAAGAGCCCTGCCAGATGCAGAGCTGGAGTTCTTTGCTTTCACCCAGCACAAAGAAAGCAAGAGCTTCTCTCCAAATGGGTGCTATCACTTATCATTTGGTTTGAAAAAAAAAAGAGATGGTTTTGGTTTTTCTAAAGAACTGACAGCAAAAGTACAATAAAACATTGAAGTGAACACTGCAGTAGCATCTCTCCCAACTAGAAGACTGAAGCCATGAACTACACTGTGCCCACTAGGGAGCTTACCATGTTTTCCCTGCTTTAATGGCTAAAATACAATAAAGTGTACCTGAATATTCCCTGACAATGTCAGTCTGAAAGGCTGCTTAACCCAAGTATTGCAGGGAACGTAGTGCACAGCTGTTCCTGCTGTACCAGTCTACCATATGAACTCCAGCCGAAACAGCGAGTAACTTGAATGACTAATTCTAATTTTTAAGCATCTTCTGTTCTTTTAAAGTTCTTTTTGTCTATTAACAGATGCTTGGTGCTGCCAAAGGCAGTAAGTATCTGACACCCAAGAGTTACCCACTGGTATATAATTCCTACCACTGATCTGTGCTGACTGTAGCCTCCAACAGCGTCTGATAAGCCAGCTCCATCAGCTTCTCCACTGATGAACTGATGCGGCACGTAGGCAGAGAAAATGTGTACGGGCTCAATGTAGTCTCATTCCCCAAATTCACCGTGTTGTTATGCAGAAGTTCAGAAGGTTTTTGCATTTTTAAGTGATCTCCTGCCCCAGGATCAGGAAGCCTTGGTAGGGCTACACAGGAATTGGGTGTGATCTAAGGGAAAACAAGAGAAAGGTATAATGTAATTTAGAGCACATAGAAAGGAAACTGCACAAGACTACAAAACATTGAATGATGGAGGTTATCTAAGACTCAAGATAAACACAAGGCTGCAGAAGTCCCCTAAGGCTGCTGGAAGTCTCCTGGCAGCACGACAGCCAGAATGACACAGCAGACCACGAAATAGCCTACATGGTGTTGCATGCATAGAAGCAACTCTGTAAGTAATCCTCTGATTTTTCTTACGCTTATGACACTAGCTGGAACAGCCCATGCAAGCAAACGTCAAGTATTTTAAGATACATCTTGTTAGTGAAACAACCTTCTTGAGCACTATTAAAAAAGGTTTTGAAACTGTTGGTTGCCAAGATACCCAAATAATTGAGAGTATTCAGCGCTCCACAAAAAACCAAAGGACTCAACTGTTGTAAACAAGCCTTCTTCAACAGCTAAGCTGGTCTCCACATAGAAAAACAGTGTATTACAACAGTCACCTTTACAGTATTGTGTATTTCTGAGGTCATCAGATTTCTGGCTGCCACAATCACATCCTGGCACTTCTTGTTAGCAAAGTGGGAATTGACATTACGGGCATATTTCAGTAAATCAGTCATGTCGCCTTTCAAAAACTGCATGTTCTTCAAGGCTTTTTCAAATTCCTCTGTGGATTTAATCACCTGAAAAGCGCAGACACATATACCACGTTAACACAGTTTGTAAAATCAAATAATAAAACAAAAGTTGGGTATAAATTCTTCCACTCAGCTGAAATGAAAGGATGAAACTAGGTTTTACAGGGCACTAACAATCCAACAGCTTTTCAGCAATCTTGGAAAAATCTGGCTCAGCTAGCATCCGTGACCACACAGTAATACAGTGTTTGAACTGCAGGTCTGTTCCCCCTGACAACCTAGTACAAAACTAGTGCTGGCAACCTAGTACAAAAACCAGAGGAGCAAGACGATCAAATTTCATTATGCTGAGCTACCTAGGGCAAAAAGACTGGGAGGTTTATCCCACGACTGCTTCTGTTTGAAACAGCCCCCTCTTCAGGAAAAGGAGCCCTTGGCATTCTTCACTAGCAATAAGTCCTCCTTTATGTACGTAGTTTAAAAATATAATTATGTGGCCTATGCAAGAAAACCCTACGATCATTAGCAACAAATACAAACAGAGCAATCAGTCCTCAGGAAGCCAGCTGACCAAGCAGCGCTGTCACATCATCATTTTCAGCCTCTCACAGAGGCTCAGAAAAGTGCCTCACACCGCACACCCTGAAAGTCTCCAGGTCTCGGCTAAATTTGGCACCGACTTCCACAGATCAGACACCTAGCACACTTTTACATGACAGGAAGCACAAGCCACAGCTTAACAGAGAAATACACAAATCCAGATCAGCAAAACATAGCTTTTTGTTCAAGCTGGCCACCTGGCATTTCCACCACATGGATCTGAAAGATTTTTGAGACCTACCTCTATATACTGCTCTAGTTTGCTGCTGTTGGTTGGGATTGAATTCACCAGACAGTTCTTAATGAGGCAGTCCGACAATTCTTCCCATATCATATCACCTAGCAGTTCTGCGAGCGTGACTCTGCAATCCTTTTTATCTTCCGCAGGATCCTCAAGAGGTATATCTGAATTCAAGAGTACACAAATGGATTTTAATACATTAAATTTAATACTGGACCAGACCCTTCACCAGTTCATTCAGTCCTCCCTATCAGAACAGAATTTACCAGCTGTTCCATAAGGACATATCCTTCTTCTTCAGGCCATGTGCTGGGCCTGTGGAATTGCCCACCCAACCAAAAGACAACTGAATGTCTGCATAAAATGAGACCTTTTTCCCAGCATGTTTACTTCATGAAATGCTAGCAAAGCCTAGGCCAGGTTGTAGCCAATGGATGACCCTGCAGGTGACCAGCCTGACCAAGGGAATTCCCTGGATTGCATCAAGACTTCAGCCTTTTAGACCTGCTGCATGCAAGGATCTTCAATGCAGTGAGTGGCTCGTAAGAAAAAACATTTACCAAAAAATTAATTCCTTGATCCCTTTGACACAAAAGTACTGTCCTCCTTCATTTTCCCAGCTCTGCGAATGCTGGGTCCAGTTTCACAAGGTGCCAAGCTGTCCAAGAGCACAGCATAGCAAGTTAACATTAAAAGCTGCTTAGACCTTACACATAATTCAGTACTGCTTAATCGCTAGATATTCTACAAAGCTTCCACTCCAATTACATGAACAAAGTACCGATCTCAGTCTAATTCCAAAAGGGAGAAACTACCTACTTAGCAGATACTTGTGGAGAACTTCAAAAATAAGCTTGATCTTGTCAAAAACCTCCATAGGAGAGGAATGACCCAAGTTAGGCTCCTTGGACATAAAACGCAGGATGAACACATCTGACTGTTCCTCTGTGAATGGCTGAAGAGACGGGTATAGAATCAGCGGCTTGAGGATGTATTTCAGCAACAACTGGCCTGAGAAATGAAAAAAATATGTTTTCCAACAGCAGGAGGCAGGCAGTTTGCTCTAGTGAGGCCCAACCATCACTATTCTGGATGTAGTTTCTTTCCATGAAGTGGGAGAAACACTCTCTTGATTAGATCTGTCAGGGAACAGCTAACGGGGTAAAACACTGGGTTGAGTTTCCACTAAAGACTATTTTACTCATGTAAAACACGTACTGAGGCCTAACAAAGAGCAGTATATTTAATGTAAAGTGAAAACCAACTTAAACAGCTGGAAGCATGAAATCCTGTCCTAGTACCTGCCATGCTCACCAATTTATTTTAACAACACATGACCCAGAGGCTGCCTGAAAACAACAGTCTTACTCCTGGTAGATGAGGAGGCTGTAACTGGAAAAACCCTTTCAACACTAGGCCATGAAACCACATAGCCACAGATCAAAACTACACCAGAGTAATTTGACAAGAAAGGATAAATAATAGGATAAATAATTTCCTACTGATAAGAATCAGAGCATTTACTTCACGCTTAGTGGGAAACACAAGCTAAGACAGAAATAAGTCTTCCAGTGTACAGCTGAAGTGAACTGGATCTTGATACACATCTTACAAAATCTCATCCACTTCGGCTTACTATATCTACGTTTATCTCAACCTACAGTCTGTCTTACCAAAAATCTTCAGCTTGGTGTGCAGTTCTCCTAGGACAGCAAATGCCTGCAGCACAGAAGCAACAGGTGGGCCAGCAATCTCCTCCTCTTTTGATGGCACTGTGTGTAAGTGCAGTTCTGAATGCATCGCTGACTCCAGGCTGCTGCTCTCTAAAGAGAAAGAAGAACCATCTCTCTGACAGAGCGCAGGCTGAGATACAGCAGATCTGAGAAACCACTGCATTCCCCAGGAGGCAGCTAAAGCAATATGCTACCTCTTCCTATTTCCACAGTTCTTGTAAAGCAGCATCAGAAGAGGGTACGGAGTTCCCTGTGTGACAGTGCAGGACAACAGAATGAGAATCACTCTCTTACGATGAGCCAGAATTCTCATTTCAGTCACCCTTCAATTGAATGACATTGGTGACTATCACTTTCATTCCCCTCTTCTCCTCATTTCAAGTCAAAGTGAAAGGAAAAGATATTTTTTTTTCCAAGGGAAAAGTTTGTGTTTCAATGAAGACAGCAACCTACAGACTTGAGCAGTTCTTACAATTAGCTGTTCTGATCTCTGCTTCCACATTGTCTATGAAATATGACAGATGAGGCAGATGAACCTTGAAAACTCTGTTTAAAATCTATTGACTACATTGCATTGCTTTTGGTAGCACCTAAATACACCAGGAGTGGAGCCATATCCAAAGAACACTGGCACTGATCACTCCCACTGATGAGGTTATGCAAATGGCAGGAAGAGCTCCTTAAAACAACCTCAGTTCAAC
The DNA here is from genome assembly GCF_963210335.1 of Falco punctatus. Lineage (NCBI taxonomy): Eukaryota > Metazoa > Chordata > Aves > Falconiformes > Falconidae > Falco > Falco punctatus. The sequence goes on along the minus strand of NC_137596.1, from coordinate 1,486,653 downwards.
AGTATTACTGCATTTCCTATCTTGTAGTTGTTTGAAATCAGGCATTTCAAACAGTGAAGCACAAACAGTGAAACAAACTAGAACTGTGAGTACCTTTTGAATGAGGAAGCTTCCATACAGCCAATTTCTGCCATTCTTCTCCTAGATGATAGAGCATGTTCTGTGTCTGCACTGTGAGCTCTGTGCCTAATGCCTTCAGGATCTTCAGCTCAAAGCCCTTGCGGGATTCCAGCATTTTCAGGATGCTTCGTGCCTGATGGTGAAGAACACACACAAAATATGGGTAACTGTTGCCCCTGCTTAAGGAAAAGCATCTTGTGACATTTGTTGAAAGTATGTATGAACGATACTGTCATATGCTTAAGAAGTCATTATTACCTTTTCCAGTTGCTGAGCTGCTGCAACATACTTCTTTTCCAGCAATGCAGCATTGTACTCTTTAATAGCTGTATCAAACTGCAACAAATAGATTCATATGTCACTGTACATCTGCTACTAGATGACAATTTTTTAAACACAGCTAGAGACAGGAGCTCAAAAGAGAAGCCCAGAATAATGCCACAGACTGCAGAGCAGAGGATGACTACTGCCTAATGATCTTAAGGCACTCCCCCACCTCCCCTCCTCACCTCCTGCAGCTTTTTCAGAATGCTCAGAACCAGCGTATCTCGCTCCAACTGCTGCTTCAACTCAGTAAATTCGGCAACAGCGACATTTAGATCTCGCTGAACCTAAAATAACAAAACTTCTCAGTTCACTTACAGCAAGCAAATGTTCTCCGACACACTTCCTCTTAAAAGTGATAAAAACATGTAAAGTATTTCTGTTACTAGAATAACTTTGTGAGGAGGAAAAAGGTTCTATCCATTTTATTCATTGCTAGGAAGATCCTTAAAAAAGAAAGAAGCTGATAAGTGTTTCCAATGCTTCTAACAAATTACATGTTTTTTAAAGGCAGTGCAAGGAAATTCAGCCTCAGAAGGCAGTCAAAAGGACTTCAGTGCTCCTTTAACGCAGCCATTTAAACTGCAAGAACGCTTAAACTGAGCCAAAAGTTAATTCTCAATTAACACTGCTACAGCATGCCCAATGTTGGAAAAAGAATCAAAGGAGCAAAAACCAGAGTGTGGGTCTGCAGCAGCTGCTCACGTTCTCCTTAAAGACGTCAGTGAACACGCACAGGTGTGATTTAGGCTCCCACTCTGCCCCAGATCACGGTGGGATCAACACTCAGCCAGTCGGTTACCATGCCACGCCTCACGGCAGCGCGCAAGGCTGCTCCTTCTCCCCTTCTGAAGGCAAGACGCGTGACACAATTTTGCAGCTGTACAACAGCGAGCAAACCACGGCCAATCCCTTAATGACAGCTCCTCACTCACCCCACCTCTGCAGCGTGTGTCACCTAAGAGCGCTTTTTAGGGGTGATATCATCCAGAGTTCTTAGGCAGGAGCCCTCCTCCCCCCATCCCCTCGCACCACACGGAGATGGCAGGGGGTACAGGTGTGGGGTGGCAGTGCCGCAGGATCGAGGGGAGCCCCCAGGGAAGCCCCCGCCGGCACCTCGTTCTCAATCCTGGCCTTCAGCAGGTCGATGTTGGCCGACAGCCCGTCCACCTGCGCCACCAAGTCCTCGGCGCTCTCCAAGCTGGGCAGGAACTCGTTGTACTTCTTGTTAATCATGTTGCAGACTTCTCCCTGAGGAAGAGGGAGCGTTGGGACACCGGCACCCGGGGGGGGTGCTTCCCCAGCTGCGCTACGGGCCCTCCCAGGCCCGGGGGCCGCCCGAGCGCCCAGCGGAGAGAGGCCGAGAGCGGCTCCGCTCAGGCCGGGCCTGAGGTAACCACGGGCCGGGCGCCCCCCGAGCTCCGCCCGTGCCCTCCAGCCCCGCTCCCGGCCCCGGACCTGCCTTCAGCTCCTCCACGCGGCGGGAGAGACGCCCGATGCGGCTGCCCAGGTCCTCCTTCTCCAGGCGGCCCGAGTGGGTCAGCACGGCCGCCACCAGCGAGCCCGCGGGTACCGCCATGGCCGCGCTGCCGCCCGCCGCCGCGCAGCACCACGGGACGGCGCCGCGCCAGGGCCGCTACGGCGTCCGCAGAGCGACACGCTTCCTCGGGGGGGAGGGGCGCGGAGCGGCTCCGGGGCTGCGGGGGCACCCGAGGCTGTGGGGGGACACGTGGGTGCTGGGGCTCCTGCTCCTGGGGATGCACTCGTAGGTGATGGGGGACTCGTGGGTGCTGGGGCTTCGCGGCTGCGGGGGCACCCGTGGGATCTGGGGCTGTGGGCGGACCAGTGGGTGCTGGGGTTCCCTGGCTCCCGGGGGACCCGTGGGTGCTGGGGCTGCGGGGGCACCTGTGGGTGCTGGGGCTGCGGGGGGACCCGTGGGTGCTGGGGCTCCCACTCCTGGAGACGCACTCGTAGGTGATGGGGGATCCATGGGTGCTGGGGCTCGCGATCCTGTGGGGGGACCTATGGGTTCTGGGGCTCCCTGGCTGTGGGGGGACCCATGGGTGCTGGGGCTCTGTGCCTCTGGGGGTGCTTGTGGGTGCTGGGGTTCTGTGGCTGCAGGGGAACCCGTGGGTGCCAGGGCTCCATAGCTGGGGGGGGTCCCATGGGTGCCAGGGCTGCGTGGCTTGTGGGGGACCCATACGTGCTGGGGCTCCATGGCTCTGGGTGCTGGGTCTCTGTGGCTGCGGGGGCACCCGTGGGTGCTGGGGCTTTGTGGCTCATGTGTACCCATGGGTGCTGGGTCTCTGTAGCTGCAGGGGCACCCATGGGCGCTGGAGCTTTATGGCTCTGGGGTGCTTGTGGGTGCTGGGTCTCTGTGGGTGCTGGGGTGCTGTGGGGCTCCCCAGCTGCTGCAGGCTCTGTGTCTGCAGGGGGCTCCCTGGCTGCTGAGGAACCCACCACCTCAAGCCCAGCTGTCTTCCCCTGCCCTTCTGTGGGTGTCGTGGCTGGGGCGAGGAGGCAGGCCCAGGGCGCCTCCGACACCCTCGGGTGCTGGGGGGGGCGGCTCCAGCCCCGGCATCCGGCACCTGGGGCGCCTGGCGGTGAGGAGCGCGCTCCATCCTCTCCCTGGGCAGGGTGCCCAGCCGCCACCACCTGCGCCATGCAGAGGGGAAGGACCCTGGGTGCCTGGGTGCTCGTTGCCAGCCTGGCCGTGGTGAGCTGGGGGGTCCGAGGTAAGTCCCTGGGTGCCAGACACCCTAACGGGGCCGGGGCCGTGTGGCACGTGGTGCCCCCCCGGCGTGGCGCGCCCACAGGACCCCGCACAGATGGCGAGGCTGCGGCTGGTCCCGCACACGTCACCATGGGCCGTGGGGACTGTCACCCTTGGTGCTTATCCCGGGGGCTCGCAGGGTGGCCGGGAAGCAGGTCCCGCCGCTCGCCGGGGGTCACCGTCGTGGCGCCTCGGTGAGCGGTTCATAAACATCGATGGGGAGAAGGGAGTGAATCAGTGCGGCCGTTCCTGGGGACGAGGTGGTGCTGAGCGGTGTGCCTGCCCTAGACCACTGCCGTGACAGCCCGGAGCTTGTGCGTGGCGCCGTGGCCGTCTGTGGCAGCTCAGACCTGCAATGACGGGCCATGGCAAGTCGGGCTTGGTGGAACCGTGGTGTCAGACCGAAGCAGCCGTGGGCTTTGTGCCCGGCACAAACATGCACGGGGAGGTTGCGTTCTGTGCTCTGCTCCGCCGCTCGCAAACGAGACGGCAAATCTACTCTCCATTTGCAGACTGAAGTCTTTGGGCCAAGGAGGGAATTCAGTGTGGTTTTTTGGCATGCTTTCCACCAAAGTTGGTTTTTACTAGGGGGTAAAAACCCAAATGGGTTTTTGTCTCCCCATTTGGGCTCAGCTCCTGTCCCTGCTCGTGAAAACATTTCACTTTCTATTGAACTGTCTCTCGTCGCAGTTGCACTTTAATACCAATGCAATCCGTGTGCGGGATGCGGCTCACACACATACAGCCTGCATGGGGTTCGGGTGGACGCCTGGTTCCAGTTAGTTTTCACTGTAAGGGAATCTGGATCTCTAAACTACCCAGAGCCGCGTTAATGTAACCACCAGCCGAACACTTATCTGCGTTTCCGCTGGGTAGTCTGTTTTTTTCCAGAGTTTTTTTGTTTGCAGCGTCCTTTCCACTGCTCGGGGGACGGCCCAGTGTGATGCTCTCTGCACTAGCCGTCTCCGTGAATGAGATCTCTTGAGTTCTGTACCACCGTGGGGTTTGAGAACGCAGCTGTGAAGCTCTGCTCTCCTCTTCTTTTTTTTGCAGGACAGAAAGTAAAGGTGAAAGAAGCCAGTGGGAAGGTGTTCCTGCACTGTGAAACAAGCAGCCGAGGTCCAATCATCTGGCTGAAAAATGGGGATATGATAGCAAACGCAACCCAGCTGGATTTGGGTACAGCGTATGACGATCCCAGAGGCACTTATGCGTGTGAAACAGAAAATGGAAAGACAAGCCCCCCCTTCCAGGTGCACTATCGAAGTAAGTGTTGCAAACCTAGTTTCTAGAGCCAGAACTGCTCACCCAAGCACATTTCTGAGGGAACTACTGATCTCCCAGGGTTTGAGGGTGGCTCCATCAGTTTGTGGAGGTCCTGCCAGCTCCTGTGCCCGGTTGCCTTTGGGAACAGCCAAGCTGCACCTTCCCCAGCTTCTGGTGTCCCCATGAGAGCTCTATAGTGCTGTAACCGGCACTCCTGCTGCCTCGCCACTAGCCGCTCGCTGGCCCTGCTGTGGCCGGCCCTCAGCGCTGGGACACGTGGCAGCTCGCACCGCTGCCTTGGGTCACGTAGCAAGCCAGATTTAATCCCTGGTCTCTCTTGCCCTGGGACTGGGAGCCTGCCCGGACTGGTGGAGCTGGCTGAGCACTTTGGGCTCGGGCTGGACCTGGCAGCAGGGTGGAGGTGGCCACGGGGCAGGGTCCTGGTCGTGGCCCCGCTTTGAGTGTGTGTCTGTTCGGGCTTCCAGTGTGCCAGAACTGCATCGAAGTGGATGCTCCCACCATCTCGGGGATCGTGGTCGCAGATGTGGTTGCCACCATCTTCCTGGCAGTTGCCGTGTATTGCATCACTGGCCAGGACAAGGGACGCATGTCACGAGGTGAGCGGAGAACCCCGCTGGCTGCCCACAGGTGGGGACGGGAGGTGCCTGGGCATCTCCAGGAGCTGCCTGGTACCCAGGGACTTTCCATCACTGCCCACAGAGCCCAGTCACTGCAAGCTGCAGGCAGCACCCGGCATGTCTGGGGTAGGAATCCACGTGAGCGCTCCACATACCCTTCCTGCCTCTAGCTTGGCTTCCCAGTAGAAGCCAGTGCATGCACAAGGTTAACCAAAACATCATCCCAGGGACAGCAGCTGGTGACACAGGGACATCGGAGGCCGTGCAGGGGCTTTCCGCCCAGCCTCCGAGAGGAAGTAAAAGCACAGGGCTGAGAGTAGCTGGCTGCTTGGATTTGGTTGCAATTGTTCACCCCACTGCCCTGATCCTTGACCACCTTCTTTCTTTATTTAGCTTCTGACAGGCAGAACCTGATTGCCAACGAGCAGCTTTACCAGGTGAGCATGGATGCACGTGTGTGTTTGTGTGTGTGCATCAGCACCTCTGTGTGGTGTGGGGCTGCATGGTGGGACCGGTGTGACCATGATGGCACCACGGCTGGGGGGTACTCAGTGCCTTGAGGCACTGAGCTGTGTTGGAGGTTGCTCTATGTGGGGGCATTCGCAGCTGCCTGCCCCTGAGTGACCCAGAGGACGGGTCACGCTCACCCACCCCCTGCCTCTGACCCTCTGGAGCTGTTAATCTCTGCATGTGGGGAGGGAGAGTTTGCCAAAAGCTTGTCCAAGAGAGGGCTGGGCCAGCTTTCCCTGTACCCTCCCTCCCAGGGCTGGACAGACACGGCTGTAGTTCATCTCACCTTTTTTTCCTCCTAGCCCCTGGGCGAGCGGGATGATGAACAGTACAGCCAGCTGGCACCTGCCAAGGCCCGAAAGTGAAGTGGGAAGATGCTGGGGCTTGGGACTCCTTCACACCAGGATTTTACAGTAAAGCCACCGCCAGCGCCCCAGGGCACTGGTACCCTGCCCTGTGCCTGCCTTCGTAAGCTCCCTGCTAGCAGAAGGCAGTGCGGGATTTTGCCTAGAGAGCCCTCCGGCTCATTGCCAGGGTGGGCTGCTCGTAGCGCTCCGCTCTTTGCATGGCCTCTTGCACTTCTCTGTATTCCTCTCATTAAAGACAAACCTGTCCCATAGCCTCCCTGCTCCATGGTTGTGTTGAGGCTGGGGAGGCCGTGCAGTCGCTGGGGGTGGCGCGTGCTGGGTGCAGCGTGCCCGCAGAGCCGTATGGCTCCTGCCTGTCCCCGTAGGACACTGCTGTGCCAGTGCAGGCAGGTGCCCATGCCTGTGCCACCTCTGCATGTCAGGATCAACATGGCATCCGAGTCCGTTGCTGGAGGTGAGGATGGGGGACCTTGTGAAGCTAGCAGAGGCTTTGTGTCATTTAACTCCTTTTCCAGAATGTGGAGCAGGAGCACCAGGAGCACAGCGACACTCAGCAGGGTCTGCGTCACCCCTGCAAGGTGCCTGCATGCCTCAGAGCTGGGGGGCTGGCAGGAAGGGCATTTCTGCTGTGCGTGCAGGGGTTGGCATCTAATTGCAGTCTCCAAACCGCAAGGAGTTGCCGGGTCCCGGGCACCCGGCCAGGCTGCAGGGTGCCTCGGTGCTTAGGGGGGTGAAGCGTGAGCACAGCAGCAAGCTGCGCTGGCTCCCCAGAAAGGCTCACGGGGGGCTGGCCTCAAAGAGGAAATGGAAACAGCAGAGAGGATGAAAACTGCAGCAGAGATCATGCAAAACACGTGGCAGCAGGGTTGGCCAGGCAGCGAAGGCCAGAGGCAGCCCACACCCCCTGCACCCCCGATGTTCCTGGGGGGCTCTGCCACCCTCCTCTGCCTCTGCAGCCCACCGGAGAGCAACTCGCCTTTGTGGCCAGGCATTGGCAACCCCTCTTTCAGGCTCACTAGCCAGTGCACGCAATTTCAGAGCCTTTCCCAGCTCAACCACCTTGTCAGACACTGAGCAGCACGGGGGTCTCCCTGCTCCTCCTGGCAAGGTCGCCGCTCCCCTGCTCGGAGCAGAAACAGCTCATGTGGCCCAAAACAGGAGGCAGGTAACAGGGGATCAGATAGCAGCTCGAAACCTCAGAAACCAGGTCACCCTCCGTGTGCCGGTTGTACACAACTGTAAGTTGTGTTTTTCCTGCTTTTCTAAAAATCCAGGTGACAGGCTTTAGAGAGTACCAGGCTGTGAATTGCCTTGTGGCTCAGTAGTATAAATTAAGCACCAAAAGAGTTAATACTTGATAAAAACTGGCCACAAATCTTTGACACATCTGACACAGCAAACACCATGCAGGCTGTGCAAAGCTGCGGGTGCACCCCACGTGCTTTTACGGGAACCGGTGTGTGACCAGCCTTGCGGACAGCGAACAAGCCAAGGGCCTGTTCTCCTACGATCTCGGCTCTTTACGCAACAACGTTTTGCTCTTCGCAGCAGCAGAATAATGTCTTGGTGTTTTTTCTGCCCTAGCTTGCTCCAGTGAAGGGTGAGCCTGATATTGCTGTCGCAGGTAGAATATGCCAATACCCACCTTCGCTCTGTAAAGCCATCTGGGTAGGACCTTATAAAAAAAGTGAGCAACAAACTGCTCAGTTGGTGGGCTTTCACCACCATCAGCTCTCGAAGGTGGCTTGCCACACCCCAAGAGCAGGAGAAACCGGGGGCAGTGAGTAGGTATGCTCTGCACCGATCAAAGAGCCAGCAGAGGCAACCTTTACAACTCCTCTACTCTGAGAGGCTCCTCAGCACCTCACCCTTGGGAGGACAAAGAAAACATTTCTGTAACACAGCTAAGCACAGAGGCAAGGAAGTGTTGTCGCTGGATGGGTGCTGATCCCACCGAGATAAGGAGAGCATGGGATGGCACAAGCTGGAGCAAACACGCAGCCCCGTAAATGATGTCCAAAGCACCAGGGTGCAGCTTGAAGCAAAATTTAGACCTTGTACACCCGGAGTGGTCCGAGTGTCTCACAGCCCATTCGTGGCAATGGGCCGTACGGCTGGGCTAAGCAAGCATCCCCGGTGCAGTGATGTTTTGCAGAAGCTGAGAACGTGGCCCAGAGTGGTTTTAGAGCTGCCAGGGGTTAGTGGTCTTTTTATCTTGCAATCTCCCTCCTAGACGTTTAGCGCCTTGTATGGCGAACCCAGCTGTGCTCCCTTTAAAACCACATCCTGCACGGTAAGTACAGCACTCTGAAGCATGAAACTTGCTGGGTGTTTATCTCCCCATTCTGAAATTCAAGGGTTAAACCACCCCCAGCCCCCATCACTGCTGCTGCTTCCTTCCTTCAGAGTTGTTGCTCTACAGAGCAACAGAAACGGGGCTCGCCCAGCTCATGTTAGACCAGAAATGTTCCCAGGCACCGCAGCATCTCTTGGATTCCTTCTTAAGTTACTACCTGTCCCGTGGCTGATGCTTTGGAAGCCACAGCTTTTAAAATCAGGCAGATTTGAAAGCGGTTTGTTAAGCGTGTGGGACCTCAGCTGTTTCACTTGCCCCCAGATAGCCACCCCCACGCCACTGCCCAGCTCCTGTTGCTCCTAGCCCACTCTCAGGTCCCCTCCCCTGGGCACAGCACTGCACTTTTGGATGTGTAGCTGTGCCCCCACCACGCCGGCACAGCCTGCGCCTGGACCCCGCGTAGGCTGCTGCCAGGTGAGTCAACACAGACCCACAGAAGCTCTCACTCTCTCAGACTACTCCTGACCTGAGAAGTCCCCTTAAGGGAAAGAGTTTTTCTTTAATAGAGACAAAACCACAGAGGAAATCTTTCGCAATGCATACCTGGGGGTGCTGTCTCCCATTTTATTAATATATTACAGTTTTTAAATGTATATAAAAAAGTTAAAACGGATCTTTACCCGTGGCGAATAGGCCTGCTGTCTTCCTAACAGAACCCAGGCAGAACTCAAGTTACAGAGCTGAAATGAGGAGAGAAAGGGCAGCAGCAAAGGACAAATCTCTAAGCATCAAAAGGACAAGCATCTCTAAGAGCGACAGCTCTGGAAAATGAAACTCCTCCAGCAAATGTACTTGTACACCCCTTAGGGTACAACGCACTCAAAGAAATGTGTTTATCCTGGACTACGCTATAGAATATCCATAAAAACGGAGTCCGTGAAGTCTCTGGGATGCAAAGGACAGCTTAGCAAAAGGGTTTCATGCTCTTTTGGATTGTGTAGGTCCTGCACTTTATCTCTGTGGCTGCAATGCATTCATTTCGGTTCCAGTGAAGCAGCCGTTGCAGAGCAGAATGCCAGTCCTGGGGCTGAGCCAAAGGGTCTCAGTTCCAGTCTGGGAAACATGAAAATCCCTCTTGTGCTGCCCCAGTCAGACTGCAAGGCTGGCACTCGGTTGCTAAATGGGGCTTCAAACCTTAGCTGAAATATCAAAGAGCCCCACTATTCAACAGCGACAAAGATTTAAGCCAAGCACTTAGATTTCCTAATAGGAGGCTTTCAGATGGCTTGGGAAAGTGCCAGATCTTCACGTGACCCTGTGAGGATGCTCTGCCAAAGGTCTGAGACACAGAGGTCACTGGGTGCAGGGTGGTACTCGGCCCCACTCATTTCCTGCAGGAGAGGGGCTGGGGGATGGACAGGTCGGTCCGCACATATGGGTATGAATGCTCGTGTTTTTTAAAGGAAAAACTGCTCTCTTTGAAATATTTTCATTCAAAGCAGTGGCTTTTCTATGAAAATGTACCATTTTGTTTTTATTATGCTGACTGCCTCAGTTCCTTTTGTTAAAGTCCAGGACAGCAGAATGAAGGTGAGTTATGAACGTGAGAGGGGGACAAGGTCAGAGGCCAGTCGTCCTGGGAAGGACTCCCCTTCGCCCACTAGCCACCCAGGGAGACACGGGGAGCAAGTGGAGGCACTCCAGGCAGAAATTAAATGGAAGGGAGGGAAAACCAGAGCGTGCAACCGGAGCAGAGAGAAAAGTGTGAAGGAAAAGGAGGCCAGGAACCGCCAGTGAGGCTGCAGTCCTTTAATGAGAAGGAAAACTTCTCTTGCCAATGTGCTTATTCGTTTCTTTTCTCTAATATCAAACCGAAGGCTGAAGGCGCACATCAGGGTGGGACAGCGGATGGCAGCAGGGCGCCTGTCCCGGGTAGCTGCCTGGCTTACCCCAGACCCCCGGGGTCTCAGCAAGCCTGCAGAGGAGCAGTACCCAGCCGGGCAGAACTGCTGCTGTTTTCCAACCTGAAATCCATGGGAATTTCAGAAGCCCCTGGATTCCAGGCCTGCATACACTTCCCGCTGGCCTTTCCGGATGGGCTGTGGGAACAGCAGAGATGTTAGTTTGGGAATCCTTATTTCAGACAGCCTCAAACACCACCAGAGTCTCGGTCCACACCATGCGTGGAGAAAACCACAACCGAGCACGCCAGTGCAGTGCTGCTCAGGCAGCGTGCACAGTGTGCTGGAAGCTGCTGCTCTGCCCCAGCTCCCTGTGGCAGCACCAGGAAAAGGGGCTCCAACCGCACCACCTTTTTCCTCCCCTCCCGGGAAAGCTTGGAGGTTGACTGGATGCTTCTTCAAAGGAACAAAAAGGATAAATGCTACAGCTGCCCAGTGCTGGCTATCCCTCCCCAAGCAGCAAGAGAATGGAAAAGATGCAGGTGCTCCGTACCTCATAGTCCGGGTTTGGAACAGGGGGAGGACGCTGCGTCTTCTGACCTGCAACAGAGGCAGGAGGTCATCCTTGGTGGTGGCTCAGATAACACAGCACGAGGGGCTTTCACGGAAGTGATCACAGGGTAATGCATACCATGGGTCACCACACATGGCTTTGTTATGAGCTTAGAGCTTTTAAAGACCCAACTGGTGCATTGGGTTTGGGTTTGTTTTTTTATTATTATTATTATGATGATGATCATTTAGGAGGGAATCAGCTTTCTTTTGGAAAAGGTAAATTTCTAGCTTTCCTGGTGGTGAAGAAATACTTGAAAACAAGAAAACCCCGTAAGCTGTGCTTATGCCATAACACCCAGGCTATGGCTCCACAGTACAGACACCAAATCCATCCTCCTCTGCCGCAGCAAGCTGCACAGGCACGAACGCCTCATCACATTTCTGCTGAACCCAGCACACAACATGCACGCTAAGCACACAACAGGGAATTTAGACTTGCTAAAAGATTTATATCAGCTTTGTAGATGCTCAGGTAAAAGTGGCAGTGCCCGATGTGCACAAAGCCTGGCTGGTGAGTACCTATGGTATTTGGCTGGCTGGCAGCCTCCTGCTCCAAATGTCACCGCCAACACTTCTTGAACAAATCTGAACTGGCATCATGAGGTCAGCACTCTGCATCACTTTACCCCAGCATCTATAACCCATAAGCCCCACTGCTGGACCCACTGGGTCACCAAACCATGACCTCAGAGGCCAGAAATTCAAATTTATGGTTTTAATAACGCCGTAATTTCTGATTACATGTTCTGTGAGGGGCCATAATTCTTGGTCTTTGATTGCCTGAGACAGCAGCTGAGCGGGCCAGGGCCAGGCTGGGTTTGCAGCTACACTTGCAAGCTGAGCACGCGCCGCACAGTTTGCTTCAGCACAGACTCGAGGCTGCTGCACAGCAGCCTGTGAAATGGTTTCCTATGGGCAGAAAGCCTATGACACAACACGGCAGCCACATCCATCCTGTACAAGAAGGCAGCCCGGAGCAACAGATGTGGCAAGCAGGAGCACTGTTTGGCAAGGTATTGGAGGCTTGGGGGAAACAGTGGATGCTCCATCACCCAGCAGGGGCAAGTGCTTAATTCAGAGCTCAGCGGATGCCACAGGGAGCAGACAGCCCTGAAATGGCTCGTACCTCGTGGCCGACTGCCAGCGCCAGCACTCGCTCTCCCCTTCCTGTCTTTGCTGAAGTAATAGACGAGAATCAGAACCCCGAAGGTGATGAGAAGATCCGCAGTGATGATCCCTGTCACTGCCAAGGCATCCAGCTCCTCACAGTTTGCGCATACTGCCGAGAGGAGAGATGAAGGTGCTCAGGGACCGGCACCCTTCCTTTCCAAGCAAGGAAAGCCCAGGTCTCTCTCACCTGCTCAGTGCTAGAAGAGATACAGCTCTGGGTGGGAAGAAGAAACGAGCAAACAGAAGGGAAGGGGGACAGCACAGCCCGCTCCATCCCACCACTTCGGTCTGCAGACAGGCACAACCAGGAGGCTGGCATGTGCAACCTCCTCCGCTACCTCTGCTGTTTGCATGGCCTGAGCCCAAGGGTGCAAAACATCTCCCAGATCATTGCCCCCCCGCCCCCTCTGCCTGCTCTGGACTCTTCAGCCCTGAATGCAGAGCAAGCAGCTGCCCAAATTTCAAATGGCTCAGAGGCTTAAATCACTCTGTCAGGGTGGGGGTAAACTCCCCCCAGCCGATGGGTCACAGGCTGTGTGCTCCAGATGGGAGGTTTCCACTCTGCGAGAGAAGAAATGCCTCTGGCCCTTGAGCCAGACATTGCTCTTGCCCTGCAGCACGGCAGAAGCCGTAGAAGAGATTAGCGCAGTGTATACATGGGACCCATTGACCCGCAGCCAGCCTGAGGACTGCAGAAGGGAAAGGCGTAGAAAACGGGGTGATTCCTTCTGCCAAAAATGTGCTCTCGGACCCTTTTACTTCCACATACAGCGGGAATGGCCTCAGCAGAGTTGCATTCACCCAGCCCTGAAAATCCGGTCTCAGTTCCTAATATCAATCACTGAAATGTGCAGACTTCATCTTTAGCCCGTAGGCTGCTTTGTCACTCACCTCTGACATTCAGGTACATTTCATACTTCTTTTCACCTGCCGAACAGCTCACGTAGCCGGGAGAGCTGTCGTGATTCTCTATAACATACTTTCTCTCGTGGCTGGGTGCTGGTGTCCCGAATAACTCCCAGGACATTCTGACTTCAGTCAAGGGACATGTGATAGTCACCGTGGTTCCAGAAATCTCCACCAGGAATTCTTTATTGGAAGATGAGCCAACGAGAAGGGAAACCAGCATTACAAACAGCTTCCCTGCCCACCCTTGATCCCACCATGACAGTTTGCTCTGCAAAATCTTTGATTTCATGTAGTAATGTAAATTATATAAAAAAATGCCCTGCACACCTGTCTTCCACATGCATGTTTTTCTTCAGTTTTTTACACCTACACTTTGCAATGCCAAACAGTATCAAAACCATCACACAGTGCTCCACCTCTGTCAGACAGCCTGGCCACCTGGCATGCATCGTTCTGTTTATCCATGTGCTTGCTGCTCTCTGCAAATGGCCAACCCATCTTGCAGACCACTAATGGCAATTAGGGGCAACTCGTTATAGCTGATTTTTCTGGTTGGTGATGATAGCAGCACATAACAGGAATCTTTTTCCTCCTAAAATACTGCTTAAACTCAAATATTTCTCTCTGCCTTTTAGTCCTCACCTGTGAAGCATTTGCAGTCTTTTTATCATGCTAAATAGATAAGAATGCTGGTAAAATACACTTACCCTCCTGTGCTTCAATATCATCTGCAAAGGAGAGAATAATAAGTGTTAACAAATTGGCCCACTACTACCTTACTGCTTGTTGCTGTTGGAAAATGCCCAACCCTGCTTGGCAATCACTAGCAATAATTCAGGACAATTCACAACAACCAGCTTTTCAAGTCAGTGAGATCAGTTACAGTTAATGAACCCGAATTTCTTCCTATCCTACAATATTTGCAAAATTCAAATATTTCTATGTGGCTTTTAGTCCTCACTCATGAGACATAGTTGGCCTTTTTATTATACTAAAAGTTAAGAATGCTGATAAAATACACTTACCCTGCTGAGCTGCAGTGCCAGCTACAAAAGAAAGAATAGTAAATATTAAGTAATTTAGCTACTGGTATCACACACCTTTCCTACTTCAAGGGAATCCTGAACTCAGCTGCGTGAAAGAGTTGTTTATACTCCTATATTTGTGCTAAAGGCATTAGAAGCATTCTGTTAGCTGCGGCAGGATGTTGTTTTGAAATGAAGTGTTTTCCTTTGGAAGCCATTTTTAACACAGACTAACGCAGAATGGAAAATTGAATGATTTTCCGACCCAGTTTTGGGGTTATTGCAAGCTGTATACTCAACAATTTTGCTTTATTATCGTGGACCAAAGACTGCTGGAAAATCGTAACCATGTTCTGCAGTAAGAACCACTGTCCTCTGCACGAGGACTGGACCCTGATGCATGTTTTAATGCTATAAAGCAGTTTATCGCTGTGATTTTTCTCTCTTGGTAGGAAACAAGTAGCTCCATTGAGGTCTCAGGAGCTGGAGTATTACAGAAACAGCTTTTGGGAGGTGTGAATCAGGCTTGTGATTGGCTTTAAAGATACTTGTCAATAAAAAGTAACATAAATAAATAAAGGAATGAACCGTATTCAGTACTGTTGTCTCATCTCATCTCTGGTCATGCTTGCTTTACAATAGGAGTTACCTGTAACAAAATTAGAGATTTGAAATTCCACAGGCATAGGACTTGGCTGGAGAGAAGTGGATCTGTTGCTTTTTATCTTTATATAAGACCAATTTAAATGTGAAAAAAGAACAGGCCATTGCTAAACCAAATGTTTTGAATCTTCTCAAGGAATAGCAGTTGGTGTTTGCAGCACATTGGCAGAGTAGCTCCAGTCTTACTGTAGTATCTTTTAATTATCTTTCAAACTTAACTTTTATAGTCACCAGCTTCTTTATAGTCTTGATAGACACTCTGCATTTCATCCTAAACCAGCTTTCTGAAGGCTGGTCAGTTCAGACGGGTGACATGGAAATTGTTGCCACTCCCATGATATCACAGTGAGACTGATCCAAAGTTATTTACCTCCAGTCACAAAACAGTTTAGGAAACGTGGACGAACAAAGCATAAAAATAAAATTAAAGCCACAGCACTTTATAGTTCACACCGCTGCATAAAGCAGTGCACCGAGCTCCAGCCCTGCCGCGTGGCGTTTGGAGACCAAGTGTCTTGGTGGATCAGCTAGCAAGCAAAAATTCCCGAGGACCTCCGGTTCCTTTCTCTAGCCTAGGACTGCTGGACCCCCGTTTCTCTGTCCCTGCAACCTGCTCTCTGAGGGGAACACTCCCACTGGAGAGCAGCCGCTGTACATGCCAGCTGCAGAAGATGTGGCTGCAGGTACTTTGTAAAAGCAGCCACACGCCCCTGTGCTTTGCTCTCCCCCCTGCAGCCCCAGGGTGGCCACCCCTCTGGTCCCCGTGGGCTCCTGGCCAGCGCTACTCACCCACACACAGCAGGAGCCCCACGAGGGGCAAGGACCGCTCCAGCCCCATCCTTGTGCTCCTCCTGCTCTTGCTTTTCTCTACCACGTCAGATTGGCATCGCTGAGGGTGGCTGCGAGGGAAGAAAGAACACATCGGCGTTTCAAGTTGTTGCTTACAAGAAAGAGGCCCACAATTTTTTCCCAGAATTGTGTACGGCAACGAACTGAGCAGTGCTGGGGAGACTCACTGTTTCCAGTGAAACCTGCAAGCAGCCAAGAAAGACACGGAACACCTATGATAAAATAAGCCCATGTCAGGAAGTGTGGAGGCTCAAAACGTCTAGGCAGGACGTCACGGACAGCAAGGGGCGGCTGCTCACACCAGCCCGGCTCAAGCCTCAGGAGACCCGTTGTGACTGCGCCAGGAGCAGGAGGAGATAAACGAGACCAGATTAAATTCGTCGTCAGAACCTTCCTAAGCATTTTTCAAAGTGAGTGTCTCTGAGGTTCAGACTACTGCAAGCAACTGAACATAGGAGGGAATAAACAAAGGAACCAGAAGCGCTACAAGCGGCTCAGCACCAGAGATGCGGTGCAGCCAGCAGCAGTGAGCCTGTAAGCGCCAGGCTGTAACACCTGTAACACCCGGGGCTTTTAGTCACGGATGGTGCAGCCTGGACTCCACTTTTGTTACTTTCCTCTAACGCAACCGTTTATTCCTGCTGCCTCTTCAAGAGTGGCATTTGCCTGCTCCTCATGCAGACCCTGCAGGCATCCGGACGGTGAGGAGCGCGGCGGCAGCCTGGGTTGCAAGCCTCTGGTCTGCTGCTAACGCTCTGCACCCCCAGCCCCTCCATGACTCATGTTGGGGGGGGGGGTGAATGTGCCTCATTGAGTGGCTGCTCCTCCTCAGTTCCGACATCAGACTTCAACAGCTGTTCTACCTCGCCACGCACCGTTCGCACCCCTGTTATGAACTGCACCTACAACACAACCAGCTTTATTGCTGTAAATGCCCTTTGCCCGCCTGCTGGCCCATTTGCAGCCCCCACAGCTGGTCAGCGCTGGGGGGAAGGCCAAGGCTGCCGGGGGGAAGGCTCTGCCAGAAGCAGAAGGGGACACGGTGCAGAAAGCCGCCCCCCCCCCTCCCCCGAAAGCCTGAGCCCACCCCGGCCTGTGCCACCCCTCGAGGCAGTGCCCCGCAGCCCCCCCGCTGGCCCCCAGGGAGGCTCTGCAGGGACGTCCCGGAGCGCTCCCCGCGGGGTTGCGGCCCCAGGCTCCGCTAGGGGGCGCTCCCTGCCCGACCTTGCCCTTGCCCTTGCCCTTGCCCTTGCCCTTGGGTGTGCAGAGCCCAGGCACTGCTTCCAGCGGTGCAGCGGGCAGGGGGATTTACTATTACACCCTTGGCCGTACATGATTCCTGCTATTAAAGAGCGCTGCTTCCATCCCATGCGGAGTGTCTCACCAAAGGGGTGAAGGACCAAATTCAGGTGAGGCTTGCCTACGGAATGACGAGATGTGCTGGATACTCTTACGATATTGAACAATTCAGGTTAACTAAAACTAGGTCTTGTCTAAACTGTTCAGAGATTTCTTGTCTTAACTGTTCAGAGATTTAACTGTAACAGAAAAATAACTAGTTTGTGGTTTGGTTTGGTTTTTGTGTATTGCTTTATTAATCTTAATATCATTAAGATAGAAAAATTCTCTAGAAAGAAATCAAGGAGGTTCAGTGTACCTTGTAAACTGGTCACTTCTAGTCTTTTGCACGCATTCTTCCTTAGTCCCAAGGTAAATGTGTACTACAGGGTTCAAAGAGCATCTGGATGATATGGTTTAGTTTTAGGTATCACACACCTGTGATCACTCCTATGAAAAGCAGGGAGTTGGAGCTGATAATCCTTATGGGTCCCTTCCAACTCAAGATTTGTAACTCGAACTTTAAAAGTTAAAAATAAATTCAGTATTCTCCATAGAAATTGCTGCAAGGATGTTACAACAGCAAATGGGAGGAGAGATGTCCACGTGGTTGCTCATTAGCTGGAAACCTGAGAGTCCCACTGCTGCCCTCTTTCCACCAAAACCTTGTTCTGAACAGCCCTGACACCCTCTCAAGTGTGTTCCCAGTAATGTGAAGCATCCCGATCGGAGCCCGCACTGCTGCACAAAGAGCATGCCCTCCCCCTGTCCTGAGCTCGGAGCTGGAGGCAGCCCCTCATGCCACCCAGAGGCTGCGGCATCCTCCCCATCCCTGCCTCGGCACCACCATGAGGAAGATCAGCATCAGGCTCAATGAAAGCTCCTGACCTGGGATGACTTCTTGGAACTAGACCATGGACCAGACACAAACACAGCTGCAGCCAGCAGCAGGTTTTGCTGGTGAAGTGATTTACGGCTTTCGAATGCAAACATCCGTATTTTGCCAGCGCACATGCACAGCTCGCTTTCGTGCTCTCACAACTGCCACGTGCTTCCAGGAAAGTACTTTGTATTGCACTGAGCTTCTGTAGCACCTTGTGCTGCTTGCTAAGCACAGTGAGGTTTCCCCAGCCATGCCTGGACTCCCACCGGGCTGGATTCCTCTCCAATGTAATTGTCTTTTGACTTTTCCGAGAACTTGACCAGCACCAGTTAACGCCGTCTCCCGATTCTTCTGTGGGATGGCTGCGAACAAGGAACATTAAAATGATCCCTTCGTTTCACTGTAGGTGCCTGTGTTTCAGCAGGACATTTCCATCCTCTGGCTGTGTGCCCACACTGCTGCCACAGACTGTTTCAGGTTGCTTTTTGGATCATTTACAGGTTTTGAAATAAATAAAAAGGAAAAAAAGGGCCCCCATTCCTTCAAGCTATCTCTAAACACCTTGAGGCAAATTTTCTTTTAGGAGCGAAATTACCTCCCACAAGGGGGGAGTGGTTTCAGGTGGAAGCTGGGAGGAGGGATGATTGCAACACAAAAGAACAAAGGAATACAGGAGGCAGAATAAATTAATCTTACCTTGAAAAACCCCCTGTTTTACACAGAAGGTGAGCTGTGCTGGCCGCACCTCGCCTCTCAGTGCGAGGGCAGGGAGCGCGCTCTGACTCAAGCAGGAAAGAGCGCTCACGTTGCCTTGCAGGCTGAGAGACAGGAATTTGCTCTGCTGTGCTGGGAAGGCTTTGAGAAACTCATCTTTCGTCCGGTTATACAAAACCTGAAACGAATTTCTCTTTTCGGCACTGCTCAACCCATGGCGTATGGACTTGCCTTCCCGATGCACGGCCCCAAGTGGCTGGGTGCTGTGCTTTTCCTTGGGGTACAGCTCCGAGGTAAGGAAACCTGGTACTGCCTGGCCTCCGTTGCCATCTTGACTTTCCTCTTCTGATCCCTTAATTATCATCCTCATTAAGGCAGCGACTTTGTAGGCGTCTCGGGTGCTTGCTGTGGACGATTGCTGCGGTTCTTTCACTCTGGGGTTCACTGCAAGTGGCACGAAGTGATTGAGTTTCTTGGACAAACAGGTTTAGGTGTGTTCAGGCGGAAGAAGAACACTGGTCTCATTCTGAGCTCTGGTTACACATCTTACTCTTTCCTGCCAGGAACCTGGACTTTAGTCCTAGATGTTTTTTTCCACTATCTTTGTTACGAGACAGTCATGAGATTGTTAAGCAGCACTGGGTTTAGATCCTTTACACAGCAACGATTCTGGGCTGATGATAAACTTGCTTGAATTTCCAGTGGTTTTTATTTCAAGACCACCACGTCCTCCTTTCCCAAATGCATCTGCACAGGGATACGCCCAGTAGCTTGTCTTGAAAAAAAGTATTTCACGCTTATTTCCCATGGTTGTTCTTTTAAAGGTGTTTAAAATGAAGACATTTGACACTGATTCTTTGGATGAGAAACATGATCTCTGCCAAGAAAGTTTTTCAAATGTGAACAATATTTGGGCATTTCGAATCCCTTCTCCTTTGAGAAAAGAAATTATTTTGCAAGGAAGTCTTTGGTTATAGATCATTTTCAAATGCAAGAAATGTATTGATCATCTTTATTATGAAACCATATTTTACAACCCCAAATAATCTTTTTCTTTTTTTTTTTTTTTCTTTCTTGAATCACACTGGGGTGAGTTCACTTATCTTCCTAAAGCAACAGGAAATTATTAAAATTTTCTTTTTCTGCTGGATTAGTTTGGCCGGTAAGGAAAAGGAAACTTAAGAGGACATGACCATGAACAGGGAGGACTGTCCCTTTCGGCAGCAGCAAGATTTTTAGCCCAGCACTGCTGTTTTGTGGAAACTAACCCACTAACGCGAGGAGTTAAAGCAGACAGGCAAGCAACACAGTGATCGGGGGTGGGGGGGGTGGGTGTGGGGGGGCAGAAAGCAAGAACTTGCAGCACCACTGTTTTGGTAGCACCAACCTGCCAGAATGATTGAACTCTGTCTGGAACAGCAGGGCAAGGCAGAGGACGAGGGCTCAGCTGTGAGAGGTGTCTTCACCAGCAGCCCTTTGGCTTTCCTATTTTTCATTATCCTTCCTTCTGTGTCTTGATGCTCCCTCTCTTGCTGACCATCTGTCTCTCAGGGTAGCATCGAGGTAGCGATGCTAACTTATTTTTAAAGCAACAGCTGTGGTGGTTTAGTTAACAAAGGATGCTTCTTTGACAAACAAGTGCTTACTGATTTATCTGGAGGATTTCCTGCAGAGTTCCTCAGCCTGACTACATTTGACTGCAGTTGGCCAGCTGGACTATTAACCTTCTACCAGGCACTGCTTACACCAATCCGAGCAGTTTTCACCATGGTGTGCATGACACTTGGGCTGATAAAACAAAGTGTATAAAGGAAAGTTCTAGCATGGGAAATAGCAGTTGTGTGTTGGGGCTCAGCAGTCCTAGCTGAAAGGGCAGGACCACTCTTCTGAAGAAATCTTGGGGAACTGAGTGCAGCAGAGTGTAGTCACATGTGAAAATGTGACCGTGAAAATTTATATGGTACCTTTAGTGCCAGTCAGGAGTGAGTAGATATTTAAGGAAGGGTGGCATTTACAACGACATTGCACCTCCTAGATGTCAAGTTTGCTCATGCCTGAAGAGAGGCAATTCCCACAAAACAAGGTCTGTTGTCCCTATAGGCAAGTCCTTCTCAGCAGTTCCTTCTCAACCAGTTATCAGATCTGTAAACGTTTAACTGTGCAGCCACAAAACAACAAAGCAAGCACTATACCGGCAGTTCAGATGAATACAAACTCCCTTGAAACCCCCACTGTTCAGCTGGTTTATCAACTGACAAAATCCATGAAGACCAGGGGATCTCCTGGATTCTGCATACGCAGGATCACCCTGCTCACTAAGCGTATCTGTGTTCTGGAGGCTGCCAGGTTAAACATCGACAGGGACAGATAAGGCAGGCTCCCAAACAGAGTAAATGCAGATAAGGAGAAGTGATGAGCTTACTCCAAGACAGTAGTTTTCTTTACCTCTAATCCCTGCTGTTTTCTTGCAGCCCTGTGGCCTGTGGTAGCCGTGGAAGTTCACACTTCCAGGGAGGTGGATGCTGTGAACGGCACTAACCTGCGGTTAAAATGCACCTTTTCCAGCAGCAGCCCCATTAGCCAGCACCTGTCTGTGACCTGGAACTTCCAGCCCGAGGACCTGGGCTCTCATGAGCCGGTGAGTGGGAACTTTACACTCCATTTCATGGAGGCACACTTGCCCAAACAAACCAGTCACAAGGTCCAGCACTGGCTAAGCCCGCGGACTGTGACAATTCCAGATGTGGGTATGGGCAAACACAGCTGGAACACATAAGTATGTACATCTTGAGCCTTTCCCCTGCTACTCAGAATCACTACGCTGAACAAGAAGTTCTGTTTACAGACCTTGGCTAAAGGCACATTCTGTTTAGTTTGGGGTAATTGGGGTTAAAATATCTGGGGCCTGATGAAAATGT
Source organism: Falco punctatus (assembly GCF_963210335.1). Classification (NCBI taxonomy): domain Eukaryota; kingdom Metazoa; phylum Chordata; class Aves; order Falconiformes; family Falconidae; genus Falco; species Falco punctatus. The sequence goes on along the minus strand of NC_137596.1, from coordinate 1,465,373 downwards.
ACCCACTTACACCACGGCTGAACTCTATGTCTTAGCTGCTGTCCCACACCTGATGCGACCTACAGAATGTTTTAGCTTGGCCAGCATGGCAGGGCAAGCAGGTCACCTAGTACTGCCATATAACTGAAAGACAGCTGAACACAACCTAACGAAGCCTTAGGCTTGAGCAGGACAGAGCTCGCATGGCTGCTGGAGCAAAGGCACTGTCTTTTGAAATGCCCTCAGAGTCTATCTGAGAGCGACGGGGCCAACGCAGCTCCCCACAGCCTACCTCAGCCACTGCCACTCCACTTCCACGTGCTGCTTGCATCGCAAAGACTGCACAGTGTGTAGGAATGACGGCTCCCTCTCTTTCTTGTAGGTATTTTATTACCTGAAGGAGCCCTACAAGCTGTCTGCTGGGCGGTTTAAAGAGCGAGTCACCTGGGATGGGAATATTGAGCGTAATGATGTTTCCATCGTTATCTGGAACTTGCAGCCCACTGACAACGGGACGTTCACCTGCCAGGTGAAGAACCCACCAGATGTCGATGGCACAATTGGTGAAGTGCGACTCAGAGTTGTGCAGAAAGGTGAGAAGCCAAGAACCCCACCAGAGGTCATGTGAATTTGGCCAGTGCGAAGCATTGGCAGATCTTCCTCCACTGTGGGGAAAATGCGTGGAAGAAAAGGGATTATAAAGAGAAGGCATGAGGGTAATTAATGGACACAAGGGGAAAAGGAGCCTGAGGAAAGGTTGTATTCACGGATGCAGGTTCCCAGCCTCATCCCAAGAGCCCCCTGTGTGTCCCTCCTGTTCATTGATCTGTTTCTCTCCATGCAGTGCATTTCTCAGAAATCCACTTCCTGGCGGTGGCCATTGGGTCTGCTTGTGTTCTGATGATCATTGTGGTGACAGTTGTGATTATCTGTCGACACCATCAGAAGAAAGCGCAAGAGAAGAGGATCAAGGTGGCAGACACTGAACTGTAAGGACAGAGGACAGAGAGAGAAAGGCTTCTGGGAAAGCTTGTCGAATACATCTTCATAGCTATTCAGAATTCTTGGCTTGGACCCTACACTAAGCACCTACAATGCAAAGCTGCAAACACTATCAGCAGGAATTGGCTGCTTACTTGCAGTCAGAACAGAGCCCCAGGAAGAACATGTTTTGGAGTCCTCATTTTCCTCTTGCCCTTCACAGTGGCTTCTCACTCTGAGAAGTATCCAGCTGTTGTGGTGGTAGTTGGCAGATGATCGCTCTGTTCCATCAATGTGACACATGTGGTCACCATGCATGTAGCATGCTTACTGTCTTATCATGTAACTCCCTGTCATATGTTCCATATGCTGTATGTAATGCAGAACGTGACTCTGTTGCTCAGGATATCTGATTTTTTTTTTTTTTTCTGTTTTCTCTCCTTCCCCTCCCCCCCCCCCCCCCCCCTTTTTATAACAGTAGAGAAAAGGAGAATCTGAAGATTAGAGAAGAAAAGGAAGCCAGCCCATTAGAAGACTAGGGGTCTTTTATGGTATATACAATGCAGGTATCCATTCAGATATTCTCTAACTAATGTCTTGGTGTTGCTGTAGACTTTCTAAGACAATTTTACTTGGGCATTTCACTTTCCTTCACAGCCAACAGGTCTCGGTAGCCATAAGCAGAAACTACTGAGACCACAGTCACACTTCGCTCCTGAGGAGCCTTCAGAGAGACTGACAACTGAACAGGCAGTGGAGGCAGAACCGCCTCTTAACTGTAGAAGAGATTTCTCCACCCTAGGGTTGGGGATCATTTGCAGGAAAGCTGTTGCTGCTTTTCATGACATGCCTGCTTTGTACATAAAGAGGAGTGAATTAGTTTCCTTTCACGAGTTTTGAGTCTGTTTTTTGATTAATTTAATCTTTATTGTTTTAGAATTGCTACAGGAAGACTGACACTGTTTCCAGATTTGTTTGCTTTGCTGAAACATTTCAGCATAATTTTTACGCACTCAATTTCTGAGGTCAGCAGTTGCCTCTACTATTTTTGTTTTCAACAATAACCCTGAGTAATGAATTTGTTCTGTTTTTCTTATGATCCTTCTTCTTAGGTACTTCTAATGCAGATGGTGGAAGCTTGTAATTTTGGATGTTAGAACAAAGCTGAATTACAGACGCCTCATGCTGTGAGTGTGGTATCTCTGCTCAACCTGAATTTCTTGCAAGGAAAGAGAGTGACATTAACATAAGTTGTAAACTTCCTTCACTGAAGCAAAGCAGGAGGAACCTGTCCTGTGTACAAGGAACTTTCTTTAATCTTCACACCTGCAGAATGTGAAGAAGGCTGCTCTGAAGATGAAAAAATGCCAAAAGATTTGAACAAATTCCAAGATAACTGACTGAACAGTGTTTTTCAAAGCGTCTGAGCACATGCACTCTTGCACCTTAAAAATTGCAATGTGCATTTGTGTTGCCCTATTTTTCCTCCCTCAGAATCCTCTTTGTCATCGAAGACTGACAACATGAGGGATCAGAGAAGTAGCTAGTTGCTACAACATACTTTAAATCTCTTTGGTACTTTAAATGGGAAGTATTACAGTTTGGGAATGTATGCTGTTTCTTATTAGGGATAACGTTTACCAGTGGGTGTGGTTTTCATATTGATCTCTTAAAGCTTACAGGCTTTGTAACTAGGTAGCTGAGGACGTTGCCTTCTGCTGTGCAGCGTGTGGCCACACACTTCGGCAGCCCCCCTCCTCTTCCCACTCCCACCCTGCCAGTACGCTGACCTGCCAAGGGAGCACACCACCGCCGGGTGGGATGCTTCTTCCCCCATCTCAGCAGCCTTACACCCGCCGCTGCAGGCACCCCGGAGCTTTGGCTGGCTGCGGTTCAAGCTCAGAGGCTGCCCTGGGCAAGCGGTGCTGCGGTGGTGCACTGTCCCGCTGCTGCTTGGCATGGTAGCAGTGCTCAGTGGCTGCTAGCATGGCATCGGGCTGCCAACAGCAGCAATATCCCACTGCCTCTGCGTGCTGCTCACTGCCCAGGTGACCACCAGTGCACCTCGCTCCTGCATTCCCCTGTACTTGCATAGACTCGGTCTCTCAAAGGCAAACAAAGCCCTAAATCATTGAAACCGCAGAGCTGTTACAGTATTTAACCAGCACCAAACCAAATCAGCCCGTTTGTTTAAAGAACATCTTTATGACTTTATAACTGTAATGTGCTGGCCACATTATCTCTTTGTATGTTTTCATTTTTGATCCTGTGTCATAAATAAAGGCGCCTTGTGGAAAGCAGTGACAGTGTCATAGATGTGCCGTGACATGAAAGTTACACAGCGCTGCCACGACCCTGGAGACACGCAGTCCCACTGTGACATGGGAGATGCTCAGTCCTGCTGTGACATGGGACATGCACAGTCCCACTGTGACATGGGAGATGTTTAGACATGCAGTCCTGGCACAACACGGGAGATGCACTGTCCCACTGTGACACAAGAGACACGCAGTCCTGCTGTGACACAGGAGATGCTCAGTCCTGCTGTGATGTGGGAGACACACAGTCCTGCCGTGACATGGGAGATACTCAGACATGCAGTCCTGCCGTGACACGGGAGATGCACAGGCCTGCCGTGACATGGAAGACACGCAGTCCTGCCGTGACACAGGAGATGGCTCAGGCACACAGTCCTGCTGTGACATGGGAGCTGCACAGTCTTGCTGTGACATAGGAGACACGCAGTCCTGGTGTGACACAGGAGATGATCAGATGTGCAGTGCTGCCGTGACATGGGAGAAACACGCTCCTGCCATGACATGGGAGATGCTCTGACATGCAGTCCTGACATGACACAGGACATGCTCTGACATGCAATCCTGCCATGACATGGGACACGCTCAGACACGCAGTCCTGGTTTGGCATGGGACACGCTCAGGTGCGCAGTCCCACCGCGCCCTTGGAACCTCAGATGAGTGGGTTTTAGCTTGGAAAAGCAGGAAAAGCAGCCAGCGGGCTCTGGCGGAACAGGCCAGCGCGGGGGCTCCGGGCCGGGCCCACTCCCCACGACAGGCAGGGGCCCGGAGCCGCGGGGGGCCCGGAGCCGCGGCGGGCCGGAGCCGCGGGGGGCCGGAGCCCGCAGGGGGCCCGGAGCCGTGGGGGGCCCGGAGCCGTGGGGGGCCCGGAGCCGCAGGGCCCCGCCGTGGCCGCCCGCCCCGCTCCGCTCCCCGCGGCCCGCCAGGCCCGCGGCCGCCGAGGTGCGAGGCCGCCGGTCGCCATGGCGACGCGGAGCGGCCATCTTGGGGCTGCCCCCGCCCTCACCTGCGCGGCCTTCAGGTGAGCCGCCATGTTGCGGCCCTGAGCGCAGCCGGGATGCGGTGCGGTGAGGCGGTGGCCGGCGGCGGCCTTCTCCTCCCGCGGGGGGTCCTGCTTCTGCTCGGTAACGGGGGCTCTCCGGCAGCGGCGCCTCTCGCCCCCGGGGGCTGCCGCGGCGGCGGGCGGTGACGGGCCCGGCCCGGCCCTGTCCGCGGTGGGGCCCGGCTGGGAGCCCCGGAGCCGAGCCGGGCTGCGGCCAGCGGGGAGGCGGCTGCGGCCGGCGGCCCCGCAGCGCGGGCGGTCCGCGTGGCGGTGCTGGCCTCGGGGGCTCCGGGAGGGACCGTACCGGGGGGGGGGGGGGGGGGCGGCTGCGGGCCGCTCCGGGCCCCGGCGGGGCTGTGCGGGCCCCACGGTGAGCACCGTGCGGGGTGCTGGTGGGGCAGGAGCCGGGTGGTGCGCGGGGGGCAGCGGGGGCCTCCAGCAGGGCGCGGGGGGCGGCAGGTGTGCCCTCACCCTGCGCTCTGCCCACTGCCCGCAGCCGGGGCACGGCCACCAGCGTCCCACCCCCGCGGGTGCCAGGCCCCCACCTCTGCTAGCACCCAAGGCACGGGTGCCAGTGTCCCACCTCTGCTCGTTCTGCCAAGGCCCAGCTATCTGCTCTCTGAGATTTCCAGACTTTCAGTTGGTAGCGAAAGCAGCGCGTTGTCAAAACCCTTGGGTTTTTTTACATTGGTAGCTGCGGAACAGGCGTGTGATGCCAGAAACTTGCACGGGAACTGGCAAATCTGAATCTGTGCCTGCTCCTTCTGAGCCTGCACAGCAGAGGAGTCGGCTGTAGGAATTGGAGCAGAACTTCATGCGGAGTATCACCGTAATAAATCTTCATAAGCCAGGAGCAGGACATTTGTGAAAGGGAGTACTCGAATGATGCTCCTGCTCGATGCTGGGCAGGCTGACCTCATCCCTGGCTGGAGCATCACACTAGATGAATGAGGCAGAAGTTGTTACAGTCACTGAAAACGAGAAATAAAGAGTATTGCTGCTGCTGACTCTTGGCTCAGTGCATGTGTGATTTACTGGCGGTATCACTTTGGGGCAAGACATGCAGAGCCAGAGCTGCCTTGAAGTCCAAAGCTGGCATTTTGCAACTCATCAGTGTGTCAGCTGATTCGTTTCTCAACTCTTGATACTTAAATATCTGTAGGCTTTTGGTGGTATTTTCCAGGCAAATACTTTAACTGGGGCTAGTTCCAGTCCCACAGAGAATAGGTTAGGTAAGCTGTCTGCTTTTCTTTAAATTTCAGTATGGGGGAGGTAGCCATTACTGCGCTTCAGTCTTTGGACTGTAGTTGACCTGCACATGCATCAATACCTTTGGGACATTGTCACTCCTGTGCCTCACGTGTAACAGCAAACTAATCCTCATCTTTTGTGCTTGCTCCATCAGGTGTCTGCAGTGCTCTTTCCCTGGAAATTAAAGCCAGTCCTAAAGTGCAAGCTTTCATCGGTGAACAAGTATTGCTGAAATGCTCATTCAAATCCAGTTCCCCCATGACTGAGAGCCTGACAGTAGACTGGACGTACCGGCCTCTCACAGGTGGTCAGATGGAGACAGTAAGTGGAACAGGGACTCTTTTTCTAGTGGATACTGACCAGACCTCTGTGCATGCTGAAAATCTGATGATATTTTTTCTGTTTGCCTTGCTGTGCTGCTTCATCACTGTGGGGTTTGGGACTCACGTTGCTGCCACCTTTCCTGTGTGAAATTTCATTAGTGTTCTTTGGGCAAAAAATATTCTGTGTAAACTCATAATAGCATAATGATGATAAAGGACATAAATTTTTGGGTTTGACACAAGTGATGCATTTTATGCTGTAGCTATGTGTAGAATGACTGTGAAGCGTTTGGTTGGTCACTTTCTTGAAGGCAGCTGTACCGTAGTAGTTCTGTCATGCAATCTACTGCTGATAGATCTTGGAGTGGCAACAACATGTGTGCAATGACAGTCTGAAGACAGCGATGATGACAGCCTCTGAGGTTTATGGGCTGCTACTCGCTGTTTTGTTGGCAGCATTTTGAAATCTAAGCATAAATACATAAGTCTGAAAGCCCACTGAAAATCTCTTATGTGAGGTGGAAACAGAGAATGAATAACTTTACAGATTATCAGTGACTTCTGCTGCCTGAAGAGTTTGAACTCTTGGGGGTGTGCTTGTGTCTGGAACAAAAGGATGCTGCTTGTATGGAGTGAGGTCTGCCAGGTCCCTACTCATAGGACAGCAAGGGCAGAAGTGCAAGGAGCAAAACCTGAAGAATGGCAGTGTTCTGTCTTGCATGAGACAAGAAGCCTGCTCTGCTTCTCAGCTGAAGATCTGCAGAAGGGAATGAGTTGGTCAGAATGGTGATGGTGACATCTGAAAGCTGAGGCTGGTAGATAAAAGCGTTGGAAAGCTAATGAAGTGGGACTGACTCAGAATAACCAAACAGGAACTTGAAAAGGTCTCCTGTATAAGAAGTATTCTTTCTGACTTCTTAATGTGTACTTCTTCATATTTACAATCCAGAAAATAGTTTATTTTGCTTTCTTAGATGAGGTTTTATTGGCGCAATTATTGTCTTTGCCTCCTTTTAGGTTTTTCATTATCAGTCTGTTCCATACCCAACAACAATGGGAAAATTCAAAGACAGGATATCCTGGGTCGGGAATGTTGCCAGGGGTGATGCTTCCATTGCTATCCAAAGCCCAGTGATGAGTGACAATGGGACGTTCATCTGCAGTGTGAAGAATCCTCCAGACGTGTACCATAACATTCCCCAGACAATTCTGATAGTTACAGAGAGGGGTAAGCTGCCATTTCAATAGCATGTCCTCCTCTATGTGATACAGCTGCATTGCAGCTTTGTCAGGATCTTAAAGTCTGAGCATCACATGTGAAATGGGTGAATTTCAGCCAGAGTTACCTCAGCCCTTCTTTCTGAGCTAAATACATTGAGAACTATTGAATTTATTTGGGGCAGGAAGGGACAGAGGAAGCTGTGGTGATAAGAGGAATCAAAAGCGTGCATTTGTTCAGGAGTTCTGGTCTCCACATACTGCAGCAGTAGAACAAACTGAACATTTAGGAGATACTGGTCTAAAAATAACTGTCAGATCACAAACATTGATTCTCAGTAATACTTAATTTCCTCTTCTGCCCTGTGTGTGAGAGCTGCCTCAAATTTGCAGTTTAGACATGCTGATAGAACTGTGTTGTGACCTGCCTGTCTTTGTCATTTTTTGCATATATGGCACCCTACTGTGTTGGAGACTTGATATGAATCCTACAGATTCAGTGACAAGCTGTTTCAAATCTGCCAGCCTTGTGTTTTATATGAAAAGCCTGGCAGCCTGTGTCCTGAATAGACGTTTGTCACAGAGACTGAAGAAAACTGTATTTTACTACTGATACATCTGGGCTGCTGTTTCTCTTTCCTGCAGGTCTTTTCTTCCAGCTAACTTCAGCAACACTGCTGTCCATTTTAGTCTTTCTGCCTTCCATCATTGTGGTTGTTCTGCTGTTGGTGAGGATGGGAAGAAAATTTGGAGTGCTAAAGGAGAAAAAAAAATCCGGCTGTAAGAAATCTTCCATCGAAGTGTCTGATGAGTAAGTTCTGGCTGCAACCCAAAGTCTGTGTTTCTTTGGCTTGTTGACATGTGGAACTTGGGGTTAGACAGTCGTTCACTTCTGTAATGCCATTTATTTCAGCCTAAATCAGCAGGATATTTTGCTTATGTGGGCTTTGTGTGTTGCATTTTGGTTTGAAGTATCTGTAACAGCAAAGCAAACTGAATAATGCAAACTGGTTCCCCTGTGATGGCCTGAGCAGAGGTGCCAGGTACTGAATGAGCCTTGGAGACTGAACTCCCTTCTAAAGTGGAGAGGGTTCTGTTCTGGGAAGGTTCAGTAGTGAGAACAATAAGGTAACAGTGCTGCTGCTGGAGCTGCATTGTTCTTGCAGTGGGTTCAGTACCACAATTTCTTGCAGAATGTGTTTTTAATCCTGTGTTCTGATTAGTGCTGTGGGATTTGCCAGCCAAATAGCAACTCATGTTGTATTCCTCATGGCACTTAAATGAAATATCTCCCTTCAAAATTAAGGGACCTGACATTCTTCCTGATTTTGCTGTGCAAAGTGGTGAAAAGCCTTCAATTCAGTGTGGTAGAACTAGGATCTGAAGTCCAGAAGCTAATCCTGTGCTTTTTCTGCAGGCCCGAACAGACAGAGACAGACAGCTGCTTGGGGAAACTCAGAGACTGGTGTCTGAACTGTGTGGTAAGTGAAAGCTGGTTGTCGTAAGTGGTTTTGTCAACTTTGATTCTCAGAGGAAATGCTAAAAGCAGCAGGTAGGGCTTGTCGTAACACCTCTAGATGTCAAATAACTGTCCCAAATGGCTAGACTTCATGCTCCTGCCACGTATGGGCTTATAGGGGGTGAGAACTGCTGGCCATACTGTGTTACTGGCAGGGGAAGTTGACTTGAGATCCACCAAACTGATTTTTCTTTTGACTTTATTGAAATCAAAGCTGACATTTTAAGATGAAAACTCATAATTTTAAGGGCTAGCTGCTGTGCTGTGTAGTATCTTAAAGGCTCTGCAAAATCAGTTTGGGTTTTGACAGCGCTACAGCGGGGAATGGAGGCAGTGATATCTCAATCCACTATGTTTCTTGTAAAGATGGTAGCGTGCAGTGTTGCCTCTTTTTTTGGAGATCTTCCTACTTACGCCGTTTTTGTTGCAACAGAGTCCTGCTAAACTCTTGTAGTTTGTTTGTTTCTGGCTTTTTCTTTGTTTTGTTTTGTAAAGTGATTGATCGTCTTCTAATTCTGCTTTTTCGCTTGCTACCCTATCAGCAAGCTTCTGTTAATCAGATGTGTTGTGCTGAAACTACTGAGTGTTTTTGCCACCTGCTGTACTTGTTTTGTAAAATGTGCCACCACATTCTGTGTGCTGGCATTAGCAGCCACAGCCGTAATGTGGCACATTCCAGAGTAAGCTCGCTAAGATACCTAATTTGAGAGTGTTTTCTCTCCCCCCCACCCCCTGCCCCTGCAACTTTGTCCAACAGTATGAGCTTACCTCAGACCCACCTTTACATCTGTTGTACATGGTCAGGAAGTACGTTAAGGGGGATTTAAATATGTGTTGCTTGATTGACTATTCTAATGCCAGTGATTCAAAATGTACTAAATGCATAAGCCTTCAGATAGATGTGTGCTGATCGTTTCTACTTTGCTAGATACAGAATGAAAAACAAGCAATTATGCAAGTTACCTATGAAATATTTACAGTTCCTCATAAGACAGAGCACTTACAATGCAGCAGTATTGGGAGCAAGAGTTTTGGGAGGTGCAGAAAGCAGAAAATGCCTTATACAAAAGGGGGAGTTGCCACAGGAGATGGAAAGGCAGCTGCAAGTGATCTACTGGGGAGCAGGGAGGCACCATTGCCTTATTGCAGGTGGGGAGATGGGAAAGGCTGGGAGCCACCATTTGGTGAGACAAATGCTGTCAGACAGTTGGGAGATTTTAAAAATTGAAAAATGTCTTCTCATCCTTTGAGAGAAGGCAAATCTGAATGCTGTAATCCTGCTGCTTTCATATTGACTATTTTGTCATCTGTTTGATACTTCACTCTCTGATAGCAAAATATTTAGCTTACTGAGTTTCTGGACATCCTGTCTTAGTCACCTTAATGATTCTGCATTTTTGAGTTTTCTGTAATGTACTTTTCCCTTGCTTAGTATGTTACCAAATAATTAAAATTGGGAAATTAGTGAAAATCTGTTTGGACTTGAAATGGCTGGAAGTTTAGTTGGGATCTCCCTTATGGAACGGTTGTGCTTGAGTTTCTTTCAAGTTGAGAGCTGCTGAGCTGGATTGTGGGGACACCATCAGATGATTGCTGTGGTTAAAATAATAGACAATGGGGATCTGAAAGTATGTTGTTGGCTGTGGCTAAAAAAACAACAGCTTGTGCTGTTCTGGACCTTCTCTGGAGGGACTGGTAATGCTTTTTAAGGTGGCTGTCTGCACTTTATGGTTTGTCTTTTGCTTGAGTTTTAGCTGCTACTTCTCCTAAAACACACTGCATGTGTTATGTAGTAGCAATTCATCTGCATGTCTGTGATAAGTCAAACAGATTTTGCTGCAAGTGCTTATACAACTACAAGTCCTGTGGCTTATTCAAGCACAGCAGCATTTTGGGAAGTGTTTAAGCTCTTGGTAGAAGCCTAGCAGACTCAAAATTTGTTGAACTCATAACATGGTTCATGTCTTCATATGTAGTCTCAGTTTCTCTCTCCATACTCCCTGTTTAGGACACGGATGAGGAAGTCCTATACTAATGAAAGACTAAAAAGCTATGGATAAAGAACAAAATTACAGCACTGAAAATCATGGCTAGATGGGTATGAAGGCTGCGGGATAACCGGTGCAGATTGAGGGACCTGCTCTAATCCTGGATTGGAAGAACAATGCCAATGGGATAATTCCGTCTTAATTAAGCACAAAAGAATGATTTTTGAAATCTTTCTAATTTATTGGAAAAAACAATCTCTTAACCTCACTTCTCCAGTGCCTATAGAAGCCTCAGTGCCTACAGCTGCACAGCCTGTTTCCTACCAGCAGTCCGACAGTGCCATGCTTCTTGGTTTACGTGCAGATTTGTTTCCTTTACTATGGGTGACATCCCTGTGCCCTTGAATTTGAATTGCCTGACACGTAGGCTACTCCAGAGTGAATCAGCTCTAAGGTGATCATCACTGGGTATTGACAACATTTGCTTCTCCATTTTTTGGGAATGTATTTGCTAAGAACTCGAAACGGTTTGATTAAGTTGGTATATGGCATCCTTTGTCTGGGAGCGAAGAGAACCTACTGCTTTTTAACTATTCCGTGGTTCAGCTGCCACTTAATTACAGGATTAATTTTGTTCCTACTGTTTTCTGATCCTATTTTTGAGTGACTGACTGCACGGTGGTGTTGCCTTTATATCGTTGTTTTCTCTTTCCTTTTTTTTTTTATTTTATTATTTGCCCAACAGCTGCATTACTAGGTACATCTTCTTCTACTTGTAGAAGTGAAGCACAATTCATACAAACCTAATCTTTTTAAATCAGGAATGCAAATGGGGACTCTGTATCTGGGGAAACATAACCCCATCTACCTCAACCATTGACTCAAGCTGTGTCCAAAGGAATGTTATGTGTGCAGAACAGTCATGTTCTTCCTTTCTTTTTCTTGGTACCACTTTAGGGAAACAGCTGAAAGTGCCTAAGAGTACTTTCTCTTTCACCAGCCTTGTCCAATAATGGCTGGCAGAGAGCAGTGGAATTTATGCCTGCTCAATACCTAAACAGCTGCTGTTTTCTGCTTCCTTTCTGTGTGTAGCAGTTGGTCAAATAGTCTCTTATGTATGTGTTATATAAGTTTACTGTGGACTTTGATGTGCCATTACCAATAAATTCCTTTGTTTCATTCTGGGCTGTGGCTTTATTTGGCTAAATATAGTTGAACTGACAAAACTGCCATCCTGAGTTGTTGTTTTAGCTATAGAAATTGTCGTATGATGATGGGTAAAGGTGTTTAGGGAACAGATTTAACTCAAAAGGGAACATGTACTGAGTCCCCCTTTAGCAGTCTGATGATGCCTGCCAATTACAGGTGTGTTGAAGCTCCTGACTGCAAAGCAGGTTAGTTGTAGATCTGTGTCTCCAGATAAAGAAATAGATTTTTGTCCTGTCTACTGTAAAGCAATATTTAAAACAGCATGTGCTTCCTGATGATACCATGTCTCCCAAACAAAACTTGCCTGAGAGGATGTTGGTAGGATGTGCAGCCTAGAGGAAGTGGCTTTGTTGTTCCACTTTCAGCAGTAACGCATCACTTGAGTTCTTTGTGGAAGTGAATGACTTGTTGTCTGCAAAATGTTGCCTTCAACTCTGAGCCCTTTGCAAAGAGTGGGCTAGATGCTGGGCACATCTCTTCCTGGTGCAAAGCTAAACGGCCATCTTGAAGCTAATAGCACTGTGGATTGTGAATGGTGTTGAGCATGAACAAGACTTAATTTTCTCTTCCTTTGCTAGCTGTATGGCAGTTGCTCTGTGTGCCATTAAAACTACTGATATTAGGGTAGAGACCTGCGATTGTCATGGTACTCCAGAAGAAGAGGAAGGATAAAAACATGCTTTCAAAGTGACTGGTGGGGAAGATGCCAGCTGAAAGCAGTCCATGCCGTGTGTCTTGTGTGTGTTTCAAAAGGGAGCAGCCAACTGTGCTGTGAAAAGTGTGTTGACAATGGCCCTTTTGCCCTGAAGATGCCTGCGGCTCCTGGTAGCACCAGGAGCAGGACTCAGCAAAGTTTCTTGGTGTCATGTGTTGCTGGTACCTCGAGAGGACAAGGTCCTGTCTGCAGGAGTGGTAGTTCTTTAAGCAGGTCTGATCCCCAGAAACAAACCAGAAGGGAGCAGAGGCTGCAAAAGGATTGCTTGCCAAGCATCTCTGTCCTTGCCTTACCACATAACGACTGATCAGATCAGTCTGCCATGATGGCAGGACCAAGCCCTATCTTGTACCTCCGAAGCATCTTCTGGTGAAGCTGCATACCCATCATCTGCTTGCAGACGTGGACATCTGTAGTTCTCCTCAACGTTTCTAGCAGTCCCTTCTGATTTGTCAGTACCTCAGACTAGCTCTTAACTTCCTCTCCTAAGTTGAAAGCGACCACCAAAATGAACCTCAAGTAAGAGACTCGAAACCAAAGACTGGTAAGGCAAATGTCTCGCAAGTACAGCCTCAAGACGATTAAGCAACTGATTTTTTTAAGATACTCAAAATTAACCACTGAAGAACTCATTGTGCAAGAGACAAGCTGACTGTCCCAAGCCACACTACGTGAGTATTGTTTGCCGTATTTACTTTTTTTCATTTATTTTTCCTGAAAAGAGAACTAGGGAAGCACAGAAGTCCTGAGGATTCAGATACCATGTGCAAAAGCAGAAGAATGTGAAGGCAGTGTGCTATCATGTATTTTCCCCCTGCAATGTGTTTAGTAAAGGCAATTATCCTGCAGGAGGATTTGGATATGTCAGCACCGTAATATATAACAGCCTGGGTGAGTGGGTGCTGTCTTCAGCTGGTGCATGCACAGCACCCACTTCCTCATGCATGTCACGGAGGGAAACCCTGCAAAAATGTTTTTCACAGACAGGACCAGAATTTATTCTGAGAAATAGCATAATAAGTCCAGGAAGGATCTGATGACAGGTAAGGACCAGAACCTCAATAGCTCAGCTACAGAGAAATCGTGAAGTTCTGAGTGCAGACATCCCGGTACGCAGGCTTCTGTGTGCTGAGGACTTATTTCTCTCTCTCTTTTTTTTTTTTTTTTTTTTTTTTTCAATCTAGCTGCTATTTTGGGTCCTGCATGGGGGTGGTCCTGGGAGGGTGTAGGTCTGCTTGAGTTCTGCAGCTTTCGGCAGCGTAGCTGGAAAGTAGGATGCTGTGGCCTGCTGCAGTGAGATATGCTGCACTGGCTGAGAGCTTTGGAGCTGAGCATGAATTCTGCAGTGTTTGTAGGTCGTGTGTGCCCAAGCGCAGGTTGTACAGCAAACTGTGTCATGGCAGAGCTGCAAAGCGCAGTCAAACCGCACAGCTCCCCCCTCCACCTCCAAAAAACCCAACCCCCAAACGGGTTGTCTTGTTTGAAAGGCAAACTTAGGAGAATTCCAGAAGGCTTGCTGCTGCTTTTCAGGATTTTGTTTGTGGGAAGGGCAGAGGTGGTTTTACTCACCAACTGCAGGCAGGAATGCCATACACTGACTGGAAAGCTGTAGTAACTGTTTCTCAGCCTAGAACAGATCTGTGGGTCCCCCAGCAGCTAATTCAGGGTCTGTCATCCCAGTCTGAGCCTGTCTCAGGGTGTTTCTGAGCTTCTTTCACTGAGAAAAATGTATTTGGAAAGAAACATGAATTAGCAAACACATTTGGCCATGTAAAGAGGCAGAAGCTTTCTTAGGGGATGAGCAGTGGCAGGGAGGAGGCTTTCCCTGCTCACTGCTTGCACTCTGCAGAGCCGCAGGAGCTGTTCCTGCTATTCCACAGTGCCTGCACAGAGCTGGCACGTCCCCTCTCACCACCCTGCTGCCCTTTGCACCTGGTGTTACTGTCGCCATCGGTTCTGCGTGGAGTGCCAAGGGCGTAGGTGCTGCCCTGGGAAACTTGGTGTCCCAGGAGCACAGATCTGTCACTGTGGCTTTCTGCTCCACAGCACCAAAGGGAACCTCGGAGAGTGACAGGAATAATGGCAGATGGTCACCTTACCTATTTCCTCTTAAGTCCTTTCATGGCTGTTTCCTGGGGAGAAATATGTGGGACCTTTTCCACTTCCAAGCCATACTGAAGCTGGTCTAGAGATGCTCTGACTTGCGTGATGGCAGGAAAAGGAGAGAAGCTAGCAAGATTTCAGAGATGATTCAGCTCTTGATGTCTTTCTATTTCTGCAGCAAAGTGTATGTATTGGAAAACGTGCTGGTAAGGGCAGCCTCAAATTCAACTGTAATGTACAGGTTCTCCAGGTGGGAGGGCTTCTCTCAATAACCTTTTGCCCTTAAATGTTTATAACTTTTGAATGGGCATAGCTTTGAATCATGGAGCAGCAAGCAGGGTACTGACGTTTGCCTTGCTGTGATGCCAGCACTGGCTGGCATCTTCCTAATGTTGGCAGCCAGCCCTTCCTCCAGCTGCCGGGGATGTCTATGTGTGGAAAGGAGATGTTGGCTTTATTTTGAGCAATGTGCAACAGGTCAAACTGAATACAGCGACCCAACGTGGCACTGTCTGAACAGACCCTGAAGGGTTCCAGCAGTTCTCACCATGGGCAGTGCCCTGGAGCAAGGGGGTTATTTCTAGAGTACAGGGTCTGCGTTTTTAGGGCCCAAGTTCTCTGAGCGTGTAGTAGGAAAAACATCCTATTGCTTTCTGAGCAGAGTTAACATCTGTGAACATCTCTGTTCAGATGCTAGAGACTCGACCCCCAAACCACCGGAAAGATTCATTACTTAGGGGAAAATGCAAAGTTTTTTCAGGCTGAGAGCCCTCCCCCCCTACGCTCTCTCTTCCTTTCCAGGGCTCAGAGCAGTCTCAAACCAGAGACATATCTGACATCTGTGCTTCACTGAGTTTCAGGCTCTCAGCTGGAATAGTGGCAAACTTGAGAGGCTGAACATCCAGGCAGCAAAGACCGTGTCCCTCTCCGAAGAACTGAAGGAAAGCTTTTTCTGACCTTGGGGATCAGTTGTGTTGCAAGTTGGTGTCCTGCCCCAGGGGAAACCGATGCAAGGCATCACCTCTGCTGTTCTTTTTAGAATAAGATGAAGGTGTTGCTGAGCCTGACTCTGGTGCTGACATGGTTGGGTAAGCTGTAAGCCATTCTGGTGGTCTTATTTACCTTGCCTGCTTTGCCTTTGCTGAAAGACCTTTGGCTCCTCTCTTCCTGCAGTGGGAACCCTTTGGGGTTCCACAGGCACACGGAGCTGGAAGCTCCTGGGTACCATTAACCCCTCTGGTCTCTGGGTGCTGCATGTTCCCTTCCTGCAGAGCTCACGCTCTGAGAATCTAGGCTTCAAATTGAAACAGCATCCCTGGATGGAGTCCTGTACTTAGCTCTGCCGGGCTCCAAGTCTAAATACAGGGAAAGGTTTCCAAGGTATTGATTTTGGCTCTGCTCGAGGCAACTGGCTCCCTTGGTCTTCTCCGCTGGCAAATATTTGTCATTTTCAGCTGCACAGCTGGTCAAGACCAAAAGAAACCTGTTTGAGAAGCTGTAGCACTTTGCATTTATTATTTACAGGGCATCAGACAAGTACTTGGTACTTTGCCAGGGCCGAGCCCGTGGTGGCTTGTGGACAGACTGAGCACAGCGGCTAAGACACCTGGAGAAGTCTACCTGTCTGAGCAGCTCCCCACTGACTCAGCTCACCTAGTTCTTGACAAACAAGTGCCATAGCCTCAGCCTGGTGACTTACTAGGTGTTGCCAGTGCAAACTCTGAGGCATGTGGGGTTTTTATTGACGAGCTCCAGTGGCGTTTTCTGCCCCACTTGTTTCCCCTTCCTGTTGCACACTTTGCAGCCCGCCATGTCGGCAGCTGCTTCATGCTGGTGGTGTCACCTCTGCGCTCTTTGATGTTTCTCTGTTTTGTTTTTCTTTCCCCGCACTGTCCGGCTTCTCTAGAAGCCCTAAGCAGTAGTTATGTGGCCAGACAAGTCTAAGCCCAGGTCAGGAGCCTGTGAGCAAGGGCTAAGGAAGCCAAATGAGCAGGTTGTGAAAGAGGAACTTCGTGCAAAGCAGCTGAATTGCCCCTGGCCTGGTGTAAATGAGAGCAGCACTGGTTCTCCCAGCCAGTGACTCACAGGAACAACCCTGCAGGAGCTACAGGCTTTGGCTCGGAGACGCAGAGGGCTGGGGTTGTGCTTCCCCACTTCCCATCTGTGTGGCTTGTTCAGCGAGCGCAGCAGCCCTTGCTCTGGCGGCTGGGAGGATGTGCTGCCCTGCATCCCAGGCACGCCAAAAGCAGGGCTCAGGGAGAGGCTTTGCCCGCACACGGAGCAGGGCCTCCCTGTTGTGCTCTGGACTGGTCAGTGCCATTAGCCCCAGGCTTATCTGGAGAGGAGATATCTATGGGAATAGGCAGGTTGCATCTGGCTGTCCTCCCTGGACTCATCCTGCTGTCCTTGTCCCTGGCAGAGCGATGCAGCGGGCTGGCTGGCTGGGTGTTCATGGAGCCTCAGCTTCGAGCTAGCGCTGGGGACTCTGTCCTGCTGCAGTGCCTCTTCCTAGACCCAGTGGCCAGGGGCTGGACGATGGCCAAAGTGGACTGGCTGCGCATGGCAGGAGCCGGCACGCAGAAGGTGGGTCAGAACCGTGGGGTGGGTGGTGGAGAAGGGCAGGGGTGGAGGCAGCAGGAGAGGGTGAGCGAGACAGCCTTGCTGCTCTTGGGAGGCTGTGGGGAAACCCATCTGCCTGGCCCAGGCCATGAGAGGGGGAGAAAGGTTCCCCGTGTGGCAGCAGACACCTCCGCTACTCCCTGTGGCCCTGCACTGCAGGGGAACCACAGCGCTGGGTGCTGCGTCCTGGTGGCGAGTGTCTCTAGGGGAGAGGGGTCCGCGCTCGGAGGGCTCTTGAGCAGGGAGGAAACGCAGGGCAGTGTCCTCCTGCGGGGCTCCTTTCAGCTGATGCTGTCTGTGCCCTGGCAGGAGGAGGTGGTGCTTTATTACTACAGCAACCGTAGCATCCCTGTGGGTCATTACCGGGACCGGGCACAGTGGCGAGGGGACGTATCCCGCTGGGATGGCTCTATTCAGCTGCAGGACGTACAGGTGAATGACAGCGGCACGTACATTTGTGAGATCCGGCTGCTCCAGTGCAGCAGCATCTTCAAGAACCACACAGTGCTGCACGTCAGCCCCACGGGACAGAGAGGTACATGCCCTGTGACTCCCATTGCCCTGTTTTGGCCCCATACAGAGGGGCTGTAGAGGCTCTGGAGCCTTTCAGACCTCCATTATGGTTCTTCTGCAGTAGAGCCGGGGTCCCTGTGTGTAATACCCCCTGCCTTGGTGTCTCTCCAGCAGGACAAGGAGCAGCAGGCGCCCAGGATGCTGCAGCCCCGGGAAACACTGCATTTTGGCCTGTGACCGTGGGCTGTGGCAGTGTGGCTGTTGTGCTGGCTTTCCTGGCCGGACTCAGCCTGAGGAAGAGGTACCGACGCTAGCTCTGGGTTTGTGGGGCTGAGCAAAGCACCTCCTTGAAGCCTTCCTGCACTGTTCTCCCCGGCCGAGTGCCAGCCTGCCATGCCCCGAGCAGGGCTGGGCTGTGGGAACCAGAAGGTTCATCTCCGTGGGGTGCAGGTTCCTGCTGCCCTCTGGTGTCACGCCGCCCTGGCCCGTCTCCCCTTTGCTCCCAAACCTCCCGGGCTCCTGGTGGGCCAGCAGCGGGGATGGCCTGGCCGAGGCATGTGCAAAGGGATCCCAGCATCCCAGAAGAGGGAGGGCAGGGATGGAAGGAGTAGGCAATGCTTCTTGCCAGAGATGACACCGCCATTGCCTTCTCTCAAGGTCTACAGCCAACACAGCCCTGGAGAGGACTGGAAATGGTAGCAGCAAGAGCAAAGCAGAGGTGAGAGCTGAGGCTGGGCTGAGCAGTGGGCAGGGTGTGCCTGCTGTGCCCTGGGACACTGCCACAACCACAGGAACTGAAGAGAGGGAGGAGAGGTGGGAGAAGGGGAGGGATGGGGCATGCAAGGCTGCAGGCACTGAGTGTGCCCGGCTGTGCACACACCGTGGCACATGGCTGGCTACCCCCAGCTAGGGACATGGCACGCACAGGGGAGCTGTGGGGTCCTTGCCGTGCTGCTGGCCGCATGCGGTGGTTAGAATGAGCTGCTGGTCCTGCCATTTGGCTTGAAGTTTAACTTCAAGAGGAAGTGCTGATGGAGCAAATGCTCCTGCAGCAGCCGAATGCCTGGGAGCCAAGAGGTTTGCCAGGGGAAGATGGGGTCCTGGGCCTCCCTCTGAGGCTGAAGCCAGGGTTATCTCCATGCAGGATGGTTGCTGTCTCATCACTAGCTAAGGCTGTGTGTCATCGAGACACAGAAGGATCACTGACATGGGGTGTATGGGCTGGGGAGGCTGAGGGAGGGGATCCCACACTGGCCGAGCACGAGGTGCTGTTTGCTGGCCGGCCACAGCTGTGGCTCCTGGTGCCAGCCCTGTGACTGGGGTAAGGTGTCCCTCATGTATTTGGGGACCACTCAGTTCCAAGCATCCTGATCTCCCCCTCATAGGAAGCACTTTACTCCTCAATCCCCGGAGCTGAGGTTCCCAAGGCTGAACGGGATGCAGGGAAGAAGAGGAGAGCCGAGGAGACGTACATAACCATGGTGAGCAGGCAAGCAGCTGCCCTGAGCCACGGCAGGCATCAGCAAGGCATGCAGCTGTGGGGCTGGGGTGACCCCTTACATCACTGGTCCCCTCGCCAGGGCGAGAGCACCTCACTCCCCCCACCAGACAGCAGCATCCCTTGCCTTCTGAGCCCCCCAAATGGGCTGTGATACCTGTGGTGAGACTCACACCCTGCCCCTTGTTCCTTGCAGCACCCCTCTCCCTTCCAGGAGAACGGCGTCTACGTGGAGCTGGCCAAGAGGGTGATCCCAGCAGAATGGATGAGAGAGGGGAGACAGGATAACGGACGAAGTGAGGAACCCTCCAGCAGACCAGAGGCAGCACTTCTCTGGGCTCCAGAAGGGGAGAAATAGCTGTGCTGGGGGATGCAAGCCCCTTAGCCAGCAGGTGTGTGTGAGACATCTTTGTCCCTTTGGGCAGGCCAGCATTCTGCTGCTGTCAGCCCTTCCTCTGAGAAGCTGTGCCGCTTCGCTGCATGCTGCAGTCCAGGGCCATTGCTGGGGGACATCCCACCCCGGCTGCCTGCTGGGGGACCCGGGGAGACGTGTCTCCAAGGCCAGCCTGGCCGAGGGAGGAAGGGGGAGATACAGCTGGAGCCAATGCAGGCAATGCCAATGGTTTCTTCTGAAGATAATAAAGCTCAGGGAGTCTTCCCTGTTCCTGGCTTCCTTTTACCTCCTGCTTAAGCTTGTGATGTCCAAGTGTGCCAAAACCTGACTGGCCCAGGGCCTGGGAGCCCCTGCACCCACGTGCATCCTGGCATGCAGCACCCATGCCTGCCCTGCCAGCTCCAGGGAGCAGTGAAGACCAGCGGACTGCAAAGGGGGGCTCTTTGCAGCAGGAAAGAGCCCACCTGGGCTGTGCTGAGCCCCCCCACCCACCCTGGCTCTGCAGGGGATGGAGGGGAGCGGGGTCCCCCACGTGCCTGTGCTCTCACATGTCTCCCACCCAGCTGCTCACCCTGGGTGAGCGCCGCAGAGCAGAGTGCACCCTACACCTGGGACACGCTGCCCTGGCCAGGGGGGTGGTCCAGCAACCCCTCCCGGGCCTCTGGCGCAGCGTCTTGGCGTGCGTTGACTCTTCTCCTGCACTATATATAGATGTTTGACACCTCCAGGTGCAGCTGGGAGCTGGGGACCACCTCCCACCCAGCTCTGCTAGATGGGAGACTGCAGCACAGCCGCTCCGGCTGCACTCCTTCGTTTCACGTTGACACCCTACTCCCTTTTCCTGGATGAAGCCAAGGAACGGGATTACAGGAGAAACCGGCAACCAGAGATGGTGTTGGGGGGTTACGTATGACCCCTGCTGCCTCTGTGGGGTTGTGGGAGCAGTTGCAGCAGAGCAGGGTGGGCTCTGCCTGCCCAGTGTGGTTGGGAAACTGCGCTGTGTGTGCAGCATGTTTGCTGAGTGGGTTTTCCTGTGTTCACTTCCCTGATGCCTTCTCTCCTGGCTGCCCAGTTTCCCCTTCTAAAGCTGGTCAGGCAGCAGAGCACCTCTGTATCCCTCATCCCTCCCTCCCCAAGACTCTCATGCACAGCAACTGAGATGTGCTCTGCCTTCAGGGCATCCCTCGCCTTTCTCCTTACCTTACTGGTGCTGCTGCAGCAAACCCCACCGTCCTGCATCCCAGAGCATGAGAACTAGGTGCCTGAGCAGCTGCTGTCACCGGCTTTCTGGTCTCCGTGAGATCATTTGGCACGTCCCTCCTGCACCCATCCCTGCAGCCTGATTCCAGGCTTGGAGTCCATGGCCCAAAGGCTTCCTTGACCGGTGGTGTGAAAGGGACCAAAGACCTTTTCTAGCCCTGTTACTGCTGGGCAGAGCCTCCCCATCCCGAGGGCTGGGTGAGGAGAGGGTGTTGCCCCGGGGCAGCATGCTGCGGAGGAAGGTGCCAGCACAGCCTGGCACCCCTGGGAGGCGAGGGGGCTGCCCTCGCGTCAGCACAGCAGCGGGCTGGCTGTGCTTCTGCCCACTGCCCATGGCTGTGCCTGCTCCTGGGCACGCTGACCGAGCTGCTGTGCAAGCTGCCTCCTTGGCACCCTCCGCTCTTCCCGGGCCAGATCAGTCCCTCTGCTCTCTGCCTGGCTCCGGGAGCACGGTCCTGATGTGCCTGGGCCCAGCTAGGGTCTCAAGAACGGGAACTGCTGCTGTGAATGGTGCGAGCAGGGCTGGTCGCCAGCCTCCAGCAGGGCAGAGGTGGCACATCTGCATGGTCCCACTGAAATCAGGGGACATGAGCCTATCAGGTACCGGGGGAGGGGGGACGGACAGACGGGACAGCACCCTCAGGGGCACTGGTGGAGTCTCTGGGCTCCGGGAGGAAGAGGAGCCCTGAGCACTGCTTGCTCCAAGGGCAACTTTCATGGCCGGAGGGAGTCCCAGCAGAAACCTGCTCCTCGGCTGTCCTGGGCTCAGCACGCTGCAGGAGATGTGCTGTGACACAGCCTGTGACCAGACCTCGGAGGAAGGAGCAGGAGTGCCAGGAGCAGTCGCCTTCTGTTCAGGGGAAAATTTTTCTGCCCTCCCACTTCTCCAGCTGAAATCCACCAACCATAGCATTTACCAATTTTTTCCGACCCAGCACCACTCCAGCCAGCCATATTGGGCTGTGGAAATAAAGCAGCTCTAATGTTGTATGTCACCTGCAAATAACCCGGCCGTTCGAAAAAAGCAAACCACCACCACCAAAACCCACACCAACACCAGGTCCTCTCCATACACAAAAGTCCTTCAAAATGAGCCTGGAAGCTTGGCTCCCGCAGCCCACCTTGTTCCTCACTGGCCTCAGCTTGCTCCTTTCGCTGGGTAAGTGTCGACCTGACCCCTTGCATGCACACGGCTGCCAGGGGATGGCACCCAGGCTGGGGAGAAGCACCCTGTCTGGCCAGGAGCCCCCTCCCCACATCCCAGCCCCCAGAAGCCCCTCCTGTCGCCGGGGATGCAGCGAGCCAGCGAGAAACGCTGTGCCGCAGGGATGGGGACGGCGGTGGTCCGAAATGCACCCTGCTGCGATCCGCCAGCCAGGGTGACCTGCTTTGAGGCAGGGTCGGGGGTACGTTGCAACTGCATCTTCTCTTAAAAAAGCCGTGCGTCTTGCTTGCCGGAGGTTTTGCCGAAGCGCGAGGCTGTTTGCATGGCAGGCAGAGGTGTGGGCTGCGGTGGGGAGAGGGGGCAGCTGTGGCTTTGCCTGTGGTGGCTGGTGGGCTACGGGTGGCTTGTGACTGTCCTTTGCTTTGTGGCGGGCTCTGGGCTGGCGGTGCTGCATGGGCTGCGGGGGGGAACTGTGGTCTCTGCGATTCTGCCCTGCCCCGCAGCAGCAGCGTGTGTCAGCAGGTTCGGGTCTATATTGATTGGAAAAGGGAACGCATCGCTTCTTTGAAGTGCTCGTCGCACTGTCCTGGAGCTCCTGGTGGGCTGCCTTTGCCTTAGGAGCGAGCCTGGGAAATGGAGGATAAAAAGCCCAGTGAGGTCTGCTTTAGAGGCTGCGTGGAATTTTACCTCTGAGCGCTGGGTGCAGGGTATAGAGTGACAGAGCGTTTGGCACTCTGCAGCACCAAAGGACACAGCCCGGATGGTCGGTCCCAGGGATTTTAGCCGTTTCTTTTCCCACCTCTCCTGTCCCGCAGTGCTGGGTGCCCGGGCCATGGCAGGGTTTGGACCCACGCTCCCAGGACACGTGCCTGTCGCGTGCTGCCTGCCTGCGAGGACCCTGTGGCTGCGGTGCGGTCCTGCCATACCAGCTGGTAGGGCAAAGCCCTGGCCAGGGCTGTCTGGGCGCTGCAGAGCCCAGGGGAGCTCCTGGTGGCATCTCAGCCCTCTGCAGAGCCCTGGGGCACCCCAAGGATGCAGCACTAAACCGTGCCACCCAACTGTAGGCACACAGGGCACAGTGCCGCCAGGCACTGAACCCACAGACTATGCTGGGACCCCTCCAGCCCGGTCTGCTGGGCTGCGTCTGTGGCGGGGGTCCCGGGACGGTCAGGCTGCTGGCTCATCCACCCCTACAAGGTTTTCTTGAAAGCATCTAAGGGTATGGGCAGCGATGGGGCAGCAAGGCTGGGACACCGGCTCAGCCTGGACACTTCTGTCTTCCTTGGGTGCTGTGACTTGTCCTCATGTACCAGCTCTCTCCATCCCTGTCTCCCTGTACCCTGTGGGGAGCCCTCCCCACGCTGGGGCTGGATGGAGGGTGCTCACCACAGCCCCTCTGTCCCCAAAGAGCCAGCTTCAGGATGCTGCTGGTTTGCACCTTGCAGCAAGACCTGTGGCTCAAAACAGCCATATCTGCAATTTGGAAAAGCCTCTTTTCCCTGGCTGCAGGGCCTGGCCCCTTTCCTGCCCTGCTTGCAGACGGAGCGGATTAGCCAGCGGAGCAGCCTTGACATGCATCCAGCTTGGCCACAGGGCTGGACCCAAGAGCACCTCAGGAAGAAGGTTTGAGAGCAAAGAGCAGCAGCCAAAGGGGAGAGGTGAGGTGATCGGAAAAGCACCTGCTGCCATTGTCACTGTCCCTACCCCGTGGGATGCAGCAGCCCCCCTTTACAGCCTCATCCCTCCCAGGGCTCTCCATCCCTGTGCTTCTCGGGGCTTTGCCTCAGATTTTGCAGCTAGTTGGCTGCACGGGAGCCTGCCTCGGTGTGCGCACCCTCCCCTTTGCAGCCTGGGGAGAGCGTGCCGGATGCAGGCACTGAGTTTCAGGTGCTTCTGGGGCAGGGGAGCTGCAGGCAAGGGGTGGAAGAGGGAGCAGGGCACAGACACCCCATCCCTGCCCATGCCCCAGCTGAGTCCTGCCCTGCAGAGTGCACCAGGTGACACCCCTGTTTCTCTGCCACAGCAAAGCTGGGGTGCAGGGACTGGCCTTGTGCCCCCAGGAGTGACTGAGATCTTGACCGGGTCATTCCCAGCTGGAGAATCCTTGTGTGATCACCACTAGCAGAGGGGAGCATCCGCATTCCTGCTGCAGCCCCCAGGGGCTGGCCCGGGCAGATCCCAGCCCTCGCTGCTGTAGCGCGTCCTGCTGGGGATGAAATCTGATGAGCGCAGCCATAAATTCCTCAGCGGACGTGGCGCTGAGCCCTTCGTGCTGACGCTGCATTCAGCCCTTTGCACGGCGTTATCGATTCTGCAGCAGGAGAGCCTCGTTTAAATGGCAAGGAGCGGGGCTTGCCCCGGGTCAGCAGAATTAAGCACCGGGCAGAATCGTGGCAGAGAGGGTCATCAGCCCTTGCAGAGCACGGCGGATGCTCTTTCTGTCCAGCCAAGGGATGCTCTGGGGGGAACTGCTCCCTTCTGGTCCCCTGTCACTGCTGTGCAGGGAAACCCTGGTCCTGTTGGCCACGTGAATGTGCCTGAGAGACAGTCCCAGGCCCCAGGGTGAGCTCTGTGCAACCAGGCGGCTGCAGGGTGGGATGGGGAGACAGGCTCAGCCAGCAGGATGGCTCCTTGCGCCCCCATCCTAACTCATTTCTGCTCTGGCTCTCTGTGCTTGTGGCAGCGCCCACAGGGTTGGGCATGGAGGTCATGGCTCCCGCCACCATCAGTGCCTTGAATGGCTCCTCGGTGAAGCTCTCCTGCACCTTCAACTCCTGCTACAAGGTGGAAAACAAGCAGTTCTCCCTCAACTGGACATACCAGGAGTGCAGAAACTGCTCTGAGGAGCTGGTAAGTCTCACTGGGGCTGGGGATCTGCTGTGAGGTCCTGGGACCAGCTTGAAGCAGTTGTCTGCATTCCCTGGGGTCCTGAGCCTTCTCCTAATGTGTGCTCCTGCTGTCTGGCACCCCTCCACCACAGGGAGAAATAGCAACCCACTGCCTAAAGAACCAGCGGTTGGGGCAGCTTCCTGGATGTGGTAGGACAGGCAGGCGTGAGTGGGGGGCAGTGCCATGAGGAGACCCCATCCCTGACCCCTGTTGTGGCCTGAGCTGAGCAGGGACCAATGCTGCTTGTGGAGCTGAGTGGGTGCTGCCCTGCTCGGGGTGAGCGTGCGGTGTGGGCGCACAGCCGGGGCAGTACGTGCAGGGGAGGAGGGTGCCTCGCTGGGGCAGGCAAGCGTGTGGGGTGCCAAACACTGTCTCACCTCCTCTCCCACGTGGGCTACCCAGTTCCTCCAGTTCCGGACGAAGATCATGAACAAGCAGCTGGACCGCTTTGGGAACCGAGTGGAGTTCACCGGGAACCCTGCCAAGTACGATGTGTCCTTCACCCTCAAAAACGTGCAGCTGGAGGACGAGGGCACCTACAATTGCTATGTCCTGAACCCCCCGGACCGGCATCGGGGCCACGCCAGCATCAGCCTGAAGGTGCTCACCAAAGGTCAGTGGTACAGTGGTCCTCTCTGCTGTTGGGCACCCGTGGGTGGTGCTGGGCTGGCTCTCTGCTCTGCCTCGTGCCCTGCCGTCACGTGCAGGATCTGCTCCCTGGTGGTGGCAGTCAGAGCCCTGCCTGTTCCCTGTTGCTCTGTCCTGAGCATGTGCCCTGTCTCCCTAGAGCCCCCGAAGCACGACTCAACAGTGGCTGTCATCGTGGGTGCCTCTGTAGGTGGCTTCTTGGCCGTTGTGATCCTGGTGCTGATGGTGGTGAAATGTGTGCGTCGGAAAAAGCAGCAGAGGCTGAACACGGACGACCAGAAGACAGAGGAGGAAGGGAAGACAGATGGAGAAGGCAACCCAGACGAGGGCACCAAGTAATGCCCCCCTGCCCACCCCTCCCTTTTCTGCCCTGTACAGCGTGACCCCCTTGATGTGCTTCCCAGAGCAAGGATTTCTGTCTCCCCAGAGCATCCCTCCTTCCATCCAAATACCCAACCCCGCCTGGAGCAGGACGTAGGGAGAAGGTCCCCGGAGCCTGGCCACGGCAGCAGGGCTGGAGGGGTGGCTGAAGCGCATCGAGGCTGCCCCTGAGGCTGAGCTGGGACTCTTGTCCCCTGCTCTGAGTGCCAGAGCAGCGCGTGGGGCCATGGGGGTGCTGGGGGCAGGGCAGCACGGGAGAGGGGGGGAACAGCACAGTCATCATGCACAGAGGGGCTGGAGCAGGGGGTGCCAGGAGGGGCAGAGGGGGTTGGGCAGCCTCATGCCCACGTGTCCGTACCCTATCCCACTAGAAAAAGAAAACAGAGGCCAGTGGCCAGCAGTTGTGTACCCTTAGGGCCCCATCTCCCCCCAGAGGTGTGCTCCTGCTGCGCCCAGGGCACGGGCACTGGTGTACCTGTCCCTGAGGGGTCCCCGATCCATCTCCTCCTTGTGAGTCCTGTGTGCCAGTGCTGAGGGTGCTGCGACAAGAAGCTCATGCTCCTTGGGGACTGTCCCAGCCTGCTCAGGAGCTGATGGCTGGGTAATGACCATTAGCCTACATGGTGCCTCTGACCTTTGCTGGTTTTTGGAACTGCTAATGGCTCATGATGGTGTAATGGATGTACCCTTCTGCCTCTTGGGCTATTTTTGGGTCTGAGCACCTCAGCCAAAGGTGCTTGGGCTGACTTTTTTGTGCTCATTTCCTTCCTGGGGAGGGTAATTCTAATGGAAAATGTTCTGCTGATGTGCCAAGCCGAGGTGGTAGGGAGCGGCAGGATGTGGCTGCTAGGGACAAAGAGCTGCTGGGAGGAAGAGGAGGTCTGGGCGCTTACTGGGAAGGACTGGGCACAACCGTGAGCCCAGAGGCAGGACGGTGCTGTCACCCTTGAGCAACCCTGTGATGCTGAGACTGCCTCCTCCAGCCTCCCTGCAGAGCACTGCACAATCCATAACTGCCACGCGAAGCACTGCCAGCCTGCCCAGCCGCGAGCCCCACAGCCGGCTGCTGCCTGCCTCAGCCCCGTCCGTGGGCCGTGGTGCCTGCCCTGCTTGCGGCAGCTCTGCCAGCGCACCCCAGGAGCTGCCCTGCATCCTCTGCACTTCGTTATTAGCAGTGACCTGGGCAGCTTGGGGGGTGGTGAGGGCAGGCATGAGGAGCGGTGGTCCCAGCTGGTCCCACCCCACTGGGGTGCAGGGGGCTGCGGTGAGCCCCAGGGGTGGCACTCGGTGGTCCTGCCTGCCTCGGGCTCAGCGCCTGCCCTGGGCAAGCCCCTGGCCTCCTGCACCAGCCCGGGCGGGTGAGCTGAGCTGGCCGAAGCATGCGGGGAGCTCGCCCTGGGGTCTCCTCTGGTTCAGACAGGGAAAATGACCCAAGGAAGTGTCCCCTGCCGCACCGTGTCCAGGCTTTTCTTCTCCCATGGCAGGCGGGACGTGGGGCAGGAGAGGGGCAGCACACAGAGCCCCAGGGGACACAGCCCAGGGCTTGGTGACAGAGGTCCCATCACCCACGTGCAGCGCTGCTAGGGGAGAAAGGAACCCTTTGCCACCCCACCCCCCACCCAGTGCTGCCATGTCCCTGTGCGGGTGCCATCCCGGCAGCGCCGCAGATGATGCCATCAGGCCCTGGGGACGAAGGGACAGCCGTGCGCTCCCTGCTCTGCCCGCATCGCTTCCTGCCCTGGCCCCGCGTGCCCTCTCCACCCTGCTCAACCTCGCTGGGCTCTGCACCGCTCCCCGTCCCGGCTGCAGCAGGAATGTGCCGTGTCTCGCCGTGTGGCTTCCCCTGCTCCCGTGGGTTTTCCTGCCCGGGGGGGCGCTGGGCTGAGGCTGCCACCCCTGCGCCCCCCACCCAGTTGGCTTTCCCCGTACAGTGCCAGTGGGGAGCCGGCCACAAGGCTGGTTCCTGGGGCCGCCTGCTGCCTGCAGCCGGGCTGCGAGCGGCTCCACGTGGGACTGAGCTGGCAACTTTGCGGCCAAAGGCCTCTGACTGTTGCACATGACCAGTCTTGCATCTGCCTTTCATTTATTTCATGCACTATCCTTGGATTGCAACTTGCCAATGCATCTGTATGTACATAGCTGTACACAACAGAGAGAATCTCTACAAATATATATATATACACACAGGAGGCGCTGCTATCGGTCATGACTATAGTTTTGGGGTTGCGCCTTCTGATGGGTTTCTTTTGCCAAGCACTCTGCTGAGTGGAGGATGTTTTTATTGCTCTTTGTACAGTCAAACAAACAAAAGAACAACAAAACACAAACTCTGCACTCGGTGCTTTTGTGCTGCTGCCTGCCAGAGGGGCAGGACAGGGTCCCTTGTCTCTGCTCTGCCTGTGTATCTGACCAGGGGGGTGAGAAGGCTCCTGTGGGCCCGGAGCTCGGTCCCGCCATGGCAGCAGGTGCTTTGGGTGCGGAGGGAGCCCAGGGCTGCCTGCGCTTCCACAGCTCGGTCCCAGGAGCTGCCGCAGAGCCGGGTGCAGGCAGGGCAGTGCTGGGGGTGGGAGAGCCCCGAGATCTCGGGGGTGCTCTGTGTGCATTGCAGGGGTTCCAGCTGTGCTCCGGGGAGCTGCGCCCTGCCGACTGCCCCACATTTGCTCCACAGACAGCCGGGGACGGCGGCTGCTCGGGGCAAGGCAGGTGAGGCTCAGCAGGCTCCAGCGGAGCCCAGGGCACGTGGCGGGTGATGGGCACCCATAAGCAGCCTGCTGTCCGATTTAGCAATCCAGCAATACCGTGCAGACGCACTGGAGCAGCGCAGCACAACTGGGGCACAGTTAATAGGCACATCCATCAATTTACCCGCCGTGGAGGCATGAGGGTGAGGGGAGCTCTGACAGCTGTGCTCCGTCGTGCATCTCCCGGCTGCCCTTCAACCAGGGCCACCGACCGCCTGCGCATCCCACATCGGCGCACAAGCGTGGTCTGCCCAGCACACCGCCCCACGCACCTACAACTGCCTCTTCCCTGGGCTAACACTGCCCGCCCTGCCTTACCCCAGCACCCCACCTCGCTCAGCCCACTGCTGCTGAGCAGCAGGGTAACAATGAGCAGCACAGACGGGCTCAGCTCTTCCCTGCACCGCCTGCCTGGCCCGGGCACTGCACCCTGCACACTTGCCTTGTGCCCACGGGGTTAATTAACCCTGTAGAAAACTCCCACCTCTCCCTCCCTGGGGCAAGGGCACCAAAATCACCTCCAATGCCCCCGCACCGGCTCAATCCTACAGCGCTGGGCCGGTGCTGGGGGGCACAGCATTGGTACCTGGCTCATGGCAGGGAACAGCTTTGCTGCTGCAGAGGAGCAGCTGCCCAGAGAAGGACGCACGGGTCTCTGCCCCCCAGCTTCAGAGGGGGTCAGCCCGACGGAGGGGCCAGCACAGGGGATGGGGGACCCACAGGCTGGCAGTTTGGGGATGCCACTGGGAGAGTCACTGGCAAGAAACTCTGGCGGAAGGCAGGCACTGTGGGATCACAGAGAGCCCCGCGGGACACCACAAGGGTGAGTTTTCATCACCGCAAGTGACCAAGGCCAGTGAGCTGCAGCCCCCCCAGAGCCAGGGCTTTGCAGATTCTCCAGAATCAGCAACAGTCCCTCTTGCAGACCACATGAATTTCTTTGGGCCAGGGGGGATTAGAGGTGTTGAATAGCAAGGGAGCAGGTCAGGAGCTGGTGGGCACCTCTGCCCAGCGCCAGGCAGAGCCACAGGGGACTGCTGAGGGGTGTGAGGGGCAGCACTGGAGAGCCCGAGCTGGGGAGGCTCTGGTGGAGGTGGCCTCAGGCTGTGCCGGCTCAGGAAGAAACTTTCTGCTGAGACGCAGGACAGTTGTCTCAGTGTTTCTTGCAGATGCCTCTGCAGTGGCTGCCTGGGGACACCGGTCCTTTCCCCCCGCTTGTATTAAAGGACCCGTGAAAGGGGGCGAGGAACTTGCCCACTGTGGAGGGCAGGCAGCTCTGCCGGTGTGTGCCAAGGAGGTGGAGGGCAGGACGGCTCTGCACAGGGAGAAGGAGGCAGGGAGAGGGTAAAGCATTGCTCCGAGGGAGAGCTGCAGGCAAGGGAAGGCTGAGAATGACAAAGGCAGCCAAGCACTCACCCGCAGTCTGTGTGCCCGGACCGCTCGCTCAGCTCCCAGCCCGCTGTGCCTGGCCCAGCCGGGATGGTCCTGCAGAGTGTCTGATCCCTGCCAGCGCCTCCTGCTCACTGCCAGCTCCTGGGCTGCCAGGCCACCTTGTCTTTTAAAGGTCACAGCCAGAGGACCTTGCAGTAAATATAAGGTGCTGATGGGAAGCTCTGTTCCAGCGTCACCACCTCCTACACCGGCAGGAGGGCTCTGCCTGCTCCTGGTCCGGGAGCCCAGCATCCCCTGGCTCCGGGAGGTTTGGGAGGGGGCCAGGGCTGTCCTCCCATCGCTGCCGGGAGTGTGGCTGGGGATGCCCCTGGCAGGGTGCTCCAGGACAGCCGGGGCCAGCGCTTCGCCTCCTGCACTGAGCTGTGAGGCTGCAGCCCAGCCGCTGGGCTCAGCCCTACCCGGTACCCACGTGGAGGGGAGCTGGAGCCCTCCTCGGAGAGCAGCCTGGCATTTTAACCCTCCCAGCTCCATTAGTGCAAGGTGAGAGGTACACAGGGACCTGGCAGCCACTGTGCCCGCCCCCCCCCCCCCCCCCCATCAGCCCCCCCCCCATCAGGCTGTCAGCTAGCTGGAAGGACCCCTGAGCCCTTCTTCCTGTTCCCCCAGGGAGGTGACAGTGTCCGAGCAGAGGGTGCTCACCTTCCCTGAAACCAGACACAGCAGCCTTGTGCTGGACTCAGCAAAACAAGTTTCCGCTGAGCCGCAGTATCCTCCGGGTCCCATGCCGGGTGTTTCAGCACCATGCCAAAATCCCAGGGCCAGCTGCCATGAGTGCTTTTCCTGGCCATGGCACACCACTCACTGAGACCAAGCTGTGGGAGAGCAGAGCCTTTCCCAGGCCCACGGCAGCAGCAGATGTCTCATGAGATCAGTCAGCCGAGGAGACCAGCCAGAGCTGCCAAGTGTGACAGCTCCATCAGGTTCCTGTGACAGGCAGCATCCCGCTCCCAGCCCTGGGGCTGGGAGGGCACGGCTGGCTGCGGGCATGCGGCGGGAGTGGGCAGGATGATGCCAGGGTCGCCACCTCTGCCTCTGAAGAGAAGCTCAGCAGGGCGAGTGTGGCCACAGGGTGTGCCATCGCTGAAGAAGCTGGGTACCCATCTGCCCAGCATGCCCAGTTTGTGCTCACAAGAGCCCTTCTGTATTTACTGGCTGACCCTTGCAGCAGGGCGGTGCTGCTGTTCCCAGCCTTCCTGCTTCCAAAAGGATTTAGGTCTCTGCTGGGGGGGTCACGGT
The DNA here is from genome assembly GCF_963210335.1 of Falco punctatus. Taxonomy (NCBI): domain Eukaryota; kingdom Metazoa; phylum Chordata; class Aves; order Falconiformes; family Falconidae; genus Falco; species Falco punctatus. The sequence goes on along the minus strand of NC_137596.1, from coordinate 1,433,933 downwards.
GGCAGTTTGGCCAAACCCATTCCAGCCTGACCCACCTTTTTGGAAGCAAACTTGGCAGACACCTGAGCATCCCAGGAGGGAATCCTCTACACGTAATGGCCTTTCCCTGCCCCAGGGTACCGGGCTGCTGTTCCTGGTGCCCGGCGCTGCAGGTCTCTGGTCCTGCCTGCTGGATGCTGGAGGGCCCAGCCTCAGCCTCATCCACCCCCCCGCTTCAGTGCCTGTGACCATGGCCCTCGCAGCCATCATGCACCCTCGCAGGGATAACAGGCGTCCCTCCACCCCTTTGGACCTCGCTGCCTAGCTGCTCCTCAGAGGTGCGCCGCCCCCCTCACCATTAGCAAGGTTCCAGCAGATGCAGCACTCCTCCTCCTGTCTCGGCACACCGCTTGCCTGGTCACCAGTTCTGGTGGCTCCACTCACCTGGCCGTATCCATCACCTGGCCGTATCCATCACCTGGCTGTATCTGTCACAGCTCCCTGCCAAGACACCTTCTGCTGCATCAGCAGTACTCTCCACACCACTCCCGCAGCGTCGGCTGCCGGCGCTGCCCACTCTGCCTGTACTTTTCCTGTCTCTGTTGCCAGCTCTGCAGCCCGCACTCCTCAACCCACAGGCACTGCTGGCATCCTCTCAGGGTCCCCTAGGATGCCCCCATGCCTCCTGTTTTCCCTCCTTCCTTCCCACTTCATGCTCCTGGCCAGGTGGGAAGGAGAGTGAGCTGCGGGGGCCTGGGGTGTCTCTCAAAGTGCCCTGGAGCTGACGGCCATGGCACCCCAACATGCAGGGCCCCAGGCAGCACCCCTGCAGGCAAACTGCTTGCACGCGGAGATGAAGCAAGGCTGTTGGGGCCGCATTCGGGGTGAGCTTTGCCAGGACGCGTGCCTTGTGCCAGCCAGGACCATGGCCTGGCAGGACGGCCAGTGCTGTTCCCGCACCACGAGCGCGGCAGCACCTCCTCCCCTTCCCGCCATGCCTGTTCCCAGGACACATCACCTCCAGCAAATTGCTGCTTGGCACCGGGGTCTGGCTGCCTAATGGACCTGGCCGCAGAGGCAAAGCGCTGCCTTCACACATCACCTCACCGGGGGCCTCCATTAGGCTCGTCCCTCCCGCGCTGCGTTGGATGTGGCCACTGAGGTCAGCTCTAATGGATGTGGCGGAGCAAAAAGGTTCTTGAGACGTGAACTTACGTGCAGCCAATTACGCTGGAACACGCCAGTGGTGAGAAAAATAAGTTTTCCCTTTGGTGCCGGGGGTATTCCCGCAGCCTTGCCCACCGGTGACAGGCTCTGCGCCCTGTTGGTGGCCGCAGGGCTGCCCACTGCCCACCTCGGGGCCGCTGGGGTGCCCTAGAGGGCAGGAGGCTGCTGGCATCGCCCTGCTGAGGTGCATCGGCTGCAAGCCCAGCCCCAGGCCCGTGTCCCCAGGCTGCAGCAGGAGCAGCCGCCAGCCTTGGCGGGACTTTGTCCCCTTCCAAAGGTGGCCAGTGGCGCCCCGCAGGGACCTTTCCCCTCCGCGGGTCATGGGGGAGCTGGGGGGGCCGACGGGGGGGGCACATGCGGGGCTGCGCGGGGGGGCGGAGGGCGGCTGCGCGGCGCGTGAGGGCGCGGAGGACCGGGGGGAGCCGGAGAAGCGCGGGGGGGCGCGGAGGACCGGGGGGGCGCGGAGGAGGGCGCAGCCCGGCCCCGCCCGGCGCGGCTCCGCCCGGCGCCGCTCGCCCTCCGCGGGGGCGTCCAGAGCCGGGCGGTGCGGGCCAGCACGCACCGCTCCGCACCGCTCCGCACCACTCCGCACCGCTCCGCACCACTCCGCACCGCTCCGCAGCCATGGCCCCGCGCTCAGCCGCCGCCCGCCGCCGCACCGCGCTGGCAGCGCTCCTGGGTAAGGGGCGCGGGGGGCTGCGGGGGGCTCCCCGGGTACCGCCGCGTCCTGCTGCGCCCCGCGGGCCGCCGGTGGGGACCCTGCCCGCGGGCACCCCCGGTCCAGCCGCCCCCTCGTGTCCCCGAGCGGGGGTCCCTGGCTGGGCGCTCCGCTGCTTTGCGTTTGGCCCGCCCGCGCCGCAAGGAATCGGACGCTGCTGCTGCTGCTGCCGCTGCTGCTGCCGCTGCTGCGATGAATTTGCCGTCCACAGGCGCTAACGCAGTTATCTCTGCTCTGCAGACGGAGAGTCCGGAGCACTGAGGATAAGTGACTTGTCCAAGGTGACTTCACAGCCGAGTCCGCGAGCGGACTCTGAAATCCCGGCTCCAGCCCCCTGCCCTGCCTGCAGCAGTCGCTAACATCGCCAGGGCTTTCCTCCGTGAGCACTGCGGCTGCATCCCGCTTTGCCCTGCTCTGCTCAGCTGCTCTGCGAGCAGGGACCACGGCTACCTGCCTGCTAACGGGAACCGGGGCAATAGCCGTAGGGAGGCAATGCACTGCTTCAACGCCAGCACGCCCGCCGACAGGTCATTCTTTTTACGGTTCATTTTCTAAAACGACCATTTGCATGCGCTTCTCCCCGGCGCGGCGACGAGCCCCACACCGCAGGGCCGCTGCTCGGAGCGTGGTGCCCAGACCCGTGGCCGGGGATGCCCGGGACCTGCAGGCTGGAGGAAGGAGTTGGTGGCCGTCCCCTCCCGGCTGCAGCCCCCGCGGCCGGTTCCAAGCCACCTGCATCAGCACTCACGCACCGGCTGCACTTCTGCTCACGCAGGTCATCCTCGTGTCGATGGGCGCAGAGAGCCTGGAGCCAAGGGCTTGCCTCTGCAGCACTTGCTGTTGGGAAACTCCCTTGAAAGGCGTTTTGGAGGGCATAGTTCTTAAGTTTAAGTGAGCTGGAGACAGGAAAAGACGTGGAATTACCTGGCTCGCTGCAGGATCGGGGTGCTGGTACCTGGCTGGAAGTGCCTCCTAAGGCAGGTGCTGCACATGCTACTTGCAGTGTGGGGCTGGCAGTGCGGTGGTAGGGGAGATGCTGGAGATCCGGGCACCTGGGGGTCTGGGGTCCAGGGCATGGAGGTGGGAACCTTGTTCCACAGGTTGCTCCAGTGGGCTGGGAGCCTGAAGGGGGGTGGGTGGGAAGGGGAGAACATCTGGGCAGTCTCTCCATGTGTTTCGGGGATGCTGTGCTCCCCAGGGAGTGGCAGCAGGCTCCTGGCTGCATCGAGGAGCCACAGCACGGCTTCTTCCGTTGGTGCCCGTGGGAGGGGTGAGGACCGCGGGTCCTCTGCCAGAGCACATAGTGCCTGAGCTCAGGTTGGCCTGGGGGCTTCTCCCCCCTACCCCGGGTGGAGAGGAGCCTGGCCAGCCCGCTGGGCATGTCTCGCTGTCTGTGCCAGCAGGTCATGCTGATTTTTATGGACAATGAGAGTTTTTACAGAGCAGCTTTCTCACAGATGCTGGAGGTGTCCCATGGCTTCTCAGGTGAATCCCATGTGCCCTTTGCATTAAGGCAGTGGTTCCCAGGCTGGGTTCCTGGCAGGCTGCAGGACAAGTGGGGGGCAGCCAGCAACCTAGGGGGGAAAGTCTTGCTCTGGGCCTTGGCCTGGGCTGGAGGGCTGTTGTTCCTGGGGCTGGGTCCTGGGTTGCACGCCCAGCACTATTGCACATCACTCAGTGGCTCTGCAACCCCTTTGGGGCGGGGGGGCTTGCCCCAGGGGCTCACCCTCTGCAAAAGCAAGGAGCAGGCAGCCAGGGCTCTGGCCACAGCAGGAGCGACTGCTCCCCGGTTCCCCTTCGCTGTCTCCTGGGGAGGGTCGTGCCTGCAGGTTAGGAGGCAGCCTGGAACCCCGGAGGGGCTTGCCCTGAGGACTGAAGCTTGGGACTGTGGTGATGCAAAGTGCAGCAGCTTTGGGCACACAGAAAAGTAACGGTGGCAGCTGCTGTGGCAGGTTCACTCAGTAATCTCCCAGCCTCCCAATGTGTTTTTCTCTGTGCTTTATTTAGCGGTAACATGTCAATTCTGTCTTCCTGAGACCACAGCATGACAGGAACAAGATCAGCCTCCATTTACCCCACACATTCCGATTATGTTCATGATGTTATAACGATGGTAGACAGGATTAAAAGTGTTACAAGCTGCAAGGAATCATCTTTCCTCTAAGTAACCGTCTGCTTGCAGCACCCTGCCTGCTCAGGCATACCTGCAGAGCCAGGCATCCCGCTGCTAGGTCTTATTCCAAGTAGCAGTATGATTCCCCTGGGACACTCCTGGCTGTGAAGTCCCCTCCGTAGCCTTCCCAGGGATGGTCTTTGAGCCTGAGAACTGCAGGAGACCTCCATCTGGTGGGAACCACTCCCTGACGTTAGCTCAGCCTCTCAAGCAAAACAAAAAGTGGTTCTTTGTAAAGTTAAGTAACTCCTTCCCTGCAGTGCTTGCAATGCAGCACTGCAGCAGGGCCCGAAGCCCAGGATGCAGGGCTCTCAGGCTTGGCTTGGGCTGCGACGTGCCTGGGGAGTTGTTAGCACAGGCATGTGTGGGAGAATAAATCAGCAGCTGAAGCGGCTGCAGAGAGATGCAAATCTGAAGCTGAGAGCAGTGGTTCCAAAGTTAAGGTGTCAGTGGAACTGGGGACCAGCTTGTAGCTGTGGGAAGAGCTGTGTCCCCTGTGTTTTGATTGTCAGGTTGCCCAGGGAAAGCTTTGTAGGGATGGCTGGGTCCCTTTGGCGGCTGAGGTCTGGGAAAGGGGAGGATGGTGCTTTGCTGGCTTGTGGCACATCTTGCCCATACCACATCATACAAGTGGGATGGGCGTGGGGAGTGGGGCTGTTCCCCTGACCCAAAGCAAAGCACCCCTGTGCCCCCAGGCAAGGGTCCACGTGGACACTGCTGGCCTAGCCTGCTGCACAGGGCTGCGATGCCAGTCCCCTGCGTGGGACCCTGGGAGCTTTCAGGCACGCTCCCGGCTCTCGCATCTGGGCTCATACCTGCTCCTCGATGCATTTCTCCCTGCTAACGGGGAGGAGAGGAGCGGGAGAGCTGTGTTCTGCAGTTTGAAGGTCATCTGTCAGCCACAGCAGGAGATGAAGCTCTGCAAGGCAGGCGTGAGGGGGTGCCGCTCCGGAGGTCCGCACAGGCGCTGGAAGGAGCCTGCTGCACTGGCTCGCCGAGAGCCCTTGGCTGGGGCGAGGGACGGACCGCGTGGCAGGCATCCAGGATGGCAATACTAATCAGTGCTCGGGCTCCCTGCTTGAAGAACAGAGAGCTCTGCTTTGCTTTGGGCTTTTTTTTTTTTTTAATTCCCCCCTTTAAGGTTTAGCTGAAGGCCTTGTGGATAATATGCAAATCAGGGTTTTCATTTGCATACTTTATTCGTGGTGATATGATGGTTCCTTATCTCTGTGGGTGCCAGCCAGCCCCTGCTGTTCCTCCAGGAGCGGGTCCCCTATCTCTGCCGAGCTGTCCTGGGGATGGGGACAGGCGCGTTTGCTCTTGCCGTGGCAGCCAAAGGGGACACAGGGTAACAAACCCATCCCTGGGTGCTGGGAGGGGAGGAGAGCTGGGCTCGAGCCCCTGCACTGAGGCTGCTGGGAGGAGGAGGAGGAGGAGGAGGAGGAGGAGGAGGAGGAGGAGGATGCCTGACAGAGCTGGGAGCCAGACCTAGGGGAGCGATGGCTGAGTCCCGCTGCCCCCCACATGCTCCCTGGGGGGGGGGGGGATCCCCACTGTGGCCAGTGCTGGAGCTGGAGGCTGGGCTGCTGTAGGGGAGAAGTGGCACCTCTTCTCCCTGCCCCATCTGCCCCCAGGGTGCCATGCTGGTCCTCACTCTCCCCTCTCCTCTCCCTGCCAGGTTTGCATGTCGTTGCCATCGCCTTTGCCTTGGAGGTGTCAGTGGGGAAGACCAACACTGTGATGGCTCTAAATAACTCCGATGTCCTGCTGCCCTGCACCTTCACCACCTGCATAGGCTTTCAGAACCTGATCTTCACGTGGTATTTCAACTCGACAGAGATGGTGGGTGGCTCACCGGGCTTTGCCTGTTTTCCCAGCAGGTCCTTTTGTCCTTTCCTAGTACAGACCAGCACTGCGGTTCCCTTTCTCCTCTTGCCAGGTGCCTGTCCCTCAGAGTCTCTCCAGCTCTGGGGGGAGGGGGCTGTGCAAACAGGGTAACTCAAATTTCCTGGCACATTTGTGCTTTTGCCACAAAGCTGGTCTGGATTTTCTGCTGCCCACAGGCTCATTTCTTTTCCTAAATTAGTCATAAATCAGTTGTTCAGGTGCAAGCCTGCACTTTGGGTGAAATATGGTTAATTTTCTCCTCCTGCGCTTGCTCTGAAATACTGAAGGTTGTGTATAGATTTCCTTCCTGCTGAGAATATTCCGCTGTTCAACTCCTTAGCAGGAGGGCTGGCCAGCCCTGCGTGGCCCTAGAGCAAAGGGACTCTCTCTGCCTGGGGCTTCTCCCACCTTTTGCGTGGTCCATGACATTGCTGCACGGCAAGTCAGAGGGATCTGCTGCTTCCCGGGTGTGCTGCGTGTCGGTCCCCCTCCACAGCCATTCCTGCTGCTGCGGGGTGGCCGGGACACTGGACCGTGCGTGTCTGTGCGTGCAGATGTGGGGCAGAGCATCAGCAGGAGAGCATGAGCCTTTTCCTCCCCTGGGTTTGTCCAGCTGATCCCTCATCCTGCATCCCTGCCTCTGCAGATTTACCATGGCCAGATAAAGAACAAAGCCTCAGAGCCCTTCCTCGTGGGGCGCAACCCACGGGTTGAGTTTGTCGGCTCGACGACCAAGAAGGAAAACAACATCTCCATCGTCCTGAAGAACGTGGAGTTCAGTGATGCTGGGAAATACACCTGCTACGTCAAGAACCCCAAGGAGAAGAACGCGGAGCACAATGCCACCATCTTCCTCACGGTGGTCCACAAGAGTAAGTGCCAGCCAGGGCTGCTGCGCCCCGTGAGCGGCGCTGGGGCGGTGGGCATGCAGATACACGCTAACCCCACCGTGGGTCATGGTTGTGGTGCTGCACGGGGTGTCCTGGCTTCTTGGAGGTAGATGGCATCCCTGAAGGTCAAGGCTGGGCCTCGTGCCCCTCTGTGCTGTGGGCCAGCTGCTGGTGAGGGGGTCGCTGCTTTTCGGGGGGGGGGGGGGGGGGGGGGATGTGCAGCTGGGAGCTCCGTGCTTCCCTCCTGAGGCCCCTCAGCACCTTCTCTTCTGCAGTGGTGGAGACAGACAACACTGTGACGCTCATCATCGTGGGCGTTGTGGGGGGGCTCATCGGCCTCCTCATCCTCTTCATGCTCATCAAGAGGGTTGTCCTGTTCATCATCAAGAAGACCCAGGATGGGAAGTGAGTGTGGGTGATGGTCCCAGCACCCTTCGGCGGGTGCTGCCATGGGGCAGGGCTGCACAGGGCTGGGGTCATGGCAAAGGGGGCCAAGGGTATCAATGGGCTGTGTGTTCTCCCCCAGGAAGGAGTGTCTCGTGAGTTCGTCAGGGAATGACAACACCGAGAATGGCTTGGCTGGCTCCAAGGCAGAACAAAAAGCACCACCAAAGGCATGAAGCAGCGGCGCCCCGAGCCCCAGCCCACGCAGCAGTGGGGAGAGCGGGCAGGGGGACAAGCCTTTCCCTTTTGTTTTCTTTCCAAACTGCCAACGCTTGAGACGTGTTTCTATTACACACGTGCCTGCAACCTGCACTGCTTCTCGGAAAAGACTTTGGCTGCCACGGGGACTGGGAGCTTCTTGCGGACTCAGACTGGGATGCCGCCGGGATGGAGGGTGCTGCTTGCTCTGCTCTGAGTGAAGGCAAGAGGGTGCTGGGCAGGCGGAAAGGGGGTGGGTGCTGGGGTGTACCCTGGTCTGTGGCTGGGCAGGCGCTGCGCCACGTACGCTGCGCTCCCAGGGGTGCGGGAGGATGGGCTGCCGGGGGTGCCGGTGGGCCTGGCGGGGTAGAGGCTGCGAGGAGCTTGGGGCATCTTGTCTGACTCCGGCGATGCTGAGCTGGGGCGTGCAGGAGCTGCCTGCCTCATACAGAAGGTTTCTGGAGCAGAGCAAGCGTGCACGAAACCTGCCGCAGAGCCAGAGGCTCCTGCCTGCGCTGCATGTCTCACGGTCCGGCACAGGAGGGAGGGTGGGAGTGGGGCGGTGGTGAGGGGGCTTGGCTTCAGCTCTCCGGTTAAGCACACTTGAGAACCAAATTGGTGCAAGGCCCGTTGCTGTCAGGGCTGTCATCTCTTCCCAGCAGGGGCTGGGTGCCACGCTGCCGTGGTGCAGCCTGGCCCCGAGGTGCTTCGGTCCCTCCTGTGGCAGGGCTGGGGGTGCCCCAGTGTCACTGCTGGCCCATGGCGGGGTAGCCTCCACCTGTCACACTCGTTCTGCCCCTGCACAGGGCCATCCCCCGGGGGGCAGCGGGAGGCTTCTCCCCCAGCCAGCCTGCTGCAGAGGTGCTCCCAGGGTTTGTGCTGCTGCTCTTGCTCCTCCTCCCCCCTTTTTAAAGCTCGGCACTCAGAGCAGTGATGCTTTCGATGCTGACTCGCCACGGCTTAACTCGTTACGCTGATATTTTTTATATGAGACTCCAGTGGGAAAACAGCTGAGTGCGTTTCCCTTTCACCCGAGGAAAACTGTGGCACTCCATCCGCGATGCAGGGAGGGAGTACGGTCAAGCCCTGGCGAGGGGAGCTGGGCCAGGGCTGCACCAGCCTGCTCCTGGGTCTGCCACCGGCCCGCTGGGCGACCTTGGGCAAGTCGCTCTGCCTCTCCATGCCTCAGTTTCCCCATCTGTAAAATGGGGATAATAATACTGCTCTACCTCACAGGGGTTGTTGTGAGGCTTCCTTGGCTAACATTTGTAAAGTGCTTGGAGATCCCCGGATCAGGGGTGCCACAGAAAGCCAGAGGCTCTTTGCAAAGGGTACCCACAGTGGGGACTCAGGCAACCCAGCCCCCTTCCCAAGGGCTGTAGCAGGACGTGAGACGCGAAGGGAGTGAGCTGATCCTACAACTGCAGTTGACAACGTCCTTTACAACATGATTTGTTCCCTATTTCTCTTTTATTTGTGGGTGTCTGTCAGTGGAGCCCCTGTCCCCACTCGAAATTGGGAATCAAAGCTGAGCCGTGACTCCCCAGCTGCAGGGGCTTGCACCCCGACAGTGGTGCTGGGGGGGAGGGCAGGCGAGGATTCGGTGGGTGAGGTGGGCAAGGAAAGGTGAGGTGCTGCCTTCTCTGGAGACTGTTGTGGGAGAGGTCGCACCCCGCCTGCCAGCTCGTGGGGATGGACGGTGGTCCGGAGGGCACCTTGCATCCTCCGTCCGGGTGCAGGGCTGGCTGGCACCCGCTGGAGCGGGGCCGTGCCTTGGGGACAGGAGGCAGCTACAGGCAGGTTTGCTCGGCTGCTGGTTAGGCGAGCCGGTGGGAGTCAGGTCCACAGCATCTCGGTCCCCTCTCTGAGGATCTGTGGGACCCTCAGACAAATCTCTGTGCTTCAGTTTCTCCATCTGTAAATTGGGGACAGTAAATCTGACCTACCTCACAGGAGGTGTGAGGCTCCCTGCATCGCTTTGCAAAGTGCTCCGAGATCCTGGGGCGAAAGGAACTCTGTAAATGCAAAGTATCGTTAACATACCATTGTCGTCAGGAGAGTGGGTGGGAAGGCGTGAGACCTCCCAGCTGCCCCAAGAGAACCCCCAGCCCATCCTTGGAGGAGACCTCCCATGGGAGAGGACAGTGAAGGGAGGAAGAGATTTTTTTTAAAGAACTATTTTTAGCTGTCCTAACCTGTTGGCCTTTTTTAGATGGTATCTGGACACGGTTCCACTTACCACAGGATATGCAATGCTGTACTATGCATGGATTACTTCTCTGGCTTGATGGAAAAAGTCAACATAAGCAGTTTTTCAAATGTAATTCTATACGCATATGTGTGCGGGTGCTGTATGCAGCGCAGGGGGCTCCAGGGGAGCGGGCTGCCCTGGAAGCTTGTGCCAGCGCCTGCGGGGTCCCTGCTGTCACAAGGGCTTTGGGGGTTCTGCAGAGGCTTTCCAGGGTGTGTGGGGGAGAAGGCCCTGCCGGAGGCGTGTGCTGTGCCACGCACGTATGTGTATAAGCATATATAAATACATGTAGGAGATACCTGCAAATAGACACAGGATGTGTACAACATGCTGTGTGATGACTTACAGCACATTTTTGCACTGTAGAGGTTTAGTTAGCTTTGCCTTGAATGAAATAAAGTTTATGTTTACTAGAGAAACTTGCTCCAGTTTGGGTTGCTGGGGGCGTCTGTTTAGGCTTGCCGTGAACGCGCTGGGCAGGCACGCCGCACCGTGTCAAGGCAAAGGGCAGCAGCGTTTCTCTTGTGTGCAGAGCCCGGGTCATGTCCGTTCTCTGCAGCTGCTTGTCCCAGGGTGGGTGACTGCCACCGCTCTGCCTTCATCCTGCCGAGCCCCTCAGACACCCCGGGGCGAGGGCTGGGTGCCGCTTCCCAGCACCCACGGGTGTGCATTGCCCACTGGAGCTCAGGGGCTGTGGGTGCCTGGAGGTGGGGAGCTGGCCCCCGGCGGGCCACGGGGTGGGGCTGTCATGCTGCCTTTGGAGGGGCAGTTTTTGGGGGTGCCTGGGGGTATTCCCCTGTGCAAAAAGCTCTGAGCGCAGCTGCCTGGAAAGCAGGATCCCTCCCTGCACGCTGCATGAGAACGGCCCTGATTTCTGCTGGGGCTGATGCTATGCTAGAAAAATTGATTTAAAATAACGCTTAATGACCCTGTTTGTTTACAGTAATTTAAACTGACCCAGTTCCGATCAGCTTGTCTGACTGGCCGAGGTCCACACAGCACTTTCCTCCTTGTGTGCAGGAACAGCTTATTCACGAGAGCCAGCAAATAAACCCTGCCTTGGGCTGGGAAAGCAGCAGCGCAGGGTATTGCAAAACGTACCCCTGCAAGCAAGAGGGACAAAGCCTTCAAGAGGCTGCATGAAAAAACAAATACTTTCTTTTAATGCGGATAGTCTACAGCACAAACATAAATTCTCTCTGTATAACAGTAGTAAGCAAACAGCAGCTTAGCCCCACAGGAGCCTTCCTGCCACAGCAGGGTCAGCACAGGGCAATAAATTAATTTTTCTCCGGAAGGGAGCTTGAGCCGGTCAGATTCTTTCACGGTATCAGTGGCCATCACTCCGAGCTGCCCTTTGCCTCCTTGGCTGACCTCTGGCACGCTAAATCACAGCCTGCCGGCCAGGGTTTGGGATGCACCGCTCACCTTCTGTGCCTTGAGATCCATTTCCCAGCTGCTGCCAGAGCCGAGACAGCCAGGCACGTAGGGATGGGGAGGGAGGCTTGGGGAGGCGCGAAGGACCTGTCCCGGCAGGTCTCAGAGCTCCGACTGGAAGGAGAGAATGGAAGAGAAGAAATTGCAAGAAATTTGAAAGGGCAGCCAAAACCAGGAGGAAGATGCAAGCACTTTCTTCCTTGTGCTCGGGAACAGTTTGTTCGCACGAGCTGGCTCAGCTCCCGCACAGAAGGGGGCTGGCTGCCTGCAGCCCTGCAGCCACGCTGCATGCCACCGGCGTGGTTCCCCTCTGTGCAAAGCCACCGAGGGGGCCCTAACCCTTCCCCACCGTCCCCAGGAAACCTGCAGGATAGCACAGCCCTGCATGCTGCTGCAGCGATGGCACTGACCCTCCGGACACCGTAGATCCAGTTGAGGTAGGCGCGGACGCTGGTGTAGACGCCGGGTATGCTGGGGGTCCCACAGCCCTGGCCCCAGCTGACGATGCCCACCACCTGCCAGTGCTTGCCTGAGTACAGCAGGGGCCCGCCGCTGTCCCCCTGCAAAGGACAAACCATCCGAGCCGGGACTGAGGACCACCCCCGGCCCGCAGCACGGTGCTCACATCCGCAGCTCACAGCCATTTCCCAGGACAGCTCTTCCCTGGAGGGGCTATTTCATTAACGGGTGCAAAGCAACCCACCCCCTCTTTCTGGACCAGGCACCCCCCACCTGGCAGGTGTCCACCCCGCCTTGGGGCAGGCCGGCACACAGCATCTTCTCGGTGACCTCCCCGTGGTAGGCAGCCCGGTTGCAGCTCTCCTTGTCGATGAGTCCCACCTCTGCCTGCTGCAGGGTCTCCGACAGCTTGCCTGTGCAAAACGTGGCCACTTACCGGGGTCCCCAGTAGCCCCGGGTGAGGAGGGAGCCTATCGGTGTCCCACCTCCTGCGCATGATGCTGGGGGGTCTCTGTCCTCACCCCGGGCGGGGGGGGTGTCTCTGTCCTCACCCCGGGGGCAGCCCCCTGTTCGCCCCCATGCTGTCCCACTCACCGTGCTCCTGCGTGTAGCCCCAGCCTATCACCCACAGGGGGGTGCCTGGTGCCAGCTCCTCATCGAAATAGGGCAGACAGATGGGCTTGCTGCTCTCTGGGAGGGAGAGGTGAGGTGCAGATGTCTGGGGGGGCTTGCAGGAAAGGTGCCCCTGCCCAGACTGGTCAGGGGCGCATCCCTGCTGTGCTTTTGGCAAGGCACCGCTCAGGCATGGGCCCCGCTGTGCCACCTGGGGCACTGCTGTCCTAGCCGGCTTCTTAGTGCCACCAGAAGACATTCAGGACTTGCTCCAAGGTGTGTGCCACGTCTCACCTGAGACACGCAGGGGATACTGCAGCTTCACGAGGGCAATGTCACCGTCCTTGGGAGATGTGGGTGTCACCTCAGCTAGGAAGACTTTCTCCACAGCAAGGGTGGCAGCACCAGAGAGGAGATCAGAGCCAGCCTTCACGCGCCAGCTCTGGATGACGGGGTTGTTCCTGTGCACAGACATCGTTATTGCTCCCCTCGTTTCCCGCCGCGACTCTGCTGCGGGGACAGGCAGCAAAGCCCTGCCTACACACTGCCCTGCTCCGCAGCAGTCAGCTGCGTCGGACCAAGGGGCACAAAGCCCCGTGCAGACATGGGACATTTAAACAACACGTGGCTGAAACCCAGAGGGACTCAAGCTGGAGTCGAGGGCCACGCGTGACCAGCCCTGGCTGAGGGGCGCGCTGCAGCGGGGAGGTCGCTGACTCACTTGAAGCAGTGCGCTGCCGTCAGGACCCAGCTGGGGTCGATGATGCTGCCCCCGCAGATGTGCTCCTTTCTGTACTGCAAGCTGACCTGCCACGGCCAAGCCTCGATGGCTGCCGGGCTCCCACCCAGCACGCGTGGCGTCCTTACGCTCTCCCCGCAGTCTTCTGCCAGGCGGAGCAGTGACAAAGGAACACGTCAGCTGTGGCGGCGGGGAGAAAAAGAGCACCCGTGCTGCCCTCCATCCTCGGGGGTGAGCAGGGATGGAGGCTCCCAGGGTGGGGAGTGTGGCCCCGGTGCCTCACCCCCCCCCCCATGACACTGCCTGTCACCCCTTTGTGGGCCACTTGGAACACTCCCTTTCGCCCCCTGTACATCATCCCCAGGCGATGGGTTCATCCATTCCCTGCCTTTCCCAGCCCACCAGGCGGATTAGTTTTATCAGGGTAATTCATTAGCAAAAGTAAACCTATCCTGGCAGCTGATTAAGCCTCTCTTAGGTGTTTCATTTCTGAGAGGTTTATACTGGCTTAACAAGAAGGTTAGCAGTAATTAAATCTGACTTTTCTTGGGCAAACGGTGTGGGAGCTGCGGAGGGCCAGGGCTTGGGCCAGAGCCAGGCTCTCGCAGCTGCAGCACAGCACCCGGTGCCATGCCAGGAACGAGGGCCTGGAGCAGCACCCTGTGTGCCCGCGAGGGGTAAACGGCATCGTGATACTTACTGGAACAAAAGAGCGAAACAACCGATCCAGAGAGGCATTTCCTGCAAGACGGAGGAAAAGGGCTGGATTCAGCAGAGAAGATGCTCCGGCTCCGTGGCCAGGCATGGCAGGGTCCCGTGCAGGGCGAGGGGCACAGCAGCCACCTCCTGCACAGCCCCAGCACTCACCTGCCCGGCTCGGGCACCTGCAGGCTGCCATTGCTCAGCACGACCTCTCGGGCAGGCAGGGGTTGCCCTGCACCTGCCTGCACCGCCCCAAACGTCGGGGTGCTGAAAGACATGGGGGGGCACGGGTCAGCAAGCACACCCTGAGGTCCCAGGCACGCTACCAGCAGGACACAAGTGCTGGGAGAGGACAGGCACTGGTGCCGGAGCATCTCTGGGAGCCTGGAAACTCAGTGGGTTTGGCTCAAAGTGGCATCACCCAGTTCCAGAGCTGTACAAATAGGTCCTAAATGTTTGCCCGTGGCCCCAAGAAAGAGCTGCTGAGACAGGGAGGGAGCAGGAGCTGGAGAAGGGAATGTGGACCCTGCACCAGTGAGCAAAAGACCCCATAGAAAAAGGAGGTTCCTTGAGACAGGGACACAGGGATGCTGAAAGAGGGAAGTGCCACAGCCCTGAAGGGCCCAGGGCAGGATGGGGGGACTGGCCACTGAGCTCAGGAGCAGGGATGGGAGAAGGAAGGGAGACTACTCCCTGCTGTTCGGGGAGGTGCCTCCCAGGGGACCTCGGGGGGGTCCCTGCTGTTGTGACATTTGGAGCTGTGCTCAAAGTCTCAATCCCTGACTTCTTAGCAAATACCATCTTGGGCTCAGTCTGGGCTCCTAGAGGAGCCTGAACATCAGAACCCACCTTCTCCCTAGTATACCCCCAACTTAACGCCAGCTCTCCCTTAATGCAGGGCTGATACCGAACGCACAGGGCTAGCAAGCTATTTCCCCAAATCTCAGCTTTAACCAGCTGAATGCAGCTCTCCAAACTCACCACTAGCTCAGGGCAGCACACCAGGCAGACACAGGTGGGTGACATGAAGCTCCATCACAGTTAGAGGGACCCAGCCCTGCCCACAGCTGTGCAGCACCCACCCCCTGGCCAGCTGCTGCTCTCCTGGGGCTTTAAAAGGGGAGCACAGTGCCCTGTGCCCCTCTTTGGGTGGGCTCCATCGGCAGGGGGAACCTGGGCTGAGGAACCCAGTCTGAGCTCTGCGCCTGCTCCAGCGAGGTGAGTGCACGCTGCTGGGAGCTGTAGGGCATCCCTGCTGCGTGGGTGACTGTGGAGGGTGTGTGTGTGAGGTGAGGAGCAGGGCAGGGTGCCCGTGGGCTGGGGACAAGAGCAAGGGGCAGCGGGTGTAGTACGGTGCTGACGTGGCCAGCTGCCAGGGCTTCTAGAGTGAAGCCCAGCCAGCTCCTGGGGATGCAGAGTGCTCTGCGTGGTGGGGATGGATTGAAACCATTAGTGCGGAGCTTTAAGTGCTTTGTAAGTAAGCAGAGCCCTGCTCAAGGAGAACTTTTGTGGGAGAGGGATAGATAAAGCAGGCGAGAGGGGTGTGGAGAGAGCAGCCATGTACCTCCTGTAGCCCATTTGCTCACAGGCTGCTTTTGCCAGTACCAGGCTGAAGTGGTCGTGACAGGCACAGGACCAGGCTCCTGTGTTTCTGTTAAGCACCTGCAGGATGGATCTGTCTTTGGAGACACGGGCTGGAGGCAGACACAAAGTCAGCTCTGTCACAGGTGGCTTTAGCAGGCAGAGGCTTGCCACAGCAGCCCAGCCCCTCCAGAGCTCTAGCAAGGTGTCCTGGACTCACCCTCAGCTGGTGGTCCCTCAGGAACCCACTGGGGACAGTTGGCCTCATCCTCGCCCTCCAGACAGTCCACCTGCCCATCACACACCTGCTGCAGTGGCACCAGCTTCAGAGGCGACTTGCAGAAGAAGTAGTGGTAGTCCAGGTAAATCTTGACTAGAGGGAAAGGGGGAAGCTCAGCACCGAGCTCACACTGCTGGGCAGGCTTGGTGAGAGGGTGGCAGAGCCAGCCCTGGCTCCTGAGCTGTGTTTGCTGAGATGTGGCTTGCAAAAGGAGGGGGGAGAGGAGACCAGAGCAGGAGCCGTACCCAGGAAGCCAACTGCAACCAGGCAGGCGAGGCTGAGCACCACTGCCAGGATGAGGATGCCGATCCGCTTGAAGGACTCCAACACCACGGAGGTTTTGCGTCTTGTGCTGGGACCTACAACACAGGGGAGCGTGGCCCTGCATTGCCAAGCCCAGCCTGGCAGCATCTGCACCCCCAGCTCCCACAGGTATATTACCTCTGCTGTTCAGCTGCTCAGTGGCTAAATCCTGCAAACCAGAGGGGAAAACCAGTTACTGAGCTGAAACTTCAGGCAAAAAGCCATTGGCAAGTGGGAAGGGTCTGTAGCAGCGTGGCTAGTTGGCCCTGCGGTAATTCCTGTGCCAAGTGCACAGTGAACATGACCAGCCAGCCGGGGGAGGGCAGCCCAGCGAAGGTGGAGGGTCAGCCAAGCCTGGGCAGGCACAGAGGGGCTGCAGTGTCTTGCTTGAGGCCCACCAGGAGGATTAGCAGGGAAATGGCCCCAACCTACATCTGAGGTTGCTTTAGAGCTGTTGGGAATGGAGACGGCAGTAGCTGGGGG
Source organism: Falco punctatus (assembly GCF_963210335.1). Taxonomy (NCBI): domain Eukaryota; kingdom Metazoa; phylum Chordata; class Aves; order Falconiformes; family Falconidae; genus Falco; species Falco punctatus. Next base: position 1,417,570 of record NC_137596.1, on the reverse strand, counting down.
GTGGCATGTCCTGTGACAGCACTTGGCTCTGCTGTCACCTGGGGTCACGGACTATGGAGTTCCTGTGAATGCCTCCTGTGCAATTTCAGTAATTGGCTATTAATGCTATGGAGTTACTGTCATTCGTGCACCAGAGGCTTATAAAGTCATAGGCATCATGCAAGAGGCACTTTCTGATGTGCCACGAAACCCTGAGTCAAAATACATGCGCCTGCAGGGCTGTGGCACCCGGACATGTCACAACAGGGGTTGTGTTCCTCGGCTGCCCTAGCACGGGGTCAGAAACCGAGTGGCACAGCCCGAGCCCTCCCCCGCACGCTGCGGGAGCCAGCGGAGAAACCAGCCCAGCCTGTGGGAACAAGGGCTCTCAGGGTGGGGAGGGAGGGCTGTGCTGCTGCTAGGACACGCAGTAAACACAGCCCTGGCAGCAGCCAGCGCTGGAGCAAGTGATGAATAAGGCATTGATCCCATTTGACCTCTTCAGCTTTATTTGCCTGTAATATCTTTTCATATGGGAGATGCCCAACTGCAGTAGGAATGGACCCATGAGCTGCAGCAGCTAGCCATTGCCCCCATCCTTGGTGTCTGGGCTGATGCTGAGCAAAGCTCAGAGCCTCTCTGAGGGGGCTTCAGGTGGGCACCGCACAGTTCTGTTGCCCTGGTTTGCAGCCATGCATGTGCTGTGCTGTTGGGCTGCTCCCTGGCATCTTGTGGTTTGAGAATGTACTCCCGCTCCGCTGCCGAGGCTGCAGAAAGCAGCATGCTCACTTTTCCCTTGAACGCCTTTCCAGCCCCACGAGTGAGCTCTTTTCCTTAGCTGTTACTTCTGGACACTACCACAACAGGTAAGATTAACTTCGTTGCGGAGCCTGCACCCAGCATGAACAGAGGTAAGAAAAATTAAAACCACCGCAATAAATGCACAGACCCAGGAGCACAATTCAGGAGAGTTTGGGGTTTGGAAGCCTTTGCTCTGTTGGCTGCTGAGCCTCAGGAGCTGCGCACTGTTCTCTGGGCAGCAGAAGGATGGAGATGATGGCGTTTGCTGTCTCAGATGGCAACAGGGGACCCCGTGCCATCCCAGGGCTCGGAGGTTGGGGCTTTGAAGAACCAAGAATGGTGCAGTGAGACTGGGGACACGGTCTGGCTGTAATGGGGCCGTGTTCCAGCCCGCAGTGGGTTGGAGGGAGTGGTGGAGCCCTTCCTCTCTGGGTCACTGTGTTTGGGTGTGCTGAGCCATGCACAAAGACTCTACCAGCAGGATTTTGCAGGCAAGTGCCAAGCGATTATTTGTGGGTTAATGCAAAGATAGCTTGGATTTAATGTGCTGCTAGCTCAGCTGTCACTGCCCCTCGCCCAGCCGGGATCTGTCACTTCCCCATCGCAGCCCCACTGCATGGCTTGGGCTGCCGGTTTTGGCTGCTCCCCAGGCTGGGAACAAGAAGTGACCTGTGCAGGGCAGGACCGGTTCCTGCCTGGTGCTGGCAGGGCTGTGGGCATGTGGCTGTGCCCCAGCGCGCAGCCGTCCAGCAATGCCGGGGCCTTTCTCCAAACGGCAGGGCTTGCCCGGCACCGATGCCAAGCGTGGGCAAGTCGCGGCAAGCACCCAGCCCCTGATGGGCTCTGCACAGCCCCTCAAGCCTTTTGGCTCCTGTAAAGACACTGCGGTGCTACCAGGGATCCCGGGGGTGGTAGGGAGTCGGGGACCTGCGGGCAGCAGGAGGGCAGGGTGGGAAGCAGAGCGTGTCTCCCAGACCTCCCACCTTGGCTGCTTATCTGCTGCACTCGGTGCCTGTAGGAGCCTTGGGAGTTTTGTAACGCCTGCTCGGCTTGCTCCCTGCTACGTCCTCCGGTGCAGCCGAGGGCACGTGGGGCTGGTCCTTCCTCATGCTGACCTCTTGTGTCACCGTGGGCCTGGGCCAGGCATGGCCCGGATAATGGGATGCTAACGGTTCCCTCTGGGAACGGTCCCAGCCAGGATGGCTCCTCCAGACTGCACGGCACGGCTGGAGCGCTGTGGCCGAGGGGCCCCGCAGTGCACAGCTGCCCCTGCCTGCCCGCAGGCTGCCTGTGCCTGTGCCCATCACGTCATGTGGTATCGGGCTTCTTCCCGACAGCCCTGTGCAGGTCTGGTGCAGACACAAGTGGGGCTGATGCTGTGATGCCAGCCACCTTCCCACCTAGAGAAGGTATTGCCCACTGTTGATTTGGTTTTTTTGCATTTTTTTCAGCTCATGAACTTCCTCTGTTTCAAACCGATTCATAGCTTGGTGCTGCCTCTCCATGACCGCCCACTTGCTCTCAAAACCACCCTACAAGCACGAGCTGCACTGGTTAACTCAAAGCAAGGCGCGATCTGTGCCAGCTCCTGCATGGAGTGGGAGCACATGATTTCCTGGAGAACTCAAGGCTACAGTAACTAATGGAGCTCCCTTGCCCTGTTCTCTGGAAGCACATTAATGCCTCTATAGCCAGTCCACTCCAGCTGTGCAAATGCCAGTCCATGACCCATGGTCTCCTGGTGACCTTCTGCACCTGTGCCATGGGAGCAGGCTTGGCCAGCTGGGGTGCAGCTGGGCTTGTGCCGTTTGCCCCCCACAGCGTGTGGCTGAAAGGTGCTGTGGTGCACTGAGCAGCTGTGCCAGCTGCTCCTGCGTGAGGAAAGCTGGGATATTCTGACCAGCTTCAAAGGGTGCAGGGTGCTTGGATCCAGGGCTAAATCCTTGGCTGCAGGGGATTTAACCCATGGGTGCATATAGCTGTCACTGCTGTGCAAGGGGGTGAGTTTCCCACCCTGGAGGGGTTGACGGCCTGGGGTGCTGCTGGTGGAGGGTTTTACGGTGCCCAGGCTGTACGTGGCTGCACTCTATTAAGGAAGCCTTTTCCTCCTAGGACTGCATGCCAAGGCTGGGGCTTGGTGGCCATGGTTTTGCTTGCAAAAGGTGCCGTAGGAAGCCAAGCAGAGTGTGTCCCTCCTGCTGAGCAGAGGGACCAGCAGTCCCGTGGCAGGAGTGTGCTGGGGGGCAGGGGGGCCAGGCTCTTGCCCAGGCATTGCCTTCTCAGGGCTGGGGGATAGGACGCCCCAGAAGGGCACATTCCCCTTGGCAAGCAGACTTGTGAGACGTGCTGCCTTACCTGTCTGCTTCCCGGTCTGGGAGAGGGCCAAGGCAAGCCACAGAGAAATGTGGCAGCGAGAGCTCACGGGGAGAGCCAAGCGCCACATCCAACAGCCACGGTGGGGAGTTGAGAGAGACAAGTAAAATCATTCCGTGCCTGGATGCTGCGGGAAGCTGGGGCCAAGCTGCAGCACCTCTTTTGAGCCTGGGCTGCCTCATCACCAGTAAACTGCTCCTGGCAGACCTGGGCTGCAAGCGCAGCCAGCTGCGGGGTGCCGGCCACCAGCTCCTGGGGCTGGGGGCTGATGTGCAGGGAGGGGGTGAAGCTGTCAGTAACTTACCATATTCATCCAGCTCTGATGCGGTCTTCTGCCTGCAGAAACCCAGCAGATATCCTCCAGTGTGGGAGACAGGGGGGCTGTGGATACCCCGATGCCCAGGGAACCCTGGGCTGGCAATGCTCCCCCCGCCCCGTGCCTGTGCTGCTCTGCCCGCGCTGTGCTAGCACTGGGGCAGGACCGCCCGAGCACTCCTTAAAATCCGCAACAGGAGTTGTGAAACAGGAATTATGATTTGTATTGTAATATAACACCGGTCTATCAGCAGCACCATTACCCGCAACAATCTGAGCATCTGCCACTGGAGGGTGACTCACCTGCAGAGCTGCTGTCACAAAATAGCTTATCAGGAGTGAACTGACTGACAGAGCAGGATGCCCCGCTCCTCTCCTGGTGATAAGAGGAACCGCGGCCATCCCGCTCTTTGTCCATCTCTTCCGCGTTGCAACGGGTTGTTTTTAAACAGAGGTTTTAGTAGGTGGAGGAGGAAAGGAGAGGAGAGTTTATGCGTGAGGTTACCGGGCCATTTTCCGCTCCTGTCTCTCAGGTCACTCCGTCTGTGTGTCCCCATCAGTCCCAGGCCATGGCTGGCAGGAAAGTTTGAAGGAAAGCGAGCAGGTGCCTGTGGCAGGTTACCTCTGGGATCGCCGTGAAGGCTGGGGGCACAGGTGGGTGTCTGGCTGCGCGGGAGCAGCTGCTGTCCTGGGCAGGCTGTATGGAGTCGCTGCTCCCTGGGGTGCCCCGGCAAGCTGGGCAGGGCAGAGGGCTGGAGCGTGGCCCCTCCAGACTCCCTTACTCACCCGCTGGGACCCTCTTTCTCCCTGGCTTTTGTCCCTGCTGTGGTACAGCAGCGCTGAGTGATGCTGACTGCCGGTTCCTGTGCCACTGGGATGCTCCTGGGCTGTTCATGGTGATTTACAGAGCCCTGCTATCCATCTGGGTCGGTGGACTTGGTGCTGAGGCTGGGTCCGCAAGTGGGAGACTGCAGTGCAAGCTCAGGGATGGCCATGCCCTTCTCCTGCAAACCTCTGTCCCTTTGCAGAGCAACTGACCTGGCTTGGCTGAGCTTGTTGCACAAGATGGGGCTGGGAGAGGGGCTCTCACAGCCCCCAGCCCTGTTTCAGGGACATGCTGTCCCATAGGCAGGTGCTGAGGCTGCTCCCGGCGCTGTGCACGTCTGATGCAAAGCTGGGTTGCATGTCCAGGAACGATCACTCTGGGATGAAGAGCGGCTTGCTTTAGCCTGCCGCTGGCAGCACTGGGCAGGATGGGCATTTAGGCTTAGGTGTGCAGGAGCTACTTGCTCTGGCTGGGCAAAGGCCGGTGCAGGGAGGGGGCTGGGGTCATGGAGGCTGCAGTCGGCCCCCTGGCTGGCAAGCCTGGCCTTGGCAGACTCATGCTGGAAGCGGTGGGTGTGCAGGATTTGCTGAGCAGCTAATTACTGTCTCCTCCTTTTGTAATCAAGCTTTCCCAACGGACGGGGTGAGCTGCTGCTGCCAGGCGTGTGCACTGTACCAGTGGGGAGGCTGTGGAGCATCCCGGACCTGCAGCTCCTCGGCCAGGCACCTGTGCCAGCTCGCCCCTGCCGCAGCAGGGATCCTGTTATCCCCCCTGGGACTCTGCCTGGACCAGGGATCCTGACATCTGCATGTGGCTCTGCAGGTAAGGGACACTTTCCCCATGCTCACTCGTGAGGATCTAGCCCCCAGGAGGATCAGCAGACTGCGATCTCAGCTCCTGCCCATATGGTCCATGCAATTCCTAGAGATTATGGGATGGAGAATGGGCAGTGGCAGCCAGCAGGGTCAGCCACATGCTTTGTACAGGAGGTTGCCCTGCTCTACAGCGGGAGCTTTCAGCTTGCAAACTGGTGTGAGGGGCTGCGTGCCACAGCAGGGAGCTGGGCTCAGAGCTTGCATGCCACAGTGGGTCCCGGCTGGGGCAGCACAGGCGAATGCACCCAATGCAGCGTGAACTGCAGCATGGTGGAGCGAGCTCTCCTGTCCAGTCTGGGCATGCCTGTCCCTTGACAGGGAACAACCTGCGGCTTAAGAGTAAAAGCAGCTCAAGAGATGGGTGCTGCCCGGCCAGCAGGGATCAGGCTTCGGGGCAAACTCAGTCTCATGCATCCAGCACCACCTGCACAGCTGCAGCCTTGTGCCGTGCCACAGAGACCCCCCTCAAGGCATGGGCAGTCTTCGCAGCACACCCCAGTGCCAGCCCCGCACACCCCATGGCCTGGCCCCCTGTCATGGAAGGGAGGGCCGCCCGGCAGCACCCGCAGAGTGGAAGGTGGCACAGTGAGGAGCTGCTCTTCCTCCTTTGAGGTTAAGGGAAGGCTTTGAGGAAGCAGTTGAGGTTTGCAGATGTTATGTCACAGCTCTTTATGCCTTCAGGGGTTTGCTTCCTGGAGTGCGGCTGTGTTTCCAGCCTGTCACCCTTCTCTGGCCTCTTGCAGGCAGAGTCCTGGCATGATGCAGGTTTCCGGGCTCCCTGGTTCCGTCTGGGGTCAGGCAGAGGTCAGGCAGGTCTGTCCCACGGCTCTGCACAGCCACCAGCATCCCTGAGTTGCATGGGCACACACCATGTCCCATTCTGCTGCCGGGTGAGGAGCAGTCCCAGCCTCTCTGTCCGAGCTGGGCACTGCCAGCAGCTCGGGGTCTGCCATGTGCATCATCCCCTCTGCATCCCGCTGCCTCTGCTCCCCCGCCAGCATCCCCATGGAACCCAGGCATCACCCCTGGGTCTTGATGCTGAAATGCTGGCTCCCGGGGAGGGCTGCTCGGGGTCTTGGCCTCTGCCCTGACCACCCTGTGCCACTTGCATTGTCAGAGGCTGTGCCTGACAAAGCGTGCCAGGCGGGGAGGGATTTTGCCCCTGGCTGCCCAGTTTCCAAGCTGTTAATGTTATCTCTGCTTGTTACCTTCTACCTGCAGCCACGGGAGACTGTTTCCCCCTCTTTCGGCACGCAGGCAGTGATTGCTGCCTAACCCTGTGGCTCAGGGCTTTGAGAAGATGATCACATACAGCCGTAAGTGCATCACACCAGGAGGTGTCTGTGACTGGGGGCAGCTGGTTGGGGGTGCCCTGTCACCCTGGGGTCCTACCCTCTCTGCAGATGCTCTCACACTGCACAGGGCCATAACCTTTGCAGGCGTCCCCAGATGCCCAAGCCCCCATCTGTGTGGGACCCTGCTCCCCTCCTGGCTGCTGCTCTTTGCTCTTTGCTTTGTGTTGGAGGACACAGCCACTCCAGCACCTTGCCAGGACTGGACACCCCTGTTGTCCAGGGCATCCCTGCCCCTCGGGCTCCCAGTGTTACCAGTTCAGCCTCTGCCAAGCTGTCTGTCCCTGCCAGCAGCAGGAGGGCAGAGCTGCCTGCATGGGCAGGCTTCATGCCCACCCCAAGCAGGCTGAGATGCTGGGCTGGGCACAGCCGTCCCAGGCTGGGGCACTGTCCGTCGCGTGAGGAGTGATGTCTGCTGGAGCACCTCTGCTTTCTCCCCTGGGAACCAGTTGAACCGGTGGGCCAGGAGCGGTGCCCAGCCTCGCAGCAGCACAGACGGTGAGGTGGCTGTGTCACCGGGAGAGGAGGGGACGGGCAGGACGTGCCAGGCTCCAACACTCACAGGGGCTCTGCTACAGCAGCTCCCAGCCTGGCTGAGCCCTGAGCAGCTCCTGTGGCATGGTGCTGGGAGATGGACCCCCGGGCAGGTGAGTAGGTGGCCTTTTTCTCCCCTTACGGAGCAGAGGTGGGGCTGTTTTATGGCACGGGCAATGGCTTGGTAACCTTCCCTTTCGCCTTTGCCGTCTGCAGCCCTGGGGCTTGGGGCTTGACTGCTGGTGTGGTTCTTCGAGCAGTGCTGCTTGGAGGCATCTCGCTGGGATGTGAGGATGCCTGCGCCTCCCACGCACCGCACGGGCCAGGGGCTGGGCATGCAGCCATCGTCATCCCACCAGTGGTAGGCGTGGGGAGAGGGCAGTTTCGGCAGCCGGCTGATTCAGGGATGCTATTGCACCACGCTCCTGTCCCGCAGCTCCTGCTGCATGAGTCACTCCTGCAGCAGACTCCCTGACCTCACCCACACCAGCCGGTGCCGGAGCCTGGGATCCCAGGGCTCCCAGCTCGCCCCTGGCCCAGCAGAGGCAGGGTGCATTGGCTGTGCATGTATCCTGGCCGCATGGGCCCAGCAGAAGGGAAGGGCAGGCTGGTCCTGCTCATCTGCTGTGCAGCTTGGGAGCTGGTGGCACGATGCTCTGCGGCTCCCCGGGTGTTGGCCAGATACCATCAGGTAGAGCAAGTGCTGTGGGTTGCAGGATGACCTGAGACCTTGCTCACTATGTAAACACTGTGACCACAGGGGAAATGTTCTCATTCCGCTGGCATCTGTCTAAATTTAGCTGCTGTTAGGTCATCCTTTTCCGCTGCCGCCTCACTCCTGACGCTGCAAGGCACAGCACCCCGTCTCTGTGTCAGGTGATCGCCCCCAGCCCCCCGTATGAGCAGGGGAGTGCTGTGGGGCTGCCCACACTCCGGGGCAGTGGCCAAACCCTGGCACAGCAGCCCCCAGAGCTGTGCCCACCACCATTCCCTGCCCCATGTTTTGCTAATGGGCTGCACTGGGACCGACTGGGTAGCTTACTGGTCAGGAGGGTGGTGTGGAGCAGTGTGGATGTGTGAGAGTCTGTGCTGCCAGTGAGACAGGCTCATGCTGGAGCCTGCTGTGACAGAAGAGAAGGGTCCAGGATGGCGTTTGTGCAGGGGCTTGGGAGAGCAGGAGCTGGTCACAGCTGGAGAGAGGTGTGACAGCAGCCTGGTGCTGTACATTGCACAAGACTTTCTCTGTGCAGCATGCAACCTGTTGTCAGCAGAGGAACTGGCTGTGCTATGTCTGGGCACCTTGGTGTTCCCTTGGCAATGCCAGGAACGTTCACTGGTGTTGGGCTTTGCCAGGTCCTGTGGTGGGGGTGGGAGGGATGGAGGGGGTGCAGAGCTCCCACAGGGGTCCTGCATGGCCCCATCATCATCCCATCCCATCCCTGCGCTGGCAGCAGGAGTTTGCTCGCCCTGACAAATGCATCCTCTAGAGGGAACTGCCTGTCCAGAAATGGGTCTGCACGGCTGCGCAGGGATGGCTGTGGGACAAACCAGGGTATGGCCACTGGCACAGAGCTGTGGCACCTTGCTGCTCTTCTGGCTCTTTGCTCAGTGCTGCCAGGGCAAGGTGCATCAGAGCTGCAGGACACCCCAGCTGTGGGAGGGAACAGCAAGTGTCTCCTCAGTCCCAGCACTGTTCTGCTACCTCCCTGCTCTGCCTGCGCTTTTGCTGCCAAAATTATAGCCAAATGGCATGTTTAAACCCTGCTGGTGGCCAGCAGCTCCCTGTGCAGCTGAGGAAAGGTGATTCAGCCCAGAAGAGTGTGCATGGGACCAGGAGTGGGGATACAGGCATCATCGGGGTGGGCAGTTGCCCAACCCCAGCACAATGTGATGGGCCCTGGGCATGGCCAAAAGCTGCTTGGGGTCTGGGAGAGCTCCCAGCAAGGCCAGGAGTGGGAATAGCGGGGGATCCTGTTTACAGGGAATGGGGGCTCCTGTTTACACCCATTCCCCTAGTGTTTAGGCTGAGGGGCAGCAAGTTGCCCACACTCCCTTCTGGGTTCCTTTCCCAGGCCACCATCTCGCCTGCCAGCTCACCTGGGGACAGCAGAGGTGGTGGCTGCGCGACCAAGATCAGTCTCCAGCGTGGGGCTTTGGGGTTAGCAAAAATCTCCATGCCACGGTGCTCAACAGCATCATGGAGCGCAGTCCCTCCATGCCATAGGGACAGCACAGGCTAGAGGGACGTATCCCACCCCCACAGCTGTCCTGTCCCTCCCAGGAGCTGATCCGAACCCCAGTCTCCTGGAGGTGTGTGTTGGTAGAGCCCCTTCTCCCTCTGCTTTACAGAGCAAGAGCCCATCAACGTGCTCGGGATTGTCTTGGGTGTCGGGCTGGCCTTGCTGATCCTGGTGCTTTTTGGCTACACCTTGGTCCGGTGGTACAAGAGGAGCCAGTGCTGGCACCGTGAGTAGGGGCAGAGCTGGGGACAGGCAGCAGCAGGGAGGGCTCAAAAGAAAAGGGCTGCAGTGCTCAGGATGTGGGAAGCACGCCTGCCACTTGCTGGTCCCCCTGGGCTGGGGAAACCTGCGTGCACAGTGGCTTCGGGGCAAGCTGGGGGCATGCGGAGGCCGAGGAGGGGGATGCACAGTGATGCCCTGGTGCGGCTGGCTGTCCCGCTGGCTGTCCTGCTCATTGCCACGTCACTGTAGCAAAGCAAAGGTGAGTCCGTGGCACTGTGTGGCTCTGACACTGCTCCTTCATACCCCCCCAGGGCCTGACTTCGTCTTCAACCTCTACCACACCCGGTGAGTGAGGGGCCTGGGGTGGGCTGGGTGCTCCCCTCACACAGCACTGAGGTGTCGCCAACCTTTGCCAGTCCCAAATCCGCTGAGCTCTGCTGTTTGCAGGTGCTGCCTCCCTAGGACAGGTGCCCTGAGGGGGGCTGGGGGAGGGGGGCAGGCAGCTCACTGACACTTATGCCTTCCCTGCAGTGGGCTGGGGTCGGTGGAGCTGGTGCCACCGTTCAGCATCAGCGGCTCGCTGAGCGGGGCTGGGAGCAGCTATGTGCCTTTCCGCAACAGGGGGCCTTGAGGCAGGAGCCAGGCTGGTGTGCAGGTAGGACATCACCCTGCTTGTCCCTGCCTGGTGGTGGGTGAGGGGATCCCCGGCTGTGTACCTCCCCCAGGACAACCCATGCAGGTGCCCCGCAATGCCCAGGAGCAGCTGGTGTGTGGGGTGGCTGTAGCACTGGGTGCCTCTGCGGGGAGTCCAGGTGCTGGGTGAGGGTGCTGTGCCCCGGAGGCTCCATGCCTCTTTGTAGCCCCTGGTCATTGCAGCTTTCCCTGGGATAGTCCTAAGGCTTTTCCTGCAAAAGTCGGTGGGGCATCAGGGGCTTTCCCTGGGCTCTGGTTTTGTTCCCCCCATGCAGGTTTTGGTTTCCATTTCCTTCCCCACGATCCTCAGCCTGGGGCTGGGCATGCAGCTGGGGCGAAGGCAGCTCAGGGCTGGGGCTGGAGCCCACGTGCCCCCTGCACCGCTTCCCCTTTCTGCCTTACATCCCCCTTCCAGCAGCAACAGAAAGAGCAACCAAAATCAGCTAGGGGGGAAGTCCTCTGTTCTTGCTTCTTTAAAAAACCAGCTGCTACATAGGCTGGATTTCTACCGAAACTGTAACAAGGAGGTTTCAGTTTTTGAAGAGCTTCTCCATCTGCTCCCTGCAGCTGCATTTCTCTTGCTGCTCCCCATCTCCCCCCCCCCCCCCCATCCCCGGCCATGGGCATCACTGGAGGGTGCCTGAGGCCAGCTGCCATCCCTGTGCTGGTGCAGCCTCCCCTTGCTTGGGATGGAGGAAGAGGGTTCTGCCTTATCCCAGGCTTCCTCAGCATGAACCCTGGAGAGAAAAGCCACCTTCCCCAGGGCTCAGAGACACCCCAGCCCTTGCCACCAGCCAGCTGCATGCCCAGGAGACCTTGGGCCAGGCTGCTGGTGAGCAGGGCAGTGGGAGTGTGGGGAGCCACAGAACTGGATGGCTGGTTTTGTGCAATAGGGGAAAACGCCATAAGGAAATGAGACTGCTTCTCAGACTTCCCTTCTCAGTCGAGTATCTGGACCAATGTGGAAATTTGTCCTTCACACCGATAGTGTAAGGAAACATCTCAGAAAGCCCCTGTGGTCTTTGTCATGGCTTTCTCATGCCAGCCACCTTCAACCTCGGCAAAGCAAGTGGCTGTGGAAGTGCCTGAAGCACGAGACCAGCCCTGACAAAATTGCTGTGGCCCTTGGGGAGGGACCCACGCACACACACTAAGTGGGGGCAGACCAGGCATGGGGCTTTGGGACTGTTTCTTTGCAAACTGTTTTCTCAGAAGGAAAACAAAAAGAGACTCTGGAGACCACATGACTCTGTATGGGGAAACCGGTGAGGATGGAGTGGAAAGCTCCAGTCTGCACCCCAGCTTGCAAGGGGGCTGGGGGCTGGCCACAAGCCTCCCGGCTTCTCCTTCCCTGTGCCCCCCCCCCCCCCCCCCCCCCCCCTGCTCCATGCAGGGTTTGTGCAGTGCTGGGGGCTCCGTTGCCTTGTTGTTGGAAATGTTGGAAACCTCTGCATAGGCTGGTGCTGGGGGAGGACAGGTGTTTGCAGGGTGCAGCCCCTTGCTGGGGGTGCAGTGTTCCCCGCTGCGAAGAGGAGCAGGAAGAGGAGAGCCACTTGCAAGAGGAGTGGGAGCTGAATGTCCTCTGTGTGTTAGGCTGTGACTTAATTCAGGAAAATATGAGCATCTGGGATTTCCATAGAGTCGGAGGGACTGTACATACTCTCAGCTACCAAAGCCAAAGCGTGTGGTCTGTGGTTTTCTGGCAAACTCATCTGGGTTTCGTTGAAAGGAGAAGCCTGGCTGCTCATGAAGGGGGAGGGAAACGCTGCCTCTGTCAGCCTTGGGTGCTGCCGCTGGATGCTGCCGGCTGGAGCTTTCCACAGTGAGCAGGAACCGGCAGCACCCAGCACTGCACGGGATCCGGCCACACAGCTTGACGTCATGAGCATTGAAAAGAAAAAAAAAAAAAGTTACGCTTAATTTTGGTGACTCCATTTTCCAGAGGAAGTTGAAAAAAAGAAAGCAAAAAAAAAAACAAAAACAACCACCAACTCCCAAAATACCCTGAGGTAGAAGAGCTGGTGGAAATGGAAGGGCAGGAGGACGCGCATGGACGGCATCGGTGGTGTCACTGCAGCGGGGCACCCACCATGGCCAGCAGCCAGGCCCTCCATGAGATGCAAGTATGTTCATTGCAAGTATCTTCAGCGCAAGTAGTGTAACGTCAGGTGTAACACGGAAATGTAGCAATGCGTCAACAACCTTTCTCCTGACTGCAGCGATTCTTGTTTTCACCTGAAAAACAGTACTTCCCCGAGCTGGGTTTCCAATAGCAGTTTTAATGGGACTATCCCACCGTGAAGGTTCTTGGAAACTAAGTGACTCTTGGAAAAACTCCAAGTGACCTGGCAGCAGTGAAATGTAGCCCACGGTAAGTTGCTCCCATCTCATGCCTATTTCCATTCTGACAGAAACTATCCCCCTGCCCTCCAGTTTCAACTTGTTCCGCTCTGCCCTGGAGCTGCTCCTGTCCCTCACTGGTGCGGGATGTGCTCCATGCCCAGTGCGCCCCTGTGAAATCACCCTAAGCTGCCCAGCTCCTTTTCCCTGCAGCTCCTCCAGTGCCTGCATCCACGACGCAACACCTGCCTGGGACAAACACCCTGATCCTCAGATGAGTGTGAAACTCTCAGTGGGCTGGCTTTGTTCTTTTTTTCCAGTTGTAATGTGGGAATGCTCTTCCCTGTATGAGGCAAAGGCACATTGCCCTTTGCTGCAAGGAAAAGTCCGTATCTGAAAACGGAAAGCACGGCTTGACCTTGGAGGAGGATGTACAGATGAACAGACCAAATAACACCACATCCTTTCTGTATTTACAAATTAACATCCTTTCTGTAATTACAAATTAAATAGAATAAATAATGTCTGTATGCAATAGTGGCAAAACGTGGACCATAGTGTGAGTAGGGCTACCCTGGCTCGTGCTGGGCTCATATGGCAGTTGCTGCATGCATCCTGCACCCTGCCAGAGCTAGCCAGTGCTCTGGCTCTCTGCCAGAGGATGCTGAAGGGTGTCTGTAGGGTCAGGAAAGTCCCTCGCTCCCTCTGAGTGAGGCCAGCCAGGGTGGGAGCTCCATGCTCCCAGCAGCAGGATGGCTGACGTCAGGCTGCTCTTCACTTCTGGTATCTGTTGTGAAAGGTTTACGTGGCGTCAGCTGGAGGAGCCTGATGTCAGCTGGAGGAGCGTGGTCTGTCGCCTGTGGAATGGGGAAACAGGGAGGCAAAGCACAGCACTGGCACTGGCCCCAAACCCAGGGGCTGTGTGCCCTGTGCTGCATTGCTGGGGAGGACAGGCAAGGCAGGATTGCCCTTTGGAAACATCCTGGTGTGTATCCTTGGGCTTGGTGGTTGGAGGAGGTGGGGACAAGCCCCTCCAGCACAGCCCATCCCTGTGTCTCATCAGTTTTATGCTGGGGACTGGCTGGAGGAAGGTGCAGGGCGCACTGGGGGCTGGCCACAGTGGTGCCAGGGCCAAAGCAGCCCCTGAAGGAGCTAAACTGGTGCTTCTTGGGTGAGTCTCGGACAGGGCACCGCTCAGTTTGATGCATTAACATTCAGAGGGTGGTGGTAGCTTATCGGAGGAGCTGCTCCCTGTGGGCAGTGGCTAGAAGAGGTAGTTGGGTCAGCACGGCAGGCTGGCAGGCACCCACTGCCCAGCACGGGGTCAGCTCACAGGCGGCTGTCCTTGCTGTCCCCGTTGAGCAGGCTCAGGGGATTCATCTGCAGCGTGAGCCACTGGTTGGTGCTGAGGCTGGAGATGAGGGGTAGCGTCCCCAGGAGGTCGGTGTTGATGATGCTTGGGTCAAAGGGAGCTTTCAGGAGCTCAGGGCTGGCTTTGGAGACTAAGGGAGCACCTGGATCCCCATAGCTTAGCAGAGTGGGGACTTGGGGCCCCGCCTGGCTGGAAAAGTCCCAGGCAGTGGGCTCCTGAGGGGGCCCCCGTGGAGCAAGGTCCTGCACGTGGCTGCGAGGAATCCCGGCGGTGGACTGCTTCAAATATCCTTTGGCTACAGCCAGCTCGGAGCACTCTACATCCAACACAATGTCAGCACTGCCTGGGCCCTGTGGGGGTCCTGCACAGCTGGAGAAGGGCACCCACTTGGCTGGGTCCTGCTGTGGCTCCACTGTGCCCGTGGACCGCTGCAGGTATCCAAGGAACTCCACGTCTTGCTGGCTGTCCTGGCTGGCGGCAGGGGAGAGGCTGAGCTCCCTGGCCTCCCTGGCACTGGCAATCCCGCTGCCGGAGGGGCACGTGGGGCCAGGGCAGGTGCTCTCTAAGCCCACGCCGCTGTCGTCAGCTGTGGGCAGCTGCTGCTTGTAGCCCTGGGGCTCGGGGCCTGAGGAGCAGCTCAGTTCGAAGGAGGAGGCATGCAGGCAAATGCCGCTGTCGGTGCTGGTGTAGCTGCTGTCTCCACTCCCCATGGACCTCAGCCCCAGCAGGCGCATCCGATCCTCGGGCCACGCTGGAAGCCTCCAGCCATTCTCCAGGGGCAACTGGGCTCTGCCAGTGCTGCTATCGGGGCCACTGTCCTGCTGGGGCTCCTTCTGGCACAGGAATAGCTGCTGCACAGGGTCTGTGTCCGGGCTGCCAGAGGATGAGGAATCCTGTTCCACCCACCGCGAGCTCTGCTTTATGAAAGATTTCTGGGAGGGAAAGAAAAGAGGGGAGTGAGCTGTGCTTCATCCCTGCTTGTTGTCTGCCTCTCCCAGCAGCTACCCAAGCTCATGCCAGGCACAAAGGGTGCTGTGTGCCCAGCTGCCTTACCAGGACGGACGGTGGCCTCATGGGTTTCTTTATGTAGGTGCACACCAGTAGAGCCCCCAGGAGACCCAAGAGCAACAGGGTGATGAAGGAGGAGCTGACGATGCTCAGGAGAAGCTCCGCACTCCCTGCAAGAAAGGACGTGCCCAGGTGAGGGGGGAAAGACAGAGTCCTCAGCACACATAGCACAGAGCCCCTGCAAGCAGGGGTACAGAGCACTGCCCTGGTGCAGACCCCCAGAGCCAGGAGGCTAAGGAGGGTCTGCATCCTGCAAGAGCCTCCCTTCCCTGGCTCCACCACCACTTACTGTCTCTCTTGCTGATGGTGACGCACTGCTCGTTGGTGCGTGTGGTGCGGGTGTGCCGGCTGGCCACGTCGGGCTCCACGCTGATGCAGTACTCCATGTCCCAGAAGAGGTTGCTGATGTTGAACTCCGGGGTGGTCTCCACCAACTCGTACTGCAATGAGCAGAGCACAGGCTGGTACCTGAGAGCCCCAGGCTCCCATGGGAATGCTGGGCCCCATGCTTTCCTCCCTCCTCCTCCTCCACTGTCCCCTGGGGAAAGTCCCTAGGGTCCTTAGCCATGCAGCTGGCAGCAGCTAAACCCAAAATCCCACCAAGAGTTGGGGAAGCTACTGCAATAAAACACACAGAGAAATCTTCCTGTGATGTTGTGGCAGTGAGAAGGCTCAGGATCGAGACCGTGCTTTACACTTGTTTTTCAACTTGAGTGGCACTGCATGTGACAGACAGGGACAGCACAGGACCCACAACTCATCTCACCGTCCGATTGTCCTGCGCCCTCCTGACGTACACCCGGTATCGCTTCATGTGCTTCTGTATGTCGTCGTATTTCACGGTGAGGTTCCCTGCCTTGAGAAGCAGCTGCAGCTGCACGTAGATGGTGTTGCCCTTCACAGAGAGGCTCTGGCCTGACAGGCGCAGGCTGGCTGGAAACAAGTCAGATGGAAGAACACGTTAGGATTTTCTCCTATTTGCAGCCCTAGGAGCCTTTGCAGTGCTGGACTGAGCTGCGACTGTTCCTTCACAGCTGGTGCCACCTGCCCTGGGTTTGTCCCATCCCATCCTGCAGCCCAGCTGCCCTCCAGGGAGGTACGAAGAGAGAGACATCCCTGCTCCCATCTGTCCCAAAGTTCCTCCCAAGCAGTCTGGCACCCTGACCTCTGCCACCCTCAAAGCCTCCTGCCCCAGCCGCAGTGTGGAGGCAGACGCCCGACCTACCTTCTTGCGGGGAGAAAGCATTGGTCCTTTGCCACGGGGACGTGCGGTTTCCCAACACAGCCCTGACCCGTGCGTAGTAGCGCAGGGCAGGATCCAGGGTGTAGCGCGTGAGGTCACAGGAGTGCCCTGAGATCTTCATGCAGTCTGGGACGGCTGTCCAGGAGAAATTCCTGCCATAGCTGCAGGGAGAAGCACCTGGGGTGAGATGCGGGCAGATGCCAGGGACTTGGTTGTCACCGCTGTTGGTGTCAGATCCCCGGGGCAGGGACTGAACCCCTTTGCACCCCCATCACTGTACTCACACTTTGTGCTCCACTTCATAGCGGATGTCACTGGGGTTGTTGTGTCCTGGCTCCCACCGCAGCAAGTGATGCGCTATCTCTGCAGCAAAGCGCACGCGTGTGGGGCTCCCCAGCTTCTCACCTGCAGGACCGAAGGTGAGCGTTAGGCGAGGCTGCACGGCACCCGGTCCCACCAGTGCCAACAGGAGCCGGGCGTGTGATTACCTCCTTCATGACTTGCCTGGAGCTTGACCCCCTGTGTTCAGCAGTGACCACCCACACACCCAAAAAGCATGAGGATTTGCCTGGCCTGTCCAACTTCCAATTTTAGCATTTGCTCATTCCTCTCCCTTCCTCTTTCTTCTGGAAAGAGCCCAGCCAACAGGATCTCGGTGCTTTTCGGGCCCAAGGAAGGAGCCTGCTGTATTTCCATCCCTGCCTGCCCCTGCTATCTGCTAGCAGCTCTGTTTGGATTCAGCTTTCTTGTTTTGCTTATCTGCTATCTAGAAGAAAAACTTTTTCACACCTTCTGCCTCAATTTCGGTATTGTCACCTGGCAGCAAAGCACCGCTCGATAACATCTGTCACCCTTTCTGCCTTGGTTTCCTCAGCAGCTGACAAGCACCAAGCCATGCTGTGCCGTTGCCTGGGGACGACGGCTGTCAGCAGAGCACCACGCTAGCGACTGGGGCATTTCACTGCAAAACAAGGCGCCATGGCTCACACACTGGTGGAGACAAGCCAGGCTGATGCCTGAGGACTTACAGGGTCTTTAGGCTCCTAACCAGTGAAAAAAAGTGAGCAGGGAGCCCTGGCTCCATCCTGCTCTGAGCAGGCAGGAGCAGGTGGGCACCACCAGCCTAAGCGCCGACCAAGCGAAGGTGTCCAAGGTGCAGCTCCCAACAGCAGCAGCTCTGTGCGCGGCCTGCCCTGCCTGCCTTCCCCCGAACCGGTCCCCAGCCCGGTGCTGGGATCTCGGGGGCGGAGGAGCGGAGCAGCCTGCTGGGAGCCGTGGGGCTCAGGCACAGCGAGCGGGGAGCTGGAGCCCAGCGCGGTGTGGGCAAGCGAGACTCACCGTCTGTCTGCGAGGCGAGGAGCAGTGCCACGCATAGTGCCAGGGCTGCGGCAGAGGGGGCCATGCTGGCTCAGCATCCTCCACGGGCGTGGGGCTGGGTGAGCAGGATGCCGAGCTCTGCTCTGGCAGGCGGCCGAACGCTTGTTTTTCCCCTGGAGGCTGGCTCAGTGACGTCTCGGAGGCGTTAGCGCAGCGGGACGAAAGTAGCTGTGTGGTGACTTCCACTTTTCTTTGCTGTCCCCCCACTCACCCACAGCTAATGTCTCAGCCCAGGCTGGGCATTTCCTACAAGCAGCCTTAAAGGAGAAGCTGTGGGGGCTTTTCTCAACAAAACTGTACACCGCTGAGACAGGGCAAGTAGGAGTAAATCATGTGTCTGCCCTTGCTGTTTCATTATCAAATGAGGTGTTAAAAGCACCACACGGGGTGAGCATTAGCACCTAGAGTGACCTATCACAGGGATTTTACTGAGCACAGCACCCACCCAGCATCGTCCCCTTGGGTGATGTCCTGCCCTGCCAAAGCCAGCCAGGTCATCGCCGGCCCTGGGGAGCCCTGGTGCCACAGGAGGGGGTTCTTGCTTTCCCTTCCTTTGGGCTCAGCCCGTACTCTCCTTCTTCAGCCTGCAATTGGCCTTTCCCCATTTCTAGGACTGACAACCTCTGCGCTATTAAGTGTCCTGCAAAATCCTACGCGTGTGGGTGGCATCGCAAGCTCTGAAGTCGGGTGCGGCGGAGGGGGCTGTAAGCTGTCCTGGGGGCTCTGTCAGCTGGACCTGGGGCCCCAGCATGGCTGTGATGCATGTGGCTCTGGCCCCACGCTGACGTCCTGCCTGTCTGGTGATGCTGGCCTCAGGTGCTAGGACCTGAATTGCCACTGAGCAAGCGGACTGCAAGTCCTCTGCTTTGCCTTTTGGCAGGCTGAATGACAACAGAGCTTGCTTGAGGGTTTTCCTAGGGCCTGTGCAAACCCAGGGGCCCTCATGTGATGGAGAGTGCTTTGTCTCAAGAAAAGGAATTTCCCACCAGGAATTAATGGAAAAGACACAGATAAAAAGCACAAGAGAAACCAAAAGTGCTCTGGACAGCCTCAGAAAGCTTCAGAGCAGTCCCTGGCTTGGCAGGCATAGAGGCGCAGGACCTCGGGTCCCTTTACCACGGCAGAGTGGCTCCTTAAAGAGCCACCTTAAATGCCTGAAGTAGTAGATTTCTGCTTTTTTCCCTGACTGAACAGATTCAGAACAGATTCCGTCCCCCGACTCATCCTTCCTGCCAGAGCCTGAACTCGCAGCCTTGCCAGAACACCAGCAAATCTGTCAGCTGCGGGGAGCATCCAGCAGCGCTGCTGAGCCAGGAGGCAGGACCTTGGGGACAGTGGCATGCCTGGCTCTCATGGCACCTAGGGACAGGCAGGCTTCAGCTCTGCTCTGCCAGGGCCATGGGGGATACGGGCATGGGGTGTTGATGCTGGGTACCCAGCAGCAGAGAGAGGCTCTCCCTCGCTGACAGCCATAGGGATGGGCAGGGGAGGATGGCTCCAGCAGCAGATCCCCTCCCTGGCTTCCCTCTGGCTTGGCTTTATTCTCCC
The DNA here is from genome assembly GCF_963210335.1 of Falco punctatus. NCBI lineage: Eukaryota > Metazoa > Chordata > Aves > Falconiformes > Falconidae > Falco > Falco punctatus. The sequence goes on along the minus strand of NC_137596.1, from coordinate 1,398,412 downwards.
TTCTTTAGGAGACCAGCTGATGTCCTGTCACTCTGCTATTACCTTATGAGTAAGATGTGGCAGCCACTGAGTTTAGGAGTCCTGAGATGAAGCACAGCCCATCCCACACAAAGCCACAGCTTGTGTTTTATGTAAAGATGTGAAAATCAAAAGCAACGGGACCAAAAATGAGGAAGGAGGGAGCTCTGTGGAAAAGACACCACAGGGCTGGTCCTTTGGGTGAGACAGTTCAGAGGCTTGGCAGAAACGGCTGGCAATTTAGGGGAAAATGGAACAGGCTGAGGAGAAATGACAGCTCTGCTAAATGCTCAGATCGTGGCAGCTGAGTCGCTGCACAGGTGCGGGCACTGCCAGGTGCCACTGGAGGAGCTGGTGCTGGGGCAGGGCGGTGGTGTCCCCTCATGCTGCCCATTCCGCATCTCATGGTGCAAATGCTGCCCAGCATTCCTGTCTTGTCAGTGCTTTCCCCTCATCCTCTGTGAAACACCACTTAGCATCCTTGAGGCTGCAGAATTCATGTCTCCATGCTACCTCTGCTTCTGCCAGCCCTGCTGTCAGGGGCCCTGAGGAGGGAGCCACTGACTCGCAGGGAAAGGAGGGCAGACCCGTCCCCCAGCCCAGGGCAGGTGGGCACAGCATCCTCTGCCCAGCACTCAGCCCTGTCCTGTGGCCATGTGCTGCGCTGAGACACCCCCAAGCCCCTGCAGCCCCGGCACAGGCAGGGGATGCAGCAATAACCACAGACAAACTTTGCATCAGGTGTTGCTGACCAGCCAAACACCACATTAAAACCAAAGCATCACAGAAAAGAGTAGCCCTGCATTTTCAGTGTCAGCAGGAGAAGTTGAGTTCATGGGTCAAACCAGCCCTTGAGAACCCTGCCAAGTTTCCTTTTCATCTTCAAATTAATTGACTAATCTTTGAATAGGAAAAGCCATGTTTTTACAAAGCTGGAAATCACCCGAGTCAGAACCGCACAGCACGTCTTTCCCCAGAACCTCTGCAGCTCCTCTGAGGGACAGCGAGGGCTGGGAGCTGCAGCCACCCCAGGCCTGACCCTGTGCCTGGCTTCCACCGGGACCCTCCTACCAGCCACTAGCCCTGGGCACCTACTCGGCAAAGGGCTGCTCCTGTTGCGAGGCAGGATGCAGAGCATGTCCTGGGCTCCATCCTCCCACCTGCCTGGCTGCTGCTCCCTCACATGGCACCCGCATCCTGGAGCTGCTGTGCTGCAGCCGGGGCTGAGGGTGCTGCAGCCTCAGCAGTGCTGGCAGTTTTGGCACGGGCAAGGCTGGAGCGGTGCTGGGATTCCTGGTGGACCTCAGGGAGATTTGTCCAGGGCAGCAGAGGGGCCGCACAGCCCTGGCACGGCAGGCTCAGGCGGTGATGCTGCACTATGTGGTGCAGGGCTCAGGCTGAGGCTGGAGGGCTGGTTCTGTGCCTTGCCTGGAAGAGCAGAGTTATCCTCTTCCCTTCCCAATTCCCTCATGCCTGGAGGTCTGAGCAGAGAGCGGAGGAGCTGTCAGGCTCTCCCAGGCTGGTGGTGCTGGCTCTGGCTGTGCATGCCATTAGCACCTTGGTGTGCTAGCTGAGAGGGTGGGAGGGTGCAGCAGTTACCAGCAAGAAAGTGAGAGGATTTCACCCAGGAGGTGTTGTGCACGGATGACTTTTAACATCAGGTTGCTGGTGTCAAGTTCAAAGGCACAATGCTCTGCAACTTGCTTTCTGTAGGTGGCTTTGTAGAAACACCAGCGAGCAATAATTCCTGGAGCTGTTGCCTGGAGCTACTTTCTGAGAACCCCTTTTAAAAGGATGTGGCAGCTTGTGCAGGCACACGGGCCAGGCCAGCTCAGGGCTGTCCGGGGACAGAGCTCGCCACAGGGCCAGTCCCTGCCTCCCTCTGCCCCTGCACCCCAGCAAGGCAGAGCCCTCAGGGGCACCGGGTTAACTGCAAAAAGCAAACACAATGCTGTTAGTCCTGCATGCGAAAACTGAAGAGGAGTGTGCTGCAGAGAAAGCACTGGCTCAGAAAGCACCCTGCCCTGGCAGAGGGGATCCCCAGAGCAGGCAGCCTGGCTTGTGGCCGCCTCTGGGGAAGCATTTGCCCTGTGTGCACGTGCGGGACCTGCCGAGGCAGCAAGGCTCTGGCTGGGCTCACCGGAGAGAGGCAGGCAACAGGCTTGATAATGAACTTGCTAGAAGAAAAGAGGAGCAAACACCAAGATGAGGATGGGCTCAGGTGTCAGTCTTCTCTGAGCTCCTTGATACTCCTGTATGGCTGCCTGGGTTTGGCCCCGGGCTGTGCGTGAGAGAAGGGCAGGAACCTTCTGGGTAGGGATGGGATGGGGAGCCCTGGGGCAGGGTAGAGGGGACAGCGGGATCCATCCCAAGCTTTTCAGCCTTGAAATCAAGGGGGCTTTGAAGAAAGTTTTCTTCAAGCTTAGGTATCCCTGCTTGTCTCCTGCCCTTCTGAAGAGCAGGTGTGGGTGGGGAGCCGGATGAATAAGGGACTTATGCTATGAATAATGCCAGGAGAAATGTGCCTGGAAAACAGAGTGTCAGGATGGGGCTCCCAGGAGGCACCACGCCACCAGACAGAGCCTCCCAGGACCGGGCCATCGGAAAGGTTACCCTCCTCCCTGCCAAGCCACTCGCTGCCCTCGCACCACCTGGTGCCAGCCCTTGCGGGCAGGCAGGAGGGGCCATTTCTTGCAGTGAGCCCTTATCCCAGAAGCTGCTCATCCATACCGTGGCCGAAGCTAGGAGCAGCCTGGGCTACATGAAGCACCAGCTGCACCTCTGGGACACCATCCCACTTCTCTGCAGTGCAGTACAGAGCAGAGATCGTGGTGCAGCCTCGTTCATCTGCCCTGCAACCACTCCCCCGGCAGCCAAGTGCTGGGGTGAGCAGGGTGTGTGGCACTGAGGGTCATGGGTCTGGGGTCTGGGTATCAGGAAGCACATGATGGAGCTGGACCTTTTCATCTCAATATTTTTACCTGTTCCTGTCCAATGTGAGTTCTTGGTTAAGCAGAGCATCCCTAGCTCATGTCCACAGAGGAAGTAGGAGACTGCTGCTTTCTCCTTGCACAATGTGAAAGCATTGCTCCATTAGCAAGGGAGTGAAAAAGCCTCTAGGGAAACTAGAAGGAAATGGCTTTTTTTTCCCCTCAAAACAGGGCATTCTGGACTTCTCGGTCACCTGGGGCTCAGGAGAGGGCTTTTTCTGGGGTTGGACATGGCTGCGCATCCCCTCCTCTCCCATCAGCTGGTGCATGCAGCCTCGGCAGGTGCAGGAGATGTGTGAGTGAGTGTGTGGCAGACACACAGCGGAGAAGGGGGACCCTAGGTGGGCAGGCAGCTAGGAGAGCAGTGAGGAGCCCCTGGTGCCTGGGATGCCGCTCTCGCCCAGGGCCAGACCTCCCCTGCTCCTAGACCCCTGGACCTTTGGCAGCAGCCAAGGCTCCTATAGCCCCTGCCCTGGTTCCCCAGCGGCTGGCTGGCGCAGCCGGCAGCAGAGGCAGGTATTTTTCGCGTTGTGCCTGGAGCAGTTGGGAAACAGGCAGCGGTGGAGCTGGGCAGCAGGTCGGACTGGTTTTCCTCCAACACCTGGTGCTGGCGCTGGCACTGACGTACAAGCCTGCTCGGCAAACAGATTCTGCCCTGTCCCCAAGGACCCTGCCCTGTCCCCAAGGACCTGACTTCGCTCTGCACTTCGCTGCGCAGCAAAGGATGGCTGTGCTGGAGCTGTGACCCCAGCCCAGCCCTGCAGCGGCCGATGGACGGGAAAACCTCTCCGGTAAGGCACGGGCAGCTCCCCCAGCTCCAGCCCGGAGTATCGGGGGTTGCTCTGTGGCCGTACGGATCCGTTTTCCTTGGGGTTTGGTGGAGGGCCCAGTTTCTCCCTCCTGCTCTCTGGGGTGTTGCCTTCACAGCAGCCTGTTGCTGCCGGTGGGGAGAAGGACCTGGGGTGAGCTGCCTGTGGGGCTGGCTGCCTCCAGCTCCCCCTCGGCACATGGAGGGAGGAGGACTGCCGCCGGCATCCCCGACATCAGCCCCGTGCTGGCAGAGGAGGTGTCCGGGGCCCCCAGCACCGCTGTTTTTCCATGCTGGAACAGATTTGCAAACTGGGGGGAACCAGCTGGTGGGGAGGGCTGGTGCTGCTGGTGGGAGCCGGTGTGGCTTGGCACCCATGGGAGCTGCATGCTCCTGAGCCCTTGGCACCTCCCAGCAGCATGTCGGTAGCAGTGGCAGCACGCTGGTGGCCTTGGCCCCCACTGCTCGCTCTTGCCCGCTCTCCTGGCAGTTTTCCCTGTGCTCTTTTCAGGCTGGGTTGACTGGAGCCTGCTTAGTCTCGGCCGCGGGGCCATGCTGAGCATCCTGTCATGGGGAAAACATCCCTCCTCGGCTGGGCACTGGGCTCAGCCCGCCCAGGCGAGGCAGCGGGTAATTACCGCACCAAGGGCTGTCGGCTGTGCCAGCGACGTCCGGAACGTGCAATGACGGGGTGGATGGGGCCCAGGGGAGGCAGGGCCAGCTGTAAGAGCCATCCTCTTCCTGCCCCTTGGCATGCTGGTGCCTCAGAGGCAGGCAAGAGCAGGGGCAGAGTGGGCTTGTGCCAGATCCTGGCAGGGTCCTGAGGGAGAGGCAGCCTGCCCCCAGCATGGCAGTGTGATCCCAGCTCTGCGTGGCCCTGAAAGCAGGCAGGAGCACCGCATCTTGGTGAGGGCAGGGCAGAAATTAGGATGCACATCTATGGAGACAATTACCTAATATTGGGCATCCCCACTGGGCCACCTGGGCTTTGTTGCTTGGATTAAATGGGCCATTTAGGAGTCCCAGGTGCCTCCCTCGGCACTGCAACTGCAGGAGAGTCGCTTCATCTCTCCCTGCCTCGGTTTGTCCATCCATGGAATGGGGTGAGCAGCGATTACTCACCCCCTGGAACATTTTCTGATCTCTGCCTGAAGGGCTACTCACACTGGCATAGGGCAACCTGTCGCTGGCCAGGTTGGGCTGACTCAATCAGCACGGCTTGTCCCCTGTGCTCACAAAACGGCCCTTGTGTGCTTTGGGATTTCACTTCCCCATGTGTTGCCCCTTTACAGCACCAGAGTCTTGGCAGCATCCTCTCGCAGTTCCTGCCCGGTTTGTCCCCAGGACTGGGGTCTGCCCCCTCCCAGGGAGGCACCACGCAGCTGCGGCACTGGAGTGGGATGGATATCACTGGGAGGGAAGGGGGGCTTTCATGAGCTCGGGAGGGTTTCATCCCCAGTAAGCAGGAGGACAATGTCGCTGTTGTGTGCTTGCTGAGCTAATCTGCCATGGACAATCAGCACTCCACAGCCAGGTGAAGGAGCCAGTTCCCTGCTCCAGGCAATGGGCTGTGAGCTGCAGAGAACCATGGCGAGGGGCGGGCTGCTGAGCCCACCTGGGAAAGATGATCGCCTATTTAGGCAGCTCCTTCCAGCTTATTTCAGCCAGGCTGTCTCCCTCCCTTTTTGATGCTCCAAATTTTGGGTAGCTGCCATGCCCTTCTGCTCCACCGGGACACGGCTGGGCCCTGGGTCTGGTTGCAACACCCCAGGTGTTGCCTGGCTTCCTCTCTCCCTCCCACTCCGAAACTGTGGGTGACTGCTGGCTGGTTTCCCTGCCTTCCCTCCCCATCACGCGTGGATCCTGAGCATCAAACCAGCCCTGACTGCCTTTCCCCTGGTGACTGGCCTCTTCTGGCATGGATCTGGTGGCCTTGCCTCCATGGCAGGGAGTCAAGCTGGAGGTCAGTGCACATGGAAGCTCATGATGCGAATGGGGTGGGCTTCTCCGGTGGCTTCAATGCTTCTCCCAGCTCCGCTCCAAGCCTCAGAGCAGAGCACAGGAGTGAGGTGCTGTTTACACTCGTGACAGGTTTAGCAAAGGGCTTATGTTGCAGACAGGCACCATCCACTCATCCCCCAAGCAGCCTGGGCCAGGCATCAGGTGGGCAGAGCTGGCCAGGAGTCCCCCAGTGTCCCCAGCATCCCTGCTCCCCTGGTGTCCCCAGCATCCCTCCTCCCTGCTCATCTGAAAGCCAGCCCTGCCACAGAGAGGAGCTGGTTGTGCTCCAGTCCCCAAGCCTGACGACGTTCATCCCTCAGCCCCCAGCAGCGCTTAACGCTCTCATGGCTGGTGGAACATTCGCAGAGAGGACGTCAGAAAAAGGGCTCAAACCACAGTCATGTGTGTGAGATAGGCATGGCTCCGGGTCTGACTTTTACTCAAAAGCCAGCAAAGGATGAGTAAAGGTTTTGTGGGCAGAAGTCGCAGCTCACTCACCAGGGTAATGCACGCTCCTTAACAGAAATATCTTCATAAAGCCGCTGCTGTTTGTTCTCTGCTCCAGTGGCTTATGCTACAGCAACCAGTTATGCAGGTTGCTGGGAGCCTGTGGTAAAAGTTTTGTTAGCTTTGGTGATAGACCTGAAAAAAAAATAATACTTGAACTTTAGACTTTTAAGGAAATAAGTAGCTAATTGTTCACCTGAGTGTAAAGGGCATTATTTCTTTCCTGCTAAGGAATAATAAGAGCAGTTTAACGTATAGTGTACTTACGTGTTGATTTGCAGTGTCTGCACACTGGAGGTGGGAATGTTTTAGTGTCCAGCATCGCTAGCTTACTGGTGAAGCTGGGCTGTGTTTTCTAGTACAATGGAGAGGTTTGTCCTTAACAGCACTGTAATTCTGCTGATCTGATGACTGAAGAGTTATGCTGGCTGCAGGATGAGGCATGTGAAATATCAGACATGCAGAGATAGCATACAAATGCCAACATAAATTATCCTGTCCGGGTATTTATAAAAACCTCATTTACACATAGAGAGGAGAAATTATTTTCCTAGGAAGGGCTCCTGGCACCGGTGTGTTGCTTTGTTTCTGCAAAGCAGTGGTGGGGGACCTGCTGCAACTCAGGCTCTCTTGCTGATAGTCTCTGCTTTCTAACAACGGGCACTGAGGGTACCCAGGGGTGTTTCACGGAGCAGGCGTGCAATACTTGCCACAAGAACTTGAATCCCATCGGTGTGACTGCTCAGGCTCATTAGGGAAGGACACTGCCAGGGCACTCTATAGCCCTCCCGGCTGCTGTGCCAACCCAGCCTGGCAGAACACACCGAGGGGCTCTCCTGGGCTCCCCAGCACCTTGGGAGAGCCCCACAAGAAGGCAAGCCCGCAGCACGGCTGTCCTGGGCTTGCCCACGCAGCTGCTGTGAAATTCAGGAATAGGGAGAACCGTCCTTCAGCTGCAGGCTGAGCAAATTCAGGCTTGTTACTGCTGCCTGCCGGGGAAGGGGTGAGGAGGGGAGGGTGATGCTGAGAAACAGAAACTGCCTCTCCTCCCCATGCGTGCAGGAGGCTGGGGAGCTGCTCGCTGGGTTGCCGTTGGCTGTCAATGGCCGGGAGAGGCTAACGGTGCCTGCCAAGGGCCCTGCGGGCGGCAGGAGGAGGTCTGTGCCGGTGGGGCTGACAGCCTGTGCCGGGGGGTAGCCCTGCACACCCCGCTGCTAGCCAGGGCGGGTGGCCAGGCAGCCTCGCCAGGAGCCCGGGGTGCTGTGCCCGCCGGCTCTGCGGCTGGTGCGCCTGGGCTGGGAGCGGTTCCCAAGGCACAGTTAAGAGGTGGGGTCTCCCCTGCCATGTTCGGCTTGGGGCTGAGGCAGACCCTGTGCCGGGAGCGTGTGGCCACGCCAGGGTGCGTGACTCACGGGATAATGCCCAGGAAGTTACACCACCGCATTGCAAGAAAGGGCACAGCTGTATTTACAAAGCATGACCCTGAGCAGGCTCCCAATGTGTTCATTAGGGCTCCCAATTCCCTGCAGGAAACACGAGGATAAAGAAAATCCAGCTGGAAGCGGGCAACCTGGTGGCGCTGGCTCCTGTGCTGCCCACCACCCCCATCCCCTCTGCCTGCTCCAGAGCCGTGCACCAGCCCAGGTGCTGCCTGCTCTGGGTAAGGGATGGTTTGTGGTTATGGGGAAGTGTGATTTCTAACGGCTGCAGGGCCCAAAATCAGACAGGCTTCCAGAGGGGTGCGTCTGAGCACCCCCCCAGCTGATAAGCAGCCCCCTGGGCGGTGGGCTGGGGTGTGGGTGCCACGCTGCCTGCGCTCTGCTGCCAAAGGCTGGCGGCTCCGCTTCACCCTTGGGTGCCCCTTCTGAGGGGCAGCAGCGACGCTGTCTGCAGGGACAGACAGTCTGAATTTAACTGGCTTCCCTTGAACAGCCCAGTGTGAACACAGTCGGTCGTGGCTGCGTGGCGCTGGGGGACAGCTGGCCTGAGGAGCGAGGCAGCATAGTGAGCACCTGCCGGCAGCAAAGCCCAGGCTGGGCTGTCACTGCTGTGCTGCTGGTGCGTGATGCCCTTGCAGTTTCTGTAAGGCACACAGCCGTTTCTTACTGCTAAAGATGTAACCGAGATCTTACAAACGGCAGAGAAAATGGCATTTATCTTGGGCTTTGTACACAGGTCCTCTCAGAGGGAAAATGAGGGGTTCTTGCTTCTATAGCTGATGGAGTGCTCGGAAGAGTATATCTTGAGGAAAGGAAACAAATACATACTCTTTTGCAAATTCATGGATCAGGAGTGACACAACTGCAGAGCAGCATTCCAGAGTGCAGGACGTTTCAGGGCTTGGAAAACACTGATTATTAAGTATTACTAAATAACAGCTGGAAATTGCACTGTATTTTTCAAATGGCTAATTAAGGATAGATGCATAAATTGGGGCACTAGCCTTGTGGAACTGGGCCACAGCATGACTGACCCGCTGCCAAATACTCGGCTGATCGGTCTGAGCAAAGCTATCAGTTTGGGAAGTTTGGCCAGCAGCCACCTAAGGGGGGAACAGCTCTGTGACAAAGAGGTTTTCAGCCATCCCAGATGACGTATGGCTTGGGCTTGATGGTACAGAAAGAGGCACCGCAGTGGCACCTCTGCGTAGTTTACAGTACTGCAGAGGATTAGCCACTAGTGGCAACGGCTGGCGGTGCTGGGGAGCTCAGCACCGTGCTGGGGAGCTCGGCTCCGCTTTGCCTTTGCCTTCACAGTTGCCTGGACAGAGGGGTGGCAGCTGCAGGGACTGTCCGGTGGGCATCGCCAGTAATGGTCTCCTCTGCTCACAGACCGCTGCAACACCCAGCAGTGTCCCTTCCAGCCTCCATGCCTCCACAGGCAGCAACATCTTCGGTGCCCGACCTCCGCAGCCTCGAGAAAGTGTCCTCGGCATTAGTTTCAAGCCCTACAGCCCAGAGTGCAGCCCAGCCCCGGCCCCCTGCACGACCTGTGAGAGCACACGTAAGAGGATGGTGCCAAGGGTGGTCTCTGGCTGCCCTGGCCCTGGTCCCACCCAGGGTGGGGAGGGATGATGGAGGGATGCAGGGATGGGTGCCTGTGCCTGCTGCTGGCACAAGCCTTGGCCACAGGCTGGTGTTTCCCTGGGGGGGGGTGAGGGGTGCCAGGGGCATGGGAGAGGACAGTGGCGGTGGCAGGATGGGGGGATGCGTGGCCCTGCTCTCCCACATGTTGTGGGTGCTCTGGGCAGTGGGGCGCATGGGGAGCCAGGAAGCTCCTGGCACGTGCTGGTGGGCAGCAGGGTCCAGGCACCCTGGGGAGGCAGCTGCTCCCCCTGACCCTGCCTGTGCCTTGCTGCCAGGATCCTCCATGTTCAGAGCTCCCTGCATGAGCCAGCGACGGCTCGCGCTCATCTTCTGCATCTCCGTCCTCATCGCGCTGCTCATCGCCCTTATCCTGCTGTGTGAGTGGGGTCCCAGCCAGGGAGGGGCTCGGGGTTCCCTGGGGTGGGGGGGACACCTCAGAAGGGCTGCAGGTCAGCGGAGGCTGGGGGAGCTGGGCTGGGAGATGGCCCAGGGAAATCCCTGGCCCGCAGGCAGCAGGCAGAGATGCGCTTTTCCCACTGCCGGAGTGTTCCTGACATCTGGTGGACAGGCAGGAGCAGATTCCCGGGAAGAGGAGAGCTGCTGCTTCGGCTGCCTGCCTTGTCCGGGGGGCCGGGGGGTGCTGCACTGCGCTTCCCTTTTCCTGGGCTCGCTTCAGGGTGGCAGGGCGCCCCAGCAGCACCCACGCTCACCCTCCCCAAGGCGCAGGGTTACCAGACAGGACCCCGCAAGCAAAGTGCGGTCTGTAGGCGGCACAGGCAGCGAGGGAATCTCTTTAATCCTCGTAACACCAGTCTCAGCTGCTCTAGCTGGTGGGCTTGAAGAATTCGCCAGGCTGAATGCATCTTTCTGCTGGAGCAAGCCAGAAGTGGGTTAAGTGGGAGAGGCTTGTGGCAGCTGAGCAGCACTGGTCGGTGCTCGGGACTGGCCAGTCCTCCTCCAGCCCTGCATCTTGCAGCTTCTCGCTCTTGGCTCGAACAGCAGCCCTGCACCCGAGCTCACGCCTGGTGTCTGGGCCCCCTGCGCTTGGCAGACCTCCTCCAGACCCCAGTCTGGGCGGGTTGCAGCACCCTCGCCCACAGCGGGCCGCTGCCAGCAGCCTCACCACAGCATCTGCTTGCTTCCAGTTATGTTCTGGAGGTCACAGACTGGCATCGTGTACAAGGAGCCAGCCGAGACCTGCAAGGACAACCCCGTGCGCTGTGACGGCATCGTCGACTGCTCCCAGAGGAGCGATGAGCTGGGCTGTGGTGAGGCCCTGGGAGCCAGGGGTGGTGGGAACATGGGGAGCCCCCAGGGCACTGGGTACTACTGACCTGCCTGCTCCATCCCCGCAGTGCGCTTTGCATCCGACGAGTCCTTGCTCCACGTCTACTCCAGCACTGAAAGCCAGTGGCTGCCAGTGTGCAGCAGTGCCTGGGATGACTCCTTCTCCAGAAAGACCTGCCGGCAGCTGGGATTTCAGAAGTAATTCCCCAGGGATGGGTCATCCTGCTTGGGCACTGGGGCTCTGCCAGCCCCCTGGGTGTTGCTCTGGTCCTCTTCCCCTGGCCAGGTGCCTGGTCCGCTGTGCTTTTTCCACCAGCACCATGCTTTTCCAGTGTAAGGCTGTGTCCAGCGCTGCTCTGGGCGTTTTTGTCCATCCCTCTCCAGGTTTAGTGTGCAGAACTAACTTCTTTGAGAAGGCAGAGACCAGGCAGTCAGTGCCTACGGTGGGGGGACCCTCACTGCCTTTCTCCTCTCCCCTCCCAGTGCATCACAGACTGAATACATCCCCCTGCACATCTCCAGCAAGAGCCTCACTGTGACCGAGGAGCGAGACACCATCCAGCAGAGCCTCAACAGGTACCAGGCGGTGTTGCCTTCTGGCCCTGCCCTGGTGCTGTAGGGCTGGGGCTGAGGCTGTTTCTCTTCTCTCCTGCAGCTCACAGTGTCTCACGGGAAAGTATGTCTCCCTCCGATGCACAAGTAAGGGGACCGGCTGGCAGGGCAGGCAGCCGAGGGCGGGCAAGGCCAAACACACACTTGGGAGCACTTTCCTCCCTCCTTTGCACAGGGTTGGGCAAATAGGGCGTTTTCCAGCCAACTGTCTGGGTAACAGAAAACTGCGAAGATTGCATTCCCCTGGCCTGCACTGGCCCCTACGCGTGTACTGAGCACCGCTGGTGTCTGCGGGTGGTGGGGATGTTGTGTGCGCCCCCCTCCAGGCTTGCCTTCTCCCTGAGCCCTGCTCTCAGCCCTGCTCTCCCCTCCAGCCTGTGGGCAGAGGATTTCTGGCCGGATCATCGGAGGAAAGGAAACCTCCGTGAGCAAATGGCCCTGGCAAGTCAGTGTGCAGTACGGGCCGATCCACATCTGCGGCGGCACCATCATCGATGCGCAGTGGGTCCTCACCGCAGCCCACTGCTTCTTCATGTGAGTGCTGCTGTGGGCAGCCTCCCACAGTGCTGCTGTCCTGCCTGGGGGCACCGGCTGCAGCCAGCAGCCCTCGTGCCGGCACTCAGCTCAGCTCTCCCTGTGTCTCACTCCTTGATGCCTCCACCTCTCCCTGGCCAGGAACAGCATGAAGATCCTCGATGACTGGAAGGTGTATGGCGGCGTCTCGGACCTGAAGCAGCACACAGATGGCATCTCCGTCTCCCAGGTCATCATCAACTCCAACTACAGCGACGATCACGATGACTACGACATCGCTCTCATGAAGCTCTCCAGGCCGCTGACGCTCTCAGGTGATGCCTCTCAGCTTGCAATGCCGCAGGGCTGAGCTTGGCTGGGGCTGGTGTTCGGGGGGGCAGAGAGAGTCTGGGGATGCCAGGAACAAAAGGCAGCTCGGGTCCCCTTGGAGCCATCCCCTGGGCTGCATGGGGCTGCTGCCAGCTGAAGCATCCCACTCTGCTGTGGCCACACTGCTTTCACCTGCCTGTCCCGTGGCTGGCAACTGGCCCGTTCTCCCCTGGCAGGACCAGTGCTGTTGGCATCAGCATCGTGCCGCACGCTGTGCCCTGTGTGGGTAGGACACCGGGGGCCGGCAGGGACCCTGCCCGGGTGGGCGCAGAGGGGAGTGTTTCCTGCATGCCACACTCCTCCCTAGCCACAGGGCTGGTGACTACAGCAGCTGTTTTGCTCCTGGGTGACTCACCCCTCTCTCCTTGACTGGTTTTCAACATGTGTCCCTCCAGCTCAGGTTCGCCCAGCCTGCCTTCCCATGTACGGCCAGCGATTCCAGACCGGCAGGTCCTGCTTCATCACCGGCTTTGGGAAGACCAGGGAGAATGAAGGTGAGGGAGGACGCTGGCTTTCCGCAGGCAGCTCCTGCATGCCGCAGCCGACCTGAGAACACAGCGTGTGAGAAAAGCAAGCGTGGCTCTGCTGCGGTATTTGAGGGCTGGTTCCACAGGGGTGACTTGCAGCGATCGCCCTGCTGGCTGTGCAAATCTGTAGAAATAAGGCCTGCAAGAAATACCGGCTTCCCCCCTTGCTGCTGTGGAAATGCTTGGTGCTGCGGGGGAGCCAGGGGGTGATGGGGGGACACAAAGCCCACCCTGCCCCATGGCTCCTCCTGCCTTGCAGATAACACGTCCCCCAAGCTGCGGGAGGCAGAGGTGAAGCTGATTGACTACAAGATCTGCAACAGTGACAAGGTGTATGAGGGCTACCTGACCCCACGGATGATGTGCGCTGGGTACCTGCAGGGAGGGAAAGATGCATGCCAGGTGAGCCGGGCCACATGGTCCCCCCAGGCTAGGTGGTGCAGGACTGGCAGGGCTGCCCGTTTTTCCTGCATTCTGCTGTTCCCTGGCTGGGTACCAGCAGAGGGGCATCCCCTGCCTCCTCTCCTCACTGCTCTGCCCCTCTGTGCCAGGGTGACAGTGGAGGGCCCCTGGTCTGTGAGGACCATGGCCGCTGGTATGTGGCCGGGGTGACAAGCTGGGGGACAGGATGTGGCCAGAAGTACAAGCCCGGTGTTTACACACGTGTGACAAAGCTCCTCAGCTGGATATACAGCAAAATGGAGGTGAGGTGGCATGGCAGGGAGGCTTATCAGGTGGTCCTGGGTGCATTGAAAAGGGGCTGTATCCTCCCCAGTGCAGCCCCTGGCACCTCACCCTTGCTCTCCCTCTCTCCGTTGCAGAGTGAGAATGACTAAAACCCGGACGGACACTTGCCTGGGCTGTGCCTCTCCAGCCAGCGCGGGCCCCTGCCCTTCATTGCTGCCAGGGCATGATGCTACCAGCAGATCCCCCCTGCCTATCTCTGGACTGTCTGTGCAGCCAGGGACCCATCGCTGCCCCCAGCCTCTGAAAATACGGCGCCTGCAAAGCGACTCTGCCCTGGCCCAGTGCAAGGGAGAGGTGGCTTGGTGGCGGCTGGGCAAAGCACCCAGCCCGGTGGCACGCAGGGGGCAGCAGCCCGTGCCGGCGGCTGGCGGTGCCGGCTGGGAAGTGCCTCCTTGCCCTGTGTCTGTGGTTCTCCTTGTGTAAATAGACATGTCCGGACCAGGATGTCGCGAGTGCTTCCTGGCAGGACTTGCGGCATGCTCAAGCCGGTGGAGGTCGAGGATGGAAGCAAGGGGCAGGAGAGCCATGGGGTGCCCGTGGTGAGGGAGTGCTCTCCTTTGCATGCTGCTGCCAGGTCGCAGCTGTGCTGCCTTGGGGTGCAGGATGGGGCTGGGCCCCATGCAGCTGTGCGCCGCACTGCCCACACCCGCAGGGCCACGTTCCCTATTTTTTCCCTGAAGGGTTGAGCGAAGGGGAGCCCCAAGGTAGAGTTACACTACCGTCTGGGAGGAGCAGTGGTTACTCTCATGTTTGCAGACAGGTTTAGGGCGCCTTGTAAGTGGTGTTCCTCCCCATGAGAGAAATACCTGTTTGTTTATTTTTCCATGCTGTGGATATGGTCCGAGCAAGCCCTCGCTCCCAGGACTGCACGCAGCCGGTCTCTGCCCCCCTGTCTGCTCTGATGAGGATTTCTGCAGCAGCGTGGGGCAGGTCTGCTCTCTGGGGAGGCTGCAGGAGGTGTGACAGAAGTCAGCAGCAGCCAAAGGCCAAAGTGGAGCGTGATGCAGAGCAGCCACTCTTCCCAGGCAGCTCCCAGCCCCTCTCCAGTGTGAGCCAGCCCCCGGATCTCACAGCTGCTTGTTCAGCGACCGTGTTGGATTGCTTCCTCCTCCCTCTGGCTGCTGAACACGCAGGGATCACGTAGCCAGCCTTACCTCCCTGGCCACGCCACGGCAGGGATGCATTTCCCCCAAGGAAACAAGTGCCCACATCTCCCCACTGGTGCTTTGAGGCACACAAGGTGCTACAGGAGATCCCCAGGTTGGCAGGGTGAGCACCCGTCGGGTGAGCCGAGGCTGGCTGCCCATGGCCAAGGCTGTGCTTGTCTCCCCAGATGTGCGGTCAGCTGCAGAGAGCCTGGCCACCCCGCACTTTTCTCAATAAATGTTTTGGTAGTGCTCCATGTGGACATGGCTCTTTTGGACCAGCTGGGAAGGAGTTTGGCAAGCCCCAGCACCCAGGTACCAAGGGAGCCCCAGGGAGTTGGGGGAGCTCTTCCCACCCCGGGCTCTGCGCCTGGCCCTGGGCATGGCTCTGGCTAAAGACAGGGATACTCCAGGGCTGCCCACGTTCTCATGGCTCTTGAGGCCCTGGCAGCAAGGCCATGTGTGCTGCGGTGGGCCCGTGGGACTGGTGTGCAACAGGCGAGTGGAGAGCTTGCAGCCGTGTGCCCCCACGCAGCCCGCAGGCAGGGGTCCAGGGATGTGCTCAGCACCCCAATGCATACCCGCTCCTGAGCTGCTCTGCGGCTGTTGCTGTTTGTGTAGGCACATGTGATGGAGTGGCTTTTTGCACAAAAGCCCTTAACCCTTTGGGTTACTGCTCCTGGCTGGGAGAAAGGAGGTGGTTTATGTCTTACAGGGGCTTGGCTCAGGTATGGAGGTAATGTAGGCAGGGAGATGTGAGAGGGTAAAGCCTCTGGAGGGGGATCCATGGGCACGAGCCCTGGGGCGAGCATATCAAAACTCAGCTTGTGAATGCAGTGGACCAGAATAAAATGCTTTCCTGAGAAGGCTGCATAGGCTGTGCAATTGCCCCGTGTTAGGGAGAGGGCAGTAATACACATTTAGCCTTGAATTTTCCTTGGGAGTAGGAAAGCAGTTACTTGTACCCGTTCTTTGTAACCTATCTTCCTACAGCTGGAAATGTTAAAGGAGGGGCTGGTGCTCTGGGGGGCTCACTCATTCTCTTTGAAATAGCCTGAGGCTGCCTCATGAGTCTGTCTCCAGCTGTGGTGGCCCCCTCCCTCCTCAGCACAGGAGTCCGATGACCAGCCACTGCAGCCTGCCTCTCCCTCCTTGGGAAGCAGATTGGTGTGGGGGCAATCCCCGAGCAGAAGGCTCAGTGTGGCCGCGTCCAGCGTGTCCTGCAGAGGAACTGGAAACACCAGTTCTCCTAAATGGTGTAAGTACCGGACCTTGCATGGGCCAGGCAGCCTGGTTTCTGATCTGCATCACTTATAGCGGGGCCACCTGGCTCTTGATGGACAGCAAAGGCTTGTTTGTCCAAAGTGTGCTGGAGACAGTCTCCAGCCGTGCATGGGCTCTGGAGCTGCAGAAGCTACCTGTGAAACAAAGATGAGAAATCCTCGGGGTGCGTGGGCTGCTGCAGGCACATCCCCTCCTCACCTCCTGGGAGCATCCCTCGGCTTCCCAGAATTGGCTGCCTGCTGTGGAAAAGGTTATCTGCAGGCAGAGAGCTGTGGTTTGCATTTGAATTTTGGGATAGCAGGTCTAGTCTGATCTACGTGTGCGGAAAACACCTACCTCTCCCTGGGACGTGTAGCAGGCGCCAGTGCGCAGGGTGGTCAGTGCTTGGCAGCTGCTCTAGACCTGCACCGAAACAATTAAGAGCTGTTGGCTTTTGGGAAACACTGAGTCAGCCTGACCTCAAATTGCTTTTCAAAGCAGCAGCCCAGAAACCTCCCACAGCATACGTGAGCCTCCTGTGAGGGGGGTGCACAGATGCCGAGGGACTGTTTTCGGTTTACTTTATAACATCTTTGCTTCGCAGTGAGTTTGGCTGGGGAGGGGGGAATAACTTGCTGCCGGCTATGAGCCGCCCGCAGCTCAGGCAAGAGAGGGACTTTGTAGCTGTGGTGCCAAATCCAGCCTGTTCAAGCTCCCGTTGTAACGGGGCAAGAAAGTGCAGAGCTGAAGGGTTGAGAGTGGGAGCAGAGCCCGTGGGTGCGGGGATGTGTACATAAGTGCTGAGCTCCATCGTGTGCACGCACGCTGCAGGGGTGCTGATGGTGTCCTGCAGCTCTGCTCTGGGTTGGGGTGAAGCCTGGGGGGTGTCACGGCCAGGGAGGGAGGGGGCTGGCTGGGCAGGGTATGGGCTTAGGGGTGCTGCTCAGCTGGGAAAACAGCAAGCTGGACCAGAAGTGTTGCTGGGTACTGACACAGCTGGTGCTGCTGGAGTACCACTGAAAATCCTGTTTAAAAATAGAAATGTGAAAATGGTGTGGGGCAAACCTGCTGCAGCAGCCGTGCGGTGGGTGGGGGCTGCACCGGCAGCGGTGGGCACGTGCTGCTGCCTGTGTGGGCTCAGCTGTCCTGGTCACCCACATCCAAGGGCTTCAGTGCTTTCCCAGCAAGCCCCAAGCATCCTCTCCAGGATGGATGCTCACGTGCTGCCCTGCAGACAGGGCTTTTTGGGAGAACGGGCAGGAAGGGCAAGCACAGGGTGGCTTAGGGAGGCTGGTCCCTTGGCAGAGCTGGCTGCAAAGCCACCAGCCACCCCCTTCTGTAACAACCCGGGTAGCGGCTTTGCAGGGCGTTGGACTCAGGGAAGCAGCAGTGCTGGTGCAAAGGCATTCCTGCCCTGGCCAGTGTGCCACACTGGGTGCTGCCAGCCACGTGGCTGGCACCAGGCTCGGGCACCTCAGTGGCACTGCTCTGTGTCACCTGTGTGCGTGTCCTGCTTGGAGGCAGCAGGGGGATGGTGGCAGCTGTGAGGTTGAGGTTTTCCTCCAGGCACAGGGACCTGCCAGGGCAGGATGCGGGCTCCTGCTTGGGGTCATCCAGGTGTGATCTGTGCTGGCTGTGTGACACGTTAGGTGCCCTGTGTTAGGGGCTAAGTGTCACCTCTGCCCCCAGTCACAGAGGAGACAGCAGGGAGGAACGGGGGCTCTTGCTCCCCGGCACACAGAGGTACCGCATCTTTGCTGACCATGTTATATCTGACCACCCTGCAGGTGCAGCGGTGAAAGCATCGAGGTTTTTGACAAATAAAAGCAGTTGAGATGGTGTAAGAGCAGGGGCTTTGTGAGACTTGCCAGTTTTATGTTGGTCTGATTAAATTGTGAATTCAATGGGTCTTGAGTTACAGACCCAGCTTATATGTGTCCAAAGGCTCTCTGGGATCTTGGGATTTCTACTCATAAAAAGCACAGCGGGCCCTGCAGAGCAGCAGCTCACAAGGTTTTATTGCTGTTTTATTGATAGCATGCTGGAGAAACAGATCTTTTGAGAAAGAAAAAAACCCAAAAATTGGAACCCAGTAAGAGCTGATACTGCTGGAACTATGATGCTGGTGACGGTGCCATGTCAGCGAGTGGAGGACCTGCTCCTCTGCTGTGGATTTCACCTCCTCAGAGGTTATTGCTCTTCTGCTCTCTGAAACAGCTGCTCAAAGCAGAGAAAGGATTTCAGCCCCTAATACAAATTTAATTTATTTCTTCTAAACCTGACATCCAGTGGTCTTTCCTCCCAGGCCCACAGAGAGGTATGCTGTGTTTTCCCAAGGGCTGAAGTTTTCTAAGCAGATTAGAAGCGATTAGTTTCTCGTGAAGCTGCCTGGCCATGGCTGTTGTGCTTTGCTGTTCCCGAAGACGACACCATGCAGATGTAGCAGATGTCTTGGACACCACTTTGCCTCTGCTCCTGCAGCATGTGAATGAAAAGGTCCTGCTGCCTGTATCCCCTGGGGGAGCATGGCTGTGGTGGGTGCCAGCCCAGCCCCAAGGAGCCTCCTGGGACCAGCCCAGACCATCGCTTGCAGCTCTGCAAAGCCCCCCTGTGCGTAGCACCCTGCTTGCTCGGCTGCATCCTGCACTGGCGCATCTTCTGAGACAAGGGGTGCTGAGTGTGGCCCCACATCTGGCCAGGCTTTTCCACACTCCTCTGTGCCTTGGAAATCATAGGCCAGTGTCCCCAAGGAGCATAAATCACAAGAATACAGTCTGGCGGGCACCATGTGAATTACCGCCCATTAGCGGTGTTTTTCCCAAACTTTCCTTTTATAGCTCTTCATTCTGTTGTGTCAAAAGTGATTTGTTTATATGGTTTCAGAGATGACGTTTCTCTGCAAAAATGGTTTTCCCACAGTTTCGGATTGGTTCCCTTCCACAGTCAGTAACATCATCACTTGGCACAGAGTTGCTGAACTTCAGCTTGTGCAATACCTATGCTCGAATAGTGAAAACGGCCCTCGGCAGCTTCAGCACAGGCCGCTGCTTTGTCATTTGCTCCCAAGGGAATTCGGAGCATAAGGAATGGCTTATGCCTGATGCATGACAGTGTTATTGGGTTAAACGCAGCCATATGGCTACACACGACTCCTGTCATTGCTCAGTTCTCCCGTGCCCCTGGCCAGGCTGAAAGCTGCGTTGCACTGAACGGGCAGGTGGCAAATGTTTGCAAGCTTTGGCATTACAGAGAAGGGAAAGACCTTAAAATCAGAGGGGAAAGTTCTGGAGAGCAAGCGGCTCCTTCCGTGCCCTGCCAGGCCTCGCTGCTCTGAGAGCACAGGGAGAAGACGGCTGCTCCACCGTGAGATGACACACCCCAAGATGAAATCATGCCCTTGTTGGAGCTGCTGGCAATGCTCCTATTGACTCAAACAGCATGAGGAGATGAGCCCAGCCCCTTCATTAGCATAAATCAGCATCGCCTGCCTGACCTCACTGCTGCTAGCCCGCATTACACTAGCAAAAGGTTTGGCCCAGTTTTGCCAGCAAAGAAACTATTGCTCAGTACGCTTCTCTCCAGCGGTGCGGCTCTGTGGAGCAGATGTTTGCCGCCAGCAACTGCAGGAGCTGCTTTCCCTCGGTGGGAGTAGCGCAGCAGACCCTTCACTTCCTACATTCAGTGGGCTCTCTGTTCTACCTGAGTCTGTACAGAAAAAAATAAATATCTATGCTGCCAGTTTTTTAGACTCTACTTGCTTTGGGCAGCCCTTTGCAAATTTGTAAAGAAAGAACTGAAGGAAGGAGAGTGCACAGCACGCCCAGCCGCAGCCAGCCCTGCACCCCGCTGCCTGCATGGGGCTCGCGGTCTGTGGCTCAGCAGAGACCCACCGCACTCGCTGCAGTCCCCAGGGCACCACCATGGTATCAGAATATTTTGTAGTGTGTGGTGGAAAATAACAGCTGCAGAGCGGGTAAGGTTTGAGAAGCCCAAAACTTGATTATAACTGCTTTGATCCCTGCCTCACTCAAGGCGGGGTTATCTCTATGCATTAAAGAGACTTGACATTGTCCAGCTCCTCTGTGTTGTTCTGTATCTCTTTACCCTTCTGAATAATTGCCTTGAAATGCCACTGCGGGTTTATTTTCTTCTTATATTTTACTGGAAACTGGGAAATGAATGTACAATGTGCCATTATTGTCTGATTTCAATCTAAGATGCATTTGAGTTATTATGGGATGAACCAGCTCAGTGGTGACAGCATCACTAAGGCGATTTTTCAAGAAGAAATGGCTCTCCAGGGTGGCAGCAGGAGCCAAGCAGACATGGGTGTGCCAGGCTGGCCTGAAAGGGAGCAGTGCCCCGCTGCAGTCAGCTGCCACCCAGTGCTCTCAGCACCCTGTTGCCCATCTGACACGGTGCCCAGCCTGTGGGAAGCTCTGGACACCACCAGTTTTGGTGCTGTGGTTTGCAGAGCTCTCAGGAGCTCAGGGCAGGCCCTCAGCTCACCACGCTCCTGCTGCAGATGCCCACAGCCCCAGCACAGTGGCCGTGGCCGGAGCCCACGGGTGCCTTGGTGGCTCCAAGCACAGCCAGGACCAGAGCCTCCCTCCCCGCTGTGGCCGTGACCAGGCTGCTCCCCAGCCATAAGCAGCTCGCCAAGCACAGGCTTTCCCTCCGGAGACTGTGCCATGCTATTTTAAACACATACCCCGTTCCCAGACCTTGCTCCTCCCAATGTGCCCAGCTGTCCGATGGGAATAAACTGGTCGGGTGCCACAAAGCTCTGTGTCGAGATGTTTGTTCACAGCAGCAGGGGGTCGAGCCCCTCACCTTCTGTTAGTGTTTTGCCTTGACTCTCTGAAGTACATGCTGGTTTCTGACCTGCTCTGGGTAAGACCCAAAGGGTCTGTTTTTCTGCAGCTGCTCAGTGCTGGGGGGGCTGGGGGAGGCAATGAAGGCGGCAGGTCCTGACCATGCCTGAAAACAAACCAGGTGCTGCTACCAGCAAGGCAGGCCAAGCTGGAAGTTTCCTGGTTGCCCCCTCCCCAGCAGGCCTGACCTGAGTGGCCCCCAGGTGCTACTGCCTGATGTGATTATGGCCTGGGCCACCTGAGCTGGAGAGTGGCATTTCAGCTACACCCTTCTGCTCTCGGGAGGCAGCAAGCAAGAAGAAAAAGCTTCTGCACGGCGTTTATGAGTTTACCTATGCGGATGTTCTGTTAGCCTCAGCGAGCTCCAGCAGCCCCCTGCCTGCTCCCCGCTTCACCCAGCCCAGGTGCGGGGCGCAGGGCTGAGCCCCCTCCTGCTCCCCACTGCGGGGCAGGGATGTAGCAGAGCCTGGGAAGCGCGTTCCCTGCAGAGCAGCACCTGGTGGGCAGCGGGCTTTGCTCGGGGGGGCTCAGCGGAGCAGCGCGGCGTTGCTCGGGGGGGCTCAGCACGCCCCGCCGCCCGCCAAGCCCGCACACGCTCGGAAACCGGGGACGGCGGGCTGGGGGCGGCCGGGTCCCGCGGTTGCCAGCCCACCCCGACCCCTCACCCCGTTCGGTGTCCCGGGCGCCGTTGGGGCTGCAGCGGCCGCGCTCCCGGCGCCCCCCCCCCCCGCTCCCGGCGCCCCCCCCCGCCGGCGGCAAGCACCGCCCCCGGCCCGCCCGCCCCGGCCCTTTGTGCGGCAGCCCCGCTCTGCGCACACGCTGCCCGCTCCGCTCCGGCCCGGCCCCGCCCGCAGCCCGCTCCGCTCCAGTACCTCCCGCAAGCCGGCACCGCCCGCAGCCCGCTCCGCTCCAGTACCTCCCGCAAGCCGGCACCGCCCGCAGCCCAGCCCGCTCCGCTCAGCTCCGGCCCGGCGAGCTCAGGTGGGTCCAGCCGCCGCGGTGCCCCCGCCTGGGGAGGGGGCGACCGCGGGGCGCCTCGGGGGTCCCGCCGCGGCGTGCCCGCCGCTCCCTGTACCGGGCTCCGGCAGCGTCCCGCAGCCCGAGGCCAGCAGGGTACGGCCCGGCACCCCGGGGCATCGCCCTACGCTTGGGACGGCCTGCATCCCCGGCCCTGGCGGCTGCCATGGCAACGCCGGGTACCGTGGTTTCCCTCATCCCACCGTTGCCTGGTTACCAGCCCCCCCTCCACCCACCCCCCCACCCCGTGCCAGGAAGGATGCCCCGGTGGAGCAGCCATCCCCACTGGAGACCACCGTGGGGGCAGCTGGGGCACAGCCTGCCTGCCCATCCTGCCCAGGCTCCACGCGTGGGGACCTCGGCGAGCAGGGCGGCCATCCTCCTCCCTCCCGGCGTCTGGCAGCATCCCGGCTTCTGTTGTTAAATATTTTAGTAACACCGTAGCAACACATAAACAGTCAAGTGCTTTATCCCGGGAAGGCGTACCAGAGGAGAGGAAGAGCATGTCTCCCCGGGGTGGGTAATTAATGCTTCCTGAAGAAACAGATATCAGAGTCCATGTGGTGGAACTCGGGATCTTGCAGGAATATTTCTGTGGGAGGGAAAGTGACAGGTGGTTTGTGTGGATGTGAGTAAGCTTTGCAGCATGAAAGAGCAGCCGCTGGGGAAAAGCTGCGTGTGGGTTAGGACTTGAAGCAGTCCCCGGCACCCATTGCAGCAAGTCCACGATGCTCCAAGGTGCTGTTGGGTCCCGTTGCGATTTTTAGCCCCACTGAGTGCTTCCATTCCCAGTTTGAAACGAAGACAAGCCTGGAGAGTCCCGGTTGGAACATGGCTCTGAGGTGGAGTGACGGGGAGCGTGCGAGGGAGAGCTGCCAGCACCAAGTGCAGTCGCTGCAGAGCTCGGCCACCTGTTAGAGCCCGGGGCTGCCGGAGAACACCCCGTGCCTACGCATGCAGGCTGGCTGCTCCTTCCCCTCACCACGGAATTTTAGCTGCCTCCTTGAGCGGCTTTACTCGTTCAGCTAAAACGATGCGGAGAGCCACAGTTTTGTCAGGAGTTTGGACTGTGGTGGTGAGGACAACTCCCTGGCACGGCAAGCCGGCAGCTTGGTGTGTCTGGTTGTTCCCCTGCATTTGTCTTTCGGACTCTCTGTGTCTTTCCAAAGTGTAAAGAAGCTGCTGAGCTGCACGGCTGTCGCATCACCGTGCCGCCCGAGCACCGGGAAGGCACTGCTCGTGCTGGGCGGCGTGGAGGCATCTTGCCGAGGGGCTGTGCTGCCTGGCTGTCCCTCCTTGTGGCATGCAGCTGCAGCGGTGCTGGCAGGGACAACGGCCACACCTGATGGGGGCTTCTGTTTGCCTCATGCTCAGTGGTGGTCCTGGCTGATGGCAACAGCAGAGGGAATGGAGAAAATGTCCGCTCTTTGATGCTCTGCTGAGCGTGGCTGTATGGTGGTAGCCCAGGACACACGGGAGCCTGGAACAGCTTCTCGTACGCTGCTATTTCAGTATTTTCTGGTGATCTGGATTTCTCTCACCACCAGGACCTGCCAGGTAACCTCACCTTTGGCTGACCTGTTTGATTTCTGTTGTGCTGGTGCCTGGCTATGCCCTGCTCGGTGCCCAGAGCCGAGGGCTTAGGCGAGAGCTGGGTGTGGTGGGAGGACAGGATGGTTCAAGCAGGTGCACTGATTAGCTTTGCAATTATCTGTTAAGCAAATGAGGAGAGAACAGGAGCAGCAGACTCCTGATGGGAGGTGGTGGTGTTTACTGCTTCCCTGGAGCCAAGGGCTGGGTTCCCTGCCTGCTTTCCCGATGTCGGTGCTGCCAGGCAGCCATTAGCTCGGCAATCATTGTGCTGGAGGTTTGCCTCAAATGAAGGGCTGGCCTCGCTGTTTGGTGCCTGCTGCTTCTCATTTGGGGAAGCATGTATTGTTGGGGTGGGCTGGGGGCTCCTCGTGAGCCAGGTGTGGCTGGGCAGCTCTGGCTGAAGCTCCTGGGTGTCTGAGAGCCAGTTACCTGGGGCTGGAAGAAGCCCCGCAGGAGGCAAGTTAGTGCTGGGGTACAGGTGAGGGATGCAGCACAGCGTGCGCCCAGAGCCTTGTCTAGCCGCGTTCAGCGATTCCCTGTGATGTCATGGTCTTGGAAGCATCGACCCAGTCAGAGCTGGTCTGGGGGTGTCCGTGTGGGAGTCTCATTCAGCAGAAGCAGGGCTGAAGTTTGGGTTCTTGGGGCTCCTGCAGAGGGTTTCCTTTGAATATCCTCTGCTTTGGGGGGGGGGGGGGGGGATACCCCAAACCTGCAAGAGGCGATCAGATCTTTGTCTAGTCAGTCTTCTGTCTTCCAGTCCATCAGCCTTTGAATGGGTCCCAAATTGCCGTCCATATCGGAATGGCGAGGGCTGGAAATCTCTCCTCTCTCATTTAGGAATACGAGGCACAACAACAGGCTCATTAATAGCCAGATTGATGCTGACGTGAAATGGCAGAAGAGCACATCTAAGTATAGCTGGAAATGTCCATTCACACATGTATGCTCTGAACTGCTCCAGGCAACCGAGCACTGCTGTCACGGTCTGGGGGGCTTTGCACAGAAACTAGAGATTTTAACTTAGTCTGATCTTCAGGAGATGCCCTGAGGACTCCTAATGGAAGGAGGAGGCTTCTCGGCATTACGCTGTGATGGCTGAGACTTGACAGGGCAGATCTATGGAAAACAATGGGAAGGAAAAGGGGACTGCAAGATTCAGCGCCATTACAAATTTACCTGCCTTGCTCCGGCATGATTTGCTGTGCTACAGAGAGCTGATCGGCAGGCAGGAGTGACGGGGTCTGTCTGCCCAAATTTCCCCTGCTGCTCTATCTCACACACACAGCCTCCATGCGTGCACACGTGCTAATCCAGTGACACGCAGAATTTCAAGGAGGGATTATCCAGAAGCAAGGTGCTGAGGGAGAGCTGTGACTGTGCCTTGCGTGGAGCAAAGCATGTTGGCTGTGAGCTTGGCAGGGAGGCAGCAGGGCAGCGAATCAGCCAGCCAGCTCCGGTGCCTGGGAGCTGCACCCGGGTGGCTCCCAGCGGCTGCCCAAAGCCCAAGCACAGTGTGGGCAGGGGGTGGCGGGGGTGGCCCTGGTGCTGTTGCCCAGCCCTGACTGATGCCCATGCTGGTGAGCTACAGTCCCTGTGCGGGAACAGCCCAACACAGCATCTCCAGTGGCTGGGCAGGGTGGGACTGGGTGCCGCCTGCCCTCAGGCACTGTTCCGGCGGCTGCCAGGCCTGGCTGATGGCCGCAGGGGCCAGGCTGTGCCAAGTGGGCAACCACGGCTGTGCTGGCTCCTCCAGCCCCAGTGCTGAGACCGAGCAGGGTGCCCTGGGGTGGTGCTTTCCCCGGGCAGGGAGGGCGTCCCTGGGCAGAGGGCCCTGCCAGCATGCAGGAGCGAGGGTGGCTGTGTGGGCACCACCTGCAAACCCTCACCATGGGGCCGGGCCAGCCCTGGCCACCTCTGTGACACAAGGTTAGTCCCTCAGCCTGGTTTCATCCCCATCCTACTGGAGAGGGGTTCAAGGAAAGCACTGGTAAGGCCCCAACAGCAGGGTCCGTGTACTCCCTCCATGTGCATCATTGCTTCCTTCCCCCAGGAACCTCTTCCAGATGCCTGATGTCCTCCTTCTGACACCTGTCCTCGCTCAGCCATGTAGATGGGGGGGGGGAATAAATATTTGGCCTCCACTCTTCAAACTGCAGGTTGGGTTGAGGTGAGAGGGAAGGAGAGCTCCGGGTACCGTGCCCCGCTTCGTGTGCCACTCTGCCTCCCACTGTATTTAGGCAGATCTCGCAGTTTTAACAGGAGAAAAACATGTTTTGATTCAAGTCACATGCAAAGCGTGCTGCACTGCCGGTTGCCTGTGGGTTGTGTGAGTGTGTGGCTGTTGGGTTTGGTGTCTGCAGACTTTGTGTGGCTAACGGGGAGAACACAGGAGCTTTGTGGCCAGCGGCACAGGGTGAGGAGTGGGCTGTGCAGACGGGGCTGAGCACGGGGCTGCCGTCGCTGTTGTTTTTCTGCTGCCTTTGTGCAGAAGCACAGCTGGATGCAGCGTGAATGGAGGGCAGGGAGCTGTGCCTTGAAGGCTGCTGTCTGAAGGCGCGAGTGAGGGAAAACAGCAAACCCTTTGCAATGGTTGCTCTTCTCACTTTATTTCAGCTTCGTGAAAAAGTGGGTGGGCCAGCTTGAAACAACCCAAAAAACCTGTGGCACTTTGCAAAGCATATGTTTCCTTGGAGGAGAGCTGGGCTCATTTGCACTCCAGAATGCTGTGTTTGTTTTTCGAGCAAGGCCACTGCCAATCCTGGTGGTTCACTCGTGCGGAGATAAGTTTTAGCGTGTGGAAGCGTGTGAATTTTAGGAACTGAGTTAGGAAAACAAAGAACTTGTGTGTGCTTGGCTTAGCGAAAAAAAGACCTCTGCCACGCTGAGTGCAAGAAGCCAAAAGCTGAGCAGAGGGGCTGGAAACAAGGCTGGGGCTGAGCAGGGTCCCAGCATTGGCCTGCTTCCTTGGGTGGCTGTGGGAGAGCGGGGAGCGAAGCCTTTGGCAGGTACCGGAGCTGGGAGATGTTGGCAAAACACACCCAGGCAACCAGCAACGTGGCTCTGGCATTTCCAGAGCTGCTCTGGGAACTGCGCTGCAGGTCAGACCCTCTCACCGTTGCGGGCAGCGCTGCCTGTGCTGTGAAGCACCTCACAGGGTGTCAGTGGGAGCACCCTGAAACTGGAAAGGTGTGAGGGCAGGCAGCTGGGATGTGACGAGTGGCTTGGGCTGAGACCGAGGGCTGCGGGGTGCTGGGTGAGAAATGCTGCTGCCTTCAAGCATCCCGGGGCTGCCTGGTGTGGGAGGGGAGCGTGCGTGGGGCGAGCACCGGGGCTGCGGGAGAGGGTTCCTATGTGCCTTGGCAGGTGGCGGGGCTCAGGGCAGGGCAGGGATGGGTATGAATAATGCAAAATTCTCCGTGTATGTTCTCCAGGGGATGTCACTGAGCTGCTGCCACAATAGTGGTCAAATAACGGGAAAATAAACTATAAAAATGTGATGAATGATTTGTTTAAAAACTAAAGGCGTCATTAATATGCTACAAGAGCCAATTAATACTGTTCATCTAGCAATGGCACGTGCTATATTGCATATCCTTGTGCACGTACAACACCCTCATATCGGGTAATGACACTGATTTTGCACTGGCAGCCTCGGCAGTAAATAGACAAAGGATGTGAGATAAAGGACATAGCAAAATGTGCAACTAGAAGTTACTGTATCGCCAGCTGTTGGGTTCTTTGTACGCATTTCTAAGACTTGGTAAATTATCCAGAATTACGTGCCTCAGCAAATGAGGGGCTTGTTTGGGCACAGGGAGCCAGTGGCACGCTCCAGCGCAGCATGGCAGCACAGCCCTGCGTACACAATGGCAGCGGCAGCTGCAAGCAAGGGAAATTAAACCCTCCACTGTTCAGATAAAACGCATTGGCTTCAAAATGACAAGACATGGAAGGGGAGGGAAGGATGTGAATTATCATGGGATGCAACTTGTTATGATGAATAAATCGAGTTCTGGAAGCGTGCTCCCCATGCTCGCGGGGCTGGAGGCCGCTTCCTCCATAGGCGCGATGGGAACTGGCTCCCGAGGGCAGCACTGGGGACCAGTCACAGCACAAACCACTGCTGGGGCCAGCTTTGGCAGGCTGGTGAGTGCTGCTGAGCCTGCTCCACATGTGCCGTTCCTGGGCACCTGCGTGGCACAAACTGGGACGAGGTGCCGTGGCAGGATCTGGGGGGACCCTGGTGCCCTGAGGAGCCAGCCTGGGGCAGCTGAGTTGCCTCCCCCCATCGCTGGCAGCTGGGGTGGACTGGGATGGAGGTTGCATCTGAATCAGGTCAGGCTCTGGAGGGGCTGAATAGCAGCACACCAGGGATCTGCATCCGTTAGCTAGCTGAATTCCTGCTCTGTCGTGGGCCCCTTTCTTATCGGCACTAATCCAGTGCAGCAGCTGCAGCAGCTCTGTAGCACTCAGTCCTATCAGTGCTGTGCAAGGTGCCTGATAACACCCCCCTTCCTCTCCTGTGCCAGCAGCGAGCCCTCTTCGTGCTCCCGCACCATGTATGGCCACGAGCCCTACTGTCAGGGCGCTTAGTGACTCCCCAGCAGCAGCAAAACACAAACAAGCAGTGCCCTGCGCCCGGGCGAGCTGCAGGTGGCTGGGGAGGCAGCACCCAACCTACCTCTGTGCCCCAGAGCCCCTGGCTCGCGCCCTCGAGGGAAGCACGCTTGCCAGGCCCTCTCCCCCTGGCCAGAGGCACCCCTGCATGCAGCCAGCAGGATGGGGCAGCCAGGTCCATGGTGCCAGCTGGCAGGAGGCAGAGCAGCCGCTCCCCTGGCTCCTGCCTGTCACCTCAAAAGGAGGAGGAAGGATGCTGTGGGCCAGTTAATAGGTACCGTGTGTGCCGCCAGGGCCCTCCCTTGGCGAAGCAGCAGTTCTTGGTGGTGACTGCTCCCAGTAGCAAGGGTGCACATCCCAAATGGGTGCAGCAGCTTGGGGCATGGGGATGTGCACCCCTGCCTGAGCTGGCAGGGAGTGTCACAGTGCTGTCACAGGCTGGCATCCCCTGGAGGAGGGTCTGTGCTCTGGCTGGGTGCCCCCACACAAGGGCATTGTGTCGGTGCTTGTGAAGGGACAGGGATGGACTCAGCTGTGATGGGGGACAGACAGGTGTTTATGGTCTCTCCTTGCTGCTGCAGGTGAGCATGGAGAGCTGGGGGGGGGGGGGGGGGGGGGGGGGCGCAAGTATGGCTGTGAGCTTGTGTCCCACCAGGGCCACTGGCCTCATTGTAGGAATGTGCCATAATTGCTATGCTAATTGGGACAAATTAAAGTATGCTGTGGGTGAAGGGCGCAGTACTGACCTTGATGGAGAGATCACAGCCCTTGTGATGGCCCCATTGCCTGCAGTGCAACTTTGAGACTGCACCAAAATCCATGTCAGGAGCAAAGCCAGCAGTGCAGAGGTGTTGAAGATATAAACCCCCCTGCAAAAGGCTGTCTGTCTGCTCAAACCCTTCCCCTCCTTTGCACCTGTGAGCCACTGTGTCTCCATGGGGCTGGGTACAGCTATGGCACCAGTATCATGTCCGGGCCCTCGGGTGTTTCCCAGAGCCAGTCTGGCTCCTTCTCCCACGGCGTGGGCTGCAAGGGCTGTGCTGCCCTGCCTGCCTGCACAGTCAGGTGTGGGTTGCCTGTAGCCCCTGCTCTGCACCCCAGCCCCATCTCGGTACCCTCCATCAGCTGTCTGGGTGCTGAAGCCCACTTCCCTCTCTCGCAGCAGCCATGGAGGCAGTGCTGATCTTCCTGTGCTCCCTGCTCCTGCCGGCGGCCGTGGCGGACGGTAGGTACCGAGTGCTTCCTGTGTTCAGGGGTGTGGGAAAAGGCTGGGGGACCTCAGAGGACAGCCACCCAGCTGATCCGAGTGGGGCACAGGGCAGCAGCCCCAGGGTGCCTGAGCTGGGGGGGGGGGGGGCTGCAGGGGTTCAGCTGGGGGAGTCGCTCAGCTCACACTCCTTGTCTACTTATTTCCAGTGGCCACCCAAGAGAAGGAGAAGGAGGAGGAGGAGGACCCCTTTAACTATGGTGAGCACTGCCGTGCATGAGGATGGGTGTGCTGGCAGGGACGTGTGTGCATGTGCGATGGGGAGCACACGAAGCTGCTCCCTTCCCTGAACCCAGCAGGGACAAGCCCCTGTGTCTCCTCTCACCAGATTACCAGAGCCTGAGGATTGGGGGACTGGTGTTTGCTGTGGTCCTGTTCACCGTTGGCATTCTTCTTATACTCAGTAAGTTGGGGAGCAGGCGATGCCCAGCTTTCAGGCCACGGCAAGGGGGGCCGCCCTCATGGGGGGCAGCCTTTGGGAAAGACCATGGCCCATTCCCACTTTGGCCACAGTCACGGTGTTTCTCTCCCCTTGCAGGCAGGAGGTGCAGGTGCAGTTTCAACCAGAAGCCCAGGTGAGTGAGGGCAGCCCCGTGGGGAACATCCCCCTTGGAGGGTCTCTCTGCCCAGCGCTCAGCTCTTCCTGGGCTCCCTCCTGCAGCTGGCAGAGCGGCTGCGCTCTCCGAGCATCCCTTTCGGGTGCCTGGTGCCCAGAGCCGAAGGATGCTCTGCTGCAGAGCTCCTGGGTGGCAGAACAGCTCTGCGCGCTCCCAGGGCACCTTCCACAGCATGCCCCTGTGCTTTCGGGCATCCCATCCCCAGGGATGGGGTGCTGGTCCCAGCTGCTCTCACTGTGCTCCTCTTCTTGCAGAGCTCCTGGGGATGAGGAGGCTCAGGCTGAGAACCTGATCACCTCGAACGGTAAGATAGCTTGTCCTGCTTGTTCACTGCTGCTGCATTGCACTTGCCTGCCTGCAGAGCATGCAGCTCTGGGCAGACATTGCAAACCACTCCACTCTTCTCCTTGCAGCAACGGGAGCACAGAAAGCGGAGAACTGAACAAGAGCCATGTGGTGAGTCCTGGGGCTGCTGTGGACTGGCCCAGGCCAGCATGTGTGTGTGGCACCAGAGCTGTCACAGCCTCAGCGCTGGGAAGGAAGGGAGGGGAAGGGGACTGTGGGGGTCTGAGCTTACCAGTCTGCTGGGACTGGGCAGCTCTGCATCCCCAGCATGGTGCAGGAGCAAATGCTGGTAGGAGCCATGGCAGGGAAGCATGCAGTGCTGGTGATGTCCTGGGTGTCCTGTGCTCGGCAAGTCCCAGGCAGCCCAGCAGGAAAAGGAAGCATCTGTCTGGATTTTCCCTTGCATTGCATTTCCTTTTCTTACAGTCCTCCACCCCAAAGTAGGTTTATTTTTAGGGCCTCTGGAGAGCTGAGTGCAAGTCCCCTGGGGCATCTCGCTTCTCCCCTGTAGCCAGAGTTCCCCGAGCTCCTGGGCTGTTGCCTGCATTCGGAGAGGGGATGCCTGGAGCCCGTGCTGGTGGGAGGGCAGTTTGTGCTGCTGGGGGACAAGCCCCACACGTGGAAAGGCAGTGGCACTGCTCCCAGCCTGACTTGCTGCTCTCCTTCCCACGCAGACCCAGAGACCCGAGGACAGATGCTCGGACCGCAGATGCCAGTGGCCTGCGAGGAAACTGAAATCACAGCAACAGGTCCCTCTAAGGAGATGCAAAGCTGCTGTGTCTGTGTTACCCTCTGTACTTCAGCACCGGTTCTCTGTTTACTAACCTGACTGAACTCCGCTCACCGTCCTCTCTGCCTCCAGTGGTGTGTAATGTTGATGTGAGATGATCATTACCTCTAGGGCTAGTCGTTGCTGATGTTGTAATAGTGAATTTCTCTTCACCTTTCTCGTGCTGTGCGTGTGATTCGGGCTCTGTGGGACTGGCAGGCGCTGCCCTTCTGAGCCGCCCCCCCCCCCGAGCCCAGGAACAGGATCCAAAGGGCAGGGCAGCATGGGCTGCGGTGCATGAGCCCTACTGCAGACCGGGGGGAGCCCCATGTCCCCCCACCCAGAGCCAAAGGCACTCGGTGCAGCCTGCACAGTGCTGGCTGCTCGTGGTTCACCCCGGCTGGCTTTGGGCAGGGCTCGGGGACCAGTCCCACAGCACTTTGGGGACCTGCCCAGCGTGACTCTGGACCGCACGTTGCCATTTCAGCAATAATCCTCCCGCGTATCCCCAGCCCAAAGGCAGCCGTGGCGGGAGGGGGGGGGCAGGGCGGGGAGTCAGGCAGGGACACCCTGCAGCTCGGCTTCCCTCGATGGTGGCACCTGGGTGCTGGATTTAAGGCTGAAGGGAGCTGCCCTTTCTCGCCTGCTCAGCACTCCCTGTTTCTGTCCCTGGCTAAAACCAAGCCGCTGGTGTGTGGGATGCTGCTTTAAATGTGAGGAAATGCTGTGGGGGCAGAGAAGCCTGTGAAATCCCCCAGCACAGTGACACTGTGAAAGAGGGCGGCTGCGCAGCGGTGACCCTGCTAACCAGCACAAACCAGCTCCTCGCCAGTGCTCTGCCTGCCCGTGAGACAGAGGTGGGCAGGTTAAACAGTCTCTGAGGGCTAAAGAGAAACATGGACTGAAATGAAGATTCTGTCCTTGCTTGTCTCTGGCAGGGAAAGGGCAGTGGCGTTTCCTCCCTGCCCTTCCTTGATGCCTTGTTGCTCCCTGTGCCGTGGCCCAGGACATGGCCACCCGCGTCAGCGCTCTGCATGTCGTCCCGTGGAGGTTACATGTTGTCACCCCCCCGATGCCAACTGTCCCTTCTCCCCACGGAGCAGCAGCAAGTGGCGGCGAGTGATACTTGGGGGCTTTGCACGCCTGAGCTTGCACAGCGGTGATGCGCCAGCTGCAGAGGGGCTGAGCCTAGAGTCCTTCGTCACCTTGTGTCCACTTGTGAGTCGGAGGCAAACCTGTGAGTCTGGCCCCTTTCCCAAGCCTGGGGGCATGCAGCACCATGGTCTTTGCGGGGCTGGGGGCTGCCGGCTTGGTGATGGGCACTTGCCAGGGTAGGGTCAGCCTGGGCAGCAGTGGGGGATCCCCACAGCTGCACTGAAACCTGTCAGTGCCATCCGCGAGCTGGGAAGATGTTCTTGTCCTCCAGGATGATTTTGAGAGGGGTTTCTGCCATGCCCTCCCCACTGTGTCCCTGTGTGCTTTGCATCCCTGGGAAGCACGCTCTGTCCCATCTGTACAAGGCAGAGGGACCGTGGTGCCGTGTCCTTTCCCTTCCCCCTGGCCATTGCAGAGAGCTCGGCTCGCCTCCTGCGCTGCTCCTCAGCCTCAGGCAGAGCAGACCCCACGCAGCCCAGCCCCTGAGTGTCAGCTGTGTGTGTGTCCCGCGTCGGAGTGCCCGTGCTGTCTGTAGTGTGCCGTCAGTGTTAACCCAAAACAAAGAAATCCCTGTGGTGTGTAGAAATGGCAAAATCCTCACCGTTGTAAAATAAATGGAGCTATTGTGTTGCCTTTTAAATAGGCAAGTGTGCTGCTATGGTAAAGGACTGGTGTGTTCTGTGCTGTGACCGAAGGGGGGGAAAGTAATAAAATATCGTTCCTATCAGTGCCTGGCTGCATCATCTCAAGGGCCGTGGCGTTTTCCAGGGGAGCGAGGGCCGAGGGCTCCAGCTCTGCCGGCCAGGCTGGCTGGGTGAGCCGGCAAGCAGCTTCCCACACCATCCCTCTGTGGCTGGGCAGCGCTGGCAGCCAGGCTGGGCTGGAGGGGAGCAGTGGCAGCGCACCCCCCGGGCAGCACAGACCGGCTTTGTGCTAGCAGCAATAGGCCATCCGAGCCCCCTCCCTGCCGCCTCGCTTTTTTTTTTTGCAGCCACCAGCAGTTTCAACAATAGCCAGAGGCCGTGTGAAGGGAGCGCGTGAGTGGCGAGCCCGGCTGCACAGCCCCGAGGGACGTGGGCACAGAGCCTCCTTGTCCCTCAGACTTTTTGGGAGCTTCTGTATGGCAGCTGTTGGCATGCCGATGCCGAGTACCCCCTCAGCTCCAGGACAGTGGGGCTACCCAGGTGGCCCCATGCATCATCCTCCCAGGGCTTGGCTTCACCCCACGGTGCAAGAGCTGAGCTGCCGTGGGCTCCAGGCGCCTGCGCTCCTCGGCCAGGGCTGCGCCATGGGCATGGCAAGGGGAACGCTCTCCTGGGGCTGGCTCCCCCCAGCCACCACAGCAGTAATCGGCTTGGGCACGTGACTCCTGCTCACTGATTGTGAGATTAGACCAAACTGGATTGAACAGCCCGCCTGGCAGCTGGCCTCGCCACCCACCGCTGGGGCTGGCACAGCCCCGAGGGGCGCAGCATCGTGGTACCCACCGCTGGGCAGGGATGTGACGCAGATGTCACTGTGTTGAGGTGCTCCAGGGCCCCCCAGATGGCTCAGTGCTGGGCTGGGAGGCACTGATGCCACTGTCGCGGGGACCTGTGGCACCAGGCTGCGGGGACAGGGCATGTCATCCACTTCTCTCTAGCAAAAGGCAGTCTCAGCCTGTACCCGAGCCCATCCCTCTGCCTCTGCAGCGGGAGGTAAAATGCAGTTGGCCTGACATTTGGAAAGCGAGGGAGGGTGTGCTGCCCCGCTCCTGGCTGGGACACCCACGACTCCAGGGTGCCCAGCCCTCCCCGCCGGCTGGCACGGTGGGTGCGCATCCTGCCCTCCCCTCCCGGGCCTCCTTCCCAAAGGCGGGCAGGAGCCCTGCGCCTCCCCTCGTGACTGCGATAAACATTACACCGAGGCCGTTAATGTTTAATGAGGTTTGTCCCCCAATTAACGTGCTTTCCCGTGGGTGCCTGCTGCCAGAGCGAGGTGCCTGCTGGACGACACACCAACACGATGGGTGATGGTAAGGGTGCTCCGGCACTGCTGGCACTCTGCTGGCCTCATCCCAAAGGGGCTTTCCTGGGAGGACAGATGCCTTCATGGGGGCATCTCTATTCAAGGAGCAGGGCTGGTCCCTCCTGCCATGCAGAAGCCTGCATAGGGGAAGCTTTCACAGGAGAATTTGGGGGAGATGTGGGGACGAATCCCCAGAGCTCTGCAGCCCACTGGCACATGGGTACTGACTGGTGTTTGGCTTCTCAGGAGGATTTCTCCTTCCAAACAGCTCCTGGCAGAGGGACACGCAGTCAGGTAAGGTGGTTCGAGCGGTGACACGCAGACGTCAGATGGACGAGTCTGCCAGCACAGAGGGAGGCTGCCAGGATGCACCCCAGTGCAAGGTGTCAGCCCGAGAGGTTGTTCAGGGCTCGGTGCCGTGGGAGCAGAGCCATCACTGCCCTGCCGAGTCCTGCGGGCAGCAGCACTTCCCAAGGGCACTGTGAAGGCGGCTCTGCTGATGGCACAGCCTTAGCAAACAGCCACCAGCTGCTGCAAATGATTGAGCTGGGTCCCTGTCCACAGCTTCACCTGGAGCTTGAAGACTCCCGTGCATCCTGTGTGAATACATCCTGCGAATGCACCGCGAACTTTAAACTTCCTGGGTGAAAAACTGGAGTCTGGGAATCCTTTACTGGTTTGGTTAGACTGTTAGGAAGTCAAAACACTCTTGCTTGCTTCATTCCTGATATTTCCCAACTTGCCTCCCTGTCCAGGCGCCCACCGCGAGCCCAGCGCCCAGGCCCTGGCTCTCACTTGGGTTTCTCCTCTTTTCCAGAGCAAGCACCTGAGCAGAGCCCAGACAGGTTCAGCTATGGTGAGTGCCCGCCCCGTGCAGCCAGGGGGCTGTGGGCAGGGGGACAGGCAGCCCACTCCCACGCCTGCCCACAGGCTCTCTGCTGCGGGCTCAGCCAGGTGCCTCGGCCGGGCTGATGCCTGCTTGGCTCTCCTCCTCCCCAGACTATGAGACCATCCGCAATGGGGGGCTGATCTTCGCCGTCGTGGCTTTTGTTGTCGGGCTCCTCATCATCCTCAGTAAGTGCCTTGGGTGGGCTGGACACCTCCCTCAGCTCTGTTCCCCTGCATGTGGCCCCTTCTCCACTCGCCTCCCTCCTTGCCCCGTGCCAAGTGCTGGCTGGGTGCCAGGGCAGGGGGGCCGCCGACCCTGCCCCCCGACGCGGGGGGTGGCCATCGCCTGCAGCCGGGGCTGCCTGGGAAATTTCCATCTAGGCAAGCTCCCAACAGAAAGTGAGTTGGGAAGGAGACCACATAAATATTTAGCATTTCCCTGCCAGTGTCAAGGCTTCAGAGGGAAGGTCACTAATTAAAAATAGCAGAGAAAACTCTGACATTTCCAGAGTGAGAAACCAGCTTTCCCAGAGCCCTCAGACTTTGGCAGCTCCAGGAGAGATCCAGTGCGGAGCGTGCAGGGCACCCTGTGACCCTGCCTATGCCCACAGACACTGCCTGCTTCGCTCCACAGGGCAGCTGCAGCATCGCTGCTGCATGCAGTGATGCTGCCCAGCGGTTTTAGGGAGAAAGATAAGAAAATCGCCTGGATTTGCAATTGCAAGGGCAGCTTAGGGGGAAAGACAGACATCTGAGCAGGCTTTTGTGGCTTTCGCTTTGCTGGGCAGTGCCACAGCTGCAGCCTCGGGGTCTGGGATGGTGCTGGCCAGGCTGCATGTGGGGGGTTGGTGTGTCCCCGTGTTAGTGGAAGGCATGTAGGGCCTCCCCACCCCCAGCATGGAGGCGGAAGGGCTTGGGGTTTCCCACAGGAGCCAAACCCGGTGGTCCCGGGCAGGGGGACAAGCCTGCAAGCAGGACTGCTTCACCGGAGCAGGGTGGGGGTGAGATGGGGTGGGCTGGGGAATGCTCCAGCCACAACAAGCCACAACAATGCTCCTCTTGCCCCCAGGCCGGCGGTTCCACTGTGGCAGGAAGAAGAGGAGGTGGGTATCACTTGGTTTTCAGGCAGCCTCATCTCCCCTCCCCATCCTAGTACTGCCAACTGAAAGGCTGGGGTCTCCGCTCGTGCTCCCTTCCATCCCGGCTGTGTTGCCCAGCGTAACACATCTCTTGCTTTTCACTCCACAGACAAGGAAACGAGGAAGACCTGTAGCTGCAGGTAGGTGGCAGGAGGATGCACCCAGCTGGCAGCCAGGCTCCCTGGGTCTGCCTGTGGCAGCAGGGATGTGTGCTTCGGGGAAGCACCTACACAAAGGTTTGTCTCAGGAGGAGAGAAGCTACGACATGCTGACCTCTGTGGCCATGTAACCCTCCCACTCTGGTTTCAGAGCTGACATGCCGCCATGGAAGCAAACCTCCATCCGAAGCAGAGAAGCCCTTGCCAAAGGCCACCCCTCACCCCGCTCCAGTGGATCCGTTACCCTGCTCACCCCAGGCAAAGCCGGAACGCAAATTGCCCTTGTGCTTTCCCCTCTGTTAGATTCAGCAAAAGTTTCTTGGCTAATAAAGTTCAAGCTGAGAGAGGTTAAACTTTGTGCCTGCAGCATTTGAATCACCCTCTCCTGGCCCGGCACCAATGACTTTTCTGCCCTGCAGAAATCTTCCAGCACAGACCCAAGAAAGGTTTCTGCTGGCTCCTTCACAGCATGGGGCAGTCTGCCGGCTCGGCTCCGCTCTGGCTTTGCACCAGTTGCACCGGGGCCTGTGGAGGGAGGGCTGTTCCTGCCCCGGCCACCCTTTGAAGAAACACCTCTCTCACCTAGTGTGAAGGCTGGCTGGGAGTGCCTGAGTCCTGCGGCACATGCCCTTCCCCTGGGATAGCCAGCCAGGGGTTCACAGCAGTGCCTGCGCTGTGCAGGCTGCAGTTCCGATGGAGAAGTGGGCATGTGCTGTCTGTGCAGGGCTGTTTGCATGCTTGCTTGCTTGGAGGGCTTGATCCAGTCGGGCAGGAACAGGGCTGGGGTGGTGCATCCACCTCTTTGGTGTCACAGCGTCTCTCAGCTTTGGATACGGACAGAAACAGTCCTTTAAAAATATATATATAAATACAGCGCACAGCTCTCCCGGAATTGGGTGGTGAGCATGGAGGGAGGCTCCCTCTGAGCAGCAGCGAGCAGGACCGAAGGGGACATCCTGCACCCAGGGGGGCAGCTCTGCTGGTCCAAGCACTGTGGGGAGCAGGCGGCCCCCAGCCCCCTGGAGCCCTCCCCCTGCAGACCTTGGGGCCGAAGGTGAGCCCTGGGTCACCCGGAGCCGGCAGCCAGGCAGGCCTTGCAGGGGCAGGTGCGGTGGGGAGCTCGGTGCCAGCTCCAGCAGCACGGGGGGCTTTGCTGGGGAATGCTCTGGGAGAGGAGCCCATGGGAGCCCCATTCCCATTGTGGGGCTTGGCCAGCTGGGGAAGGGCTCCTGCTTGGCTCCAGGGGTTCCCTCCCTTTTCCTGGAGCCCCTGCAGCCTGTGGGCGCTCAGCCATGAACTACACCACGTTGCAAGCCCCGCCATCCAGGTGCTGCTGCCAGGGGACAAACCAGCCCACTGGGTCCACTGGGCCGTCAATTGAGGTCAGGCAATGGCAGTAAAATAGGATTAGGTGGGAGAAGGTTATTAGGCAAAATCCGTGCAATTTGTCTAATCTGAGGTGCTTATTTAACACAGTAAGGAGATTATTTTGAAATATAATTTTGACTTGCTACTGACCCACTAATAAAGACCCGTTGCAGCTTTGCACAGCTTGAACAGGAACCAGAGTCCTTCAGCAGAGGGAGAAAAATGCCTGTTGAGCAGCACAGACAAGCTGCAGGGTTTGCTTGCAGCAGAGCTGGTCCTGCCTGCTTCCCGATCCTCACCGGCGAGGCGTGCGGTGCGGCTGTGTCCCCTGAAGAAGCAGCAGAAGGGCACAGCAGCCAGGAAGGCAGCCAGCGTATGAAATCAGCCTGTCCTCAGCAGGGTCTCACATCCTCGAGGTCCAGGGCTCCCTGTCTTCCCCAGCGTCTGAGTGTGCCAGGGCTCAGGGCACAGGCATGCCCTTCAGGGTGCGCGTCCCCTGGGGAGCCCCGCAGACAGACCCCCTGCAGCTCCAAGGGAGGGGATTAAGGGGAGCGAAAAGCCGTGCCTGGCTCCTGCACAGGGGGATCTCTGTCTCGGCACCAGATGGCATTAATAGCATTATTCTGCATGGCTCGCGCACACCCACGTGTGCACGCACGCTCGCACAGCCCTTCGCACCCCTGGCTGGGGCTGGGGGTCGGGGATGCTGGCAGGGTGTGCGGCAGCAGGGCGGGGGACGCTGCCAACACTTGAAGGTTTGCGCTGGGGGTTGCATTTGGAAGCCAGGCTATGAGCAGAGTTAAACTGCAAGCAGCCCTCTGGAGGACGTAGCCAGGGAACCTGGGAAGCAGGAACAGGGGAAAGGCATAAGCAAATTATATGATGCATGGTAAATGTGGCCTCCGCGTGCCGGGGGAAAGGGTGCTGCCAGCAGCCCCTGCTCACCGGGTTGGCACACAGGCGTAAGCCACCTCCAAGGCAGGGTTCTTTGCCCTTCTCCATGCCTCCGCAGTCCTTTGCTTTGGATATTGAGCCCAGGAGCTGTGGGAGTAGGAAGCCGGGAAGAACACAGGGAAAGGCCACCATGTCTCTGCTCGGCTGCCTTTCTCATGCTGCTGCCCTGGTGAGAGGCTCCTGCGCTCCCCAGGACCGGGGCGGGGGGAGTCATGGTCCCCATCGGAGGGTGCCCCGTGGGACAAGCCCCAGTGCCGCAGGTCAGCTGGGAGCTGTGGCCTCTGTGAGGAGGTGTTCGTCTTCTCCCCTGAACCAGGCAATCTTGGAGGATTTCCCTCTCAGTCCCTTGAGCCATTAATCTCCTCAAAGTAAATCTTTTCAGTGACACAAAGGGGATTGGGTAAATAATACAGTGGACAACTGGAGTGTCCTTTTCCTCTGGGAAGACTTCCAGTTCTGAACAGCTTCCCCTTGGCACTGGCTATCCCCTCTTTGCTCCACCGGTCTCTGGATGGACAGGTAGGAGGGAGAGGAGCTCTGCCCGGCCTGTGGCTTGGCCAGCTTTTGTGCTTAATCCACGAGTGAATGTGAGGAGACGAGGCACCAGGAACAGGAGGAGCATCAGCCAGGGAGGCTGGCTACTCAGCTCACCCAGCCTGGAGCCTGCCAGCACTCCTCCACCACCTCCATGATGCCAGGGATGCATTTGGCCCGTGAGGAAATGTGTATGCAAAATGTCTCCTCATTAGTTAAAACAGGAGAGCAGCAAATGGTGACTAATGGAGCCAAAGAGGAACACTTGACGACATGGAGAGATGGGGCTGGGCTGGCGGGGAGCCAGCCACACGCCTCAGTCTCCCTTTGTTCTGCTCCCAAAAAGGCAGCGCATCCAGCAACGGCAACGTGTCTGCCAAAACAGCAGCGCTCCACGGCCTTGCATTACCCTCCCAACCAAAGTAAATAACATTTCAGCCCCACCTCCACGTTGCACGTGCCCCGAAGCAGCGGTTCTTAGGAAATAACTGCTCGTGCTGAGGCGGATGGCTGCCGCAGGATGGTGCCCAGCAGCTCGGCTTGGGCAACGGGAGCCCAGGGATGGACAGGGTGGCTCCTGGCGGCGGGTTTCACAGTGGGCTGAAGGTGGGAAGCAAAGAAGGATCCTGGTGACTTCACCCCGTGTG
Organism: Falco punctatus; assembly: GCF_963210335.1. Classification (NCBI taxonomy): domain Eukaryota; kingdom Metazoa; phylum Chordata; class Aves; order Falconiformes; family Falconidae; genus Falco; species Falco punctatus. The sequence goes on along the minus strand of NC_137596.1, from coordinate 1,358,569 downwards.
CCTCAGGACCGTGCTTTGCCCCTGCTAAAGACTTTGCAGAGCCCTTGGCGAGTGCAGGCTCGCCCTGGGGTGGCCAGGGCATGCAGGGCGCTCGCCTTCCCCGGGACGGGCTGCCCCCTGCTCGCTCGGTAGCGCCGTGACACTAGAGGGAAGCAGCGATCAAGCTTCTGCCCTGGAAGCGGCTTTCCCGGGAAGCGGGAGCGCGGGCTGGTCCCGCAGCATTCCGGCTGCCCGCTCCTGCCCGCGGCACTGGGTCCCGCCTGGCCCCGGGGGGGCGAGCCCTGCACAAGCAGCCCCCTGGGGAAACGCGGCACCTCCTGTAGTGCGAGGGCCCAAGGGGCTCAAGGAGGATGTTTTGGCGTACGAGCCCCTTGCCGCCGACGGGGCATCCTTCCTCCCACCGCCCATCTGGCAGCCCTCTGTTGCTGGGGAAACTGAGGCACGGAGAGGGGCTGCGACATACCCGCAGGCAAGGTGGGGGACCTCCTCCCCCTCAGCACCACCCGGGGTACGGCAGAGGCCAGCCCTGGGGGTGGGGAGCTGCTGCCCCATGCCTGGGCTGCGGAGGAGCATGGGGGGTCAGGCCAGGCATTGCTGCAAGGGTCGGTGCCTGGACAGACCCCTCCGGGAGCGTCCAGCCCCTTCACGCCCAGGTGGTCCCACAGTCAGCCCAGCTGCAGCCTGTCCTGCAATCACCCCCAAAGCCTTTTTCCTCCTCCGCCCTGAAGGTACTTGTTTTACCTGTGGGGTTACTGGTGGGACTGGGCCGGCAGCGGTGGCTGGGGGGGGGTGGGGGGGCTGTCAGGCAGGGCAAAGCCCCTCGCTCCCGACGGAGGTGGGTGGCTGGTGAGGGCTCACAGCAGGCAGGATCTGCTCACCGGAGGGGCACTCCCAGGCTAAGGTCACAACTGCGTGGGAAGTGCTTTGTGGAAATCGGCTCGTGCCAGATAAGTAACCCTGTTGTTTTAATGACTGCTTCCTCTGGGGGATTTGTCTGGGAGGGTGGCCGAGGGCATGGGGCTGGGGACCAGTGGGAGGTGGGGTATGCACTAGCTGGAGTGATGCTGTGGTGAGGGATGTTCCCCACAGTGCTGCGAGCCCCTCCGCAGCACCCCTTTCCTGGCATGGGTGACCGCAGCTGGCTCTGGTAGCTGAGGAGGTGCCTGTTAGGTCCTGCCTTTCGGCTGTTTTCCCTGGTGACCCTCTGCGTGCTGGTATGGGGGTGGGTTTTTGCACGAGTGGAAGGATTACCCTTGGGGGAAGGCACCTGGCTGGCTAACGGGGCCCTCAAGCACAGGGCACCCCTGTAATCCCCAGAGCTGTGGGGTTTGGGGATCCTGGAGCTGACTGTAAATGCTGCCCAGGGTCAGAAAAAATGCCAGGGATGGGGAGGATGAAGGAGGTGGCAACGCTGTCCCTTACCCTTGGGGAGAGGTGGAAGCATGTCCTTTGTGGGAAAGGCTCTGCTGTGTGTGTTCTGCTGTGGTGAAGTGCCGAGGGTCCCCCCTGATGAAGCAGGAAGCCTCTTGGGGGTCAGGACTGTGCTTAGGCATGCATTGCTCTAATTTCTCCTGTGTCTTGTGTGGTGTTTGGCCCAGGGAATTAATCCTTGGTATGTGCTTCACCTTCCAGCTAGCTGTGCAGCAAGGCTCTGCCAGCTTGCTTGCTCCCAGCTAGCAGGTTAGTGGCTACAGGGAGTGCTAGACATGCTTCTCCCAGTGTGTCAGCACTGGCCTCAATTCCTGGGAGCCTCCTATGTGCTGCCAAAGTGCAGGCTGGCACTGCCCAAATAATTAACCTGATGGTTTTCAGCCCTGCGTGATCACAGCTGTATGAAGCACAGGATGCTGTTCTGGCCTGGCGATGGGTGGATGGTAGCAGGGTACCAGCTTTCCTGGCTGAATGCTCATGCAAAGGCGATGCACAAATGCTTCCTCTGCGTATTCAAATGTGGGAGCTGTGGGAAGGCTGATGTCCCCAAATGGTGGCTGCTGGGCAGGAGCCAAGTCCCAGGTGTGGGTTCGCAGGAGCCAGCTCCAGGGAGCACCTGGCTGCCTGCTCTCTGCTGCTAGACCCGCATGTGTGTCTGGGCTCAGGAGGCTGACAAATGGTCTGGGCTGAACAGTCAATGGAGGAGCAAACGGGGCCGTAATGAACAGCACAGACTGCTCAAGGACTCGCCATGGCTCCCTGAGCGTGACATGGGGCTGGTCATTCACCCTGTCAGCTTTTAGTTGTTGTCTTTTTGTCTTTTCTCGTGCTGCTTCCCGTCTTGCCAGCAGATGCTGTCCTGCCCTGCAGGAAGGAGCCTTTGGCAGGGGGATGTTAGTGCTCTGGGTACAGGCTGGTTCTCTGAGCTAGGGATGATGAGGAAACTCACTGGAGATGCTGAACAGCCAAGGGAGCTAAAAATGAACCGGTGAGTGGCATTTACTCCCCCTGCACATGTGCCTCAAAAGGAGATCTGTGAGACCCTGCAGGCGCTGTGCCAGCGAGTGCCCCGCCAGCCCACCCAGTTTCATTCACCCCTGAGCATAGGAGTAGAAACTGCACCTGAGTCCATGGCATTGCGTGCTGGATAGCAATCTGCTGTGGCAGTTTCTGTGGCTGCAAGGTTGCTGTTAGGTAGGCTGGCCTGTATTTCCATCCTGCAGCAGCTGCCGGGGAGGGAAGGGGGCAGATGCCTGGCATGTGGCTGGGGGTCCCCCAAGCCTGGGATTTGCTTGTTGCCTGGCGTATTGGCCTGAATACCAATTTCCTTGCTAAGCTAACATCTGTATGTGGATGTAGGTGGTGATGGAAATGCACCTTGATTCCTAGAGGGGTGTGTGGGCACTGGGTGTGCATCAGCTGCTGCTTCATCACCTCTCAGGACATTGGTGACACGGGCAGGGGTACAAACATGCCAGCAGCGTGGGGCCCGGGGAGGAGCTTGTGCGTGTGTGGGAGGGCTGTGTGCTGGGGACACCCACGCACGGTGACAGAGCTGCTGAGGTGGCCTGGGAATGGGCTGAGGGGGGGTTGGTGACGGAGCTTGGCAGCAGCGAGGAAGGAGAAGCACCTCCTGGGAGAGGAGAGACCATGGCGTGTTGGACCCGCACAGCACCAGCACAGTGTTTGCTCCAGCCTCTGCTGCTGGCTTTCTGTCCCTGAGGTCTGGACAGGTGTCTGTGTGGGTTAGGTGACAGCTGGCCTCGTCGTGCTTGTCACTAAAATGAGGGTATCTCTGGCGTGGGTGGCCTGGAGTAGGGAGGGGAAGGGGGACACATGGGGTGGGTGTGTGGGAGCCTTAGCCCTGCCAGCTTCTCCGTGTCCTTCCTCTGTGAAACGGGAATCGCTCACCCACACTGTGCAAGTAACACCTCGGCGGTGTGGGTGAACTCTGGTTCTTCCACGGGACTCCCAAGTATGAAGAATTGCAATGAACCAGTGTGGGTTGAAAATGGCCAAGGAGCAGCTGTTTTTCCATATTTTTTTTTTTATTTGCTGGGTGATGATGGTTAGGTTTTCAACTAAATCTGAACAGTGCGACTTTTAAAAATCAGTACATGATGCTTATTCTACTCGTTATTTTGTTTGAAATTGGAATGCTTCAATCTTCCTGTTTATTTTCCAACAAACTGGGATTGGAAAAGCTGTTTTGGAAAGCAAGGAAAACCTGCTACAATCACTTCAAGAAAAGGCTTTCTGAAGTGCTCCAGATAAATTGCCTTTGGTGCGAATAAATCTTGGGGAGTAAGATCCTAGGCTGGAGCGAAGCCTTAGGTAAACACCCCCCCAAAGTAAAGTATTAACTAGTATTTATTTGTTATTTGCTGGCTAGAGGAATGAATGCCTAATGAAGTCCGCTAGGCCCGTCTTGTCCGTGCCCCCTGCCATGGGAGCGATGTGGGCTGGTGCCGGAAAACCTGGCTTCTGTCCCCGGGCTGCTCAATAAAGCATCCCAGAGGCCGGGGAGGAGGAGAGCGGGTGGCCTGGTTGTCCCCCTGTTCCCAGCCCCAGACGGGACCGCGGGGCAGAGCCGGAGCCGCCGGTGCGGGATGGGGAGCCGCCGGTGCGGGATGGGGAGCCGCCGGTGCGGGATGGGGAGCCGCCGGTGCGGGATGGGGAGCCGCCGGTGCGGGATGGGGAGCCGCCGGGCAGCCTGCCGGCAGCGGGGCCGGGGCAGCCGCCGCTCGCAGCCCGGGCCGGGCGAGGAGGAGGAGAAGGAGGAAGGCGGGGGCAGGCGCGGCAGCCCGGCCCACCCTCCCGACGCCACTCGCCGGGCTCGGGGAGGAGGAGCGGCTGCAGCTCGGCTCCGGGCACCTCACCCTGGCTGGCAGCGCGGCGGCAGGGAGCGCGGCACGCCGGGGCACCGCACCGGGCACCGCACCGCCCCACATTGCGCCAGCCCCGGGCCACGGCTGCTCTTTATGGCATGTGGCTGGTAACTTTTTTCCTGCTGTACTCTTTGCGGAAAGGTAAGTGGCCCTTGGAGGGGGGTGGGGTGTGTGTGAGGGTGGTAGTGGTGGGCTCTCCCCCACTCGTGGCACCCCTCGGGTTGCTTGTCCCCGGAGGTCCCCGTCGTGGGGCTGGGGGCGATGGCGGAGCCGCTCCGGGAGCTCCCCGTGGGCAGCGGGAGTCCCGCACCGACGGGACCGCTCGCAGCATCTCGCTGATCCCGGCGCCTTCCAAACCGCATCCTCCCCCCCAGGGAAGGCGGTGGGAAGGGTGGCCCAGCGCCCTGGTGTAAATCCCGTTGGGTGCGGGGCGGGGGGTGGGGGGGGGGAACAACCAGGGAACAAGTGTGTCAAGGAGACACGCGCTTAGGTTAGAGATTAATGTAAAGTTAGAGATTAAGTGACTGCCGTTCGGATCTACAGAGGTAATGCTCCAAACCGACGCTCTGCTAGAGATGCAATTAAAAAAATCAAGGCAAGGAGCCGTGCGTGAGGCAGGCGGTGAAACCGCGGTGCGTTTGGTACAACAATCAATCGACGTTACATAAAGGAATTGCCCGTTCCCAAATCTGTGGGAATTTTTAATTATGTTTCTGTAATAAATTGCCCTTCTTGCACATGACCCAACCTGCAGATGTGGTGATGGAAGTGCCCACCTTTTGGGAAATGGTCTGCTTGGGAGGTGTAAGATGACATTTGCCCTATTTAGCTTTTTTTGACGTTTGAGAACAGTGAGGGGAAAATTTTAGCAGATGAGGAAAGTGAAAGAAAGGGGACGGAGCTGCCTCCTTTCATGAGACTTCTCTTGCTGCCTATTACATTACCCATTTATCTGAATGTTAATCCCATGAAAAATATTTACCAAGGTTTAATAGGGCATCCAGGCCAGTTGTGTGGTGATGATCAATTATTCCATCAATTATTAATTATGGAGTAGCCGTTTTATGTGAGCTGGAGTAAAGCTGCGTTTGGGAGCTTTACCCCAAAATCGCTATTGTGTTATAGGATCCACTGAGCTGAACGTGCCAGCATCTGCTTTGCTTACATTTGCATTTTTTATGGTGCTAAAAGGAAAAAACAGATCTGAAAATAAATAACTGTCAAGGATGCTATGATTTGTGTGTCCGTCCCGTCCCCCCCCCCCCTCCCCCCAGTCAAAATAATAAAGAGCTGTGCTGGGTTTATTGCTTTTGCATGTTTTCAGCCCCAGCTTCTTGGAAAAGGGATCTCTTCCCACAGAGCTATCTCTTCTGAGAAGAGCAAATTAAAAGCCTCCATTAGCACAACTCCTCATGGCCTCATTTTTTTTTTTTTTTTTTTAAGAAATTAAATGTATCTTCAGTGTTGAACAGACCTGGTGATGGAAAGTGTTAAAGTGAAATGGTTCCGAAGAGAGGACAGCAATACAATGGAAGTTTCATTATAATAATAGGCTAAAAAAAATGAATTGCTTAATGCATGATAAACCTTTTGGATACTTAATATTTCTGGGCATCGAAGCACATCCTTTTAACATGTTCCTGCTGTAGAACAAGAGCTCAAGTAGAAACTGAAAGCAAATACACATTTGATGCAGGGGACCACTGAAGTTTAGAAATCCCTTGATGGGCTGTAGCTGCTTATTTCTCCCCTGCTTATAAAATAACCGAAAATAGGCGGTTGGCAAGCAAACAATCGGGGAGCTGAGCAGGAAGATGGTCTGGCAGTGCGAGCGAGAGCAGCCAGGCAGAGGAGGAGGGGAGGCGAGTGGCAAGCGGTGCGATGAAGAACATACTGGTCAAAATTGAGAGGCTTGGAGCTGGGAAAGCGTCTCCCTGTCTGTTCTTGCTGGATGTCCCTGCCGCCTGATTTATATTGGCATTATATTTACATGATGTTCCTGTATTGGGTGCAGTGAACGATGCAGCTCGCATTTTTTAATCTTTCCCCATCTCAGCCCCCCAGTGTGGCACAGCGCTCATTTGTCTCTGAAATAAAACATGGAAGCCTCATTAAATGCACGGAGGAGAAGCCTGCAGTGCTGAATTCCTCGCCATGCCCGGTGTTTGTTTATCCTGCGGATAGCCAAAATTTCCCAGCACAAGGAGCCACGATGGTGACTTGCCCGGAGCCCTTACCTGTACCTGGCATGGGCTTAGGGCTGCTCCTGCCTTTGGATGAGAAAATTGATATAGGCAACCCTAGTTATTTCTTGGTGCATTTGTTCTCCGGAGGAATAGGCTGTGCCTTGCACGAGTGGCGGGTGCCAGGGATGTGCTACCGAGCAGCCCTTCCTGGAGCCAGGGGCTGCCTGGGAGCTGTAGGCTCAGCTTTGGGCAGCTGTGGCACAGGGTGCCATTCTGCTGCCGCGCTCTGGTCTCTGCCTATATGGTCCCGAGGCGGAGGGATGGGGAGCGCTCCATCCTCCTTTGAGGTGGCTGAATGAGCCCTGCGCAAGCATAGAGCTGGAAGCCTCTCTTTGTGGCAGGAATTCTTCTGACATGGCAGCATGCGGGTTCTGAGCTGTGCCTTGGATAACATGAAGTCATCTCACACCCAGATAAGCAGGCTGTGAATAAGTGCAACTTCCTAGGAGGGCACGAAGGAGGAAGGTGTGCGGTTGTTGCAGTCGTTGTGACGCGTGCGTTCCTGGGAGGCTTATGCAGTGGCAGGTTTGGGTGCAGAGTGTTTCTTGTCTTTGAAATCTAGATTATAGCCAGCTACATATTTTTACATAATCATGGTTTTGTGAGTTACCCTTTCCCTGCTTGTAGATCCTTAAGAAACAAACCCCACGGCATACAATCTGCATGTCGCCGCCATCATCTGCCAGCAGAGCTGTACCAAACATTTAGGAAATCCATTTCCCGACTCGTGCTAACGCTTGCTGCCTGCCCCAGCTGCTGCCTCTTTGAAAGGGCTGTGCCGGCTCCTCTCCATGAGAGAAGGGAGTGAGTGCAACTTGGAGAGGGGAAGAAGGTGAGCGAGGTTTCAGAGCTTGCCCTTTTGATCCGTTCCCCTCGTTTCCCACACCTGTCGGCTGTGTGGTGGAAATCCTCATCTCTGCCTTGATAAGCGAGCGTGCAGGCTGCAGCGTGCCGAGCAGCATGGTCCAGCGGCTCCAGAGGAAGCCCAGCAGCAGGTGTGCACAGCCTCTGGTGCGTCCCCTCGTATCGGCTTGGCCCCAGCCTCCCTGGGGGGGACCTTGCTGTCACCCAGGCTTGGTAACGTCACCGGTTGTCCCCATGGGACTTGGCTACAGCTCCTCAGGGTTCATGTTCAGCATGGCTGACATGTGGAGGTGGGCTGTGGAAGGAGAGGGAGAGGCTGTTGCCTGTGGGCCCTGGGCTTGCTCCTCGGCCCCCCAAGGCAGAGGACCCTCGGGGGGAGCTCGGGCAGGTTGGGGGGCTTGGGAGGCGGTGCAGAACTGGGGGATGTGCAGAGCTGGGGATGCCCAGCTTTGTGTCAGCCCCCTGTGTGGATGGGGTGGTGAGACTGGCACTTCTAGCAAGCTGACGCGGGAGGTTCAGGGGCCAGGCAGATCAGCAGGGAGAGCTTTTTTTTTTTCCCAGGCAAGGGTTACAGCCTCAGCTTGGGTGCTGTCATAATAACTGGAGGTGGTTCAGGCCTTAATTTCCATGCAGATGCATTAAGGAGCAGGCGCCTGCACTCCAAGCATGTTTGAGCAGTGCCCTTACCCGCAGAGGACCAGAGGCACCATTCTCCTTTGCTCCCTCTTCAGTTCCCAGTGACAGTGGCCACTGTGTCAGGCCAGAGGGGCTGTGCCACAAGGGTGGGACTCCTGCGCTGCCCAAAATGCAGTGTCGAGGCGGGGAAGGTGCTATGGCAGGTACTTGCCATTGCTGCTGCTGTGCTGGGCACCAGCTGAATGCCCCAGGCTGTGCTCAGCATTTCATGGCACAATTTCCACACCCCTGAGACTGGTCCCTGAGTTGCTGGCGTGTGTAGCGGGGGAGGCCACTCAGCTGCAGTCGTGGCTTTAACCCTTTGGGCTGGAAAGCCCCAGCGGTGGGGTGGCATCCCGTGTGGCTGTGCTGCGCTCCTGGCAGAGTGTGTGCACCTCCTGTGCTCCGCTTGAAGGGGTACCAGCCTTGCGTTTCTCACCTCTTCTCAGCTGATTCTCTCGCTGTCCCTTCCGTGATGCTTCAAGATGCCACTTCTTGCTCTGTCGGCTCCAAGGTCACTCCCTTCATTAGGAGGAAGGCTATTAAAAATGTCCTGAAGATTGGGGCTGGGAGGAAGCTCATTCCAGGGGAGGCCAAAGACCACTCCTGCATTACAAGTGTGCAGGCAGTATGTGATGGAATTACTGTTGTATCTTAAGGCAGTAGAGAGAAAATATTAGGACTTGCCACCTACCTGTAATTCCCGCCCCGCTATGCATGCCAGGCTTCAGTTCACTTTCTCCTTGAACAGGGCAGGTGTCAAACACCCTTAATGAGGATAATAAATGAGTGGTGAGGTGGCGATTAGCCTGCTGTTCTTCACAGCATCCCTGCAGCCCATTATAGTTGGTTGTTGGAGAAGTCCTGCTGGCTCCTGTAGTCCCTTTGGTGGGATTTCTGCTGTGGTGCTGCCTCAGCAGCATCTCGCCTGGCCTTGGAGGAAGGCTGGGGTGGGTACCCAGCCTCAGGCCACCAAGCCCAGGAGGAAGATTTCAGGAAAGGTGCTGCTGATGGGGTACTGTGAGCTTGAGTCTGGTGCCTGCCCTTTCTGAGGTGCTGCAAAACCTCCTTTTGAATGCCAGCAACATGCTTAGTTGTGGCAAATAGTCAAGCCTAGAGTGGCTGCTGTTTTGTAAAGAAGTACTCTGGCAATCACGGACCTCTGCCACCCCTTGAGGAACCATATCGGCCCAGGCCGGATTGCCCATGCCCAGAGGATTGTGTAAACACCCTTGAAACACAGCTTGTTCAGCTTTTTCCCATCTCTGTTGGGTTTCCACCAGTTACCGATGTACAGAAGTCCTTGCTCAGCTTTGAGAAACTTGCTGGGTTTGGGTGGGCACAGCACGGGCTGTGAGGTCATGAGCAAGCAGCTTGCTAACACGGGTGATGTGCATCGCAGGCAGAAAAACCTTCTTAGCTCAGGAGAAACGTCTGCCTAATTGTGCGGGCACAAAGCTGGTCATTGTCTGAGCCCAGTCCTAAATCTGCTTCGTAGAAAGGGACAGGCTCTTCTCCGTGAGGTTTGGAGGAGAGAAGGGTTTGCATTGCTGGGCACTCGCCTGGGAGGCGATGGCACTTCTGTGCTTGCTCACGCTGAGGTTTCAGCCTGTGCAGGACTTGCACCTAGGTCTCAGCTGCCTCTTCCAGAAAAATGTGGCTTGGTGACAGATCCTGGGGTCAGTTGATGGCTGCTCGCTCGTTAGAGCAAATGAGTGCCACCTGTGCAGCGCAGCACTTTGCAGTGCTGAGGTTGGCTGTGCTGCTGATGGTGGTGGAGTTTGGGAAGTCCAGCTATCGAGCCTGGTAAATATTCCGAAGGGATGATAGCAAAATGACTTGCTTCTCCCAGCTCAGATAGAGATATTAATATTTCAATACCTCTAGGTTGTAATTTGCTACAATTTGGGAAGATTGCACTCTGATAACTTAAAATAGATGCCTTTCAGAGCAAGCTAGACTGTGTCCGGCTGTGTGCTGGGCTTTGTGTAGCTTCCAGCTACTGGTGGGCCAGTCTCCAGGACTGGTGCTGCACACCTGCATCGCTGCATTTTCCCCAGCAGCAACTGTTCCATGTTGACTCCTCTAGACTCCTCTTTTCAGGTTCATGTGAATTAATGCCCTCGATATTTAGGTTAGGGTCAGGACATCTGACCAGATGTGAGCAGTGATTTCTGGTTTAAAAATATTGCAGTGCTATTTCTAAATTTTTAATCTCTCTCAGTGATTTGGAGACAGTTTTATGAAACATGGAATTAGGATGGTGCTCAATGCTAAATGGTAAAGGAGATTATATGGATTTAACTCTATGCGTCTGTCACATAACTATTGCCAATCCCATAACTTCCATTTTCTATTAAAAATCCGTTTCCCCCTTTGACCTGAAAAAGCTTTATGGGTAATACGATTTTTTTTGTTTATGAGGGTTTTTTCCACTCCTCACCCGTCCAGCTCTAAACCTTCCTGGGTGCTGCCTGGCAAAAAGATACTTCCTTGCCAGGCCATGGATGCTCTATGATCTTTATTACGGCAGAAGCCTTCTCAAGCTGTGGTCTGGGATCTGGGGTGGAGATGCTGGATGGGGCCTGGGGCAGAGCTGGGTGGATGGCGGGGTGCTGAGCACAGTGAAATGTTCCTGATCCAAAGCTGGAGGATGGGCAAAGGGTGGCTTTTGCTGTGCACCTTGCATACCATGTGCCCTCGCTCCAGCCATCTTCTGCTTTGCTCGAGCGACAGGCTTTACCACAAATAGCACACTGCTGCTGCCGCGTGCTTTGTTTTCCTTCCTCTGCCTGTAAATGTGCGTTTTTCTCTTTCATGTATTTGGGAGAAGCACCATGCTGTTCTGATGAAGGGAAATGCTGATTCATGACTACAAACCAGGCTGGAGATGTCACAAAATGACATCTGCAGGGCCGTGTGGCCCCGTAGCTCTGCAAAGCCTGGCGCTGCTGTGCAGGAGGTTCGGCTGGAGCGCTTTCCTCCCCTGGTCCGTCCTTCTGGTGCTTGTCACTGAGGGAGGGAAAAATAAATGGCTTTGTCTACTTCTACCTGTGCATGGACACAGGGAACTGATGTGTGTGGAGATATGGAGGTGCTTTCTCCACCTGTAAATCTGTTGTTTCTTGCGGTGGCAGTGCTGGACCTTGCTAGTCAGCTAGTCTGCTGCACAGGTGGCTTGGCTGGGCAGTGCCCCTGATGGGGGACAGCAGGGCTCTGTGTAGGCAAAGGAGGAAACTTTGTCATTTTAGGTGATGCTTCAGTGCAGAATACGCAGAGAGCAAGAACCAGATGCTCTCGCCTCTGATTTCATGGGTGCTGAAAGAGGCAATGAGGTTGTACGTCCAGCTGGGAGAAGGATGGAGAGGACTCTGCTCTGGGAAGGGGTGAGGTGCTTTGGAGTTTCCCATCTTGACCAGGTTGAGGACGGTGTGGAGCAGGCTGGTGGCACAGCACCAAGGCAGGAGAGGCGTGTGCTCACCGCTGGGCGCTGGAGGAAGCTTTGCAGGGAGATGTGAGTGGTTGTGGCCAGTGACACCCAACCAGCCTTTCCTCAGGTGAGCAGCCGCGGTGCGCTCACCCTCAGAGCCGAGGCAAGGCTATCTGTATGGATGAGGCTTTCCTTCTCCCTTCCTGCTCCTGTCCCCTCCTCCCCAAGTTAAGGAATTGAGGTCACAGAGTGTCCCCCGTGACTCGTTTTGAACCGGCGGCACGGTAGTGATCTGCTTATTGGCTCTGCGGCACCACGAGCGGTGTTCTCAGCCAGAGCTATTAATACACCCGCCGAGGGCCGCTTTCTATATCCCTGTCCTTCCGCCCACTTGGAAAGAGTGCGACTAAAAAAAGAAAACGGATCTAAGTGACTGGGGGCCTCCTCATCCTTATTTATAGCCAATCTTGCTGGCTTTGGTTGAGAAGGGGGAGCTCGTGGTCCTGCAGAGTGGGAAGGAGAGGCTGGAGGAGTTGGGTGAGGAGGTCCCTTCCCTCATTTTGAAGAAGGAAAGTGCTTTTCTGCGGTGCCCTGGAGAGCTGCCCCTGGCCATCCAAGCGGCTGCAAGCTCTGCCCAGACTGTGCCCATGAACCCTGGGTGTCTCAGTCTTTGCTGGGTGGTGGAAGGATGACCGGCACTGGTTGCAGCTCAGGCTTAGGGCAGGATGGGACTGGGCTTCCCCTCTGGGAGAGGGGAGCAGCACTGAACCCCATTTTCAGGCCCCTCTCCTGGGGTTTAGAGGCAGCTGGGAAGATCTCTGCCCTGCTTGGGGGGGGCTTGCACTGAGGGTGTTGGCACTGATGGGCTTCTGCAGGTGCAGGCTGGCCAGGGCTGTGCTGGGGGAGCAATGAGGCAGGGGTATGCTGCCTGGCTGCTGCTCCAGGCTGGGGGATGTTGTGCTTTGCAGGAGAAATGGTGTTGGTTTCTTCAGCTTGGTTTGTCATCGTTGCACATGGGTGTCCTCAGGTCTGTGGGTGCTGAGGCATGGTGGGACTGTGTGCTCAGCGCCACCTGGGTGCATACGGCCACCTGGGGGGGCCTTGGAGGGGACACCCTGGGTACCCTTCCTTGCTTGCACAGCCCCTAGTTGTCCTGCTTAGGTGCCTGTGATCCCTGATCCATGCTGCCAGCAAGAGCGCTGGCCTGTGAAGGTGGCCTTTATGCTTCCAGCCTATGCGCTGATGCTCCTTTGCTGCGTGTGGGGCCGGGGGCTGGGCTCAGGGGTGCTCTCTGTGCTGGTGGGGATTGGCGATTTCTGCAGTAACCCTTTGCCGTTGTGGCCTCTGCTTTCTCTGCAGCACATGCTGAAGATGTTGGAACCAGCCTCTACTTTGTGAACGACTCTATCCAGCAGGTCACCTTCTCCAGCACAGTGGGGGTGGTGATCCCCTGCCCGGCAGCAGGGTCACCCAGCGCTGTCCTTCGGTGGTACCTGGCCACAGGTGACGACATCTACGATGTGCCCCACATCCGGCATGTCCATGCCAATGGGACTTTGCAGCTCTACCCCTTCTCGCCATCAGCCTTCAATAGCTTTATCCACGACAACGACTACTTCTGCACCGCGGAGAACTCGGCTGGCAAAATCAGGAGCCCAAATATCCGTGTTAAAGCAGGTAGGAGCTTTGTGGGTGCTGGGGTTTGGACGAGGTGCTGGCTTTTCTCCAGTCATCTCCTTGCCTTGCTGCTTGGCCTGATGAGCTCACCTCGCTTGCTCTGCCTCCCTGGCATGGACCAGGAACGCTGACCATTGGGACAGCACCGCTGCTGTCCCACTTGCAGAGCCAGGCTGTTCTGAATGGGGATGGGACCAGGCAATCCTGCATGGAGCAGCGGGACCCAGTGCCTGCTGCCTTGCAAGGGCTGCTGTGCCGTGCTGCATTGCCTGCACCGTGGGTTGGTCTGGCAGCCCTGCTGCATGGTGCTGCTGCCCAGGGAGCAGAGCACAGAACCAGGGCTGCTGCATTGGCCTGTTGTGAGGGAACTGGTGGATGCTGCACAGATGGAGAGCAGGGAGAAGGACAGGGTGCTGGGTAAGCAGGCTTGCCAGTACCTGTTTGCAAAACAGCATCCTGCTGTAGTTAACCACTGGTTCTGCACCTCCGCAGTTCTGCACCGGCCTGTTACCGGCTGGGAGAGGGCTGGGGTGACCAGCAGGGAAAGGATGTGCAGCTTGGGGGTCTCCACCAAGTGCCCGGAGGCTGTGGTGTGGCTGCAGCCTTGCAGCAGGAGAGATCCTCTCCCTTTGAACAGATATTATTGCACCCAACCATGCATTGGGGGGTTTCATGACTGTGGGAGGAGCCGAACCACATCTGTCCTTGGTGGAGAGACCCCCACTGTGTCCCACAGCCCTCCTCGAGCTTGTCTGTTCCTACTATAGCATCCAGCCCCAGCATGCCAAGGCTTATTAAGAAAAAAAAAAGCAAAGAGCTGATTCCAAAAGCCATTATAGTAAATTATTGACCAGGCTGAGGAGGGCTAATAGCCCAGGAATGGCTTCATTATGTAACCTATTAAAAGTGGGGCTAGCAGAGGGAACATGACAGAAGTGACTACAGGGTTTTTTATTTTAATACCTTGTACTGCAGAGTAAATTGGTATTAACCCCCTTCCGCAGAGTGAATTATTTACCAGCGTTATCAGGTTACCTATAAACCACAGCTCGGTGGAGGAGGGACAGGGGCAGATAGGGTGTAGTAAACGCGACGTGCAGCGTGGAGCTGGTGCCCTCCTCGTACTGGGCAGTGGTGAGCGCTGTGGCCAGCTGGTGCTGGCTGGCAACCCGGGGTGGGTGCAGCAGGTTGAGTAGCCCCTGTGGCACCCCAGCTGGCCCTGGGCAATTGCCTGCATGGGGGTGGCTTGTGTTTGAGTGGATGATTGTGGCCCCTCTGGCGCTGGTGACCCTGGGCTTGACATAGCTTGAGACTGCGGAGTTCTGCAGACCTCCCTGGCAAGGGGTGCTGGGGGCTGCGGGTGCCCAGGGCTTGAGCAGCAAGGATGGCTGCTCCGGCTGTCCGGAGAGCTGCTCTGGATGTGCTGCATTGGTCCTTGCTGGGCAGGCAGCCTTTGCTTCACTCTTCTTCCTTGGGATCATAGCAAGCCAGTAGCAGAGCTGTGTCCTGGCTTTCACCCCCCTCTCTCAATACTGGGTTGAATGCACGCCTGCTGCCAGTGGGAATTCAGCTGGGAGCACAGCGTTCCCTGTCACATTAGCAGGTGCAATTAGCAGGAGGCGTGAGTACAACATAGTGGGGGCCCACACGCAGGGCTCCGAGGGCCACCACGATGGCACCAGCTGTGGCAGCTCAAAGTGCTTCGGCTTTATGGCACTTGGAAATGGTTGTGAAACATTCCCCTACTTCTGTTTCCTCCTGGTCATCTTGCATCCCAGTCACTCCCCAGTGCTTTGTAATGGCAATGCACCGAGGGAAGCCAATTAAAGCTGTACAAAGAAAGCAAATGAGTAAAATGCAGTTGAAAATATGAGGAATTGGAAAAATCTCTGGAAGCTTTGGAAAATTTGTTGGTGAGCACATGGAGCAAATCTCTCTAGCCAATGGAAATTGTGCTAGTTGTGGCTGTACATTACCCTTGTGGGAATTATTCCCAAAGGCCAGAAGCCCAGGCTGTGGAGGCTGGTGTGGGTCAGAGCTGCTGGGCCAGCCGTGGGGGCGAGTGTGGGTGCCGGTGGACGAGGTCTGCTGTGGGCTGGGCAGTGGCAGTGAGTGTGCAGGAGGCCAGGCTGGATGCTCTTCGTGGTCCCCGCTGGCCTCTAAAGCCCGTGAATAAACCTCCTGCTCCATGTGATTAAGGAAGCTTTTGCTAGCTAATCTGCTTTGGCTCTGGAGTGCCTTTCCATGGTAGGCTTCTCCCTGTGCCCTCGCGGTACAGACCCTCGTCCTCCCCACCGGGGCACCGGGTGGGTAACCAGAGCCAGCCAGGGGTCACTCCGAGCCCTCTTCCCCGCACCCCCTTGGGGCAGGGGGGCTCTGCCCGCCGGGGGGTGGCTGAGCTGCGGGCAGGTGAGGGTGAGCCAGCCCTCTGCAGCTCGGAACTTAATACCTTATTGCTGCTGCTGGTCTCCTCTACCAGGCAGCTGGTGTGCGGATCCTGCTGGCAAGTGTCACCACACACCTGGGGGTGTGCAGCCTGGCATGTGCCCCTGGGTCTGTCCCCCCGCTTTTGCAGCAGAGCAGCATGCCCTGAAAGCTTGGGAATCCAGGGTGGAAATACTGTCAGCCTCTTGCTGCTTGCTTGTTTGTGCAACACGTGATGCATTGCCGGCAGGTGCTTTCCACTCGGGGAAAACACCTTCCTTTTGGGGCTGCTTTTTGAGTTCTGTCTTGGGAGATTCGTTGAGCTGCTTCTGTTCTGGCCAAGGGCTGTTTTTAAATGATGAAGTGAATGCATGTCTCATGATAGTGATGCTTAGGTGCCCACGTCCTACAGGGCACAATTATCATCACAGTAAGGAGGCACCTGCACTCACTGCATTTTATACTTGAACTTTAGGAGTTTATGGTGCCTGCATGTGTTGCTGGGCATGGTGACATCTTTTTGTCTTTTTGAAGAGGCTGGGGTGGATCCACCTTACCTAGTGAGTGCCACTGGAGGGTTGTGGCACTGGGGAGTTCCTTGTCACTGGTCCAGGGAGCAGAGTGGAGCTGTCAAAGGGATGTGCATCTCCCTGAGGAACAGGGTGCGTGGTGGGGACAGCTCATGGCTCCCACTGTGTCATGCCTTGGAAATTTGTCATATGCTTCCCTAAATATTCCTCTGGTGGGTTTAGGAGGGTGGTGTGTCTCCCAGGTGCCTCCCAGCTGTATTTTCAGCATGCACCCAGCAGTGACATGATTACTCCCCGAGGTGGCAGGTTGAACGTTACAGCTACGAAATGCCCGTGGTCCCTGTACTGAAATTGGGGTGCTGCAAACCCCTGCCTTAGCAGTTTTGCTGGCTACAAAGTCAGCAGCTTGCTTTGGTGACAAGTTTGGGTGATGCTGGGGACCATCGCAGGGTCCCAGCAGCAGGAGCTGGGCCAGACCACCCCCTGCCTGCCAAGCCCAGAGCTACGGTCTCCCGAGGAGAGCCACTTTCTTCCCCGGGAAGATGGGCCAAGTGTTTTGGATGGAAGCAGTTTGTTGCTGGGTGGGTTGGTTTGTTTGGGAAACGTGGGATTAAAGCAAAAGGAAGTGTGTTTTTCTCCAGCACTGTCATGCTACCAACCATCTGCTTTTCTCTACAGTTTTCAGGGAACCGTACACCGTTCGGGTGGAGGACCAAAGGTCGATGCGTGGAAACGTGGCTGTTTTCAAGTGCCTCATCCCCTCTTCAGTGCAGGAATACGTTAGTGTTGTGTCCTGGGAGAAAGACACCGTTTCTATCATCCCAGGTAAGAGAGGACCCACTGTTCTCTTGGAAAAAGTGACCTGCTTTGCCATGGGTGAGACTCCCTGTCATGGAGGATCTTTTTTTCTCGCTTATTGTCGGTGCCTGTGCAGTCCAAGCAAAGGCTTTTATTGATGACAGTCTTGCGGCTTTGTACTGGAAAATGCTGGTGGTGTGAGCAGGTGTGTTCAGGGTCTCCTTGGTGCTGTGGCTGGTACTTTGTGTATCTCTGGGCTCACGGATCTTTGGTGTCCCCGTCCTGGCTTCACCTGCGTGCCTGTGAGCGTCGGGTACCTGGCAGCTGGGGCTCGGAGAGCAGAAAAAGAGCCTGTCCTTGCTGTCTGTGTCCTGACTTCTGCAGGCAGAGCTGGTTTTCATGTTGTCAGGGTGGTGCGCCAGTAACTATTCCAGCAAGTTTTCACAACTGATTCAGCTGTGGGGAAAAAAACTCAGTAAAAACGGCATCATGTGCCCCTTCCCTGTGCTGGCACCTGGAAGCTGCTGGCACCCGTCATCTCATGTGCCTGCCTTGTAGCCTGGGACATGTCCCACTCGGTGCTGACTGATCTGTGGGGAAGGGGGCTGCAGGAGGGACAGCAGCCCCCACCTGTGCAGGGATGTTGCAGCTCTGGGTTTGTCCCAGGGTCGTTCCACACGTGTTTTTGGCAGGTGCAGGGCACCCTGGGTTCCTGTGGGAGCAGGGAGCCTCTGAAACTGGGGTCTTCCCCCAGCCAGTCCCCTGGGGCAGAGGGAGGAGAGGTGGCATTGATGGGACACGGTCTACCAGGCACGTCCGTGCAGCTCAGCATGAGGGGAGAGCAATCTGGCAAACTGCTTGCCAAGCCGTGCTGGTGCTGCGGGCGCTGGCTCCTGTGCCCTCCTGGCTTGTCACAGGCTTTGAAGCAGTGCAGGGGCTGTGGGCAGGTGCTGGGCACTGTGTAGGGCCAGTCCCATGTCCTGGGGTGACCTTTTGGCTCCCTTCTTGGAGTTGGTATTGATGGCAGCACTGGCTGCCCATCACAGCATGTGTAAGCTAGTAGTAAAGCAATCAATACTGTTTTCCCCAGGAGGATCCAGAGAGAATTAAAGGATTTTGCCCAAAGTGAATGCTCTGTGCTTGGTATTTGCTCACAGGTCAGCAAGTCCCAAAGCTCCTCCAGGGCTCAGTGTTGCTGCGCTGGCAGTGTTGTGGGGAGCAGATGCCACCGGGAGCAGGGCCTGAGCCTTGTGCCTGCTGGGGCAGCCGCTGACCAAGCATGAGAGGCGATTTGCTCTAATCCCTCTTGCAGGGATGTTTCTTTCTTAAGGGGCTTATGGACCAAAGTGCTTCACCTGGAGGGGGGTGACAGGTTCTCCTGAGGGCTCTGGAGGCTCTCGCCCGTGCCTCCTGAGCACAGCTCATCTGCTGACTCAGCGTGACCTGTGCCCTTGGGGGCAGGCAATGGGAAGCAGAGTGATGCCCCCCAGGGCTGTGATGCACGGGCAGGGGCTGCCTGCAGCCCCCTGTGTGGCAGGGGAGCTGGGCACCCCTCCCGACTGAGGCTGGCATGGGGCCTGTCACGGTTTGCAGCGCCGGGGCTGCGAGCCAGCTGTCTTCTCGTGGTCGGGACCCGAGTCTGCAGAGCCCCCCCTCCCCAGCCCTGACCCCTTTCTGACAGTCTTGGGATGAAATGCGATGTGAAACTCTTTGCCTCGGGAGTGTGGGCTTCCCTGGATGGGCGTTCAGAGTGATGAGCTTGCGTTGATCAGCAGCCAGCCTGCGCCTGCAGCAGCCTTTTGCCCAGAAAGGGAGACTTTTGCTTACAAATGTCTTCCTTGGGCACGAGCCTGTGTAAGGAGCTTCTGGCACTTCAGAGTGTTTTGGAATAAGGTGGAAACGTCTGTTTCATTTTGGTGGGTGAGAAACCTCCGGGTGATCTAAGAGAGCAGTTTAAAAGTGTGTTTGGGGCGGCTTACCTGGAGGCCAGCTGGTGTTTGGAAAAAGCATGGCACCCTTTGGTAGGGCGCAGGCTGGCACCACAGCTTTGCCAGCCCTTCTCTGCTCAGTGCAGCCCCAGGAAACAGTTGTGTCTGCATGAACAAGTGAGTCCAAGGTGGATTTGTCTGCTGTGGATGGGACCAAGGAGTCTGTGACGCCCACCTCCTGGGGCAGTGAGATGCTTGGGTGGTGATGCTCTGCCCACTCTGCGCTTGTGCTGTTTGGCAAGCGGGGCGCGGCGAGGTCCACCAGCCCGAGCAGCAGCGGTGTTTGTTCCTTGGGGGGTGCTGTGCCAGCTCCAGTGGCACTTGCTGGTGGGCAGCGGCTGCTCACGCCACACAGGGTTCTTCAGGATGTAGCAGAGCAGTGCCCATGCACCTTGTTTGCAGAGCGTGGCTGGTTTGCTCGGCAGCAAGTTTATCAACTAAGCATTCGTGCACTTGCGTGATCTTAACCAGACTTATTCTCAAGTTTGCTGTGGCAGTGGATTTTTTAATGATGATTTAATTAGAGTGGAACGATTTTAACATTCTAAAGCAATAATTACCCTAAAGACAGAACATATAAATTGTGTTACAGTGCAGAGTCAACACAAGCAAACATGTTTTGCCGTTGGATTACAAATATAGTATCTGCCTGAAGCTTATTTCCTTATTGCGCCTCTGTTAGAGCTAAAACTGGCTTTGCTGTTACCAAAACCGTGGTCTTGTCTTGACCTCTGGTGAACCTCTGCTTCAGTCCTAATTCTGAGCAAGGAAGATGAGGAGAGGACAAGGGGGTCCCTGCTGTTCAGAGTGAACGGTGTGAAGGCTGAGAAATGCTGAAAAGTGGTGCTGAGGCCTAATAGCTCCATTCAGCCGCAGATATGCTTTCTGAATTGTATGATCTTACAATTGTGCCGACACAGCTCTCCTCCAGTCAGCCTGCAAAAAGAAAAGGTTTCTGGAAGTACCGCAGCTCCTTCAGAAGAACATCCAAGCTGTATTTACAGCTGGCTGTGTAACGTGGCGTTCTCTCCTGACTTTAGTGTGCCAAACTCACTGCTTTTCCCGAAACTTTCCCCTAGGTGCATCCTGTGGAAGGCTGCGCATCTGCCTGGCAAGGCTTGGTGCAGCAGGGGATGAACAGTTCTAGCATGCAGGAGTGGGGAAAAAAGTCTCCATCCACACCGCTCTGTGGCAGAAAACTCTTTTCAAGTGACTATTTTCACAGCAAATGCTGCTTTCCTTAGCATCCCTGGTTTTACCCCTGCCAAACCAAAATATTTTGTATCTCAGAAACAGCTGGGGTGAGCATTTCCCTGGGGGCTGCTGTTCTCGTGAGCTCAGCTCACTCTGGCCATATGTGGCCTGGGTGGCCCTTTTGTGCGCTTTCTTGGGTTCTTTTTGTCCTTAATTAGGATTACAGGGCTCCCAACCGCTGCTGCTGGACCTTTGCGATGTGTCTTTTCAGACAAGCCTTGCTGCTCTTCTGATGGCAGTTTGCTGGTGGGTGAAGGACCTTGGTGGGGCCAGACTGGCATCAGCAGCGCTTGCTGGAGGTGCCTTGCCAGCAGAGAGCCCTGCTGGAGAGCCGCCTGCTTCCCCGTGGAGGTGCCTGAATGAAACCCTCCATCATCACGCAGGTCCCTGCGATGCCCTGCTGCCAGGGATGGGCTGGCGCGGTGGGATGCAGGTGCAGCATCCTGCATGGTGCAGGGAGCATCGGGCATGCCATGCGCGTTGCTTGGGCTGCTGCTGCTTTCGCCAGCCCAGGAGTGTTCCCCTTACACAGGGTGCCTCTGCCTGGCTTTCTTCTGTCCAAGTCCCAGGCAAGTGTGTCTTTTCAGGAGCACCTGCTGGGTTTGCATTGGGAGAGGTCTCCAAGCAGTTGCAGGGCAGTGCTCTGTGCCTGTGCGGCCCTGCTGCAGGAGGGGGTTTGGGTGGCGAGTTACATGATTTGGTTAACTTGGCAACACTGTAACTTACCCTGAAATCACAGATAAATTCTTTATGGAAGGTTATCCTGCACATAAATCATCATTAGTGCAGCTCATTTTGGTGTAATGCCTACCTAACTGTGCTGCAGTCTAAAAATGTGTGTTTAGTGAAGTCAAGGGTTGCAGAGAAATTATAGGGTTTTCAAAAACCCATTTGCTTTGCTGGTGCTCACATCAAAATCGATCTTGCCTTTCGTTCTCAGCCTTGTCGCAAACATGCAGCACCGCTTGCAGGACTGTGGCATTTAATGTAGGCTGGTGCTGACTGGGAGCAAAGCTGTGGTGCTTACAGGACCGGGCGCTGTGTGTAAGACTGCACTTGGCACACAGGCTGTGACTTCAAACTCTGTTGCTGTTGATGAATTTTGATATGTATTTGTGGGGAGTAACGGGAGAAGGGTAGGAGGGCTGCAGCTGAGCAGCATGTTTTGCAGACCCCTCTCCCTTTTCTGTAAGGAAAGAGGGATTAACTCTTGCAACGAACCAGTTTAAGAACTCAGTGTGGTGAACAGTGGGTGTGTGTTTTGGTGGTTTTTTTTTTTTTTTTTTTTTGAAAGTACTGTCACCAGGCTGGCTAACATGAAGAGTCTCGCAGGCGCTCGCATGGCTTTGATTTGCCACAGAGGAACTCTGTTGCATGT
This sequence comes from Falco punctatus, assembly GCF_963210335.1. Lineage (NCBI taxonomy): Eukaryota > Metazoa > Chordata > Aves > Falconiformes > Falconidae > Falco > Falco punctatus. Next base: position 1,336,986 of record NC_137596.1, on the reverse strand, counting down.
GTGACTGAAGCTGCTTTAGTCACCGTGGTCTGGCTGTTGTGGCACAGAAATGGCAGTTCATGGCACGGACTCATCCTCTCTTTGGGCATTGCACGGCTGTAGCTCGGTGTCAGCAGGCCCTGCAGAACTGGGATGTCGCAGTCATGCTAGTGTGGATCCCACGTGTGCGGGTGCTCGTGGAGCGTGTGTCCAGCTGCGGTTTACAAAAGCACGTGGTGATGTGGAGAGCTACTTGAGACACTAGAAAGAGTGGATTTTTGAGTGATTGTCAGCCCCTCCTCTGTGGCTACATGCGTGCGTTCAAGCACTGCTTGGCTTCTGCAGCCCTGTGAGCACGTGCGTGTCTGTGCACTTAGACCCAAGCCGTTCCCCAGCTGGCTCAGTGATGGAAACGCATCCAGCTTCGCCCTTCGTGGCACAGACACGGCACCAGACCAGGCTGGTGCCCGTTGTGCTATCAGGAGCACCGTGCTGGGTGGGGAGGACAGGCCTGAGGGTGGTTGCCTGCTGTCGTTGGGCTCCAGTCCTTTGGCCATCGATGCATGTCTGCTCTGGCGCATCCCGAGAGCATGGTGGGATTTGCCTTGGGAGGTCGTGTGCTGGGCTGGGATGTGGGATGTCGCTTGGGTGTGTGGGCCTAATGTTGCTGAGGTTGGCTCTCCGTGGTGTCCCTGGAGAACAAAAGTGGCATCCTCACGGGTGTAATGGCATTGCATCAGCTGTGAGGGAAAGCTGATGGCGTTTTTCATCCCACCTTGTGTAGCCTGTGACTCGCAAGGGCAGCACAGAAGAGCAATGTTTTGGAGGCGATAAGCATTCCTGGGCTGGCAAGCCCAGAGCTAGGCTGCTATTTGGTGCTTCCATGTCATGTACTCGATAGATTGTGTTGGAAAAAACCTAAATACAGCACTTTTCAAGGTACAGGCATTTCTAAGGGTGCTGTTTTTCTCAGCAACCCTAACACATATCCTTTGAGGGCTGCAGAAACTTGGATGTACTTACTTAGTCACTGAATATCCACAAAATCTTTTCTCTGGAAAGCAAAACATAAAGCTTGCCAGAAGGGTGGAACTGAAAAAAAAATGAGTTCTGTGAAGTTTTAGATACGTTTTTGTGTATGTTCTTGATTGAACTGTAGCCTTTTAGGAGTTTTGAAAATATCTAAGCTAATCTGTTTGCAGTGGTTCAGCTATGAGCTTGATTTGACCTGAATCACCCTTTCTGTCCCATCCTCTGTAGTGCCCAAGGCTGTTTAGGGGATTCTTAAACTTATCTCAGCCACCCTTCAGTGACGTGGGAAATAAAACTGCAGTAGCTTTCTTGTGGTTAAATGTGGCTGTCCGCCCTGAAGATGTACGCTCTCCTCTGCTGTACCTTGCAACATCTGCCACCCGTTACATTTTTCTCTAAAATAGCAGAAAGTGTAAGCGTACACAAATTCCACTGCAATCCATCTCGAGACGTGGTGAGTCTAGGGACGCGGTGGGAGGCTACCAGCAATTGAACACCAGGCGAGGATTTATGGATGCAGCGTTCCCTCCCCGCCGGGGTGCTGCGTGCCAGGGGATGTGGAGGGACGATCCAAGGGGCAGAAAAGCCAGGACCTGGATAATTCAGCATTGTCCTCGTATCAATAGGCTTGTTCTGGGGGACATCAGTCTCATGTTACTAGCAAAAAGCTGGAAGCTGGGACGGAATAAACATGGCCAGGCGAAAGGCAACCCTTGTTTATGTGTTTGTCTTCATTGAGATGGTTTGGGAACAGGAGATAAGTTCCTGAGGATTGTTGCTGGCTGTTAGCATTTTTATTTGGTTTTGCTTGAATGTGGAATAACCCCAGCTGGTTTCAAGTGAGGTGCCTGGGAGCAAGCAGCCTGCGGGTCCGAGCGTGGCAGGCACGGGGCCAGCCTGTTGTCCTGTCCTGGGTGTCACCTGCAGTGGGGCTGGTGGCTGTGACCTGCTGCTTCTCCCAGGAGAGGAGGGAGCCTGGGTTGCTGCTGTCTCCTGTCCTGCTCCCTCCTGGTGTGTGCAGCTCTGAGACAAAAGCTGTGACCATTGGGCAAAAGGCTGGCGCAGAATTGGCCTTTTCAATTAAATTTTGTAGCTTCTGCCTGAGATGGGTTGACTTGCAGCGTGGAGCAGCCTGATGTGATTTATTTGAGCATTGTCCTACCCTAGCCTATCTAGGGGTGCTGCAGAACCTTTTCCCCTGTCGATCCCGAGATCTCTAAAGGTGTCCTGGTTTCTCCCCCACCCCTTGCCACCCTCTCTGGCTGCGACATGTGCCCAGACCTGTTACAGAGGGAAGTAGCTCCAGGCGTTATTCTCACCAAGTGGGGTGAGATTCTGTCTGAAATCATTTCATCCTTCCCCAGAGACTTGGCGTGAATTTTATCTAATCGCCATGGCAACAGATAAAAAAAGGTGTGAGCACATCTCCTTTTGCTGTGATAATTCAGATTTATATATTCAGATCAGATTGGAGTTAGAGATTTTAAAAGGAGCAGATGCAGCAGAAGGTGTGACTGCAAATAATGTGGCGAGAACGTTTGATGATCCTGCCCTTTAAGAGGGGAGAGCACTTTCCCGCAGGTTTTTTTGGAATATAATTATTCCATCAAATCCACTTTAACAAGGACTCATTATAGCCCTGATAATGCAGAGTCACGTTGGAGACAATCTTGCACACGCATGCACACACACTGAAAAAAAGGGACTACAACAAGTAAATAAAATGCCTGTGAGCGGCGAGGTGCGAGCGCCCTGTGGCCGCAGGTGCTCCCGGGAAGCGGCGCAGGGCAGGCAGGGGTGAGACGAGGGCTGGCTGCTTTGGTCCATGTGCCCCCATGGCTGGGGCACTGCTGGGTGCTCCTGGTGCTGCTGGGGAGATGCTGGCAGGCAGCCCTTCGGGTGGACGAGACCTGGGATCCTGGGAGTCCCGCACAACCAAATGCTTGTGATGAAAGGTTGGGGCACGGTGGGTTTCCAGGGGGTCCCCTTCCCGAGTGCAGCTCTAGCCGCTTTCCCCTGGTGTGAAAGGCTGGATTTTGCAGGCTCCCGACCTTGTTGCCCATGCAGCAGATTGCGAATGAAGATTTGCTTGAAACTGGGCTTGGGCCATCCTGAGCCAAAGCTGTTTGCTGCTTTTGCTGAGCTGCTGCAGCTTCTGCAGGAGGGGAGTGCTTCGTCAGAGATCAGAGCAAGGAAGTCTTTGACTGCTTCCTCTGCAGGGTAGAGAAGAAAAGATGCGGAGGGTTTTGAAGCAGGAAAAGTGCTGTTGATCTAGCACTTGGCATCCCAGCCCCTCACGATGTCCTTGCCCCTGCTCCAAGCCCTGCGGGATGATAGAGCACAAGCCAAATAAATACAGCACATCAAGCTCCAAGGCATGGCATACAGAGGAGTAGCTGTTCGTGGAGGTGCCATCTCCCTGTGTACCTGTAAGCGTAAATCTTCAGCCACCCCAAGGAGCAGTTGTGCCATAGGGAAGGGACAAATGGCATGTAGAGGGTGGGATGGATGGATGGATGGATGAGGGTTTGGAGCAGCCACAGGAGGCAAGTGGGCTGTAAATCCCTGCCTGACGTCTAACCCAGACCCAGCAGGAGGTTCATTTGCTGCATGACGCCACTGGCCCCGCGTCTGCCTGAGCTGCGGAGGGTTTGGGTTCTACATCAAGATCCCCGGCAGCGGTGGTGGTGAGGGTGATGATGAGTGTGGAGGAGGCCGTGCCACATCCCTGTGTTACATCGGTGCTGCCTAAGCTCAGCACATGGACTGTCCCAGCAGAAGAGGGGAACGCGTGCGGACCCGTGGGGAACATCAGAGCGAAGGGTGGTGAGCACTGCTGTGTGCTCCGCTCGCTGCTTTAGGACAGCTACCCAAGGCACAGGACACCTTTTTGGAGACAACAGCCACGATACCCACTGGGTACAAACCTTCAGCAATGACTCTGGCGTGAGGATTGAGGTGATTTGTGTGAAAGAAGTTACTGGAGTGCAGAGAGCAGGAGGAGACACATGGAGGAACGGTCTGCTAGTGGCAGCCAGCAGGATGTGCTGCGTGACTCTGCACGCTGGGTAGGCTGTTCCAGTGATGCTCTGAATTGCAAATTGCAGTTTTGCAGGAGATTGCAAAGAAGTTAGGAACGAGAGGAAAGTCCTCCGGAGCACCCCTCTGGTGGCATGCAGGGAAGGGGAATGGCCTGGGCAGGATGAGTTCAGAGGTGCAGCCAGGGGCTGATTAACCTCCTGTGGTGACATGTGTTCTCTGCCTTACGAGTTCGCTGGGCTTGCCTGGAGGTGCGTGGAGACCCTTGGACCTTATGCTGCATATCCTTGCGAGAGGCTTCTCTGCTGAGAACCAGCCCTTGGAAAAGGTTACAGGGCCCAGCTCACAGCGGAGCTGAGCTGTATAATGAAATCTGGTGCTACACGTGCCTTCTGCGCCTTGGTGAACCTGCTGCTGCTCCCTACTGCCTGCGTAACTGAGCTCAGAGGATACAGGTCCTCACTGAACTACAAGGGCTATGGTCTTGTCTCCTTGATCAGAAGGCGTTTGCTAAATTGTAATGCTTTTGTGCATTTTAAAGACCTCCCTGCTGAAGGAGAGCTGAGATCCTCTGGGATATGAATTTCTGTAAGGCACTAGAGCAGCTCAGCTGGTGCTGTGATCGTGGCCCCATGTGCCAGGCAGGACAGTGTGTGTGCCGGGCATGGAGGCTGCAGCCCGGCTGGGCTCAGGGATGCTGCAGGGGCTTCCTACAGGGGCTGCAACCATGTTCACCATGGGCCACCTTGCCTAAAGATCGTCAGGAGCCACCCTTCTGCCTGGCAGGCTCTGCAGGGCTGCTACCAGCCTGATGGGCTTGGAAAGCATCAAAATCCCTTGAAAATGCCCAAGCTGGGCTCTGAGAAATGGCTTTGGAGGGAAAAGGTTCGCTTCACCAGCTGTTTGCTGGCATGTTCAGGTTCTCCACCCTGCCTGAATCTTTTTCCTTTTACATCTTCTTTTTAATTGTCACCTACTGGAGTGAAGACAGTGCTGGCTCCCATCCTACTGCCTCAAGGGTCTCCCCCAGGGAGCTGCACCTATCAGGGCAGCATGGCAGTCATTGCTATGGCAAAGCCAGTGATGTGAAAACTGTTCAGGTCAAAACTTCTTTTCAAACCACGTGTTTTTGTGAGCTTGAGCCACCTGCCCCTGGGGCCTTGTGCTGGGCTGCAGCAGGAGAGGAGCTGGCGCTGTGTGTAGCAGAGCTGAAGTCATCGCTGCTTCGTGCCATCACCGCTGATGCGTCCACTGGGGAGGCTCGCATGTGCATGGCCAGCTCATCCTGAGCGGGCGGCAGCAGGGTCGGGGTGTTTGCCTGTGGGGAGGGGGCGGCTGTGGTGGTGGTGCGGTTGTGCGTCTTCCGCCCCCCTCCTTCCCGTGCACCCGTGCACATACACAGATGCAGAAACAATCACGGTCATTATTCCTACCATGGTGACAGTGACAGTGGCAGAGATGCCAGCTTCCTAACACAGACGGCTTTATTTCATCTCCTCTGTTTTTCAAAGCCTCTTTCATTTTGTATGAGGAGACAGATGTGAAGGGCTGCAGGCTGATAAATTCTGCTGTCTTATGAAAAGAGAGGGTGGGTTTTTGTTGTGGTTGCTTCTCTTCCTCCCTCCCCAGCCCCCTCCCAGCAGTGCAGCAGCAGCCTTTCTCTGTAGAGGATGCTCCCTGCCCCTGGCGTGGGATGGTGCCTGATGGTCACCTCGCTGGGGCAGGGAGGGCTGAGTTCCCTGGGTGAACTTCCTCGGGGCTAGCAGGGCTGGGCGGTGGGTGGACAGTGGCGGGCACCTGGGTAGAGGGAAATGAGCGCAGAGGTGCAGATGCCTCCCTGAATCGCATCCACAGTGCCTGGTCCTGGCGCACTTTGAGATGCCACTGAGGCTGCACGTTTGCCAGGGAGGAGCTGCTCTCAGCTGGTGGAGCAAGGGCTAAACCTTCGTGTGGGCTTACAACTAAAATCCCTGTCCTTCTTGTAGCTGCACCGAGGCTCTGGGGTCGCTGGCTTGGGGCAAGAGCAGGCCAGAGGGCTCTGGAGCTGCTGTGGTTGCAGTCCATGCCAGCTGCCAGGGTTGGTCATGGAGGGTGATGCAGCCTGTGCTGCTTTGGGGGGGAGGGGGGCTCAAGGAAGCACATGCTCAGTGCCCGCTGGGTGCAGTGCTGCTGCTGCCACGCCTGCCTTCGTGGAGCACCTGGCCGATGGCTCCGGTGGACTGTGGCATCTGCCCAACGTGGCATGAGGTGTGGTCCCCGCGTGGCTCCCCTTCCTCCTCTCCTGCTCTGCTGATGATAGTTCTAGTTTAAAAATAAATTGCTCCATCTTTAATTGCGGTTTAAATAACTGCTTCATTTTTATTTAAATGTGGCTCTGTAAGGCTTGGAGAACAATTAGGAGAAAATACAGGGCATTGCTCTGGTGCATGTGTTCAAGCATATAATTATTTTTTTTTATTATACTGATGTTTGCCGAATCTGGAAAAAGATCTTATTGTTCCTCTTGATTTAGTCACGCACAAGATCTACAAATACACCAGCCATTTCAGGACTCCATTTCATAAGCTGTGAAGCCTTGGCACTAACGTGCTGAAGGAGGGCTCCTCAGATCACTGCCCTTTGCCGTTTGTGCTGCCACATGGGTGCAGGTGAAGCTGCAGGCTGTGCCCCCAGCAACTGGCAGCTCCAAAGAGCAATAGGATGCTCTGTCCCACCTCAGGGCTGCCAGCACCAGGTTGGCGGGCACAGCCCGGGTTGGGACTATTGGATGTGTCCTCAGCCCCTTCTGAGGGTTTCTGGTAGCCCCTGGTGCTGGGGGGGTGGTGTGGGTGGGGTTACTGCAGACCCCAGGGCCTGCGCCAGGGGCTTGCTGGGGTGAGAGTTTGTGGTTTTTGTTGATGAATGATATTAAAAGGCTAATAAACGACTCGGGGATGTTGGGTGAAATCTCTGAAAGGCTCTAAATGACCCAGGGACCTCTTTCACAAGTGAGCTAGCCATTCAGGAATATAAATCTCATTCAGAGTCGATAGGGATTAGGTTCCTAAGTGCCCAACACAGCTAAAGTGCTTCTGAAAATGTGGCTTGTTAGAAGGTTGCGGAGGAAGCTGCATGTGGTCTGGCGGGCTATAAGCTTATCAGTCAAAGGTGCTTTACTTGGTGACAGAAGCCACTTGTGGTAAACAAGCTGCTGGCCCTTTGGACTCCTGACAATCTTTTAACCATTTATTAAAGCAGCTATGAACTCTTCTTGGAAATGAAATCTTAATAGCAAGCGTGGCAGAGATTTTTCACAGATGGCAGCACTGCCAAAAGCAGGCATTCAAGAAAACATTCATCAAAAACATTCATTTCTTTCAAAAAGAAATGGACGTTTATAGCGTAGACAAATTTGGGACTCATTTACTTTGCCTTTCAGTTTCTGAATTTTTAGAGGTCACATTTTTCTGCACCTTTGAGGGCTAGAAACAGATGTTATTTTTAACTGGAAACAGATTCCCATCTAAACACATGGCACCAAGAAATGGGATGTGCGAAAAGGCTGGGTAGGGCAGGACCCTTTGCGCAGCCTGGGGGTCCCTCTGGCTCGCTGTGCTGCAGGGGGCTCCAGGCTCCTGTCCTGCTTTACACCCTTCTGCCCCGTCTGGGCTCCCTGCCCCTCGGCACCAAGCACAGTCCGCCCCTGGGGCTTGCTGCTGACAAAACCCATTGCGGTGGTGGGAATGCAGCTGTTCATGGGGACCCCCCAGGGTGGCAATGGGTGCCATGCTGGCTCTCCTGGCAGGGCGCGGGGTGCTGTGGGTCAGTGTGGCTCTCACGGTGATGGCAGGGTCCATGTGGGTGCTGTAGTCCGTGGCACGATCAGACAGAGGGCTCCCGCATGCTGCTGCTCCTGCACCGCAGAGTGGCCCCAGACCACATCCCACCCTGCCTGGGCACCTGCTGGCACTGGTGCACCCTCCCTCCTTAAAAAGCCAGAAGTTCCCTTGAGAGGGAGCGATTCATTCGCAGCTCATCTCCATTTCATCTGAAGGTTGCACCATGCTGGGTTTCAGCCTTGTTATGTTTTCTCTTGAGCAATACCTTTTATTTCTGCAGTGTTTAATATTCCTTTCTGGAGCCTCCGTTGCCTGTTCTGGGTCTTTCCACTGAAAGCAGCTTTGAAGCTATAAATCATTGTGGCCAAGCTGTACCTCTTGTTTGCATGTCACAACCAGCTGGTTCCCTGCCTGCTCAGGTGCTGTCACCACTCCCGGCCTCTCCCTGCACCTGCTTTCCCGTCTGTGCTGGGCATCCCTGGAGCGAGGTACCCATTACAGGCAGCGCTCAGCCCAAGCGTGCAGCTTGGCCTGCCCGAGGAGATGGTTCTCTTGCCCAAGCCAGCCTGGTGCTCAGCGTTGGGCATTGAGTGTGCAGGGCTGTAAATGCCGTCTCGGGTCTGGGCAAGCAAACAACCGTGCGGGGAATGGCTGTGCAGCTGCGACCAGGCTCTCCCTTCCCCCTGACAGCCCTGCGCTCCCTAAGCACATGGGCACCATTCAACAGGCTTGGGGCTGCATGGAGAATGGTCAAATCCTCTTATTCTGCTGGAAGTCAAGGTCTGGTGTTGACCCCTCGTGTGGCAGTGGAGCCGTCGGTTCCTGGGGAAGCTGGCAAACTGAACTGGCCTGACCAGGGGTGACAGTGCTGAAGCCTTTCGTGTGTTGGTCAAGGGGCAGGATGGGTCTTCATTTCCCCATGGCTGGGGAATTTTGATCACAGCTGAAATAAGAAGCTTTGTGATAGTTATTGCTCTGTGTTTGCCAGAGCCTGCTTCAGACCCTGACTGATTACTTGTAGCTGCTCCTCCCTGTAAACCAGATCTCATTTGCATCTTGAGGAGCAGTGTGCTGCAGGCGACCAAAGCTGGTGACACCACTGGAGATTGCTTGTTGTGTGTCATTTCATGTCCATCTGACTTGCATCTCTCGTGTTTTGTTTGCAGTGTTGTACTATGAACTAAATGGTGCCATGTGCTCAACGGGCACCTGTAATTGCAGCGCGTTGTTTAATGCTGTGCTTTCATAATGCTTCCTGAGCATAGAGAAGTGTTAACATCTCTGCATCTTGCTTTCCACCCTTATACAAAAGCTGCGCAAAGATGTACGTGTTCACAAGAAGCTGGACTTGGGGTAGGGGGAGCTGGAAGGGGGCAGAGCCCAGCTGCTGCTTACACCAGCAGTGCTGGTCGGGGACATGGGGCAGGCTGAGCCCAGGGATGCGCTCTGGGGATGCAGCCATCCCCGTGCTGGCCTGGCCCTTGCTCCCTGGCAGGTGCAATTCGCAGCTCCCCATGAGCTCCTGAGGCAGCTGGGCATGGTCCCTGCCACAAGGCACTCCTCATCCCTGCACCCCTGGGCGGCTGGTGATCACCCGGGTGGTGGGTGCCCAGCCTGGTGCTCCCCCTGCCACCGCCATCTGGGATGCGAGACGTGCAGCTCCTTCCAGGGAGATTATTGTCGGCTACTCCAGGTGAAGTCACTGCCTCTTGGCCTGCTTCCATGTAGTTAGTGCTGCTCCCCAAGCTCGGCTGTTGTATAATCGATCGGATATCCTGGCACATCCCATTGTTTAAACAAGAGCTATGGCTATTGCATACAGTATATGTACCACATGCACGTGACGGTGTCAAGAATTAACTTCATAATCATCTCCGTGATCTTTCTTGGCAGAGCTCTGGCATAACCTGTCGTGTCTTATCTAGCAATTGTGTGTGAGTTATAGTTACCTCTGTCCTGGCACTCCAGATGAGATTGATGGTGGGTGAGGTTTTATAATGCCTGTGTCGGGATTCCTCCCCGCCATCCGGCAAAGCCTGGAGCAGCTGCTTGGCTCCTCTGAAGCTCTGGATACCAAGGGCGCTGGCTCCAGCCTGCAGCTGCATAGCATCTGCTTGAATCCCGGTGGAGGATCTCCTGCCTGAAGCTTGGGGAAGGGAAGGTGCCAAAGTGCACAGCCCAGAGGTGGGTTTGCCTCTCTGTGTTGGCTCTCCAGCCGCCCAAGGGCTGGCTCAAAGCAGATCTTCCTGCGCAAAAAGGAGTTAGCTGCTTAACCAGCACAGGCGTGGGAGCCGTCAGCAGCTCCTCCGAGCATCATTCCCGTGCACGTGGCAGGAGAGGCGAGGGGGAAGTTTAGGAGGAGCTGTGTACACTTGCCTTCCCAGGAGGTGGGTCTTAGCATCCACCTCGCTGGATAACAGTGCTTTTCCCAATTGCCAGGAAGGCACCCAGTGAGAGTGGGTCCGTCAGGGCTCCCTGCAGCCCCTGCTGAAGCCCTCCACCTGGCTGGCAGCCCTGCACCATGCGTTCCGCACACGGCACTTGGTGTCATGTTGGTATTTAAGCCTGTGAGTCCCCTGCTGATTTTTTTGGTTTTGTGGGGTTTTGTCTCCTTGACAGTGGGAGTGTATTAAAGAGAGCGGCTCTAGGAAGGGTGTGCAGGTAAGGAGCCCATGGAAAAGGCCTGGCCACTGTAATTTTTAGTTCTGGTGCTGGCATGGAGCCTTCCCCACCTTGGCTGGCTGCTGCAGGGACTGCAGCCCGCTGTTTGCAGGACGTTGGTCCCAGTGCCCAGCCAGGCACCAGAGTGTGGCACTGCTGCTCGTTGTGGTGCTGCCTGGCTCCTCCTCACCTCGGCCCTGCTCAGCAGCAGGGGGTTTGGGGTCCCCGGGGCTCAGCTCCCTCCAGGCTGGCTTCTCCACTCTGCTTTAGGTCTGTTTCAGCGTGAGCTTGGGGCAGCCCTTTCCACATCCACGTGCTGTCTTGTTGAGCATCATTTCAGTGCCTTGAGTGCTATGGATCTGATAGTTTCATTTCGAGAAGCTGTTAAAAATGCACATGTGTTTCTCTTTCCTGCAGGGAAGAGTTATTTGGAGATTATATTTTTGTTCTAGTCAAGACCAGATTTAACCAAACGCCCATCTCTACCATGCTGGCAAGAGCATCTTGCAATGCTGGTGTCCTGTGAAATGTGAACGGCTGAATTTCTTCTTTTTTTATATGCATATACACAGTGTATGAAACAAAGAAGCTAAAAATGATGAATTGCGGCTAATGCTGCTGCGTGATGGAGATAAGACTATAATTATTTGTTTGGGCAGCTTAAATCAACACCAAAAGCCTGATGGAAAACAAAGCGATAATTTAAACCTCTTTGTGTGGGTCTTGTGGGTTGTGTGACCAAGCGTGAACTTATATCATAGGCTTGTATGATTTTTGCGTTCGTGCATGGTTAAAGCAGGTCATTTAGGCATCATGCTTCACGTGCCGCCCTTACAGCATGCCTGCCCCCGTGTTTGGGGAGAGCCACCCCTTTACCTTCCTTCTGGAAGGGTTTAGCACCTCTGCGCTGCCTCAGTCTTTGCAATTGGTGGTTATTATTATTATTATTATTAGTGCTGCAGATAGGACTGTAACCCCTGCACGTCCTGCCTGCTCCGGAGAGATGTCTGGGTCTCCTGTCCAAGCCCAGTCTGTCCTGGCTTGTTAGCAGAGAAGATGAGTGGGTTGAGCAGAAGCTGTCTCACCTCTGGATGCACCTGAACCCGTGGCAGAGGTTGTAAATTTTTATGTTCGTTTTGTTTGTTTTGCTTCAGTTTAATTAACTGATCAATGAAACCCTGTCAAGCTCTGACCTCTCTCGCAGCCACAGTAAATCAGCTCCTGCCGCTGATGGAGCGGGGCTCGGGCATGGTCCTGGCTGCTGAGCTGCGCGATTGTACCTCTCGGGGCTGGAAAGGGCCGGGGTGGGTGGTGGAGCCTGGCAAGTGGCAGCACAGTCCTGCCCCTGGCTTTTATTTTCCTCTGCCTCTTGTACTCGGTCTCTGCATCGCTGCCTGTGCCTGCTTAGGCAAGTGTTTCAAGTCTCTTTGCTTGCACTGTGGCGTGTGAGCAACTTCCACGTTCTGCAGTGAATGCTTCGCTCTTACCTGTTCCCCCTCTGCCTCTCACTGCTGCCACGAGAGTCTCTGCCCCTTCTGCTCCTGAGCAATTGCAGCTGGAAACCTTTGTTTTTGTGGCGACCCTGGAGACACATAATTTCCTTGGAAGGAACATTTGGAAGCCCCGACCCCGCTTCCCTTTCACCCTGCCAAATCTTGCGTCTCCAACCTCCGCATGCTTGTATCTAGCTCGCTCTTTTTTTCCTCTTCTTTTTAAAAACATCCCTCTGGATAGCTGAGCCAAGCTGAGCAAAGATGTTATCAGCTCTCCAAAGGTCATCTGCCTTGGTTTCCAGTTGAAAGCGAGAGGTGTGGGGACCAGCAGATGCATCCTCTGTAATTAGGCCCACTGAATTGTTGGCAGGGAGGAGAGATGCACCCAGAAAGATAACGGGACTCTCCTGGATAGCTCCATGGAGCTGTCGGGAGAGCCAGTGCTGCTGAGCACCGGGATGCAATGCCGTCACCTCTTCCTGGAAACCTATGGCACCTGCAGCAGGGTCTTGTCCCTTCCTTCGTGCTGCGAGCACTCTACCAGGTCCTGGGAGCAGTCGTATCAACTGCTGTACTTGCACGTGTCGAGAGATGCCCTAAGAGATGCTGAACCAGCCCTGGGCAGGGCAGCAGGAAGGGGGCTCGTGCCCTGTGCTACCAGCGTGCTCAGGGATGACTGTGCCCTCTGTCCCCAGGTGCCACCAGGGATACAAGGGTGGGTGCAGCTGGGACATGCCTTGTGATGTGTGTGTGCGGCTGTTGGGGCTCACTGTGGGAACAGGTTTTTGCTATCTGATTTCTTTGGCTTTAAATGGGGCCCACAGAAACCCAGTATTTCCCATTTGGAGAGCTGGATGCGTCCCTGAGGTTGTAGCTAGAGCTCTGAGCTACAGGGTTTTGCATGTTAATTATAATGAAAATTTCAATTCTGTAATCTGTGTTTAAAATCAGGGAAAACCTCTCTTGCACCAGCACTGATCCCTCCTGTCTAAAGACTACTGCCACTTCAAGCTTCTTCCCTTGCAGGGCACCTGTGGGACTCCTGAGCTGCTCCAGCACCTCCCATTGCAGCAGCAGCGCTGGTAGCTGACCCCCCTTTTCACCACCCTCTCGCTGCAAGAGCCATTTCGGACTGTGCTATTCCCTGGGCAGCTCTCTCAGTGCTTCTCTTCCCCCCTAAAGACAGGGATTGGGCACCTACGGCTTGAGCCATTAGCCCTGGCTCTCCTTTCTCCATCAAAATCTGTTTTGCTGAAATCTGGAAAAACTGAGCCGTGCTGTGTTTGGAAGGTGTTCCTTTTAATCCCAGCTTTTATTGCAATGCTTCTTCCTGAAGGAAAGTGTCGGAGGGAGAGGCTGGTGAATATAAGGGTCAACTTGGAGGATCCGTGGTGGGTTCCTGTAGTGGAGGAAAAGCTTTTGTGACCTGCATTACCACCATGTATTTATATTTCAGTGTAAAGGGGAAAAACCACGCATATTATCAAATGATGCGCTTTTTTATCTTCTTTATAGCTTCTAATGCTATAGCTGGTTTTTTAAAACCACTAAAAGCATAAGCATTAAAGCAATTTTCCAGAGTAATATAGCAAGAGGTCTACAAAAGCTCTGCAACATTTGATAATAGTTGCCATCTTCGGCTGAAGATAATGATGTTAACAAATGTAATGGGAGTAACGAGCGGAGATTCAAAAAGCAGCTTTTGTTTAATTTTTTTGTAATGCAAATGAGTTTGGGAATAAAGAAGGAGAGCAGAAAATAATGAAAACTTCATTTGAAATGAGTCTTAATCCTTGCAGCCAACCGCTGGCAGAGTAGGAGGGAAGGAGAGGGGATGGGAGGCTGGGCTGAGTGTCTGAGCAGAGCAAGGTCTTGTCGCAAAATCCGGCGGTGCTGGCAGGGCTGGTTCAGGTGGGCCAGAGGAGGGTCGGTCGCGTGCGAGGCTGTGCTCTGTTCTCACTCGCTGCCTGCAGATGGGGCGGGATGGAAAAGGCTGGGCCCCAGCAGGCAGCAGTGCAAGGCTCCCATCACCTGTGGTCTTCACCACCAAAGGAGAAATCTGTGTTTGTGCAGAGTTCCTGGGATCTCTCCCATCCCTAAAGAGGAGGGGGCTCAGCAGCCCAGCTCCTTGCAGGCATGGAGCTGGGGCTGACTGCTCCCTCCTGGCACAGTTGCTTTGAAGCAGAGGAAAACTCCCTTCCTCTCACTCTTGGGAGGCTGGAAATACCAAGCTTTGTGTTTCTGCAGCACCTTCCCCTTTAAAATGATGCCAGCTGAGTTCAACCTTATGACAGCCCAGCGACTCCCTCTCCCCATCAGAACAAGTGAATTTGCTTTATTTGGATTGACTCCCAGCCAAAGTGATAGGTACGAGGCTGGCAAATAAGCATCCTTGTGATGAGGACTGGCACTTATGCATGTGCAGAAGATTCAGGTCTGTCAGCTTGTGTCAGCTCGCCTTCTATGGAGTGTTTAATCTCCTAACCCTTGGCCAAGAAATGCATTAAGAGATGTGTGGCGAGCAGGAGCTCAAGAACTGTGGGATGCTGCTGCCTGCCCCTCTTCTGTTAGTCTGCTGTGAGATGACGGGGAGAGGGCAATGGGAGGGAGCCTGAGTCAAGTCGGGTGTTGTGCCTGAGGAGAGCTGTAGGCAGTGGAGCTGGAAACCGGGAGGAACTGGAGGAACCGAATAACCCCTCTTCCTCCTGAACAGGGTGGTTTTAAGGGGGGTAGGTGGGGTGCCAGGAAAATCTCCTTTGGAGTGGAAGTGCAGGGGAGCACTGGGTGACCCTCGTGCCTGCGTGAAGGCGACACGGTTGTACTGGAGCCTGAGCTGGCTTGCGCTCTGTCAGCGAGCAGATGGTGGTCACGGCTGCATGAATGTCCTTGGGCACAAAAAGCAGCGTCCCCAGCCCTGGGCGGGGATCACGTCTGCCCCCTTTCAGCGCCCAGACTGCTGCAGCTGCCCGGGTGGCAGGGTGGGATCCGCTCCCACTGGCATTGCCCCGGCTCTTGGAGAAAGCAGAGCTCGGTCAGATGGATTTGGGTGGCTGCGAGGCTCCTCTCGTTCCCAGGGACAGGACCACCTTTGGCAGAGTGCCCTCCGCAGCATCGTCCCTCCCGGCGTGTTGGACTGGGAGTGCGCACGTGAGGGCAGGCAGGCAGGCGTGCTGAGCAGCAGCGTTGTCACTGGGCTCACTGGGACAGCAAGTCAGTGTTGCTGGGAAAGGGGAGAAATGCTGCTAGTTTTTTGAGTGTAACCCCCTGGCATTTGTGCGTTGTCCCTCAGGGTTCTAGAAGACAGCAATGCTCAGCTCCTGAGCACTGGATGGGTTGCAGCAAGGATGGAGCGATTTGGCTCCAGGCTGAACATGACATCTTGAGGGGGACAGGCCATGCTATAAAACGAGAGGTCTTCGTGTTCTTCTCGTCTTCAGTTTGGCTTTTTTTGGAATGACGAAGATGTGAGTTATCGCATCTGGCTTTGCAATTTACAGCTTTTAATTAATCTGAAATTTCAACGTAGATTTTTGTGATAAGCAGAGGCATCTCTGCAAGCTGGGGAGGAACCTTAACGACAATCCAAGATGAATCTGCAGGATGAAATATCAGTGCAATAAACAAGGCTATATAAAACAGAAATGCAAAATAAAAAAGTGCCCGAGTTATCAAAGCAGTGATCTACAAATGAGATTTCTTTTTGGAGCCTTTCCCTGTTGCAGTCCCTACTTGTGGGCATTTGTCAGCTGCCCATCAGGGTGATATCTAGGCTAATATGAGAGCTGTCTTTTTAACAATTTGTTGGGTTTGCAGTGGTCACAGTGACAGTCGTCTTTGTTCCAGCATCTAGCAATCACAAGTGAGTCAATGAAACCTTAGCTGTCCACGTGTGACGGATACTCAGCCCATCACCAGTGGACCACCAGGACAAGGGAAGGGAGAGGTCTGTTGAATACAGGCAGCTGGTCCAGGACCTGATTTGGGTGCAGTGCTCTGGGTGAGCTCTGTGCAACCCCTTCCCCTCCTGCCTCCGGTGCTGCCTGCCGGCAGGGGTGAGCCAGGCTGAGGTGTGCCCCAGCCCGGTGATGCACAGCATGTGCAGGAAGATCCCTTGCATTTTGGGTCAGTCTTTCTTTCCCCATTGAGGTGGAAGTGGCTACAGCACTTTGCTGTTCTTTCTTGGTGTGTAGGGTCAGTACTGCGCTCTTTCTCTGAATGCCAACGCGATGATTTGTCTTTGCTGTACAACAGGGCTGGTTTAGTCCCTCTGGAGGGTTGTTTGTGGTTGCTAAACAAACTGGCACTACCAAACTCCTCATTATCTGGTTTACCCTTCGTTGCTGACCTCTTGTCTCACTGCTCTGCAGAGTAAACAAGGCCCTGCTGACCTGGCTGCAGGTGCTGTGCTGGGGCTGCCTGCCTCAGGCAGCTGCATGGATGGACGCAGGGGCAAGCGGGTGGTTTGCATCCAGGGCTGCTGCTGATGGGAGCTGTGGTGCCAATGTGGATGCACTTGTGGGAGCGCGGAGATGGGTGCCAGCTTGTGGGGTAGGCACCGCTCTGCCTGCTGCCACACTCGCCTGTGAGTGCAGTTGCTCAGCTGAGCCCCAGCCCACAGGGATTTCTGCCTCTGCTTTATGGAGCTCCCTGTGCCACTGGGAAGGTTGACCGAGCTGGAAATGGCTTTATTTGCCCAGTGGCAGGTGCGAGCACGTTAGAAATGTGCTGACATCTACCTTGTTTGTTTATGAGTGCAGACCCTAATTGCGACCCTAATTGCCATGCGGATGCTCTGCTGGAGCTGCGTGGCCAGCGCCTGCCACGTGTTGGTGTGCCCAGCGTCACTGGCCACTTGGGCTCGGTGGTCCCAGCACCACGCAACCCTCGTGCTGGTGGGCTTGTCCAGCTGGTGGGACTTCAGTGTCCCTCTGGAATGCTGCTTGTGGCTGGGGAGCGTGCCTCTGCTCTCCCTCCAGCCCTCCCGGCTTACCGTGGCTCTCGGTGTGTACTGAAGCTGGGCTCGATGTTTGCAGGCAAGCACTGCTGAGGGCTGGTGCAAAAGGCAGCCAGCTGCAAGCAGCATAAAGAGCCACCGCGCTGCTGGTGCCCTTCTGTGTGGGTTCAGCAAGCTGTGGGTGCCTGCTGGGGTGCTGAGAGGAGGAAATCAGATGCTGAGATCGTTGAAATGCTTTGGCCAGGAGGCTGGAAGTTGAGCTTGCTTCTCTCCCTGTTTTTATTTCTACAGCTTTCAGAGTGGTGCATTATCCTCTGTTTTCCTTCTTCAGCCACCTAAGTCTGGAAAATTGCAATAATGAAGGGTAATGATACAGTGTGGGGAACAGGCTTCCATTTGAAGTCTTTTAAAGTTGTATAAACAGAAGCAGGAAACATTTATTTACAAATATTTTTGTGTGAAAAAGAGAGGGGGAGAGCAAGCTCCTTTTGTCTCTGTTAGACACATCCTTTCATTCCGTGAGCCTTCCTCCCTGCTGGTGGGCCGATTGGCACGTGCCGGGCTGAATCCCTCAGGAGCAGGAAGGCGGGAGGGGATGGTCCCCAGCCCCGGCTGTCTGAGGCACATAGGGTGACTTCTCCTGCTGACCCTGAATCGCATACCCCAGACCCGGCATCCACGGACCAGCTTGGTGGCAGCGGGGGTCCCTCCTTCGCCCTGAGGTGGTGGCGTGCCTGAGGGCAGCACCTGATGGCTCCGTGGCAACTTGGGTCCTTGCGGCATAAGCGTCTCATCTGAAATGCAGGCGAGGGGCAAGCTGGGAATTTGCTTTTAACATCAATATTCAGAAATAGTGCATGTGAATAATTGATGGTCCTGTGAGCTGGGGCTTGTCTGTCTGTCACAGCAAAGCAGAGGTGACAGAGTGACAGGCTAGGGTGGGGGAAGAATCCCGTTCTTCCCAGGGCACCACCAGAGAGTGGCATGCACAGGGTGGGCTCTTGACTGCAACATGGCAAAGGCTACGGGCTGTCTTCAGCGCTGCTGGCATGCCAGCATCAGGACCTTCTCACCATGGTCGCAGTCTTGGGTAGCGTTGCCCCATTCTCCAGCATGGGCCGTGGGGCTACTAACAGCTCCTCCAGCTGCTTTCCAGGTCCAGCTGGGCTGTGGTGGCCAAACCACTGATCTGGATGTTTTAGGTGAAAAATAATCTGTCAGCAGGATTTGCCTGACCTTAAATTAGCTCTCACAAGAAGAACTTAACCCTCATTGCTCCCTTCCTGGGTCAGTGTCTCCTCCCTCCTGAGGCAACCCGGCTGTATACTTATGTTTCCCTTTCTCTTTTAATATCTATTTTTATCCTCCTTTTGGGTATCCTTTGTCTTTAGGGTGATTACACAGATCTGTTCTGAGCAGGCAGAGGCTGCCATGTTTTCTGTGAACCACCGGCAATTAGACCAGAATAGCTGTCTCCCTAATGATAATGTACTGTGCAGTATCGCTGCGGTGCTTGCAGCAGCAGGGACGCCATCCCTGAGCAGTCTGGGTGCTGCTTGGCTGGGGCTGGGGAGGGCTGGACTTGTGCAGGAGCGTGGATCTGCCTGTCCCCCGACAGCCGCAGGGTGGTCAGTGTGGCATGGGACACCCCGGCTCTGCCATGTGCTGCTGCGTGGCTGTGGCAGGGCATCAGTTTGGGCTTGCTCTGGTGGCTTGGACCTGGAGCATGGTTTGGTTCAAGTCCTATTTCTGGCTTAAGGTGCTCGGCAGCACCCACAGCCGCTCCACCGCTCCTCGCAGGAGCCAGCAGGGACTCTGCAGCTTGCAAAGAGTCAGCAGTCACACCGGGACATGCAGTGCCACCATCCGTGGAGATGGTGGCAGCTGGGATGGACTGGGTCTTCTGCAGCTGGCTTTGCTGGAGTCGATCCAGGCTGCACAGGGCTGTGCCGCCAGTGCGGGTGACTTGCCCGCTCCTCCGAGCAAGGCTGCTGTCACCCTGCTGGCAGGACAGGCAGGTTGCTCGGTGGGGCTCAGCCTCCTGCCAGCCTCAGCATGCAGCAAAGCCTTACAGTTACCCCTTCAAAGCCTCTGGCAGTTACTGCACGAAGCAGGGGGAGAAGAAAAGACCTCCCCCAGCAAAAACTGCAAAGGAGAGGCAAGAGCTGGAGCCTTTATTGCAGGAACCCTGAATGAGAGGGAGGAGCAGGGTTTGAGCTCCCTGCCGGTCTCTCTGAGCTGCTCTACAAAGCAGCCTCCCAGCTTGGCGAGCGAGATACAGCGAAAGGTTTTCAAGTTGTGACCTTAGCAAATGTATTAGATGGGAGAAAAGAGCTTTTTTTTTCCTTTCCCCCGTTACGGTGTCAGCATAGCCGTGGCTTTTAAACCACATTACACAGGCTTGTCATCCAAGATAAAATGTTATTAAGATAAAATGCTACACAGGGAACAGTAGAGGACTTCCCACCGCTGTATTTCAGCACAGCCGTAGCATTGCGAGGCCACACTTTGCCACTGGCACTGAAGCCGTCACCCAAAGCTGGGGCAGCCGGAGCCCGTGATGCTGCGGCTGCCTGCGTGCCGCCCTGCTACAGTGGGGCAGGACCGGGATGCCGTGTCCTGCTGCGTGCTTGCAAGGTGACGGGCACAGGGAGGTGCTCTCCTGTGCGTGCCAGTCTGCCTGAGCATCGCCTTCCCCTTCCCAGCTGTGGCACGGGGCTGGGCTGTCACCCGCGGGCAGGCTGGCGATGCGCAGGGGGAGGTGAAGGCATCAGGGCACCGGCCTGCGTGGAGCCGACAGCGAGCATGTGGGCAGCCGAGGGGCCTTCCTGGGGACCCTCCTTCACGGGTCAGGGCACTCGCCGGCTGCCCCCCTCTCCTCCGGCCTTTGGTTGCCTTGCAGCCCCAGCTCCTGAGGCTGCCGTCTTCGCATGCTGCCAGCCACTCTCCTCCTGCCTCGCAGCCCACAGTCCCACGCTGTGGCTAGTGCAGCCGGTGTCTTGCATCCCCCTGCTGCTGCTGTGCATGCGTGTGTGTGTGTGCAGCACGGCTCTGGGTGCCGGCCACCATGCTGCAAAAGGTGACCAAAAGTGGGCACGGTGCAGATAGAACAGCGCTGAGGCAGCCCAGTGTCACGCTGCCTGGCTTTAACCAGATCCCCCGCCTAGGGATGGTGGAGCCTCTGTAGCTTAACTGACAGTCTGTTGGTAATATTAATGTACTCCAGCCTCTGTTAATGTCCACGGTAAGTCTCTTCCTGCCCTTTGCCATCACTTCTCTGATGCTGGACATTTCTGTGGTGCAACTGTGACATTAATCTGCTGAGCTGTGCTCACCGTGGTCAAGAGGCCCCAGAGCACAGGTGCTGGTGGGTGGCATTTGAATTTTGGAGAGCTTTACAGACCCGTCTGCCAGGTATAATCCTTTAAAATGACTTGAAAAGGGAGGGCTGTGGTGTCCCACTACAAAAGGAGAGGGCAGGAGGCATCTTGCCTCAGCTCCAGCGAGTCTGGAGTGAAGGAGGGACCTGGAGGTACGTGTGTGATCTGCAAGCAAAGCACAAAACAAAACATGGAGAGGGAAGAACTGCTTTGACCTGACACCAAGAAAGAACAGAAAAAGGGAAGAAAGGGGAAAAGAGGCGAGCTGTAGTTACAAGGCTGGGTAATCCCTGAGTTGAGCCCAGCGAGTGCTGTAGTTGGAACATGAACTCGTCCTGGGCATGTTCAGCTTGTAGCAGGGATGAATGTAAAAGCAATGCTGTTAGCTGCCTTATTAAAGGCTTGGGTCTAACTCAATATGCACGTCCCAGGTGGCTCGGAGCTGTAATTCTTAAAGCTTTGCAGTTCTTTGCCAGCACTTCTTGCTTGGAGGTTTCTCCATGTCGTTTAAACCCTCCCACTCCTTTGCTGTCCTGAGTTTTCACCTCGTGTGTGAGAAAAGAACTGACCTGGGGCTGGGCAGGAGCTGAGAAACCCATCTGAGCACTGCCAGCACATCTGGCCCTTGCCGTGGGTCTCACCCCAGCCCTGAGCACTGACAGCGCCCCATCTCAGAGAGTGCTGGAGGTGGCAGTGCCAAATCCTGCTCCCCCCTGGGGAAGCCCCCAAGGAGCCAGCATAATTTCCAGCATCACTCCCTTCTGCTCCACCTGTGTGTGTAAAATGGGGCTTGGATTTGTGGTCCTGACCACCGGCGTGTGGTGCCCGTTTGATTGCAGAGCCCGAGTGATGAAGCCATAAACAGCTCCTACAACCTTTGGTCACTGTGCGATTTGTGAAGCTGCCAGAGTGCATGTGATTGCATGTGTAAGGCTGAATGTCTGACTTTCATCTGCTGTATCTGCTCTGGTGAACAAATATTTGCAGGCAGAAGAAGATAATCCGTGCTGATACAGGTATTTACCCATCCTGTTCAGCTTCTTTCTGCCTCTCTGCCTGCCAGGCTGAGCAAGGGCCAGGACGTTGCCTGTCCTCCCTGCCCGCCGGGGAGGTCTGCTCCATGGGGAGAGCGGGCTCGGCCCCAGACTGGGAATCTTGGTACAGCCTCACATGGGCTTTCCCAGTCTGGGTGTTCTCCATGCTTTTCTTCCACTGTCCTATCCTCTTCCATCCGCAGTCCTCCACGTAGTGCCCTGCGATGCTGCTGCGTGCTGCTGAAAGCTGCTCTGCCCCTGGCAGGAGCCCTTCGGTGCCTGGTCCCCCGTGCTCCATCCCGCCTGGGTAGGGGGTTGTCATGGTTTAACCCCAGCCAGAAAATAAGTACCACACAGCCCCTCGCTCACTCCCCCCCCCCCCCCCCCCGCCTCGAATCCCAAAGGAATGGGGAGGAGAATCGAAAAGGAATGTAAAACTCAAGGGTTGAGGTAAGAACAATTGAATAATTAAAATAGGAGGGGGAAAAACCCAACGAAATAACAGTTATAATGGAAAGGAGGGAGAAAGGGAGAGGAATAAAATCCAAAGGGAGGGGAGAAACAAAACCGCACAATACAGTGGCGACCGATGCCCAGCCAGTCCCCCAGCAGTGATCAGCTGGCTACCCCTGGTATTTATGCACCGAGCCTGATGTCCCATGGTATGGAATACCCCTTTGGGTGCTTCGAGTCAGCTGTCCTGGTGTGTCCCATCCCGATTCCTTGTGCCCCTCCAGCCCTCTCGTTGGCAGGGTATCAGAAGCTAAAAAGTCCTTGACTTAGTATAAACATTACCCAGCAACAACTAAAACCATGAGTGTGCTATAAACATTGTTCTCACATGAAATCCAAACCACAGCGATGCACCAGTTACTAAGAAAATTAACTTTATCCCAGCTGAAACCAGGCCAGGGGGCTGCAGAGTCACTGTTGCCCTGGGGGGAGAAGCCCCATGATGTGGTCCCTGTCATGGGGCTGGGACCCTGTGGCTGTGCCATCACCCATGGGTGGGTGCGGGGAGTTCTGTGTGGAGTGATGCTTGTTTCAGCGAGAGCAAAAGGTTTTGTGGAGATTAGGAAAAGGAAAAAGCCTGTCGCCTGTACCACAGTCACGAAGCTTCCCTGGGGTTTGGCTTTGCTGAGGGGACTGCTGTGTGCAGGGGCTGCCAGGGGGTGCCTGCTGTCCTACTGGGGTCTGAAGGGGACAAACGGGTATTGTCATGGGAAAAACTGCCCCTTTAATACCGATGGGCCTTGATGCAGCCAGCCAGCACGAGGCATGCAGTTCTCCAAAGTAATGGGATTTGTTTTTAACCCAGAGATGTCCCTTAAAGCTAATGAAAACGTGTATTAGTGTAGACTGCTTCCCTATTTGTGTGATCTTTCTGTTTACCCTCGAGTCTGCTTTTACCACGTGAGTGTAAAAGCCCCCAGACCCAAGAGCCCCGCACCCCCAGACTGCCGGGGTGGTGGAAGAGCTTTGCAAACGGAGGGCTGCTGGCTGGGCAGCTGGGGCGGATGCAGCCTAATGGCTATTAGGGGCTGATTGCACACACGCACAGCTGGTGCCAGGGAGCTGAACAATAAAGTAGCCACTCTGGACTGATTGGGCTAATCCGTGCTGCAGACCAGGGCCTGTTTTCATTAGTTTTCCCCGATCAAATTAGATTGCCAGACGACAGATCCTATTAAAGGAGGGGAGACCTCCAGCACGGCGTGTCCTGCTGGTCCTGGGATGCTGGCCATTGCCAGCTCCTGGAAGGGAGGAGGGTGCTGGCAGTGTGGCTCCTGGGCATGAAGATGCCTTTGCC
The DNA here is from genome assembly GCF_963210335.1 of Falco punctatus. Taxonomy (NCBI): domain Eukaryota; kingdom Metazoa; phylum Chordata; class Aves; order Falconiformes; family Falconidae; genus Falco; species Falco punctatus. The sequence continues at coordinate 1,313,786 of NC_137596.1, read as the reverse complement.
CTTGTTCTAGGAGCAGAGTGGGAACTCTCCCTCGAGGGCACACAGCTCTGACCCTGCCTGGCACCCTGGCAGTGCCTGATGCCCTCCAGGGGAAGAGCTGCCATCTCCTGCAGGTGCATTGTTCCACATGTCCCTCGCATAAAGCATCCTTCCCGAGCCCGCACCGAGCTGGCTCCCGGCCTGTGTTAATTTAATTTTATTTTTAACTTCTCCCTCCTCACAGGCAGGGCAGACCCAGCTGCAAGCTTTGGCACGAGGCTTGTGTGTTGTGTGCTCCGAATAGCAGATTACGCTGTCTTTAATCCGGCTGTGCGTTCGGGGACCCAGCGCTGTGTTTTGACTAAAGATACACGTAATGGGAATTGAGCCTCCTTGAAATATATTTACGAGCAGAGGTGATTGATCGGTCTATTGATGAACTGCTATTGATTAGCTTTATGTGGCTTTGAGATGGTCAGGCTTCAGCCTGCCCGTAATCCATCAGTAATTACTTCATCCTGCCATGAGATCCGTTGCCATGAGAAGATGTTTGTGGGGCTGGGGGTGCAACTAGCTGTTTCAGGACCATGACATTGCCACAAGGCTTTGCCAAGAGCCGCTGGCTGCTCTGCCTGGTCACTTAGAGGCTGTTTATGTGCCTGTAAAAGGAGGTGGGAGAGGTGGGCTGGAGAAGGGTGGTACCCATTTGGCTGCAGCCCTTGGCTTGACGCTTTTGGGACAGAGCTGTGCCTGCAGTGCAGGTTTGGGCATAGCATGGGGTTTGTGTGATGGAGCAGTGGGGCTGAACTGCACTGGCTTGCATGCCGTCTTTGGAAAGGATTGGGCCATCAAGGGGGAAAAGCCTTGGGTGTGAGGGACCTCCTGTCCTGCAAACCAGCTCCAAGTCACAGCCATACAAATGCTGAGGGTCTGGGATCGGCTGGGTTTGGATGTGAGCTGGCACCTGATCCCTTCTGCTTTGAAACTGTAATTTCATCCTGGTGCTGGGGGTGAGACCTGTCTTATGCAGCTGACATTTCTCCTCCTTGATTGAAGAAAGAGGCAGTGCCGGGGTGGGATAGAGTTCCCAGCAGGCATAATTAATAGCAATTTTGCCGTCCTGCTTATTGATTCATATTGGAGTTACCTCTTCCAGGATGACTTCCACTGTTACGTTCAAAGTAGTGCTACAAAGCCAGGTCTGGTTTGGCCGTGGGAATATTCCCATCAGAGCCTCCTGGGGGTCTGAGCTGATGCCCCAGGGCACGGTGGTGCAGGGTGGCCCTAACTCAGTGACACCTAGAGCTGGTCTTTCCTCCAGCTGGGGTCGGTCCCACTCAGGGCTGCCCATGGGGAGCCACATCCATCCCGGTGCGTGGGGCTGGGTGGCCAGGCACAGGTTGCTGCTGGGGATTCACAGCAGCACTTGCTCCTGCTCGCCGCAACACCGGTGCTCTGTGTAGGAATAAATGTTTCAGTTGTGCTATAAATAATGGAGAGAGTAAAGATGTTGTGTAAGTGGTGCTCTGGGTTTTGCCAGAAGGTATGTAGTTTGTTGTGGGTTTTTTTTGTTTTGTTGTGGGATTTTTTGTGCTTGTGTTTTACCTACCCCCCACCCCTTTTTATTTTCTTGAGTCCAACACAGAAATCTTCACACAGGGGACTTGAGGGAAGGCAGCCCTGCTGCAAGGGAAGGAGGAGATTAAACTGTTGAAACTAAGTAAATCAATTCTTGTTGGTGTACTTTGCAGTGCTGGGAACCCGGCAGCGATGCTTCCCTGCGGACAGGAGAGGCCTTGCAGAGGCACGGGGGCCGGTTTGGTTTGGCTTTTAGCAAGTGGCTTTTTGCATCACCTGCATCCAGAGAGAGAGAAAAAGCCCAGTTAGGCCCTGGCTGCTGGAGCTGAGCAGAAGCCCAGGTGCAGAGGGCAGCAATTGCCAGCACTTGGCTGGGGTCTGCCTGCTGACAGGATGCAGCTGCGGGAAGGAGGGGCTGCTAGGGCCAAACCCCCCCCCTGCCCTCCTGCTGGACATGGATACAGCACGCCAGAGTGGTGAGTCCTGCACTCGTGTGAAAGGCTGGCAGGGGTGGTCCAAGGGGTTTTGCTGATGCCCCTTGGCAGCACTGCCAACTGCTGTGCCTCTACAGGGAGAGTAGTGTTGGAGGGATGAGGGCTTTCGTGTTTTAAGTGATACCCCTCTCTGCACATCCTGGGGTTTGTGGGCTCCATCTCGATGCTGCTGCATCCTCCTTTTTGCCAGCCATCAAGCCAAGGTCAGCCTTTACCATAAGTGCTGCCAAACCTGTAGGCAGTCTGTCTTGTGCTTCTCTGGAAAGGAGGGCTTTGGGGAGCTCCCCAGGAGGAGCCACCTGGTCTGTTTCAGCTGCTCCCTGGGGAGTGTGCCCTGAGCCCCTTTCTTGCAGGATGTCCCCTCCTGCTCTGCAAAGCTTCCCAGTGCCTGCTGTGTCAGTGGTCATGGAGCTGCTTGGAGGGCTGGAGAGGCTGCTGGGGTGGCATGGGAAGGCACCCTGGGAGGTTTTTTTTGTTCTGTTTTAATGCAACACAAAAGTATTAATGAGAGAGACTGCCGGAGAAGATTTCCTGCAGGAAGGAGATGGGTGCCCTGTTTTGGGATGTGGAAGCAAAAGGCATCAGAGTGCTGTGAGCTCAGTGCTCTTCCATGGCAGTGTTGGTGTAAAGGGAGCTGGTGCTGACACACCTGAATTTACAGCCCCCAAACCCCACCAGGAGTCATGTGTATGTGTGAGGGTGTCTGTTGTGCCTGCCCAAGTTTGCCAGTAGCTCCAGCCTCGTGCTTTGCCAGGGGCAGGAGGAGCTCAGGGCAGGGCTGTGGCTGCACGCAGGGTTCCCGGCATGTCTGGCATGGTTGGCTCCCAGTCCCGGGTAGGGCCTCTGAGTGTGACTGGAATATATGCACTTAAAAGTAATTACCCCCAAGAAAAAGATATTGTGTGATTGTGACTGGCAATATTCTGTTGCTGGAGCCAGAAGCACCAGCTGTGGGTGAGCACAGGCTGGCATGTGCCGTGCATGCAAGATGACTGGGAGCAAGTGTGTGAGGCCAGGGCTGCTGGTAAGTGGGGCAGCCTGCTGATGGCTTGCAGAAGTCCAGGGGAACTGGGGGCAACTTTATTTGCTGTGCCTGAAGAGAGCCAGCAGGCTCCACCTGTGTTTTTATTTCTCATTCACCTGCATCTTTATTTCTCATCATTTACCAGTGGCGATGAACACTCCTGGGTACAACAGGGCAGCTCGTGCTGGCAGCCTGTTGTGCCAGCTTGGCTTCCAGGGGCTGAACAGGGCTGGTTCTCCAGCCCTGTGATACCCAGGTTGACCAGTTTGGCACTTTGCAAGGCACTGAGCAGCGATTGGCCTGCCAGAGATGTTGGGTGTACTGTCGGGCAGGAGGTGGCTGGAGGTGAAGGATGCTTGAGGCAGCTGGAAGGAACTGCAGGTTTCAAAGGCACCCAGCTGGACTGAGGTACTGCCAGCAGCTCTGCTCCTCCTCCTCAGGCCTGGGACAGGCAGCAGGCTGTCCTCCCCTCTTCTGAGGGCAAGCAGCTTTGTGGACCACCCAGCAGCCCCATATTCAGTGGAGGAGTGGATTAGGAAGGGGCTTTACGTCTCTCATAGATGAGTGCTTCTAAGCACTCGTGTTGTTGTGCGTCCTGCTGAGAATAAGCCAAATGTTCAGACAGCTGGCCAGACCCTGGATTGGGTGGGCTTTATCTGTAGGTGTTGCAAACAAGATCTTAATTGATTTAGCTGGACACATGACTTTTAATTTTATGGTGGAGTTAAGAGCGTTGCCCCAGACTGGGGGGAAGGGGAGAGAAATGAAGCAACGCGGTCAGTGTCTCCACACCCATAAATACAGGGGATCTGGGTTTGAATGGGACTGCATATGGCAGGGGTGTCCCAAATGCCCTGCTCCTGCAGGACTCCCACCATGCCTGGAGCTGGGCAGCAGCAGGCATGGAGCTCTCTGGCCAAATGGACCTGGGACTGCTGGTGAGCCTCCACGGCACATCCCTTGGTGGGTGCTTGGGAGTCTGCAGACTCTGTGCAGATGCTGTGCCTCTGGCTCCTCAGTGGGATGCGAAGGGCAGAGATGGCAGCGCTCCCTATCCATCCCTCCCTGATTCTGCCTCAAAGTGGTGGGAGATGAGGAGAAGCACCAAGGAGTCCTTCTCCTGTGAGAGGCAGAAAGAATGAATATTTCACAGATCTCCGCAGGCCTGGCAGCAGCAGACAGATGTAGTTAAATTTTGCTTGACAGGTGCCCCACTCCCGGGGCCTCCCGCTGCCCTTCCTGCAATGCAGGGTCCTGGGGAGGGGTGAGCTGTGTCTGCTGGGCATGCCCCAGCACTGTGTTGGGCTTCTCCCACTGCAGGGGCTGCACACTGGTGATGCTCAGGCTGTTTGAGGGCTCCCATGCAGCAGAGGGAAGGAGTTTGGTTGTGCAGGATGAACCCCTGCAAATTCCCGCTGGGACCTCAGGGAGCTCTGCAGGGAAATGCATTTCCCCTGGCTGCAGATGCTTAGTTTGGATGCAACTTTTTTAGTGTTTGTTGCAGACAGTCCCGGATCCGTGGCGGCAACACGTGCCGCTCCTGCAGGCATCTCCCGCAGGCCACCTCGCCGTGCCGCTCCCCGTGCAGGCACTGGGTGCCAGCCCCGCTGTCGGGTTGGATGCTCAGCACAGCAGCTGGCACAAGGCAGGCTGGGGGGCTCGTCAGCCAGAGACGGCCACGGCCACGGCTTCGGTCTGGCCTCCATCACTTCCTGTAGGAAATCACTTCACTTACCCAGACACAAGTGTACAGCCGCGCAGCCTGCGGGCTGCCCTCCTCTCCCTCACGAAGCCCGAGTCTCTTACGCAAATCGCTTTTCACGCTTCCTTAATTGAAACTGTCAGATGGGCTTTACCTTTTTTTTTTTTTTTTTTGTGTGTGTGGCGATACAGATGTATTAATTCCACTATGGATATCCTGGCAGCTAGGAGAGATCAATAAAATGAGGTTGCATCTGTGACATATATATTACAGGAGCAGCACCAGCAATATTTCATGGGGAAAGCCGAGCCAAATACACGTGTGCAGAGCCCTGTAGAGCACGTTTGGCCGTGTATAAGACAAGAGTTATCGGCTGGCTTTAGTGGCACTGCTGTTCTGTGCCCTGATGCAGCTCACAGCCAGTAAGGCATGGGAAGGGGGTGAGGAGCAGCTGTCCCTTGCCACCCCTTTGCTTGTGTCTCCGCGCATCTCCTGTCCTTCAGCCACACCACCCCAGTCCAGGGCCGTGGCACAGGTTATTTTTTGGCATATTCTGAGTTTATCTTGGTCTGGGCTTGTGGGTGCTGGGGTGCATGGCACGACCAGTGGTTGGGCAGGGTGCTGGGGCAGAGGCGATGGCAGCACTGGGCTGGGTGCACCAGCTCCTGCCGCTTCCCACCCCCCACTCGCCTCCCTCCAGAAGTCCCCACAGCAGGGATTTGTGCTTTGATTATTTTCAAATACCGGTTTGTGTAAAATTTGATTTGAGGAAACATTTTTCTCCCACATGCTGTAGGATTGAGGGCGTGTAATCCCTCCTAAATCGCCTGGACGAGGTTTGTATTGCAATGCCAGTATCAGAGCTAACAAAAGGGGATTAGACAGGAAAATTCTGCGTGAAAACCTGCCACTCTTTGAGGGCTTTTAGTACAAAGAAGATAAGATAGGTAGAGCAGAGCCATTTTTAACCCAGTTTCTAATGCACTCAGTGCCTCTCCTTTCTGAGGCAAAGGAGAGGGGAGATGGCATTCATTTTAACCCTTTCCCTTCGTCTGACTCTGAAGTGTGGGCTGATGCTTTCCTATAGGAGTGGCGCAGGGGGAGTGCTCCAAGAGGTGCTGGGTTGAAAAAGCTGCTGGGGGGATGCCCGTGAGAGGCTTTTATTCCCCAGGCTTGTTGCCAGCTCTGAGGCATGACATGCTCGGCCACCGTGCTTTCCAAGGTGGAAATGGGGATGGTGGGGAGCCCTGTGGGAGCCCCTGGTCCCTGGGCTGCATCGGCAGCTGCACATTGAACTGCAAATGCTGACTGTGCAACTTTGTGCCGTCCAGCCTGGGAGCAAAGCACGTTCCCATCTTGCCTGCCTGGAGCTGGGCACTGCAGCCGCCTGTCCCGGGGAGAGCTGCCCTGGCAGGGATGGATAGCTGTCGTGCCCGCACTGCCGTCATGCTGCCTGTCACATTGCCGTCAGTCAGGAGACAGCATCGTAACGGAGACAGCTGTCAACCTTTGCGGGCGGATCGCCGCCTGCAAATATATCACAGGAACTCAGCAAGTGCCAAGGCACATCAGGCCAGGGGAAGAGATGCTCCAGGGGGAGATGAAAGGATCCCTTCAGTGGAATTCATGTGGAATAAGCTTTCCACAGGAGATATTTCCTCCTAATCCTCCTTAGTGCTCAGCTGATGCCTTGAAGCACCAGGGGTTTATATGCCTTTTAAAAATTCATTTTCTCTGCTATAACAGCAGGTGGGTGCGTTATCAGCTGCTGTGCCCAGGCCCCTCTGATGCAGGGCTGCGCTCTTGGACCCAACACTCATCCTGCCGCAGCGAGTTCCATGGGTCGCCGGGTGAAAGCAGCCTCCTTCTTCTGTTGGCTTTAAATGTGCTTCCCTGGTAGGGTGGCAGGGTGAGCTGGGTCATGCCAGCTGTGGGGTTTGGATGGTGACTCTGTCAGGGGCTAATGGAAAAACATTGTGGGCACCCAGCACCGAGAGCTGGCTTGTGGGATGGGCATATGCCCTTAGTGCTGCCTTAGCCCCCATCCATCTGCCCCTGCTAATTGCAGCTGGACTTAAAACATTATATTCCACTTATCTGGTCAAGGCATACATGTTCGTTATTACAATTGATTATCACTAAAATCTGTCTGATACCCAGATTTACAGTGTGGCTGGAGAGCCAGGCAGTCTCCAGCCCCAAGCAGCCAGGATCTGGCACACTCTTCCAGCTAGAGCCATCTCTCCGTAGGCATTTGGCCAACGAGAAAAGGTAAACGCTTCGCCCTCCCGTAACAGGCAAGGGAGAGCTCAGGAGCTGCCTGCTGCCACCCAGCTGTGCCTCGGCCATGCCGGTGCTGCAGCTTGGTGTTCCTGAGCTGCCTGGCATGGTCCCCAGAGATGTTTTCCCCTCTGTGGTTCTCACACCCGCGTGCCTCCGGCATGTCCTGCTGAGAGGCAGAGGGCACAGCTCCTGGAGCGAGCAGAGCCAGCGCTGTACTGCAGCTCTCGTGCTGCAGAGTGTTTTACTGCAGTGGTTTATGGTCCTGGATGGGGTGAGGACAATGAAGTTGTGAGAGCTGCTGGGTGCCAGGTTGTCTTTATTCCACCATCTGTGCGTGAGTGGTGGTAGATGCCTGTATGCTCAGCCCTGTGGCTGATAAGATCCTGCAGATGTTCTTGCTCACAGGCTGGGTTTGGTAACGAGTGCTCAGACAGAACCATCATCAATCTGCTGCATATTAATAGTCACCAGCAGGTTGGACTCTTGGAGGGGACGTGTTCCAAGCGACTGAACAGAGAGCTTTCCTACTGTTGATGGGTGGGGCTGTGCCCTTCCCAGCTGCTGGAAAATCCATGCAGCTCTGGGAGACGTTTTGTAGCCCCTGAGGGTGCTCCCTGTGCCATGGGTGCCCTGGCAGTGGTGATTCTGCTTGGCACATCTCTCTCGCACCCAGCACGTGGCTGGAGCTGTAAGGAAGGGCATGCGATCCTGCTGGAAACCAAGCACCTTGTGGCCAAGGAGTGTCCGTAAGAGCCTGCGCAAGGCATAGAGATGGCTTCTGCAGCACAGCGCTCTCGTGGTCTGCGTGAATGGGGTGGGAGGAAAAGAAGAACCCCTCGCCTCCTTGTCTTTGCAACAGCTCGATGACTGCATGATAAACAACTTGACAAAGTGTTAAAATCCTGAAGGCGGGGCTGGCAGGAGAAGGAGAAGGGAGGTCATAATTGCACGGGAAAATAATGAACTGCGCTCTTCTTGGAATATGCAGCGGTCTAACAAGAATCAGAAAATTAATTATCTTCTGTAATTAGTGTAATGACCTACACTATTAGAGGTTATTTACAGCAGGAATAAAACTTCCCCCTATAAATGTCAGGCTGTGCCACTGGAATACAAAGGCTGGAGCAAACCCTACGCCCAGTGCAGCAAGAGTCCAAAGCCAGGGCAGGGTGCTGGCTGCCTCTGCTCAGCCAGCCCTGGGTGCTGGGGAAGGCCAGTGCCTGTCCCTCGCGGGTCCTGCCTGCAGCTGGCACGGGTCCTGCCGGCAGTGCTCCTTCATCCTTGGTGCTGGGGAAGGCTGGCTTTCCCATTCCCCGTTGCTTTGTGTCACCCGGTCTTGGTCACTGGCTCTGCTGCTCCGTGGGGACTCGCCCCCCTCAGCCATATCAGAGCCTGTCTCGGGTGGGCTTTACCATCCTGGGGCTTTTGGCTCCTGAGCTGCCCCAGCCAAATAGTGCTTATCTCCCTCTGGGATGCTGCCCCTGTTCAGATCTTTGCTGTTACCCTGGATGAGTATGGCCTGCTTTCCCTTGAGCTCCCCAACGCAGCCTGTGCCGGAGGCACACGCCAGCTGTGCGTGCACGGCTCAAAATGGAGACATTAGCCTGCTATTGTTCCTTAGCCTGAAGCTTCATGGCTCTAAAACTGTCCTTTTCTGTGGCTTGGACACACGAAATGGGTCCATAAGCAGCATGTTTCCAGCACGGTGCACAGGGAGCGAGGTACAGCGCACAGCCCCTGGCAGCGCCCCTGCGGGTGCAGGGGGCTGCAGGAAGGTCTGTCTTCAGCGTGGCAATGCACGTCTGCAGCCTGGCTCGTGTGCTGCCTGCTCTTCAGCCGCACGCCTGTTCTGCATGGTCCAGAGGGGTGGTCAGGGTTGGGAGCAGGGGCAGAGCAGTGGGTACACATCTGTGGGCGCAGCAGGGTGCACGGGTGCGATGCTGTGTGCCCCCTGCACTCCTTGGCAGGTATGTGTCTTCTGCAGTTGCTGGTGAGATGGGGCTCTGTGGTGAAAATGCCTGACATAGGGGAACAGTGGTGTGTCACACAGGTTTTCAGTGGCAACAGAAGCATCCATTGGTGTTTCCCCACGTGCAAGCAGAGAGCAGCAGCTCACCACCCAAAGGAAATACTTGGTAGCTTCCGGCCAGTTGAGGATGTTTTGGCACAGCTTTGCCAAACAGGCAGCAGCGCACCGGTGGGTAAGGGAGGCATTTGGGGTTAGCTCTCAAAGGTACTGGCAAGCTCTGGTTATCCCTTCTTTTTCTTCTGATCGTGCTGCCACTCTAATGCATGCTGGCCAGCTTCCTGGCCTGCGTGCTACTGTGGAGTTGGATGAATCCCACAGGGAAGGCAATGTAGCTGTGCTCAGGGGTACTGCCCCATGGTGCTGCTGGCGCTGTCTGCCACAGAGCAGATGGGTGCTGGTGGTGAGCCCTCAGTACCAACAAGGAAGGGTAGGATGGGGAAAAAGTTCTCTGCATGATGAGGGTAACCTGAGAATTACTCGACACTTTAGCATGAAGGATCATGACTCTTGCATTATTAAAGATGCAGCGATAAAAGGCCTTACCTGTCATTGAGAACCTGCATCAATAATTTAGTTTGGCACCTGGTGATTAAAATGACATAAGCACTGGCCCAACTTCCTTCCCAGGAACAGCACCAGTGCCACAGCAACTGTGTCCATGGTTCAACCCAACACGATGCCTTCCCTGGTTCCTGGTCCTTGCAGCAGGCACGTTGCCCTTGCACGAGTGTCCGCAGAGGCCAAGCCGCCTCCCTCAGGGCTGCCGGGCAGGGATAGCCAAGCCCAGCGTGGCTGGGCATCTATGTGGTGCTCGAGCGCTAAATGGGGACGGGGACAGGGCTGCCGCTGCAGTACCTTCACATCTGATGTAACCTCGTTGTATAAACAGAACAGAGCGGGGCTCTTGAAACCGAGAGCGTATTCCTTCCAATAGACCCTTAATGTAATTTGAATGTACAATTGAGGGTTTTTATAGCTTAATATTCCAGTGTTTGTCGTGCATCCTGGAATTTAAGTGTCTTAAACGTAATTATTGTTAATTGCTCACACGATTCTATAAACTCATCCAATTAAAAAAAAGTTATTAACTTTATAAAATATCGCAGGCATCCCACAGTGCAATATATTTGCAGGCAATAACAGTTCAAGCAGGCAGAGCTGTAATGCAACAAGGTAAATTGGTGACACCTTGTATTCCTCCCTCTTCTCCCCTCTCCTTAAAACATGTTGGAAGCGCATCGTGCCCCGGGCTCAGTTGCCCTGTGGGGGTGTGAGCAGAAGGCTGTGGCCAGCGGGGTGCTGAGAGCTGCTCTGTGGTTTGGGAAGTGGCCTCCGGCACTTTGCCATGGACCCAAGCGGGAAACCCGCTCCCTGTTTGTGCTGAAACTGCCCCAGGAAGCACCTGGTGATGCTGCGGGGGTTCCTGCAGTGGTGCACGAAATGAACAGAAGTCTCCAGGGAAGGGGAGTGGGGCTGGAAGGGTGTCAGTGGAGGGAGAGGGCCTGAGCAGACGTTCCTGCTTCCCAGGCTTGCCCTGAATCCTCCTGCTCCCTGAGCTGGGGGGCCAGGGATGATGATTATAATCTTACAATCTAGTACCAGAATTTATAACCAGGGATTTTTTGTCCCCTGAATGCTCTGTTCCGCCATTTAACTCATGCCCTGGAAGAGTTATTTAATGTACAGCAAGTGGAGTTGTGCTAATGCTGCCTTATGCACATACATCTTCTCCAACCTCCTCCTCTTGTTTTCCTTATGGGATTAAAATCCTGGGTGCCAGTTGGTGTGGGTACAACCTCAGTGGGGCATGGCAGGATTTCAGTTGGAGCTGCCTGGCTTTGAAAAAATTGGCCGTTTCCCTTCCCCGGTGCCTGCTGCCTCTCCTGTTGGCTCTGTCTGAAATATCGCTCAGGTAAGAGGTAATTGAATCCTCCCAGGGAAGAAGGAGCTGAAGGAGTGTGCCGGGCAGGATCTGCCTGCTCCCTGATCCTTCTGGCCCAGATTAGAAGGTGCTTTTTTCCCTTTCCATCTTACTGCTTTTCCAGCAGAGAAACAAATGGTCTGTAGGAAGGAGAAGAGATGGGGAGAAAGGAAACTTTCTCTCAAATGAAGACAAAATTGAATTCAGTTCGTGACCAAAATGAGAAATTTCCACAAAAGCTTCATTTTGGTGAAGAAGTATTTCCTATGGGATTGCTTCAATACAAAAGCCTTGGTAAAAAGCTATTACAGCTGGTCAAATGCTTTCTCTGAAAGGTATTTGTGATATTTGCCTTCTCCATCTCTATTTGCATCCCTTGCTGGAATCGCTGTCCCCCCTGCAGCAGTCCCAGCCAGCCGGGGCAGGAGCAGCGGCTGCCGGCCGGGGTGGCTTGAGCAGCTGCCGGGAGAACTGGTGGCAATTAATCCATCCTTTAAACAGCAGGATTTTGCAGGTAGATTTTCCATCTGAAGTAGCTGGTGATATAGTGGCTTCTGGGACAGTGACGGGCTGACGGAGAGCACGCATGAAGCGGCATTTGTCAAATTAATGAGGCATTATAAATTATATCCACAATTTTCTCTACCATTTCCTGCCGCCCTCTCCTGTCACTGGCAGAGAGAGGGGACTGTGCAGAGCTGCTGTCCCATGGGAGCCAGGGCTCTCTGGACAAGTGCCCGCCTGGGACCAGGGTGCAGGCACGGCCCCGTCGGGTGGATCAGGAGGATGAAAATGCAGGCAATTCCCTGTTTTCACTAGGAAACTTGATGTAACTAGTATTGATCTCTCTATTACCTCTGTGAAGGGCAGCTTCATTTTTCGAGCAAAACAATCTTTGTATCTGAAATATAGAAATTGATTTTGAAGCGGGGGCTGCTGGCACTGATGGGGAGGGGGTGGTAGGAAGAGGCTGAGCCACAGAATGGGGAGAGAGTCCTTCCAAAGTCGGGAGACACATTGGGCTTGTCTGATTGTATTACCTGCCATCCAGCATGGAAATAATGATGTTTGAAAGTCAGCAAATAAACTTTGCTGAAGATCCTTTCCTTTTCGCCACTGGAAGTGGAGGGGAGAGGCAAGGGGCTGGCAGGGAGAGGGGTGGGTTTGGGAAGAGACCTGTCCCTGGTGAGGGGGGGTCAGGTGGCTCCTGTCCAGGGAACTCCTTGCTCTGGTACTGGCAATGGTGTGTTGTGTTGTAGCATGGCACCGGGAGCCATGGGAGCTGGGATGGACTGGGAGAGGCTCTGGGAGCAGCTGAGGCTCGGGCACCGGGGGGAGCACACCCACACCAGCTCTGTCAATGGCTTGGAGCTGAACTAGGCACGCAGCTTCGTTTTAGGATTGTTACAGTCCTGCTTAATTGGCTCTCGGGCTCCCTGTGCAAGGCGTCCAGTGCATCTTAATGAGGGATTCTCAAAGACTGGCTTTTTTTTTCCCTGGGACTAGAACGATGTGGTGTTTAATATTCATGTGTAGCTCTGCTCATTTGAAAGGTAACAAGGGAGTTAGATTCCCTGCTGGCAATGAGTTGTAATGGGATCTGGGCTCCTAAATCACCTGTGCATCACTGTGCTGCCTCTTCCCGAAGTGGGCTGGGCTGGAGGCGGCTGCCCCCAGGCATGGTGATGGTGAGGTCTCCCTTGGTGAGCCAACGTGGTGCTCGGTATGGACTGAAAGGTTTCCAGGTCAGCACTGGCACTGGGAAGTGCTTTTCCACACCACAGGATCTGGAGTATCTTGCCACAAGCAGTCACAGAGGTCAAGTTGTTAGCCAAAAGCAATTGGATATTGACGTGACAGGGAGATGCTGCAGAGTGAGAACAGTTACTGACGTACGTTCCGACAGAGCTGTGAAAGCTCTTGCTGCTGGCAGGGCTTGAGCTGATCTTTGACCATTTGGGTTAGTCCACATCTGTCCACGCTGGGATTTCTTGTGCTTTTGTGCCTAGTGTCAGGTGCTGGACACGGGGAGAGGCAAGAGGTGTTGAAGAGGCTGGGTGCTGGCATCGTCTGAAATGCAGATGGCCGCCAATATTGTTAGCATATGTGGGGGGAGCCTGGGTGCTGGGAGTGTTTGCTGATGAAGTTGGGAGCTGGAGCTGCCTGGTAGTGTCCCCAACTGTCCCCTGGGCCCTCTTGAGGGTGTCAGCTGCAATCCCAGCCATGTTCCCCAGAAGCCCTCCCTTTGGCAAAGGAGGGTAATGCCACTGCCCTACACACTGCATCAGCCTGGCCTTGGAGAGGAGGCGTTTGTGATCCCTGCTCATTGGGAGGAGATGGAAAATAACCATGGGGAGCAGAGCATTCACAGGGATTTTGTTTTCCATCTGCTCCCCTGACTTTACTGCCATCCCCATCTCATGATGCTTGGGGAAGATGGGAGGGAGGAGACGCTGGGTGCGGGTAAGTGTTGGGGAGGACCTCTAGGCATCTCCTGCTTGGCCAGACTGTATGTCTACAGCAAAATGGTGGCTCCTGGACCCTTTCCGGGGGATAATTCTGCTCAGCAAAATTGTAGCCATGCAGAGAGGACCAGACCAATGTCATCTGCACCCACTGCCTGTACAGGCTGTGAACACCCCTCACCCTCAGCCTGCCTTGATCATCCCTGTACAAACCTTTGAAGCCCGGAGCAGAATGCTCGCCCCTGGCTTGTCGGAGAATCACACTCTTGTGTATGGGAAAGATGCATTCCCTGTTTTCCTCTTCCTCTCTCCCTCCTGCTTTTTCTCATTGTCATTTTAGCCTAGATTAAAGAAAATAGGGTGCAGTGCTGTGCGCATGTTCCACGCAGTGTCTTTTCACAGTACTGTACTGATGCCAAGCAATAATGACAGGTTCAAGCTTTTCTGCATCACAAATGAACTGCATGCAAATGGCTAGTCCTGAATGGAGAATAATTGTCAATGCAGAGAGTCCTGCCTCCGCTGATCCAGCTCCACCTTGCTTCAGAGGGGAGAAGGCTTCAAACAGTTAACAGGAATGGAGATGCGGAGATAGCGGGGAGCTGCTGTTTCCACTCTGCTAGAGCCTAACCTGTTAGTGCAGAGCTGTGTGAAGAATGTCAGGGATTTGTTCCAAGCGTTATCGAGATGTGGCTTTACATCTGTAAATCCTTTTACGCATCGCAGCTCAGCCGTGAGGCTTCCCCATGTGACAGGCAGCGCTCGCTGCCTGGCCCGTGCCAGACCAGCAGCAGCGCTGGGCAGGGGCAGCCAGCAACACTGGGCATGATGGTGCTTTCGGGGCCAACCCCACACATGCTCCACTTTGGGCAGAAGCACCCACAGAACATTGTGGCTTTTCACGTAACTCTGGCTGCAGATCAGCCACGATCTGCTTGTTCTTATGTACTAAACCATCTCTGTCTAAGCTACTTCGGTGCTTTTAATATTGCCCATTAGCATCGTAGCGAACATGTTGTCTCCATGTCTTGTGCACGTTGATTATTTTTAGTCGGTATCACGTCTGTGAGAGGCATGCAGCTGGTCTTAGATGACCATTGGGGAACTTTTCCAGCTTATGTCAGCTGAGGATCTGACTTAGTGCTACTTGCTTTTTACCAAAATATTACTAGCAGAACTGGATTTAGCAAATGATTGTGACAATCTCCAGCACCATCAGAAAAACATGCTCTATCATTCACTGTGATGTGTGCTGATGAGGGGAAAAAAAAAAGGCTTGTTCATCCATCAGAAATTCAGTGATGCTGTCTCTGGGTGAGCAATTTGCCAGCATTACCTAGTGTCACTCATTAGACACAAGATGTAACAGTCTCATTTACTCTTCGGGCTTCCTGCCACTTAGTAACTTTTGCATTTGACTTTGCATGTGAAACCTAAAGCTCATTTTTAGCCTCTGTCGAACTCTGCTTTCAAATTCTTGTTCATTAAGCCCAGTCACAGTGTGCAGGCTACATGCACAGGAGAGGGGTTTGGAAGCCAAAAAAGTACCCCGGTGCTGGTTGCCATTAGGCTTTGCAGAACAGCATGTGTGTGTTTCAAAGACAGAAAAGGAAGCAGTTTCTTCCCTCCCATCACTAGATCATAACTTTCCAAAATGCCTTGGCTTTGGCAGCATTTTAGTTGGAATCTTGTGGGCTTACAACTTTTTAATACATGTACATTTTTATGTCAAGTTTGACTGATGCTCTTAGATCATTTAGGGTTTTGGTGGGTTCTGGTTGGGTGTTTTGGGTTTGGTGGTTTTTTTGGGTTTTTTTTTTTGTTTTTTTTTTTTTTCTCAGAAATGAAAGAACAGGGCAGAAAGAGCAAGGACTTGACTTTCTTCTGAGAAAGCAGAACCGGGGGCTTGAGTGGGTGTTTTGTGGCCAGAGCTTTGCTGGTGTCTGGGAACAGAAACACCAGAAGATCCAGGTGTGAGCATATTTCAGTACTGAACCCAGATGTTTCCCTTCACTGCTTGTCTCTGCTACTGTATATCCATGGTTTTAGCTGCCTCTCTGGCTGGACATAAGGTATGAGAGCAGGGCAGGGTGGTGGTGAAGCTGTGGATGCTGCTGGCTCGCATAGCTCCTGTACACACAGGTATGGGGCAGATGCTGCCATTCCCTGAGCTCCCAACATTTCCTACATCCATCCTGGCTGTCAGGGCTTGCAGCTAACTGGGGTCTGTCGTGCAGCAGTGGCAGGTACTCAAGTGGCTGTCACAGTAGAGCTTGTTGACATCCATCTCTTTCCACCCTGTGTCTGTGGACAGGAATGGTCCTTTTTCCTTTTGAGTCCCTCCTATCTGTCTGTCCCTTACTGTGTCATCTAAACTGCGTCTTATCCTTGCTGATTTACACGCACTGGCTTAGGGTGAATTTCAGGCTTGACATAGGCAAAGGACCAAGTAATTAGAGAACCATTAAACTGAACTGTAGGATGTATAAGCAATGACTTGGGAACAATTCTGCAAGATGCAGGCTAGGAAACTGGCATTCTAGAGTGCTTGGTTTTGTGCCAAGACAAAAAAGCCAATGCATTAGAAGCAGGTTTCTAATGTTTACTCCTTTGCTTTAGTTGTCACTGTAGCTGAGCTCTTCAGGAGGAAAAGGGTGAGGAACAGTCATCTACAACCTGATGTGGGAGAAGGTGGTAATCCCTAGGATGTCTCTGCACATGACACTGGAAAATCAGTGTCTTGTCTCAGGCACCGTAGAAGCAGCTGATTTCTGACCCTGAGCAAGAAGAAAGCCTATGGTGTTTAATGTGGTATAGAGCTTGTACTAATCACAGTGGAGGGGCTGGTGTTGAGATATGCATTACAGTGATAATTCTGCAAATTCCAGAGCATTAGTGTTATTAAAATGTCAGGCTGGTATCTTCCTCAGTGTTAAAAGTCTTAATGCACTTTATCCTTTCAAACTCATGGTGCTCCAAGTTAAAACGTGAGAAAAAAGTAGTTACAGAGCAGAGGATTAACAAGAAATAAAAGGAGGATGCCCTGTTGCAAGGCTGCTGTGCAAACAGCTTCCTTTAGTGCTTGTGCCTTTTGGTCAGGTTAAACTCCAACAAGACATGTTCACTTTTGTGACAATAGTCTGGAACTTGGTTGTGTTGCCCTAAGGGAGCGCTAGCAGCAGCACTGAGCTTTAATGTTTTTGGAAAAGAGCTGTTGTGGTTGGGTTTGGCCAATGATCCCAGGTGGGTGTGCAAACTCATCTTGCCCCACAGCCAAGTGGCAGGAGAAAAGCTGTTCTGTAGCTGCAAGTACAAAGCTGACCTAGGGCTTGTGGCTGCTGGTGAACTTTTGTGTATATGCAGGTGATATCTCAGGGCAGAAACAATCAGTAGTTTTCATTTTCCTGAACAGTTTCTCCTCACATCCATGTTGCATGTGCTGGGTGGTTGTACTGCTTCTTCAGACCATCTTGGATGGCACTTCCTACTCGGAGCTTCCCAGGGAAGTCACTACAGCTGTAGGTGGAAACACATGCTGGCAGCTGAAAGGTTTTTGCAGGGAAGAAGAGATGAGAAGCTGAATTCTTCCTCTGCCGCGCTGGCACGCACAGAGCCCCCAGAACACAGAAAACCTCTCCAGTGTCCTGGGGGTAAAATTCCCGTGCCTTTTCCCCGGTATGCGTCGAGAGGGAAATAAGCCAAACCCACGGCTTCGAAGGGATGCGGCAGGGCTGGGGCGCTGTCCGTGGTGCTGGGGCGCTGTCCGTGGTGCTGGGGCGCTGTCCGTGGTGCTGGGGCGCTGTCCGTGGTGCTGCCCGGCCCGTGGGGGTTGGGAGCTGGGGAGCGGCACTGCGGTGTTAGCAGTAAATCCTGCCCGTGCCGAGGCGGCTGGGTTATGTCGTTATATGCGAACCCACGGAGTGTAATTGCACTGCGCCTCCAGCCCTCCCCGCCACGCGCTGTGACCCCATGCCTGCTGCCTTCCCCTGGCTGCTGGGGGATGCCAGCTGGGCTGCTGAGCGAGCCTGGGCAATGCCAGGTGACATGGTTTCCAGTTTCTGCCCTTTCTCATCTTTATTTTTATTGCCTTTAAAGCCATTCAACTGGAAGCCTAGAGTTTGCTACATGGCCTAAGCGTGGGACTAGGGTTTCTTGTGCCCTTGGTACATGCACTTTGCACTACCTTACTGTTTTTCCACAATGATGTGCGCTCTTCTTAAATATAACTCGTTTCCTGCACAATGCTGCTTTCAGTGTCTCTCCCTGTGCAGCAGCGGAGAGGAATCCAGTCCCCAGGCAGAGAATTAGGAGGTGGTAGCTGCTCATTTTTCATCTCTGTGATAAAAAATCTAATGCAATCATCAAAAAATAAAGCTGCATTTTTCATGTCTTCACTGTTAGGAGTGTCTCTTGCTACTGCTCTCTTTTTCCTCCTACCCCCAAATTATTGAGGTCTCAGCAGTGTTTAAAATCTCATGGAAATTTACTTTTGGATGCCAGTGAAGGGGTGGGAGTTTGAGAAATCTCTAGGGCCGTAACATTCCAGAAACATTGTGTTCCCTTAATAAAAACAGGTTTTATTTGGAAACATAAATGTTATTTTTCCAAAGGCATCATCCTGAATGGGGCTATTCTTTCTTGTCCTTTAGCTTAAGATATTACAGCTCTTGGGAGACGTTCTCCTGGTTTAGCAGCCATAACCTTGCATTTATTGCATGTGTGGCCACAGCAGCCCCCTCAGATAATTTTGTTTAGGACTGTGAAATTTGCCTTCAAAACTGAAATTGAATCCATTCTCTGCTTTCAGCAGCATGATGGGTTTCTGCATGTCTCTCTTTCCTAAGGATGTTTGCAGTTATTGATGCTGAGTGTGGCTATTTATCACAGACAATACAGAACAAAGAAGAATTTATTAATAAGTCTCCTGTTCCCATATGCTTTCCTGAGGAACCTGAAGCATACTATTTTCTCCTTGCCCCATTTATATCTACATGGTTTTGCTCCTGTCCGGTCGGATTAAATGCTTGCTAAGGAAAAGGAGTTGCTCTGTAGCGTATGGATGGGTTAGATGCAGTGCATCGGGAAGGCTGTGGGGCTTATTGGCTAGCAACAAATAGGTGAAATAACGCAGAGTGCTGTGGGACTGACACCAAGATGTGACCCAGAGGCAAGGGCCAGCATGTTGTCTTGGTGGCCCCAAGCAGCACTGGGGCTCTCAGGGATTGCTCTGTTTGCCTTTTGGCACAGGTTAGTTTGCATCAGGTAAGGAGGATATCCACAGCCAGGAGTTCTGCTCTGTGTCCTGCCTGGTGGCAGGAGCAATCACAGCCAGGAGTTCTGCTCTGTGTCCTGCCTGGTGGCAGGAGCAATCTGGGGGGCAAGCAGCATGTACCGAATGTCTTTGGCCCTTCTCTTGCCTCACTTACAATAAGGTCCTGCAAGCACCTCTGCTGGGAGCTTGGGAACTGTGTTAGCCCATCCCTCACCCTCATCTTGGCCTTCCTGGGAGGTGGACTCAGTGGCAGGACCAGTACAGAGGGAGGGGATGTTTTGTGGGAGATCCTGCCTGGAAAATTAGTCCATCACTGACATGGAGCCACTGTGATTCCTGCTGCTCTTGAGCAAGGGAAGGTGCCTGGGGAAGTTCTGGTGGTTTTTTTTCCCCCTTGTGCCTACTTATGCACTAATTAAAGGTCAGTCACCATTTGTATGCAATGCGTTTCTCTCCTTCCCTGGGCGGTTGCATCGGCAGAGGATTGTTTTCCATTTGACCAAGCTGTGGCTGCAGTGGTCGCCCTGGGCTGAGAGTACCCATTCCCACCTTCAGAAATCCAGCAGAGGCCATCATGTCTCAGCCCATATTGTTGCCCACATCTGCAGGAGAGAGGAAAAGAGCCCCTCAGCTGCTGCTCCCACTCTCCAGCCCCACAAGAAGAGTGTTAGGCATTTATAGGTTTTTCTCCATGGATACATATGCGGGCAAGTTGGTAAAAATATACACGCGCACGAGTATATTTGTCTGTAGTGCAGTGAAACCAGTGCAGGCTGCCAGCTGATTCCCTCGGGTGAAACACCATCCTTCCCTCTGAGCACTTTCAAAGGGGAACTGTGCTGATAATTAGTGCAAATATTTTGAATACAGAGCTCATCATGGGCCTTTGTCGCGGTGACAGGAGTGACCTGAGATGCATTTCTCCTTTCTTAATGTACCCAGAATACGTAATTAAGAGGTGACTAAAAGATTCTTTATCATTCTTTGTTTTCTAATGCAGCAGGCTGTTATGAAATGCTGCCCCCTCCTTCCATGGCTCTCAGTTCCCCGTGACAAATGTGGGGATTGATATTTACTCTGCTCTTCAAATCACTCTGAGATTGGTCCTGTGCTTCCAAGGCATCATACCTGCTTCCCGTTTGGCCCTTGTTTTTAGAAGTCAGAACTGCCAAGGAAAAAGCAGTTAGTCAGCACCTTGTGTGAGAGGGGCTGCAGGTGCGGGGGGTTCTGCTGGAGGGATGCAGCAAGGGGAGGGCACAGTGGTGCCATCACCCCAAGCGCTTGGCAGCTTGGGTCACAGGGCACAGGCTTGGTGCAGCAGTGCTGCTGGCACCAAGGGGTGGAGGAAAGGAAGCTGAAGGCAATTTTGTGGAAATAAGCCTGAAATGCTGGACAGACAAGGCAGGACAGTCACAGCAGAGAGGCATAAACACCTACAGCAATATCTCGCTAGCTCCTGACACCCCGAGCCATACGATATTACCGATCTGGGCTGGCCCGACATTAGCATACGCAGTCAGGCTCTGATACGCTGCGGTAAATGCAGCGTGACAGCACCTGAGCAAGTCTACGTGCAGAACAGATGTCTTCTAGCTGGGTCCGGGGCTGTAGCGCATCATCATTTCATCAATTATATATCTCTTCCTTTGCCATAAGCAGGCGCTCAGAAGTGGGACTGTTAAAGGAGACATAAAAAGATTCAAGAGCAAAAGAGAAACTTGTGAGGGGAGAGCTTAGTATTTGAGCTGGTTTCTTGTTTGGTTGATGGCAGTGGGTTGGCAGTCCCTTGCATTGCTCCTTGGCCAGCCACACTGCGCTCTTCACTGCTGTGCTCTTAGCTTTCATGTCCCCTTGCACGTTTCCGTGACAGGACCCTCAGCCCTCGCACCACAGCGATGGGAAGGGGTGTGGGCTCCTTCTTGCCCTCCTGCTGCTCACTGGAGAATTGGAGCCTGTGGGGCCAGATCCTGTTCTGTAATCCCAGGATTGCTGCTGGAGCCTGACAGCCTCCCTGCACCACCAAACCCCCTCAGCTGTTACTCATCTATTTACTTGTTTGTTTAATTGTTCCAGCTAGCTGCCTTTACCTGGCAATCCCGCTTCATTAAAGGGAACGCAGGGCTTTTATTATGACTGTAGAGTGTTGTCTAGTGTTTTCACTGAACGTATAATTTGCCATGTATGAAAACCATTTCCAGAATTAATTTACCTACAGCAAACAGTTTGTATTAATGAAAATGCATTTTTCGTGTGGGTTTGCCGGAAAAGCTGGCTGGAGCTCAAGAGCTCACTTTATCCATCCAGCGTGAGTAGGAGATGGAATTTGTTTAAAAATTAAATAAATAACACACCCACCCCCCATTTTTAATACAATATGGCCCAGCAATAATCTCCGAGGCAGACTGCAAAGGCTGCAGAAAGCTCCATCTGTGGCATTTTAATATGCAGCATTGTCTCTCTTTTTAATATCCCCCCCTTTCCTGGCTCATGTTTGTGTAAGTGAGATGCGAGATGCTGTCATCTTCCCAGGTCACATTTTGATGCTTGAAATGAACAGAAGTGGAGATGGATGCAGCCATGGAGCCCTTCCCGTATTAACACGCATATTTTAGAATAATTGATGCTGAATTCATTTTACAGCCTCATTTCTCCTCAGCCTTCCCCCACCCCCTCTTTCATATATGCATGGAAAAAATCCTGTTATCCGTCCAGATGGCAGCTGGGTGCTCTCAGCTGAGCTGGGCCCTACTCTGTGTTTTGGAGGCTCCTCCTGGCCGGGGAGGGAACAGGGGCTGGAGGTGGGATGCTGACTGCTGCGGCAGCGTCGGGCTGGAGGGCAGGAAGAGGCTCTTGCTTAGTTGCCACCCTGCTGACCCTGACTGGCTTCAGATGTCCTCTGGCCTGAGCTGCTAAACCTGAGCTTTGTGGGTGGCCAGGTCTGACTTTTGTCTCGGTGAAAGGGGCATCACATAATATCACCTGGGGCGGCATCAACAGAGCCATGTAACTTTTTCCAGAAATGCGTTCATCAAAATGCCGCCCGCAAACTTTAAAATACTGTGGGGAAGGACAGAATGAGGCTTCTATGGATGCTTAAAAATAAGAAGGCTTGAAAAATATCATAAGACTAGACTGCTTTGAAAATTTTCTCCTGTTTTGGGTTTGTCTTCAGTTATTGCATGCTAGCAAGAAAGCCAAACCAACCTCTTTAGTTGAAGTTTTTTATTATTTTTTTTTAAGAGAATCGAGGAAAGCATTTGGAAGCATGCAGGTGTGTTCAAGTACAAGATGGTTTGAACTGACCACAGTGTTCTTGGCCTTTGTAAGGGGGTTTCACCAGCTCAGTTTCAAACTCAGTGCTGGTCCCTGTGCTGAGCTGGCTGGATAGGACCCACCCTGCTGTTTTGGTTACACCCCCTATTTGCAGGGTTCATTGCTGTCTTTCGTCCCTGGGGTGTGACACTGAGCATCCCGACCTTGTGCCTGCAGAGCACCCAGCACATGCAGCTGAGCCTGCAAATAATCCTTTTGAGATCAGCAGACATTTCATGTGCTTAAAGTTAAGGCTGTGCTTAAGTCCAGGCAGGACCAGGGCTGGCGAGTCGGTGCCACGGGAGACCTCCGCATGCCACCCTCTGCACCATGCATGGGTGGCAATGGGGGTCGGGGACCCAGGAAGCAGGGGACACCCGTGGGCAGGGACACTCACAGTGAGGCAGGCAGGAGCACCGGGCGCCTCGCCAGAGGCAGCAGAGCCCTTTCTGGATGCACGCCGGTGCCCTGTGCCGTCCTATGTGTGGCTTTTAGGAAATGTAATGGCCCTCTCCCCTGCAGCTTGCATTTGGAGATTGTGGCTCCCTAATTGAGGACCATTACTGAGCACATGTATCACCTGCCACTCTGCACTTGTATTATTACAGCCTAACCTCATGCGTTATGTTTATCTCATTCCAGGACTACTGTCAGCAACACCACTCTAGGCATAAACTTAATTATATCTCCTCGGGTAGCAGCAGGGAAGTGATTTATTGCTACCTTTTGTTTCCATCCTCCCCTCACCTCTCTGTGATTATGCTCCAGAAGACATGCACTCCCATTTGCCACTACGGAGGTGCTAACACTTGTCTGCAGCTTTGCTGGGGTTGCAGAGTCCATGTCTGAAAGTTGGTGTTGGCCAGAGATCTGCCCTCCAGCCCTGGGGCTCTCGCTGGGCACAGAGCGTGCTCTCCATGGCCCTGTCCTTACACCTGCCGTGCTCTCCATGGCCCTGTCCTTACACCTGCTTTCCCCCACAAAAGACTAAGGGGGTGACAGCGCGTTGGAATCCTTGGGTGTGCAGGGCACGGGCTTCCAGTGCTAATGGTCTTCAATGCTTTTTGACACTATGTTAGTGGTTGATTTTCTTTTAAACAGTGTGCAAAGGCAATAATCCCCTGGCTGAAGTACCTCCTCAGGAGCAGACGTGATGGCCCTTCAGTGCCTCTTCAACCAAAAATCCCGAGATTTCTCATCCAACTCTCTCATGCTGGCTGGTTTTCTCTTGCTCCATCTTTTCCACTTCGGGTTTGTGCTGACAAAAGCTTCCCCCACGGAGGCTGCTCACTGCTTTTGGGCAGTGTGCTCTGCCTTGCTGCCAGGGTCAGTTCCTGAGGAAAGCAAAGAAACTGGGAAATAGTTTCCCTTCCTTGTACCATCCGCTAAGGCCATTGCTCTTGCTCTCTGAGGAAAGGGAAGGTGCTTTAATTATTCCTGCCTTCTGGAAATGCTGCGATAATTAGCAGTGCTGCAGAGAGCAAGGCCTGGCTGGGCTTCCGTGTGCTTCAAGGAGACAGGAGCTCCTCACCACTTTTTAAAGGTGTTTCTTCTCCATGGTACAGCTGTGATGGGCCTGGCTCAGCCCTGGCTTCAGTCTGTGCCTTGACCCCCTGGAATGGCCTCCAGCCTCGTGGGACAGCGTGGGGTTTGGGGTGCTGCATGCAGGTCCCAGCATGGGCCTGAGTGCCGAGGGGCTGGGGGGAGCAAGGCTGGCAGCCGGCATTGCGGCAGGGTTGGCACCGGCGGAGGCAGGTTACAGCAGGGGCAGCTTGCCCAGCCGTGCTGCTCTTGTTCGTGCTTCAGGGCAAGTACAGCAGCAGGAACACAAAGGGAACAGAGGAAAGTGGGACTCTCGCCCAGCGCGCCTTGCCCAGAAGCAGAGCTGCAGGTCCATTGCCCCGTGCCACCTCTCCCCGTTGCGTGGGGGCGGGGGTGAAATCAGTAAAGGGCAGGCACGTGAATGAAATGTGAAAGGGAGACGAGTTGCCTTTTCCCATGGGATCCACTGAAGGGATTTTCATATTGGGTGTCCTGTACAGGGCTTTGCTCTGCTGCAGCTGTCACGGGTGGCACATGCTCTGCTGAAAGAAGCTGGAAGAAGGTAATTTAGTGCTTTCTTGTCCCTTGTCCCTTGCTTGCTGTGAGCAACACAGGGGCTGTGGCTGACATGCCTGGATGCCTCTGCCATGGCACTGGGCTGTGCTGGGGGTGCAGGAGCCACACTGCTGCAGCGAGTGCCCATGTGAGGGGCGCTGTCATCACCTTGCAGGGGTGAGCTGTTGGTTTTGGTCCAAGCTCCACATGAAATAGGGATGTTGCCCTGTCCAGCAGCTTTGCTGAGAGTCATCAGGAGCTGCAGCCCCTGCTCCTGGTGTCCAAATGCCATGGCCCACCCCAGGCCATCCACCTCAAGCAGCTCGAATCCAGTTGCCCTGATCCCTGGCTGCAAACCTGGCTGGAATCTCTGGGAGCAAGGGCTGGAGGCTGCTCACACAGCCGTGTCTCAGCAGGGCTTGAACTGGCTGGCAGGGGCGGGGTGTGTGTGTGGGTAGGTGTGTGTGTGCCGAAAACACTGCCAGGTGGTGGGCACTAGTTACATACAGGCTGCTCTTTTGTGTGTGCCGTGGTTTTTTATACGTGTAACAGCACGGCTGCGTGGGACATGCCAGCTCCAAGTTTCAGTATGCAGAGCAGAGCACTGCAATAACGCATTCAGTGAATTTCTCCATGTGGCTGTGAACAAATTGCTGATTATTTTTCCCCTCATTATTCACCTGACAGAGGAGCAGGTTGAGTAATTAGTGAATGTGAGTGAACTTTGCAGTCTTTTTATGAATAAAACATTTGTGAATTGGCTGGGTATTGGCCCTGCTGCTTTAGCTTGTGCACCCGCTAATGCGTGGAGCATCGCTAGCCCGTCCTGTGCTGCCCTCCTTGCTGCCTTCCCTGGGAGAGCTCAGCTTTTTGCAGCGAAAGCATTCTCCTCCTGCCTGACAGCGGCACAGCTCTGTGCTCCGCTTGTTGTGCGAACTGTGCTCGCGTTGCCTTCCTTGTCACTGGTGGATGAGGAGCCTCCTTGCGCGGCTGTGTGCGGATGCTGCACTTACCTCTCCTTGCTCCCAAAGCTGCCCCGCTGCCCTTTGCCCACCCTTCCAGCACAGCGTTGGAGGCATGTGTGTGAGGCAGCAGCTGCTGAGAACGGTGGCCAGCAAGGCTTGAGTAGCAGCTGAAAGGGATGAATAATTTGTATCCCGTCAGTTTTGAAAGGCTTTTTGGAGGGGAGATCTGGCTGCAGTTGCCGCAGGGACAGAGGGACCTGGGCAGGGGCTGGACTGGAGTTGGCAGAGGGGAAGTGCGAGCGTTGCCAGCCTGGGAAGGGATGGAGATCAGGGTCCCTGCCCTAGACAGAAGGGCTGTGTGTGGGGGTGGGGTGTCCCCTAGTCAGAGTCTGTCACCAAGCCCTTTGTGGGGAACTGCCCTGTGGTCTGTCGCCTGTGGAGCTGGGCACGTGAGGCTGGGTGCTGCATGGCGAGGCTGGACACCATGTGCCATTCAGGGAGGCATCCTCCACCCTGTGCCATAGGCCGACCCTTTGCATCCCTGTGTCCATGGCTCCCTTCTGTACCTGCCCTCCTGGGGTGACCCAGCCGTGGTGTCTTCGTGGCGTGGGCTGCTGCCTCTCCGTGGCAGCCGGCTCGGATGAGGCCAGCCGTGACTGCTGAAGCTGGCGCTGAGGCCTCGGGCTGTCCTGGCACAGCGAATGCTATAAAGGCACCACTGAACCGTGCAGAGCAGGAGGGAGCCTTGGGCAGAAGGCCAGTGGCTGAGGAGGTGTGTCCCCGGGCTGGTGATGACAGTGTCTGCACTGTCCCCACGTCCCTTGCCCTGAGCGATGTTCCAACCTGGCAGGGGTGGGGGTGGGCACCTCTCCTGAGAGCCCAAGATGAAGGGATTCATCCTGAATGTCACGGCAGGGAAGTGGGGGCAGGAGTGGGACAGAATGAGCTCGGGTGTGTTGGATAAACCAAGCACAGCACAGCCTGGGTGTGGGGGTTCACTGGGTGTCTCTGTGCTGTTGTGTTGACAAATGGCTGTTTCTCTTTCAAAGGAAGTGTCCTTTCCAAAAAGAAGGCACTTGGCACCTGGGGGTGTCAGGCCCTCACATGTTGCTCCTTGCCTCCCCCAGTCTAAACCCAAGCAGACTGCTAGCAGGTGTGTCAGGAGCCAGGGCATCCCCCAGCCCGCTCTGGCCCCTGGGTGCTCAGAAGGTGGGTGAAATCATGTCATAACAAAATCTCATTGCACTTCAGGACTTCAAGCTGTATGCAGTCCACTCACTTTCCTGGTAAGCTGCCCCAGCATCTCATTATTTGTTGCTAGGAAATTGCATCTTATTTCAAGGTTGTGTTTGCCTAAGTTTAGATCCCAGGCCGGGGATGCTATTGTGCCACTGTAAGGAGGGCACGGGATCTCTCTTCTCCGTGTCTGCAGAGACCAAGGCACCGCTTGCAGATGGATGCTGGGGATTGTGCTGTATCCACAACATCTGACTAATTCTTCCAGTGCTGAATGATTTCTGTGATCCCACTGTGTTTCCCCACCATCTCTGAAGCTTAAATGTTACTCGCTGAATCCCCCAGTGCTCGCATGGTGGGGCTTCCCAATGCTGGGAGGGGATCACTTTGATGGAAAGTGCCCGTGCTGGCAGTGACTTGTCAGCTTTGTGACCGTAGAAGGCTGCGGATACAGATTAGAGATTGATTAGATACGTCCACGGACAGCAGATCCATAAGCAGTTACTGAAAAGACTAGGCAGGGATGTCCCTGCTGTGATGGGGGATGCTGGGCAAATGGGAGGGAGCTGGGCTGCAGACATGCCTGTGCTCATGTGCCCTCCCAGAGCAGCACCTGCCCTTGCTGCTGCCAGGGCAGAGCACTGGGCGGATGGACCATTGCTCCAACCCTGTATGGCATTTCTTACACTCTTCCATAATTTGGCACAACAATTCCATCAGGGCCGCACATGGCTGCAGGGCCACTTTCCTCCTCACTGGTGCTCTGCTTGCTGTAGTGTTGCCTCAGCACCCTGGCTTGAGGAGCTGCCTGCTGGGGCTGTCCCTCTCCATCACTGGTCCCTGATCCCAGAGCTGCTGCTTTCCTTCCGAGGGCCTGCTGGTGTTCCCACAAGCTTGCTGAAGTAAAAGCTTCACAGTGGAGTGTGACGGTGTTGGCAAGCTGCTGGGATCACAGCAGAGCTGTCCTACCATGGTCATTACTTGCTGTAAGTCTCTGTGCTACCTGGAAAAATTTATCAACAAGGATTTTGTGTCTAGAGGGTTGATGAAGAGCCAACAGCACTGAGTTGAGACTTGGTGGGCACATTGCCATTTCCAACCCATCTAGGCTGAGTCCTAGAGAGCAGCAGGAGGAGGAAGGTGATGAAAGTCAAGGGGGGGGGGGGGGTGGGGTGTCAAGCATGGCCCTGGAGCCCAGGCACCCCAGCTCCTCCTGCCCCTGCTGTCAGATCCCTTCTGTCCTTCTCTACCAAAGGGCAGTGTGCTTCTGCCACACGCCTGGCTCCTGGGCTCCCTCGTGAGCATCCTGGTCACAAGCCCCACTTGACATCGTGGCAGAACAGCCGGTGGCCTGCCTTTCTTCTCAGAGAAGAGGGTCCCTGCTCGCAGGGAGAGGGAGCACGCAGCCCTCTAGCGCAGCAGTGCTTGTAGCCCTGCTAAAGGAGGCAGGGCAGCGCTCAAGTACATTGCTTCATGAAAGCTGCTGCCTTGTGAGAACAGCTAAATATGCTGACAATAATAATGATAAGATGGCCCTGGCAGCATGCTCTCATCCTTGTTCGCGGTGGAGGAGACCTCTTCAATGGGATTATAGCTCGGATGCAGCTCACTCATGCTGTACTGGTTTGCAGAGCCGGCACCTCTGCTCCTGCTCTGAGTGCTGTTGAGCGAGTGCTCTGAGTCAGCCCGCTCTGCTCAGTGTAGCAGTAATTTACGGTCCAGGTGCCAAATCTGTACATAAATTCTGCTAGATGGGCAGGTACCAGAATTGTTCCAGGCTCCCCTGGCAACATGCTCATCCGCTGATGTGCAGGCTCCTCTCCTGGGGTCTATGGCAGAACCAGGGCTGGGCACAGACACTGGGAGGCTCAGTGCACGCTGTCTCTGACCCACGGTGCTTTGGGTGTTGCTGGTCTCTGCAGGGTGCAGGTGTTAATGCTGAGGCTCCACAGCAAGCAGACAGGCCTGGCTCTGTCAGAACTGCCGGGTTTTTAAACGAAGCTAGCGTGGCTGTTTTTTTTCTCGGACATCTAACTAGGTCAACAGACATTTGCCTTGTCTTAATAATTATTGATAAGATCGTGTACCATGCAGGAGAAGAGGGCTGCTCCTCCTGCCAGCCACGCTGCTGTCGCTGCAGCCCCCACGTGCAGCGAAGATGCTCTTTAGTGAATTTGTGCCGTACCTCTGTGGGGACGAGTGATGCTAATGCAATGTGAGGGTTGTATCCCCCTGTGAAAGCGTGCAGCTCCCCAGCCGCTCTCTGAACCTTTTCAGCGTTGGAGTGTGGGTGAATGGAGAAGAGTTTGTGGCAACCCACTGGTGGCTTTTGTGGCTGCTGGGATGCTTCTCCCTTCTCTCCCCCTTCCAAAGAGATGGTGTAGCTCACCCACACGTCGGTCCATGGGCTTGCCAGTAGCAGTGAGCAGAGGTG
Organism: Falco punctatus; assembly: GCF_963210335.1. Lineage (NCBI taxonomy): Eukaryota > Metazoa > Chordata > Aves > Falconiformes > Falconidae > Falco > Falco punctatus. The sequence continues at coordinate 1,284,995 of NC_137596.1, read as the reverse complement.
CTCAGGGAGCAGATGCGAGATGAGGGCAGGTGATGCCCCCATCCCACCCTGCAGCCCCCCTCTTTGCCCACCACTGGCCCCTGTGAGCACTTCTGGCCATGGGGCAGGAGAAGAAGGTGAGGAGAGGTGGTTTTCCTCCAGAGTCACCCACCCCGGAGGGGCAGGCGAGGGGGAGGACAGGGTGGGAGCATGCCACGGGCTGGGCAGGGCTGGCAAGTGCTGCCAACAGCCCCCAAAGCCGGGTGGTGATGGGGCTGTGCCCACGGGACGGCTCGTGTGCAGGAATCTGTCTGCCCCAGCATGGTCTTTTGCCAACCCAGCACACAGGCCAGGTGATTTTTGGGGGTGCCCTCATTGGCACAGGCTCCTATCTGTGCTACTTTAATAAAAACGTGCAGACCAAGTGTCTGAGCAAAGTGAAAGGCAAAGAATAAACCCAACCACCCTCTCCAAGCCATTCAGACTTCAGAGCTGAGGAGGAGGTTATGTCCTGGGGATTTTTTTTCTGTTGCTTTTCCAGCACTAATGAGCGGGGAGGAAGTTTCTGCTCTTTGTTCATGTCACATTCACGGATTTTTTTGAGTAGTAGCGAGAGGAGGAGGGGATGTGCTGTGCGGGCCTGCGCACATCTCTGCATGGACACATGGGACCATGGGAGTGAACGGCAGTGTGGGATCATTCCATGTTACTCCTTAGTTTTAGGCAAAGGGAGTTCCTTTGTGAGGCTTTTATTTTTTCTCACCAGATCAAAAAAAGGTTTTGGCTTTAGCAGGATTCATTTAAGCTTGATGCAGGGCAGCAACATGCAGCTCTCACAGTTTTCCATGTTGCAGAGGGAGCTTTCTGACTTCAAGATTTCCCTCACAGGGTCTAGGAAAGCTCTCACTCTGTTTTCGGGAGAGCCAGAGCATCCACAGCAGCAACAGTTTGGCCTTTGCAAATAGGTCTGGTTTTGCTATTCTTACACTGCCAAGTGTATTTCTGGCTGTAGAAATACAGTCTGTAAGAGGATCCAGGCTGTGTGCTTGGGCTTTGCTCTCCTTTCTGTCTAATTCAAGGGTTTGAAACACCAGCTATCCGATTCAGAGCATCCAATTGTGAAAACCAGGGTGAAGGCTGGGTGCTTGCCGGATGCCCTCATTCAGGTGGTGCGTGGCTGCCGTCTTGTAAAACTTCATCCAGCTCTTCCCCTCCTCCTTCCCTGAGGACAGCAGCCGCGGGGCTGGGTCTGGCCCCTCTGCACAGGCCGGCTGGAGGATGTGCTGCTGGCAGCATGCTCGCCATTACTGGTGCAGAGACCCAGCACCCGAGAGCGATGGGTGCTGCCGCCTGCCCTCCCCATCCCAGCACCAACTGCCCCTCCACCAAGGGCTTGGCGTGACTTTATCATAATGCAGCATGAATTTCATTAGCTCATTTGTCTCTGGCTCTCTGAGCCTGGAGATAATTTAATCCAGAAGTGGTTTACGAGGAGGAGCGCGGTTTAGTCTGCAAAGCTTAATAACCCCCTCTGGCTGCCGTTGGTAAAGCCGAGCTTTAGGCTAGGCTGGGCTGCCGAGGTAAGGCTGTGCTCAGCGCTAAGGGAGGATGTGTGACTCCGCACCCTTCTGATCTCGTTAGACAGATTTTGTAGCATGAAATAATGAGCGGAGCCGCAGCGCGAGGTTTGCACAGGCTGCTGCGGTTGGAGCGAGGACATCGGGTCAGGGGGAGGCAGTTCCCTTGCACATGCATCTTATTTTCCCTCTGTCTAATCAAGGGAGGGTTTACTTAGCAAGCTGCAAAAAATCATTACATATGCTGCTAGTGGCCTGGTTAATTAAGATCTACAGTTCTCTGGGTAGGAAAAGACGACCTATATTTACTGTATGTAGGAAGACATCTGTCAGCTAGAAGCGCTAGATATCCCAGTGCAGGTTTGTCCTGCTTTCTGCAGGCTCTGAATTGCAACTGTTTTTAAGCTCTGATGCAGACCAAGTTAATTTTAAGATGACTGTTACTATTCTAAACATAAGGAAGGGCATATTTAGCCTCTCAGTACTCAAGAAGGCAAAACCCCTTGCATGTTTCTAGTAATTTTTCCCTAACAGTTTGCACAAAACAACAACAACAAATCCTATTTGGTTTCTGCAGAAGAATATGTTTGAGGGTGATCATAAAATAGATTATTTTTAAATCTACAGATGGTTTCCACATATTCCTCCTCAGCTCGCTGCAGCTTTCCACCTCAGTAAACTGGTTTGTAATTTAGCCAAGGGCTGTGGAGCAAGCGTTCTGTCGTCTTGTTTTTCTTGTCTGCCTCCTTTCTGCTCCCCCCCCCCCCCCTTTCTGTCCCCTTTCTCTTTTATTTCCCCTTGCTTTTCCCCTGCCAGTGGGCAATGGATGTTGGATGTTGGAATGGGCATGAAGGCACACCTTGCGATGGTGGGCTTTGCAGCTGGCAGTCCCCCCGTCCCACAGCAGAGCCCCCTCAGCAGCCTGCATGGGGAGGTCCCTACAAAGCTGGGGGGCTTGGGCTGGGGTTTGGGGGCTGACTGGTGGTGCTGTGGAGCTGTGCCTCCTGCTTGTCCCAAACAGCGCTCCCCCCACCTCAATTCTTGGTGGGGAAACCCCACCAGGTCAGGCACGGAGGTGTCCCCGCAATCCCCTCCCTCTGGCAGGGTTCCTGGGGGGCTCATCAGCTGCTCATGCCACGAAGAAAGGCAGTCAAGGGTTTCTTGCTATTCGGATGAGAGCTGCACGGCCCTGGAAAAGATAATTAGAGAAAGGACGCACTTTCAGTCCTGTGATCGCAGTTCCCCCCCTCCCCCCAGCTCCCTGGAAGAAAACACCGCTTTTTTTATTTCTTTGTTCTTTCATGGTTCGGCATGATAATTATTGAGATTTCACTGCAGGGCAAAATGATCATTTGACAATGTAAGTGGGGAAAATAATTCTCGTGTTATCCAGCAGCCTTACTCTTATAATTATGGTGAAACTCCTGCAGACTGAAGTGGGGGCAAAGAATTTCCTCCTATGTGGGTATTTGTCTTCTCAAGATTTCTCAAGATTTGATTGCAGATGTGAGGATTTTTTTCCCTCCCATATTTTCAATAACCTGAGGTTGCTGATGGATGGCAAAGGACTGAAGTACCTGTTGTTTTCCCCTTTGTTTTCATTAGGCATTTTCCATTTCTGTCATTCGTAGCATTCGTGATGGATTTTTATGAGCAAATATCACGTCTAGAGCCATTTGGAATTGTTTGCACAGTGATGTCGACAGTGACAACAAAACCCAATTAAAAAAATCAGAGCAAAATTGATGAAAAACTGCAGATCGGCCCCTCTCAAAGTGGGGGACAACGATCAGCTGTTCTGTGCCGCTGGTTTCTGCATGGTGGCCTGTGCCGAGGCAGGTGGGCCAGCGGCAGCTGCATGTCTGTGCGGGCGGTGGGAGCCGGTGCTGTGTTTGTGGCCGGGCAGGGCTGTGTGCTCACCGTGACCTTGCTCTAGGCAGGCTGGGGCTGGCACCTTGTAGGGCCATTCGTAGGGGGAGTGTGGTTAGGAGGAGGTTATAGTTGAGGTAACATGAGGATGCTGTGATGTTTTCTTCCTTTAGGTGGGCATGCGTGCCCGTGGCGTCAGCAGTACTGTTGGAGAAGACTCTCCAGATGCATGTCCTTGCTTGCAAACCCTCCTTCCCGGGGGACTGCACCCGCTGCGTCGCCTGTGCTGTCCTTCATCCCGTGCCACCGGGCTGGCTCGTGGCACCCCTCGCGCCAGCCCTCTCCATGGCTGGCTGCGCCAGGCTGGGTGCCACGGCAGGGAAACACATCTCGCTGCTGCGACAAGGGTGGTGGAGGAGTCTGTTGTCCCCTGTTAGCCTGGGGCTGATGGAAATAAGCTGACAGAACAGAGGCAGCATTAGCCTAATTATGGCCATACACGCTACCTCGGTGGTGGATTTTCCTTTCTTAGTGACTTCCTGTTTTCCTCTTTGAGATGCAAATTTTTGCACAGTCCTCGATCCAGATTCTCTGCTCATTAGCATGAAATCTGACTAGTTCCGCGGTTTTTTAAATAGCAAATTAAAAAAAAATTAGACGCTGTGCACAAAGTAGCAGTGAAGCCCCTGCAGCTCGGGGGCAGAAGGTGGAGGGGCTGGTGGGGAATGTGCTGCCGTTTTTCAGGAATCGCGAAGCCTCAGCAGCAGTTTGCCGTGCCAGGCTGCTCCGCTTCGCTCGCGCGTGGCTGAGTGGGAGACGGGCAGCAGCTCAGCAGGTGCCAGGCAGGCAGAGCCGAGGGACCTGTGGCATAGAGGTGCCAGTGGGCAGGGTCAACCCCCCAGCCCCACGGAGCTGCCTCCCCGAGCCCCCAGCTCACACGGGAGCAAAGGCAGGCACCCTTTCAACCTGTGGACCAAAGCTTTTCGTTTTGCTTCCTCCTGGAAAATCAGGCTCATTGTAATAGGAGGTTAAAAAAAAAATTATGCTAGAAAAATAATTTTTTGAAATGAGTGTTATCTCGATGGATTTTATATATTTTTTTTTTTATGCCTGCTGTAATCTCTACCCGCTGCAGCTCAGTGCTGGGAGAGGACTGGTAATATATCTGAAGCAGACGGCACTATTTTGTGGTAAATGTCACTCTAGTAATATTTAGCTCTCCTTGGAAATAGAAATACAATTCTCACTAAAGTGTTGCGCACGATATGGAGATGCAGCGTCATGGGCTGGGCTTGGGGAGCTGCGGTGCTCTCCTGCCAGCCTCGGGTCTGGATGCTGCCGGGGATGCCTTTTGCCTGGCATCGCCTTTCCTCCCTCTTCCCCAGCCTCCCTTCCCAGCCCCTCCCTCCCCCCTGCTTTTCTGCCACATAATGAGTTTGATAAGAAATTGTCTCGTTAACAGGATTAGCCATGGAAATCTCTAGTCCCCTCCTATTCATTTTGTAATGCTCTTCATCCTGTTCTGTAATTTTCTGCTGGTATCAGGCAGCTCTGGACCACCTTGGGAGATTAATTCCTCCTCCTCCTCCTTCAATAGTGCCAGCGTGGCTGGTGCTGGGGGGCAGCTGGGGCCGGAGGCTTCTCCGCAGGCAAGCCCCAGCCCTGGGTCCGGTGTGTGGAGGAGTGTCATCCCTCCCCCCCAGGGAATTCCCCCTCCTGGGTTTGTTTCAGTGCCAGCGTGGCATTTTCAAAGTGGCTTACGCAAACAAGTGGAAGTGTCCCCAGACACGTGGCGTTTTCACTGTGTGCACCCGTGACAAGTTCTGTTGACTCAGAGGTGGATTAAAACCCAGAGAGGCAAACTCCACTCTTGTTTCTGCCTGTGTGAATCCAGTTCTATGGGTACTGTAATTCTGGATTTACCTCTAGGAAAATGACTTGCAATACTGGCCCTTCAGTAAATAATTACTCTTGATTTAATAACTCCTACCAGCCCTGCAGGATATGTTGCTTCCGAGGGAGTTAATAGAAAGAGATCTTTCTTAACATCTGTTTTCCCAAGTTTGCTGACTTGTGAGGCTGTGTCTGGGAAGCGGTGACTGCACGCTGCGAGTGAGTGAAGGAAAACATCCGGGGCTGCCGCTCAGAGTGCAGTGGAAGCAACACATGTATGAAATAGTACAGTAATAGCAATATTTTTCATTTTCTTGGGTGAAATGAAATAAGCATTTGTGATTTCCTGCAGCACCTACCTGCACTGTGTTCGCAGCTCTGAAACACAGCCTTTTTCCTTCCCATGCACAAAACTGGAACTTCTCTTATGCCTTTGTTGCCCAGAGAGAGGGATGCAGATGGTAAAGCCATTGCACTGAGAGTAAAGTGACAGAGATGCTAATTGTTACATGGACTGTAAGATTTTGGGAGATAGTGCATGCTTTAGGACAGGGAGAGGAGGGGAACTGCATGGGGGAGCTTTGACAAGGTGATTCCCACCCAGCAGATCCCTTGCGAAGGCAATAATTTATTCACCGACTTTCACTCTCTGCGATGTGAGTGTCCGTGGACAGATTAATTTCCTCTGCTTCGTTGGAAACTATTTGTCATGCTGCTGGTGATTAATTTTTGCAGTGGGGATTGCACGTGAGCAGCTGCGAGGTCTGGGCAGGGTGGCTCCGGCCACGGTACTGCCGGTGCTCCGCTGTGCGTGCGTGCGTGCGAGCCACGTGCTGGCTGCTCACGCCCTGGCTGCGGGCAGCGGGGTTGCCGATGCGAATATCAGAATTTACCCATCCCATATTTGTTTTGGTACGTGTCCCTATCTCCCGAGGTTTTTTCTGCTGGTAGACCTGGCTGCCGTCACAGCAGCTGCTGTCAGTGCCCCTCAGCCATGGTGATACCCCAGCATCCCAGGCACCCTGTCTTTGCAGGGCAGGATGAAGAGGCTCAGGACTGCATGCCCCTGGCTGCCATCCTCTTGCAGGCTGTGTGTGCTGTGGGAGAGAGGAGAGGGCCTGGGAGCCCCTTGGTGCAGAGCCGTATCCTGGGGGAGCTGAAATCCAGAGCCTGCAGTTAACTCCTGTCTACGGTTGTTTGCAGAGGGTGTTTGTACACCACCATGCCACTGCCTCTCTCCAGGCTGTAAATCTGGTGGTCAGAGCCAAACTTGATGCCCAGAAAAAACCATAACGTTTCCTTTTGTGTTTGTTGACTTGTTGCCAGCAGACTGGGGTTCAGCAGGTAATTCTGTAAAGGGTTAGGAGCCAATTCACAGCAGCTCTGCCGTGTGCAGGATGGGCTCTGCCAGGGGGTGAGCGATGGAGGAGGGCAAGCTTCACCCCTTGGCTGAGCCACAGGGGCAGAGGGCTTGTCCCTGGAGTGCCCGGGAGGGAGGACCTGGCACTGCAGCTGCTGGGCAGCAGTGTGACAGGGAGGTGACAATGGCATCCTCCTGTTAAACCTTTCCTGCTTTGTGCTTCTCTTTCTCTCTCTCTCTCTCTCCCCCTTTCTTGTTTCATCTCTCCCTCTCAGAAAAGCCATTTAAATGTAATTCCATTCTTAAAACCTCTCCCTCATGCATGCCTAATGAACACCAGGCAGAGGTGCCGGAAACGGGCCGAGTAGGATCCAATCTCGCTGAGTGCCGACAAGTCATTTGGAAGAAGCCCTGGGAGCGTGCCCGGTTTTATTACAGTGTAATTAGAAATAAAATCTTGTTGCAAGAGGAGAATGAGAGATGGGTGTTAATCCTGTGACAGGAGGAGATGGAGCCGTGCTTATAAAGGAGATTAAGGAGAGGAGGCGGAAAGCCTGTCATGACTCCCCGACTTCCACCCCTCCTCTGCCGTACCCCCCTGCCAGCTCCGCAGCTGCCGGCCGATGTGCCTGCCTGTGCTCCTGCCTGTGCTCCTGCCTGCGGCCGGCCAGGGAAGGGCTTGTGCCGGGGCTGCATTAATTTCTGGATCTCTAGGTCTGCAGGGGGATGCTCTCAGCAAAGCCTCCAGAGCCCGCGGGAGCAGGCAGCTGCCTGTGCCCTGCCCTCCCCAGGACACAGCGTGGCAGGGCCGTGGCTTCTGGGGATGAGGTTTCTGGGGCACAGTGCTATCTATCTTCAGGCGAAGGGCTGCTACTCCTGGACTGAGGAGGAGAGAGAAGAGGGAGAGCCCTCTGGCACGAAGCCTGACCCACTTGCTGGGCTGGCATTGGTTGTTACAGAAGCCCATGAAGTTCCAGGTGGGCAGGTTTGGCTGGGTGCGTGGGGCTGTGCCAGCTCAGCTCCACAGGAGATGCGCTGCCTTTGGAAGGGCTAGGGAGCGGTGGCTGCCTTACACCTCCCCTGGGATCCCAATTGCAGGCAAACATGTAAATAAATCTGTCAGATATCGTGCGGCTCTTATTAAATTTGCATTGGGCTTGAGTCGTGGTTCCTCTTCAACGTCTCTGGGATGGATAGATAGATGGATCTTTAATCTCTGCGCCCAGTCTGGGCCCTTCTGCTTTTTGGCATTTGCCGTGGCACCGAGCTGGGCTTAGCCTGCTGAGATGAAAGGCAGCTCTGATGTGCCCTGCCAGCCCACTCCTCTGCCCTGTGCCCCCACCCCAGCTGGGAGCTGTGTCCCAGTGCTCAGGCTGTCCTGGAGAGGGAGGTGCCTGCAATCCATCCAGCAGCTGGCAGAGATGCAGCAAGCGGTGCCGTGCCGTGCCACACCATGGCACAGGGGTGGGCAGGGGTTTCCCTGCTGGCTGGGTTTGCTGGCCCAGCCCAGAAAAGCTCGTTGTCCCTGGGCAAGCCTTGTGCTGGGCAAATGGCATCCTAGAACAGCAGCCACCGCAACAAAGTGCTGTTACAGCAGCAGCGGAAAATCACAGGCTTTATTCTTTGGGGCTTCCCCCTCCATGCCTTCCCCCCCGGGGAAGCGTTTGTCACTTTAAACGTGGCCAGAAATAGCACCAAACAGTTATTGGATTTGTCCGGGATGCCTTGGGATGCATATGCTCAAAGTATGGCTAATTCATAAATGCTGGCACCTATTGATTCTCTAGCAGTACCAAGGGAAAGTTATCTCATTAGTCTTATGAACTATAAAATGTGCTCTCTCCTGAATCCCTGACCCCGTTGTTTTTATAAATCTATATTGGATGGAGCAGTAGCTGGTAACCTGCATCGACTGTAATTTTTCTCTTGAAATTGGAAGGCCCTTGGGACTGGTGCTGGAGTTTCATGGCCACCACAGGCAGCCCGATGCAGGAGAGGATTTCAGTAACAGCGAATACGTATCCGCACGTGTGTGTGTGTAGGCAGCGAGAGACACTCCTAACATTTGCCATGCAGGAGAACCCCCTTGTCACCCTCGTGCTTTTCACTGGGTGAGCTCCTGGGGGCTGGTAGGGTTTCGGCTGCCCTGCTCCTGTCTTGCAGTAGTGGGTGAGAGGGGCTTTGGTGAGGAGTTTCCAAAGGCAGTAGTTCAAGTCTAGCTGGAAGAGTTATTAGAGGCACATCGCTCTAGTCTGGCCACAGATGTACTTAATCCTCTGCTTCCCGTAAAGCTTTTCCAGCTCCTGGCAGGCAGAAAGATCTGATTTTATTCGGCGACCTTCGATGTTAATCTCACTAGCAAGCTCAGCAATAATTCACTTCGGTGAGGTCTCTGTCAGAGCCATTTACATCAATTATTGCCCTGCATCTCTCCCTTGAACCAGTGTAACGCTCCTCGATGGAGTTACTTATCCCTTTTCAGGGAAAAAAAAACCCAAACCAAAAGGGAAGCTGCACTGTCAGGTTGTGTAGACCTTACATTTAATGTAATGGTATCTTTAAAGCCGTGGCTTGCAAGGGGGCAGATGCCTCCTGTCACTCCACAGTAGAGAGGTGGTTACTAAAACCTGCAGCTTTTCTGCCCGTTCCCATTTAGGGGGCTGATGCTCTGGCTCGAGCCCCATCTGGGTGGCTTGACTGTTGTCGCAGGCTGTGAGGGCTGGGGAGCTCCAGCAAGCTGCGGGGGGGTGAGGGCAGCAGGTCCAGGCAGGGCTTGGCTCACGCTGCCGGTCAGCAATGCTCGCCCTGCTTGCTCCACGTGTCGCTCTCCTCATCACCTCACTGAAAACTCCGCTCCCCTTCAACACACGTGGGAGTTTGGCTCTCACTGGCCCTGCCACTGCTGCCCCAGGTCCTGGGGGGACGCAGCACCGCTGGTTTCTGCTGCTCCGCTGGCTCCTTGCACGTTGCCCCGGCTCTTGCAAGGCTTTGTTTCCAGAGGAGCAGCGCATCTGCACAGGGCTGTGGTTAGCCATGCACGGACGTGTGTGTGCATGCCAGCATGTGGGGAGGGGGAGGCCAGTTGGGGCTGCTGAGCACTTGGCAAAATACAGCCCCTGTTACCGTGGAAACTGGCTCCCCCCCATCTCAAATTCCAGTGCAGCCAATGTTCTTCGCTTACTGGTTTGATGGGAGATGAAAAATTAATGTTTGATTTGCATGTTATTTCAGTGCGCTTGCAGGACTACTCCCCCCTTCCCTTCTAATGGAGGTTTGTATGAATCCCTCGGCACCTCCGATCTGCAGAGCAGAGCACAAGGCTGGTGCCACCCTGCATCTGGTCCCAGTTGTATACTGGTGCAGCTTGCGTGCTGCTGCCTTGGTGTTGCTGTGCTGTGGCGCGGAAGCAAGACCATGCCTGAGGTTTTGGCTGGGGACCCCCTGGACCCTCCAAGCAGGGATGGAGCCACGGGTGCCATGATGCCACAGCAGCGTGGTGGCACACGGGTTGCAGCTCACGGGGGGCATGCTGGAGGTGTGGGGACGGCCACCTGGCACCCTGTGTGTCTGCTGGCTCATGCTCCCACTGCTTCCAGGGAGAATCTGCACAGGGCTGTGAGCCCGGCGGTTGCCTGTGCCTCCTGTTAACTGCAGTTAGGCTCGTCTTTTATTAAGGCTGCTATTTCTTTCCTGTTTAGTGTCCCTGATACTCTCATATCAAGCAATTAGAGTCAAATGTGCACATCTCGCTAAGCTGCAGCGGGAATGGGGTAGTGCCAGCAGAGCTCGGGGCTGCCATTGCCTTGGCTCGGGCCGGGATGTGCTCTGGTTCCCTGGGTGAAGAGCCCAGACTGTCGCCTCGAGGACTTGCAGGTCCTGCCCTAGAGGAGGGAGCCAGGCTGCTCTGGGAGCATGTGCCTCTAGTCCTGTATTCCGGGCATGTTTCTCCTGCACTTAGGGGTTTGACCATGGCACTTTCCTCCACCTAAACTGAGAATATCCGAGTGCTTCTAAAAGGTGCTGGAAGAAAAAACAGTTGATTGGCCTCATCAACTAGATCCTGGATTACCAGGCATGGTGCAGGACTTGAAGGAGCCATTTGCAGCCATTGCTGATTTAAAGACTAAGTCTAAAGGTTTCAACTCTGAACGTTGAGCTTTACTAATTACCTTCTGCTTCTCTGCATTTGCTGTGTTTAGTAGGGGGTGGTTTGGCTGGCCACACGGTGTAGCCAAGCAAGTGGACCATGCCACCTCAGCTGAGGTTTGGTGGCAGCTGGTGCTGGAATAAACCCCAAAGGGCCCCCCGAAACTGGGGTCAGACATTTGCTGTCACTGTTAGCACTGGCTGTGGGGCAGGGTAAAGGGGTGCCCAGGTGGGCAGGGGGGTCCTCTCCAGTGCCTCTGCTTACCCTGCCCTCTGTGTAGCCACTAAGTTGTGCCACAGCACAGGTCTTTCTATTTGTGTTAATTACTGTTATTATTCATGGTGAATTATAGGGGTCAGGCTGGCTTCATGAATGACTCCAAGACTTTTCCTTGTGTGTGCTGGCATGCACCAGGCTCCAGAACCTGCTGGGCAGAGGGGGCTGCTCTGCTGGGGCTGTGCTGCCCTGCCGGCTCTCCTGCCATCCTCCTCCCAGGGCTCAAATATCAGCTCGAGCCCTTATTTGTTTTCACATGCTTCTAAGTAAGTTAAGCTAATTATTAACTCAGCGGGACAGATTCACTTTTAATTGCCGCGTTGCTATGCAGCACACGGCAATGTGGCGGTGCGGCGGAGCATCGTGCTGGTGGAGCATCGTGCCGCGCACTCTCCTCACCCTCTGTAGCCACAGTGTTGCTGCGACTCCATGGCCAGAGCTCATCGCGCCAGGCTGTGGGCAGGCAGGCTACCTAAATCTGCCCTCACTCCGAGCCCCGGGGAGTGCAGATGTGTGTAAGGACACCCCGAGCCCACCTTCATGCCTGGGTGGGTGTGTTTGCCGCAGGATGAATGCCGGAGGGAGGCAGGCTATGCCCGCAAACACGGGGGCCTGCTGTTGCACACCCACGTGCTGCTTTTGCACACCCATGTGCTGCTGTTGCACGCACAAGGCTGTTACGACAAGTGATGCTGCTCACCCGTTTTGGTCTGACTTAAAAGCTCCAGCCCCCAAAGATGAAGACAGAGGCCGCACCCTGATGCGGTCAGGGTGCAGGGAGGTGGAGGAAGGACCTGCTTTGCCTGCCTGGCTCCCTGCCTGTGGCTCTGGTGCTGCCTGGAGGACAGGGACTCTGCCTGACCTGGGTGCCAAGAGCCTGGGAGATGACATGCTGGGTCAGGGCTGGCTTGCTCACCTTTCTCCTCCCTTTGTGTCTCCAGAAAATAGGTTTTTTATTACTTCTTATGGAGGTTTGTACATATCGGATGTGCAGAAGGAAGATGCCTTGTCCACCTACAGGTGTATCACCAAGCACAAGTACAGCGGGGAGACACGGCAGAGCAACGGAGCCAGGCTCTCGGTCTCAGGTGAGCACACGGCTGCCAGCAATACTGGCAAGGGAGAGCCCTGCCCCACAGGCCTGGCGTGGTTCCTGTGCCCATGGCGGGGTCCAGTCCTGCCTGCATACCTGCTCCCCTGCCTGCCCACAGCAGCGCCTGTCTTCCTGGGGTGCAGGAGGCAATAGGATCGCTACCTCCCGTCCCCACGGTGAGAGGACATCCCAGTAAGGGGTAGGAGGTCCCGTCGGGGCTGCACAGGGGGTTTGTGCTGCCTTGCATGAGCCACAGAGCACACAGCACCCCCCGGCACTGGCCACGGTGGGCGGCAGTGATGCGCGGTACCCCGAGCAAGAGGCGATGGGGTGCGATGCAATGCGATGTGACAGCCCGCGATGTGAGCAGCCTGACGCGATGTGACGAACATGCAAGCGATACTGCAGTGGAGGCAGTGCAGTCCGTAGTGCCGGGTGTCTCGGGGCGCTCCCGGCTCTGCTGACTGCCCAAATTACTCTGCTCGGGAGGGAGTTCGTCTGACTCTTAGCCACGTCGCTGATCCTGCCACTCGGCTGCAGTGCGCCCACTTTCTGCCATATGCTTTTTCCATCCTCGGGTGCGCAGGCTCTGGCTCCCATGCTAGCTCCTCGAATTAACCCCACAGCAGGTAGGGAAGGAGTCTGGGATGGCCACGCTGGGGCTTGCCTGACCTTGCCCTACCCTCTTAGAGACCCGAGGGTTCCATGTCCCACCCATAGCCATCCTGCCACGCAGCCCCTGGCGAGCACAGGCAGCTGCCGGGTGTATCATCCCCTCTCCATGCGCATTCGATCTGGCCCAGTCCCCTCCTGGTCGCTGTCATTATTTACACGTCACGGCGTTTTACTTCTGCTTGGGAGTAATGAAAGAGGTTTCTTTCCCCTGGAATTTAATTTCACGCCTGAGACTTGGTGATTAATTTTCTCCTTTCCCAGCTGCCTGATGGGCCCCTTTGCTTGTAAATTTTGAAATGTGCCACAGAATTTGTGTATTTTGCACCAATTAGGTGTCACCTTGAGTAATTCCTCCGGTGCTGAGTTTATTCGTCCTATCAGCTAGTAAGATGCATTTTCCTTCTCACCTCCCCGCGAGCCCACTGCCCCAGCCACCGATGGCCATGCTGGCTGCCCCAGGTGGGACAGCCACCCCTGGCCTGCCCTGGTCCCATGCCCAGCATAGGATGTAGCTGGCATCCTGCACTCCTGCCCGGCAGAGCCACCGGCTCACGGGGGTGGGGAGAGATGCTTTGCCCTGGCTGATGCCGAGGGGGCACAGTGGCACCAGCGGCACCATGCCCAGGACCAGGTCCCTGCAGGGAGAAGCCTTGCCACCTCTTCTTCACCAGGTGAGTCTTTTTCCTCTCCAAACCTAGACCCAGCGGAGTCCATCCCCACAATGCTAGACAGCTTCCAGTCCAAGGAGGTGAAGGCGGGCTGGCTGGTGGAGCTGCCCTGCATCGCCTCGGGTTACCCCAACCCGGCTGTCCGGTGGATCAAGGATGGGCGCCCGCTCCCTACTGACAGCCGCTGGACCAAGCGTATCACGGGCCTGACCATCAGTGACCTGCGTGTGGAGGACAGCGGGACGTACATCTGCGAGGTGACCAACACCTTTGGGTCCGCAGAGGTCACGGGGACCCTCACGGTCATAGGTGAGAGCCGGCAGGGAGGAGCAGGGGCATGGCAGCAGGGAGGTTCTGTCCTGCTGCCTTTCTCAACATAAAGACATTAGAAACACAAAGCCTTAAAGGCTTTATACAGCCATATGAATTACAGACCTTGTATTTCAGCGTGGTGTGTCACACGCTGGAAGCCGCTGCCTTGCCACGCAGCGTGTCTGATGTGGCGTTCAGAGAGCTCGCAGGAGGTTTATCGTGCTGCAGCGGCGCATCTGCAGACATCCCCTGATTTATCGCTTCAATGGGGGCAGGGAGAGGGGCCTTGAGAAAATTCAGAGCAATACCAGGGGATGGAAATTCTTGGATGGCAACGTCAGTTTTACATTAGGTGCCTCTGCGCTTTGTTTTGTTGATTTACATAAAATAAGCTCCAGCCAAACAGTAAACACCATCTGGGCAGGCCAAGTATTCATTGCATGCTTTGTTCCTGGAGGTTCCTGCTGTCACTGGGATCCCGGTGGTACCAGAGCCACCGGGGCCAGCACGCACCGTGCCTACCGTGCCTGCATTGCCTGGAACAGCGCTGTGGCAAGCACGCTGCTGACCGGGCACCAGCAGCCTGCTGGGAGCCACTGTGGCACGTCCCCAGCTCAGTGCTGTCCCCATCACACCAACCACATCTTCTTCCAGCCATCCTGCCACCTCCCCGACAGTGCCTGCTCTGGCAGCCCCCCTGCTGGGGGCTTGGAGCTGACGTTAAAAGCAGGGGCTGTCAGCAGCAAGGATGGGGGGGGGGGGCACCTGCCTTATTGCTCTGTGACATTTTATGCGTAGTCATTCTGGTGCTTCCAGGGTGGGAGAGGCAGAGAGAGCACAGTAATGACGAGGTGCCTCCTGCTGCGCTGCCTGGCACCACCAATGCCTCATCCGCTCTCGCCCTTTCTCACACAGACCCTCTGCGTGTGACCCTCACACCAAAGAAGCTCAAAACAGGCATCGGCAGCACCGTCATCCTCTCTTGTGCCCTCAGCGGGTCCCCCGAGTACGTCATCCGCTGGTACCGCAACACGGACCTCGTGGTGGTGGATGACTACATCTCCATCCGGGGGATCAGCAACGAGACCCTCCTCATCACGGCCGCACAGAAGAGCCACTCCGGGGCATACCAGTGCTTTGCCACCCGCAAGTCCCAGACAGCACAGGACTTCTCCATCATCACGCTGGAGGGTGAGCTGGCTTCCTTGGGGTGGGGGTTGGTGGGGAGGGGTTTCCTCTGCCCCTCTCTGAGCCACCGTGTCCCCAGGGTGTGTCGGGATGCTTTGTGCACGGCCAGAGGGCAGTGAGACCCACCGGGGTTGGAGCTCCTGGGGCCAGACTTCTCCCAGCCCACTCGCTGGGCTGTGCGTGCCATCTGCAAGCAGCTCAGGGACACGGCACAGCTGAGATGGGGAAGGACCAAACTAAGGGTTGACTTGCCCATCCCCAGCCCCTGGGCTGAGGCACTGCCTTTTGCCAGGTGTCCCCTCCCTGACTCAGATCGCTGGATGTTTGGACAAGGGATGGGCTTTGCCAAACCAGGTATCCCCTTGAGCCAACGTCTGTATCAACCAGCGTGTCCCCTTGCCCCCTCTCAGCATCTCCTTGCCGCAGGGATGCAGGCACAGCCACATGCCTGTTGCCGAGCGGTGCTCCTCTGCCAGCTGATGTGGGGCTCCCACCCCGGGCGGGAGCTCAAAGCCATCCCGCCAGCGGGTGACTACTGCTGCCTGTGGCTGCTGCTCCCTGACCCCCCTCCTGCTGGGTGCCCCCCAGATGGGACCCCCCGCATCGTCTCCTCCTTCAGCGAGAAGGTGGTCAACCCTGGGGAGCAGTTCTCCCTGATGTGTGCTGCCAAGGGGGCCCCCCCGCCGACCGTCACCTGGGCACTGGATGATGAGCCCATCCCGCGGGACAGCGGGCACCGCACCAACCAGTACACCATGTCGGACGGCACCACGGTCAGCCACATGAATGTGACGAGCCCGCAGATCAAGGACGGCGGCGTGTACCGGTGCACCGCGCGGAACTCGGTGGGCAGCGCCGAATACCAAGCGCGAATAAACGTAAGAGGTGCCTGTCTACTTTTAAATATCAGAATAGGACTTTGATTGGGCTTTTGGTTTTGTTCTGTTCCTCAGCCGATCACTCCTCCTTGCCTCTCCCTCCTCTTCCCAGCCGCGTGGGCCTCCCTGGCTGCCCCGACCCTGTTCCCCCAGCTCCCTGCTCCTGTCCTGCTCACCCACCTGCCTGCCCGCAGGGCTGAGCCTCCCTGCCAATTAAAGCAGGGAGTTTAACGAAGTGCCAAGCAGTCCGGGACCTATGGAGAGCTGGACCTTGGCTTTGCAGGGGCAAAAGGGCAGCGCTCCCCCTGTTGGGGTCTGCTCTCACCCCACCGAACCCCTGCCTCAGGGTCTGTGCAGGGGTGGCAAGTGCCTCCCCCAGAGGGACCCCATGCACAGAGAAGGTGGTGGCAGGCGTGGGAGCATCCCAGGACCCCATGCTCTCCCAGCTGCCCCCCGGTCTCAGCAGGAGCCCGGCTCCCTGGCAGCAAATGCACCCGCCGGCATAGGGATCTACATGACAAACGATGATGAGGCAGCACATGAAATCGTGGAAAATGAGCTTTGATTTGTCATGTCTGTGTTTTCTTTGTCTGCTAAAAGCCATGGCCGCGTTAATCGCCGTGTTATTATGGCTGGAGCGTGTTGCTCGGTGTGTTACAGGGAGCACTTTCAGGCATAGGGTACGGTATAAGCCCCTGCCCATTAATAATCACCAATTAAAGCTCACAGGGCTTACAGGTGGGAGCAAGACAGAGACAAGGTAACATTTATTTGTCTACTGAGAAAGAGGGTTGAAGGGCTGTGTTTGTCTGTGTCTCAGGTTTGAAACGGATCTAGTGGCTTTTTGGCTGGGATCCCAGGAGAGTCTGAATTTTGCTGCTGTTTACTGCTAAATTTGGAGCAAGTTCATCCCTCAGCCATGAGAAGCCAGAGCAGCGTTTGCAATAAGGATGTTCCCTTGTCTCCCTTTTTCCCTTCTCTCAGCTCTTGACGGGCTGTCACTAGATAAGATTCAGGCTTTTTTTTTGCCCTGGAACGGAGCAAGTCCCTCAGACAGGCCCAGGAGATGGTTACAGAGTGAGATGTTAATTTCTTTTTTCCTGCTCCTTTTCTAAACGTGTCTCAGCATGAGAATCACTGTCCATCAGCTCATCCTGAGTGCCTGCTAAGCTGTTATCCTGCGACACCCTTAGGATGAGGAGTCAAGACAGGGTTAATCTTTAGATTAATTTGCTATTTTATGCAGTGGCTGGGAGAACAATGTAATTATTGATGCATGAAACCTTTTGTTGAAATACTCACCTGCAGCATTCTCCCAGTCCTTAAGCCAGCACGAGAGCCAGCCAGAAACTGGTGAATAACTGGCTTTTTGGCAATACTCAGGTTGCCATGGGAGTCTCAGAAGGGTGTATTTTAGGGGAGGTGAAGTACGTTTGCCAATGGAAGTGAGGTTCCTGTAGGAGCTCGTCGAGGGTGTTGGGCACAACACAGGCAGGTTCCTTCTGAGAAGAGGCAGAGGGTGGCTGTGACAGTGGGGGAACACTCCCCCTCACTTCTGCAGTTCCTGTGGCCGCAGGCACTGCTGGAGGAGCGGTGCTGGAGGTGCACTGGGCAGCCGCGGTTCCTGTTGCAGAAACATGCTGAGCTTCCAGACACCGTCTGAGCTCCTCTGTGGAGCAACAGTGGTGTCTGAGGGCTCAGCTCCCCCAGCACTGGGGTCACACCTGCAAAACTGGGGTGGGATTTGCTGAAGTGTGGCCATAATCGAGGACCACAGCCCTGGTTCGTAGCTGTGCTGTTGTAGGCATGTGTGAGTAGCTCTAGCTAGAGGTGGCAGCCGATGAGTGGCTTTCCCCACACATGCTCAGAGGAGCCCATGCCTGCTCCTCACCCAAAACCAGGCTGGGTCCCAACTGTTCTGGTTACCTCCTTTGCCTGTGAAGCTCGCTCTGAAATAGCAGCAGATCTGCATGCAACCAAGCTGCCCTTCGGAATTAACCTAGCCTGCCTCTTCCTTCCTTCCGAATATGTAGGTCCCCCGAGCATCCGAGCAATGAAGAACATAACAGCGGTAGCGGGTAGGGACACTTTCATCAACTGCAGGGTGATCGGGTACCCGTATTACTCCATCAAGTGGTACAAGGACGCTCTGCTGCTGCCCGATAACCACCGCCAAGTGGTCTTTGAAAATGGGACTCTTAAGCTGATGGATGTCCAGAAAGGCATGGATGAAGGAGAGTATCTGTGCAGCGTGCTGATCCAGCCCCAGCTCTCCATCAGCCAGAGTGTCCACGTCACGGTGAAAGGTAAGCAGGTGGAGAGGCCATCCAGGTGGCATTGGGGATGGTCCCAGCTGTGGGATGAAGGCAGAGAAGCGTCGCGCAGGGGACTTGGTGGCCACGCAGTGGCTGTGCTCCACAAACGCTATGCCGATGGGAGCTCAGCTCCCACCACCACAGCCTTCAGGAGCTGTCTCAGCTCCTGACAGAGCGGCTACCTGGTCCTACTTGCGTGCCTGCAACTGCCCTGAGCCACACTGTATCCATTTCCCGTTACAAGTGATGGAGCAAGGATTTACGGTGTAAACATAACGTATTAAAACATCTAACCTTTGCTCAGATCACCTTCACCAATGTTTTTCTGTGTGTGTTAGCTTTTAAAAAAATAATACTCTCGGTCTTCTGAGCGCACAGAACATCTTAAAAGCTTCTCCAGGCCATCAATTATTCAGCCCCATTGAGGGAGCTATCAGTCCTAATGAATTGAGCCGGATGCATTCCCTCCCAGTGACTCGCTGAGATTGTGCTGTGAGTGTGCAGTACTCCCGTATCTCCAGTCCTCAGAGTTGTCGGGTCATCTCTGCCCGTTGCCAGCTCAGTGTTTGCAGTAAATCATTTAGACAAACACGGCCGCGCTGGGGACAGAGCTAGCCAATTGTCTTTCTCTGTCTCACCCAGCAGGGTATTTATGGACTGGATTTTACTCTGATCCCCCTCCTTCCCCTCCCTTCCACCATTTTCTTATTAGGAATCAGGTTAGCAAGAGAGTGCATCGAGCTGATTATAGATGCTACCACTTGATTAGTTAATGCTCTTCTCCAAGGCTTTGCAAAGGGAAGAGTAGACTGTGGACAGTCTGGCTCAGGGCAGTGTGGGGAGGACTTCTCTGCCCTCAGGTCTGTGGTGCAGGGCATGGCCAGCCCTGCTTCCCTCACCTGATACAAAATCCCCATCCATGTGGGAGTCCCAGGGCCTGAGAAGGGGCTGGAGCTGGCTAAATGCTGGTCTTCTGCTGGCATGAACTGGAGAGGCAGGGCTGGTGTGGAGAGAGCACCGGTCGGGATGTGTGTGTGTGAAGTTGAATAATGGGGTTCGCTTTTTGTCAGGCGTTGGGAGGGACCATCAGAGGATGCAGGATGCTGAAGTTCAGCCAAGGATCCGTATATTCTGGGAAGGGAGCACTAGCAAACCCTTCTGAATCTGAATTTACTGCCTTGATTAGTGGCTGGTGACAAGCTGAGGAAGGCGAGCGGGTGGCAGCGCGGTGCAGGCCGGCAGCACGCTGCTCTGCCGCAGCCAGACGTCTTCATTCCGCCTGCAGCACGGCTGCCAGAGATTTACACCCAGCCCTGCCTGCTGGATTCCTTATTTGCTCTGGCCATCAGATAAAAGGCCTGTGGAAAAGAATTGCAAAGGCCCTAGAAGATAGTCAGAGCAGAGTGAATAAATATAACTGCGTTGAGCGAGGAGGACAGGATGGTGTGGAGCACCGTAAAGCTTTTATTGCCACAAGTGCCTGGTGACCACATTAAGTGCCACAAGTGAGTTATGCAGGTCTTTCCAAGCACGCAGCAGTAAAAGCTTTTCTTTTACTCCAGTGCTGCTCCCCTGGGGAGTGGGGATGTGCAGGCAGCCCCCAGCCCTGCTCGCGAGGCATCACCCCCAGCCACGCTCCCTGCCTGGCATCAAGGGAAGCTCCCGCCAGGGTTTAGCTGCTGCTGCTGAGCCTGGGGACCCCCAGTCCCAGCTTCAAACCTCCCAGTTCCTTGGGGCTTCTGTGGCTGCTGGGGAATGCTGCTGGGGCCCCTTCTCTGTGCTTCCCCAGCAGCACGATCCGAGCACCCAGCCTTCTCCAAAGTGCCCTGACAGCTTGTTATTGCCACAAACATCTTTGAACGTTTTAATTAATCACGTGCGGGTTTGCTGCTGTCATGGGACCTTCATACAGCTGTGCTCGGGTGACTGCGGCAATTTGGGGAGTGCGGTGCTGACACCAGCTACGCCTGTCCTGCAGCCGGCAGCGCCGGGACACTGTCGGGGCGATGCTTCACCCCATGGGAAGGCAGGAGCCGTCTGCTCGGGCTCCCCTCCAGACCTGAGCTGCTGTGGCTGGCTGGGCTGGGCTCTGCGGTGGGCACCATGGGCAAGGCGACCCTCATGCGTGCGGTGCCCTGGGCTGTGGCTGCATGCCCGGCTCCTGCTGCAGCTGTGAGAGAGCCTGGAAGCCCTGGAGAAAGGAGAATTGCAGCAGGCAACTGGGAAGGAGAGGCGAGTTGCAAGCTCTGGTTGTGGGAAGCTCGAGCAGGGACAGCTCTTCTGTCAAGGGAGCCCATCCTTTTCCTGACAGCTCCGAAGCGGCCGGTGGGGTGTGTGCGGAGAGGTGCGGATCCACAAGCCCATCCCCTCTCTGCAATAGACTGCAGTGCATTCCCAATTAATTATTCATTAATTATGGAAAACAGGCAGCACTGGCTCCATGGCTCCAGCAGCTTGAGCCACGTTGCTGTAGCCGGTGAAGGAGCAGGCCAGCCCTGCCTGCCCCTGCCTGTCCCTGCCTGCCCCTGCCTGCCCCTGCCCGCTGGCAGCGCTGTGCAGCCCAGGGGGCAGCTTGCAGCCCCTGCTTGCCCGCTGCTCTGCAGAGCTGCCCAGCTGGGCAGGAGTGCAGAGACCTGGCGCAGCCCCTTGCAATGTGCTGGGTGGGCATGGGGCGGAGATGGGAGCCCCGGGAGGTGTGTGGTGGTGCAAGGAGCTGCTCCCTGCGCCTGTACGGGAGGGCAGCTTATTTCTGCCAAAGGGACAATTGGCAGCCTGCTAATTTAATTATGAAGACTGCGGAAAGAGGATCTCATCTACCAGGTGCTGAGCCTTGTCAAGCTAATTGTCTCCCTCTCTCCGCTTTCTTCCCCCTCCCACATTGCCAGAGATGCTGCAGTTGCCTAATTAAGTTATCAGAAAGATAATGGCTGGTTCTGAATCCGGAGCCTTTAAGAAAAGCATCCATCTAATATCTGCAAGCAGATAAATGCTGAGGCGGAATTTCTGTTGGCACGTGTGTGAGAGGTGGCCGGGGCTTTCCCAGAGCAGGGCCCGCTCTGCTAGGAGTCGGTGTTGCTCTGTCCTGCTCTTAACGTGCTGGCCCTGCCAGCTGGGAGAAGTCTTCCTGCTGCTCTCTGCTCAGCAGCACCTTCCACTTCCCCCTGGCTGTGTTCCTGGTGGAAACAAAAGCCCGATTTAGTTTCTGGGCTGCCTCTCCCCCAAGCCCCACTGCAGTTCATCCCCGCTGGAGAAAGGCTTTCCCTGGACGGGCTCTCCAGCATGCTGTGCCTCTCCCCTCGACAGTCCCTCCGCTGATCCAGCCCTTTGAGTTCCCGCCAGCCTCCATCGGGCAGCTCCTCTACATCCCCTGCGTGGTCTCCTCTGGGGACATGCCTATCCACATCACCTGGAGGAAGGATGGGCACGTCATCCTCTCAGGCTCTGGAGTCACCATCGAGAGCAAGGAGTTCATGAGCTCCCTGCAGATCTCCAGTGTCTCCCTCAAGCACAACGGCAACTACACCTGCATCGCCAGCAACGATGCTGCCACAGTCAGCCGGGAGCGGCAGCTCATCGTGCGGGGTGAGTGCCACGGGGCCAACCCAGCCATGCCTGTGGTCCAGCCCCATCCCCGACACTGCTGCTGTTTTGGGCTTGGGAGGGTGGACAGTGAGGGAGGGATGGCATTGGAGGGAGCAGGGGTAAGTTACGAGGCTAGAGAGAGATAGCGCTGTTTGCCGGTTGCAGGAGTGGTTCAGAAGCAGATGGGGAGGGTGAGGAGCAGGGCTGAGCCAGTGCACTCACGTGCTTGTGGGAAGGGAGCAGTTGCAAGGAGCGGCTGGGTTTTTTCTTTTTATGGTGACCCTCTTTTCTCCCAAATTACTCAGTGCCTCCTCGTTTTGTGGTCCAACCCAACAACCAAGATGGCATTTACGGTAAAGCCGGGGTGCTGAATTGCTCCGTTGATGGGTACCCCCCTCCAAAAGTCATGTGGAAGCACGCAAAAGGTAGGGGCGAGACATGGCAACACGTGGGGTCCCTTATGTGAGTGGGGGAGAGTCCCCTCCTGGCTTGGCTGCTCCAGCACCGAGCCTCACAAGCGCTCCTCTGCCTTGGCTGAGCTCTGTGTCTCTGTGTCCCCTCCTAGGAAGTGGCAACCCCCAGCAGTACCACCCCATACCCCTCACGGGTCGCATCCAGATCCTGCCCAACAGCTCCCTGCTCATCCGCCACGTGCTGGAGGAGGACATCGGCTACTACCTCTGTCAGGCCAGCAACGGAGTGGGCACAGACATCAGCAAGTCCATGTTTCTCACTGTGAAGAGTAAGTAGCCAGGACCATGGCAAGGGGTTCTGCATGCCAGTGGGGGTGGCTCTGGCTGCAGGGTGGGTGCTTGTCAGCAGAGCCTGGTCCAGTGCAGCCCCCTCCTCCATGCGGAGGGTTCCTACCATGCCAGCCTGGCTGTGCCTTCAGCCCCACACATCCCTCTGATCGATGCGCGGGGCACAGGGAGGGCATCGATCCCCCTCCTCCCGGGACCTGCTTTCCTCTTGCTATTAAACGCACTTGGTCTTTAATAAAACTGATCAATCAATCTACATCATACAGGAGGAAAGGAAATAGCTGGGCTACATTGACAGGGGTGGGCCGGAAAGTGTTGTTGGACACTGTGTTTGAACTGTGCTTATTATTGGATTCCTCTCTGGCTGCTATCAGCAGAATGCATAATTTCCAGCTCCTCTTCATTTATTTTGATTGTTGCTGCTGTGAACATTCAAACCTCAAAAAGGAGGTGGTGGAGGGGGGACCAGCCCCATCACACTCATCCCTGTGGCAGCTCCAGCGTGTCTCCAGAGCGGGGCTGGGGTCATGGCTCAGCTCAGCAGGGCTAAACTCTGTCCTGCCCATGCCGGGGGGACGAGGCGGTGAGCACACTGGCTTCCTGCCTTGTGCTGAGGGTGATGGAGGTGTCGAGCAGAGCTGTGGGAACCACCACCCCCTGGTTTTCCCCAGGGCAGGGAGCGGCTGGGCAGAGGGGATGCGCATCCCTCCCTGGGCACTGCTCTGTCCTGGCAAGGGTCTTGCACCTGGGGAATCGCCCAGGAAGAGACGAGGAGAAAGCAGCTCTGGCTCAGGCAGCCCCCTTGCTGCCTGCCCTCCCCAGCCAAGCGTTTTATTTTCTGGCATTGGCAGGCATTTTTCCCAGGGCTTCACCCCTCCCCACCAGCCCCTGCTTTCCTGGGTTTCTGCTCCCCTCCCTGTCAGCTATTTAATTTATCCTGCCGACTGATGAATCAAAACGAGCGACTTCAAACAACGCACTTCAATAAGGTGCAGGTACAAAGTCGAGGCGATTAATCCCGAGTGAGCGTGCAGAAGTCTCAGAGCCTGAACTGTTGCCTTGTCCCTGCTATCTGCTGTAATTGCATCCCAGGACAGGTTGCTTGCTGACTTGAATAGCACATAACCTTATTATGCATGTGCTTTTACATTTCCTGAAGACCTCGCAGCCTTTGAAAAGGTTTGGATGAATAGGTAGATGAAGTGCTGCAGCCAATTAAGCATTATATGGGGCTCTTTGTTTTGTTTCATTTTTGGATTTTTGTTTGTTTAGTGAAATGTCAGGCCAATTAAAGTGAGATCAGCGCTGGCTTTCCTTGAAAGTCAGGCCACTGAGGACAGAGTTAAATGAAAGTTAATCAGAGCCCAAACAAAGTGCACTGGTGGTCAGCAGGGGAGAGGGGAGCAGCCGTGGCAGCCAGCCCACTTCTGTACATCCCCTTCCCCGATACCACAGCGATGGGCTCTGGGGGCAGCCGGGGAAGGCATCAGGCAAGCACCTGCAGTCCTGGCCGAGCGCCTGTGGGCACACCAGTGCCAGAAGGAGCTGGCCATGGCTTTTGTCAAGGTGGTGAGCAAGAAAAGCCACCCAGCTTTGCTTGGATGTAACCCTTGGGGCCCCAGCTGTGCCCAGTGCTTGCCTGCAGTGCAGCCTGTGGGGCTGGGGCTTTCCTGTCCCCGGGTGCCCACCCGCGCTGCTCCACTCAGCCCCCGGTACAGGCGCCTGTCTGGATGCCTCACCATGGTGGCGTGTCCAGAAAGTCATTAGTCGTTAGTCGGATGGGCGGGTGCATCGCAGAGCAGAAGGCGGTGAATGCTGGAGGCCGGGAGCGTGCGCCCGGGGGGTGGCTCGCTGGGCTGAGCGCAGGTGAGGGGACCACCAGCGCGTGATGAATGCCATTTAGCACATGGCTGCACACCTCCCCGTGTGTCAGGAGCAGAGCGTGTGGGATGGAGAGGGTCGTGTCCTCGGGGGGGGCTGTGGGCTCCTCTGCTCGGTCCTGCCCAGCACCGTGACTGGGTGAGCCAGAGGTCCGGCCAGGGGGCTGGGAGAGGGGCAGCTGCCTGTGCGTCGTGGGCACAGCCGTGTTTGGAAGTTCGCTGCCGTACAGCAAGAGCATAACTGATTGCTTCCATGCAATTTGAATTAATCTCATGCTTCAGGTGAAACTCAGCTAATCAGTGTAGAAAGGAAGCTGAAATGGGTGCAATCAAATTAACATCACAGAGCTGGCTCCAAACAAGAAAGAGGGGGGCGAGGGAGGCAGGCACAGCCCTTGTCACCCTTGTCACCGTTCTCATTCAGTTGTCACCAGCGGGCTGTGAAGCGGCTTGTGCCCCAGCCTGGCACGGGATGGCAGAGCGTGCCGGGGGGCTGTCGGCTCCCTTTGTAGCTAGTCTTATCTCTGCCCACCAAGCGGGACGAGCCTCTTGTCGAGGCCTTGTTAACAAGGCACGGGGGGAGCGTGGCAGCAGTGCTGGCAGGGGCGGCTGTGCGGGCTGGGCACAGGGAGGATGGGTGGGCGCAGGAGGCATTGCAGGCAAGCTGTCCTCGAGGGAAGCCTGTCCACACAGCAGCGCTGAGCCGGGGCTCTGGCGGGCAGGAACCAGCCTTACTGATGTCCCTGTGCCTGGGGAGGGGGACGTGGACGACCCAGGAGCAGCCCCCAGCAGCCCTCGGAGGGTCCTGTGGCCAGTCCTGAGTGATGCTGTCCCTCTGCAAGTGGCACAGATGTTCCAGGGCAAGCATCGGGTACCACGTCAAGAGGTGCTGCCTGTGCACCCCAGACTGTGCTGCCTGCGCAGCTGGCTGAGGTTTTCTTCTGGTTTGGTTTGCTGCTTCCCCCACTCTGGACTGCATGCCACTCTCCTGGGACCCTGGCAATTGAGAGAAGTTGATATGTTTACATCCAAGGAGCTGCTTTTAATCAAACATCAATAAGTGCATTTCAGCGAAGCAGAGCCTGAAACGGAGCTCCTCTCCCAGGGCCGCCAGTTGCCAAGAAGAGGGCTGATGCTTCCACAGCTGCCTCAGCTCTGTGGGGCTGTCCTGCCCCTGCAGCACCTGCGCCCACGCACCCCCCTGCACCACACCGCCCTCCAGCCTGGGCTAAACGAAGGCTGAATGCAGGGAAGCAGCCTCCTGTGCCCCCGCCTGCTTCTCAATGGCTTCCTTGGGGCAGGAACTGGGTACAGCAGGCAGGAGCCCGGCAAGGGCTGCTGTAGTGCCAAAACTGAGCGCCAAGACGCTGTCCTAGCTGTGAGTGCCCTTATTCTGTGGTCTGTGTGCTCGGAGCCAGAGCAACGGTCGGTCCCATGTCTGGGATAGGTGCAAGAGCCCCCCAGCTGTTCTTGTGCTCCGCCTTCACCCCAGCGGGGTGCGGGACGCTGGGGCTCGGCCAGCCCTTCCCATGCCTGCCCCACTCCCCGGCGTAGCCCTGGCATCGGGCTGCAGGCTGGCAGAGTTGTTGGGGCTGGGGGAAGGTGGGGACTGGCTGAAGGTGGGATGGGGCAGAGCTAGGAGAAGTCTTGCTCTGTTTCTTGTAGCTCTGGTTTTCCCATGCCCTGGACTGCAGGTCTGGCAGCAATGCACCACGGGTTCGAGCGCTGCCCGGGCATCCCTGCTCTTTGCCATCCCCATGCCGGCTTGTGGGCTCCTCAGGACAGGAATGTCACAGGGTGCTGCCAGCGGGTGCCAGGACACTGCTCTGTCCCAGCCACGCAGGCACCTGCCCTGCACCCTGCAAATACGGGCGGCTCAGGAGGAAAGGTTTCCTTAGCTGTTAATTGAATTACATTGCCACAGAAAGCCGAGAAGTCGTAGCTCATTAGAGCCTCTTGTGTCCCATTATAACAGTGTGTGTTTCCTTTGCGGATTGTCATTATCATATATTACTGCGGGACTCAGCAGTGCTGTTTGTTTATGCATTACATTTTTTTTTGCTGCTTACCCAGGCTGCCCTCGCCCCCCCAGCCCGTTTTTCCTGCACGGTGCACGCCACGGCCAGCCCGGTGGCATCAGGGCAGCACGAGGGCTTGGCTCTTGGAGCAGTGATGCTGCCAGGGATGGAGCCGGCCAGGGCTCTTACAGCTATCGCTCGCAGCAAGGAGAAGCGCTTCGGCAGAAGCTGCTGCAGCGCACAGGGACGGGCAGGAGGAGAATGAACCTGGCACCGGCTGGCGTGTTGGCTTTCCCCGCAGCAGTGCTGCTGCCGGGCCAGTGGCCCAGGCGCCTGGACAGCTTCGTGCCAAGGCTGTGGGTGCTTACCAGCAGCGAGAGGGACTCACTGCACTGTCCCAAGGGCCGTCTCTGACTGTGCTGCAGCCGCTGCTCGGGCAGCACCTTGATGCACCCATGCTGGATGCTGCAGCCCGGTCAGGCAGTCAGTGTGGCATGGGGACTCCCCACCATCCTCATTTGCGTATTGGGGTGGCTATGAAAAAAACCTATCTCTGGCATCTGCAATGCAAAGGCAGCCTTGCTGATATGAAATCGCACTCTATATTCTGCCCAGGTTTATACGAGTGAATTATGCAAATCTGTGATGGAAAACATTCTTCCTCTCATCCTCGGGAGTGTAAAACCTTAGTCAATAATTCATACCCGCACGTCTCAGACTGGAGGCTTTCTCTTCATTATAGTGTGTGCTTGGTTATTTGTCTTTCACGTTTTATTGTCTACCCCGGTGTAATGCTATGCATTATAAAATTTATCTGCTTCATTATTTTATGATCCTGAGCCGTATAATGCAGCGAGACGATTCTGCTTCAGGCTGCGTGGCCTCTTGGTGAGACCTGCATCCGCTGCCTCCCCGGTGGGATCTGCAGGCTGTGCCAGGGCCGGGCAGCCGTGGGTGGCACCCAGCCATCCCCTGGGCCCACCGGTGACCCCCTGCCTCCCCACAGTCCCGGCCATGATCACCTCCCACCCCAACACCACCATCGCCATCAAGGGGCAGACCAAGGAGCTGAACTGCACTGCTCGGGGTGAGCGGCCCATCATCATCCGCTGGGAGAAGGGTGACACTGTCATCGACCCCGACCGCAACATGCGCTATGCCATCACCACCAAGGACAATGGTGACGAGGTCATCTCCACCCTCAAGGTGAGGGATAGGGGCCTTGCACTCACCCAGGCTGCCGGGTGTTTTGCTTGGGTGATGGAGGGTGGCACGGGGTTGCCCAGGGAGGGTGCTGGTGGTCCCCGGCGGGTGTTGCGGAGGCTGGTGCTGTGGCTGGGCTGCCAAGGTGGCAACAGAAAGAGCAGCAGGGAGGGATGCTAGACAACCCACTGGAGGGATCATGTCTCCAACCAGCAGCACCATGCACTGGGTGCGTCTACCCCGGCCTCAGTGCGCTGCAGTGCAGCCAGGAGAAGCACCTGGCCAGCGCCTGGACTTTTACAACCACCGTAAGAGTTAGTGTTGCCCTGGGCCCACGCGAGGAGCTGGGCTTCCGATTTTATTTACATCAATTAAAAACCAGCCACTGTCTGCTTGCTGTGACAAGACTTTGCATTAAGTCTCAGCTGCTTGTATGATGGGCTCCGGTGGTCAAGGTGTTCTGCAACACCAGGAATGTCTCAAAGAACAAATATTGTGTGCAGATCTGAGCCAGGGGACAGGGGGTTTGGAGGGTGACCTGCCTCCCCAGGAACAGCTCCTTCTGGGGCCGGTGCTGGGACCAGGCAGCGCTATGGGGGGAAGGCAGGGGCACAGTGCTCAGGGTAGCTCAGCCTGAACTGGCTCCTCTTCTCTCCCTGAAATCTTTGTAGCTGAAACCAGCCGACCGTGGGGACTCAGTCTTCTTCTCCTGTCATGCCATCAACTCCTACGGCGAGGACAGAGGCTTGATCCAGCTCACTGTCCAAGGTACTTGTTCCCCAGGGTGCAAAGCCTTGCTGTCAAGGTCCTGCTCCCAGGGGGGCTTCTTTTCCTGTCATTTCTAACCTGCCCCTGTGTCCCCAAGAGCCCCCTGACCCACCGGAGCTGGAGATCCGTGAGGTGAAAGCCCGGAGCATGAATTTGAGATGGACACAGCGCTTTGATGGCAACAGCATCATCACCGGGTTCGATATCGAGTACAAGAACAAGTCGGGTAGGTGATGGCCGCTCTCCCCCACCCGTGATGCCGCAGCGGGGCTGGGGGCTGCGCTGCAGCTGCAGTGTCCTGGGGCTGGGCTGCATGGGCAGGTGCGGAGCTGCCCTGCCGCTGCCTCCAAGGGAATATTCTGCATCCTGGTTCCTTTGATGAAGAAAGGAGAGAGCGGCATTAATGAAATATGTTAATTTCTTTTGGATGGGAGCATTTGAAAGGGAATATTAAAAGAGATGACATCTGCGAAAAGCCAAACCCAGACTGCACAACAGCGAGGAGGGGGGAGGTGTCACCTCTGCGGGGGCTAAGGACAAAAGCCAGAGGTGCTTGGGGTCTTCACCTGCCTGAGCATGGCCCCCTTGGTGCTGTGGACCCTGGGATGGGATTCAGATGCTGACCCTCCTGCTTCACTCTGCTGCTTTTCCAGATTCCTGGGATTTTAAGCAGTCTACACGCAACATCTCCCCGACCATCAACCAGGCGAACATTGTGGACCTCCACCCAGCTTCTGTGTACAGCATCCGCATGTACTCCTTCAACAAGATCGGGCGCAGCGAGCCGAGCAAGGAGCTCACCATCAGCACGGAGGAAGCAGGTGCCGCTCATGGCACGGGCGCTGGGGCCGGTGGCCAGGGGTGGCCACGGGCAGCACGGGGGCTGTAGCCTGGAGCGAAGCTGACTGTGGCAGAGTTCCCTTAAAGCTGAGTGTTTTCCTGAGGAAGTCCTTTCCCTGGTGCTTCTCAACATGCTCTTTTGGGTCCGTTTCTCTGCAGCTCCCGATGGGCCTCCGATGGATGTCACCTTGCAGCCAATGACGTCCCAGAGCATCCAGGTCACCTGGAAGGTGAGTGGGGCCGGGGCGGTGCATGACGTTCCCCTGGTCACAGGGGCTTGGGCAGCACCAAACGCCATTCCAAGCCTCTGCGGTGACAGCTTGTCCTGGGACCCAGCATTTCGTCAGTGGTACAAGGGCCAGGAAGAATTTCCTGGGTGAAATGGGAACCTGAAGGCTGGGCATGCAGCTCAGCTGCATTATGTGGGGTCCTTACTAATCATGTTTTATAACAAGCTCGTTATCTCATAGGATGTCCGTGGGGGGCCATGGGAGAGAGAGGATATATATGTAGAAACTGAGACACTGGGTTGCAAAGTGTTTGAGGAAAGATCAATACAACTTAGAATCGGATTTATTTTTCCAAAGGTGCATAATGAAAAATAAAATTGATTATAAAGTTAGGACTTCGGAATGAACCGGTAAGTCAATAAATTTATGGTTCCAGCTTCCCCCCCCTCCCCTTAAGCACTGAAAAACAGATTAATGGAAAGTAAGATTCACTTGAAAGATAAGTCACTTTGTTTTAAGAGTATTTCAGTAAGATGGATCACCCTGGCTTTGTAACATAAATTTGCAATCAACCCTATTGATTTTTTAATGCTTCAGAGAAATATTGTTAAGATTGATCTCAACCTGGCCTTGCACATTTTTAAGGCTGTCAGACTTGGGGCTTTTCCCTCCTCCTGTTGAGCTGCTCCACTTAGGGAACAGTGCTGGCTGGGCATGTCCCCCTTTCTGATAGCCTCCAAGGATCAGCTGGACTTCTTTTATCAACATTCTGACATGTGCATGAACTTAAAAGCACTGAGAAAAGCCACTGGGGAGAGATGGTTGGGGCACGGGAGCCCTGTGAGCCTCCCGGGAGGTGCTTGCTGGGCAGCGTAGCCCTGCGTGACGCTGGGTCTTGCACCCCTCATTCCTCAGGCCCCAAAGAAGGAGCTGCAGAATGGGGTGATCCGTGGCTACCAGATCGGGTACCGGGAGAACAGCCCGGGCAGCAACGGGCAGTACAGCATTGTGGAGATGAAAGCCACGGGAGACAGCGAGGTCTACACACTGGACAACCTGAAGAAGTTTGCCCAGTATGGGGTGGTGGTGCAGGCGTTCAACCGTGCGGGGACGGGACCGTCGTCCAGCGAGATCAATGCCACCACACTGGAGGATGGTAAGGCTGTCCCCATCCCCAGGCCCCAGTGCCAGGTCCCACCTGGGGGACTCCCAACCCTTCCACCCTCAGTGCTCCCTGCCCCATTCTGAGCAGATGTCGGGCACTTGCTGCCCCTCCCCCCCCCAGCAGCGTTTTGCTCTTGGCTGCGTGGATGTGCGTGCATGCTCGCGGCTGCCCTGGGGAGGAGTTGTGAGCATGAGGATGCCAGGACACCCATGGCACCAGGTTTCTGTCGCAATTAGCCACCTGTCAAGGTGGATTTGGACACTGCCATAGTGCCGGGGGGTTTCCATCCAGGAGAGATCACTGGTGGCCTCAGTCATTTTAAAAACAATGAGAAAAAAGTTTTGCAGTGCATTTGCTCAGCAGTTTTTCATACTTAATTAAGGCTCTCGTTAGCCTGTCAAACCATGATCATTTCCTGGCTACATTAGCACTCCTCCTGGGGTATTCAAGGGCCCCTGTTTTAGCAATAGTGTCTTTTCCATAATTATATTACCTTCATTTTGTTCAAACGGACTATCTATATTAGTTTATTATACTCTGTCCCTAATTACATGGTGCTTATATTTTTGCACCTAAGTAATATGAAACAATAATCGTTTTCAAAGAGGATCGTTACAGTGATGTATTATCATTTAAATGCTCATAAAAATTAGAGTTACCTCTTACGGGGCAATGGGATCTAATTACCTCACATCCAGCCAGCTCTCCCGCTCTCCCCTTACTGGGAAGTGCAGCGTGTCCCGGTGGCCTCCCTGTCCCCATCAGTATGGGCGTTGCACCTGCCTCAGGGGGTGCAGGAGGAACAAAACGGGGTGTCGGAGGCAGACTGCTGCATGTGCCCAGCCCCAGTGCCCTGTGCCAGGCAGGACCAGTTCCAGAGGCTTGAGCAGCAGGGGGAGAGGGCCAGCAGCATGGTGGGGTCCCATGCAGGTGCAGTCAGGGTGCTGACCCCTGGGACATGGCTCCTTCAGCCTTGCATCCGCCGGGCACGTGTCGCCTCTCCATCCTGCTGCTGATTGTTCTCTCCATCCATCCCCTCCTCAGTTCCCAGCCAACCCCCTGAGAATGTGCGGGCCATCTCCATCACATCGGATGTGGCCGTCATCTCCTGGTCGGAGCCCCCACGCAGCACCCTCAATGGGGTGCTCAAGGGATACCGGGTCATCTTCTGGTCCCTCTACATGGACGGAGGCAAGTGCTGGTGGAGAGTGGGTGGCGCGAGGGACCCGGGTGGGTGACAGTGTGGAGCTGATGGGGCACCATCTCCCCACAGAGTGGGGCGAGATGCAGAACATCACGACCACACGGGAGCGAGTGGAGCTGCGGGGCATGGAGAAGTTCACAAACTACAGCGTGCAGGTGCTGGCATACACCCAGGCAGGCGATGGTGTCCGCAGCAGTGTGCTCTACATCCAGACCAAGGAGGACAGTAAGTGGCACTGCCCAGGGGAGTAGGTGCATGTGGGCGCACTCTTTTCTTACCCTGGCTGATAAACCCTGGCAACGTGTGTTAATTAGAAGGAGATGGAGCACTGAGCAGTAGCTGTTAGCAATGAATAAATAAAGGTAGCTGTGCAGCCCCTGGAGCAGGCAATCATGGCCAGGCAGGACTTCTCCTTTCTTTTTATTTTTTTCCCTGCTTGGTTTGCCAAACCTGAGGTCAGATCCCATGCCCGTGTGTGCCCAGAGTCGCACGTGGCGGGGAAGGGAGGAAGGCAGCCAGCGCTGCCCTGCTGCAGCTGCATGGTCCTCAGCTGCTGCTCTGGGGCAGGACCTGAGCCCACCTGCAGGCAGCCCCAGCCCGCTGGGGTCTTGCTGCTGTCACTTGGTGTTGCAACACACTGTAGCTGGCTGACACTGGGAGACAGGAGCATTTGCTCATGCCACAGCGCGTTGTGTTGCTGCACTGGCAAGGGATGGGCTGGATTGGCTGGGGAGGTGCAGGGGAAGCCCCCCCGTGTACAGCCATGGGCAGGGTATTTCCCTTTCTCTTTTTTTCCTTTTCCTTAAGTGTGGATATTTAAATATTTACACCCCTGCCTGCCCTACTTTAATGCTATTAAGTCGGTAGCAGAGCATCTCGTGGGCCGTGGGCTGGTGTTGCTGCCTGCCAGTCCCGGGAAGTGCCAGCTGCTGGGGTGGCAGGCGCAACCGGGCAGGGTAAGGCTGAGCCACTCTGGCAGATTAAGGAGATGGCCATTAAAAGCCAATCACAGTTTCCAAACCAGAGCCTTAGCTGCAATTAACCCTCTTGCCCCTGGCTCGGCAGGGAAAGGAGCCACCCGTGGAGAGGTGTCCCACCGGTGGCGGGGTGACCACTCACCAGCAGACCCGTCCCTGCCTCCATCTGCCCGATGCTGGTGGAGCAACACCATTGCAGCTTCTCCCCAGCACGTGGGTGGCATGCCAGTCCTGCAGCAGGGTGCTGCTGCCTCGCTGAGCTGGCCAGAGACCTCGGAGACCTCCCGGTGCTGGCCCTGTCACACTATCCCTCCTTCAGTTCCAGGTCCCCCAGCTGGCATCAAGGCTGTCCCGTCTTCTGCCAGCAGCGTGGTGGTGTCCTGGCTGCCTCCGGCCAAGCCCAATGGCATCATTCGGAAGTACACCATCTTCTGCTCCAGCCCCGGCTCGGGGCAGCCGGTATGGGATGGGGACAGGGCAAGGCTGGGGAATGGGCCTGGTGTGCCGGAGGAATGCTGTGCTGGCGAGCGGGAGCGGGAGGGAAGGTGGATGCCAGCTGGCAGCAGCAGCAAAGGTCCCCTGGGCCAGGTCTGTGCACTGCAGAGTTGCCAGGGCACCCGTGGGCACCCTGCATGAGGGCATAGTCCCATCATCTGTCTCTCCCCTTCCTCTGGCATCTGCCCTGCTCAGCGCTTGCTCCAGGAGGGAAATACGTCAGTAGCTGACCAAAAATGAAATAGAAATCAAACCTGGTCCCATCCCTCCTTCGTGAGGGAGAGGTTGATGGGAGGTCTGCAGACTAGTGCTTATCAAAAGCTCCTTCTCAAACTCATTTCACTATCTGAGCCTCTGGTTTCCAGGGCAACATAATCTTTTCATCAAAGCAACTGGTAAAACCGCTGGGATCCGATATTGTTTTCTTGGCATCTTGTCAAAACTGTCATTTGGGTAAAAAAAAAAAATTATGTATACTGTACAATATTCATATAGGTTTCTGCTTGTGGGGCACATTTACAGCTGTGGGGCTCTCAAGAGCGCGCATTTGAAGGCTGTGAATGTGCAGATACTGGTGTGTAGTGGCGTGTTTGCACACATATATACCACATCCATCCCGTGCAGCAGGGATCGTTGAGCCCCTGCCCCCTCTGCGGTGCCAGCGTGGCAGGGCAGCCCTGGCAGGGTGGCCGGTGCCGTGCTCCCCACGGGGCATGCTTGGGGCTGCGTGGCTTTGGCCCCAGTGCAATGGAGACGGGTGCCCACACCTGCACCCAGCCTTGCTGCGAGCCAGCCCTCTCCCAGGGGCTGCCCGTGGGGCTGGGGGCAGTTGCTGCAGGCGATGGAGGATGTGAGCCCACGTGGGGTTTTGGGGACCACCTGACTGCTTGCTGCAATAGCAGAGGGGTCTTGGCAGCCCGGCCAGGGTTTGCCTCCGTGCCTGGACCCGCTGCATCTCGGCGGGCGGCCGGGGAAGCGTCCTTTCCCGAGAACAAATCGTGCCGTCGCAGCCATCTGTTCCTTGGGCTCCGGCTCGGGCTCCCTGGAGAAATTACGACACCAGCCGGTTTACGCCGGCATTGAGAAGCACCGAGCAGAGCTGAATCGCTGCTGGGGAGAAAACCCATGGCACCTCGAGGAGGTGGTTGTGGGCCCTCAGAGAGCGAAGGGAGCTCCCCAGGGATGGCTCCTGGCGGAGGGCCAGGTGGGGTGACAGGGACCTGTGGACCTTCTTTGCCAGCTGGCCAGGGGTGGGAGTGAGGGCACGAGCCAGCTGGCAGTGGGATGGTAGGGATGCTCTGGGATGGGGATGCCCAGGGACAGGCAGCTGGCCCAGAGGTGACTTTTCTTTGCTGACAGCTCAGGTGCTGCTCCAGCCTCTGTTTCGCCTGGGCTGGTGGCAGTGCTTCTGCTGCTGTGGTGCCTGAGCTGAGGGCAATGAGGGCGAGAGTCTCATGGAGGCTGCACCTTCTCCAATCTCACTCTCCACAGGCCCCCAGCGAGTATGAGACCAGCCCTGACCAGCTCTTCTACCGCATCGCCCACCTGAACCGCGGGCAGCAGTACATGCTGTGGGTGGCCGCCGTCACCTCCGCTGGCCGTGGCAACATCAGCGAGAAAGTCACCATCGAGCCTGCTGGGAAAGGTACGGCAGGGACCACCGGCTTGCGGCGGAACGCACACCCCGGCTCTGCTGTCCCCTCCCTAGGGTTGCTCTGGCTGCTCTGTATCAGCCCGCAGCAAGGGACAGCTGGGGTGACTTGTGCCTGAGGCAGAGGGGGGACAGCACGGACAGCCTCAGCTCTCCTTACACATCGGGGAGGAGGGGAGGTCCACACATGGGGCCTACCCGCTGGGCTGACCTCCTCCTTGCCCCCAAGCCCCTGCCAAGATCATCTCCTTTGGAGGCACCGTCACCACCCCATGGATGAAGGACGTGAGGCTGCCATGCAACTCTGTTGGGGAGCCGGTCCCCGCCATCAAGTGGACCAAGGACAGGTACTGAGGGGGGCTGCCAGCTGTGCTGCAGCCCGGACCAGTGCTGGCTGCATCGCCCTTGGGGTGTCACACACGGCTGATGTGCCCTCTCGTCTCCCGGCAGCGAGGACTCTGCCATCCCTGTGACCGTGGATGGCCATCGCCTGATCCAGGCCAATGGCACGCTGGTGCTGCGCTCGGTGAAAGCGGAGGACTCTGGCTACTACACCTGCACCGCCACCAACACCTGGGGCTTCGACACCATCATCGTCAACCTGCTGGTGCAAGGTGAGGGGCACTGGCGGGAGGTGGCCTGTGCGCTCCCGTGTCTGTGTCTGGGAGCGTGTGCCCTGCATGGACACACTCTGTCTCGCAGACGGCGCGGCGAGCCTGCCCTCTTGCTTGTCCACTGCTCTCGGTGGGGCGAAGCACCCCAGGGTCTTTCCTGGGCAAGGGGCTCTTGCTGGCCCAGCGCTGAGCGGCAGGTCTTGTTGGTGTTTCCCCTTTTGGGGGCCGTAATTCAGGGCACTTTCAGCCAGTGCGTGTGAGATGCTCACGAGCTTTTCCCTCCTCCCTAGTGCCCCCAGACCAGCCCCGCTTGACCGTCTCCAAGACCTCAGCATCATCCATCACGCTAGCCTGGATCCCTGGGGACAACGGGGGCAGCTCCATCCGAGGTACGGCTGCTGAGAGCGATGGGGCTGGCACCAGCACCACAGCACCCATCTCCATCCCTGAACTGTGGGTGCCTCTGGTCCCAGCACTGGGGGACGAGGCTCATGGTGTGTGTCTGCGTGCACAGCATGCAGTGGTGTGCCTGAACTTTTGTCTCCGTGCCTCAGTTTCCCCCTCTCTGAAATACCTCAGAATTACTCCAGAGTAAAGCTGATGCCTCTGAGCTCGTAGGAGGGCTGCCAGTCCTAATGAGGGGGCTCGTAAGGTGGTTTGGACAAGATGCAGGGATTGAAGTAGCTAACAAAGGACATGTCGTTAATCACTCAGATGCTGGTGGCCAGGGCCAGCCCTGTGGCTGGTCCGTGTCTCCTGCATTGATGGACTCTGAACCTGACAGGGCAGGATTTTTCCCCCATCCCCCAGCATCCCCCATCCCTGGCAGGCTGAGGGGCTTCAGGAGGGCT
Organism: Falco punctatus; assembly: GCF_963210335.1. Classification (NCBI taxonomy): domain Eukaryota; kingdom Metazoa; phylum Chordata; class Aves; order Falconiformes; family Falconidae; genus Falco; species Falco punctatus. The sequence continues at coordinate 1,248,526 of NC_137596.1, read as the reverse complement.
CCAGGAGCACCCCTGCCTTCCAGAGCCTCCTTTCTGCTCTGATTCATCTCAGGAATTAGACATTGAAACAGCTGCACGCAGAGGGGGGAGTGGGGAGTGAGGAAGGAGACCTCGCTTACAATTAATTAAAAGCATGAAAGTAATTACAAGCAAATCTCCCCAGCCAGCAGCCTTTCACTCCAGCGGACTCTGTTGATAAATTTGGTTATAATTGGATTAGAAATATTAAAAACATGCTGCATGTACAAAATAAATAAATAACCGGTGGCAGGCACCAGGGTGCCAGGCTTCGTGGGCAGTGTGGGGGTGCCGGGGCTGGCTTCAACATGGCCAGGAAGGCATGTGCCTGTGGGAAGGTCCTGGCATCCCCATCCCCCTGCTGCAGGGAAGCTTTCACACCAGGCAGGTGCAAGAAGCATCCCCTCAGCCCTGCTCTGCCCGAGCCGGAGCTGGGTGCTCACAGAGCAACGCCATGAGGACCACGTGTGCCTTTGCGTGGGTCCTTGGGCATCACCGCGCTGGCACCCGGCTGGCGTTGGCACCGGGAGTGGTCCTGCACACTCTGCCTTACGTGGCTCGTGGCTCACGTGCAAAGGCAGAAAGCCTGTTTTTCTCTGTTGTTTTGATTTGAGAATTGCCAAATAACCTGCAAAAAAGAACCAGATCTATCAATGTGCCATGAAAGTTTGGGATTCAAACAGGACAGGCAGAGCAGCAGAGATGTGCTGCCTTGGGGGGCACCGATGTACTCGGCAGCGTATCCCTCGCCCAAAGCTCCGATTGTGTGCCTGCCCCTCCCCGGGAAACCCTGGTGAGCCGTCTTCGGGTGTCTTGTGACAGTGGTGTAACAGGTTTGATCATCTAGGACACGGTGTGCTTCGTAATATTCTTAATGAAGGGAGAAGAGGCGGTAGCATGCAATGACAGAAGCAACTTCCTAGCGGCTTCCCAAGGGAGCTAGTTAATTCTGGCTTTCCCTTTATAGCCTCGCACCAATCAATCACGTTTCGTGTTCCTGTGTGCAGCCGAGCGATGGGGGCCGTGCTGGTGGCACTGGAGGCAGGCGATGCGCAGACAGGGGAGCAGGTGGGGAGTGGGTCATGGGGGAGCACCCAGGGGGCTCTGGTAGAGCTCTCAGGAGGGGGCTAGCTGCTGGGGGTGCCTGTGCACCTCTTGCCTGGGCCTGTGTGGTAGGCAGAGCAGGCAGACGAGTCAACCTCTGTTCAGGGAGTGTGGAGGGTCCAGAGGGCAGCAGCTCACCCCTGCTGATGGGTTTGTGCTAACTAACCCACGTCAGCAGCGTGAGAGTAGAGGGCTGCCTTTCCATCACCGCCACATGTGTGCAGTTGGGCGGGAGTCGGTGTGTAACAGGTGCCCTGGCACTGCCAGGCTGCATCGGGCTTGGCCACGGGATGTCCCCAAGGGGGTGCAGGGTACTGGGCAGGCTCTGCTTGCCGGCAGTAACCACTTCTTCCGCCATGCCCGGCTGTTGCTTGCCACCCACTGGCAGCCCACGTGCCCAGAGGTGACTGCCCTGTCCTTGCTCCCACAGGCTTCGTGCTCCAGTACTCAGTGGACAACAGTGAGGAGTGGAAGGACGTGTTCATCAGCTCTTCCGAGCGCTCCTTCAAGCTGGAGAGCCTCAAGTGCGGCACCTGGTACAAGGTGAAGCTGGCAGCCAAGAACAGTGTGGGGGCCGGCCGTATCAGTGAGATCATCGAAGCCAAGACCCACGGTAGAGGTGAGCCTGCCCCACAATGTCCCTGCCCTGCTGGGGGGCACTTGCGGTCCCCTCTGTACAGCAGCCCTCCTGATGGTTCCTCTCCCGCAGAGCCTTCCTTCAGCAAGGACCAGCACCTCTTCACCCACATCAACTCCACGCACGCCAGGCTCAACCTACAGGGCTGGAGCAGCGGGGGCTGCCCCATCACTGCCATCGTCCTGGAGTACCGGCCCAAGGGCAACTGGGTCTGGCAGAGCCTCCGCACCAACAGCTCCGGCGAGGTGTTCCTGACGGAGCTGCGCGAGGCCACGTGGTACGAGCTCCGCATGAAGGCTTGCAACAGTGCCGGCTGCGGCAACGAGACCATGCAGTTCGCCACGCTGGACTACGATGGCAGTGAGTGGGGGGACAAGGATGGGGCCACACCGCCGAAGTGGGGGGCTCCCGGCAGTGCTGACCACCCACGCACCCATGCTCTGCCCTAGGCACCATCCCCCCTATCAAGTCTGCCCAAGGGGAGGGTGATGATGTGAAGAAGCTGTTCACCATTGCCTGCCCCGTCATCCTGGCCACGCTGGGAGTGGCCCTGCTCTTCATCATCCGCAAGAAGAGGAAGGAGAAGCGGCTGAAGAGACTTCGAGGTGAGATGGGGCTCAGAGGGCGCAGCACACGGGACTGGACCACGGAGCTGTGCCTTTCCTGGAGCAGCTCATGACGCCCTAAAGAGCTCTCTCGAAAAAAATTTTTATTGTTGTTTGTGTCTCTTGCACAGATGCCAAGAGCTTGGCTGAAATGCTGATCAGGTGGGTCTCTGAGCTGCGGGTGGTGGGCGGTGGGTGGGGAATACTGGCTGGCGGGGGTGGTCCTAGATGCTTTTAAGCTCAGGTTCAGCCCTGATGACTTGTCTCAGACCTGTGAAGGTTGTGTTGGCCACTGTAGCACGGCAGCCTGGTGCTTCTGCCTGCTGGAGGGTCCTGTCACCCACACTGGAGCTCACCTGGGGGACAGCTGAGCCCCGGGTGGGCTGGCTGGTGGCAAGCCCCAGCCCCTGCCAGGCTTGAGCCGCTGAGGCTCTCTCCAGTAATCGCCGGGTCTGCGTCCCCTCTTACCTCACAGCAAGAATAACCGCAGCTTTGACACGCCGGTGAAGGGTCCCCCGCAGGGCCCCCGACTGCACATAGACATCCCTCGGGTCCAGCTTCTCATCGAGGACAAGGAAGGCATCAAACAGCTGGGTAAGCACCGCGCCCTCCCTGCGGCGTGGAGCCCCAACCCTGGCCACGGCAGCACCTGCCCGGGGACGGGACATGGGCTGGCATCCTGCCTGGCCCCAAGAAGCCTGTGGTGTCCCCAGGATATCCCCCTCCTACCCCATGGCAAGGCAGGGCGCAGGGTCCTGCTCCCCTTGTGCCATTGCTGGCTGTGCTGGCAGCACCCGCAGCAGTGTCCCCGGCCAGGCTCTGCCTCGCTGGGTGTTGCTGTCGCACCGTTGCCCTGCCTGCAGAACCGCCAGGCAAGTCCCCATCCACGTGTGCCCCTGTGCCCCGGCGGGGAAGCCCGGGGACCCTGCGGCAGCACTAAGCATGGGCTACCCGGTGCCTGCAGCGAGCTCCTGGCTAGAGAAAGTGGTCTGAGCTGCAGGTTCTTCCTGCAGGGGATGACAAAGCCACGATCCCGGTGACCGACACGGAGTTCAGTCAGGCAGTGAACCCCCAGAGCTTCTGCACAGGCGTCTCACTGCATCACCCGGCGCTGATCCAGAACACGGGGCCCCTCATCGACATGTCGGACATCCGCCCCGGCACCAGTGAGTGGCTGCGCATGTGGGGCTGGGGTGGTTTGCTGGGATCAGCGCAGGGGCACCGCGGCTGGTCCCCATGTGTTCCCTGCTGGAGGGGTGCTTCTGTCCCCCCACACGCAAAAGCAGCAGTTGGTAAGGGCAGAAGGAGCAGGCAGCACTCCAGGGAGGTGGGACGGCATCCTGCCCTGTTTCTGGAGTGACTTGCTGTGACTCTTGTCACCTTTGTGCCTTAGACCCCGTGTCAAGAAAGACTGTGAAGTCTGCACATGGCACCCGCAACCGGTACTCCAGCCAGTGGACCCTCACCAAGTGCCAGGCGTCCACCCCTGCACGGACCCTCACCTCTGACTGGAGGACAGTGGGCTCCCAGCACGGCATCACCGTCACCGAGAGCGACAGCTACAGTGCCAGCCTCTCTCAGGACACGGGTACGCCGCGGCTTGGGGAGGCAGCAGGGAATTTACCGTTAGTTCAAGGGACAGTGGAACCGTGACTTTCCCTGCAAGAGCCACTTGCTGTTGGCTAAAAGCAGCGGTGCCGAGACGTGTGCTCCGATTTGTAGTGTTTGATGATGTTGTACTAATTACACAGATGCAGGTAACGGGCCCTTGGCTCTTGTGCCAGGTCTCGTGCTCTCTACGAGTTGGGGGTGGGTGGGGGTGGCCCCTGCCCCGTGCTCCTGGCTCTGCTGGGAGTTTCTGAGCTCCGGGTTACTGGATGTGGCCGCTCTGGTGTGCGCTGGGAGCATGTGCCTGCAGGGCTCTGTGGTGGCTCCTCAGTGGGGACAGCCTGGGCGTTCCCATGGTGACAGTGATGTGGAAAACGGCATTCCCAGGGAAAATTCCCAGCTATGTGATTCATCCTTTTCTCCGCAGACAAGGGGCGGAACAGCATGGTGTCGACAGAGAGTGCCTCGTCTACCTACGAGGAGCTGGCACGTGCCTACGAGCACGCGAAGCTGGAGGAGCAGCTGCAGCACGCCAAGTTCGAGATCACCGAGTGCTTCATCTCCGACAGCTCCTCTGACCAGATGACCACGGGCACCACCGACAACGCCGACAGCATGACCTCCATGAGCACCCCCTCAGAGCCTGGCATCTGTCGCTTCACAGCCTCCCCCCCCAAACCCCAGGACAGCGAGCGGGGCAAGAGCGTGGCCGTGCCCATCCCGCACCGGGCCAGCAAGAGTACGTACGCCCGCGCTTTGGCTGTAGCTGTAGCTGTACGCTGCTGCTGCTGCTGCTTTATTTTTGGTTTTTTCCTTCTTGGTACCTTTAATGAGAGAAGGGAGGAGAGGAGCGGGGAGAAGCAGCTCTCTCCAGCGCTTTGGAGGGGGAGCTCCCCGTGCTGTGGGTCCCCCCGGCATGGGTGCAGGGTGCCCCGGGGATGGGTGACAGCCAGAGGTGCTGCGGGGAGCCCCGCCAGCACACGCTGGGGTTGGGAAAAGATCCCCACAGAACCAAATGAAAACCAAACAGCGCCAGGGTTTTTCTCCTCATGTCTCTTCACCATTTTTTTCTTCTCTTCACATTTTTCTTCTCACTTCTCTTCACATTGCTTGTTGCTCTTCCTCTCCTGACCGGTTCCCCCCGGCTCCCCTCCATTCGCAACAGTACCCCCCTGATTCACCCCAGTTCCCCACCATTCGCCTCCATCCCCCTCCTGGTTCCCCTTGGTTCCTCTCCGTTCGCCCTGGTTCCCCTCCATTCCCCCCAGTTCGCACCAGTTTGCCTCCATTCCCCCTGGTTCTCCCCGGTTCCCCTCAGTTTGCCCTGGTTCCCCTCCGTTCACCCCAGTTCTCCTCCATTCACCCCAGTTCACACCAGTTCCACCCTGTTCACCTCCATTCCCCCTGGTTCTCCCCAGTTCACCCCCATTCCCACTGGTTTGCCCCAGTTCTGCTCCATTCGCCTCCGTTCCCCCTGGTTCACCCCAGTTCCCCACCATTCACCTCCATTCCCCCCCTGCTTCACTTCCATTCACCTCCGTTCGCCCCCGTTCCTCCTGGTTTGCCTCCATTCCTGCTGCTTCCCCCCAGTTTGCCACCCTTCGCCCTGGTTCACCTCCATTCACCTCTGTTCGCCCCAGTTCATCCCTGTTCCCCACAGTTCACCCTGGTTCCCCTCCCGGTTCATCTCCGTTCCCCCTTGTTCGCCGCCGTTCCCCCCCGGTTCCCCCTGGTTCGCCCCTGTTTGCCTCCATTCGCCCTGGTTCCCTGCCATTCGCCTTCATTACCCCCTGCTTCCTCCCTGGTTTGCCTCTGTTCCCCCCCCAGTTCGCCTCCGTTCCTGCTGGTTCCCCCCGGTTCGCCTCCGTTCACCCCCATTCACCTCTGTTCACCCGTTTGCCCCCATTTGCCTTCGTTCTCCTCCCGGTTCCCCTCTGTCCCACCCCCCCGGCTCCTTCTCTTCATTGTTCTTTTCTTTTCTTCAGTTTTCTCAGCTTATCTTCATATTACCTTGTGCCTTTTCACCTCTCCTCACATTTCTTTTCTGCACTTTCCCCCTCTCCTTTCCTCCCATTTAGCTTCCTGCCATTTTTTCCCCATTTAATTTTTTTTCTTACTATTTGCATTTCTCCCCCCTCCCTTCCCCTCCCTGTGCAAGGCTGCGGTGTCCTGTCACGGGAGGCAGGGGAAGGAGTGCTCACGCCACAGGCAGTGCCTACGGCCACTCAGGACCCAACTCTCAGCACCATTCAGTACCCTACACACATTATATCTAGAGATGCAATATATTATGTAGTGTAGCTAATACTTCTTTGAGAAGTATTATGAAAAAATAATACGTATACTGGATATGCATATCTTATTTTAACTATAAATTCTGTAATACGTATATTTAAAATGGATTTTCTATATATTAGTTTACATAATTTAGATACTCAGTATCACATATTTGCACTAAAAGATTGCATTATACTGTAGAAGACGCTATAATGCTATTTAAAAACGACAGCGTAATGCATTAGTGTAGTAATTTTTGTGTTACAGAACATATACAATTAAAAGCAATAGTGTTATATATGTTTTCCAATAAACTACATGTTTATACTTTTATGATATAATACGTAACACCAACATAAGACAATATAATGCAGTCTTATATATATATATATCCTTAAATTAAGATACACAACACAACATAGCATAATATATTATTGTAGCACACTATAGTATAAAACACTGATGTGTACTGTATGTCAATTATTATACTGTGCTGGTGTAAACAGCCTGTTATACCATAATAGATGTTTTGAATGCCGTAGAAATACTTACACAAAATACATTACAGAAGAGAATGCGGTTGATATATACCACCATAGATACTACTGGTTTCTATCACACACTAATGTTCTCAGATGTAACACAATATAGCCTGCATACATAATACATATTGCACAGTGTTATTTATTACAGATGACATTATATGTAAAAGAATGAATGTTTTTAGAGTGTTGTACGGTATCGTTTTATTGCAGATACATTTAGCATTACACCCACATAACGTGTCCTGTCGAGTGTTATGGAAACACTGAATGTTGCGTTTTGCCGTGCTCTATACATTGCCTTGCTCAGAGCGTGCCGAGTTGCGGGCTGGTTGTATCGCATGTGCTATATACGATGCCCCAGCGCCTCACCCTGCTCTGCTTCCCTTTGCAGGTGACTACTGCAACCTGCCGCTCTATGTCAAGTCGGAAGCCTTCTTCCGCAAGCCCGACACCCACGAGCCCTGCCCCGTGGTGCCGCCGCGGGAAGCCTCCATCCGAAACCTCGCCCGGGCGTACCACGCGCAAGCCCGGCACATGACGCTGGAGCCCGGCAGCAAGCCCCTGGGCCTGCCTCCCCCCGCCTCCGCCGCAACCACCTTACCTCAACGGACTCTCCCCATGCCCGGCGCGACGAGCACCGCCGCTGCACCCGCCACCAGCGCCGCCCCGGCACCCCCCGCCACCGAGCCCGCTGCTGCCGCCACCGCCGAGGTGCGGGTGCCCACACACTCCAAAGTGGGGGGCTCCAGGGACTCACTCCTAGAAATGAGCACATCAGGTGTAGGCAGGTCTCAAAAACAGGGTGCTGGAGCCTACTCCAAGTCCTACACGCTGGTGTAGGGCGGCAAGCGGAGAGACCACCCGCGACGGACACTGCTCGTTTCCCTGCACCATTTATATTTAATTAACAAACTTGTACATAATGAACTCTTTTGTATAAATGAAGCTATTTTCTTCTTCTCCGAACAGAAAAAGAAACCAGGGCACAAAGAATTTGATGTTACAGATTTAAAAATATAATATATATGTAAACATATATATATATATATTTCACATCATTTTGAAAGGGGCACAAGGAAAGACTCAGCGACTTTTGTTTTTTTTTCCCTGATCTTGTCGGTGGTTTTAAAAAGGAACGTCTCAAAAGACATTGCATGCTATTTTACTGTTCTGAAAACAGCAGGAGTTGCTTCAATTTGCAAATGCTTATGTGTTAATACCTTTTTCTATGAAAAAAAACCCAGCGCTGTGTGCAATAAAGGTTATGTTTATATGTGGGCGTTTGTTAAGTGAGCAGGGCAGTAGCTGGGCCAGGATGTCACAGGAGGATGGAGAGGGACAGCCCAGACACATCCAGGCAGTCAAACACACGCTGCCGAAGCCCAGGGGCACGCGGTGCCAAGCCGTGCCCGCTTTCCCACCGAGCTGTGCCAACCGGCAGAGCCCCGGGACAGGAGGAGGGGAAGGGATGGGAGCAGGGTCCTGGGATGGGTACCACTGAGCAGGATGCCCCAGCAACTGCTGGGCTGTGCCACAGCACCCACGCCCCAGGTAAGTGGTACTTATTCCCACCGTGCCAAAGTGCTGGAAAGTGCTGGCTGCAGCTCGGGATGAGCCACTGTGCAGGACAGTCACCAGAGGGGTGACCAGCTGCACACACCCGGCACGGCGTGGCATTGCTCCAGGAGCGCAGGGGAAGGGCAGTGCAGCTCCAGGATCGTGCGTGAATCCCGCAACGCACAGCGACCGGCTCGCAGGAAGGCTCTTGCTCCCCAGTGCAGCGCAGCACTGCACCGCGCTGCACGGGAGCAGGAGGTGAAGCACAGCACCATTGTCCTCAGTCACAGCTGAGCACGATGAGTGGCGGTGCAGCAGCAAAGCACAGCACATCACAGCGAAGCCCAGTGAATCCAGCACGTGAATCATGGCGTCGCTGCCTCCCATCGTGGTGAATCATGACACAGGACAGCACAACAGTGCACAGCTCCCATAGGACATCGCAGCGCAGCTCCACCACATCACAGCACAATGTGGTAAAGCCCAGGGAAGCAGGGCATGGCTCCCCGCTCCCCCACCTTGCTTTGTTCTTATTTTCCTCTTGGCTTTTACCACCAGCCATAGCGATTAACCACCAAAGAAATGCCAGTTACACCTTCCCCTTTTGCACGTGCACACCTGACAGTGAAATCAAGAGCAGCTAAAGCCAAGGCAGGCAGCCCAGGGCTGGTAACCTGCCTTACCTGTTCTGCTACCCCAGGAAGACAAAAATAGCTAATGCTGTTACTAACAGTTTAGTTACCCAGAGCAGAACTTCGCCTTCCAGAGGAGTCTAATTGCGCTTTCATACAGGCTGGTGGGAAGGCATCAGGGACCGTGCCCGATGCCACAACGCCAGTGCTAATATTTCCCACTTGTGTTTTTGCACCAAACCCCCTATCAACACCTTACTTCCCTGTAAAGCTTTCCTTGGGGACAGATAGTTTATAGATAGGGTTTGGTTCCCCTTCTAGGACGTTGCAATTCCTCTGCCTGAACTGCTGCTTGAGCTGCTCTACCTCTGCCAGCCATTCCCCCCACACTTGGAATGAGGATCTGGGTTACTGCCCTGCATCCGGAGCCTCTGGTTTTGATGTGCTGAGAATTCAAGTCAAGAGGAATCAGCCAGCCTCCAACTCCATGCATGAAATAGGGCTAGGCTGCTGCTGCAGCAGGCATGCTGCATTTGGTTTGGGATTCAGCTTTAAGAAACAAACCAAAGATCTGTTCTGAATAGCATTTACTTCTACGCATGACATTTCTTACTCATTCAATTGTAACAGCTTTTTGGAGAAAAAAAAAATGGTAAGTTTCCAATTTAGCATGCAAGGAGCGCATGGATTTTGTACAGCTTTTGTAGACAGAACATGAGCTAAGGCAACTGAACACTGAAGATCACGCTGCGCAGCTCTGACCGGGTCCCTCGGAACCACACAGCGCTCGCTTGGCTCACCTTTAATGCAAGTCATCCAGGGAAGATGCTGAGGGGCCAGAGAGGCTGGGGGACGGGCAGCAGCAGCTCAGCCTTTCGCATCATCCACAGCATCCCGGGCCCCTCGCTGGGCTGCAACCCCCTCACCACCCCGGGGGATCTGTGGCTCCCCACAGCAGCGCCTGCACATTGCAGCCCATGTCACCTCATCCAGAAATCAGCTCTGTCTCACGCAGGTTAACGTTCGCCTTTGAGTGAAACCCCTCCTGCCCCTCTGTCTTTCCCCAACATCAGTGGAAAGTGCTGCCAAGCAAACTAGCACCTCAAGTGTTTTCCAATGATTTCCAGAACAGCTCAGTGCACATTAGACTTCAAAAGCTTTACGTGGTACAGGTTTTAAAGACAGCCAAGTGCCTACCCCCATCTCGGAGCAATGTCACAGCTCGGCAGCCATGCAGCACCACTGAAATGCCAATCCCAGACTTTAAATAGAAGAGGCAAGAAAAGGCAAGCGTGTTCTCAGCCATGAGAGTAAGTGGATTAGCAAGATAAGAAGAAGAACAGATTACCACAGATTAATACCTCTTTATTGTAATTGGCTAGTACAGATTTCCTTCTACATCTTAGCAAGAATTCTTCACCCTCCCTTCCCCAGCAGTTCCAAACCCTGGCCTCGCATCATTTAACACAGTCCAAATTTCCAGCACCCAACCATAAGACCCCAGCACCCCCTGCTCCCAGCGAGCCCCCTGCCCTTGCAGCAGCGGCGGCTCTCCCAACATTGCTGCACACAGTAACAAACCGGGAGCTGAAGGACAAGCCACACTAACCAAACTCTGGATTTTTGAGCTTGGCGGGGGTGGGTGTGTGTGAGTGTGTTGACCATTTCCCATTGAAGGCAGAGAGCTAGTTTGGGTTTACCAGCTTTACCAGCTGCCTTGCACAGCACTCCAGCAAACCCCCAGACACCACGTTACACGCCACACACGCAGCTCCTGGCACAGCCAGCTCTGGCTGCCTGCAGCAGAGCCTGGCAGCTGGCACCACCACAGTGACAGACCACACCACCACCAGCCCTGCTCTCCAGACGCACCTCCAGAAAGCGACGAGCAGCCGGAGATGCCAACCGCAACCAGGAGGCAGTAACGGAGCCCGAGCAGAAGCCAGACACAGAACACCAGCGCTGAGAAGCTGAAGATCAGTAGGGGCAGCTGGGGATGGAGCCCTTGTGAGAAGGGCTGCAGATATTTGTGGCCAGAGAGGACAGAAAGGGCTCAGCCCAGGAGCTCCACATGGAAAGCCCAGCATCAGACCCAGCAAGGCGGCAGCGGAGACCACGCTCAGAGCAGCACCAATGGCAGCCAGCAGCTCCGCCGTGCCCCGCTCCATCCCACAGAGCAGCCACCGTGGGACAGCACACAGCACCCTCCCCACTGACACCGCACACCCCCCTGCCCACAGCAGCCCTCCTGCTTCTCTGCCGGTCCACAGATCGGTGCTTTCATACTCCCTCTCAACTCTGCACCCTCCAAAAGCCAGCGCTCGGAAATGGGCGTTAAAACCCAGGACAATCCCAGGGTCCTGTCCCTGCCAGGCCGGGAATAGGGCTCTGTCGGGCTTTGCTGGACCACAAGACCAGGACAGGGGTTTGGTTTTTTTGCTAACCCAAGCGCCAGAGGTAGCAGAGGGCTGTCTCAGGAAGGAGCCCCACTCGGCAGAGAGCGGGTTCAGCCTCAGCACATGCGGCCACAGGAGACCAAGTCCCACCCCATCCCTGCTCTGAAACCGGGGCATCCCAGGCAGTTCTCCCCAGGAAAAATAAGATCAGCTCATGGTCAGCACACAGCTTGGCTCAGCTCCTGCCCCGGGCCAGCTCCTGGGCACCGTGCTCGGCAGCTCCACGAGCCAGCTGCCTGGAGCAGGGGACAAAGACAGTTGTTCCACCCCGGCTCCAGCAGCAGAGTGGAGGTGGAGGCACAGGGGAGGGTTATTGCTGGGCAAAACAAGCCCCACCTGGGCAGCGAGTGGGCAGCCACAGCTGCTACCAGCAGTGGGGGGCCCACTCCCACCGACACAGCTGATGGGTCTCAAACTACACAGCCCTGGCTGCTGCTGCCAAGGACAGGCTTGTCAACGCTGCGTCACTCCCTGGATGCTGAGGTCCCCTTGCCAGCTGTACCCTGCCCCACAAGGCAATGCTGTCTGGGGAAGGACTGACCAGGAAAGAGATCTCACCCTGAGCAGCGAGCAACACAAACAGCAGAGCATCTACAGCTGCGCACGCACCAGAAGCTACGGGGAGCATGTCCACGGTCACCACGGCCACAAATCCCTCTGGGGTACAGAACAGATAAAAAGGAGGGACGGTACAGGGCACAGGTGGCTGACACATCTACTTCTTCTCCTGCTTCTGCTGCTGGTATCTCCTGAAGTGGGTCTGGATGGTGACGGCCGCCTTCTCGGAAGGATCGCTTAAGAACTTGCTCTGGCTGATGGCATCAGGGGTCACGCTGCCTGGGGTGACAACAGAGCATCGCAGTGAGCACCAGTGGTGCCAGGGGCCCTGAACAGGCTCCACTGAGCAGGGCAGGGCTCTGGCATCACACACACCTCCTCCCCCAGGGCCAGACTGGCCTCAGACCCCGGGCTCTCCGCAGAGCACCCACGGACAGGAGGGCTGCCCTCCGCTATGGAGGTGAAAGAGGCTGGAGAGTCCACAGCACGAAACCACCACGCCACCCGCTCCCAGGGAGCATCTCCAGAGCAGAAGGATATGGAGCAGGGAACAGGAGGCAAAGAAAAGCCCAGCCTCCCTGGCAGCGCTAAGCCCTCTATTTACACAGCTTTACTCCCCAAAGACCTCAGCTTCCCCACGTTTAATCACCGAGTATGATGCTCACTTACTTCCACACACACAAATAAGATTAGAAAAAAAAGCCTGGCACTGTACAGCAATAAAGCTCTCACACTGACAAATGGGAGCCCTCCCCACCTCATGCTTAATGTGACATTAGGGAAGTATTGTGAAATTCAACAGGAATTGAATCAAAGGCGCTCAGCAGTGCTCCTTTAAGCCGGCGTGTCACTGCTAAGCACCCCCCGAGCAGCCATCAGAAATCCTGGTGCCAGATGCCGCTGTATAAACTCACCACTGTCACCTGAACCCTTTTTTATTCACATCCTAAAAGAAATCGCAAAGTAAGAAGATAAATAAAAGGAGTCCTCGTTGGGAATCGGCTCCCCCCTGCCCTGCTTAACAAGATACATTGTCAGCTGTGAATCCTGCCCACCATGTAAGAGGCTGGGGAGCCACCGGCTCGTGCACCTGTGTATGTTTGCAGGAGGGAGCCCCTCGCCCTGTGGGCTGCCAGGAGCTCTGCAAGAAACGCAGCTGCTGAAGGAGCCCATCAGTGGCACCCCACCGCTGCGCCAAGGCAAGCGCCACCGTCGCCCCAGGCAGCCCTGGGGACCTTCACCCACTCACAGGGCAGTGAGACCCCCCAAAACAGCGACCGGGCTGGCTAAAGTGGCCCATCTGTTGTGGGAGAACGGCCGAGCTCAGCACCCTGCCCAGCCCCACGCTGCCAGAGCATCGTTCCACCTGCCTTTATCTGATTGCCACCCCAGCTGCTCTGAGAATAGAAGTGCTCCAAATCCTCTTTGCTAAGTGCTTGACTTCAGCAAAGGGGGAGAGTCTTAGAGACAAGAGCAAGGAGGAGGAGGAGGAAAGGGGGGAGAATTTGGGGTGGTTTTGCCAGTCCAAGGAGAAGAGGAAGAGGGGCAGCTCTGGGGGACACTGACCCATGTGCTTCAGTGGGGCAGGTTTCATGGCATGAAGGAGGCAGGATTTGCGCACACACACACTGTTGTAAATTCAGCCAGTACTGTAGGTTTTAACAAACATCTCACCAGCCTGTCCATAGCCACGTGCCCTCCACAGGGAAGAGGACTGACCGAACACAGACTACAGCCAGCAAGCCATAGGCTGGAGAGAGCTGTCCGAGAGGGCTTCCCTCCCACAAAGCTGACTTCCCAAAAATCTGTCTCTGTGACTTTAGTAAGGGCTATTTTGGAAGAGGAAAGAGGCCAAGAAGGGTGCAGGTACTGCAATGCCTGCTCTTCTCTTGCATCCCATGGTCACAACCATAAGTTTCCCCTACTACTTGGGCACTGCTGTCTCCCTGCCTGCTCTGTACTCACCTTTCTCTCCAGAAACTGAGTAGATGCTGTTGTGCCGAGAGCTTCTGCCTCTCTAGAAAGGTAGAGAACAAAAATGCAACAGAGTTAGTTACAGCTCAGGCAGAGGCAGCGATAACAGTCCCTTTTGGGCCACCTGCGAAGCTCTGAAAGGGACAGGGTGAGCCTCACCAAGCTTTCCACAAGCCATTCCCTTTGGGAAACTTGCAAACACACTGTTGTTCCCTTAAAGAGCACTACAGAGCACTGCTTAATTAATCTGCATTTGTCAAAAGTCATCCAAGGAGAAGCAGAAGAGAGCTTTGTGTCAGAACTCGGATCTGCGAGCTGTGCTGGTAGCACCCTAGGACGTACATTGGCACAGGCCAGCCTCGCCAGATCTGCATTTCAAATCAGCACAGAACCACACTTGCTGGGTTTGTTTCCTCGACTCCAGCCTCTACACCATGAAACCGCAGCACCTGGGATGCCAGGTCTGCTAGAGGATATTTTCATTCCTAAAAATAAGCTGGGAAATGTGGGAAAGCTATTTGTACAGAAATTCAGGCTTGTCCTGCCTCCTGGCATTACCCTACTTTCTCTCTTTCAAGGGAAAGAGAAAAATCTCTCCCCCTTGCCCAAGCCTTCTGCTCCGAGCAGCCGGTTGGGTTAGCAGATGCCTGCTGCTCCTTCTGCACCAGGCACTGCCGCCCCCCAGGCGGGTGCCTTGGCTGACTGCGGGCGAAGCAGCCGGCCCTCACCTCGCTGTCCCGGCTGGTGCGGCGGCTCTGTGTCACACACTGGATCTGCCAGGGCAGGGGCTGGTACACCAGGTATGGCAGGGGCTCTTCACGGAACAGGCTGGTCCCGAGCTGGACACAGAAAGGGTTGGTAACAGGTAAGGGGAAAGGAGAGAAGCAGAAGAGCTGCTGCTCCTCCACGTGCATCACCGGTGAGCACAGCCACGGTGATGCTCAGCACCGCACTGCTGAGCGATTCTCATCAGGAGGTGGTGGGGCTGCAGAGCTCGGGGGTAGTGCCAAGGCCACATGGCTCTGCATGAAGTATGGGTGGCCCAGACCCCCTGTGCAGCGTGGCCTGGTTTCAGGAGGCACAGAAGACCATTCCCACCAGGGCAAGCAGAGACCTCAGCCTCCTCTCCCTGCCCCGAGGTATTATTTCTGGGGACAGAAAACTGCAGAGGGCAGGAGCTGGTCTAGAGACTGCAGGAGAGGCAGGAGGCAGGGCTCAGCGCTCTGCTGCAGGCTCGCACCTTGATGCTGGGACAGTCACTCCCTGCCGCTGCATCCCATGTCAGGCAGCGGGGCCAAGGCACGCTGCTGCGCAGCGCTGTGGGACCCCTGGGCACCCGCCCTGGGGAAGGGGCTGCGGCAGCTGGAGGCATGGTCAGCAGGACCAGGAACTACTGCCTGTCCTCAGAGTCAGCCAGGCTGGGGATGCGGCCCATGGCCCCCCAGCAGACATTTCCACTTCCCCCAGCAGAGAGCAGCCCTAGACGGGGAGGGTGGGGGCTTCCCACAGCGCTCCAGGACTCGATGTGCCCATTTGCAGCATCTGCTTGCCAGACTGGGAAGCCCAAGCACCTGCACTTTCTTCCTGCATGCACAGCCACAACAGGGAACCACACTCTACACAGCTGCCGATACACTGGCTGCTGCGACGGTGACAAAAACTCAAACATGCTCCCAAGTCAACGCCACGGGCAACTTGCAGAGGATGCGCTGACCCACCACTGCAGGGGGGGGCTCATGGCACAGCCATGCTGGAGCCGGAGCATCCCCAGCCCACATGCCAAGCCCACATTCCCCACTACTCTCACTTTCCTTAATAAGATAACCCACACCTAGAAATAAAACGGAAAGCATTAAACCCCACCTGCTGCCAGGCCAGCGCAGACTCACCTGTCCAAATGCTCTCACCACAAAGAACAGTGCTGTCATCAGGGTCGCCAGCATGGCTGGGGTGTCCGAGGGGCTCCCTCCGTCTCGGGAAGACAAAGCTCTGGCAGTAACGCACTGCGGTCTCCAAATAGCCAGGGACTGAAAGCTCCCTTCTGCGGCAGGCAGAGGCCAAGCCCCTTAATGAGCTTAAGGCCCATGTTCATCTTGGCAAAGTAATCATCCACTGTCCTTTTGCTCTCCTAAAGGCTCAGTTCCTCCAACATCTACAGTACTGGTATTCCAGGAAAAGCAAATCCTCTTCTCTATGTACACACGCAGGCCGTGCGCCCACACGCGCGCATGCACCCCACAGCTCAGAGCCATCAGCCAGCGCAGACCTCCTCTGCTCGGGCCCGATTCTCAGCAGGATTACAGCAAAGCCTCCCACACCCAGAAGGCACCTACAGTTCAGATGGGACTTTGAATTTCTCAGAGCCACTGTGTGCTCTTGGCACAGCGGCTGACTTAAGAGTGGGGTACGGGACCTGTCCCCAAAAGCGCCGCCCTGGACGGGGTGCGTTGCTGTCTGAGACCTCCTCCAGCAGTTCTTATTGCAGCTCTCCAGTGGGCAAAGACACATCACCACAGATCACGCACAGCAAGAACTGGAGTGATTCAAGATTTGGTGGTGGTTTGCGTTTTCTTTTCAAGGATGGGCCTCTAACCATCAGCCTCCATTTCTGCACGACCAGCTGATGATCCACGTATTGTTCCTGCCGTGCCTCATCGGTCCTCCAGCTCCAACAGCCTTCCTCTCCCCAGCACGTACAGCAGCAATCGCACTCCTTCCCTCCCAGCCCCCGCTCTGCAGGCAGACCACAACTGTGCACGGTGGCACCCCGGCCCCTGCACGTGCCCACGTGCCTCACGCACCCTCCAACCATGTTCAGCTTTTCTGTTGTACCAGTAGCTCAAATCACATTATGATCACCCAGGGTCCCCGCACCCATCTGAACCTAGGATTTCCAGTGAGCAACACACTGTGCAGAAGAATCAGCTGGAAAACTAAGGGCAGGTGTTGAGCCTCCCCTCTCCCCATCACTGCTGCCACTGGCCGTGGTACACATCTGCAGGCTCTTGGCACTGGAGAGTCCCCAGCCAGCGTGGCAAATGCCCCATTTGGCTGGAGGCAGCCTCTGCTGCAGTGCTTGGAGACGCGGGACAAGCTGTGTCTTTCATGAGAGACTACTGTAAAAGGGTAAAATCCCAAAGGAGCAAACATACACAGCTGGGAAGGGCTGCTACGGGTGTCCCAGGGCTGCTGGAAGGAGGCAAAAAGGGGAAAGGAACAAGTCACGGGAAGAGAGCAGCACATCAGCAATCCTCCCTAATTTCTGGCGAGAGCATCACCCAGCGATCCCGCCGGCGGGACTCCAGAAGCACGCTGCCACAGCAGCGGCGCCTAACACCACTTGGGGGAAAATTCCCGGCTGCTCCGAAATGAACGGAGAAATCAACAGCAACAGCCAATCTGCAGAGTTAGCCAATTTTAATACATCCCCAGCTGCCGGAGAGCCGTTCCAGAACAAAGCCCTGTTCCCCTCCCCATGTCCCAGGGAGAACTCCCCACCTGCTCCAGACAGAGACCCCAGCACCTTCACCCACGCTGCAGGCAGCCCCTCCCCAGGCGCCCAGGCGAGCAGCCTTGGACCGTTCCTGCACACAGCCTGCCCTCCAGCCTTGACATAAAGTTCCAGAGCGAGACCACCGTTTTAACGAGGCTGGATGACAGTTTTATGAAAAGGGCAGGATAGGAGCCCATGAAAAGCAGGCCTGCTGGCTGAAAGGCCCATGAAGAATTGCTTTTGTAGTTTTGGTTTTTTAGCTTTCTATCTGCCCCTGCATTTGCTACCCTGGCGAGATACTTAATAGAATAATGGCAATAAAGCCACAGCAAGCTGAAGTGGTCTTGGAAATTGCCAGAAATGACCTTGAGATGACAAAACATGAAGCAGCCCAGAGACAAGTGAGGGGAAGATGTGAACAGTAAGTACAAGCTGGATATCTAGGGCTACAACGGAACATATCAACAAGAAAAAAAACAGAGCCACAAACATCACCATCATACAAAACAGGCTCACGTTGATTTAATTTGTGTACAAAACCAGATACAGCTGCTATCACAGGTTTTAACAGGAAAAAGGAACATTTCAAACCAAGTTATTGCTGTGAAAATAGGCATTTCTCCCCACTGCTAATACAAGCTTCTCCAAAGACATGGACCGGACTCAGCCATGTGGCTTTGGGCACAGCACCCACCAGGCTGAGCATCCCCACGCTACAGAAAGCCAGAACCGTAGGGTCCCTCCACCTGAAAGGACTGCCACATATCCCACCAGTAGCCAGGAAACTAAAAGCAAAATGCCGACAGGCAGGGATCGGTGTGATCTGACAGATGGGAAACCTGCGTTTTGCATCCCTTCCTGTCAAGGGGCTCCTCTGGGCAGGCACCGTTCCCTGCGGGCATCTGAGGTCTCCCCATCGGGCCGGAGCTGGTAAGAGCTAGCTAGGGTTTCCTCAGCAAGGACACCAGTGGGATGTTCTCTACGGCAGAAAGACTACCCTGTACTTGGTTAGCAACCAGAAGGTGGGAGAACACGGACCCGACCAGAGGATGAGGCTGTCTACTGGCCAAAGTAATTACAAAATTTTTAAGAAAATCAGCAACATATATATATATATATATATATATATATATGTATACACAAACATTCTTAAGTGTTTTAAAATGACATTCATCAAAAATATATTTCTATTTGCATGTAAACATTTGCCTGCCACGCTCACAGCGTGAGTTGTTGCAGCGTTGTGCCAGCACACAACACCCAGGACGCAAAGCAGGAGGGGGTTCTGCTTTACTCCACTGCACATCATTAGACACAGTGAGGAACACAAACAGCATGAAAGGGTGCGGAGCTGCCGCTTTACCAGCCTCCCTGCATCAGCCGTCTCTAAGGAGAACGGCTTTGAAGATGATTTCTCACAGATGGGATCCCTTGAAATGCAGACTTCTTCATCAGACAAAATGGCAAGTGGTTCAGCATTTTTTAAAGCATTAAATATTTGAAGTCAGCTTGGAGGAAATACTGACAAAGACAACCAAATACCACATTTCCCACTCAGCAGTATGAAAGCCTAGCCCGACTTCTCCCTGTTGGTTAGAGCAGCACCATCTGCCCCCTCCCAGCTCCATGCATCCCAGCAGGATGGTGACGTGTTCTGGAGACGGCCACTTTGGAGGAATGCCACTGCAGCCACCCGGTGAGCAAAGCAACGAACCACCATCTTGCAGCTGAGGTCTGAGAGCATCCCAACACCTCGGCCAGGTTTCCAGCCACGCAGAGCCCGTTTCACGCTCTCGTGAGACCTGCTCTCCCAGGAGCCCAGCAGAGCTGCTGCCAGGCTCCAGGCTGGGCACCAAGGGCTCCCGGCTGCCTCCCTGGCCCTGCTGCAGGGAAGGAGACCCCAGCTGCTGATCGGAGCTCTGCTCTGGATGCCTCTCCCCAGGGCATGGAAGGACACAGCTGGGGCTTTGTCTCAACATTCACACTAGGCTGAGTTCCTTAACAGCACCCGCACCAGCAGACACCGCCCCACGCTCTCCTGCCATCCCTGCTCCGTGCTGCCATCGGCACATTTGTAACACAGAAGGGTCCCGCGGCACGGCTATGCTGCATGGCTCTGGCAGAAAGAAGAAGCAGGGAGCGCTTTTCCACATCTGCTGTGAAAAGCCTCCGCTGCTTTAGCTCCTCTTGCTTCCACCCCAAACAAGAGGTACGTTTCCGGAGAGTTGGAATCTGCCATTCCCCGATGCGGTCCCCAGACTGCACAGCCATTTCAGCATCCCTTCCCCCCTGCTCACACACCTGCCTGAGGCCAGATGACTTGGCCCACCTGCAATTAAGCATTTGCTGGGCATCAGTGTGGGCTCATTTCCTGACACATTTCCTCTAGCAGAGTCTCAGCTGGATTCACATCCTCCCCCTTGACCAGTTACTCAAAGTCCTCCATGATTCACAGCTCTGGCTCACGATCGCTAGAATACTAATGAGGGAACTGTTGATTTATTGAAGCCCTGATATTTCACCACTGGATTAAACAGTCTATAAAGCATATTTGGACACATCACAGGATTAGAAGAATCCACCTGGGAAGTTCACTTCCTCCTTCCTCCACTCTCTTGTAAAGAGACTTTATTTCAAGGGCACAGCACAAAGACACAGCAGAGATGGCTGGGCACCACTGAAAGCCAATGTACCATTAGGGAGACCACAAGGGCCCCCACCGCCATCTCTCCGGAGCAGAGTCCCACCTTTTAGTAACGATACACCTTAATCTGTCTGTTTTCATCCAGTCCCAGCTGAAGTAGGCTGGGGCTGCTGGCAGGGGGCTTCTGCGTGCCTGGGAAGAGAGGTCTGGCAGCTGGGTGAAGGAAAAGCCTGGCTTACATGAGGAATTAACATGCACAAGCGCAGACAGGACAGGTACTGAGGGGCAGGGAGCCAGCCTCAAACACACGTGATGTTATTTAGCCTGCTGCATCCAAGTCAAATGGAATTAAAGGGGGATTAGGGAATTCAAAGGAGCACCGTGCTCAGGACAGCACGCGCTATTGGAGGCCCCAGGGATTCACTGCTAATATCAGTGTACACTGCAGAGGAGATACTGACAGCCCCAGCATAATGCTGTTACAACACAGGCCTGGAAACATTCCCGCTAACAGCACCGAGAGGCCTCACTCATTTCATCCAACCGCACGCGACGACGTGCCTCAAAACAGAGTTCCAGTCCCCCCTGCCCAGCCACACGGCCACCCCCGTGCGAGGTCCACACGACTCCGGGCAACCTCACCAAGGCACCGCTCCCTCACCTGGGCTGCTTAGCAGGGACTGCCCCCAGCAAAGTCCCCGATGTGGCCGGGGCTGTACCAACGGCACCAAAAGCAGGCCTACAAGACTTGGCCCCCTGCTTCCCTGTTGCCTCCTCCACGCTGCACTCTGTGGCACTGAAGAGCATCACAGCACATCCAGGGAAAGAGACATTCCCAGTCAAGTACAGCTCAAAGAAGAGCAAATGGATCACTCACGCTCTAGCTGCTGCGCACTGTATTCCTTTGCAGAACCACGTACTAAAATAGAAGCTAAGGCTTTGCGATTGCTGTTCAATGATTTAATTCAATTCACTCACCTCCCGCTGTCTCCTCCTACCTGCTGCAGGAAGCTGAAGTGCAGTTAGAGACCAGACCCAGGCAAAGGATACGCTTTGGAATCTTTCTTGAAGTCTTCTAGCCATTTCTTGTTGCTCTCAATCATTCCTTGAATACTCATCTTCTCCGACCCATGGTTCTGGAACTGGGAGTGCTGGAACAGCCGTATTTGCTCACTGTTGCACATGAGAAAGAAATGGCACAAGTGGGAAAAGAGCGGTCTCGGCACACACGATCCCAGGAGATGAAAAAGAAAGTGATGGGCTGCTACAAGAAGAGCCACGGTTTCACAAAAAGCAACCTCCCCTTAGCTCAAAGTCCTTTGTCCAGCCACGACATAGATGAAAGCTGCAGCAGCCACCCGCTATCAGGCTGCTGTCCTTTTCATCAGTACATTGGAGAGGGTCAGGTGGCTGCCTCCACTCCACCCAGCCGCGCAGCACTGCCCAGCACAGCAGAGCCAGCGTGGCCCAACGCCAGGACCCTTGAACCCTGGTCCTGGTATCGTGGTTGCCAGTGCAACTATGACGGCAGCTTTACTGTAGAAGCTACGAGGCAGTGCTGAGAGCGTGGTAGTGAATAATAATATCTAACCTGTCTACTTACTGTGTAGCTTATGATTTTGTTATCTACTTGTTATATGATATGTGAGCTATAAATCATTCCAGAGAAATAAAAGCAGCACAATGAAACAACAACAAGGAACAAGACCCTTACTCTGCAGGCACGTAGCCCAGCTTGTTGTCCAGAGGCTTGGAATTTCCACTGAGCAACGGGAATCCACCTGGAAAACAGTTATTAAATACAGGCCCACAAAAAATCAATAGCCTTTACCTCTGGGTGCATTTGCTTTCTCATACTATGGACACACCATCCCTACAAGCCGAGCCACCAGCCGAGGTCACAGTGGTGATAAGGAAACAGACAGGTGAGCCCTACCTGCCATTCACAGGAGGCTTCCGGTGAAGCTCCGTTTTTGCTCCCTTCGTTAGTAACAACTGCTTTCTTGGGTGTCTATTAAAGGCTGAACCGCTCCAGAAGAGAGATGAACAAGATCAGCCATATGCTGCACCTCCTGGAATGAGGCTCTCCTTACTTATCTCATTAACACCCTTCCTATCAGTGGATCTGGCCTTACTGGCATGGGAATGGTGACATGGCCAGAACTTGCAAGGCTGTGCAATCAGAAGTTGTAGGCAAGCAAGCAGATGGGATTATGGACAAGAGACTTACCTGGGAAATACTTGTGCCATTTCTCTACCAGGATGCTGTCCACTGACTGTTCAGCTGCGGAAGAGTGACTAGAGCTCAGCCCAGTGCTCCAGGCCCACTGGTCCACCAGAGATGCCCTGGCAGGGGGCACCAAGGAGCCACGTGCCTGCAGCCCTGCCAAGGAGGCGTATGTAGAAAGAGGGACATCGTTGCAGGGCGTTGAGGTGAAGAGTGGAGACTGGTGATTGTTCAGAGAGCCCAAGAAGCCAAGGACCCCATTCAGTTCACTAGTGATACGCTGCAGAGAATCTTTCAAGTACTGGATCTTGTCCAGCTGGGGGACAGGCCATAAATCTGTTCTCAGATCAACTGGCAGAAGAGAGAGGGGAAAAAAGGGATCACTGGGAAGGCAAGGGAGACACTGCATCCCTGGCGGGAGACCCACTTTCCACTGTGTCTTACACTCCGAGCTGAGTCTGATCAGACTAGGCCAAGTGGGATACAGAGGCAAAGCCACAGCTTTGCAGCCAGAGGAGATACAGATGGACAAGGAGGATTTGTGCCTTTGAGGCTGCTTGGGCACAAAGTGGAGGAGAACCGTAACAGCAAGGACAATCCTCCAGTGCTGCAAGAATGGTGCCTGCAGGACAAGTCCAGATACACATGAGCACGTGTTTCATCTCCCACTCCGTCCCTCCGAGTCCTACCGTACCCTGTACCACACAGCCATTAACGGAACAGCGATTCCCCCGCGAACAGCAAGCCCCTTCAAGAGCTGCCCTGCTCATGCCAAAACCCCCAGTACGGCACCCTGCCTCTCGGGCAAGGCCCCGGCACAGGAAATCATGCTTCACTTCAACAGTCTCACCACACACATCTGAGCAGGAGGCAGAACGGACTGGTAGCGCTCCACCTGCTCACCAAAAGCAAAGCTCTCTAGGCCACCAGCCAGACTGGAGGTAGGACCAATACTGCTGACGGTGAGTGAATACCCTTACGTTTCATGTGTGCCTACAGATTTTTTACTGATCAGGGTCAGATATATGACCCCAGGCTAGACAGCTGTTGCCATAGGGAAGCTTTCTAAGTTTTCTTTAAGCTGCAGCCTTGCCAGCCTTTCTGCAAGCGACACAACCCTCCTGCCTTCCTGGCTGTTCATGGGGGGCCCTTCTTCCCACCTGCACAACTCCAGTTACAGGCAACTGAAGGCAAACAAAAAAGCACAAGCAGCAGACAAGAGGGAATGCATGGCAGCAGCTTCTCCTGCCAGAGATGTGAGGAAGAGGAAGCCCGGACACGCGCAAAAGAGCAATAATGCTCTGCAACAGCAGAGAGAGAAGAGCTGAAGCCAGATTTTACAATCCACCCAAAAAACAAAGGTAGAGATTTAAAAGGTACGTTCACACACAGATTCCATCCCTCTTACCTGCCACTACAGGCAGGAAATAAGTTCTTCAAACCAAATGTTATATACAGAGCAGCCCCAGCCATGGATAGCAGACCTCCCTTAGATGCTAATGAGCACAAGTGAGAACAGAAGGCATACAGGAGAGGCAAGAGGGAAAGCCAGAACTAAAGCATTATATGGTGGGCACAGCAGATCGAGCCAGTCACGCACTCACATTTTGGCTGATGTAGATTTATACTGGATGTGCTGTTTGTGTCCTCAGAGTTGCTGAGATCAAAAGTCACCATTTTCTTGCATGCAGCACTCTTCAGCGTATCTTCATCCGAAATCTGGTCAAAAGAAGGAAAACAACACAAGTAAAACTTACTCTGTTGCCTCTGACACATAAAAGCTACGGGAATACTGCCCACAGCTAGTCTACACAGGCTAGACTGCACAGTGAGGCATAGGCCAAGTGAAGGCAGACTCCTCTTCAGTCCCTGACAGCAAGATCTCAAAGTCAAGAGACTGCTTGGTCTCTGGAAGAAGCACATGCACGCACTAGGGGCCAAATCCAACAGCCAGGTGAACGGGCCTTTCTAGGCAGAAGTCAAAGTGTTTTGCGCTTGAAATAAGCCTCAAAACTCATGCATGGGCTCAGTTCCCTCTTTGCACCAAGGACAAGTGCTTGACCATCAAAGGGCTCATGCTCTTGCATCTGCTGCTGCCCTGCCTAAGGCCACATGGTCACAGGCAAAGCTGAAGAGATTCTTGATCAGGAAAGCAGATTCGATCCCAGCTCACACGAGGTGACTTGCCCTTGTTTTCTCTAGGCTCAAATCCTGTGGCTTTTTCAGGCTGCTTTCTGCATTCACTCTGCAAGCACCTGCTTAACAGTGAATCAAGATGTCACCAGCAGAGGGAAAGCACACTATTGGCCATCTTGACCAAGATGCAGACACCTAATAAGACATCTAACCATTCTGGGCAGGATGGGAGTGCGGCTGGGCAGGCCCAGCAATAGCAATGCCACTGGTTACCTCCTCCAGCAGTGAGGACTCCAGCTGGCTTAGTTTCTCTTCTTTCTTCTTCAGCAGCACCTGTCCTTTCCGCATAGCTGACTTCATCTTGTCCAACTGCTTTGCCTCCTGCGGTGGATCAACAGCCAAGCCAAGGAGGAAAATTAAACAACAATGACAGGAAATAATCTGTGTTAGTGGTTAGGGTGACTTTCATTATCTCACTTCTCCTCAGCACAGAAAATCACACTGCTGGTGTAAAATTGCTCCCAAGTCTCCGAGAGCATGGGAAGTGCAGCATACAGAGGGCAGAGCACACGGCTCAAAGCAAGCTCACCCCAAGGAATAGGAGGTTTTACTTCCAAACCCTGCATCCAGCAGGGTCAACGGTTTTGGTTCTGAAAACATGAATGCTCTCTATAATCAGTGACAGAAATTATGACCTTCCCTGTCCTTGGTTGGCATACCAGCAGAGCTGACAAGTACTCGAGTAATCCCTTTCCAAGCAAGAGGAGAGCTTGGAAATTGTAAAGCTACAACCATAAACTTGTAACCACTGACGGGATGGATACCTGTCACTTCCTTTACTAGGAGGAGAAAATGTTATGGGATTTGCATGGCACAGGAATCCCTCTTCCCCTACCAAATACTTTCTCCTGAGGTCCCAAGAGCTCCAACAAGTTCCTGCAATCTAGCAAGGTACTGGGTGCTGGCTGCACTACAGTGCCTGCTTTGTAGAGCCTTCCTAGTCCAAAGCGCACACAGCAAAACAGAGCTGGAACTATTCTGCCGTGTAACACTCCGTTAGCTGTGGGCTACGCATGCACACACAGACACCTTCGGCCACTCGTCTGATGTGCAGTAACATCAGCGTGATCCAAAGCCTAAGTCAGGGTCTCATTAAGCCTGTTCCTCAGTCGCTGCATTTGCACTGCGTTCCTGAACAGCCCTCCTGGCCTTCCTGAAGTACCCTACAGCCAGCCCGGGAGGGGAAGGACTCTGACCCTTGCGTTTTGATGAGAAAGGCACAAGCAGGGACAAACACTGCAGAGCTATCATAACAGATGTGCAAGTTCTGATTCTCAGGAGGACTGAGCACCCGCAACTGCCTCTCACTGCAGCTGCAGAGCCAGGAACAGGTCCCAGGGCTTCGGAGCGTTTGTGCAGCCACCCTGCCTGAGGAGAACACAGGCAGCGCTCAGGGCCTCACCTCTTCCAGGTTCTTGCGCATGCCCTCCAGGAGCTGCGAGCTGTCGGGATCCTGCACCACCTCCTGTGCTTTCTGCATATCTTGGCGCCACTGCTGCTTTGCAGCTTTCAGTGCCGTGTGCCTCTTCCTCACTGAGCGGGTCTGGCGCACCAGGAACTCCTTGGCATTCCTGATGGAGATTCCTTCTGCGGAGATGTAGCTCCTGACACTACACCAAAGAGATAGACATGCTCCTGGCTCTCTGCGCTGACTATGCCATCCTACAAGCCTCATGCAGCGCCCTCCCCAAAACGAATTGTCAGTGCCATGTGTGTAAGCCCAAGCAAAACCATTTGCTTGTAAAACTGAAGCAAAAACACTTTCCAGAAGCAGCTGGCATACAGATACTCACTGATCCAATTGGATGTCACTGTCCTTGTGGCTCTGACTGGGTGGGGAAGCAGGCTCTCTGGACGAGTGCTGAGGAGTTGAAACATTTCAAAAACTAAGAAATATGTGTAGGAAACAGAATCCCAGGACCCCATAAAAATCTAATTAGGAGCAAAAATTGGGAATGGCATCACTATAGTATTGCCCAGATCCAAAACCAGTGCCATGGATGTTTGTTACGTGACTTTTGAGAAGTAACAAAGACATTTCAATCCCTGACTCAAGTCCTGCATTTGACTCCAAGGGCACTCAAGTGTCCCACACTCCTTTTCCCCCCAGTCACAATAGACAGAAATTGACAAATTGTCTTCTGGCAACAAAAAAATGCATCACTGCAACTTAAATGATCTCATACAGAAGAAACAGGCTGGGAGTTACAGCCTCAGGTCTCACAAGGCAAACACCTTTACGGTCTGCTTTACTCACAGCTTGAGTAGTTTCTCTCAGGTCTTCAACGTGGAGCTCAGCTTTCCTTCTTGGACATTCCACACCTTCCTCTGCCTCCAGTTCTTTCAAAGTCTCCTCTTTGCTCCTGACAGCTGCCTCCAGCTCACTGCCACAGGAAAAGGTAACAGTGGCAGCACTTGAGGAGACTGCAGGTCCACCCACCTAGCCCAGTAATCTGTCTGCAGTGTCCAAAGTGACCTCCAGTTTCCAGGAGGGAAAGGGCCACAGATGCGCAAGATGACACCAGTGTCAGGTCTGCGGCGCGATGTCAAACATAACCCCTGGCTGGGCAGGGAAACATTGCTTCACAACCTTCCCCAGAAGCTCAGCTCTCTTAGGAAAATGTTTTCTCGGCATTTCAGCGCCCCTCTCAAAGCATCTTATTAACCCCACAAGACAGATGTGGAGAGGACAAACATGAACCTGACAAGCAGAGGCAAAGGGACAAATTTACACAGGAAGGTATTAATAGATCTGGAAACAGACCCCAGGATCTTCATGCCCCTGACATGCAGTAAAACCACCACTAGGATTCTGAAGGAATATGGCCCAACATACAAGAAACTCAGAAGTAGGGGAGAGGTCCTGGTTAGGTTAGAGAGGTTTCTGTTCGGGGCATAGAGAAGATTTTTCTCTTATTAGAAGAAATTTCTCACACACACACACCTGACGTGCTTCTGCAGCCTCTGGCTTTGGGTCCGCAACAAGTCCACCTGGGCCTCCAGCTCGACTTTCTGGTCCTGGAGCTCTTCAAGAGACCTACGCCGTTGCTGAATGGACTCAAGGAGGTTGGTGTGCTCCTTCCTGTTCTCCTCTAGGCGCAGCTGAGAAACTAAAGCAGCTTCCTAGAAGAAAACAAACAAATCCCTCACTGTAATTTCTCCAATGCCAAAATTAAAGGCAGACAACATGCAAGAGCTTGCTGCCTGCACAGTTCACGGCAGATCCCAGAGCTACAAATGTACACACCACACACCAGTCCTGGAAGGACAGGACTGTCTCTTCTTTTTGGGAAACAGCTCAGAGCTAATCAAACTCCCAGCAGGATGGCCCTCCAGGCTGAGGCAGGGAGGGATTCTCAGGCTCCCAGTTTAGAAACAACAGTTTGCTTTTTTAAAGCCATAGTTCCACCACGCTGCTCTCACCCCAAAAAGAAATGCGGTGCAGCACCTCTCCAGAGCTAAGACATACATACATCTCTTTCCAGCTTAATCCGTCTGTCTTCATCCAGCAGCTGCTGCCTTTTCTTTCTCAGAGACTCCTCCTATACACAGATGAGAAAGTACGTGAGTGTCAGAGTGAGGTGACTGCTGACGCTCGTCGGCACTTGAAGTACAAAGGTCAGGCCTATGTATCAGGAAAATTGCAAAATACCTGAGGATTGTTGTCAGTTTTGCTTTATTCCCCTTCCCGCACACAAAAGTTCCCCTGCCTTTACTTGACTTCAAGTGAGAAGCTGGGAATATTTGCATTCCCATGGGAAGAACACCCCTTGCTGCTCAGCTGCGAGAGCATTCGAGGCACATGGCCATTTCTGCAAGATCTTGCTTTTGTGAAGCCTCTGGCTGCCTCCAGCACTTCTCCCCCTTTTTATTTCCTCACTCCAGTGCTGCTTGGAAAGGAAATGCTGACAGAAGCAAGGTTATCTACAGCCTTTGGCACAGGCCAGGGCTTCAGAGATCTGGCAGGCAAGAGCATCAGCCAGCCTTTTTTGCCAGCTCCACAGGAGCATTTGGAGTGCTTCCCTCTCCCACTGCTGCCCAAGATCCAGAAGCACTCATTCCCTTTTCACAGCAGCAGGGAGGAGGTAAATCAGGAAGGGACTGACTAAATTCCGAAGTGATGTGGAGCAGGACATGCCACCTTGAAAGGCTTTTATGATCCCTCTATCACTCTTACAGCCACTTACTGTCTCCCAATGCACTCAGCAAACCCAGAGCACTGACTTATGCTGCAAACGTCAGTCATGAGGCTGCATCACTAGGAACGCTTTGCCCTGCTCTGACTTGTGGTGGAAGTTTCACCTGTAACTTGGGTGGCAGCGAAAGACCTGGCTGAGCACTTCTCACAATTCCCCCACGAGGAAGCAGCCAGACAAGCAGCACAGGTTAGCAAACCTCTGCGAGCCCAGCAGGGCTCTCTCACCTGACTAAGGAGTTGCGCTGATCTGGCTTTGATGTTCTTTGTGCGCATTTCAAGCTCATTTTCCGAGTCTTGGAGTTTTCTTTCCTGCATAGAGATGCTGAGTTAAGGAGAGAATGGCACGAGTTCCTCGCTCTCCAGGCAGTGCTCTGCCACCGGGAGGAACAGAAACTGGGAAAGTGTGACCTGCTGCTTGTGTCACCCTGGGCTGTAGAGGGTGGCAGGTGCACTGAGGTGTCACACTACCCAGGCCATCCCCAAGCAGCCAAATCACAACGACCAGCTAGGCAAAGCGTGCTCCTCACCTTCTCCCTGTGCCTGTTCTGCAATGCAGTAAGCCGCTCATCCAGCTCCGCCCGCAGAGCTTTCAACTCTGCTTCATGAAGCTGTCGGAGACGCACCATCTCACTCCGCAGGCCTTCAAGCAGCTCTGCTCTTTGCTTTCTCTCCTGTTTGTTGCAAAATACAAACAAGAAAAACATCCGAGTGAAGCACAGGGTTCTCCAGCCACCCAACATGAACACACAGGGGACACCCTCCGGAAAGCCAGCCCATCACACAGCAGCTCCTGAGCAAACACCAAATTCAGCAGATTAAAACCTCTTGCTTACAGGGATGACATTGTTAAGGGAATGTCCCAAGGAAGAAGAAACAACTCATGAAACTAAGGTTTTGTCACACACTGTTGACTGTATAGCCAAAAAGCCAGAGACAAAGACTCTCCAAAACAGGCACCCAAAAAAACCGAACAAATCTTCTCTCATGCAGAAGTCCACAAGTGCATGTGGAAGTTGCCTGCACAGAGAATGCTTTGACAGCTTATCCTAATAACCCCAGGCTAAATGCACTTTACATCACGGCAACAATGCCCGGTTCTCCTGGAAGAAAGTTGATTTCCAATTCTAGGAGCGGCTGAGATAGGCAGGTCTGGCAAGCAGCGGTGCCAGTCCAGGTACAGCTCAACTGAGTGAGCCACTACAGTCACCTCCCGCGTCCACCACTCTCCCCTGGCAGTACCTCCTCCTCATACTGATCCTGAATCCGTGCTAGGACCTCCCGGTGCTCCTCTCTCATCCTCTCCATTTTCCTCTCATGGTCTTTTTCCACTTCCTGCCGTTTCTCTCTCATAAGCTCACTGAGCTGCAGGGATGACACAGGAAGATGTTTCTCTGAACTACAGCAGCCTCCCAAGAGGGCAACCTCCCACACGAGCCGAAGGACTGAAGTTCAGAGCACCTTGCAAGTGGGGTCAGGCTGTGGCCTGGGTAGCACAAAGCAAGCACCCTGGTGAGGCAAGATGCTGCAGAGATGTGCTTTCCCCTAAGGCGTCACCGTCATCCCTGGGCAGGGAATGTGGCCTCTCAGACCCCACCATGCATCCAAGGAAGAGAGGGTAAAGAACCTTCAGCAATCCAAGATGAATACTTGCCTCATGTTCATATTCTGTCACTCGAAATGCTTTTTGCTGCACTTTCTGTTCCGCTCTCTGCAAGTCTTCACGCAGCTGAGCCTCCTCGCTCCTCTGCGCCTCTGCTATCTGGGTTTGCAGGCTGGAAATGACCTGCCGTGAAAGCCACCCACAGAGACCTGTCACCCTTCTGACAAGATCCATTCAGTGCCCTCCTACAGAGAGCAAGCAGCATGGCAAAGACCAGAGTGTGCAGTCTCACCACCCTCTACTTGGAGCACATCCAAGTGCTGAGCCAGACCAGAACCACATTTAGGAAGTGGAAAAAAAACATTAATGCCATCCTCCCTGGCCACCTTTGGTGACAGTGTGGGGAAAAACCTAATTTACATTCTAAGGGATCATCTTTTACCTTATGATGCTTCTCTTCTGCTGCAGATTTCAGCTGCTGGAGTTCATTTGCAAACTGTTCCTCTAGCTCATCTACTGCCTACAGGAACATGAGGAAGACAGTCTGCTGGAAAACCTCTATGTGTGGGGACACGCTGTACGAGACGCATTTGCAATTTACATCTATTCATAAGCATATCAAAAAAGCACAACAGTAAACCCCTTTCAAACCGGATTACGTACAGGGTGCCTTTACGCTCTATGTGCTTTCCCCTTCCAGCGGATCTCAACGGATCTCAGTCATGCTGTGCTGGAAGGACTATGAACTGTCTCCATTCAAGAACTGCCCAGGCTCTCTGGAGGACTAAAGCAGCAGCCAAAGAGGTATTCTGATCTCATAAACCCGCTTGGCTTAGCTTGGCAGACACAGACAGTGATCCTTCTCTTCTTCAGATGCAATGTGTCCATTTAAATAATTGTTATCGCAATAAAAATTGGGGGAATATTCCTCCCCACCTCAATCACACCTCTAACGGCATGCCTAGCATCTTTCCTTTAGGTTTTGAGTGAGTCATTATTAAAGCACACGCAGGTGTTATTTAATCTCTGCACTTTAGCATTGCAATATGAGCCAGGTCAAATGTGAACAGCATGGATCTGACCTTAGCTAGCATTAAAGATCTCACCTTCTTCTTTTCCCTGTCTAATCTCTCCTTGAGCTCACTCAGAAATCGTTCCTTCTCTTGTTCCAGCTCTGTCACCTCTTTCTGCTGAGCTTCCTCGATTTCCAGCTTCATTTTCTCCAAAACAAGCTGCTGCTTCTTCTCCAGGCTCTCCTTCTCCGTTACCTGCTGGATTTCCCACTTTTCTCTTAGTTTCTGCAGCGTAACCTCTTGCTCTGCCCTGGTAGGTTTGCAACAAGAACAGACAGAAGTGAGTCAGAATTCGGTGCTTTACCGCTGGACTACACTTAGGAACCAGAGCCCAGAGAAGACGCTGCTAGAGGACAGGGCATTGCAAGGTGGAGGAAAGAGAACCACAGCACACAGGTTCACAAGTGTATTGTCTAAGACCTCGGAAATAAAGAGCTAAGCAGTCAGATGGAGACCTGTCTGTCAGCTAAGTAAGAAAGAAATAACAAAACGTGAGTTTTCCAGTGCCTGCCTTATCTGCCTCCTCCAGTTGTTTTCACAGGCCTTAAGAGACAGAGACATCCACTCAAACCAAGCTACGCTGCTGAGCACGGCTCTCCTTGGGGATCCGTTTCCTTCATCTACATGCCCCAGAGCTGTGCCTGGTCCAACATGACAGCAACGCCTCTCTTCAGGACACTTCTGTACTATATGCCTATTTAGCAAAATTTCATCAGCTCCAAGGCAGCAGAGCCATTACCGCTAAGGTTCATCAGTTTTGCCTTTTAGCAACCCACAGCTCTCCTGCACGTACAGCATCACAGCTAGCGCCTCGTACTTGCTACGGGAGACTCAGGAGGGCTAGCTCCTCCACCTTGAGTGGCTGCTGGTGGCAAGAAAGATGCTTCTCCCCAAAACCAGCACAGTTTATGGCCCCAGGGACAGCAGCAAAACTTTTCACCTTAGCTTCTCCTCCTCTGCCTCGGTCTCCAAGGCGATTCTGGCTTGCAGCTTTGAGAGTCTCTCAGTTTCTTCCTTTCTGACACGCAACTCTTCCTCCTCAGAAACCTTTGCCAAATCTTCTTTTAGAGTCCTGAGAGATGAGCAGCCAGAAAAAAAAAAAGAAAAAAAAAAAAGAAAAAAAAAAAGGTTCAGGAGGCTTTAATGTCTTCAAATTGCCTCCCCAAGGCCTATAGATCAGCTGCCGCTCCCACTAGCTATGCCTGCCCGAGTGATGCATTCTCAGGGCTCCAGACCATTAATTCTTCCCCATACCTTCAGAACCTGGCTGCTGGCATGGGAGATGCAGCCAGCCCCCAAGCATCAAACTTCTGTGCTGCATTTTTAACATGCATTATATCATCATAGGTGGCACTTGGATTTTGGGGGTTGGGTTGGGTTTTTTTCAGGTAAATGAAATCAGCTCCTATTAAATGAAAGCAGGCTCCCAGCCAAGGTACCCAGTTGCATTAGTACATCTTAAGCTTTGTATTTTCATATGACACCCTTTTCACCACTGTTTTATTACTGCATAGGTATTTTTCCCTTCAGGTGCAATCTGTGTGCCTGCCTTTGCACCCAAGACAGCATATCCCATGTCACGATACTTTCTGTGGCTGGCTTGGTGCACTAAGAACATAAGTATCAAGACCACCTGATATACAAAAGCCTTGAAAGAAAAATCCCCCCAGGGAAAGGACACACCTCCCAGCGCTGTTCCGCTCCCTGAATTGCTGTAAGATCCTCAGCACTGGCTGGGTTTCACACAGATATCCACGTCCTATTCCTTACAGTCTTGTTTGGACATCCCTCCGTAAAGCATACGGTACCAGAGTTTCAGATGAGGTTACCCCAGGGGAACTATCTCCTCTAATGCTCCAATTTCCAGTCCTGTTACTACCGTTTAGCCCAGGATTTGAACATCTGCCAGGCAGCAAAGCTCCAAGCACTGAACTGGAAAGTTTTCCCAGGTTAACCATCAGAGCCAGGTTCGGAGCTCTGAAAGCTGCATGTGTACTGAATCAGAGCGCATCTTGCAGGAGATGGGAAGATGCTCTCTTGTCTGCACTGGAGAGTGCTTTCCTGAGGCAGGCTGTGCTCTGTACACACAGCACTGACAGCAGCCCGCTATTCATTTCAAGATGTGCAGACCCTCACGCACAGGACTGTCTGTGCCAGGCAAAGAAGACCGTACACCTCCTCCCCAAAAGCCTTGCTCTTGCCCCCTTTGCTCACAACTCTGGAAAGGAGCACCGCTTCCAGGGTGGTGGCCTGTAACAGCACGAGCCTGTGGCCACCAGCAGTGAAATCGCAGCTAGGAAAGGCTCAGAGGAGAAATAAGGGAAAGATGGATTAAAAAGGGAAAGTACCTGAGGGATTCTTCCTTTTGCTGATGAAGCTTCTCAGCTTCCTCCTCCTCCAGCTGCCTCACGTCCTCCTGGAATTGCTGAATTTTCTCCTTCTCCACTTGCAATAAATGCATTTTCTCTTGCTTGAGCTCAGTCTCCAGCTCCTTGGCTATTTCCTCCAGTGATTCTTCACTAGGCTGGTTCAAGGACAGCTCACATTCGATTTCCTTCTCAGGTTGCCTACCGAAAAGAACAAGCACCTTTGGCAAAAAGGTGACAGAAAACCAAGTAACATTAAAGAAACAGCAACAGCCCCCCCAAACACTATCAACTCCGAACCAAGAAATCTCAGAGCCACCTACTCTAGGAGCTTCAATGTAAACCAAGGGAAAGGACATGCAGAATCCTCCCTAGACTGCAGCGTCTCGCAAGCTGCTGTGGACCCCCTGCCCTTTTGCTCACGTGGAGGGAGGAACGTCCGTGGAGGCAGAAGACAAGCTTGTTACAGGGAAGCACTCTTTACAAGGCTGTTGGGGAACACGCCGCACACACTCAGGGTTGTGAGTAGCACATTATCTCAGGTAACAGCTTGGGGATACCCCCACGCACTGCTGCTGCGCCCTCTCGTTGACTCCCAGAGAAACTCTGACTGACAAATGATTAAACCCAGCCCTAGCAGCACTCAGGTCCTGGATAACTCCTATTTCGGCCCACTAGAGCTCATCTTGCAAGGGCAACACGGTCTCGCTTCACGAAGGCTCTAGTAGCTGTGAAACCCTGGCTAGGGCTGCCAGGCACAAAAGCAGATGCAATCAGTACCTATTTTCAGCCCAGGGACTGGCAGTGTGCTTCTGATGGACCAGGTATTTTCTGCAATTGCAATCTAAAGTGCGCTGGGAGCTTGCCAGCTCTAGGCAACAGAAAGCCCTAAGCGCTCCAAAAATTCAAAACCAATCTGTTTCTAATTAAGTTTTTTCAGACAGAGAGCAGCAAAATTACAAGGTCTGAGAGAGGCTGAAGGGGAAGGAGGGGAAAATGAAGATTAGTTTAGGAAAAAGATTTTTATTCTTTGCTAATGAAAGCTGGAGCAGCTAGGTCTTGTCGTGCTCCGAGACTGTAGCATAAGGCAGAGGGACTTCTGTTTTGCCAGGAATTGGGGAAATAACAGCCCCGGTAATACAGCCTTGAGTCAAAAGAGAAAAGGTCACTTACTTATGCAGCTATTAGCAAAAAGAACTAGACGGAAGAAAGAGCAGTTGGGTTCTGGAAAAATCCCGCTTCAGTAATGCTCCCCCATAATGCTACATGCTCCGGGCCAACTGCAGAGATGCCTGCAGAAGGTGTCATTTATCAGGCTGCTCTGCAAAGCCATTGAGCCACTTCCACCTTTTTATTGCACTCTTCTTTTTGCCCCAGTTCTTGCTTGAAAAGAGATCCAGCCAAGACACACACATTTACACAACTCAGTACAATTCCTAATAGAAAAAGGGAGATGCTGTGCTGGTCTCCACATCAAAGATTGCTTCTCCACCACTTTGTCCTGAGAGACGCAGTGCCTATTTTTTCCAGTTGCATCTGCTGATCTGTCATTTGATATAGAAAGCAAAATCAGCACAAGCACTTCTACTGAGGTCTTCCATCGCAGTAGAACTGTGGGTACGTGTCTGCAAAAACCATCGATTTAGCACAGCAGCAGACCATGGGTTTTCTCAGGGAACCCGAGCTCTACCATCCCGTGCTCTGACCTTATTTATCTCAAAGCAACCAACGTTCCCAGTGACTGTAGAAGTGGGGCAATTTGTTGAGTTTTTGTCGACGCCCCCCTCCCAATCTCAGCACCGCTCAGCAAGTGAGCTCAGTAGTCTGTGTGAAAGCGTTTCTCAAAGGAGGGTGAATGCTTACAGCCTTGTTAGCGACACCGGTAGGAAGGAGGCTTTTCCATGTACAAAGCAAACAGCTCTTTCCCCATCCCACGGAGTCCTGTGCCACAGACCCCAAGGGCTGAGCTGCTGTTCTCACCCTCCCCAGTACAGACTGTTCACTTGGCACTCTCGCCAGCGGAACAGCTGCTTGGATTTGCATATGGACATGTTCAAGCTCTGCTGTGCCCACCAAACCGCATCTCCTAGTGTGCTGACTTCACACGCTAACTTCAAACACCACAAAGGGGAACAAAAGGACAAAAGCTGTTATGCTTACAACACCAGGGACTTAAAGGAAGCCCTTACGATTTCTGCAGGGCAGCAAGCTCCTCCAGATTCATTAGGCTATCCAGCGATCCCTCCTCCTCCGGCTCGTGGGCCACCGCCTCCTCCTGATTGGGATTTTCTAAAGCAAAACACTTCTCTTCTGGTGTTTCACAAGCACTTTGATCCCTCTCACTTTGCAGCACAAAAGAGGTAACAGAAGACCAGATTAGCATAGATTAGGGTCTAGCGCTGCTGCAGGTAGACGAGACAGGGAAGATGGGATGTGCAGCTGACTTAGGTGGGCACCCAGCCATGCCTGCCAACAGGATTCATTTGCCCCTCCCCGGGCTGCCAAAGGCACACCAATGCCCCAAACCATTCCCACCACCTCAAGTCCTGACAGACTAACAGGCAGCTGAGGATCTAACGGGCGTCAGTCTCAAATTGCTGAATCTCTTCCTTGGGTTATCCCACTCTCTTCCCAGGTCCTTAGAGATTTTCCCCAAGGTAAGTTAGCCCTATTAGCAATACTCACACTGGTGTCCCAATTACAAATGGAAACGTTGGCAGGCATGTTTACATCTACAGGCACGAGCTAGCTTTACAGGCAGAGAGAAAGAGGGTATGCACAGCTGGGAAGCAGGTACGAAGTGATAAGGAGACAATTCCTGCGGGCAGAACAGTTTTCTGGGACCTTCACGTGAACAGCTCCTCTGAAAACAAGGCTGCAAACCCCAAGCGCACACAGCCAGTCATTAAGATGGACTGCAGCTTCTTCTGTTCACAAGTTTTCCTGGCACAGGCAACAGCATCTTGGTTCCCAGTGCCCCAGAGTATATGTAACTGTGTGGAGGCTAAGAGTTTGGACACGATTCATCTGTAAATGCCACATGCTGCAGCTTTCAAAGGGGGAGGGGAGGGCCTCGCAAGAGTGCGGAGCTCGCTGCTCAGCACAGTACTTCAACCATTTTAAGCAAAGTGGCTGATTTTAACCATGTTAAGCAACGATTCAGCAAACAGGCTGAAAATAGCTCCCCAAGACAGTCTAGTCCTCACAGCAACTAAGGGTCTGGAAGCCAGCATTCCTCCTAGGGTAACAGCTGGTGCACCCTAGAGTGAGCTGTCCACATACCAGGATGTAAAATAGCTTAACGCTTACACCTGGTCAACCAGTGACTTGCTCCAGGCCACCTCTACTGAACAAAGTGGCAGAGAACTGTTCCCATCGCAGCTGGACTCTCCTGCCACCCTGCAGGCTGGCCCGGAGAGCCTTCAGCTACAGGCTCTGCCCCGTGATGAGCTGGCAGCCCAGCAGGGCCAGCGCTGACCGAGACTGGGGGCTGTCTCAGAACCAGAAAGG
This sequence comes from Falco punctatus, assembly GCF_963210335.1. Lineage (NCBI taxonomy): Eukaryota > Metazoa > Chordata > Aves > Falconiformes > Falconidae > Falco > Falco punctatus. The sequence goes on along the minus strand of NC_137596.1, from coordinate 1,211,248 downwards.
TCTGTCACTGGGCAACAGTCAGTGGCTGAGTCTTTCGTGATTTAATGCCACAGGGCACAACGCACAATGTTAGCAGGTTCAGACCATCTTGGCAAAAGCGTGACTTTCGCAGCTTTAGAGGACAGTCAGATAGCTGTAAGGGAAACATAAGCCAGTTCCACATCTGGGGCAGTCACAAGGAAATGAAAGACAGGCAGTTTTGCTGCCTACCTAGCCAGAAGCTGGAACAAAGCTGAAACGAAGCTGAAATTTGTAGAGACAGTACGAGGAGATGGCAGAAGAAACGAGAGGTTTAGTGGGAGAGACCCTGTGAGAAGCTGCATCGTCTTGGGACGTTCTACAGGTTACAGTGACCAGAGCAGAGCAGGAGCGGACAAGACAGGAAAGTCATCCAGAGCTAGAGCTGTCCACACCTCCTTTGTTGCTCTGACTGTTTGTACCATACCTCTCAGCAGCTTTTGTTCTTTTGCTTTGCTCTTCCTCTACACTGGCTTTGCTTTCGTCTTTTTCCTCTTCTGCCAGCTCCTGGGCCTGCAGGTAAAAGCAAACAGCGTGGAGTTTGCTGGCTCCTTCACCGTCAAAGCCTCTCAGGACCTTACAGTGGGTTCTGCCGAAGGGCAGCACCGCTCTGGTCCAGCACATCAGCACTGAGCCCAAGGACCAAAAAGCATCCACAGGCTGCTCCAGAACACCCAGCTGAATGTGCCAGCCTCCTCTCCTGCAGGCAACCAAGGGTCTCAAAACATCTCAGGAATGCTTCCAGCAGCACAGCCAAGAGGCCTGAGAGCTCAGCTCTCCAGGCTGTGTCAGGTTATGGTTTGGGGATTGCTTTTTCGGTACAGAAGATTAACTCCCTGCCAACACTTTGGACACAGGTTTGGACTTTTCATGCAGGTCACCTTACATATCCAAGTAACACTAAACTCCCTGAAAAGTGTAGGACAAAAACCTCCTAAAAGAGAAATGTCACACATGTGAAAGTAAAATAATGTGCTGTGGCCATAAAGGAAATTGATATATTGGCTGGGACCAAAATCACAACAGGACTCAGTCCTGCCTGGCATCCTGGTTCTCAGGCAGGTCGTGATGGGCAGTACACAGCCTCGCCTACCCAGGGATTTCTGGCTATGCGCTCCAGAACGCACCAGTTTTGGTCATGCTAAGGAAGCCAGGCCCCTCAGTAACACACTGAGCAACTTCAGTTGGCTTCTCTATGGCATAGCAAATACTTGACATATGAATAGCAAATATTTGAATATTAAATAGTTAGCTGCTCCATTTCCCACCTGCCAGCTACCAGGCACCTCTGTCCCTGCAGTAGGCACACACAAAAACACACACTGCACAGTTCACCTGGGGAGGGGAAGTTGGGGCTCTCAGCCCCACATGAGAAAGCAGCAAGGGTACATCCTCCCTGCCGAGGTTTCTGGTCCCCAGAAGAGTAGCCCATTCATAAATTCTTGGGGATCACAAAAACAGCAGGCGAGCTCAGTCCTTGCCATGCGGGAGCGTGGCCAAAATAACACAGAATTAAAACAACAGTAATTTATGCAAATGTTCAGTGGAGCAAACAGCAGAAGGATTCCCTGCAAGTGCTGTCACCTTCCATCACATCAGCCTGGTCAGAGCTCTCCCAGGCAGCTCCCCCTCCCAGCCTCCCTCCTGCCCCGGTATAACTAATGACTTCAATTCCCGAGAACTGAGGAGCTCAGCAAATGCTTCCTGGCTCAAAATGGGCTCTGTCACTGCTGCCTGCGAAAGGAAAGGAGCCAGACAAATGGCGAACGAGATCTTCCTGGGAACAGGGACAACCAGTCACAGGGTCACGCTGCTGACCCCATGCATGGGGCCACTGCTGCGCCCCTGCCCAACACGCCCTCCCAGGGGGGCAGTCCCTCCCCAGAAATCACAGGCTGCAGGAATCTCTGGGCACGTTTGAGAACGTGAAGATGGCACCTGCCTGCAGGGAACAAGGGCTGATTTTAAGCCTTGTCTGCGAAATTAGCAGAAAGCGTCCCCCCTCCTGTTGCCTCAGGATCCCCAGCAGTCCCAGTACCGCAAGCAGCTTAGTTTGCTGCCCAGCTTAAATGCCAGGCTGCATCCCACAGAGGACGTTCTCACGCGCTCACGGTACAAAGCCACTCTCGTGGACACAGGAGAGCGGGATGACAGATAACAAGCCGTCTCCTCCCTCTGCACAGCACAGTTCCCAAGGGACCTCAGCAGGGGGACCTCCACAGTCTCCAGCACACAGCAGCTTAGGTTGCATGCCTCCTTCCAGCTCCTCGCCACCATCACCCTCAGTGCAGCAGCAGGGCCAGCAAAGCGGGATGCCAGCACTTTAAATGCCTGTTAAGTGAAGGGTGAAAGGAGCAGCCTCCCCGCCGCCAGCAGGGAAGCCGGGTCTAGCAGGAAGCAGCCCACACAGCCTCTGCAAGCTACCACCGCTCCTGCCAAAACACGCTACCAGAAACCTCCAATACTCTTCTTGCTCATGTAGCTGACAGAGGTGGTCTTTTTTTTTAAATGGACTATTTTGTCAATATATTCAAAGCAAGGCAAGCTCATTGTGTGGAAGTAAGCACATTCCTACAACCCAGAGTCATTTCAGACTAGCCGCTGTCTACAGACACAAAAGAGCAGCTGCAGTTCTGTGGGGAGCACCATTTCAAATCCACCTCTCTCCTCAAGACAGAGCTGTAATAAAGTCCAAATGTGGCTGCTCCAACAAGACATTTGTATGCACAGTGACTGTGCTGCAGCGAGAGGGAGAAGGGGAGAACTCAGCAGGCATATGTTTTGTTTTCCCTTCACATCTGATTATGCTCATTATTAGGCACAAGAGGACAGGTGTATTCTCCAGACACAACCTTACAAACTGGATTGCTCCTCTCTGCTGGACAGGTGGTGAGTTTGCCACTCAGGGTCTCCTCCAGTGCAGCTGATCAACTCACAATCAGAGCAAGGCTGAGTAACCCCAGCTGGAGCCCGACCCTCCGCCTTGCTGTGCAGCAACACTCTTCCAGCCAACACACTGATGAGCCGAGATGGTGCGGGAGAGGGGTAGCTGAGAGAGCTCAATAGGAACGTGGGGCTGAGGAAGCCAACTCGGTAACATGCTGAGAAGACAAGGATAAAACCTCAAGACGCACAGCAATCTCCTTAAGTCAGAACTGCCTGATCCTAGTTACATCCTGGGCTAACACGGCACAGGAAGCGCAGACGTGTGCACGCATACATACACTCCTTCACATGCCACAGACTCACTGGAAGGAGCCTATTTTTCCCCCCTACATGAAAGCAGGCAAGACAACCAAATGCTTAAAAATAAGCTTCCCTATACCAAAATCTGTCAGAGGGAGCTAACCTCCTTTTCTTCCCATTTATGCCATCGTGTTCTGTTACACAAACCCTCTCCATCTGCTTGAGAGGAAGAAAAGGACAAATATACTCACAAAAGAAAAAAGTGAAATAGACTCTGCTTCCCACTGTTCCCCAGGAAAGCCATTTATCTACACTTGCACTGGGGCAGAGAAAGCACACGTGTAAGCTCGCACGCGTGCACCTCTCACAAGCCACCTCCGCTCAAAGTTTCTTTGTGTAGCTAGCCGCATCTCATCTCTGCGGAACAAACAATGCACTAGTAGTGCTGCTCTAATCCCTGACACTTAACGCATCGCTTCCATTTGCCTCTGCAAAGCCTTTATGCCTACAGCATCATTCTGTCGTTAGTGCACCACAATACAGTGTTTTACCCTGCCTGGTCACAGACCAGTCCCTGATCACATGTACAGCATTTACCTTGCACGTGGGGCTGTCCAAAGCAGGAGACAGAGCCTCCACATCCAGTACCTGCTCAGAAAGCCCAGTCTGGAAGCCCAAGTCCTAAAGAACAAAGCAGAAAAGAATCAGTGTCCCACAAGCATGTGCAAGTTTTGCCAGAGATCCTGAGACTAGACCAAAATTCTAACACTGCTTGGAATCCACACCCACCATCCCACCAACAGCGAGTCTTTTGTAGCACTAGGCATTTGAACAAAGAGAAAGGTTTACAGGACATAGGAGACAGCTGCACCAAGACTCAGGCCCATATCCAAGCATAGGTCGTATCTGTACTACAGACAGACAGACAGCTCTGTCGGTGGCTCAACCGGCAGCAAATTGGGTTTTCTCTCTCTTTCCCAAGGCGCACAGGTACAGGCAGGCAAGGGGGTTTATGCAGCGCGACCTGCTGGGACGATGGCAGACAGAGGTGCTCAGTAAATCAGGATTCCCTATGGGCTCGGTCACTGGGACCGTGCAGCGCAGAGGTTCCCTTCACTGGTGGCCCCCGAGGAAACTCTCCCCATGTGGCCAGGGGACTGCAATGCCACACCGGGAGGACACGGTGGGATTGCAGGGCGGTGAGCCGTCACACTACCATGCCACTGACCACAGCAGGCACGAGTGACACATGGTATGTCCAAAGCACGGAGATCTTCCCGCAGCCTCCACTGCTCCCATTTATGATACTGCTGCAGATTTTCTGAGATTTTTCCTGTAAGTCAGCTCCAGCAAGCTGCCCACAAGCTATTCGCTCTCTGAGATAATTCTCCCTCCTGGCAGAGTCTCTGGGGGTCCTTGCACTCAGCTGCACACAGGGAGTGTGTGCGCACACACATGCCCACAAGCAAGCGCTACAAAAGGTATTGTTTAAGGCAGCAGCCACTTGCCAACATACAGGCTTGTACTAACACCGATAAATAATGATATTCTCAGCCATTTGCTGGCCGTGCTGCCTCTGCTCCCACTGGCAGATGGCAATGGCAGCTTCCTGTGGAGATGAAGAGATGCTGATGGGCATCTTACCCCCACATCCCAGGACTACCCTCCTGCACGCTCTCCCTCCGGGACCTTCAGGAGCCAAGTCTCCCAGCCATACAGGCTCCCCTTAGGAAAAGCTGCCAAGTCCCTTAAAGCACAATTTTTACATTGCTTATTATTTTCCTTTTTGCAATTATCTGAGCACAGTCCCAGCTCCAAGTGACCTACTTTTCCAGGGATATTACCTCACCCACAGACAGAACCTGCTAAGCACAGGATGGCATTGCTGGCCCATGCCACAGCTCTAAGGTCATCGCTTAGCAGTTAAGGAGCTGGGCAGTTGGATACAGGAGATGGGAACTGCATTAACTGGCTGCACATTCCCAGAGGAACATGAAGCCCACACGCAAGGGACAAGGAGCTTTTAGTGACTCACCATAGGCCGAACCAGCTCATGGTCTGAGTGGTCAGAGACTTGCAAGTCCTCCCCAGAGTCGCTGGTCTCGGATGCCTTCGAAAGCTGAGAGGAGATACGCGTTACAACCTGTACATGCCTTACCCCTATGGCTTCACCTAGGCATTTCCAGCCAGATGACAACTGATACAGGGAAGACAAATCTGGCTTCTCTATAACATAGGGAAGAAAAGGTGACTGAACATCACAGGAAACACACTAAGGGTGTGGACCCACAAAACAAGCACAAAACACCACTTCACACGAAGGCAGGGGCGGGACTGGGAGGGCAAAGAAGTGCTCTTCAAATATCCCCGGGAAAAGGCACTTGCTTACTGTCCTCTGTTCCTTCTGCAAGGATCTCTGCAGCGCTGAGAACTACCTGGCCCACCACACAGATGTGTGAAACCACACATAACAGTACCATGGTCTTAAAAGGACTTCAAAAGTATGTCTTGGCATGCCTTAACTGCAGCGAGGACTCCTACGTTCCCAGCCGTCATGAAAAGGTATGCGAATGTTCAACATGAACACCCATGTAGCCCTGCTGACTTCAGCAGAACTGCCCAGATGCATAAAGTGAGTATGCAGGTAAGTGTTTGTAAAAGCAAAGCTTTCAACTTTAAGTTCTTCGGGAAAGAACACATTTTCCAGGCTCAGCTTTATAGCTTATTTCTTAAAGGCATTACACATCAATGGAACTAGAACAATCCCCAAAATCAGCAGGAAGGAAGCTAGCTTGGGAAGAGAGAACTTATCAGATCTCATTCTAACTGAGCAAGAGTGGATAGCATGTGTCTGTCTGGCACCCCAGTTGCAGGAGCCAGGCCATGAACCCATCTGCACCTTCCGACACTTCACAGTTCTTCTGCCAGAGACTGCACAGTCAGATACCCTGGTTCAGCTGACTGCAGTCAGCCGTCAGCCAGCTCTCCTCCCAGAGTGGCAGGAAGGTGCTGGGCCGACTGGAAGGTACTGTGCTCAGCAGACTCGAGCTACAGCTCCAGAGCCAGCCCCGAGGTACTGTCCTTCCCCGCTCTGCCCTCACACCTTCCTGTCGCATCCTTCCACAGAGCCGCGAATATCGCAGCTGGCAGCTCACTTTACACTTTTGCCCCATCTCTGCATAAGCTGAGAGAAACAACAGAAGGAGAGAAACAAAGCAGCACGGACAGCTGAGCTTGGTGTGAACTTCATTATAAAACCTGCTTGCTTAGTACAGATGGCAGCACTGAAAGCTGAGACTTATTTCTCCTCCAAGACTCGAAACATGCGTCAGAGTTCAGGGTTTTTGCCTGTCGGTTGCTTTGGACAGCGCTTTGTGCAGGCATAGAAGAGCGATTTCGGTACTACAGATGCCAAGGTGGGGGTTCAGAGCACTTGTGCCCCCCCAGGAACACACTGCTGACTAGGAAAGCACTTACACCAACTTAACAGAAAACAAGTAAGCGCTCGAAGAGCTTTCCTGGTCAGGGTCTTACAAAGCAAACGGGAACAGTCACAGCAGCTTCCACACCAAACCCAACCCATGCAGGCACGTCTCTTACTTTGCCAGCATCCAGCCTGCTGTCTGTTTTCAGATCAGCTGCTGCTTCTTCTCTCATTTCATTCACTATCTTTTCGCCAACAGACACAGTGTCGATGGTGGCAGCCAGGCTTGCCAGCTGATCTGCCTCAGCAGCTGGAGGTGCAACTCCAGGTTGCCCAGGACCGCTGGGCACATCTGTCCCTCCTGCGCTCCGTTCCTCCAGAGACAGCGGCAGCTCATCAGCTGCAGAGATGTCACCTTCCACCTCAGCATCTTGCTTGCCTGGTACATTCCCAGCAAGTTTCCCATTGGACTCCTCCTTGTTCTGGCCAGACAGGCTACTGTCAGCATCTCCAGGAAGGACTTGAACTGGAGTTGGAGGGCATGCCGCATCAGAATCTAAGGAATACTCTTGCCCTTCTTCAGCATGTCTTGATTTTAAAGACTCCTTCTAGGCAGCAAGTCAAACACAATTATAGCTACAACATTCATTACTCCCTCTCTGGGGGGATGCAGGGGTCAGAAATAGCACAGGTTCTCCTACAGCAAGCAAGGAAATAGCAAATCTTTGGGTGACTTCAAGCCCAGTTTGACTTCTTTTTATACAGAGTCCTTTCCAAAACCAAGGAACTTCAATAAGATAAACACACTCATTTCTTGGGCTCAGACTTCTTTTTTTCAACTGGTTTTTTTTTTTATTCACAGGGTCTCAGTGGGTAAGAGTTAGCAGTGACTGCTGCAAGGCCCATCAGCCCCTGGGAGCATCCTACGTGCTCTGCAGTAAAGCCACTTATGCTTCCACAGTGGGTCTGTTCAGTGAGAGATGGAAATCTGCAAGGGACTATTACTGGACATTTCACTTCTGCCTGAAGTTATAAGCAGAGAAGAGTAGGCAGGATGCAATCATCCCACCTTCCAGCAGGGCAAACTTGAGGGCAGGCACTGATCTAAGCCACCACTCTGAGCTCAGAATGAAACCGGGTCTAGCTGACACACCAGACTGAGAAATGGCAGAACCCACTGGCCTTGGGAAAGAGCAATCCTGAATTAAAGCTTAGTCACCCAAAGGTTCGAGTGCCTTTCCCAGCAGAGGGGAGGCCCACAAAACCCACAGCAAAAAGCACGATAGCCAGGAGGAAGCAGGAAAAGGTTCCCTCATCAGTATGCAAACAAAACTGCTAGCACGTCCTACTTTCTCACTGTTTTATTAATGCTGTGGTGTCTTGTCAAACATTAGCTGCATCCTGTGTACAGCATGTACCATACACAGACCGCATATTTTAACGATGTATTTTTATCAAAGTGCAACTGGAACGCTGTCAGCTTTAAACCCAGAGCTGCAGCAAACTGAAAGAACGTCTCCTAGCATGTCATTTGTCTGAGGGACCTTCTCAGGGCTGAGAGTGCCATCCATCAGGCTAGAGAGGAGGAAAGAGAAATCTAATCACTGGGTATTTTCAAAAAAACCTGCAGTTCAGAGCCTCACCCGCAATTCACCGAGCAATAAATGAAAGCTTACTGCCCCTTTCCAGCTCCATGCGTGGTTAGCAGAGGTTCACAAAACTCACCACTGAATCACCAGACAGCTGCATGAGGCTCTGCAAAGGCCTTGATAACGCCTTTATTCCAGAACCCAGAAAAACACATGCAAGCAGCCGTTCTTCAGTGTTAGTCCAGTGGAGGAATCCTCATTATGTTTCCCATTATCTGGGGATTAGGGTGTCCAGAAAATTGTGCTCCCTTTGGGACAGGCCTACTTTAGAGTTTTCCTGAGGACCTCTCTCCAGGACAGCTGAAAGTGCCCAAGAAAAATAAACACCAAATGAGACCAACCCAGATTCTTGTGCTTGGAAACAGTACACAGATATTTCCCTTCGAGGGGCACATGCACCACAACAGAATATACTCGTGTATCCAATCATACTGTGCACACAAAAGGATTTATCTCCAGGCAAGTTTACCTCAGCTACTAAAACATCCCAAAATAAGTTCTTTAGCTGGTAGAATCCTATTTTAAGGACAGATACAAACAAAACTTTTGCTAACATTACACCTTATTGATCACAAATGCAACTTTCTGGAAGAAGGAACTATGCCAATCAGGCACACAAGGTAGAGGAGGTGGGAGGTTTTCCTCACACAAAACCAGACTATGGATTTCCTATGGATTTCAGAGCCAGGATGAGTCGGTCAGGTTATAATTGCCTTTAGCTGATCTTTTCACAAGCTGTAATACGTTCTACCTGCAGCTGAGCGACACTAACTGATGTGAAATTTCTGCCTATCAAATTGTTACTTCCAGCAATTGGCTTAAGTCTGGAGAAAAGCACCTCGATACCAACAGGAGCAGGTTTTGGAAAGGCACCTGATTCAGAGATGAACAATCAGGATGAACAGCAGCCACCAAAACTGAATCCTACTATCTCAGGAAACAGGATGACTATGCCACCTCTTTGAATTTTAACATGCTGAACACAAGAGCTTACAACAAAAAACGTCACAATCTTTCTGCCTTTAAAAGGAAAAAAAAAAGGGGGGGGGGGAATCTCATACTGCACGGAGAATGCCTTTGCGAGGCAATGTGCTCCCCCCTCACTCCCCGATTTCAGGCTGTCATCAGGCACAGAAGTACAGAAAGGGCGGCAGGTTGCCAGGCTTCATCTGGGTAGCGTTTGCCCTTTGTTTTTAAGTGTACACCTCTCTCCATGCATGTAATACTTTAATCAGCAAAAGAAACAAACCAAGCAACTATCAGATCCACACCACAACACCAGAAGCTGCCTACTGCACACAAAGCTTCACTGACATCATGCAAGCAGGACCGTGATGTCAGAGAGCCACTCATCACCTCTCTCAGGCTGCCAGCTTCCTCATCAGGACTCCTTCGGTGCTGGAGATCAGCTTCAGCAACATCAGCTAACTGGCTGCCACAGTCTTCCTCCTCTGCTTTGCTGTTCTCCTAGTAGGTGGGGTAACACATCCACTAGCAAGGTTCCTCACACCACCCTTCCAAGCTGGCAGGGACACCCACCCATGACAGGTCACCACCCTGTGCATCACCCACTGCACGCACCCCTGGAGCTGCAAGCTCTCCAGCTGAACAGCTTTCCAACCTCTGCTCGGGAGCCCCAGGCCCCGATTCCCAGACATCGAACTGTTTATGTTCTGCAAGCTTTACTGGTGCTGCTTTTTCCTGCTGGCCAGCTCTAGGAACTCGCTGTTCTGCCAGACTCTTCGCAGCTCAGGGCTCCCCACAAGCCGTTCTCAGCCATGCTCCCCCAGCACAGGGCAGAGCAAGGCTATGAATGCAGCAGTCATTCCTCCCCTTTCACTAGTCATCGCTGTGCCCGCATCTCATGGATGTCTTTGTTTCCTGGGAACCAGCAGCACTGCTTCCTGCACATGTATCTCTGCAGTAACACACAAGCTGTGTTGTGCAATGTTTATTTACAGAGACAGCTCCCATTCACACATCTCCATCTGATAAAGAAGCCTTGGCATGGTAATTTCCCACCACAAAGGACCCCCTGCACTCCCACTGTTTATCCAGAGATTGACCTCTACAGAAGGCAGAGTACTAAACCTCCCAAGCTGCAAGCACTGCAGCAGGGGATCACTTCTGCTGCCATGGGACCCTCTCCCCTGGCCCCCAGAGATGCTTGCAGACCTTTTCCTCCTCTTGCCCCTTCCAGCAGTATCCCAAAGTCCTTTTGTATTTTAGGGCTGAGTCTCACATGTCTGCAGTGATCACAGGACTTCAGAAGGCAAGAAAGCCAGGTTCAGGCGAGAGCTAACCCCATGAGGAGCCAAGCAAGCCCAGCTGCCTAGAAGCCCTCCTTCCAAGAGTACCTTCTACTACACAAACCTCTGCGCTGGTTTTGGCTGGGGTAGAGTTAATTTTCTTCATAGGAGCTAGTATGGGTCTACGTTTTGGACTCATGCTGGAAACAGCATTGATAATCCAAGGATGGTTTAGTTACTGCTGAGCAGCACTTACCCAGAGTCAAGGCCTTTTCTGCCTCTCACTCCACCAGAGAGTAGGCTGGGGGTGCACAAGGTGTTGGGAGGGGACACAGCCAGGACAGCTGACCTCAACTGACCCAAGGGATATTCCACACCTTGACGTTCTGCTCAGCATATAAAGCTAGGGGAAGGAGAAGGAAGCAGTGAACACTTGGCTTATGGCAGTTATCTTCCCAAGTCACCACTCCACGTGACAGAGCCCTGCTTTCCCAGGGGTGGCTGAGCACCTGCCTGCTGATGGGAAGTAGCGAATAAATTCCTTGTTTTGCTTTGCCTGCATGCACGGCTATTGCTTTACCTATTAAACTGTCCTTACCTCAACCCACAAATTTTTTCACTTTTACTCTTCCAGTTCTCTTCCCCACCACACCAGGATGGCACCCCATGGCGGGCATCAAAAAGAACTGTCATCGTTTAACCCTAGCCAGCAACTAAGTGCC